>NC_045637.1:60852748-62281914 GCF_009829145.1 Chiroxiphia lanceolata | reverse complement strand
TAGAGTTCAGATATTATGGAGCAAGTCAAGCACATCCATGATTTCTTGTGTTATTCTAAGGTCTTTGGGATATCCATCCCTTCCACAGCAGCGGGCACCTTCCATAGAGAGTTCTGTGTATATGTGGTATCAGTTACAGCTGAGTGAACAAATTCTCAAGCTCAAAGCATCAGCTGATATAAATCACTACTGTACTAATGAAGCCAAAGGAGCCACATCAGTTTACAACACAGGACATGACCCATACTTGCAGCCTGGGAAAGCAAGTCAAAAGAAAACTGCCTTTTCTTTTTATAGCCTGGTTCTCTAATTAGGATTTTTGTCTGCACTGTAATTTGGTATAGGGAAAAAAAAAAAAAGGAGAAAAGAGCACCACATACTTTCAGCAGACAAATCACCATGAGCTATAAAAACTTGCTATAGCTGAATTTACTCAAACATAACCCACAAATGTCCCAGATTCTTCAAGACCCCAAAACCCATGAACAGTAATTGTTGCAAGCACACTGGGAACAGCAATTCAAGTTCTTACTAAAACAGCTAGCTAAGAAGCACTGACATCGCTGGCCTGCGAAGGGAATGGTTGCTGTGATTCTGAAAAATCTGGGGCTGAGGAGACTTGAACAAAAAAGGAGAAAGTGGAATAAAGCCATCCCACACCTGGACACCAACCTGGCATGAAGAGTCCAAGCAATGAGCACATGGTTTGCCTCTGATGACAAGTGAGGGAAAGGTTTTTGAACTGAAAAAGTACAGGACTAAGCTCAGATAAAAAACATCTAGGCAAACAAAAATCAAACTAGCAAAGTGTTCCTTGATTATTGTGCAAAGAGTAAGTTATCTATTTTGCCACTCTGGGAACAAACAGGCTGTTTTAATGTGATTGTATCATTCACTCGACAAGAGAAAGGATATCCCAGCTATAAACTGAGAAAACAGATGACTCATCAAGCAGTTGATAAACAGTTTGCTCTGCTGGAAAAAAAAAAGACCTGTACTTCAACTATTCAGTCCTTTTATGTCTGTGTACTTCTGCCTAGTTCCCTCAAACAAGACTGTGAGAATAACCTCTGGCATCCACCTTCCAGGACTACTCCCACTGAAGAGCAGTGAACCCTGATCCAAAAGCCTAGAGAGCCCATGCTCTGCAGTCTCCTTCAAAGTCACAGCAGAGGACTACCCTCATATTTTACTAGCATCCCTGTCACCTTAATTTCCTGCCTCTGAAGTCAGAGTTTAGGGTGTGAGCTGAAGCACTGCAGGCACACCACATTCCCCTGAATGGCACAATGATTTCTTGGACCTAGTCACCTTGTTCTCTCATGCAAGTCTCCAACAGAAGGACCAGCATTGCTCTGTCACCTCCATCTGAAGACAGGGAAAAGAGCAGGGGAGCAAAGGAAAAAGAGATAAAAAAGATTTCAGTAATTCCTACTATTCTTGAAGGGAACAATTTCTAAAAGCTTCATCAAAGCAAAGGAAATGGACTTGAGACCATCCACAAGTATAAATGTCAAATGTTAACTTCAGGAGTCCCTTATGAAAGGTACCATTAAGCAAAGGGATGGGCCAGAATTTACTATTCCCTTAGCTTTATAGAAGGAGAATGTGTGTTGGGAAAGTTTTCCGGCTTTTCCACAAGCGAGGAGGCATGGGCCTGTCTTCCCTCTTACAGGAGCTTTCTTACTTGTCAGCATGATTCTTCTCACTGAGCAAAAGGTAAAAGAAAAGCTTTTTAAAAAGGAAATAATGCCCTTTTCCATTAAATTTAAAAATTA
Organism: Chiroxiphia lanceolata; assembly: GCF_009829145.1. Lineage (NCBI taxonomy): Eukaryota > Metazoa > Chordata > Aves > Passeriformes > Pipridae > Chiroxiphia > Chiroxiphia lanceolata. The sequence continues at coordinate 62,280,136 of NC_045637.1, read as the reverse complement.
TAAACCTTCACAACTAGCATACTTCTCCTATTGAAGAAAAGGAGGGAGCACTTTTTCTATTTGTAGTCAACAGTTCTCTCATTTGCCTACTTCTGTGATTTGCATTTTGGTGGCAACCCCCTCCCAGTGCAGAGTTAGGGATACTCAGTGGTTTCAGCAGTCTGTTCAAAGCAGAGCAAGGACAACTGCATTTTGAACAGGATTGATGCAGAGACCTGAATAAACTTGAACTGAAGTAGGCATGGTAAGGGATTTCTCATGACCTGACCCACCATAAACACCAGCCCTAACAGGCATCACAGGAAAAAGATTTCATAGAATTTGTGATCCACCTTTGTATTTTCTGCACAAGAAGGGAGAGCAAGTCCTCTCCCACAGACATATTCATTCACTTGATAGACACATCACCAAAGCAAACTGCTGTACACCCTCTTCTCAATTGTCTCCTTGAGTACTTATCACACGTAAAAGAAGGTGGCAGACAACATGCCCTGAATGGACAAGAGCCACACAGCCGTGGATGTACCTGAGGACACTGAATCGAACCACACACTAGCTCATATCAATGAGAAGGCTGGAGCCTCCTGCTACATCCTTATCATTACACAGCAAGAGTCCAGGTGAAAAAAGCTACATGACTGCTCAAAGTCTCAGATTAAGTCTTTTTTCTGAATCTGTTGCTGACAAGACTTTAATTCTAAATTCTATGTGCTATAAATCACTATATGACTGAAAAAAAACGTGGAGGAAGTGTTAACACAGTGTTAGGTTCCCCTGGGATTTATGGAGCTCTGTGTTGAAGACACCTTATTATAAAAACCAATTCTCATCTGAAGCAACTGCCAAACATGGTCTTTAAGGAGAACAACACACAGCCACTTAAACTTGATGTCACCCTTAACATTTAGGCAATTCTGCCCAAGGTTTGCTTGATGAATCAAAATGAGAAGAATCAGCATTTAGTGTAACGAGAGAAAAATCATCATTTATCTGTTTGCCAGGTCAACACAGTCAAACAAAATGTCATTTATGACTTTTTTTTTCCTTTCATAACTACACATCTCTGTGGGTTCCCATACTACACAGGCAGGAATCATTTGCGTATGACACTGACTATCAAGATGGATAGATAAGATTTCTAAATGTGAAGTAGTAGTACTACAATCCCCTTTCTCCTCACTCAAAAAAGTGGAATAGTGCACTTGGCATACTGAAGTGATGATACGGTACCAGTGGTACACTACCCTTGGAAAATACAAGGCCCATGGTGATTCTCAGCATGTTATCCTTTAAACACCTTACAGGTAGCAATGCAGTCCCTCTACTTGCCCTGAAGCCATGCCATTCCTGCAAGTTGCAATGAAGTGCCTGAGAGGAGATGCAAGATGGCTCCTAGGCCCCTCTTACATCATTTCAGCCTTTAAATTGGTGCCACAAATCCACTCTTCACCTCACCCCAGCACACTTCAAGGCACTGAAATGAAATTGCATCTTACCTTGTCTTTGTATAAAAACCCTGAGGAGTGGATGAGCACTTGAAACAGCCTTGAAGAAGTTGTCATCATTATTAATAGGGAGAAGGTCTCCATGCACATCAGCATATCCAATCATCACTTCCAGGTTGGCTATGTGATGAATGTGAAGAATTAGTTTGTAGAAGTCTTCAAACTTTCCTGGCTTGTAGCGATCCAGAGAGAACCTTCTGAACTCTGCCCCAAACTGCAAGAGAAAGCAAAGATGTGTCAACACAGGCCAGTGCTCTAGCCTGGCATTCAAACATGGTATACGTCACCTTGCTCTTTTCATAGAATCCGAAAACCACAGAATCAATTAGGTTGGAAAAGATCTCTGAGATCAAGTCCAACCTCTACATATTCCAACATATTCCATGGTGAATATAGCCACATGTTGTTGCTTACAAGTCTACAAACGGTCCTCACATTAGAACATAAACATGACTACCAAGACACCACTCTGTTTGACAATAGATATGTTCAAGTGTTCCATCTTAGAAGAAATCACATTTTTAAAACATTAAGTTTTCATTAAATCCTCTAGAGAATAACTGCATTTGTAGGATTTAACTTTGAAGGTCCATCATTCATTATCATCATCTCAGGCATCCACAGAACCACGATTCCCCAAAGCAGAAGTATTCACTCTACTGATTTCAAAAAGAAGTTACACAGTTATACAGACAACCTTATAAAAATTCTTTGCACGTTTCCCATCAATACCACTGTGATCGCAATGAGAAGACCTTTAAAGAAGCATGGTATGTGAGCACACAACTTGTTATTAGAAAATACACTCACTCTACGTGACACCTGAATCTCCTAGTAGTCCATACAGGAGGAGGAAAGTTAGTTTTCATGGTTTTATTTTTTCTATCACTTCACCAGTTTTTATTTTTAAAGCTTTACAGATCATGAAGTGGCTGTCAAAAACAAAAAAGGTGGGTGTGGAGGGGAGGTTGTGTGATTTGGCACAAGACAATTGAAAATGTTATAAACCCATGAAGCTGTTTAAAACAAGTCACAAAGTGGTTGCGGAGAAGATTTCAATTTACCTGATTTCTGATATTAGAAACAAAGTATGCTATTAAGAACAGGAGAGGAAAAATTTGATTCTCTAATGAAAGAAATTAAGAGAACGAAAATGGGCATCTAATTAAACTAAATGGCTTAAATCATCTTTCTGGTACACTTAATTTAATAACTCAGATTGTATAGTATTAGTAAACTACTGTTCATCAACTGAACCTCTAAAACCATCCTAACTCACTCCTGAAAACATGAAACCACAGCCACACATCCAAGTACAAGTAAGACTTGGACCAGGATCTCATGGAAGTTCTCATTTGCAAAGTCAGTCAATAAAAGGGCTAGAAACCAAAGACACAAAACTAACAAGGACACAAAGAAAAAGAAGGAAAAAAAAGAAACAAAAAAAGGGAGAATCTTCTCTAGATAAATTCTTCATTAAAATGAAGAATGACTTGCTTAGAGGTGCTCAGCTGTTAAATCAACTATACATGCAAGCCAATCTTTTGCTGAGACTAACAAAAGTATGAATCATCACTATAATCATCTTCAAGCAAAAAGAAAAAAAAAAAAAACCACGACAACCCTAATGGCTTTGGGCACAAGCATGTTCTCAAATTACTTCCGCAGTTATGAAAATCCCACTCTTCAGCATCAAAGCCTAGTTGTGATCATCTGAAAGCTTGTTTAGTCAAATTATGCTGCTTGTTTGTAATATTAACTGCTAGTTCCAGTTTGGATTTCAGAGTGCCCATCCAAAGGCACAAGAGGCAAACAAACCACAGCTGGTTCCAATGGGGGAAAAACAGTCTGCCTTTGTCCTTCACCCCCCGCTCCTCTCCAGAGAAATCCAAGTGGCAACTTACTTCCATTGACACATTTCAAACTGAAAAAAATTTAAGTATTTTTATTTAAGTTTTCTTTTTCCTAGATTCAAGCAAGAAACAACCATCTTCCAGTGACAAGTTTATCTACATGGTAAACTAAGGGGGCAGGAACAAGGTCTTCGTAGGCTTTGTTTAGAGCTGCATCTCCTACTCTGCACACCTGAGCAAACCTGGGATTCCTTGGGATTCCTTTAGCCCAAATGCCAGGACATTCAGATGCCAATTCCAGGAACCATTTGTTTACTGGACAACTTGTTTAGGACCATTAGCACACACAAGGATGAGGCTGCTGTGCAGTCTCACCCCAGTCAGTACAACACCCATCCTACAAAGCTCCCTCGGACACCTGCCTTGCACGGTCTGCTGGGGGAATCCATCGGTCCTGCTCTGCCCAATACATAAGCCTAGGCAGAGGCCAGCTCCTGCAAAGGCACAGCACACTCAGCAGGAACATGACATGGAAAAGGAGAGAGGAAAGAAGTAAGGATGCTTACTTGCACATTGCTATGACCCAAAGCTCAGCTTAAGTTGCCACATGAGAAGAGGACATGTGGCAAAAGGGCCAGGCCTCCCAGCCTAACCCCTGTGGACATGCTGGACATGACACTACTGGATCAGTGGAGAATGCAACTGTGGGAATGCAACTGCAGACTTGGGGCACTGTGGTCTGACACAAATGCTGTACAGTCAAATTAACTTGATCACATGTTGAGCCCTAGGAAAGTCCAAAAGACAATTTCATTTGCCTAGGAATAGGACAATAGTAAATAAATGCAAGAGATTTCACTTGTACTTTTTGCATGACATAGCCTTTTAAGGCAAGAGAGCTAGAAGGTGATTCTGTAGAGAGGGGTAGGAGGAGGGAACAGTCTCTTTTTCAAAAGACAATAGACAAAGAGGATGATTTTGGTTTTGTTTGAAGTTAGTATTACTGTAGTAATAGTCTAGCTGATTAATTCCCTCTGTGCATATACACAGGCAGCAACCATTGTCAGTGGGTCTCTTCAGAAGAGGGGGAAAAAATGCTTCAGCTCATTCATCATCACTAATGAGGCTGATAGAAAGTATCGCAGTAATAATAGGTTTTGCAGTACCACACAGCTTGGAGACTGAGTGCTCTGCATTGTATTCAGCCAGGATTTTGAGGTAACATCCACCATGTATCACAGAAACTACAAAATCTGAGGGCTTTGCACAGATAGCCAAGATTACTAATCTGCTTCTCTAAACTACAAAGTTCATCTTTAGCGTATCTCTTCACAGAAAGATACACAGGGACTAGTGTCTGCCAGCAAAGTCTCTGCCAGCACAGTACTGTATTACACTGATATGATAACAGTTTTAACAGGCAGATTAGTTTTCCAGAATGAAGTAAATTATTCAGACCTTTTTAACTAATACAAATACTGCATCTAGTATTGCAGACGTCAGAGGACAACAGGGACACAGATAACTTAAAAGAATTTAGTCTGACAGAGCTACTCATGACTGAAAAAAAACAAGCTAGAAAGAACTGTACGTTTTCTTTCACAAAAATAGCCTCTGTCCCAAGATCCTCAAAGTATCAGCCAACCACTATGCTGTCTGCAGTTTGATGACAAAAAGCACACAACAAAATACAATACATCAGGCAGAAACCTTGATAAAAACAGATGCCAAGTTAGCAAAAAAGAAAAGTGTTCAGATAAAAGTTGTCTTAAACAAGGAAGTCACAGCTAACTGATCAAAACTTAGTCTGACCAAAAGCAATCAACTGCTTTTTTTGTTGTGGGTTTTTTTTTTTTTCTTGCTAAGGGGTACAAGAGGTCAGAGGAGATGAGGAAACAAGATTTTGAGGTTTATTTACTTAGAGAACTGTTATTTTGTAAAATGAAAGAGTTATTTTGAAGTAAAAGAGATCAATTTTTTTTTTTTAAATTTTAAGTTTCAAGAAGTTTACAGGGCCAAAAATGAATCCCTATGTTTATGAAGTGCCATCCCTCCAGTTTATTGCTAGCTTTGAAATCAGGGTATTATAATAAGAAGACATCAAAGAGCAACATTTAGCAATAAACATGAATTATGTTAGCCACCTAGTCCTCTCATGGAGTAAAAAGTCAAGAATAGAAAGAAAAACAAACACTTTCATCCTTGCATGGACTGTAATTTCTGCTTACCTGTGAGACTTTCAAAACTGGGAAGACCTAATCAGTGATGCTTTATCAGCAAGAAGAAGCAGAGGGCAAGAAAGAAGAGGGAAGACAATGTAAATGTTTTTGTGCTTGCTGACTTTACCTGGGACTTCAGAGCTCTGCTGTCACATTTATGTCTGTTTCTCCATTCCCTTTTTCTCCCCCAGTTATGTCTCCCCCAGCTCACTCAGCACTCTCTTGGTCTCCTCCGGGTCTCACAGTGGTTGTCACTATGGAAAGACACCACCAAACACGGAGATGTTCTCTGCAACAAGTTCTTTCTTCAACTGTTTGCCCCAAAGCAACTCTGCTTCATCCCACTGATCAAGCTGGTAGAAGCGTGGGATTTCACGTTCTGCTGTTCCGTTCTCACACCTTGCTAATTCTTCCAAGAGACAGTCACAAGAGCAAGACACCCTCTCTTCTATTTGCCTTTCACAGAACCGACATCACAGACGTAATTTCACTACCTTCTCCCTCAAACTTTTTTCCTGGTTGATACCATGCCATATTCCTACCCTTCTTCCTTCTATTCCCTCCTTTCCCATAAAAATACAGCCAGGCTTTAGTATCTTAAAAATCTTAGAATAGTTTCTCTTCCCAAAGAAAACCAGTCGTTCCCCTTCTTTTTGTGCTTCTTGGATACAATGCTTCACATCTCTGCTTTTTGTTTGAAGAACAACCTTTGTAACTGCTTAAACCCTCTCCAGCAGTCTGTAAGGCTCAGTTCATGATAATACTTTTCTTTCTTCTGCATCTACTTGGAAGAGAAAGTCAGCTTCTTTGTCTATCCCCATCACCCTCAGTTCAACTGAGATGCAGCTCCTATTCAACTTCATAAAAATTCTCTTCATAGACACTCAGCTGCCAGTTCAAGGGCAACTTAAAGACAAGCTGATCCTTTCCCCTGCCTCACCTACCTTATTTCATGATTATTGGGAACTAGACCACTACACTGCCTTCCCCAGCATCTCTAACTCCAGTGCTACCTTTCATTCAGGCAGTTGCATATATTTATGTGTTAATTACCCAGATCTTTTCTGCCCAATATCGTAAACCCATGGACACCATTCAGCTACTCATCTGCACACCTGGACTGCTGCTCTGTACTTTATCCTTGCTTTCCTAAACACTATCTTGCCTCACTACCATGTGGTAGTCTGTGAAAATAGCTATCCATGAAAGCAATTTTATCAGCCTGTTCACTGGAATCCATCACTCCTTTCTTTGCCACCCCTGCTCCAGTAGCTCCTCTCCTATTAGATCGCCCACATAACTGCTTCCTCCCTACCATCTCTCTCAGTACTGCCTGCAAGCAGCATACTGCCAGCCTTTGTCACTGCCTCACCTCTTGATATTTAAACCCCCACTGCTGTTCTCCTTCAAGAAACAGTCATTAGCAGCAAAGCAAAGCCTTTAAAATAAATAATAAGTACAAAGTTCACCTTTCCAAAAGAAAATCTCTTCCTTTTTTATTCCAGTCCCCTACATCTCTGGGAAGAAACCAAACTCTGTTTGCAAATGATGTAGACCAAGATGGTCCTGCATTTTCAAGAGAAGACCAAGCATCACACACTCCTTCACACCACAGAGCTTAAGCACAAATACAGCACAGAATGCATAATACATCCATGGCATGTCACCATCAGGACAAGGGAAAAAGGAAGATTTGGCACCTTGCCACCCCAAGAGACAAAGGACCACTGAATCAGGTCTGGTCAACACTGCCAATAGCATATAAAGCCATGAGCCTAACTTTCTGCAGAAAGGTAGCTCTGCCCAACAGCAGGTCTCTAGCAAAATCAAAACACTTTCTGAACATTTAATAAGAGATATCTACATGGATACAAGAAACCTGTAACCAGTAAAGGCTCTGGCTGGTTGCAAACTTATTGAAGACCCCTTTTAGTTTCCGCCAGAGGTTTCCCTGTGAGCTCAATGCCAACAACAGCTGCAGAGAAGTAATTTGATGCACATGCACACAAACCCCTGGCCAGACCCGAAGGGGGACTGGGAACAGCTGTGCAGGGCGGAAGCAGGAGTGATGGCCCAAGGCTGGGTGGCCCTGGGACTGGTGCACCACACCCCACCCCAGACATTTCTGCTTGAATTAACTGCAGGAATTTCCAATGGGAACAGGACTACTTGGGAGATTTTGCCTTCACTTAGAGGGAGGGAACATCTCCAAAGGTACATTTCATCTTTTAACTTCTGGCCTGCAGTGTAAAGGTAGTTAGGGGCAAGCAGTCAATCCTTGGAAAATCTTTCTTGGTTACTAAAAGCTCAGATTGAGTGCACGCAGTCTCTTACAAAGGGAATGATAAGGGACTACAGAGGAAAGCACCATTAATTGCACCTCTGAAGAATTCCTTGGAGGTGGCTAGTTCTGGAGCCTGTCAGACAGAGCCTCCACAGGTATTTTAATCTCACACAGGAGACATTCCTTTCTGACTTGGCTGTAAACAGCATTTAATTTTCTGAGGTGCTCTTCAAAGCTGAAAGGTCTATTGTTCAGTGTCCTTTAAGACTGTTTCAGTGTGGCGAGACTAAATTTCAGAAGACAACTCACATAAGACAGACAGGCTGGACAAAGTTTTAAGCCAATCAGAAATTCCCAAGTTACTAGACTAAAAATTATTACGAATGAGTGAGAAGCTGGAGGAAAGATCAAGAACAGGAGAGTATGGGAGGTACTGAAACACAAGGCAGCAGCCCTAGCCCTTATGGTCAACGCATCACAGGGACACTGATAACCATATAGTTAGCACAGCTAGCACCCAAGGCCGTAACAGTATACTAACTTTGGGAATGTTATTGGAGGAACCATCTTTCCATAACTAGACAGACCTGAGACTACATACAACCTGAACATATCCTCCTCTACACCATGCTCTATGATACCAGGCAGCTCAAAGCACAGGTTCTAGCCTTCACTGTATCTCCTACAGACACAACTTCTCACATAGTGTCTGAGTACAGGTCAGAGAAGATACTTACACTGTGCTGGTGCTTACTGCAGCTGTCACCTGAACAGAACTATCACAAAATGACTTGTCTGTGCAACACCTTCCAGCTGAAAGGTTTGGCCTCTCTCTGTGAAGGGCAGCAAGTGTGCACAGGGCCCACTGTTGTGGCTCAGCTGCTGCACGGTACCTTGTAAAGCTGCAGCCACTTTCTATAATGTCACCTAACCACTTAAAGACAGACTTAAGTTTACTAGGAATGACCACTTCAGAAAGTCATCCTACTATGAAAAGCAAAGATCTGTAATAACAGACAAACCCGGATTTTAGTAGGTGCTATTTAGCACATCAGAATAAGTGCAATACCTGCCGTGAGAAGCCCAGCAAACTGGGAGGGAAAGGAACAGAGGCAACACTTCTTAAGGGATTAATGTTTACAGCCTCTTTCTCTTGACACGTTTTGCAACAATCCAGACCGTCTCAAGTTGCTCTTACCATAGCACACTTGTCTTCATCTGAGAGGGGGAAGCACTGCAGTTTTCTGAGTCTGTGCCACATTTGGTTTGCATATTATCAAATATGTTTTGAAGCTCAAAACCAGAAGTTAAATCAGCTGGTTACAGGGCTTTTCACAGGACTTATTTTAGTTTTATTCTAGGTATGACATGTACGACCTTAACTTGGAAGAATAAGTACTGCCTAAAAACTTAAAGCAGACTTAAAGTCTGTTTTAACATCTTGTAGGTTTAAAAGGAGTGCTGCTTTTTGATCTATTTTGAAGAGTGCTACACATGGAAAACTTCTCTTAAAATTTCAGAAGGCCTGTAAGGCTTCAGGGTTAGCGTGAAATCAAAGTACAAAAGGCTGGAAAACACTATTTGTAGACCTCTCTCACTTAGTTAACACCAGAGAGTGTAGAACCAGACCTTTAAAATCTCTTCACAGGGGACTGTTAAAAGTAAGTTGGCTCTTACTGCTGTTGCTACAGTTATAACACTGCTTGATGTTCTACTTTATACCTTTCAAATACACAGTGTGTGTACATATACTGTAATAGCTGAACAGTCACATAGACATGCAGTATCAGCAATTTTTGGAGGAGGAATAAAAAAAAAGGATGCAAAAGGTTTAAACCAGCAATCTTTATGTAATGGTACAGGTACACTTCTAAGAAGAGGCAACAACATGTGAGCAGGACAAACCACTCGCAAGCTGTTTGGATGTTACGTCTATCCAGCAGCTGGGCAGGCTTGCTGAAGCACTGACTTCTACACTTGCCTCAAACTAAAGCACATTCTTTTAGCTGCTAGTGACTTTGTAAGAACATGGAGCACAGCTGATCCTAAACATGCTGTCTGTGTTTGAAAATCATAACTGTATCACGTCTATTCAGGACACATCAAAAATGACTGAATATTTATTAAAAATCCATTTGCGACATCCATCTGAACACCAACATTTACCGGAACAAAGTCAAAACAGGATGGGAGAAGAGAGTAAAAAAAATATGGTTATAGTTAACTGGTTCTGTTTATCTTAATGGGTTTGTTTATAGTAGTAGGATGTTAGTCACATTATTGTTAATTTGTAAATCAGTTTGTAATGCAAGAAAACATGACACTATTAATAAGGCAGAAATGTCACAGTCAGCACATGAACCAGGTAGCTGTGCTTTTATAATCCTCAGCCATTACCAAAACTTCCACTGTCTGAGAGGGTTCAGCAACAACAAAGGGTTTTTTCCAAAGGACTATTTTTTGGGGAACCATGAGTACATTTGAAAACATGAAAATTAATTCTTACTTGTATATATACAGTTGGCAGGAATTTAAATAGTAGTAGCAGAAAAATAGTGCTCTGTTGCTTTTAAGCCAGAAACAGAAAGCCGTCAGTTTCAAAGTACAAAAAAAAACCACCAAAAAAAAAAACCAAACCACACTTTCACTAACAATTCAAAGGCCCGAGGCAATCTTATATCTCTGCTATTCCAGAATATCTAAGTAACTCGAAAAGAAATACATATCTGGGCTGATAGCTACCTTCCCTGTTTGAAAAAAGGGGACAAAAAATTAAATCCCCTTTCACTCAGAGCAAGACAAAAGAAGATTGGCTGCATGGAGTTATAATTAAAGAGAAGTCTCACCATTAATGTAGGAATTCCTATTTTACAAGTATTTGTTCTTCTGTAGGCTTATACTTACAGGCAAACAAGCCTGCAACCTCTTTGTAAAGCTAAAGACAGAAAATGAAAAATAGGTTAAGAACCCTGCCTGTGGCCACGAGATCCCAAACAAAACAAACAAAAAAAGCCCCACACACTGCAGGCACTGGACCTCTTGGTAAAAGGGAAAAAAAGGGAGAGAAAGGGTCATCTGGAAAACTTTTTCAGAGATTAGAGACATTTTCTTCAGAGGGGAGAGATACTTCACTTGTCACCCAACAGAGGAAAAGAGGTAGTGAGTACTAGACACATGAGAATACACAGTTGCTTTAAGCCAGTAAGATAATGTGTTTTCAGATCCTGTCTTAAAGGGCTGAAACATTAATCCTGATCTACAGAGACAACACCTAGATAAGAACTGAGCTTCTAATTTATTCTGTCGTGAAACACGGGAGAGGAGGGCTGAGGTGTAATTACAATTCAATATTTTCCTATGACATGTGCCAATTTCTAAGTGGGTTTCTCTTTACCCTTCCACTTTCCTATCTAGCAATAAGCTTTAAAGTGTTTTGATTTTAAAAGCAGTTCTCAGAGGAGGAGGCAGAGGAAGGGAGAAAGCAGGGAGCCCGACAGAAGAGGACTTCTTAAAGCAGAAGACTATAGCAATTTCCATCATTGCCATGTCTGAAAAGAGAGGTGCAGATGCTGTTTTCCCCTTCAGTATTTGCTGCAACACAGTGATCCAAAAGGCTTTTGCAGCACCTTAGTCACACAAAGAAAAAACAACCTGTTGTACACCAAGAGTCATGACACAGTGTCACGAAGCACATCCTTCTAAAAAGACATGTAGCCAGGGAACATATCACTGCCAATGATCATAGTCACAAGGCATTAAAAAATTCACAGGCACAAGCATCAGCAGCTGAAGCATGCTTCTGGGACACGTTCCCAGCAGGGATGCTGGGTCAGGCTAGGTCCAGCGAAGGTACAGGCTGGCTCAGACCAGCTGAAATCCATCCAATCAACCACAAAGCTCACAAGTCTACTGGACAAGAGAATACTGCCTGGAGTTTTGGGCCCTTTGACACAAGAAGAATGTTGAAAAACTGGAGTAAGTTCAGCCACCAAGATGCTCCCTTCCTCCTCTCCGCTCTGCCCTTTTTGATAATCCTCTGGCACACATTAGGAACCTTACAACTTAAGGATACTTGGGGATTTACAGAGAAGTGTCTTACCCAGTATGGTACTAAGCTCTGATAAGTTCTCCCCTTCCAATAATCAAGGGCACAAACCAACTTTAGAGAACTTTATTTTGGAGAAAAGGAAAGAAACCCAGGAAAACCTGGAAAACCTCAGTTTTCACAGGAGCCATTTTTGAATTGTGACTAATGTGACACACCAGCTGGATAGTGGTTTATCCTTAAGAAAGGAACCACGTGGCTATCATAACAGAGGCAGGGATATCAAAAACGCAATATTTGCAGACTATCACCCATCCGACTCCCCACAACCATTTTTTCCAGAGCTCCTTTCCATCGAACTCGATCTTCAGAGAAGATATTTTACACCACTGTGTAAAAGCAGCACTCTCTCACACAGCTCCTTTGCTAAAAGGGATTCCACGTGCCCACTGACTGCCTCTTCCCCAGCCTTTGAAAAGCCACCAAGAATCCCTTGATCTGGGGCCAGCAGCATGCCCCAGCGCAGAGGCTGAGCTGCACCCACCTTCGCTCACCTGGCAGCTTGTGCTCTCAGGCGATAGCTGCAAAAGCAGGAGTTCAGACTCAACTTTCAAGTTCTCAGGCAAGCTGGGACAGGCCTCATACTTACAAAACACAGGCAACTAAATGTTTAAAAGCTGACTACATATGGCTACCAAAAGTAGCATTACTGAATCTTTTTGTTTCCCCAGCCTTAGATAGTCCATGCAAACAAAAAGCCTCAATAATCCGTATTTCCCTTTGATCACAGCAGGACAACACAGTGATCCACAGGGACAAGACAGACAGCATCATAACCGACCCTATAAGATACTTAATAGGACGTATGAGGCCTTGACACAGTACCGTGCCAAGTATCATTTGCCAGAGCTTTTCACTTCAAACCATGGAAGAGTAGCTCCGTGAGAGGGAATCTATGAGCTTTACAGACAAAAGAAAACCATCCATACGAACTCTGTTTGCCAGCAACTGGCAACAGCCTGCTACATCGACAGCCTGGCTGTTACTGTGCCCAAGTCATGCTAACAGTGAAACCCACCAGCACCAGGAAATTCAGCAGCACAGCTTCCACTGACCCACAGTGCAGGTTCAGGGATCATCACTGGGCATAGGCCCTCAGCAGGATATTTTGACTTTAGCCTCTATTTTTTTTCCTCCAGTTTTTTTTCCAATGCAGTACAGTCCTCTGCAGTTACTTCTGGGTTATTAACAGTGACAACCCTGAGCTACAGAAGACCTCCAGTAAACCCCTCCCACCCATACAAACTTATTTTCTTTCCCTCCAAAAATGTGCAATCATTGCTATACTTACAACCTCCCTATATCACTCTGTGTCTATAGAGCCACATAAGAATTTGCTTACAGAATTCCTGCAGCTATAGAGGAAGCTACGAGCTGTTCATTATACAGTTGCTTTTTAATTGTTAATAGAACAAACTCAAGCTATAGCAATATTAAAGTAGATGAGAGAGGATGACCTTAAAAATTCTTACCTGTGTTTTAGTGTAAAGCTCACACAATGCATGGGGTATAACGCAGCAGACAGAAAACAGGATTTGGGAGCCACAATGAATGTTGTGGGTGGGTTACATCTTAAAACCAGTACAAACTGAACCAAAACTTTCCAGCAATGGAAGCAGGATGGAACTTTCTAGGCCAGTTGAGCCCTTCCAAGTTGCAACAGGAGCTTAGGAAATAAGGGCCTCAATGTACATTTCAGGTGCCACATTTAGAAATTATTGGAGGCTCCCCTGGACACAAGGTACTTCTCCCACTGAAGTCACCTCAGCTCTGTATGTTGCTCAAGGCCTTTGATCTGAAAACAAATTTTACCAGCAGCAACAGACAAAAATGGGGACCACTGAGCACTAACTCCCAAACTCATCACCTCTAACTCAGCAGATGACTGGGGACTCCAGAACAGGCTAAAGTTATCCGTATTCTTTTCAGCTCATGCATTACCTACACCTTGCCTGTTGTATGTGTACAAAACAAGGCTTCCAGGGAGATTTCTCAGTGTTGCTCAAATGCTACTTATTTTTGCCCTCAGAGGTGGCAGGCAAGATTTTGACGTGCTGGTTCAACCAAGAGCGACTAGAGGCTCTTGAAGAGAGCTCGGCAAGACCATCCTCAGGCACAGCCAACCATCATCTTAGGCCACTGAGCTCCGGCAGACGGCTGTTTGTGGACACGGCAGCCCTGCCGATCTCAACTCCTTCCCTAACACCGCCAGCGCGCACAAGCTGATGCCGGTGCCAGCATCCCCAGGTAACACCCGGCACAGCCGCCGCTGGGAGGAGGTCGAAGCTTCCCGCAGGTCTCTGTCTGGCTCCTCGGGCTCGGACCCCCGGCCCATCTCCTTCCTGCTCCTCCGCTCCTCTCGCCAGTGCGCTGGGGAAGCCGTCTCGCCCCCGGGAACCGGCAGGAGCACCGAGGCAGCGGCAACAGAAGCGCCCCGGGCTGGAGCGGGGGCGGCATCGCCTCCGCGCCCCCCACCGCCCCCGGGCCGAGCCCCCGCCCGCCCGTCAGGCGAGGCCAACGGCGCTCCCCGAGCTGCCCCGAAAAGTTACCGCCGGAGTCCCCGCGGCGGAACAAAAGATGGAGCGGGAGCGGCGGGCGCCGCGCCGGGGGCGGGCGGGGAAGGGTCGCGCCGCCGCCTCCCGCCAGGCAGGGGCGGCTCGCCGGGAGCGGCGATCCCGCCTCTCCGCGAGCTGCCGCCAGCCCGTCACCGCTCTGCGGGCTGTGCCCGAGGCTCGGCTCCGGCCGCACCGGACGGGGAGCTGGGATACGGGATGGCGGGGGGGGGGGGCTCCATTCATTTTTGGGAGCGCCGCCGGGCAGAGGTGCTCCCGACCGAGGCCGCGCCGCGCTCCGCTCACCTTACTCTTCACTTCCACTGCGCTGCACTCCAGATACCGCAGAGTCTGAGATTTGTTGAAACTCCGGTTCATCTTCCCGGCCCCGCTGCCTCCCTTCCCGCGCCGCCGCCTCCCTCCCTGCCTCCCGCCTGCTCGCGGGCCGCGCGCCCCCGGGCCGTCCCCACGAGCCGACGGCCCCGCTCCCGCCGCGCTCCGCTCCGCTCCTCCGGGCACTTTGTTCCAACGGGACCGGCGGCGGCGGCGCCCGCAGGGATCCGCGCGGGGCTCGCGCGCTCCGGATCCCGACACTGCCGCGCGCGCGCCCGCCTGCGCCGGCGGCGGGCGGGGCCTCGGCCAGCCAGGACGCGCCCACGGCCACGCCCACCTCGCGTGGACGGGCCCCGCCCACTCGGCCGCCGCGGAGCTCCCGCGCGACCCCGCCCCGCGCGTGTGCGCGGCCCCGAGCGCGGTCCCGGCGGAGCCGCCGCGCAGCGGGAGCTGATGCGGGAATTGTTTTGCCGGGCGGCGAAAGGTCTGGCTGCTGAGGCCGTGCAGGAAGCAGACAGCGCATCCGCGGCAGCCGCCGGACCGTGGTTCGCCGAATGCTCGGAGGTGCCCGTTGTGTGGCACAAAGGAGACCCGCACAAACTTTCCAGACAGCGCTCATTATTCATTGAAGAGTGTTGGGATCTGAAAAGTGCTGCGAGTCATTAATTTGAGACCACAGATCATCAGGTTTGGGAGGAGAGTTTCCACTGCTCTGTCCTTGAAATAAACCGTCAGACTGCCTCCCTCTTCTAGCAGGTCTTATTAATTAGGTAGGTTACTAATTTGAAAATCTCGAAGGAACTTACTTCTTTCCATCTTCTGCCAAGGACCTTTATAATTCTAACAGACCTTTTCTCTTCAGTCAACTTCTTTTAGTCACTGAGAGCCTTTGAAAGTGGTACTTTTTCCTATACAGTCCTGCCCAAAACATCAGAAACTTAGGACATGGAACAGACCTGTGCAACCAGTTTTCTGCTGCTCAACGTCTCCTAGGATTGTTTGCCTGCCTAAGCAAGGAGCATAAAGTCCTAAAAGACATGACAAATCACCCATGCCTTCTCTAGACCCACTGAGCAAATGTCAATGGCAGTGATGGGGAATACTCGTGAATTTAAGGGCAAAAAAAAGAACTGAGTTGACTTCTCATGTGACTCCAAATGGGAGGATCAAAGCATATGCCCCAACTACAAACTAGCTCCATCTTATTGGAAAATGGACCTGAAATGAACATTTGCCACATGTTCTGGGCTTGCACCGGGTTTGGAAGGCTTGCTGTAAGTTAAATTGGAAAAATAAAGTCTAGATAGCTGAGAAAGGAAACGCTTGTGTGAACTTGACATTTTCCTCTTTTCATCTTAGTGTGAGGAATGCAGCAGCTTTGCTTTCCTGCTGTGATGGCCAAGGCCAAGCTGTGGAGATACAGCATCCCTGGGGCGCTCAAGGGCTGAACATCGCTTTTGGGATGTTTTGATGTAAAGACGGCTCTTGAAATCCAGCAGCTGGATTCGAGGGTTTAGAGGTTCAACGTATTGTGCAACAAGGCCGGTTCACTGGCATGAAGTTAATCAGTAGCTGAAGGACCAGTCTAGTTATGTCACCTCTGACGGGGGAAATGCTGGTACTGCTCATACCACTGGAAGCGTCAGGGGGACTTTATTCCAGCCCACCTGTCCTCCAGCTGACCCTTGAAAAGAGACCCTGCTGTTTGCTTTACCTTCTAGGTCACGAAAGTGCCCCGGGACTTACACTTCACACATGTGGTGATGTGGTTGAATTCAGAATCACAACCACAGAGAAGAAAGATCTAAATTAATTTTTTGTTTCAATTTTTTTTTATTTTTTTTCTGAAAAAAAGTAAGTTCTTAACAGGTGGCGATCAACAAACAATTTTAGTCTTAATTTTAAATTTGGTACCTCTTGTATTTGTGATGCTCATTTGAGAAGTAGAGATTGCACTTGTTTGTCTTTTATTTTATGCTTCAGGGAGCACATATGCTTCATTACCATCTCTTTTATATTAATGGACTCTTCAAACTAATAATGCCTACTAAGCTGCATGTAACCAGAATGAGAATTCAATGAAAATGAATAACATATATATATATATATGTATTTGGGTGAAATGAAAGCTGGTAAGCCATACTGAATTCATAAAGAATAAAGATATGTTTTTTGAAGAGTAAGACACAGTTTATTTACCAGCAGGGCTAAGGGGACTTCCACTTTCCCTGCCCTGTCAGTGCAGTCATTGCGTATGCTGTTCATATTTCCACCACCACATGAATACACAATCCTCTTCTTCTAATCTACCCTGTCTTTTGAAGCTAACAGGTGTATTGAGGACACAACTTACTGTATTTCGGGAGTGGAGCTAATGTTGTTTCTATTTCTTCTATCCTACAAGAATTTAGAAGTGGTAGATCACTGCCACTCTTTTTTTTTTTCACCAATCAGAAAAGCTGCTTTTCTGTGGTTTCATTCCTGCACATTTTTTCAATCTCACATTAAGCACATCGCAGTAATCAAGGTGAATACACTAATATGAGGAAATATGCTCTTTATACCTCCAAAGAGGCTATTACTAGGCTGTTTTCAAACTACTTCAACAAAATCTGGTTTCTGCTGCTTTTTCTCAGTCGATCTGTTTGCCTTAAAAAAAAAAATCCATTGTTAAACCTGAAAAAGATACTTTAATTTCAGTTATTTTCATTCAGGTTTTAATATATGTTACCATGATTTCAAACATAATGATGAGCAGACCTTTAAAATGCAAGTGTTTTAGTTAAAAGAAGTCAAATTTGATTTAAATATTCATAAGTCCAATTTGAGTTAAATATTCATACTTTTGTAGATTAATATAAACACTTTTTTACCCACTCTGATGTGAGAAATAATCAGTTTCTAGATAGCTCCTTGATTAGGCTAAAATAGGGGGTCACAGTATGACAAATTGACTGTATACTTTCATTAGTAGAAAAATAGAATGTAAGTATTTATTAAATTAATAGAATATTATATAAGTATTAAATTATGTATGATTTATCAATATTATTTATTTAATAATTTATTAAACATGAATGCTTCTCAATCAAGCTTCACTGAAATCCAGTTCAGTCCATTCTTGTAAATTCTCTAAAATACAATTTTTATTCCTCCGCTTCCAAATTGGTTGCAGGTTTAGTCCCTTTCCTCCAGAGCAGAGCAGAGGCACAATTAAGACAGCTTGAGAAAATTCTTTCTTCTCTTGCCTCCTCTTTCCATGCCCATGCTCTGCTGTAATGAGCAGTGACTTCAGCCATACACCAGCAGGACCCAAAACACTGGATGTGCTCTCAGGCTGCCCTGGCCCCACATTGCACCAAGCACTGCAGCCCCTACCAGCTGTTTTCCTCCTCAAACTCAGTCACAGATGGTTTTAATTTAACTGCTTTTGCTCAGCCACCTTTTAGGGCTGTTTTTTTTTCTCATCGCTTGCCAAGGGCACAGCATTCCTTTGACAATTTCTATAAATCTTCATCTGTTTTAGTAATCTGTGGTTACTTTATCCTGTTTCTGACCTGCCAGAGCTTTTAAATCATTGTTTCTTCCTGGGTGCCTATCTCTCAGCCCTTCCTTGCAGCTTTGCAAGGTGCATCTGGAGTGTGGGGGCACATTTGCTCTCGCCCAGCCATAAAGCCCCCTCCTGCATGCAGCACTGCACCAAATACTTTTGTTGCTTGCCCTAAACCAGGCAGGGATGCCACAGCCCAGGGATGCTAACAGGCCATTTAAAAAATATTCAGATATTTCTGTTTTCAAAGTTTTTTATCTATCAGACCAATGAAAGGTGCTGCAACATGCACCTGACTCTCGCTGCTGCAATGTTGTTTTTCAGCATGCAAGGGGCTTCACTGTGACTCGCTGCATGCCTCATTAGTATTAATAAGTAATTTACATGCTCTGAGAGGTTTAAAAATATTCCAGACTCACGTCCAAGGATTTATTTTTCTCCCCACTTCCCTGTATTGAATTTGCAAAAGTTACAAAAGAGCGAGTCCTAAGGGCTTGGGGGAGCTGCTGCAATGACAGACTGGTTTTGGTCTCTTTAAATGTAAACCAAAATGAAGCATAGCATGAAGGAGGGAAGAGGGGAGATGACAACTATTGTTTTGCTTGTAGCAAACAATGTTCCTGCTGCAGCCAGGATGGTTTCTACTTCATCAAGCTCAGAGGACAATGCCAGGGAACATCCATTGCCCTACTGCAGGAGCCTACCTAGAGGGGAGCAAGAAGAATAATGCCACCAGCAACAGCAGAAATGGATGCTCCAGGACAGGAGACCAGCAGCTCTAATGGTTTTCCATTGTCCCATCTCTCCTGGCAGTGAAATGTCTTCTTTTTCTTTGCGTTTAAGAGCTTTCACCTTCAGGCCTACAAGAGACATACATGCATTTAATAGCAGAAAGAGCAAAGAGAGAGGAGGGGTTTGTTCTCAGGGGGTGGGAAACTTGATGCTTCTTTTCCACCTTGGACGATAAAACATCGAGGAAACCTCTTGCATGACTTTACTACAAAACGCTCTAAGAGGAGAGACCAGAGCAGTTGCTGAGGGAATGGCACCTGCTGAGCTGCACTGCAGGGCTTGTAAGCAAGCACAGAGATGAGCATTTGCAGCTCCCAGGGTTTCTCCAGAGAAATGTGCCGGGGGAAGTGGGTGGAGGTCCCCAGGCTGTCTGCACACAGGTACCCTGGCTTCAGCAGATCGGACCAACGGGCTCTTGTGTCAGCTGAAAATTTTCCCCTTTGGCTTAATTGGTGGATATTATATAACCTGTTACTCTTTGATATGTATCAGCGTGCAAATAATTCAGGAGCCAAAACTGCTGGGATACCGCAATCCCAGCAGCCAAATTCTGAGCATCACCAGACAGGGGGTAGGGTGGGTTATCAGATTGATTGTCCTCTTGCCAAATTACACCTAAATTGGGGTTAAAAGCAACAGTACTTTACAAGGATGACAAAGGTGAATTTGATTGGCAGGGATGAGTTTGGGAGTGGGAGGAGGGAAGAGAGAGGATCATGCTCCTCATTGTGCCACCCAAGTGTGCTCTAGCTACATGAATTGCCAGGATGTGACACTGCCCATGAAATACAGAAATATTCAAACTGTATTTGTTCTGCACACGTATCTGCTGAATTTAATGATCTTTATCTCTCTTTCAATTGCTTTGATTCTTGGTTTTCTACTCTTAACCAAGGAGAAAAACATGAAAAAGCAATAATGTTTCCCAGATGTCATTCAGCAGAAAAAATAGATATCATCCTCTGCCAGTGTCCAGAAGTAGGTCCTTCTACTTACAGATGGGGTAAAAATGTTGTTTACAATGTGCTGCTCTGCAGCTACTTATGACGTTAGAATGATCACTGCAAATACTTCTAAAATATAATTGATTTAAAGGCAGTACTAGGTCTAGGGTGTGAGAGGGTCTGCCTGGTTCTCTTCTACCAAGAGAAAGTTATACTTCTCTTTGTCCTTTGATTGTTGGTCCTACTTCTACAGGAAACTGAAGCATAATTGTAAGTTGGCAAGTGCAGCATACATCTTCTAATTAATCCAATGCTATCAAATAATTTATGCAGATGGCATCATCTTTGTTTTCCCAAGCACTTTTTCTGTGTGAAACTATGAACAGGCTATTCAAACATACTATGAGAATGGAGAAATTTTTCCAGTGTCTTCCAGTAGTTATCAAATTTTCTAATGGAATTACACTGACCAGATCTGGAAAGAAAAGTAGTACTGTTAATTTACAAAGTTAATATCTTTAAGACGAAGCTGCTATCATTAAGATATAATCATGCCTTCCTTTCAAGTGCTTATCTAGCTTTCAAAGTGAACAGAGAAACCTGCCGTTCTTCTCGTTCTTCTCAATCACAAACTGGCTTTAATCTCTTTTGGGTAACCATTTAACTTGTCAGAATGCCATCCACCATCTTTGTTAGTCCTGACAGCTGAAGCATGGGATCTGATAACAGGGCAAGAGATACAACTTTTGCCTAGACTAATTCAGTCCCTCACCAAAAGCACAGAGAGGTTTTTAGGTTTTCACAGGATGCAATTAACTGCAAGGAGCAATGAGAATTTTCATGAGGATGTAATTCATTGACAACTTCCATTTGGGAAGTGACTAAATGTCACCTTAAATAAACAACCCCAACAGTCTTGAACTGCAGCTTTATGCAATTTGTAAGGCACTATGCCTAGCTATTAAGTCAAACCCTCCCAGAACTGGTGGTTTGTGGGCTCACCTGCTAATAAGGGAAAATAATAAGAAACTGTCCTAGCCATGCGAGTTGTACAACAACCAAACCTTGACTGTTCACTTGCTAACTTGAATTATTAAAAAATGTAACACGCTGCAGCTGAAAGCTTCTTAGTAAAAAAAAAATTGTCAGATGACTTTTTAAGTCCGCTTTTTGCAAGATTTCTTTGGCAGATCTGCTAGACCAGAGGTAGTGTTAAGATAAAGATAGATTCAAAGATGTCATTCCCAATTAATAATAATAATAATAATAATAATAATAATAATAATAATAATAATAATAATAGTAATAGTAATAATAATAGGTTAGAGGGAAAGGTCACATATTCACATAGCAAACTCCATCCGATGTTTGCCAAACCACTGCACATAGCTGTACCAGGCTGAAATCACCTGATCCTGTCAGAACTACTGAAGCAAACTCCTGTATGGAAAGGCACTGTGAAGCTCTAATTGTCTAGGACTGGACATAATCTCTTCCTCACTCACCTGATTTGCAAAGAAATTTGCCAAGAAGCAGCTTACTACATTGGAGATGTCCTTCAGCATGCCTTTGTGCCCTGCAAGCACTACAGTTTAAATCATTTGTGTACAATCAATCCTTTCCAGAGCTTTCGGTGAGGGCAAACAGTCTCATGTGAGGCTTGAAGAAGTCCTTCAGAGCAGCTGTTTAGAAATGCATGAAGCATGAGGCACATTATATTCTCTTCCCACAGGCTGAGGGCCAGATGTTCAGTGGGTGTAAAGTGACAGAGTCTCAGTGTGACAATTTTTTTGGGGCCACAATGATTTATACTAGCCAAGAATCTGGCCCTAAATGTTTCAGCCAATGACTTCCTCGACCTTTGCTGCTGAAGAGCATGGTTTTGTAATCCCTGGTCTAAACTTCATCTGGCCTTGACATTCTCTGTGAGGTGAGAAGGGGTGGGAAGTGTTCAAGATTGCTGACTGAAGGTGCTGAAAAGAGAAATCTCTCAGAACATTCCTGATGCCACTTCTCCAGGCCAGTTTGCTGAAGTCAACACAGATTTTTGATTGTGATGCATTTACTTATTTTCCTTCCCATGTTTCTGCTGCTAGCAGTGTACATAGGTTCTTTTTATCTGTTTAATCCCAAAGCAAGTTAACTTTTCCACCCTCTTAAGATCAGGAAATGAGAATATTTCTAAGCAGAGGTGATGTTCCTGTAAGTTTTTTTCCTTCATAACTTGCATCTTCCTGAAACATGAATGAAGATTACTCATGGGAGTATGGATTTCAGAATCAGACCTTTTGGTCATTTTGACAGTGTCATGGGAGGAAAAACTGTTTCCCAGAACCAAACAATTTTACTGCATTCCAGAATCATGTGCAAAACAGGGATCCCATCTGTTCAACAGCATTCCCACTAAGTTCTGCCTGTATCTCACTAGTGTAAGCAGTTAAACAAAGAAGCCTCAGTTTTAAATGATAATGTTTTTTTCAAAATACAAGACACTAATAGAGACGGCTTCATAATAATTTGCACATATGCCAAGATGTATTTTCTTAAATACTGTTTTGACTGGAAAGGCCACTGCAGAGTAGTATAGCGCTACAGCAATCACTCCTAAATTAAGCTTTCTCTGTGATCAATGTTTCCAGTTATTCTAAATCTGCAATAAATAATAAAAGCATTAACCTCAGAACAGATGGATTAAAATTGGGCTGAAATAGACTTCTTTACTTTTTGTCCTGACAGCTTGAAGAGTTTTGAACCAAGGGTGCTTGAATGCAGCACTCTAGGTTTAGGCTAGTTTACTACAGTGATTCTACAATAAAGAGATTATGAATAAAAGAGAGGGGATTTACTTTATGAGATTCCTCTAACTGAGGGCTGGTGCATGGGATTTTTATCATCACCATGAACATAATCAAGTTTTGCTTAGCAAATGCAATGAAGGACTTCTGAGAACTCCAGGTAAGGATTTTATAGTTGCTTAATTCTGCATGTGTCCATTTCTGAGTGTCTGCTTTGAGTTACCTTAAAGTTCTTTTAACAATCACTCCATCTGACTGTTAGAGATTTCCCTGATAGCTCTGCTTGTGCTTTTTCTTACAGAAACTGATCTGAGAAATGAATTGCAATTTCAATGCTTGCCCATGGAGAGGGATCATTGTTTGTCTGGGGAGTCAGCCTTGCTGGTACACATGCTTTGCCTGCGGGCAGGGAACGATGCCCACCAAACCTGGTTTGTCCCAGCCTCCCTCTTTCCAGCCCTTTCCTCATGGCTAGAGGAGCCTGGACGTGTTTGTACTCAGCTCATGAGTAGTAGCAAGAGGGCTGGAAGGGAGATGTCTTCCAAGACAGGAGCTGAAGATGTTTTCTCCTTTCCTGTGAAGGTTCAGAGGGAGGGCAGGATATCTAACAAGCCCTATTCCACCCTTTCCTGCCCAAAGTCCACCTGAGCACTCTGGTGCACCAGCATGGCGCCAAGCCAACTCTTTCCTGTAGTCCTCTTATACACATAGCTCTGGGATGTGTCACCAGAGGGTGTCAGCATCCTGATGGCCCAAGATGTTTCTCACAAGACATAGCAGCTGTCATCCCACAGATTTTCATGCTGTCTGGGTTCTGCCACGATGGAGGCAGTTAAGTGTGGGCATTTTGTAGGGTGCAAGGGAGACAGGTCTGGTTTTCACTCCTTGGGTTCATCCTTAGTTGCAAGTGTCGTGAGGCCATGTGCTGGGCAATGACAGAGAGATACAACCTATGGACAATTAAGAGTTATCCCTTGCCTGACTAATGGCTCATATGGTATGGGTGCCTTCAGGAATGCATCCATGGTGAGACTATGACTGGCCCTCAGGTCTTTGAAAGGGGGCAACCTTGCAAGGCACAAATGTAGGGAGAAGTAACAAACATTGAAACTCCTCATGATTTTTATCTTTGTAAGAAAACTTTCCTAGGATTTGGCAGGGGCACAGGATGTAGTCTATTAATTTTATCGGCAATAGGTCAAAATGTGTTGATTTTCTGGCAGGTGGGGCAGCACTTAGTGGCTAAGGTGGAGAGGCCAGGGGAGGGCTTGGGCTCCAGGACTGAGTAGCAGATATAAGCTGGTCCCTCAGCTTCTTCATTTATAAATCAGAATGAAAAGAAATAGTTGTTTCTCTGCATCACAGGGTTAGTACAAGGCTTAATTAACTTGTGTTTATGATACCCTGCTGAAAAGGTGTTAAGATAATTAGAAACGTAACTCCTACATCTGTTCAGGACTACTCCATTGGGGCTGCAACCCATGATTAAGATTTCTAGCAGATGTCACAATGCAAATGGTGATGACTAGTAAGTGGGAGTACCATAATGAGGAGCACGAGCAGCTCTCCTCCCTCTGAAAACAGGTATGCTCATGCCATCACTGCTGTCCGCACACCCTCACGTTGGGTGAGGTCCCTTCAAGGCACCTGGCCCCACACCATGGTGCCACTTAGCTCCCTGTCCAGAGGGTAAGGTAGATTATGATAAAAAATGGTCTTTCATGATAATCATTCAGCCTCTGACAAGCAGATTAATCTATTCCATGCCTTCTACTCTCACTGTAGGCAACTGTGGAGAGAGGCACTTGCCATTGGAAAGTATGTTTTACTGATGCCGTTAGGGAGCAGAGTGACATCATTTAAATTTTTTGGAACAATGGCCTTTTTCCCACAACTGCCTTGGCTTTTGTTCCCTTTGCACTGGCGCCATGCAACTGGCTGGGGTCTGATGTTATTCCACAGAGTGCCAGGAGAAAGCAGTCTCTGGAGAGTGGGTGACTGGGAGGAGTCAGCAAAACACTGATGCGCCCCAGTTTGTTTTTAGACTATCGGGAGAGGTGATGATATTTGATTTTGGCAGTTCCATATTTTAAACTTGAAACTTATTAGAAGAATGCCTGCCTGCAGAGCAGGGATCCAGCCTGTTGGTATCTGAGGTGCTGGAGGTAGTGACATACACAGACAGAAGGGAACTGAAAGTGCGTACACTAGGTGGGGGCTGGAAGCTTCCTGGTCTGGAGCTAGGCTGAAGGACACAGATAAAACAGGATCCTGCAAACAACTTCCCTCATTACTCTCTTTCCTCTTCAGAGCAGGTCAGTCCTTTGCATCAAGGTGAGGCTTGGTTCTCCTGCTCTTCCCCTACTGCTTCTCAAAGTCCCCCTGCCTCCTTTGCTTCACTGCATTCTCCTCCTTAGCCAGATGTTTGTTTCTACTCTTGCAGCCTGGACCTGATTCCCACCAAGCCTGGGGTCTCTGCTGTTCACAGGACTGATGGGGCTTTTACCCTACCGGTGTGCCGTGGCCTAATGTGACCCACATGAGCTAAGAGTTGCTCACACAGGAAAGGTTTTCTGCAGATTTAGCATTCAAGTCTCTGAAAGTTGTTCAAACTAGGACTCCTCGCGTGTTTGGAAAAAGATAGGTACGTGTCAGTGGCGATGCCGTCAGTCTCTTATTCAGCAAAACTGCACAAATGCCATCTACATTAATGCAATCTTTTCTCAAATCCTGCTAACATTAGTAATTTCCGAATGAAAGATCAGGCAATTTTTAAGTATGGATAAGAGGTACATTCCCTAGCCTCTTCCTTGGCAATGGTGGAGCTGTTTTGCCTGGGAGAAACAACACAAAATAAGCCCAAACAACCCCCTCAAAACCACAAAAATCCCAAACTGAAATCAACTCCCAACAAGACTAAACTAGCCTGAGGTAGGCACCCAGAGAATATTTCAGCTTACTCACTTTTGGCAGTGCCGTAAGGAAGCAAAGGCAAGATCTCATGCCAGAAATGCCAGGCAACCTGAATCTAAGGTGGGCTGCCCGTCTTGCCTGCTGAGCTGGCCTGGACACTTGGCACTGCATTCTGGGTGCGTTGGCTGTGTATGGCAGGTAGCCTCTATTAGGGATTCCTGCTGGCAAGCCTGCACCTGAAAAGCAGCTCCAGCGACTTTTTTCTCTTCTTTTCTTTTCTTTTTTTTTTTTTTTTTAAACACAAAGCAATATGAAGCATGGGAAGCAGTAAAGACTACATGAGGTTGTTTGGGTAATCACTATGCAGAGATTTAGTACCCAGTTTCTAAACCAGCAGTTTCCTGGGACATTAATTCAGTAGTAGTTGAAAAGACAAATGAACTCCTGGGTTTATTAGGAGTGGGAGGGCAAACTTCAGCAATACCATTGTATAAACCCACAGTGAGCATCTCTCTTAATTATCCAGTGTCTTGCTCCAACACCATGTCTCATAGATGGCATAGCAGAATTTGGAAAGGTGCATAAAGAACCAAAAAAGCTGACCAGAAGTGTGATACAGCTTCTCTAATATAGAAGATGAACTGAAGTTCCATCTATAAAAGATGACTGAGAGGAGAAACTGGAGAGGCTATAAAATCATTAGGTGAATGAATCACAGAATCATAGAATGCTTTGGGTTGGAAGGGACCTTAAAGATCATCCAGTTCCAACCTCCTACCATGGGCAGGGACACCCTTCACTAGACCAGGTTTCTCAGAGCTCCATCCAACCTGGCTTTGAACACTTCCAGGGATGGGGCATCCACAAATTCTCTGGGCAACCTGATCCAGTGCCTCACTACCCTCACACTAAAGAATTTTTTCCTAATATCTGATTTAAACCTACTCTCAGTTTGAAACCATTCCCCCTTGTCCTGTCACTACATGTTCTTGTAAACAGTCCCTCTCCATCTTTCTCGTAGGCTTCTTTCATGTACTGGAAGGCCATAATTAGGTCACCCCTAAGCCTTCTCTTTTCCAGGCTGAACAAACCCAGTTCTCTCAGCCTTTCCTTGTAGGAGAGGTGCTCTATCTCTCTAATCATCTTGGTTGCCCTGGACTTGATTCAACAGGTCAATATCCTTCCTGTGCTGGGGACAGGAAGGTGAATAAGGAGTAGTTGTTAGCACTTTGTCACAAGAAAAAAATTAGGAAGCTTCAGATGGAGGTTTAAAGCAAAGAAGAAAAAGTATTTTTTCTCTCATAGTGCTTCATTAAACAGTGAGATTTCATTGGATGCTGTCAAGGCTAAAAGATTAAATTAGTTCAAAAGAATTGAGATTTATGGAAGAAAGGCTATCAGGGCTAATAAACACAGAGATGCAAATATGTCCTTTGATTCTAGAAACCTTGGTCAGTCATCTGCTAGAAGCCAGAGCACCACTGTATGCTGGTCCTAATCCTTCTTCTTTTTCTCTTTTAAAATTTATTCCTTTTGTATGCAATCCTAACCTTTTTCAGAGACTACAGGCTGAGTGGCATTACACATATAGTGGCTTTTCTACTTACAGTGCAACAGCTGTGAAAATGTACCATCTATCATTTGAGGCAACTGGGGAAAGCAACATGGCCAAGGTGAAGTTCTCTGGGCTGGAAGTTCATTAATATGGCATCAGCAGAGCTACATCAGGGATCAATTTTTACTGTTCATTTTCAACTACAATAACTGCTTGGAACACTACTCTTTCCAGCTAGATTTGGTGGACTGTGCTTCCTTATAAAGGTTACAGTCTATGAAATAGTCATAAACAAGACAAATACAAAGTATGCTTTGAATGGATGCTGGTCTTCTCTCTTCATAAAAAGGATGAAATGGAGTAATGTGCAGTATGTTTTAAGTTATGCTGCATAGTTGCCTCAAAATCCCTTCTTATGGGAACAATAACTCTCCGGAGGAAGTGCCAGCGAAGGATTAATCCTGATAAAACGTACATATTTCTTCCTGGGGATTCTCATAGGAAATGTCTAGTTTTGCTATTTTAAATTATTTTTTGAAAAATATGCTACTAGTTGTAGGTGTTCCAAAAATAGATTAACTACAGGAGTAGGTGACAGGCGTAAATATAAAGGAAGAATGGTGAACCCTGTGTCACTGAGCTTGTCACGTGCAATTTGAATACTCCTGAGAAGAGAAGCAGTGCCTTAGAAGCTGTTAGTTTTTAAGCCAGTCACTAGATCACAGAAGCAGATCTCCCAGTTTAAATCAGCTTCAAAGTGAATGAGTGAAGAGTGTTCCTGGAAAAAGAAAAAAAAAAAAAAGAGAGAAAAAAATCTCCAAAGGTATCTTTCCCCTTTAATACACTGCCAAGGGCTTTCTTGCAACAGGAAGAGTTAGTTCACAGGCACTGAGAAGCCAGGATTTAGGTCTCAAACGCAGTAGTAGGAGGCTAAAACATGTGAAATTATGCTGCTAATGAGCCTAAGACAGTTGGCAAGTCATTATCTCCTGTCAGAGAAGCTGGAAAAGCAGTGTGATGAAGAAGAGTCTGTGCTGCCTGCAGGATGATTTTAGTGGTTAATGAACCTGTATGAGTGAAAGAACATCAAAAAGAGGCCGAGAGTCCTTCTTGTTTGCTTATTTCTTCCTGTAGGAATTTGTCTGAAGCTGCTTAGTTCACTGCTGTCTGATGCCTTCAGGTTTCATCCACTATCATCCCACCTCTGAATAAAGGGCTTCAAAACTGTTGACGATGGAAATAGGTAGCTTTAGACAACTGCACCTTTCAGATGCCCTGCGTTTTTCCTCCTCTGCTACCCACCATCACTTTGTTGTGAGGTTGCTGATGGCACTGAAGTGACCATCATGGCTGGGGCACAGTCTGACATAGCATGGAGCAGCTCCTTGCTTTTAACTTGGCATTCCCCACTGTTGTTCTTCTCCATATGACAGCCTGGGAAATTTTGATTCACCTCCCTGTTTCCACAGCTGGGGATAACCCAATGACTTTGTGATACCGCTAGGACTTCCTCTTAGAAAGGAAGGCTGTAGGAAATGTTTTCTTCTGCCTTTTCAGCGGCAGGACATCAGACTGGACTGCATTCACCTCCTCAGATTTCAGATTGAGCCCTTGATACCAGACCTCACTCCATGATGAGATTTTCTTCCAGCCTTTAAAAACATGCTACCCAAACTTCACCATCCCTTCTTCATCAGCATTTACACATCATCTTGTCATTTCCTGATACAAGATTTTCTTTCCTTCAGGCAATAGACCACTTACTGTCTGTAGTGGGTTGACCCTGGGCAGATACCAGGTACCCCACTAAAGCTACTCTCTCACTCCCCCTCTGCAACTGGACAGAGGAGAGAAAAAAAAAACCAGCTAAGAATTCTTGAGTAGAGATAAGAGCTGGAAGAGGTCAGTGACTGATTACCTTCACGGGCAAAACAAAACTCAAACTGGGGATAATACTTATATTTATTACTAACAGGATAAGAGCCAAAGAGTGAGAAATAAAACAGTCTTAAAAACGCCTTCCCCCCACCCCTCCTTCCTTCCTTCTAATCCTTCTCCTTCTTCTTCTTCCTCTTCCTCCCTTACTAATCACTGATATGGACCTGTAGCTGGTCTTATCCATTTCTTCCTTTTCACTACTGGAGCAATGACTGTAGGTGTTATGGTCTGAGTCCCTGTCTCAGCCAGAGTGTCCTCCATTATGGTTTGGGTCCCTGCCTCCACTACAGTCTTCTGAGAGTATTGAACTGTGGCTCAATAAGCACAGGCCAGGCCCCAGTACAGGGAAAGAAGCTGCTGGTTTTTTCTCTCTGGGCTACTATGGGGAAATAAATTCCAGCTCAACCAGACCCACCACACTGTCCAAACATCTTGTGTTCATTGCACCAAGTCCTAACGATTTCTAACTATTTTTCCCATTTCCTTTCCTATTTTGGTAATCTGGTATAAAACATTCTGTTTCTAAGAGGAAGGCAAAGTTCTTCTGCAGAACAAGGTGTTCCCTTATTTTAGCACTTTTTTGCTAACCTACAGCAGGTGCACTGCAGAGCACTTAGCTGTCACTCCAGCTTCCTTAACCATTAGCCTGTGTTTCCCAGTGGAGAACAGGAAAGACATCCAGGGCTCCCAGTGAGGATGAGGGAGATCTTGATAGACAATGAAGCCTGACCTGGAATTATGCTGGCTTGTACATATAACAGGATTCAAACTTTCACTGACCTTTGTCAGATGTTTCGCCATTGATGTCACTCTTGACAGGGCAGAGAAAGCTCCATTACACCCAAGAGACCAAACAATCGATAATCAGTGTGTAGGGGAATAGTAGATTCAGCTTAGCTTCCTGAAGCAAAAGCTCATGTGGAACAGTTGCTTATTTTCAGTGACAAAGAGGGAAGAATTGCTCATTTCTCAGAGCTTATGGAAAAAAATGAAGCTGACAAGAGGGAAGAAATTATGGAGATGAAATAATCAGAAGAAATTATTTCCTGTATACACAGGCATAGTATATTTTTTTCCTAAAAAAACCTGATATGATGAAAAATGTTATCATTGCTAGGCTATAGGAAAGGAAGCGTCTTGCCTTCTCAGCTTGGTTTCCGCAGACAGACAAAGATAAAGCTGCCTTATGCAGCTCATAGAAGATGAATTTGCTTATACTAAAACTGATGTTTTCTAACTGGAGCTCGACTCCTTACCATATGAAGGCACTGGTGTATCCATGAAGCTCTGACACTAGCTGTGTACCAGTGAAGTCAATTGAACTGAGTTCAGGAAAAAGTTGTATGGATCGCCTGGGAATTGCATAAGGTCAGTACTTCACAAAAAGGGCTCATTTATCAAGGATATTCAAAGTAGAGTCCTACTTGATGGGATGGCTTCTTGAAAGACATGACAAGGGGATGAAGTTTATGCAGTTTGTGCATGACAAGTTTGTGCTGCCTGGCTATGAACATGCAGTTCTGGGATGAAGGAGCACAAGGCTGGAACTCAGGGTGGGACAAAGCCAAGATTTGCCAAGCAGCAGGAAGAGGAGTCACAATTTACTAGTCCAGGCACACAAGCACTTACCATGGCTGGGACCATTCCCAGGAGGCAGAACTTGATTGTTCTACTGTTCAACAATTTTGTTCAAATTGTTGACCAATTGCAAAGTATTGTTAAATTGTTAGCTTAGCTCCTACCAAAGAGCATCTTCCGAAGAACTCCTGGCCCAGGATCTGTTCCCAGAAGGCAGCTTGAGTATAGGAACACCCTTTGGTGGATAGGAGAGTTTGGTCATGGGACACTTAGTGCCAGGAAGTGGAGCTGGGCACAATAAATTTACTCGTACAGACATAGCTACAACTGGTACAGAGGAGAAGGCAACAGAGCTTGATTTGAGTGCTTCTGAACAACCTATTTGGGTATGAGTAGTAATTTAAAAAGAAGTGTTTAGCAAGCCAAAACAAAGGTCTGCAGCAGTGCGCTGGATGATACCAACCCACGAAGGGCCACAGGCACTCTTTGCTGCTGCTCTGTCAAAAACTCATGTGGAAAAGCAAGCAGCTGTCAGCTGGGGGATGGCCAGTCACTGCAGCAGTTCTTACTCAGTGCCAGGGAGTTTAGATATACCAAGTTCTGGCTATATGGAGGAGAAGGAAGTGAAATTGCACATTACAAACATTGCTTTTAATAAAGATTTTTTTTTTATTTAGTTGAAACATTGACACAGACAGTCCTTTTAGGCTGTAAACATTTGCTTCATATTAACTCGGTTGTTCCCTATTTGTCATGTTGGTACTTGAGAAACTGAAAGCGGAAACTACTGGAAAACAAAGGGAAACAGCTGAGCTTGTGTTAATCCTCTAAAGTTAGTAAATCAAAAGCAAATAAATATCACAGATTATGTAATTGGGGACTATAAGACTACATAGGATCCCTCCAAAATATGGAATAAAATGAGCCCTGTCTGCCTGTTGCTTATGCAGTTCTTGTTTAAATGTCGTTGAAATAACAATGCGCCAAGAAATATAAACTGCAAACGCAGCATTTTAATAAGCTCAAAGTGAACTAAAACAAGCCAGAACAGATCTGTTGGCTTTTGCAGTTTCTTGTTTGCAAGATGGGGAGGTTGGAGGTGGGGGGCATGCAGGGAGGGTATTATTTCTTGCACATGTTTGCCTGGTGCTTATTAACAGGGGCAATGTTAAAAAATTTCTGTGACATGGTACAGGCTATATCTTCAAATTTAGAGCCTTGTACTGCTCTCAGTCTAGTCACACAATCCCCATTAAGGAGTGTAGAAGGCCCTGAAGAGTTTGTGTAATAAACTTTAATAGCATCTAAGAAACAAAAATCTCCTCCTCAACTATGCCCAAACCATCTTTTCGCACATTTTACAGAAGGACTTAAGGAACTAGTGTATTTTACCATCATATAATCTGTTGTCCTTTAAGAGTAATCATGTAAACATGGGCTTAAGACAGATCTAACTGGTAGATCTGATCAGTTTCCTTGTCAGATATAACAGTGATTACAGCATAGAAAGGTTAATCCCAAATGTGAAGAGTGCCGAGTAACATCCTCCCCCCTAGAATTAGCCATACACCCGTCATTTTCCCTGGCACAATATCCACTGTTCGTTAGTGCCTTGGTTAACAACAGCATCTCCCAACTCACGTTGCTCAGTTTTGCTTCTGCTTTGCTCAGCCAAAATCCCTGTGAATTCCTGAGCTGAAGCTTCTTCTTCGAGTCCCAAAAGATCAAGCCTTTTCCAATGTGTAGACAAATGGCTGTGGTGATTCCCCTTTCCAAGCACAACTGCTCTGTGCTGATGCTGTCAGAGGGGCCTGGTGGATGGAAAGAGGATGCTCATGGATGCTGTCAGAGAGCTTCTTTCTAAGCAAAAGCGCAGTCAGCACAAGGCTGGGCATGGTGGGGATCAGAGACCCCAGCTCTGCTCCCTGCCCAGCTTGCCATGCTATAACAGCCTCCAGGGCTGTGCCACCCTGGCCTCTTCCTCTGCCGCTACTTCCCTCCTCCCTTCTGAGCAAGCTCCTGCCCCATGTTTTAGAAAATTAATGCTAAGTAGAAAATGATGAAAGAATATTACCTGTAAATTACCTGACTAATCATATTCTCTCTCCCGGGACCTATTATGCTTCTGAGCTAGCAACTTAGTCATCCTTGCAGGCAAGCTCTCCGTGTTTCCTGGTTTTGTTCATCAAGTTTATCCAGAATATTTGCAAATTTTTTAGTTTTCCTGCAAGCTAGCTGTTGAGTCCTGCCAGGTGCTCAGCTCCCCGAGCGCTCTCCATGAAGTTAATTAAGCACATGCTTGACTTTAAGCATGTGAAGCTGTTGGCAATTAGGAAAATGGCAGGTTCTACAGCACTCTCTTTTTTGCTGGCAATTCCTTATGTAGTTGGGATGAACTGTCCTCTAGAGACGCTTGCCTTTCTCCATTGACTTATGAGGAAATCCTGACAGCCTGTACACCAGTAAGAGCAGTTTGGATATACCAGCCAAGACATAGCATGTGTATCCCTTGGGTAGGGTATTTTGACTCACATGGAAGACAAGTCAAGCACTATTTTTAGCATCCTTTATTGATTCCTGTATAATTTCCTTTACACTTCCTGTGGAAGTTCCTTCCTTTCCAGTAACACCAGCATTTGAAGTAGCACATCAATCCCTATTATGTGTCAAACCTGACTTTTTTTCCCAAGCCACAGCATGAGGCGGAAACTCTTAAACACAAAGCCTTCCTGTAATTTAAACACCCAACTGAATGTGTAATTCAAATAAGATGTGGTGAGTACTAATGAAGTTATCCCTGGGTTCAGCAGATAATACAACTTTCTGGATTATTCATGGGAAGGTTGATATAGAGCCACAAAATACATTACTTTGCCAGAGAATAGAAGGAATGGCTCAATGAAGGCTAAACTCTAAATGACTTTGGCTCTGCTAACATCCCTTTTGTGGTTCTGATTTATTCTTCCCATCTGAAAATTACAGGAAAAAAGTACAGTTATTCACAATTTTATTATACTTACTCTCAAGAATGGTGACTCTCGAGACTTCTGAAAACTCTTGGAGGAGTTACTGCTTTTAAAACACTTTCATCACCAAAAAGAACTGATGTTTAATTCAAACCAAAACAGTGGAGGGAGTCTGGCCACTAGTTCTGAAAGCCATATTTAAAGGTGAAAGCTAAGGATCCAGTGCTGGTGCCTACTGTGTCTTGATAAACCAAATCAGGCCATGTCAGATGAAGAGTACACAAGTGTTTTCACCCTCAACAGCACTGTATGTTACATCAGTGCTTTTTAGACTAAGATCTGTCTGTGGCTATCCATAAAGCACAGAGTAAGCAAGGCAAGTGCTATGCAATTTGCTCATTAACTATTTTTATCTCATGCATTTGCTATTGGTATGCCAGCCTTTGTCTCGGGATGTATCAAATGTTATTGATTTTGTGGGGGATTACAGCAGACAGAAATGGCCTTGGTCATTTTTGCATCTTAAGGACAAATTGCCTCCACCAAAGGTCTTAGAGCCACATTTTTAAGAAGCATCCAGCCCTGTAAAAATGCCAAGGCATTGGTTTATGCCTCAGTTTCTTTGCTTTTACTAAATATAAAATATTTGTCCCTATTCTGTTAGAAATACATGCTAAGTTTTCACAGCAGAAACTGTGAGCAAAAGCATTGAACACAACTGCATTGAAGCACAGGGACCCACCACCTCCTCAAGGTTCACAATCTACCAGGCACGTGTGCACCAGAGGAAGACAGCTGAGTGGAGGAAGATTTAGCTATTTATGCTGCGTGTGCATGGCAGAAAAGCCAGCCACAGGGTGTGATGCTCCGAATTCATGGCTCTTCCATACTGCGTGAAATCCTCCCATACACTGCTGTACTTGGGAAGTGAAGGGGTTAACCGAAGCAATGACGCTTGTGACCCTGCCATGCTTCCCAACAAATATTATTTTTTCATTGCCACCTAGGTAAAGGCACCCCAGGTCAATGCTGAGCTTCTCAGTAAAACAAGGAACTCCTCTTGGCCTCCCACTGCCCAGGTTTGGTGGCACAAGTGTGGAGCCAATACACACCAAAGAAAGGAAAAGGGCCACTTTTTCTTCTTGAGGATATTCTGACAGTAAAGGATGGGAAAGATGGGTGAGCTTTTAATTAACACTGCTTTCTGTCCAGTTCAGATGAGCCCCGTGGGGACGTGTAAGCCTCAAAAGACTTTGAAGTAGGCTTGAAATATTTAATCAATGGGGACAAACTGATACACTCAATGTGACAGAATAGTTTTCTGTCCTTATACCTAGGTGACCAGTTTGAGTTTTGAATGCCAAGATCAGATGTCTAACAGACAGTTCACAGACTGCAATACTTTTATCATTTTCATCTAAACTCTGAATAGTTCTAAATGCTTCATGAAACTCAAGTAAAAGCTAAACTCAACAATGGCTTAGCAGCTTGCACAAAAATTTAGCTGCCTACCTTGCTCTGCAGTTCTGAAATGCTTTAGATGAATGTTCTTATGCAACGCTAGCCCCGACTTCCACGGTGTGCATTAGGACTGTAATAAATAAGTTGTGAGTTACATGAGCCTGACATGGTATTTATGAAAAGATCATATTTGCTCCTTTGAAATAGCCACCCTGCAGAAAGTCTGGCACTTGTACAAAGGTATTTATTTGGTGCATCCCCTTTAAAGGTCAGGAAAGAAAACTGAGAAGATGGGTAATTGCAAAACTGGTTCTGAAAATGTGCTCTTATCTGCTGGACAAGAGGGGCATGTCAAGAAGGCAGGGAGGTGAGCTAAAGCAGGCTCAGGGAAGATGTGAATTCCAGGACCCTCACGTAGGCAGATGTTACGAAAGGAATTCCTCCTGCCTTTGCCATCTGAGGAGTGTTGTCTTTAGTCAGCAGCAGAAGTATCCAAGGGAGAAAAGAGCCATACACTATTTACCCCACTTGCCAACTTTTTGCAAGAGTGGGGACAGGAAGAAAAAGAAAATTCTATTTAACATGCATTTAATATGGCATTTGGCCTACCCTGTTTTGGTACAGACTGTCCTTTTAAATCCCAAATCTACCTTCATATTCAGGCATGAATTCTGACCTGGAAGATATTTCAGTGCCTGACTTTCTTTTCTGTTGCCTCCAACAGATTTAAATACATTTGCTGACCAACACTGCTGTTACTTTCAAATAGACACGTGGCCTATTTGGTAAATAACCATTTAAAAAACAAATACTACCTCCTCCTTTGGACTTGTTCTCTGAGACTAAGATTACCCTGTTTTACCTACTCTAGTAGTTAGTTTCTATCCACATTCTCACTGATCCCCAAGTGCCATGAGGCACTTGCTGCACTTTGTTACAGACAGTGAAGACTGGTCTTTCACTCCATAACGTATGGAAGCACCTAACTAACTTTTAGCACGTGTCCTTGATTTTGCTGGGACTTACAACCCCTGCTGAGTAGAGCGTTACTGCACAAGCCTTAATCCTTTTCCTTCATCTGGGCTTATACTGATGCATCAAAGGGCTTGGAGTGGTCCACCACCAAGCACAGTGCAAACTTTCAAACTAGGATTTCCCTGGTAACTATAAATCAACTATACTATGGTGCAGGAAGGAAGAATGGGCAGGACTGAACACCTTGTAAAGTGGAAAGTCTCTTATTCAGGAGCAAGTGCTCTTGTTGCAGGCGCTGCTTGTTCCCATGAGTAAGCATAAATTACCATTTCTGAGTTTCTCACACTGTTAAAACTCACTGAGCCGACAGAGAGCCCAGCACAGAGGAGCAGGGAGACACTGGATGTTGCCAGGATCCACCAAGCCTCAGATGGAAGATGTCCAAGGACTCCCAAAGCAGCAAAACTTCTTCTCCATAAAGACCAGATGAAGTTGTTGTTCTTTTGAAATCACAAGACGTGTAATTCCTCCATATACATCGGCCATTTCTTCTGTTTTATTCATCGAGAAGTAACAAAAGGAGATACCAGAGCTTGTCTGGACTTAGGTGACAAGCACTGTGTGATGGAGGTCCACATTTCTTAACTGTAAAATGAGACAGGCAGTATGCCAGTGAGACCACAAAATAAAGGAAAATAAATAACCATTTGTGGTAGCACCCTGAACCCACTCAATTTCATGTCTCCCTCTTATTTACAGTATTGGTGGTTGGTACTGCTACATGAATCTGAACCAGTCAAAGAAGCAGAATTAAACCCCAAAGTTCTTGCTTCTGAACCGTGGTGGGCTGTGTCACCAAAGAGCAGCAAGTACGCTGTGCTCTGGTCAGTGGGAGCAGTGCTGAGCCAGGGCAGAGGTGACCGAAGCCAAGTCCTGGAAGCAAGAGCCGTAGACTCTGCCACTGGCGTTGCCCCAGCCTTGCTGTGACCTTGGGAAGCCTCTTTGTCCCCACCACCATCATTCCCTTTAATCACCCTCATGAAGGTGTTAATTGCTTCACACTTCCAAGGGCTTCTCTTTTAATAAGCTGTAGCTTCATTCACTCAGCCAGCTGGAAACACTGGGTTTCACTGGTGTGTGCAATAATGCAGTGGAAGAAGAGAGCCAGCCACAAATCAAGCAACAAAACATGTGGTCTGGTCGGTCTGGGGTGGATGGTCTGGGTTATGCAGCCTTGTCTTGCCAAGTGAATGAAATATTAACATTCTGCTCTCCATCTGATACCTGCAAATGTAAAGGTAAGAACAAAACATGAACTTAAAGTGTTTGCACAATAACCATCAGGCCATAATGGGATTTCTATCCTGTGGCCTCTGGGATATTTTAGACTGTCTGGCCCAGCAGTTCACAGCATATGATTTATGCATATCAGACTTAGGGCATGCATCTGGATAAGGGTGGGCCACTGTGAAAAAATCTTCAGTGTCTCCTCTCCCTCTCCATCTCCATCTCTCTCTCTCTCCCTCTCCTCTCTTGCCTTTCTATGCCCCATCTAAAAGCACACATGCGTGGTCATACATCATTTTTGTCCCTGGAAAGGTTACAGTAGTCACTAAATTAGGAACTTCGTTCCCTCAGCGTTTCTAAACTAACACATGGGAAAAATAGTGGAATTAAGCATAAGGAAACCTAAATGCTGGGATGGCTACTTCAAACATGTTTTGGAAAAACACTTATTTGTGGATGAAAAGCCAAGTACTCCTATTGATCTCTTTGCACCTGGCAAAATAATGCAGCCATCACTTCCAGCAACTATATGGATTTGAAAAGCAGAACTCCACAGTGAACTACCTATCCCATCTAACAAATTGTGAATATCAAAGGGGAAGTTGGAGCTGATGCATGTGGAATCTGTTTTCCCACTTAACTTTGGACTTCTGCATGAGCACAGGCTGGTGTTTAACCAGAGCATAAATCTTGTGATTCCATGACACCAGTGGTGGCGTGTCCATGTTTTTTCAAGCCAAATGCATGGCTCTCAAGACACAGGTCTGAGAGCCACCAAATGAGCACTAGCAACTGCTGTGATAGATCTTGACATCCTCCTGGCACTCACATTCCTTCTTTTATGGGTTACACTCAATGGAGAAAGACAAGACAGAGGGAAGACATGCAGCTTGGGCTGCTCAGAGAAGTCTCCCAATGGTAATTCATGGAGCTCCTTTTGGATCTATGAGATGAGAAGAACCACTGGCACTCATTTGAGTACAGCTAGCAACTATCATTTTCTTCTTTTAGATTTTTAATTTAAGAAGTGGACACCCACAGTCCTCTCAGTGGCTCTGCCCATCACTGAAGATCTTCAAGAGTCCTATCTGTATCCAGAAAGGCAGACCAGATCCTTAATTCACTTATGAAGGGCTTTGAAAATACATGTATTTGATGCCATTGAGAAGTGGATGCCATGGTAGGCATGCAAAAAATGTAATACAAGGCTGGAGGAGATCTTTAGGAGATTAGAGAAAGCTGAATATTTAGATATGTATATGAGCTGAGCTAGAAACTATGCAGAAAGCTGGCATGATTTAGACACTGCCAGCATCTGAGGATATGAAGTAGCAGGTCAAAGATGATGTAGGCATATGAGAGGAGCCTAATGGAAGTAGTAAGCAAGAGAATCAATATCACTGTTTGCTGAAGAACATGTTTATTCAGAAACTATTAAATGAGAGTACAGAGTAGTTGCCCCTTGTAGATTAGCTCGCTGTTTATAGAAACTGCTCTCACACCTTTAGAACTTCCTTCTTTAAGCCTTGCCATTCCCTTTAGTGAGTATAATTGACTTGGTCAGTATTTCCCAAGGCCACTAACCTCAAGATAGCATCACTGGGAGGCATAACCAAGAATCATTGGGAGTCTGGCTGAGCAGGACATCTGGGCTTTGTATCACCTCTACTCTGAGGG
This sequence comes from Chiroxiphia lanceolata, assembly GCF_009829145.1. NCBI lineage: Eukaryota > Metazoa > Chordata > Aves > Passeriformes > Pipridae > Chiroxiphia > Chiroxiphia lanceolata. Next base: position 62,240,854 of record NC_045637.1, on the reverse strand, counting down.
AGCATACAATGAGCAATACCACATATCAGTGAAAGTCAGCCTCAGTAAGAATGTGGCAGCAGATTTAATTCAAAGGTTGCTTTGGCCTGTGGCGTGAGCAGGTTCAATGTCTCTGGCCTGAGGCCTCTTTCTTTGCTTATTCTTGATGCCTTTTGTCCACTGTAAAGTGCCTGCTAATGGCTATCTCTTGGCTAGGTTGCATTTTCTACTGCATGCCTCTGTAAAATAGATTCTGAGCATTATCCCCATGAGATTTTGGGGACTTTTATGTTTGTTTTTGCTCTGAAAACAACATTTCTGGCCATTGATGAACAAACATCACAGGTTTAAGGCAAAGCAACTGGCTCATTCCAGGAAAGACTTTGCTTGACATACTGTTGACAGGCAACCTCTGAGGAGACAGTAACAGCTGTCCTCTTTGACTTAAATGCCTAGAACATTTAAAAAACCTACATTTATTTTTCATGAGAGGTGCTGGACAGACAATGTCCCTTCATTTGTCAAAAGGTGCTAAATATAAATCTCAGGGCCTGCAACAAAGATGCCAAGTTTGAACATGATGGGTGATATTGTTGCTATCTCACTGACTCAGTTCTTGGTTACCATGGCCTAAACTGGGACATGAACCTCTTTTCACTGATCTCAGCCCATGATGTACCTGTTTTACAGGCCCATGTAATGGAAAATAGAATTTGCACCACTGGGTGGTGAGAGGAAGTTAAGACCTGACCACAGACCATACTTGTACGTAATGAGTACCCCTGTGCATGCTCTATGGTCCAGATAAATTTCAAGTGATTTGAGTTGATCAGATAACTGTCTCTCATCGAGGGGTAATTCAATCAACCTTGTGCTAAAGCATGCACATGGGTAATTACCACAAATTATGTGGAGCAGTGACTACTTTGTGTACCTTGAATCCTCTCTTCTCCTCCAGTCTGTCACAAGTGCACACCAAGGGCTGGATTCTGACTCTACTGATGCTTGCGCAGGTCCAGTGTGAAAGGCAGTGAATCCAGCCTCATGAATAAGAATATCAGTCTGTCCCCTCCTAAATACCTCTCACTACCACTGAGGTTTGGTTACATATCGAGATTTCTCTCAACTTGTCTTGCTGTGCACTTTCAGGAAAACCTTTATTTGCTCAGACCCCTGTTAGATCTATCTGAAGTTTTCACTTTGCAGCCTTTTATCAGACAAGATTCTGTTTCACTTGAAACGGTGCTGTCAGCCAAATGAGCCGCATTTACCCACAAATATGACTTTGAAAGGAGTAACAAAAAGTCCAACTTTGGTCTTAGACAACCCTAGGCTGGGACTTTGATAGGAGCTGTATGAAGTCAGGCACTAATCTGCATGGATACTTTAGTGGAAAAAAAACCAAACCAAACCACCAAAACAACATCATGAGAGTTTTATTTCCTCTGTTTCTCCTTCCTATTACCACTGTAAAGTGCTATGGAATCAGACACAACCAATATTTGCTTCCTAACAGGAAGAACTTGTGTGTCCAGGCAGGTTTATATTTAGAATGGGAGTGGTTTAAGATGAGGGATGGGAGTTGCCTCCAAACATTGTCATTACTTCTTTAATGGAATGTACAGCTTTCCTTCCTCTTTAAGTAGCAGAACAGCCTTCTATAACCGATTATTAAAGCTTGCAAGCCTTTCTCAGGCCTATAGATGGCATATTCCAACTATTTGTGTTCTGTTAAACCAGCAGGATGGAGAGCCGAACAACCAAAAAGGCAAGATTGAAACTGAAAGGTTTCTTCAAAGGCACAAGGGAATGGTAGGGGCTTTTCCGCCTCAAAATTCAAAGGCAGGGAAGTGGAGACTCAATGAATGCTCACAATGGATTCTCACCAGTTACCCTTTGTCTAACTATAGACAAGAAATATAATGCGAGGGCACAAAGTGTTTCTGTTTTCTTGAAAACAAAAGCAGACTGAAAAACGAGGCACAAAATATAATGCAGATGGGAATTACAAAAAAAAAGCACACCACCGATAAATCCTGCAAGAGCCACAAACTCGCTTACATGCCTGTTTTTAGTGATCTCAACACTGCAACAGTCCCTGTCACACTGGTGAAGCTGTTGAAGGCTGATCCAGTGTTAAACCAGTGAGTGGCCTTCCCAAACAAAAAAGACAACAGAAAGGAAAGAAAAAGGACCAGAGCTCAAGTCTATTCTCTGTGAGAGATACCTGTTAAAAAGTCTGAAGAGGATAAAAGATAAGCCAGATGAAGTAGGACCCAGTTAACCCTTCTGGATCTTTGGTTTTGAGCTTCCTATGCAAAAATCTAATCCAAAAGTTTGAGTAAAACTAAAATGGTATCTTCCTCTCCTGTCTTAAATTCACACAAATTATGAACCCAGAATCACTATAGACGGTGAGGGAGCTAGGGACAAATAGTGAAGTCCTTTGGGAATTAGTTACAGATGAGCAAGCTGGTTTGTGTGAAGGGAGGAAAAAGATCTCGTGCTCTCAAAGCATTTTACAAGCAGACCTAATTATTAGCCTGCTGTGACCATCAGTGCTGTGTTCTGTACTGAAAGGCTCACATGGAAACACAGACTGTAACGCAGGGAATAAACCAACCCAGCCTTCAGCAGGAGTAGCCTGACAGGGAGGATGTCCAGGGTGTTTCTGATTACCTCTGCGGCCACCATAGAAACCAAGTTCACTTCTAGCTCAGCAAAATTGATGCTCAGGGATGTTACAGATTTCACTGTGCAGTAAAAAGGAATAATGCTTCTTGTCATCACTGGTGGGGCAGCTTTCAATGTCTTCAGATACATCTCTGCAGCCACAACAGTATCTATGGCAGGACATGATCCCCAGTGCCCAGGCCAAATGGCACACAGAGAAGGTTTTATCCATGCCATTCATGGTAGCCCACCCCCAGTGCAGCCTAGTTTTACCTGCCCTGCAAGGTATGTGATCTGGCTCTGTTGTGCCCAATGTGGGACCCCAAAAATACCTGTTTTTCATTTTGGTGCATCTGAAATGGATGTATTACGGCCAGAGTGGGTGGTTTAATAGCAGGATGCTGAAGTTTACACAATGTATGCACTAAAACATGGCACAAGGAGCAGCCTGAGAGCAGAAAGTACTGTGGTGGTGAGTGGGACTGAAACCTATGCAGTTCCAGTCTGGTTCTTTAGAATGAAATCTTTAGTCCTTTAGAAAATGAGCTCCAGACATTGTCTTAAGGGAAATCAGAAAGTTTCAAAGGGGACTCTAGGAGCTCGGTGTCCTCTGTGCAGTGCAGATGGTTAGAGGAGTACAACTCAGCAGCAGACCAGATAAAACAAATTTATCTGGCATTTTAAGTGTACTCTGACAGTTATTGGTTCATAGGTTAGTCAGGCCAGAGTCAAGTAACACTTTGACTCCATCCTTGTGAAGAAAATACTGCAGAGATCTGCCTGTACACTTGTGGGAACATATGAGGAACATATCTGCTAGCAGAGAGCACAGCAGCATGCCATTTTATTAGAAGTGTGCTGTGCTGATGAGTCAACCTTTATTGAGGTTTGTCACACTTTTTTGTGGATATTGGCACTTTCTGCACCATAAGCAAAAGAAAAATTCATGTTTTACAGAGCAAAGTTTGCTGTTGCAGGGTTAAAGATATCTTTGTAATCTAAACTGCAATCCATCTGGAGATCTGCAGCAAAGCTCACCAAAACCTAATAAAATAAACAGTGGATGGAAAGAGTTTATATTGGAAATTATATCAATAACAGCATTAGTGGAGCAGGCCACATGCAAGAGTGATGAGAATTCATCAGAAATTGTTCTGATGATCCTCAAATAACAAAGACTTATTCTTCTTTGTTTTTGTAACACATGCTATGGTGAATTTTCCAGTGTCCTTGAAGTCTGCCAAGAATGGGGAAAAGGAAAGGAAAATTAAGGAAAGAGAGTACTGCAAATATGGGATGACAGAGGGCAGAAAAATGTGGAATGAGCTTTGATGTGGAGCAGATGTACCCCTGCATTCCATAGCCAAAACCAATGCTGAGGTCGTTCTGAAAACAATGAGGAGGGAAACGTCTCCTGTCTCCCTTTAGCTTTAACATGGAACCATTTCAGAAACTACAATGGGTAACAGAAACATTTCTAATAATCCCCCCAATCTTTTCGCATGGAGGGAAGGCAGCAAAAAGCAGGCAGAGAGAGAATTACACTCTCAGGCATGCAGCAGTGCTTCTCTAAATTACTTCTGGATTCAGACACTTTACAAAGTGCCCTATGTTACCCTCAATCTGGGGCTATTTGCTCTGTCTCTTGGAGATAAAGCCAGAGAGACATACTTAATGTGTTGTATAACAGTGTTCAATTGACATAATATGCAAATAAGAAACTGTATCTATTTTTAAGCGTTGAAATAGCAGAAAAGCATAAGCAACGGCAAATTACAATATTAGTTCAAATATTTTCTGTTTTTCTAATAACACTAGAGATGATCCTTTCAAGCTGTTAACAGCATTCAGAAAAGGATGGTGGGAGAGAGTGTAACAGATGATTTGATATCAGTGCAGAATCCAAACCCATGTGGAAAGCTGGTGATGTTAACATTTCTGTTGATTCAGTCTGGGCAGAGATTGGAGTGCAGTTCTGGCCCTCCAAGAGATGAATGGCAGAAGCTACACTGACTCCAACAGAATTACTGTTTAACCCTTTGCATGGTTCTGCTTTATTAGAAACATCTGTCATAGACACAAAGGGCTCTCAGGGAGATGAGAGGATTATCCTTGTAGTTTTGCTTCTAGAAGTATATTGAAATGTGTGTGTATATATACATATATCTCTCTGTGTGTCTTATAATAGATGGACTTTTTGTGTATGAGTGTGTGTACACATACACATATATGTAAAGATATGAGGCCTTGAGATGTCTTTTACATGGGTCAGAATGAGTATATCTTAAAACATCCAAAAATTGTTAGTAAGATGTAAAAAGCCCCATTGAATTAGATAAATAGAAAAACTAAATAAGACCCCAAACTATGCAGCAACAGCAATTTTTCAGACAGAAGTGACTTTTTCAGAGAATGAGTTGTGTGTCATACATTACTCCTTTTTTGTCGTTTATGTGGTTGAAAGTTAAAAGTGTTTGCAATCTTGTATACGAAAATGCTCTGTCCTTTCTCTAGCCTAGTCTGTTCAACAAGAATAAATTAAATGTTCCAGTAATACAGCAATTTTGTGTAAGTTTCCTGCATGATTTAATAATTTCTATTAGATGTGTTAAATAACAGTTAAAATAAAAATCAAAACATAAGAGAACAATAAGGATGAGAATCGTTACTGAGAACACATGCAAGCATCAGAAATGCTACCTACAACATTTGGGGCTCCAGTACAACTTCCTGTTACTTTTCCATGCCAGCCCTGGTGCACAAGAAGCTACATAGGACAAGAGGTTTTGCAAGCAGGGCACATTGGCCAGGCCAGGCTCAAAGGAGGATGTTTGAAGAATCCAGCAGCCAAGAATGGAGAGTCATGTGAGAAGGGCTACAAGTGCTCTTGTATTAGGATACAACCCAAAGCACGCAGCACCTTTGGAAACTTCCTCTCATGGGCATATTCTCCACTTTCATCTGAAACTCCTGACAGTGGCTACAGTCAGGAAAAAAAGCATGGGACCAACTACACTGTGGTTGTACCAAGAGCCCCAGAAAACCAGCTCAGAGCAACTGATTCACCGAGGGCGTGAGCAGCTGGTGGCATTTTTTGCCCCTCGGCTGTTACTAGCACCGCTTCCTGGAGACCAGGAGAGAAGCTGTGGGTGAATCTGCAGAGATGCAGATGAAAAGATCCTCATATCAATGGGAGATACCACACTGGGACAGGGGGCTGTGATAGGGATATACTCAGCAGACCTGTGGAAGGGATCCCCACAGAAGCCACGGAGCCACCTGTTTGGAAGAAGGCCTTAAGAAAACAGTTCCTTTTTGCTTCTGGACACGCAGGTCTTGTTGGTCAAGTGCACTGAGAGCTTTCACAGCCTGCCCTGGCCAATACTCCCTGTACAGGAGCACATGGGGGAAGCAAGATTAGGCCTGAGAACATCAGTTAAGGATTAAACTGAAATAAAACCTGCTCTACGGCAGTGAGCAAAGTTTGATGTTTAATTTCACATGTGCTGGGGCATGCCCAGAAAGGGGTTCTTCGGAGTCCGCAGTGGCTGAATGAAATTGATTGAAGTGCAAAAAAAGTCAGGTATAAAAAAATGTCTGAAAGCAAGGTAATTGCTTCCAGATGTTTTAAAATTGCCTTCAGAAATGAACAATCAAATCCTATAGGAGGAAGACACAATAACAGAGGCCGGAAGAGTCAGGAATATTTATGAAGAACACTGTAGAGAGCACCTCTTCTTTCAGCAGGGGCATAAAAGATCAGCCACCAGCATCCAAAAATCTGTGTTTTGGATGGTGGCTTGCTATGGACTTTCAGACTGGCAGTCAGTTAAGTGGAAGGGATTGACACGCTAATTACAAATGAACACAGCCATGACAATTGTTGCTGGCCACAAGTCTTTTAGGCCTTAATTAAACATGATAAGATACACAAAGCCTTGGTTTATCAAACTGTCAGCATGGGGCCGCTGCCTGCCACTCATCTTTGCATGTGGTCTTATAGTAAACAGAAAGGTAAACTTAGAGTCTTATTTCCCTTTTGACTGATTTGGTACACGAACTCTTTGGTCTCATTTCACTAGGATTTTCTCATTAAGTCAGTCTGCATATATATGTTTTTAAACTCTAGAAAAAAAGACATCTGCGTTGTACTTCAAACTGTTACAGACATGTCACTGCAGAGACCTGGATCTGATGCCTGCAAACTGTCCTCCACCTCCTGCCCTTTGAAGCAGATCCTAGGCTTAGGTACCACAGTGCCTTGAGTCACATAGTCAGTGTAAAGAACTGAATTGCCCAACAATATGTATAGAAAAGCCCTACAAAGAGTTTAATTTGCTAAATAAGATTTTTCAGGGGCAGTGCCCCTGCTCACAGCATACTCAAGCCTGAACCAAGTATCGTCTTAACATCCACTGTCCAAATGCAATTAAACAGAGCTGTTTTTCAAGAAAGCTGCACCCACGTGAATGAGCCATTTAAAACATAATCCATATTTGTACCAGCATGCACCATACAGACTTACATGCAGTATGTAAATAACTGAATGGAGTATTGAAGGAAATCAGAGAAAAGATACGGCCATAGGAAAAATATCAAACATAGATTTGTTAATGACATTTACACAAACAGGTGGGGTTTTTGTGCTGTGTTTGTTGTTTGGGATTTTTTTTAATGAACATCTGTATGTAAATATTCTTCAGGTCAAAAGCAGAAAACAGAGGGCAATATAGCTGAATGTGGTTTCCATCCAGGGATCAATGTACCTAGAGCACAGCTAGTTCTTCCATGCCAAAGTGGGGCTGGAGAGGTAATCTCTCTCCCTCTGAGAGTAGATGTTTGTAATTAAGACACCATTTCATCAGCCTATAGCAAAAATAAAAGGTGCTTTGTTTTCTGTGGTTCCAACAGGCAGCTGAGGAAAGGATTAAAGAGATTAAACTAAGCTGAACTGCCAGAGTAACTGACGATGGACCATGCACTTGCACACCCTGGAGCTCAGCAGCAGGTCCCTCTGTGGTGGGGGAACTCCCTGAACACGTGCACCAGTGAGGGGAAAGGATGTGTCATGACACACAAGATTTCCAGGCTCACACACTCTTCATCTTCACGGAATTGTTCCCCTTTAGCATCACACCAAAGTTGGTGTGAGGCTGTTTCCTGGTACCACACTCACATGTGTGCATGGTGCAGCCGCACCTCTGAAGATGCAGTACAGCAGATCTGCAGAAAGGAGAAGAACAGAGTAGAGGGGCTGTGCCAAGGGCTTCTTTCTTCCCTCACAGATCCGGCTCTCTACAATTCTGTACACTTCAGGGTCATTTCTTCTGATGCAGGCTATGTACAAGATATTCCATGTCTGGTTTTCTAGCATACTGCTTCTCTAATAACAACATGAATGACCAGCTATTGCAAATGATGAAGTTAAAATGTAAAGCCTGGTTCTGACAGGCAGTTTTGTCCCAAAATGTCAGAAAGTTACTTGTTCCTCCACCTGCCAATTCTGTCTTTGCTCTGGGTGGGGGAAAAGAGCTTCTGAAATTTTTTGTAGCCTAGAATTATGGCCTTATGTTGAATCAATAAGTAAAACTTCCATGTGACAGAAGCTCATTGTGTTACCTAATTTAGCAGAATAGCTGACATAAAGAAAAAAACAAGAGGTCCCCAAAGATTAAGGGACACCAACCGCTCTAAAGGAATTAGGGTTGATTCAAAGTTTTTTCCTATACCTCACCCTCTGGCAGTCTGTCAATACTCCTAAGACTAACCACAGCAAAGTCAGCCCCATCATGATCCGCTTTCAGACGTACTCAGGGATACCCCGATGGTCAACACCCTTCTGTCTTTCTTTTCCCCCCCACACTTGTATTAACACAGCCTGTGACTGTCATGTGTTTTCCAGCTAAGTTTCTGTTATATCAAATAATCATGCCAGAAGCAACCACTTCAGTAGCCCTTGCCTCCCTGTTATGCTGCAGGCAATGTGCCTGGGATCTCTCCCTCCGGAGCCCAAGACTTTGACCTTCTCACATCAGCAGCCAGCATTAAAGTGATTGTCTCTCTGCAGCAGTTGTGCAACAGGAGGAAAGAAGGTCTGAAAATGTCCTGTAACTGAGCTTGCTCCTGCTCTTTGATGAGTGATTTAATCTTTCTGACACAAATCCTCCCTCTTGCAAAGAAAACTTCAGCTTTTTTAAACAGCTCTAGCTAGACTGTTAAAAGAAGCTTTTGAAAGCAGAGGACATGGATGCGCAGCTGGACATCCTCTTAATTTTTTAGAGTTTATATCATGTGTCCTCTATGCTTGGACAGTGTCATGGCTTCGCAGGCACTTGGGAGAGCCAGGACTGATGGCAAGAGGAAGGGCAAAACTTAGTATTTCTACAATGCACATAAACACTTCATTTTCCCTGAATGAACAGCTCTCCTGACATATATGGGAATGGAAATTAGAGCACAATCTTACATGTTTTCAGGACTCAGACCTTAGGCAAGCAATGGTTGTTCCACCTAGAAAGGAATTACCTGTGTTAGTCTTTCGGGGAAGGCAGGCAGAATTGAGCAATGGTTCATTACAAGATAAAGTTTTTGTACAGTGAGACACAAGCCATTTTCAGCACAGAATTAACTGGGAAAGTAATAAAGATTTTTCTCGACTCAGGATTGACCACATTTCTACTCATCCTGCACAGCAAACATTTTGACAGGTTAATTGGTGTGAAGGTGACTGCACAAACAAGAGAATATTGATAAAATTAAGACATTCTCCATCCAAGAAGTGAAATTAATTCTTCCCCTTTAGAATAATTTCCCTGTCTCTCAAATGCAGAGGCCCCTGTGCATCAGTCCTATTGGTCCTTCTATTGTAATCTAATCTCTTTATTTTGCACTCCATATTCTCCTCTTCCACTGCCTACTTCTCTTCCAGTCTCTGCAAGGGCTACAGTATACAAGAGTAGAAAGAATTCACACCAGCACTGGTTGATCAAAAGGCTTTTTCACTATAAGTAACCTAAAAGAAGGACCACAGGAAAACATATATGCAAAAAAACCCCCAAACCAAACCCAACAAACAAAACCCCCAAAAAACTCACATAGATTTACTTCTGATAGGGGTTCTTCCACTGTTTGGAGTTTGAAGGTTAGCATAGACTTTGGTGCCACAACCATTTGCAAACTAAATTTTTCAAGGAACTTTCCTCCTCTAGATCAGCGGCCTAAGGTTTCCATAAAATAACTTATTACACAGTGGAGAGGAAGTACAAAAGACAACAGAAGCATATAATATATGATTTAAATCTCCATTCTTTCAAATACCTACTATTTACTCATTGAGATGGTCCCAGTTAGTTTTTGGGAAAGATGAGTAAGTGAAGAAGACTTTGCTTATCAAGTAAATGGAAGGGAAAGCAAAAAGGTCTGCCAGAAAATTCTTTTTCTCAGCCCTGCAGTGAACACACAAGCACTAAGGAAATTCGCTAAGGAAATACTAGACAGTATTTCCCAGGAAGACAGACAGCATGACACTGTTCAGTGCCTTCACTAGTCTTTGAAAACATTATAAAGACAGCAGAGCCTTTTCACAAGACAGCAGAACAGGGTCACTTTTGCTTTAACCTAAGGGAATTGCTGCTCCTCTGATGACAGAAAATCAAGAGCAGAAGAGAATAACTCCAGCAAGCTCTCAAAGCCTCAAGCAAAGGTGTCTGCTATCACTGCCCAAAATTTTTCATGAGATATAGCTGAGGACACCTGATGCCTCCTGCTACTTTGAGGTCAACAGCAATTAATCACCAGCAGCTGCATCTGGACCTGTTCTGATGGTTAATCTTCAAACTCCTTGAGAGGTCCATGCTGTCCAGTTAGTCCATTTTGAATTTCATCCCTTTTAGGTGAGTACAAGGCTTGCTTTTGTAGAAAAAGCTCTTATCTATAAATGTTCTTTCCTTTTATGGATATTTTTTTCTGTCCCTCAGGTGCACAATACACTGTGCATGGCTCCTGACAACCCTTTATTATACTCTAGATTTATTCTGCTCTCCGTAAGCTCCCGTGGCACTGGATATTGATCAGCTGTTTCCTGGTTACAGCTGCATTTTCTTATTTACATTAGGTGTGCCCTGCAGTTTGAAATGCCTCGTTTTCAGTGTACACAACATGAGAAACCAATAGCACAAATACAACGTTGTTAGCAGTTAGACTACAGCATCCAAAGCATGATTAAAGGACATCTCTAGGCTAGCATATTGGTTGGAAAAGACTGGGTTCATATACTAAGTCTTATATACTAAGGAAAACTGTCACTGGAAGCCTAATTATGCATCTCCTACACATTTGTCACAGCCAGAACCTTATCTCTAGGTTACAGTCAAGACACTAAATTAAGAAGTTTAGTGACTTCTAGACCAGCAGTATTCAACTGATAACCCTATGTGGTGTTTGCAACCTAATGAGGCGCTCCTTGGGAAGTGGCATACTCCAGGCTGCCCTCCATCCCAGGAGGACCTTGAGACCAGGCTGCCTTTCCCAGCAGCTATCCTGGCCATGACTGTGAGTAATGAGTCAAGCAAGCCTAGATTGTTACTGCCTTTCCTGCTCCTACATGGTTTAAAATATATGTCTTTAAAAGGGATACTGGAAGTTTCTGGAAGAACCCAGCTGACAGCAGTTACTCACACTTAAGTGAGTGAGTTAAACATTCACATTGGCATTAACAACAACATTCTAATCTACTTATTTATCGGTTTGCCTCTTTAAAAGTAAGCAAATAATTATTTCCAAGGGTGTATTGCAGTCATTTACATACAAGGTGTGCTAATGCTGCCAGAGAGGGCTCATATGGACCAGAGACAGGAGCTGTCTGGAAGCCACACTGAGCCTCAGAAGAGTAACTACGTTACACAGCAAGCCTATGCTTACCAGCAAGGATGCCTTTGCTTCTGCTCAGGTGCCAGGGCAAATAGCCCTGGCAAAAACCTCACACACATCTGACTCATTTGCTTCAGTGAGGTTTCTGGGCTTGCTTAGTGAGTTTTGCCATGTGTCTGCTGTTCTTGCTGGCTACCTGGCAGAGAAGAACTTAAACAGCTCTGAATGCAAATTGTCTCCTCTAAATGTCTTTCTCGTTGTCCTTCCTGGAGAGGATTGAGATAACTGACCTAGCACATTAAGTTCATGATACTGCCCAGAATAGCTGGAGTTTGTAGGTGGGAAAGCAGTGCTGGCTTTGTTAGCCTTCTCTCTGAATATATAGCCAAGTGAATAGCTTAGAACAAAGCCCAGGGAGTTGGTGCCCTGCCCTACAGAAGGCCCTGTGGAAACACGTACTCTAGGAGCGAAGCTATGGACAAGTATGGAAACCTTCTATTACAGGTTTTCTTACCAGGATACCAGCTTTTTGCTAGAAACACCATAGATAGCCTGGACAGCTTGGACCACCTTGGCTTCAGTTGTCAGAGATGGGACATCAGGGTGAGGCACTTCTTGTGGAAGGCCTGGATACAGCTCATCCCATGAAAGGGAAGGGCCAAGGACTTTGAAGGAACCTGAATTTCCCCATGTTTTCACCCCTACCTTGTGTATCTAAGTATGTTACTGATGGCAGGGCAGTTTTAGAATGCAGACTAACTGAGAAATGTGAGTAACTGAAACCTAATACAATCCTGGCTTCTCAACGGACACCACTCAGCAGTAAGAGCACCTCAGCTCCTCTAAGAACACAGAAAAAGTACATTAATGAATCCCCAAATTAATTAAAAGTAACAGAATGGAAATGAGAAATAAATTATTTTACAGCATTACCACAAACTGGGATTTAAGATAAGGTACAGATATTACCAAGTAAGACAAACTCACACTGTCTCAAAATCTGGCTTACGATCAGTGACCGCAGTTATCTGGGAAAATAGTAATTGCTGTTAACGTCTGACACATGTTCCTCCTCTGAGCTTTCTACTCAATACATTTTTTTTAAGAGATGAAACAAACTTTGTCAGCTAAACTATGGTGCTACAGAGCCACTGACCTGCCACAGAGTGCTTTGACCCAGGGCATCCTTTGGGGACCATTTTGAAGTAGAACCATTTTGTCTGTCCAGCTCTCTCCTTCCGCTATATAGTCTCTGTAGGAGGTGGAGTGTCATGGCTGTTTCTCTAGGCATCCCTCCGCAGGGGTTTAATTTCAGAGCTCCCTGTGATCACTGAGGAGTTCCCCTCACCATTACCCTATAAGGATTAATAGCAGTCAAAGGATATTCAAATTCAGTGGTGAATCTGTGGCCTTTGGAAACCACTTAGCACAGAGAGGGTTCAGAAAAAGTGGGAGAGATTTCATATTTTTGTTTTTGTGTGCTGCACTGCGTACGTCTTTGTATCAGAGCAAGATCATTACAGTGCAAAGTGAAGGAAGCCAGTCAACTTGCCTCCCTATCACCAGTAACAGACAATAGCACAGCATCCAGTCTGTGGATGCTGTAGAAATTATGTCTACCTATGTCCTTGGCAATTCCTCTTACCAAATCAGGAACAACAGTCTTCCATAACACTGTGAAAAAGGACCTCAGTGCAAAAACGCATTTGCTAGCATGAACAAGAGTGGCATAAGAGTATAAAAAGGCATTTGCTTGGAGGAGAAGAGTTCTCTGTGGGTAGTGGGACAGAGGTGACAACTTCAGGTGCTGTGGCTGACACTGTCACATAGAGCTGTCACAGCTTAAGCACGTTGCTCTGGGTCCATCTTCTTACCCCAGCAGACAGGGCTCTCTGCACTGCTTTGTTTATGCTCTTGAAACACGTTTACTTGACCTTCCTGGCAGTAGCTCTGGTCAGGCTGAGGTTGAATGTTTAAAGCAACTGAGATTGAATGGTTAAAGTGATGAGTTGTACGTGGCTGAAGGGAGTTTCTACCTCCTCACAGCTGCATGCAATTTTCCCCTCCCTGTGGTCAGCCAGATGCTGTCAGTACCTACCACAGTCCTCATCGGTCTTAAACAAGCGTCTGAAGGTCTGGTAGGAAGAGGTTAAGAAAAAAAGAGTCTGAAATCCTCCCAGCTACACATCTATTTCTGCACACGTACAGTTCCTGGCACGGCAGCGACCCTGATCTAATTTGGCATCCCTATGGCAATACCTTTTAAATGCCATTACTTTAAAAATAATGATGTCTAATGAACAAATGATCCCAGGCAAAATAGCATAGTAGATTTCATAAGCTAAGGGAAAACTTTAAGGGAACAAGCCAGACATGAGTGTTTCTTCAGAGCAGAGGGTAAGTGGATTTTCTGGTCAAGCAGGCCTGCAAAATGACCTTATAGCAATGTCTTTCCAGGATTTCTGCTGGGACCCCATGTGTCTGGTTTGCTTCTATTCATATGGTTTATCACAACTGCCCAACAAACACACACCTCAAGAGGATTTGTCTTTTTATGATCATCACTTGAAATGCAGGACTCAGAAGAGAAGGAGATCCTGACCCCAAAAGGAAAGGAAAGGGCCACCCACTCTGCAAAGGGACAGCAATACAGTGACTTGAATACAGACCACTCCAGCCCCCGAATGAATCCTAACTGGAACTACTGCCCTCAGACTGACTTTCTGAGCCCTTACCTATGCCACTCTAAGCCATCATGCAAAATGGTCAGTAGTCTTTAATGATAGCCTGAGAAGAAGATGCTGTCTATCCCAGTGGTGGTGGGATACCATTTTTACTTAAAAATTTTAGTGGTAATTTCTGTGATGAGAAAACCTGTCTAGACAGAAACAGATTAAAATCCTTTTCTTGTTTTACACTGTACACTGCAGTGATTATATGAAGATAACTTTGAACAAGTAGTCCCCTGGGACCATGATACCATGTTATCCAAATCCTGTCCTTAATCCACCCTGCAACTGCACAGAAACAATTCCAATCAGGCTAAATGCAGTGAAAGGATGCTTTTCATCTGTATGTCATCACTTAGTCTTGCTATATTTTGCAGCTATTTAATGCTTTGCAAACATTCTTTCAAAATGTTGGATGTGCTTAGCGCTCTCTAGGCAGCTTTCCAGCCACTCTTCCCCAAGACTGTAGCATTGCATGGGGTTGTTGTAAGCTGAGTGTAGGATTTATGTGTGTCTTAGTGGTGTAGACCATCTCTGCTCAGATTATAGGTGCTTCATTCTGCTCTCTATCCCTGTCTTCCAGCTCAGGGGTACTCTGTACCCCTGGGACAACTAGTCTTACTGCTAAAGACTGAGGCAAAGAAGGCATTAAGTACTTCTGGAGTTAAATCCGGTTTGTGGCCAAGGACACCAAGGGGTGTCCCCCAGGGCTCGGTACTGGGGCCAGCCCTGTTTAATACCTTTATTGATGACCTGACAAGGAGATCAAGTTCACCCTTAGTCATTTTGCAGATGACACCTAGTTGTATGGGAATGTTCATCTGCTGGAGGGCAGGAAGGCTCTACAGAGGGATCTGGACAGTCTGGCTTGATGGGCTGAGGGCAATTGTGTGAGGGTCAACAAGATGAAGGGTGTGAGAGTCATGCACTTGGGTCACAACAACCGCAGGCACCATGCTACAGGCTGGGGACAGAGTGGGACAGAGTGGCTGGAAAGCTGCCTGGTGGAAAAGAACCTTGGAATGCTGGTCGATGGTGGCTGAACTTGAGCCAACAGTGTGTCCAGATAGCCAAGAAGGCCAATGACATCCTGGATTGTATCAGAAATAGTGGGGCCAGCAGGATGAGAGCAGTGATCATCCAACTGTACTCAGCACTGGTGAGGCCGCACCTCAAATCCTGTGTTCAGTTTTGGGCCCCTCAGGACAAGAAAGATATTGAGGTGCTGGAGCATATCCAGAGAAGGGCAACAGAGCTAGTGAAGGGTCTGGAGCACAGGTCTTATGAGGAACAGATGAGGGAGCTGTGGTTGTTTATCCTGGGGAAAAGGAGAGTCGGGGGGACTTTATAGCTCTTTGCAATCACCTGAGAGGAGGTTGCACCGGGGGGGGGGGGGGTGGGGTTGGTCTCTTCTCACAGGTTACAAGCAATAGGACAGGAGGAAATGGTCTCGAGTTGTGCCAAGGGATGTTTAGATTAGATATCAGGACAAATTTCTTCACTGAAAGGATGGTCAGACATTGCAACAGTGTGCCCAGGGAAGTGGTTGAGTCACCATCCCTGGAGGTATTTAAAAGATGTGTAGATGTGGCACTTAGGGTTTAACGGTGGACTTGGCAGTGCTGGGATAATGGTCAGTCTCAGTGATCTTAAAGGTCTATTCCAACATAAATGATGTAATGATTCTCTGTCATAAAGTGGAATGCTCTCTCAAATTTTTTTTTTCAAGGTTTTTTGCAAACTTCTCTTACCCCAGCTCACTTTTGTGAATCATGATACCCAGTGACTGAGGGACATATGGGATTTGCAAGTGCTTAGTAAAGAATTTCACCTGAACTAAAAGTTCCAAACATGTTTTGTGATTTATTTTTTTTCTGGCCGCACCCTGGGAATAGTCACCGAACAAGGCTTCAAGAACTCAGGGCAGGGATTTCTTTCCTCAGGTGTATTTATTCCGAAGCTGGCACAACAAGGTTTTCAAGCATAATTTAATAATTACTTGTTACTAATAATTACCACCTGTGCACTAATAATTATGTAGGATAACTTTTACAGTTGGTTAGTCCAAAAGTTGCTGTTAGTGCCAGGCACTCTGTTTACTCAGGGACTCTACCCAGCAGCACGGTGGAGCTCCCTGGCCACGTGGCTGGCTGAAGCATGCTAGCTAGTCCTGCAGCTGGGGAGAAGCTATGTCAGAGCCTTCATCCCCTGCCAACAGCGAAAATTGGCTGCTGGAGCAGGCTGGACCAGACTCAGTGGCAGCCAGCTATTCCCAGCTTCACAGTGGCTCCACGGTTCCAAAAACCATCAAAATTAAATGCTGGTCTGACTGAGTTGCTTACACCAGAAATGCTAAATTACAGTGTAAAGCAAACCTCCAGAAGACTTGAACTTCTTAGAGGGTAATTTTACTCTGTCTCTGGCATTCTGTGCATGATTCTCCCAATAAGACATCCCTGTTGGTTTTTGTTTGATTGAAGAGTACATGTAACCTCCAAATAAAATAAATATGCACATGCTTAGACATACACACAAATTCTGGAATTTAATCTGTGCATATGTGTTAGTATATTTACATATACAAAACCACTATATGTAGCAGTGTGTGACTGATACACGTTGCCCCCAGAAATCTGAGGTTGTCGGGGGTTTCAAGTCTGAGACAAGTGCTCTCAGCCCAAACTGTACCCGCTGGAAAGTGTTCCTGAGCCAGGCAATTCTGACAAATTGCCTGAAGGTTATGGCTCTGTCCTCATACAAACGTAAGCAGAAGTATTAAATCTTTATTAGCAAAAAGACTAAATAGGATAGATAAGAAACCATGAAAAATTCATTATTTATTTTGATGCCAGGGTAGGAGTAAGGCGCATCTCTCATTACTGCTAACCATTAGCCCTTAAGAACCTCTGTCCCGAATTTTCCGCATGTGCTCCTAGACTACAAGTTAGGAGATCACCTACAGTGATGCTCAAGTGTCTTCTGTAAAATATTTACTCCAAGTTCAATCAATTATGAGCAACTGAAAGGTATTAACATGACATTTGTAGCATTAAGCGAACACTCCAGCCCCAGTCCATAAAAGAGCTCAAAGTCTGTGCCACTGAGCTAAGATCTCTGGCCAGACAGATAAAAAAGTTTTTAACTTGTGTTGTGCCAAACAGCAGCTGTTTGGCAGACTCTGTGCTGGGGATGCAGCATTAAATCTGCTGCCATGCCCGGTTGCTTCCCCACTACCTGCAACCCCTGCAAATGCCCATGCACCTCCCTTCCCTGTGAGGCAAGGGGCTTTTGGGAGTGCTCTGGAGAAGAGCTTTGTGGAGAGCAAGTGAAAACATTAAACCTTTTTAATTCTTCCCAAGCTTTCTGTTGGTTTAACACTGGCTCCCAGTGTTCGTGTAAGGTGGGACAAGAGTGATGAAAGCCTCCTGATTAAAAGCCAATTCTTCACCTGCTGTAATTGTCTGAGCTAGTCTCCTGGCTTTCACTGCTCCTTCGTTTCCAGTTATGAATAAAACAGGCCCTTCCTGTGTCTGCTCAGTACAGTTGCCATAAAAACAGTTTTATTATCCTTCATCATCATTTACAAATAGGAAACAAAGTGCCTATTCCTAAAGGTGAGAAGCACAGAATAAAAAGGAGAGGGTTGAGAAGGGGCATTTTGTGTCCTTGGAAATTTGTCTGAAGATGGTATAGGAGGATTCTCTCACCACTAGGAGACTGGCATGTTAGAATGACATGAAGGAAGAGCTTGACTTGGCATAGGCGGGGCCCTGTGAGATTCCACCTTTGTGCTAACTCCGGGTCTGTCTGAGAGACATTCAGCCCTGTGCCATTGGAGTTGCAAGTGTCAAATTGTACTGTAGTCAAAATCATACAAACATCACCCCTGGATAGAAACCTTCCTAAGCTCCTATTAGCAAACAAGTGCATAGTGCTGGTGAAATAAAGATTAAGACAAGCTCAAGCTGATACTTAAAAGGTGATATCCACTATATCCTTCTTGGAAAGAGCTGCACTCTGATGGATGTAGCTCTAGCTGACCCAATGCAGCATGATAACTCTGCTTTGCTTTATTAAAAGAGAAACCCAGAAAAAAATCCTTGGAAAGTTAGGAAAAGCTCTA
Source organism: Chiroxiphia lanceolata (assembly GCF_009829145.1). Classification (NCBI taxonomy): domain Eukaryota; kingdom Metazoa; phylum Chordata; class Aves; order Passeriformes; family Pipridae; genus Chiroxiphia; species Chiroxiphia lanceolata. The sequence goes on along the minus strand of NC_045637.1, from coordinate 62,222,482 downwards.
TGAGCCCCACAGGCCAGAAGTTTAACTACAATCTGTGGTGATTTAAATATACTGCATTTAACTGCAATTGCAGATCATAAAAGGATGCCTGTGCAGCCCAATGCAGGTACAGCAATATATTCTAGCCAAGAGAAAATGTCCCAGAGTCTGTGCCCACCAGTCTGGGTGCTGTGGGTGCATGTTCTGCAGGTGGCATTTTTAGTCCATCTCCCTCTGTATTGCTCTGTGTGTTCACTTTGGCAAAACCTCTAATTTGTGCATGAAATGGCCATTTCCTTGAATGCCATGAGGCACTCGTATCTAATTTTCTAATTTGTAGTTTCATATGCTTGTTTGCACGAGGAGCCATATCTGTGGGCAGGCAGTGGAGCTCAACCGTGCAAGTACAGACTGCTATATATCTGGACTGTGGGATTTTAAAAGCACCAGGAAAACAACAAACCTCACGAAAAGGCTTCAAAAAATAGTGTGACCTTTAAATGGCAATATTACTAAGAGAAAAAATAAAAGGAAGGAAATTGGGAATCATTTAATTCAAGTAGATTCTCAAATATAATGTAGTTAATTCGAAGTTAATTTCATTTAATGTTAGTATTAATTAGCTCACATCTGTTGCAGATATCCACAGAACTGATTTAACCTGTGAACTCCGTCTGTTTTTCCTGGTGGTCCTTTACACCAATTATAAAATCCCACCACACTGTAATGCTACCCATCTAATTGCTCCCTTTGGAAAGGAGCAGGGAGAGGATGAGCTATGCAGAATGGACACTGGTTGCTTACTTAATGTACAGCTACAAGGCCTATAGATTCTCTGCCGACAAAACAGCTCCAACATAAATGCAGCAGAGCCTACCCAGAGCTATAATTTTCTTAATATTGGTCCATGCACAATTTTCTGTAAAAATGAAGATGTGAAAATACTTCCAGAAATACTGGCTGAAATTTAAAAGATCATTGACCACTGGTCTCAGTTCTTTCATTTCTTGTACACTTATGACTGGCTGAAGTCTGCTTTTCACACTGGTTTGTGGTAAGTTAATTGTAAGACTGTGAAATAGTCTCTACTGGAAAATTTCACTGAGGACTCATATAAACCAGACTAAGATTTTTGAAGCCAGATTAGATTTTTCAAAGCTGATGTTCTCTGCATTGTGATGATTTTATACAGATGTAGTATTGCAGTTTAGCAGAGAGTGTTAGCAGAATTGAGACCTGGATGCTCTGAGTACCCTTAACACAACTCTCAAATGAAATGTGCAGCAAATTTAAACTAATCAACCACTATTTTCCCTCTCTTTCAAAGAGCTCTCTTTGCTGTAATAAGACTTCACAAAAACGCACATACACATGCCTGGTGATTTAGTGACTGGGCCTAAAGGTCTCAAATAGGACCATTAAACTACACAAGAACAAGTATATGAATCATTTACATCCATGATGGGCTTTGCTATCTCTGCATCCAAGTGCTGCATTTTATAGTGCACTCATTTTTCAAAGGAAGGTGCCTATGGCAGACTTACATGGCTCTTAAAGGGAAGGCTTTGACGTTTAAAAGATTTCCATTTCTGCCTAGACTGAAGTATAAGCCTGACAGACTCATGGGCTAAATTAATTCCTTAAGCCCTTTGCCTAGTGATAAAACTTATCTGAAGCAGAAAATGGAAATGTACAGTGTGCTTTACAAAGCTGATCAAAGACCCCTGAGAAAGTGCTGAAGCAATAAGAATGAATTATCTGCTCCCATGGGTAGGAAAAGTGGATGTTTTAATTGCATCAATTATTCACCACCAATTATTTGTGAGAAGTCTTTTATGTCTGGGTGATTGAGAGGCCTATCTCAAGTTAAAATCAGCTGAGTTTCTTATTATTTTTCCATGGACACCGAGTTAGCTGCAGGGATGGTTCAAATCAGAGATGGAGGAGCCTGCTGAAGTTTGGAGCTGGGAGGTACTATGTGGCTTCTTCCCTACTGAAACTCAAGAGGAATTAACAGTGTGGTAGGAAACTGATCTTTACTGAGACAGTCTTTAAAAAAGGAAAACCAGACAATCTCCCAAAGAACACAATGTATTGTACAACCATGTACTATATTTTAACATACTGAATGTTATTATCCAGTAGAAGATAACACACAGAGAGGAGGCTAACACAAACCATTTCTTTTTGTTATTCTTGTAGTAAGGTGCAAAACATCTTTGTCACTGACTCATTCTTCAATCTTTTCACATCCATTTCTACCTACTCACGATGTCATTTTGGGGACCTGTGTTTTTGCCAAACCATTCATTGCTGCTGAGGAAAATCTGTGCCCACCTGGTTAACAGGAAGGGAGCTCATCTCTCCTCAGTGCTTCTCCACTCTGTGGGGATCCCTGTTTGTCTCACCTTGCACAAGCTTCCAGGTGTAGCACCTGTGCTGCTGGATGGCTTTAAACAGCTTTAAACAGGAAGTTTATAGTCCAGGCCATTGCATTTGTTGTGTCCCTCACAGATCTGAGGTTGAATTTCTCAGTTAGCATTAATGCACTTACGTGAGGACAGAATTTGACCTGGGAAATGTCCAACTGTGCCACCTGGATGGATGAATGCAGGTGTCAATCAATCGGCCAGCTTGCTGATACCGTTGGCCATAGATGATCCTGAGATATTTATTATGTGACAGCTGGGAACAGTCCCTGCTTGATGGCTGCTGTGCCTGGCAGGGACTATCTGCAACATTTCATATGGAGCTTACCTTTCCCATACCTTGGGAAACAGCTTGCACAGACCCAACATCTCTAGAAAAGGCCAGATGTTCTTTTCCCCAGCTGTTTCCTGAACCTACTTATATATTCTGCAATGCAGCTGTCGGCCTGCGGTGGTTCCATGAGCAGCAGTTATCACACATAACCTGTGCCTGAATTTTCCGTTCTTTATATGTAAAAAGAAATCCTTGCTGAAAAATTATTAGATGGAGATGGTTAAAGAAATTCTAAAATTAGTTTCTAAATGCCATTCTGCCATTGTATCAATCACTTAAGGTCCTCGTAATAGTCCATGTTTATCAGCATTTTATGCCTTATGATAAAAACAGAAGTACCCACTGATTTGCTTGGGATCTCCTACATAGCCCAAACCCAAGAAGATCACTCTCAGCTTAATGACCAAAAATATCCCAGACTCATGTCCATGCTCTGTGCATATTTACTCATCAGGAAGGCAGAAACAGTTACCTTTGATGATCTCATTAATTAGGTCTTAGGCAAATAAACTATTGTGGCGCCTTGGCAAGGCCTGCATGTCATCTGAGCCATCACATATGTGCTCTCTGCTTGCAGGAAGAACTGGAAAACAAATGGATTGGCCTGAATTTCCTATGCCTTCATGGGTTTCCCAATGATCTGATTAGCAAGTCTGAAAAGACACTGTTCTTTCCTTGGTCCACAACAACCTTGATCCAGCTCTCAGCTGAGGCAGGGTTTGTCTAAAAACCACAGGTTCTATGTTTGTCTAGGCTCTGCCACCCAGCTCTTTCCTGCATTCTCATCTAAAATCAAGATTTCTCCAGACATATCCTTGACCCTGGCAGAGAAAACCCTGGCAGTCTACTGGCTCCCAGGTTGTATGTGCTGAGAAATGAACCTCTTTCCTGAGTATTAACAATGATAAATAAAAACTGTTTGGTCACACTGTCAACGTTAGAAACATGTTAGCCAAAGTGCCAAATGATAGCAATTTGTTCAAAAAGCCACCCAAACGGGATTGCTGAGTGCATCTCTTCTCCATCTTCCTCTCTATGAAACATTGGGAGTGATATCTTACATGAGACTTGGCACAGAATCAAAAAATGAGAACACGTTCTCCTTAGCTCTACCAGCTGGAAGAAGCCCCTTGACAACTGTGTTACAGCCCTTTATTCATGGAAAGCAGACACAGTCCTAATAACAGCCTCCCCCAGAGCTACAGGTGTTTGGCCCGGGTGTCAACCCAAGCAAGTCTTCATGCTACCACTTTCTCTCACTGGCACTACTTATTTTATGAACCTCCAGCTTTAAAAGCTTTAAAATATGTCTGGAAAGGGAGCCACAGCTACTTATCCTGCCATCCTGAGCTATCTTGTTCCATTGGAACCAAGGGGGCTTTGCTGGCTTGCAGCAGCCTGGGGGCAGAGGATTCAGCCTTGTGGCTGCCTGATGCAGCTTCTGTCATTAAAACCATCTCCCACTTCACAGAGAAATGCAAGGAGGGTGATTTCTTCAGACAACATCAGTAGTGGCACATTTCTCTCTTATCATTCTGTTGTTGAATACTTTAAAAAACAGAACCATGGAGAGTTGGTACAAAAGTTACTGTACAGGTATGAGAGCTGCAGCTGGATAGAAAATTATTTTAGGGCTTAAATTCCCTGTATTTCCCCTCGAAATCCTTCCCTGGGTTTTGAATCCAGGATCTGGTGCAGGAGGACCTCAAAGGGATGACCAGGTTTGCCATAAAGTGCAGCACATCCTCACACTGCACATGGGCACCTGAACCTTCAGCTCCCTTTATTTGAGAATGTGATGGGTATTATTGTTAATAGATCCCCTGAAGGTACACTTCAAAACCAAAATGACTAATTTTCAAAGTGCAGTTATGTGCTCTCATGATCCACAACAGAAAACTCTCCCTGGTGAGACTGAGCAGGTTGAAATCATTTCAGATTCACAGCCACGATGCTAGGGAGAGCAGGGACCTGAAACCACACCTTTCAGACTGGGGCAGATGCCCATTCTCCAGCCATGTTGCCTAGTAATACTAGCTCTTGTAGGCTGTGGCGCCTCCATCAAATCCACTCAAATTAATTTTTTCCTGAAACAACTCATCTAAAGAGAGGCCAGATGATGTCAGAGATGCAGCATGAACATTTGCCCGTGCTGTACGTGTCATTGTACCAAACATTTTTTCTGAGCAGAGACATCTTCTCTGGTTCTCTCATCACCTGTCCAAGGTGCCCAGCACAGCTGTAGGGTGTTTTTTTATGGACTACAGCAACTGTGATGGAACAAACCCAAGTGAAAGAGCAATGCCCGAAGCCATTGTAAAGGCTTAGCACATGGCAGGCAGGCAGCAGGGTGCTTTGCCATGGGATGAGCTTGTGAAAATCAGTGATTGCCAGCTAAGCAGGAGAGGGCAGGGAAACGGTTTTACCTTTGGGACCCAGTTGGAGCTCCCTGTCAAGATGTCTCTTGGCATGAGGCAAATGATTCCCTTATTTTCTCTCATGGTGGTCATAACTGGCACTCTTCTCTCTCCCTTCTCCCATGTGAAAATGTTACTTAAAATGAGGCTCAATTCTCCCTGGAATTACTGAAAATACAGGTGCCAGAAAATGAGAGCTTTTCCTTAGCAATCAGTGTAGCCTTCATACAAAAATGTCTTTTATAGTTACTTTACTCCATATAATTACACAGCAAAGCCCCCTTTAACATCTCGCTACATAATGGCAACTTTCTATTTCAAATCAGATTAATTTAAGAGTTACTCAGCCATTTCAAGAGATAATAGCTGTAATTAAGGTGTTTCTAGTGATGGGCTCCTATTATAATGTGGCAGATGATTCTCTGTTAGTCTTGTTGGCTGCATTAGTCACAATTGTTTTCATTAATATTGACACTATTCTCTTACCATACAAATAAAAAAAAAGATTAATCAAAATACTGTACTGGTTTCCTATACTCCGAATGCTTCCTTTGGAACTGATGCTCAATTCTTAGCTTCCAGTTGGAATAAAAAGCATTTTTTGTAAGATGTGCAGGCAGCTTCACACATGTTATTTAAAGCAATATTGTGAGAAAAAAGGCAGATAATTATTTTACTAAAAATCTGAAAGTAAAGCACCGATGAAACTTAAATGTTGCCATTTCTAATCATCTCATCTGATTCCAGTCTGTGTGTCAGTGATGTGAGATTGCTGAAACGTGTTCAGACTGGGGAATGAGGTGAACATGTATATGTGGATTCATTACCTTGGGGAAAAAATTGCACAGACCAAGGGACAACCGGCATGTAAGCAATTTGGAATTGTACAGCTGACTCAGGAAAATGGGGGCCTCCAGTGGCAGAGCCCCTGGTGATGACTTGGGATAAGCAAAGTGTGTTAGCTTCAAAATGATGGGAGAAAAGATTGTCTCTATACCACCATTTCCAGCCAATGAAGTTAAAACAAGGGATGGTTATCAGTTCTACACATTCTGAAGATGTCAGAGTCCGCTTCTCCTGAACGAGGTTGTCACGGCAAGTCAACCAGAAAAAAACTGTGTCAAGTACCAAAAATGAGAAGAGCCAAGACAAGCAGGGAGCATGGTAGAAGTGCAGGGCATGCTCTCATACAACACACAGTGAAAAGGGAAGCAAACACCTTTTCTCTGAGGAAATTCACACATTGATTTCCAGATCCAGCAGTTCACCAGTTAAACAAGCAAAGGAAGAAAGCCAACCATAAAAATGCACATTTGGGACCACTGCACATATTGACCACTGTGCCTGTGGTTGCTACATGTGCATTAGAAATACACTTATGAAACGTGACTTGTCAGTTAAAAATTGATTTCAGTAGATTTGCATACTGTGAAGAAATAGAAAACTGTGAGTCCTTTAATCTCAATTTTCTAAAGAAAAACATTAAAATACCAAGGGAAAATTATCTTTGTAAACATTTTCATTCACCTTCTGCTTTCAAATTCTAATTACCAAGATGCAGCCTCCTAAATAAGGTGTTATCTGCAGAAATTGTTGTTGTTTTCACATGTTTAGCATAGAACAGGTATTTTTGTGTAACCATTCAAATGTGAAATATTATCTCGTGTTTCAGTACATAAAAGTACCCTTCAAATTTGCAAAATGGATAGTAGTTATATTTTATCAAAGATTTATTGCCTGGCTATATATCTACAGCAGCTTAAAAGGTTGAAATCACGAGAATCTGAGACTGAAGGGCCTTATAGATAATTTATTATTGAAGTGAAAATAATAATTAAAACAAAACAAAAGCTCTGCAAGTAAGGAACACATTTTCTCTGCAAGAAGTCTCAAAATGCCTGTCTCCTGCCTTAATGTTGACTTTAAGAGTCTATAGGGTTATAAGACCACGTCTCTCTAGTAATTACCTTGCTGACCTTTGCAATGTGGGCTCAAATCCCACTGCGCCTGACATTTTGTTTTGTTTAGAGGGGATCTCCAGCTCACTGAGGCTGTTGTCCCACTGGCTTTCACTTTTGGTTCCTGCAAACAAGACAGTGTGTACATCTGTTTTCCTGCTCTTTGCTTTCTGCTCTGCACAGAGAAAAACAACTGTCATGGGAATGGAAAACTAACTAAAAAAAAAAGATCATAAACAACCAAATCTCTGAGTTCTTTATATAATATTTGAATCCATGATCCCCAATTACTTTTTGCTAGTGTTTTGTAAAATGCTCTTCTAAACTCATTTACTGGAGGCTATGCACTCGCTTATGTAAAGTTAATAAAACTAGTTGTGTGAAGGCTTTGGCAAAAATTAGTATTTAAAAAAATAAATCCCAGATTTGTACAAAAGGAGCATACATTGTGACACTGACATATCAAATTCATTGTTGCTCAGTGTCTGTTGGCTGTAGAGGATGTAGAAAGCATAAGGTTTCAATAGAGAGGAAGTGTTGTATAAGTCTTAAAATGAGAGCTCTGGTTGTACACAGTCTCTAAAAATAATTTTCCCTTTAGACTAAAAGTTGCTGTATATTTGCTGAGGTAGGACAGGATATGCATGAACTTATATTTTAATAAATAAGAAAAAGTTCTACTGATATGAGTAAGATTAAACAGAGGTGAAACAGAATAGACCTGCCGTCACTGAGAAATAGAAATAGTAAAAAGATCCTACATCTATCTGTGGAAATATATTGTAGGGGATGGTAGAGAAATTGCTCCCATGTCCAAAGTAATACTAACTGTAGTTTAAGAAAATTAACAATGAGAATTATATAAAGACAGAAGAAATAAAGAGAAAAAAAAGAATATACTTAAAGGCATAACTATTTATGCTGATCAGTATGTTCTGTTTGAGATACAATACAACAATGATTGGTGTTGTATCCTGCTAAGTTTGTTACACATTGTTCAAAGATGATGATAAAGCATGTGTGGTAAACAGCAGTGCATGGGATTTATCTGTTGGCTTCTTATCCGTGGTCCCGCACTCCTGACCACAGCTCTTCCCTTAGAGGGGCGTGAGCAGTAAAACTGCATCCCTGCTGGCTTAGAGAGCTGCTGCTAAGGCTTTATTCCTTGTTTATCTTTTTTTGAACCATTGTAAAGCTCTGTTATTATGTTTGTGATTTGTGTTGCTGCCAGGGTGATAAAGAGCAGTTTCAGAGTTTAGAGCCCTAGTTCCGTGCTGGGGCTAAACACTCACTTAGCACTTGTTCAGTCTGTGAGCTTATCATCAATGAAAATAGAAAATGAGCAGATGCTTTAAGCTGAGTATGTTCTGAAGGGGTATATGTAATCAGTGTTTGCATCTCTATTCGTGTTGACTGAAGGTAAATTCTGATTAATTTTTATAAGACTGAGTATAAAAGCAGTGAGTGTTTCATGGTGCTGCCTTGTGTAGAAGACATAACTGGAAAGACCCTTGTGTCAAGTCTGTGACTGTCATCTGTAGAAAACAGAAATGGTGAAATGAGAGGGAGTTTTGCCAACAACCCTTTCTCATCAACTTTCTCTTAGGAAATTAAGAAAGAATTATATGGGCATGACAGTGTAGGTGTGGCATTTTCTGAATATTCACCCAAAGGCTTCGGAAAAGGGAAATATGTGGCACAAATTATACTGTTGCCATCAGGCTCCAGGATTACACTCCTGGCCCAGGAGTGATGGGAAGCTTTAAGTTTAATAAAGGTTACAAGTATCTGCTAACTCTTACAGATTTAAAAAAACCCAAGCATGTGTAGGACCTTAACTCTCGTTAGGCTTCTGTCCTTCCAGTTTTCCAGTTTATAGAAACCTTGTATGTTATTTCAGTTTGGGTAAGAAGAAAAGTGTCCTCCAGAGGTGATGTTACTCAGTGGCTTCATCCTGAAAGTGACATTATTTCCCAGTGTGTGTGGCTTCCCCATGGGAAGGATCTACCATGTTTCATTGCTTGATGGATTTAAACACCACAGTTTATAAGCATCCCAAAACATCTTGCCATTTGCTGCATTTTACACAAAAGGCTACTATGTAGTCTGCCAGCCTGCAGCAGATGGCTTTCTGTACATAACACATAAACTTCGTCTTACTGAACTTCTGTAATTGCCATTTTATTTCTGCACAAATACACTGTCATCCATCCAATATTTTAAATGCATAAAGCACAAGGCTCACCCAAGTAATAATTTCACATGTATAAGGTGACCAACAGAAACATCAATTAGCTGCACTCTGAGAGCACTGATGGGACATTTTGGAGGAGAGGGAAAGGGAAAGGGCAGGGCAGCATTTCATGAGGGCAGAGGAAGAAGAGCAACCTCTTTTCTGAGCAGCTGGTCTGCTGGTGGGCAGAGACATTGCTAGGGGGACCCACAAGTGGCAGCACTGAGTAAACACCACAAAGGAGTTGGTGGAGTGAGGAGGCCTCCATGCAAATGCCACTCTCCAGCCCAGCAGCACGGTACCATGGCTCCCCACCGCTCACACAGCAGCACAGACACACTTCTACAAGGAGCAGCAGGCAAATCTTACAAGGGAAACACAACCACGAGCACTTTCTCAACTATGGGTTAATTTTCAGCCCAAGACACAAAGCTAGTTCAGATTTCTGAATTTTCCCATCCTTGTTCACGTCACAGTGGTTGAGCAGGATCTGGCGGAACTTGTCCAGGTCCACTCCGCTAATGCTGGGCTGCAGGCAAAAGAGAAAAACAGTGCTGAGAGAGAAAATGGCTCTGGATTCTCCCAGCTTTGTAAAGCAGCAGGCCATACAGCAACTGGGAAATCCATCCAAGGAGGACTGACCAAAATGCCCCACATAAGCTCGTATGCAGTGGGGAGGTAAACAGAGGATTGGGAAAGGGCACCCTGCAGAAGCACAAGGGGTGTGGGACTGTGAATAACTATACAGAAATGGCACCTTGACTTTTGTGCTTAGTGAAGGCCATCAGTATCTGATCTATATCAAAGTCTGCAAAAAGGTGTGCAATGCAGATCGCTGCACTACCAGTCCTCTGCTTTCATCTGGTTTCCTCTCTCAATCCTGCTGTGCAAGGAGTGATGTAGCATTTCTGTCAGCAGACTCCTACTTTACAGGCTACTCAGCAATGTAAAAATACCTTTTGTGGATCAAACTGCTGCTGAAGACACATTTTACAGGCTACACTGTCTCTCTATGCTAACGCTGTACTGCTTGCTCTGCTTCCTGCTTCTTTGGGAGGGGCTCAAATTCACATGCACAGCTTGTGGCGTCCAAGGACAATGCTGAAGAAGGCCCTCAGGGAAAGTACAAACTTCCCTCCTTTACACACATACACAGAGAACAAATCCAACCTCCTACCCATTCCTATACCCTTCCCTGCACACCACATGGCCATAACATACACCTGCAGCCATCACCACTCAGTTGCCGTTCTCTGATCTCTGCTGAACAGACATGGGAGCGCTGATATGCCTGTGCCAGGTCACATTGTGTGGAAATGCAACAGCTCAGACTCAGAGGAAAAACTAGACTCTATTTGTGTCAAAATCTCTATCTTGATCTGCATCTGGAAACTCAAGATAATCCAATGCAGACAGACTCTGCTGTCCATCAGAACTTGAAGTGACACACTGGGTACAGTATTGTCAATTAGAGATAGACATTAAATAATTTTCAAATGTAGCCCTGAGATAACCTAGTGAGCCATGAGGTCATTCTGGTGAGAACCACATCCTCATGGAAAACAGAAGAAAGAAATTCTGATGATTGATCTATGCCAACAGTTTGTGCTGAGACGGTGACATTCCCTGCTGCTGATGATCAGAGTGAAATTTGACTTTATGTTCTTACTGGTCTCTCTATTTATATAACATTTCCAAAACAAGCCCTGGTCTTTCAGAAATACAGGGTATTATTCAAACAGAGCCATGAAGATACCTTGACCAGTTCCATCATGTCTTTGACAAACCCATCCACTTCTGGGCCTTCAAGTGCTCCCGTTTTACTCTGAAAGATGGAATAAACATCAAAACTCCCCAGTAGGTCAAAAACACTACAATATTTACCAGCCAGTACATCCAACCCATCACCAAGCTTTATAAAGCGTCATAAAGGTCACAGAACCATAAAAAGGTTTGGATTGGAAGAGACCTTTAAGATCATCTGGTTCCAACCACCCCACCATGAGCATGGATACCTTCCACTAGACCAGGCTGGGTTGTTCAGACCTCCATCCAACCTGGCCTTGAATACTTACAGGGATGGGAAATCCACAGTTTCTCTGGGCAACCTGTTCCAGTGCCTCACTACACTCACAGTAAAGAATTTCTTCCTAATATCTAGGATCCCTTCCTTTTTCCCAAACAATCTCTTCCCCTCACATGGAAGCAACACCTCCCACCATTTTGTGAGGCTTGCTGGCCACCACGCTGGGGGAATTGTGTGATTGTCAGAAGTGGCACTGAATTGTTGATGTCTAACAGGCAGTTAAAATGGTAATGTTTGTCATGGGCCAGACTCCCTAAATAATCATTATTTCAATATTGGAAGAAGTTTTATTTTTCAGGGTGGTGGTGATGCAGGTCCCAACTGTCGAAGACTGTGAGCGCTAAAGCCACCACCTTCTCTGCATCTCCTTCAGGGATACTGCTAATGCAGGAGCAATGGCCATGGCAATGCAGGAAGTCAAAACTGGTCCTTGCCACAAGTTCTCTGAGCATCACACCCATCTGTCCCTACTTTACCCCTCCCAATCTGGTGTCTGGGCTCACGGACCATGGGCTCAGGCACAGCTGCTGCTCCTGAGTGACCCCAACAACACCCAGCAGAAAGAAGAAATCTGAGCAGCATATGCTAAATCTCTGTCATTTGCAAATTGCAAGGGATTGAATGGCCTCATGGGACTCACAACATCATAGTGTGCAAAGATCTTCTCAAAGTCTCTTCTCCGTTCTTCTGTGCTGCAAGCCTGCATGTAGAGAGAACAAGCAAATGAAAAATTTAAGAAAAAAAAAATCGTTTGAGCCCAGATTATTTTAGCTGAGAGAAACAGGATCAATGTATCAAAAAACAGTGCTACTTACATCCATTTTAAATTGTAGAAGGAAATTTTCCTGGAGCGCCAGAATCCTGAATGGAGAGACTTAAATCATAATCTTTCCACTTTATCATCTGCATACAAACTCTTCTGAACTCTCCTTGCTCGTAAAGTAAAGGGATGTTAGATTAAAGGCCTATAAAAGAGAAAATTGCCTGCAGGGTTATTTACAGAGGGTTGATGTGGGAACACGAGCCATCCTCCCTGTATGATGGGGCACGACAGGTGCCCTTTGGCTCACCACAAATGTGCTTCATAGCACCATTGCTCCTCACAGAGCAATTCTGGTGGTCCAGCACAATGGAGGTTGTCAGACTCTGACTCAAGAGCTGCCAGACAACCATTCCTCGTAACTGGATTGCTGTGCTGCATTAAAGGAAAGAGTCATTTATTGTTCTCTATTGGAGGCAGAATTGGTAGTTGTAAAAGTAAAGGGCAAAGTATTACTGGCCTGTGCACCAAGACTGGCTCTCCTTTTGTCTCCTAAAGCTCATCAAGCACTGATAAATCATTTTCTCTCTCCAACTCCTCTGCTAATCCTGAGGTTTTTAGAGCCCATGACACAGGGACACTGAGCTGTGTCCACACATGGAGGGATTTGGAGTGTGAGGAATGTGCTCAGACTGCAAGGGAGCCTCAGATGGCCTGGTTCCTGTTAGGGAACTGTATTTAAGAGAAAATTGCAACAGTAACTCCCTTTATTCTCCATTCTGCCTCTGATTCTCTTCTTATGTATCACAGTCAAAGGGAACTGCTGTATGTACTGCAGTTATTCATGCTCACATTTGTCATGATCCGAAGCAGCAAGTAACAGTGGCAAACCAGCACTTCTGTCCCCTCACCCCTAAAATGGTGTTTAAAGATTGTATCTGCATGTTTAAAGTCCTATCTAATCAATGCACATACATTTACAGAGAAAGGCATACTCTCTGTCTGTAGGCAATGAAAATCATCTAAAAGCCTCGGGAGACCTTATCGCTCTCTACAACTCCCTGAAAGGAGGTTGGAGCAAGGTGGGGGTTGGGTCTCTTTTCCCAGGCAACCAGCAGTAGGACAAGAGGGCACAGTCTTAAGCTGTGACAGGGGAGGTTTAGGTTAGACATTAGAAAGAAATTCTTTACAGAGAGAGTGATCAGACATTGGAATGGGCTGCCCAGGGTGGTGGAGTCACTGTCCCTGGAGGTATTTAAGAAGAGACTGGATGTGGCACTTAGTGCCATGGTCTAGTTGACAGGGTGGTGTTGGGTCATGGGTTGGACTCAGTGATCTCTGGGGTCTTTTCTAACCTGGTTGGAATCACAGATTCTGTGATTCTGTGAGGTATCAAGAACAGAAAAGAGACAGAGGCCCATGACTGAGTCCCCAGCTTCATTCACAAGCATCTTCACCTTGGCTCTTCAAATTCTTTCTTACTGCCACTGCCAAACTCCTTTGTGGTGGCACTTTTATTATTCAAAAAAGTAGGCAAAAATGTGATGATATAAAATAAATGCACGTCTACTACCCTGCTGAAAGGATTGCCATCAATTTTTTTGACTAACAATGTCACTGGTTGCTTTGTCACCTCCTGGGAAGCATCACAGAGGCAGCATGGGTCATGAATGTTGGTGTTGTACATTGCTAGCATTGCTCCTGTCACTAGCTCTAGATCTTCAGACTATTGCAATAGGGATAACGTTCTGGAGAGGTGGGATCAGAGATGATGTAATTTGAAAGAAGGCAAAATTCAAATGCTTGTCCCCAGAGGGAGATCATCACCTTGCCTGGATCTGTCATTGTAAGCTGAAAAACCCCATCAACTTTATTAAATCCTACCTTGCCAGGTCATTCAGGTCCAGCCGCCCATCTTTATTTTTGTCAAAGATTTTCATCTATAAATCAAGAAGACAGAGATAAAATAGATAAGCCATGAGGAGAACACACACACAAAAAAGCCAATATACATTTTGCTCTGCCCTGTGCCCTCACCTCTGCTTGCTTGGGGTGCTTGCCCAAATCCCAGGCAGCATGGCATCCTACGCTGCCACCAAGTGCAAGGGTGGCATGAGAGCATAGCAAAATCCTCCAGCTTTCTGACAGCAACAACCCAAAGCAATCAAATACCCATACTGCTCCCTTCCCACCTTACATGGGGATAAAGGCAGGTCTGCAGCAAACGCCTTAAGAAACTAAATACTGCCTTTGCCATGGCCCCTGAAAAAAATGCTGAAAAAAAGGGGAAAACTTCTGAATGCTTCCAGCCTGACTCCACCCTTATCTTTCACTGTTGCTGTGGCTACTGAGTGGCTGAAGAGCAAATGCCACCTTCTGATTGACACTCAGGTCAGGATTTTACAAGACTAAAGCAGTGTGGTTTGCTTGGCTCAGCCTGCTGTTGGAAAGCTCTAAGACTGGGAAGACGGTTCAGGCTGCCAACATCTAGAGGTTAATCTGTGTGAATTGAAAACTTATCCTTTCCTTAAGATTACTTTTTCCTTAATACCATCATTTTGATGAGTCATGACCAAAAAATATTTATTTATTTGTTATATTTGGTTCTGCATTTCTCTTCAAGGCACAAAATCAAGTCTGTTCCAAGGAAAGGGGGAGGGGGTGTTTAATGAGTTGCAAACCTGAATAACCCATGGCTCAAAGTTCTAGAAAAAATGTATTTCACATTGTAGTGGCAGTGGGGAGGAAGCTGAATATTTTACTGTGACAAGTCACCTTTCTTTGTCAATAGTTAAGGAATATGCATTATATTGATAGATACAGATATTGATAGATCTCATCTGACTGTTTAGTGGTTGTGCAGAGTAACCAGTTCACTACAGACCTGTTGTGTAATTGCACATCTGCTGGAGAAGGCCTGTAGCAGTCCCCATCTCACAAAGATTAGAGGGACAGGATTATCCTCTGTGACATTGAATAAGCAGGAGCCAGCAGCATGTCCTGAGCACTTCCCAACAGTGAAGCCTAACACTTGTATGTGAACACAGTGTGTTCTGGAAAGTTGCCATTTCTCAGGGAGACCTTAACTATTTTGTCAGTGCCTTCTCCTTGCCCCTTGCTCAAGGGCAGGCAGTTATGCTGAGACCCTTTATTGTAGTTCATTTAGACTGAGATTCTGCAAGAGATTGTCTCCCAGTAATTATTCTGAGCATTTTACACTACTGAGGTTTGGATGGGGTTTTTCAAGAGGAAGTTGGTATAGGCTCACTTTCCTCCCACTGAAAGACAGTATAAAAGTCCTATGAATGATTGAAGGCCCATATTGAGATATTTGGAAAAATGGCATCCTGAGAGCTACGTGGGTGTTCAGTGGCACAAGAAAAGCCATTTTCCCGTTTAATCGGCCTCTGCCAAGCATACACTCTGTGCAGAGTCACTAAATAACAGAAGAAGGACTTCTGAATCTTCTTTGCTCTAGAGCTGGAAAGCAAATAAAGCTGCCAAGCCATCCTGAGGACTGCTCTCTGCTTGCTCAATCCAAGTTGCCCCTTTCTAGCTGATCTAAATTCTTGCATCCTGCTTCCTGCCCCATTGGTTCTCTCACTGCAAGATGGTACATTTTCCTGGTCTTTGCTGGAGCCGCAATGGGGCAAGGCTGGAGGAAGGGATGGGAGCAGAAGCTGCCTTTGCTGTTGCCACCAAGGGGAGAAGTGTCCTTGCAATGACAGACTCCCACTGCCATCAGAGAGATAAACCTGAGCCTTCAGTCCTTGGCTAATAAAGGAGTTATTCTGCAGGCCATAGAAAATGATTAATGTTCTTTTTAGAAATGGATAGTCCCAGACAAGAATTTTAAAGCCTCTGTCCAAATGGAACATCGGTACCTAACCTGTTTTTTTGTGTTGTGTGAAGAGAGAGGGAGATACTCCTACTAGTTCACTTTTGTAAACTCTCCAGCAAGGGTGGCTTTGCAACATCCAGCTTACACCATTACTCTGAAAAGTACTCTTTAAAGAAAACTTATGAAGACAACCCCTACTTAGACAGCTAGAGAAAGTATCAGCATGTGGATGGTGGGAATACTGTAGCACTGAGGCTCTACAGTAACTCAAGTGCTTTTGAAAATGTCACTCTAAATCCCTTGGTTTAGGCCACCAAGAAGCATTAGTTACCTACATGGTCTGTAGGAATTCATCATAAAGCAGCACAGCTGGCATGGTGGGAGAGGACAGTATTTGGCGGGAAACACAGGACAGAGCTCTCAGGGACTCTGCTGCCAGGTCAGGGCAGCTCTGGCTGAAGGTACTGGCCTTTTCTTCACACAAAGATACAGTGTCCTTACTAAAACACACTAAAACTTGCTGTCTTTAGCACTCTTTCAGCTTCACCTGGATTCTCCTACATGTTTCTGAGCTCCTGAAAGTGTGTTTTATTTTCTCCCAATCTCAGAATTACTCTTTTGAGACTAAAATCCAGTGTTTCAGCCTAGACTTCAAATTCAGATGTGTTTTTCCCTCTGCAATATCTCAGGAAAGCAAACACACAGATCTTCTGGGAGAAGTTCAGCTCTGTGACCACAATGTTCTGATTTCCATACAAACTCACTGATAAACACCTATAAATGCTGACCATGGTGTCAGCTTATGGGACCAGGACAGATCTGGGGCGTCCCTAACCAAGAGCCAGATTTGGGGCACATTTCTCATTTCATATAGGCCTATCTGGGACAAGTCTCGAGTCTCCTTTTCAGTGAAACATCTCCAGCCTCAGAATAAATAAATAAGCACCCTGGTGTAGCTGTCCTTGTCTTGGGACTTTGGGTGTCCTGCCTGCCCTGCATCTGCTCTACATTGTGGGTACAGCATATTTTCATGGGCTCAGAAGTCACAAATAGCTGAGAGGCTGAAAAGCTTTGTGCATTCTTAATGAAACAGGCTAGATTTAGAGGTGGTGGTTTAGATGTGAAAGTCTTTCTACTTCAGTGTAATTTTGTGAGCTAGTGGTTTTCAACCCTATCCATTTCTGAACCCTTTACAATATTCCTGCAGTAGCACAGACCCCATTAAAGCACAGTTAACTGCAGAGAGAATACTTTCCCTAGAGGAATGCTTAATGAAAGGAAACATCCCCAATTTGCTTCTCTTGCGTGGCATCTTTGAGCTTGACATTAAACTTTCAGTGGCTGACCATGTCTACTTACAGCTAACCAGCTCCCTTCCCTGACCTCCTTCACTCCTCTCTGACCTTCACTCAGCTCTGCAAGAGAGTATCTTTGGGTTTTCTAGTTGTTTGGCCTTTTTCTGCAGCAAGTATCCTGAATAAAATTTGCAAACATATGCAATATTTTGATTGTCCAAACCAGTCGAGAGAGGGAAAATAAAAGTCTGGCTGGAAGAGCTAGGCCGAGCTAATTCTTGGCCGCTGACTTCCACATGACAGATAGAAAACATGCTGGGAATTAGTTCAGGTACCACAGCTAATAAGATAGACCTAATCCTGTTATCTGGACAACTGGAGCTCATGCGTACCCACTACATGGCAGTCTCGCTTTGCACTACTTGGGGAAAAGCCTGAGGAAATGTTTTTTAATTAAACTTTCAAGTTTCAAGCATGTGAGTGTTTATTCTGATCTGCTAATTGTGTGAATGAGCACACAAAGAATGTCAGAGGGTACCCCACGTGACGAAGTGTACATCATGGGAGAGGCAGATAATTGAAATGGTTATGAGATTTTTTCTAATTTAAACTTTTAAACACACCATCTTGATATGTTAAACTTGATGGATTTTCAGTTTACCCTCCTGAAAAGTATATTTACGCTGCCAGGCTGATATGAAAATATGAAATGTGGTTAAGGACAAGGTCTGGCATGTTTAAATAGCACTCAATTTTAGTAAAAGCTTTGTTGCATCTAGCAGTATGTTTTATAAAATGATGCATTTATTTTACTGTCAAGCTACCCCGTGTTTTAAAGTGTTTGCACAAATTAATTCACTGACATTTTAATGGCAGTGCACCAGGGGCATCTTAAGTTCTGTTTGTTTGAATGTAGTCCATGTACTCTAAGGCAGACAGAGAATATGTAAAAGCTGGGTTTGCAAAATAAGTGTTGTTACATCTCCATTTCTTTTTAAGTGCAAAATCAGAACTGCCATTGGCTTTTAATTCAGCAAAGGAAATACCTCTGCTTTTCCAGTCCAGTGTTGTAAAGAAGACCACCACAATATGATATGCTTTGAAGAGCAATATAAGATTATAAATCTGAATTATTTTCCATGACAGAGATAAGGAAAGAAGTAAACAACCAAAATAAATAGTTCTGTGAGCAGTGGACTCACTAAAACTTGCCTTTGTATCTTCTCTGGTTCTTTGTGTGTAGTAAAGTGGGACACTGAAAAGAGTCAGCTTTTGCTTTACTTCCTACTCTCACAAATACATATATCATGGGCATCTATGCCCAACAGGTGTAACTCAAGTTGGTCTGTGAGTACAGAGTTATTGAGAGCGTATCAAGACAGGCATGTGGCCAAGATCCAGGACTGCCTATGGCTTCTTTCTTTGAGGAAGGGTGGTGTCACAAAGGCTTTTGCAGACAGACAGGAGGGCCCCGTGGCCAGTAAGTTATCCTCAGGACAAAAGCTCAGTGCTCTGCCCAACCAGATTTCCCGTGTCACACAGACAAGTCATTTAGTGCAGAATTTCTAAGAGTGTTTTGATTCCTGGAAGAGCAAAGTGTTATCTCTTGGAGTTTTCAAAAGCCTGCAGGCTCCTGAGTTCTGTTGGTTTTGATCTTCAGAAATGAAGTTTTAGCTTAAATAGGATATTCTGCTTCCCTTGCAAAACTGGAAGCGGCAGCACCACCTACGTTAAGTCAATAAGGGACAGGGGAGGCAGATTTGCCTCCATTGTGTTCATCAGATGTGTGAGTTCTCTTTTACAGGCAGCAATGCAACAAGAAGAATCACACGCACCCAAACCCAGGAAGAAGCTCTCTGCTGATGGTGCAGCTCCCATAGTGGTGGCTTGGCTTAGATGTCATGTTTGCGGTGCCAGAGCATCCCTGGAGATCCAGTCTCTTGGGGGTCACGGCATCCTTACAGAACTGCCTGGGAAGGGGGCCAGAAAGGAACACTAACAGGAGAAGAGATGTGCGAAGACTTCTCCTTAGGCAATCACTCCTGTAGGCTACACTCCATTCATATTTTATTTCTAGAGCTTTGGGAAGTTTGCTCTGTTTAGGCCTTTTTTTTCAATGCAATAAATATTTGTCTTTCTATTATTACACCATTTTTTTGGTGGTCATAAAAGACTTTGTTAACAAAGATGTGCTAGCTTGACTAGTAAGGAATTAAGGGTCTAAATTACCTGAATTTTCTGTGCTCTGACTTTTATTTCCACGTGTAAGTACACTGGCATTGGCACTGAGTATGGACAGACAGGCTTCACAGCCAAAGATCTGACCACATCGAGCCTCTGGCATTATCCTCATAGAGGGGAGAGGCAGCAGCCACAAAAGCACCAGAAATCCTCCCAATATGCAATAAAGGTAGTCCACAATGCAAGCTCATGGACATAGACCATCTTCAGGGAGAAGTCACCCTCTTCCCCTCTGCACTGAGATGAGGAGTAGCTGGTCAGCTACAGGTTTGTGTGCTCAGCTTACATAGCTCAGTCTCCAGGATAACCTTTGCAAATAAGCCCAGTAAAACCCTGGTGTCATTAAAGCTGTAAAAGATATCTATATTGACTTCTCTGGGGTTAAGATTTCATACTCAGCCATCTCCATCTACAAATGTCAAATATTGTAGTTCATGACCAACACTTGTTGGGTTATTAGTCACTGCACTTATACTATTGCCTACTATTTTAGCTTGTGGTGGGCAAAGATAGTGTGTTGGCTGGGTGAGAGTTATTCTTTTCATTTTACTAAAATGTAATAATGCTCAAATTAAAGGACTTTTTTTATGCTCAGTCTGACATTACCAACATAAGGCAACGCAAAAAGTGAATGTCAGTGTTGCATATGTGACTGCTTCAGGAGAATATGTAACTTAATTTGCTGAAGTTTGCCTCAGTAATGAGCTTGTGCTTCATGCAACTTGTAGGCATTGAGGTTACAAAACTAGAAGTAGCATGCTGCTATCTGGGAAGCTGTGAACTCTCAGAGTTTCTATGAACAAGGTAATAACATATGCCAAGATGCAAAAACTGAGTGAAAATTTTGTTTTTACAGAAGAAAAAAATGATGAATACTTAATTTCATCAGAAACTATACCTTAAATCTAGTTTCTATTCCATCATTTACAGTATTCTATGAAGTACACAGCTGTGGGCATGCACAGGTACAGAAGCTGTAACTCACAACAAAATGTTGTCAAATGCATGTGTGAGATGAGTATTCATGGGCTGAAACTTCACTAGGACACAGAAGCATACTAATAGCTTGACTTGGGGGGTTGAGGGGAGATGGGGAGGGATTGGAAAAGGTTGTTCCACCATCATCCTCCACAGTCGTCTTCTCATTGTGAAGCACAAAGGGGACAAGTTTTCATTTCTCTGGCTTGTGTTAATTCAGGAAGGCAGAAAATTCCCACCATGCTCTTAAAAACCTCCATTTTCAGCTGCTCACTGTGTCTCCTGGAGCACACATTGCAGGACGTCCTGGGGCCTCTTCTCATGAGGCTCAGAGCAATACAAGTCTTCGATTCAACCTCCAAGCACTTGTTCTCTGCCAACAGCTCTCAGTCTGTGCCCACGGGAAGGCAATTCTGGGAACAAGTTAGGCCAGAGGCACCTGCATTCAGTTGGTTGGAATCAGAGTGGAGTGTTTCGGCCTTGGAGCTGAGAAGGAGTGTGTGAATCAAACATTGGGTTTGCAAAGGGTCCTGGGGATTCTGGTTGGCTGGATGACAGCACCAGGTGCTGTTTGCCAAAGGAGGAATGGAGGGGGAATGAGGAGAGGGCTCTGCAGAGAATCCCAAAGACTGAATCATGGTGTGTGCAGCCTCATTTCTTCATCGTCTGTAGCAACAAACCTACATATTGTTTTCAGGGACTCAGAACTGCACATGATTATGTATCTTCTCATGCAAGTTGGTGCATGTAAATGATTATTCATACACACTTGATGACTATTAATACAAACATATATCTATGTAAGCATGAAAAAAAAAAAAAAGAACTATGCCTACAAAGGGGCTTCCTCAGCACAAAGTTGCCACTTTAATTCCCCCATGAAGAGTCTTGGGAACTCAAATATTCTTCCTTCATGACTTTCCCCAGTGGCTTTACTGCTCCTTAAGAAACAGCTGCTAAACAATCTGATAAAGTGATGCTCCTTTCCAGAGATGACCAATCTCTTCCAAAAGAAATACTTTCTGCTCAGACTTTTTCTTTTTTTCTTAATGTGATATATGATTATTCATAGCAGCATAAGGGGCAAGAATTTAGCATGTCCTGGTTAGTATGATATCTCCTTGTACTGCTTATAAGCTGCAAATATCCAGCACAGAACCATAAAATGCAGCCTTTTTTTTTTCTCATGCCTGGGCTACTTTCTTTAAAATGATAGTTTGCATTTTCATTTTTATCGCTATCTCCAGAAGGCTCTAGGGTCCACTCAGTATATCAGTAGCTGCTTAAGATGCGTGCAGCCAGCTGTGTATGTACAGAAAAAAGGGCAGAGATCTGTAAATTCCTGTGGAGACAGATGGATTTACAGCTCCTAGGGACACGGCTTATTTCAACAGAATATTATTACAGTGGCACTTGAAAGTCCTGAGTTGGATAGATGGGCCACCCTGAGAGACCCTGTAGTCGGGTTCAGCAGAAGCGGGTCCTTGTCCTCGTGCTCAAAGCAGATAAAAGGCTGGGAGCAAAGCCACAGGGGAGGGAAATACAAGTCTGTCCACTCTGCAGTAAAGGAATTGGTGCTGCTGGTTGCTAAAGATACAACAGAAAGACTGTGAAAGCTTCAGGAATAAAATGGAAGGGCCACTGTTCCCTTTTTCCTGAACAGTGGTGATGGTGGCAGAGTCCCAGTGGGACTCCTCACTCCACGTGGAAAGCAGAGAGAGAAAGCAAAGAGCTGTCTTGCCCTGGGCCTTGACATTGTACCTTTGCTCCTTGAGTTATTTCTTCCTCTTTATACAGCCCACAAATGCAAGGCTGAATCTTTCTTCCCTCATTCGAATTTTGCCCTTCTGCTTCAGACACATTCTCACTCAATCACTTCATGCAATGTATCTGATATAGTAGATACTGCCCATGTGGATACTTTGTTGTGAGGTACAGAATTTAAATCCTCTATTTTACTATAGAATATCACAGGGTGATTACGTGTGTGGTAATTTCACACCCCGCCTTAGCTTTTGGGATCGGGTGTGTTTATAAACATCCCTGACCTTCAGTTTAGAGAAAAGAATTGCAAGATAAAAATAATCATCTGTCATATCTTCATTTTCTAATAACCATCAACATCCCTGATTCTTTTGGCATTGCAGCTTTGCAAACTTTTGTCCTCCAGAGTCAGATTTGCATTTCAGATCATAGATTTCCCCAGATATACAAAGCATCCCTTTTCCCACATCAAATCTTATCTTTTGATGGAGAGACTAAACTGCCTCTCCAAAGATACAAAGCCAATCTGTAAAAAAACATGGAAATAGAAACCAGACCTCCTGGCTCTTAGCCCTGGGCTGCATTGATACCCAGGTGCGTTAGGGCAGTAGAATCACAGATCTTTCTTGGGAAATTAAGGGAAAGGGCAACGAGTTGGAGGAAATAAACCACCCACTATCTACGAGCTTCAGATCACCTATTTCCCATCACTTGATCAGAGATTAACCACCAGGGACCGAAACCTCAGTGGAGCAGCATGACAGCTGTTTGCTACCTGCAGATGCTACCAGGAAGATTTTTGTTCTAGTTGTAACTACTGGGATTTTATTGTTTTTAGGCTCTGCCAGTTGGAAAATAATTTCTGTAGCTAGCATTCCTCTCCTTTCACTGTCTTATAAATATGAAAGAAAAAAAATCTATGCTCTTCTGTAATGGCACAGTTTTTCACATTGCTCTAAAGGGTCACATTTCTAGACAGAGACACATCATGCATACATAACATGGTATTGCAAAATATGTGGGCAGCTCCTTATTTGCTTGCATATCAAGCCAGTTTTTAGGTACAAACACAGATTTTTTGCCAAGAAACAAGGCAGTCCCATCTGAAAGTAATTTAAAAAAATTGCAGTGATAGATGCCTGCTAGTGGAATTCAAATAATACCCTTGAGAATGACATCAAAAATGAGAAATTTTTTTCCCTTTTTTTCTTGCTTTTAGATGTTTAGATATAATAAGTTGCTCTGAAATCCAGGTGACTGATGCTAAACTTACACCAAATAATACACTGTTGATTGCAGTATAAAAGCTGTATTGTGATAAGGGAGGGGAAGAGTTGAAACTTTCAACCTCCCAGTCTTTCAGGGAAGCAGCAGGGAGCCAGCAAGGCTTGCTGGGCTTTGCGGAGCAGAAAAGCCAGATATCTGCTCATCTTAGAAGCAAAAGGATTTGCTAGGAAGGAGGAAGGGAAGGAGGGAGTGAATGAGCTAGAAATCTAGCTGTGGCTGAACATGTCCTGAAGAAGATGTGCCTCACCTATTTTTAAGGAGTTTAAAGCTCAGTTTGCTTTGGCATAGAGTCAAGCTGTTTTCTCATAGGGAATAGTTCAACTTAAACCAAAAGTGTTTGAAATGCTTTCACAGCTGATGTCTAGTGTAAAGAACTGTTAGCTGTAGCATGTGTTAACTTCCCAAAGGATTCTCTGGTACACCTTTTAAGAGGGCTTTTATGGCCCTGTAGACATTGACCCTGAAGATTTTTAGTCAGTACTCTAACCTAAACAATATTAATACTATCTTTTCTTACCATGGTATCAGTATATTCTTCCAGCTTTACTTCAGCAACCGTCTTGTTATGCTGCAAAAAGAGATCTCGCAAGAAATCCTGTAGTAAGAAAGAGACAAATTTTACTCTTTAGAGTAAATTCAAGAAACAACAGTAACCAATTCAATTCAAATCTAGCAGAGGTATATGAATCTAGTTTCACATTGCTGCTTAGTAGTAGTGTCTTCAGTTTCACAAAGTTCAAATTTTTTTTTAGCTGAAACATATTTTTTCAAATAAATTAGAAAATAAAAAAATTTCCCCAGAGAATGCATACTGGAATGAATCATTAATTAACTCATAAAATAAGCAAAAAATAACATCAGTCCTTTAATATTTGCTAATATGTCAAATAAAAATATTTTCTTTTCAGCAAAACACTTAAACATCCTGTTATATATTTACTGGGGCACAGGCTGAAGCCACATGCTGAGACTTCACCACGTGGTCTGCAGCTCAGGGATGGACTTTTGTGCCCAGATGACTCAAAGTGTTTGAGTTAGTGTTTCTGAACAGTCTCTCGTCTCAACAGCCTGAGCTTTAATGAGAAATCAGTGTTCAGAAAATCTGCAGGCTCAGGAAGAGATTGTGAAGAAATCTCATTAATAAAATACAATGGTTTGGTTCTCTTTAGCTGGGAGAGGCCAAGGCAAGGCAACGTTTGTGGGGCTCATTGGGTGCCTCAGTGTCACCGAGACAAGTGGGGACATGAGACAAGGCAAGACATCAAGGGCAACAGCAGAGTATCTCCCTCCTGCAGGGTCCCTGAGACCATGGCAAAAGGCGTGAGTCCTTCAACTCACTATTAACAATCTTGTTATTAACAATCATTTGTCAACCACACAAAAAGGCAGCAAATTGGTAAAACTGACAGAAAGGCTCCCATTGACATCAGTGAGCTGTAGATCAAGCCTACAGAGATTTGTTAGAATAACTTACTTTGAGCTCACCAGCTGAGATAAATCCACTGCTGTCAGCATCGTAACTGCGCCAGATCTGAGCGGGGATAAATTGATACAATCACGTAAATATTGCAGTTAATCATCTGCTCGAGTGATAGATTGTAAAAATTCAAATCAGAACTTCCATAATGAGCAAGCTGTTGCGTTATCCAACACATAATTAATTGTATATGAAATACAATAAACTTTTCACACAACAGCTTTTACTCACACTTGGGTGCATTAAACATGTGACATGCTGCTATCACATGTTTAATGCAGACACACTGTCTATAAAAGGAAGAAAAGACTAAGAAACTGCTCTGCATTTCTTACCTAATTTGTACATGCAGCTTCTTTTATTGCCCTGAGTAAAAGTCAAGGCCATACACAACTGGCCATTGATCCACAGAAGCTTCCAGTTTGCATGTGAAATAAAAGTAACTGCAAGCAGTCTTGGAAAAATTGAAATTCTGTGCTGGGCTACTTAGAGGCAGAGATTGGAGGGAGATTGGGCAAGGTTATATGGGCTTGTGCTCCTCACTTGACCCAGCTTATGGAGGTTTCCACTCCATGCCCTGGCAGGCTACTGTTTCAGGATAAAATGATGCTTAAAATGTGCCTGGTCTGCCTTCTTGGTCTCTGCTGTGCCACAGATGAGGCAAAGCTGTGGCTTTGCCATAGCTCCCAACAGGGGTGGATTTATCAGTGGGGAGGTTTTGTCTCTGGTGGTATGACTGAGAGCTGGCTGAGAGCATTTGCAAAGTGTAACGAGGACCCTTGGTCCAGTCCTAGCTACCACATCTCTGTTTTGCTGGTATAAATAATGTACAATCTTCGCTACCTGAACAGATCAGAATGTGTTTTCCACAATATCCATCTATTTCCCATACTGTGTTCCGCAGTGGGCAGAAAGGTTGGTATTGAAGAAGCTGTTAGTGTGCAAGGGAAGAGGCAATGTGGAGATACAGACCCGCATGAATTCCACGCTGTTGTCCAAGGGAGTTTCCCGTCGGAAAAGCAGTAGAAAGTTCTCATCATCCGGCAAGATCATATTGGCAAGCTGGAAAAAAAGCATTAAAAAAAACCCCACAACAAAACAAACCCACACCAAGAAAGTAATGAAAAGAAAACACTGGGGTGGCTGCTGACATAGTATACGAAATGTAAGTTGGACATGTTTCTCCCTTGGAAATAAACTCCAGACCAAAACAACTGGCTAATATAGTACTCCATGACTCACCTCCTCCCCATACAGGCTCTATCTTCCCAATCTCCCAAGTCTGCTATAGGTCCTAATCATAGAATGGTATGGGTTGGAATGGACTTTTAAAGGTCATCTAATCCAATTCCCTGTCTGTGGGCAGGGATATCTTCAACCAGATCAGGTTGCTCAGAGACCTGTCCAACCCGACCTTTGATGTTTCCAGGGATGGGGCATCCACACCCTTCTGATCAACCTGTTGCAGTGTTTCATCACCCTCATAAAAAAAAAAAGTTTTCCTTATATCTAGTCTTAATCTACCCTCTTTCAGTTTAAAACCGCTTGTCCTATTGCTACAGACCCTATAAAATGTCTGTTCTAATTCTCCATCCTTCTATAAAACAAATCCTGAGCTGGGGTTGGGCAGAGATACCTCCTGGATTTTCAAGCGTCCATCTGTGGTGACATTGTAGACAGACATGAATTGCTCCTTCATCCTCTGAACTTCTTCTTCTGTGATGGTGTTCTGCCACAGAGAAAACAACATGCACATGAAAATTGCTGAGGGCTCTAGAAGAGTCTCCTGGAGGAAATCTCTCCCCAGTCACAGATAGCCTCCAGGATCATTTTATCCTTACAGTTGGGGGGTAATGCTTTTAAAAGCCCACAAACACACCATTGTGGATGACTTTTTGGAAATAAGTCCTATGCATAGCTTTGTAGCAACTAAGCATTCAGCTGGAAGATCCGTGTTTGGAGACCTCAAAATATTTCAGTGACACCTGCTTCTTTAGCCAACTGTTCCCATTATAACACTGAGGTTTGGTTTTGCTCAAGTGTGTTTTACAGCAGTTTTCATCCTGCTTGTTTTCAACTCGTGCTTTTCAGGAAGATATCCTTATCTTTGAATGACATCTCTTTAGTTCATTAGATCACCAGCCTTGAAAGGTGCCAATGGAGCTAGAATGTTGCTTATTATTACCTGTCAAATGGTTTAAGACCTGACATCAAGCCCTGTCAGTGTTCCTGGGTTAGAAGCATAGAATTTCAAGTAATTGACATTCCCTTTGCATCTGCTCAACCCCATAATCAATTTATACATAGTGGGGAGTTTTCAGGACTTATCAGGTTTTGACAGACATCACTGTGACAGGTGAAATACAATGCTTAGGTTCATCAGGCACGGTTTCTTTAGCAGCAGCAATGAGGATACCCCGTCTGACTGGACTACACAAAGTACAATTTCCCCACTATAAAAAAAGCTTCTGATTATACGAGCTTTGTGACTGGGCTGGGAAGCTCTCCTAATTAATCTCACCCAAGCAATCAATGAAGTCCTATGTTTACCTCTGCACCCACACTGAGGGGGTCCTGGCTTCTCTCCCATCCTGTGGGAGGTAGCCCTGACTGGGAGGGGAGGGAAAGAAGTGAGGAGGATAACCCAGACTGGTTCTTGGCATACTTTTGTACCAATTTTTACAAGACAATAAATTAACTTCCCAACCCCTGAAAAAAGTCCCTCAAAGATTTTATCATCTCTGCATCCAGCTGGATTTAGGACTACAGCTGTGCCTTCCTGGGTCATCTAACCCAGTTTCTCATCCTTTCCAGCTGCTGTTGAAGCTCCATCAGGTTGTACACTCCCTTTCTCATTGCTGTGACACAAGACCATGAATCACTTTCTCAAATTTACTCTGCATAGCTCCATGCAGTGCAGCCCCTGGTCGCATCCTCGGGGTACAACACCAAGGGCTGGCATCTCCTAGTTTGGGGACGAAATACCCAGGAGTGATCCCACAGGGATGTGCCCAAGGTGACCGTCCCACTCCTGGGGCCTGCTGTTGGCCTTGAGCGTGTCCTATGGCATGGCTGCAGGTTCCTCCTTTCCCATGGTGATGGCTATAAAGCCCAGGTGGTGCTCACTGCTGGCCCCCCAGCTTGGGTATGGTGGGCACAGCAAATTACTGAACACACACATGGTATTCTTTCTCCTTGGCATTATAACTTGCCCTCGTGCTATTTAAATTGCCTTCTGACAGCACTTGCACTCTTTGAGACACCTCCCAGGAGTTAGGCAAGCCTATCAGTTGCCAACTTCAATAGGCTTGCAAAGTACTCTGAAATTATCCTCCTCCGTGCCCAGTAGGATAACTTATTTCTGAAACAATAATCATAGCTGATATTTGAAAAGTGTGCTGTGGAGTTCAGACTAGTCATTTGTTAAGAAAGCTTATTGCTCAACTTCATGTCAGCTATTCACCACCACCTCATTGAGCTTTCTGTGGCAGGAACACTGTTTTCTGTGAAAAAATAGGACAGCCTCTTTTTTTTTATAAACTGATTTAAATTATGGGATATATCAAGTAAATGCCTAGAATACTTACAATATTTACACAGCTCTGTGAGCTTTTAGTCCATGGGGTTACACTACAGTAGATTTTTCAATTTGGACAATCACTATCTGTTTGTAAATATTCTACTCATGGAACAGAAGTGGTAATAGATCTACCAAACCCCAACCTTTACTCACAAAGAATAAAAGATACCATACAGTCTGGCTTTCCCAAGATACATGCTCAAGGCAAAATTTTTTGTATATCACAAAGTTTTACACCAAGAATAATACATCTTGGGTTATGACAATTGGGTTTCAAAGGTGACCTTTATGGTAACCAAAAATCCCAATCTCAGAAGATTAAAAATAAATAATAAAAAAAAATAGATCAAATAAGACATAGCACTTACAGAAACCAAGACTGGGAGACTTGGTCTCCAAGGCTGACCTACTGGTGGTGGAGACCTGTAGCTTGTTCTGATTGCTTTTCTATTCCAAAAACATTTAAAAGGCTGGAAAAACCCCCCAGGCTACATGATTTGTTCCCCTTGCCCAAGCAAAGAAATGAATTGCAGACTTCTGCTCTACTTGCTGACTCTGTAATCTGATTTTGGATGTCTGCAGCCTGTAGTGGAACAGCCTGGGCATGCTGCAGGGCAGAGGTGGAACAGTGGGGCAGATGGCTGGAGTTGCCGGTCCCTCCCTGAATTCAAATCAGTGCTGAGGCATTGCTACAGCAAAGAGGAGACATTTGGGAAACTTCATGCTTAGACAAGAGTGTGCTCCAGAAACAAGAGAAAAGTTTTTGGGCCAAGGCACTGTCTATTCAATATTTCAGGATTTATGGAGCCAAGGCAGAATTCTACTAGCCAAACATGTCCCTGATACTATTTTTACAGGTGCAATGTTCTGTGAGCCCTAAGAAGGCTTCAGGGGTGAGCATCCCAGTTGGGTCTCCAAGCTCTGCTCAGAAGAAAGGATATGGAGAGAGACAAATAGCAAGTAAAGCCAGTGGGAAAATAAAGAGAGATGTTATGGGGAATATTAAAATTTTTTAAAGCATTGTAGATATAGCAACTGACTACACTCATAAATGCATTACACAGATTTTTTTCAATAGTAGTGGTGGTTTGTACAGACAACATTGAGGTGTCCCTGACAGGGACAAGATAACTAATCACAGATAAGAGATTACAGTTGATGCAGCTGCTGCAGGGCAAATCCCTGAGCAGGGATGCAGCAAATAGCTGTCTGTGGGAGTGGGCACCTCTCAACCTGCATGGAGGCCAAGGCTGAGCTGGGATGGCAGGGCAGTGAGGGGTTGCACAGGGACACCAGTCAGACTTGGGGTACAGGGGCCCCTTCACTGCCTCAGTCACCCTGCAATGAGGTTGCTGAGGGGAGGCCAAATGTAAAAGGAGGCCACTGGTCAGGAGGCTCGATTTCTTATTCTCTGCCTTTGGGGTCCTACAAACATTTCCCTGCCTTCCCTATAAGGGCAAGTCCTTTGATAGAGGGAGAAAAATGAGGAGCAGGAGAACAAGATAGGGAGACCTCCAGGCAGGCACTTGCAGGGGTGATTCCACTGCACTGGGTGCTATGGCCACCACCTTCCCTGGGAGGTTTATCTTACCTTCCTTCCCTTTAATTATTATCTCAATGTTCAACTACAGACTGCAACAAGCACACTATGCTTTCAAATGCCTCAGGCTCATTCTCCATTTTTTAAGTGCTATGAATTATGGTAATAAAAAACCCAAATACACCACCTTTTTACTCTGTTTTTGGCTGGATATAGTTAATTTTCTTCATAGTAGCTAGTATGTTTTAGATTTGTGCTGGAAATAGTCTTGATAACATAGGGATGTTACTTTGATATATATTATATTTAGTCTATATTAAAATATATATTCCATTTTACTACATAATATTTATATTTATTATTTTATAATTAAATTATATTTATTCTATATTTTACATATAGCATATACTATATTATTATATATTATTTTATTTTAAGTACCAGATAGTTATTGTTGAGCAGTGTTTACGAGGCTAAGGCCTTTTCTGTTCCACACCCCACCATACCAGTGAGGAGGCTGGGGATGCACAAGGAATTGGGAGGAGACAAGGCTGGGACACCTGACCCCAACTGACCCAAGAGATATACCATGCCATACAGCATTGTGTTCAGCATATAGATCTGGGGGAAGGAGGAGTTTGGAGTGATGGTGTTTGCCTTCCCAAGTCACCATAATGCCTGATGGAATCTTGCTTTCCTGGAGTTGGCTGAACATATGCCTGCCCATGGAAAGTGGTGAATGAATTCCTTGTTTTGCTTTGCTTGTGCCTGTGGGTTTTGCTTTACCTATTAAAATGTCTTTATCTCTACCCACAAGTTTTCTCACTTTTACTCTTCTGATTCTCTCTCCTGTTCCATTAGGAAATGAGTGAGTGAGTGAATGGCTGTGGGGTGCTGAGCTGCCAAATGAGGTTAAACTATGACATAGCAAATAGCAGGATACAAATTCGTACCTCCTGTCTCTATGAGCTGGGACAGAGGGAAATGGCTTTGCAGCAAGCAAACGTCCGTAGCTGAGCACAGCTTTCTTCATCAGAGCTAATGCTGTTTGGTTATGTTGCCAGTCTCAAGCAGCAGATCCTCGCCCAGTTTGAAATGTTTGCAAAGATTTCCCATTTTGTGGGAGTTTAAGTGAATGCTGTTGCATCCTTTCCAGTCACTGTCTGTACTGGGAAGCCTTTCTTGTAAATCCTTGTTTTTCCTGGTGCATGCATCTCCCTGAGTTTCTGGATGCTGTGTGGTTTCCAAGGGCTGGTACATGTTCTCAGTGTCCAGTCAGGAAAGAAATCCTTGCTTCTTACAATGAGGAGAAGGCCATGTCATTTTTATCCTCACAAAAACACACATTTTAAAATATTGCTGTGACTTTGTTTACACACTTCTCAGGGTTAAGGAGTAAATTTCTTACCATGGATGCTCTTCCACAGAGTTTTCCAGAGAACAGCTTCTGTGTTTCAAGTTGCCCTATCAAATTAATTTTCTTCTCCTTCCTTTCCTTGTTCAGTGTTTGTCTTCCCTTTTGCAAAAACCCTTTAGAAGTATTTAGCATCACAAAAGTAATCTGATTTTTAATAGTGTTTGTAATCATGGAAAGGGCATGATCACATATTTTTTTTTAATTTCCACGGCATTTAATTTCTTTGTTGTGGCTGGTTATGATTGCTTGGAAACCTGGCTGTAATCTGTCTTCTTTGTTAACCCATTCTTTTAATATTGTTGCCTCTTTGCCTTATGCTGTCTAATTAAAGTTTTGGTCCTTAAGAGATTCATTGCCCTGATGAAAACTTGCCTTGATGAAAACAGAGCTATGAGTCATTTCTTAAGGGGGGTAAAAAGTGAATGTATGGAGCACTGTGGAGTCTTTCCTATTTGATGAAAATTAACTCCTTCTGATCATGACAGTCTGGTCATAAATAAATTTATTTTTCCTTCTTGACGTGATTTTTTGAAGCACGCCACTATATTGATTAGCATATGAAAAACAAGAAGAAACTACATTTAAGTGACTATTATAGCCTGTTTCTTGGGGGGAAAAAAAGGAATAATCTGAAAATGCTGGCTTGAGCACATTTCTTCTAATGTTTCAGCCAAATTTGATAGAAACCAATGGTCCCAGAGATATCAAGTTCCTACAAGATCTATGAAAATAAATTGTGTCTGCCAAGAAGGATAGTTGGAAAAAAACCTCAACAACTATTACCATGCCAAAAGCCACACAGTACAGACAGGAGGCCAGCAAAGACCAGATGAAACATCAGTAACATAAACTTTGACCTTAGGAAAAAATCTTTTTTTTTTTTTTCCCAAACATTCCTTCTTTAAATCCCATAGCATTGAAAAAAATAAATCACAAGAATTACTTCATTTCATCCATGCAGCTGTACTTGGCACAGACTGCATGAGTGTGGGATATCACCCTGCAGCTCCTGAGCTATCTTGTCGTTTGGGTCAATTGCGCTTATTTAACTGCAGTGCTATCACCTTAGAATCGGGCCCTCTATTTTGGTCAGGATTTACTGTAATCCTGCACACTACAGTAGATAAGCACTTATCCTGTTATCCTGCACTATGTTTTGGTTCCTTTTTTAGCTCTCATCAGCACAAATGTGGGAAAGAATTTTTCACGTAGGAGATACCAGCATCTAACAAAGGCTATTACAGCCTTCCTTGTGCCATCACAATTTTGTGGTTAGGCTTTGAACAGGTTCTTTGTTCTGCCTTTTCCACTAGGCTGAAAGTTTTCTGACATGCATTTGGCCAATGAAAACACATCATGTCTCTTTTTCACCATAGGCATGTTTAGTTTGCATTTAGAGATACTTTGAGGCACTTCCCTGCCTTAATGTGAAGGAACAGGAATAGGAATTGTTCAGGCTAATTAGGGCTGACAGAACCCACAAGCTAAAGAAACAACTGCATTTGGCATTATTTAGAATGATGGAATGGTATGAGTTAAAAGGGACCTCAAAGATCATTTAGTTCCAACCCCCCTGCCATGGGCAGGGACACCTTCCACTTGTCTAGGTTTCCCAAAGCCCCATCTGACCAGGCCCTGAACATTTTCAGGGACGGCACACCCACAGTTTCTCTGGGCAACCTGTTTCAGTGCCTCTCCACCCTCACAGTAAAGCTCTCCTTCCAAGTATTTAAATTGCCTAGAGTATTGCCTAGAGGTTAGAACTCTGAATTATTCTAGATGTGGATGAAAGCTGAATGCTTTTCTGCTAGGGGTCTTCTTGCTGTTGACTTGCTGGCCATCAAAGACTTTAGGTCTCTTGGGATGGTAAAACACAGAAGAAGTCTGCTTTGGATGGCTTTGAGGCTGGCTGATATTTTGGCCTTTAAACTTTGTTTGATTAGCTGCTGCATTCCTGGCCATACTAAATTAAACACATTATTTAGATAGGCAATGCAGTGTGCAGGCAAGGATGATGTGCAAGAGTACCTGGAGGTTGCTCCTCTTCTTTGGAAGTAAAATGCGAAGACAAATCCTTCATGGCTGTTCAGGGTGAGGTCCTAAAGCTTAACTTCAGTCCCTTCCAGTCATAACTATCCATGTGGGTTTGGGGCAGAGGAATTATAACCAGGCTAATACCTGTCTTGTCTGATCAAATTTATGCTTCAAAAATTTTTACACATGGTCTCTTACGCATCTACAGTTAGTCGAGGGGAACTGTCTTTTATCTGAAAATCTTTTGTCTAATCTGAGTATAATTTAAGCAAAGTGAAATACCTTTCTGAGAAAACCCAACAGCAATGTGCATTCCCCTTCATATCTGCCCAGACATCATTGTTTTTATGGAAACTTTCAGTAATCCAACCCCAAAATTTATAACCATTCATCTACAAAATTCTTCTTATCTAATTATTCTAAGAATATACACAGAGATTCATTAAAAATATACAAAAGAGCAAGCAAGGAAGATACTAAGTGATCTTGATATGGAAAGAAAGATGTAAACTAATACAAGAGAGAAATGCCGAGGCTCTGTTCCAATAAAATCACTTCTTCGATGCTGAAAGAAACTGTCCTTTCCACTGAGCTTTCACATCAGTATAAAAACTGGAAAGAGGTGGCCATAATGTAGAAGAAAGAGGTTTATGAATGAGCAGAAGAGAACATAGGCAGCTCACAGCAGCCATGCAGCAACACGTTGGAAGCTGGAGGCTCAAATGGTTAGAGAGAAGAAGTAGGAGTAATAACAGCAGCAGATGGGAATTGTCAGCAGTTCGCTAACATGCTGGGGTGGGGCTGAACTATCCTTGATTCTGCTTCATATTCCCCAAACAAACCAAATCACAGAAGCCCTTCCAGCTGATGAAGAATTTATATAAACTTCAGTGTTATAAATCACAGAAGACTTATGGATATGTAACACACATCTGGAAATTGAAGGTATTTTCTTGCGAATGGATGGGTTGGAATATTTGGGTTGGAAGGTACCTACAATGACCATCTATTCCAACTGCCTGACCATTTCAGGGCTGACCAAAAGTTAAAGCAGGATGTTAAATGCATTGTCTAAAAGCCTCCAGCAATCACCCATTGCTGGAGGAGAAGAGACAGAAAGCAGCATCTGGGATTTGGATTAGTGTACTACAGGTCTACCCTTGTTGCAAAGTTTTCTCTTCTGCCCTCATAACTCTTGATGGTTCAAAAAAAGGCAATGAATTAGCCTCCCTCACTGGAGGCTATTTCAAATTTCTTTCCTCACTCAGAGTTGTCAAAAAGAACTGTGCCTCTCAGCTTCCCAACAGGCTCCTTTTTGCATTGTTTTCCCAGCTGCTCCCATTCCCTGGCATTTAGTGTCAGCTGGGGATGCTGCAGAGCAGTTGTGAAGAAAAACACAGCTGAAAGACTACAGTGGTCATTAAGAAAAATAACAGCTTAGAAAGTGCAGGCTGAAAAAATATAATTATGAAGCACTTGCTATTCAAGCAGAGACAACTTCCAGTGCTGATAACATTATTTATCACTTGTGTGGCACTTCAGACACAGTAACTAATTAATCCTTGTGACACATCTGTAAGTTATACCAGCGTATTGCTGTCTCCCCCTTTTACTGTGCAAGGAAAGAGAGACATTTAAAGCCCAAATGAGTAAAGGTCAAAACAAACACTAAAGCGGAGAGATGCTCAGTCCCAGCTCACTGCTTCTATCACAAAGGACACTTTCTTTCTGTAGGGTGGCAAAAACAGTGCAGAGGGGACCCTTTACTCCTGCTGCTATAACCACAAGCCTGTACAACATAAATCATGTGAACAAGACAAAAAAATGCCTCAATGTTGTTAGACAAACTCATTGTACAAAGGCAGTAGAGACCTCATACCGAGGGGAGAGGGCAGAGGACTGTTCTCAGCCTCCCAGGACAAAGCTCCCCTTGGGTTTTCTGCCACCAAGGCAGGCTGCACTGGCAACTGCCTGCTGGGTAGTTTTGTCCCTAATACTACCAGAGTGGAAATGTTGCCAAAAATAAGCAAGAAAACTAGGGAAGAAAACCAAAAGCACTTGAGAGCCTGTTTGAGTACCCTGAAAGTTAGTGAGCACCATCTTCCAGAATTAGCCTGTTTCTTCTGTTTAATAGGAGGAGAGGGAGTTGGTGCTTTCTCCATTCAGTTTGTGTTAAGCTATTTCTTTTAATGGCAAAACCTAGACAGCAGAAACAAAGGAGATGTAAGCTGGATGAGGATGGTGAGTTAGGCTGGAGTCATCCGAGCAGGGACTTTTAACAACGAATAAAAGTATTATTGATTTCTTGAAGCAGAAAGTTCATGTCTAGAACACCCTCATTTTGCAAGTTCTGTGTGCAACCTAACACAATGTGATAGAGTTCACACTGATATCAGCAAGACCACAAAA
The DNA here is from genome assembly GCF_009829145.1 of Chiroxiphia lanceolata. Classification (NCBI taxonomy): domain Eukaryota; kingdom Metazoa; phylum Chordata; class Aves; order Passeriformes; family Pipridae; genus Chiroxiphia; species Chiroxiphia lanceolata. Next base: position 62,186,423 of record NC_045637.1, on the reverse strand, counting down.
ACTGCTGTAATACACCAGGTTTGCAACCCAGCTGGTGTTGTGTGACACTGTCCCAAAATCTCATGTAAGGGATGCGCAAGGGACGCTATGGGCTAGAGTGGGGCTTGGAGTTTCTTCTTGACCTCTCATCATTAGGAAGCTGTCTGCAGCATTCCCAGCTAAATCTCAGTTTTATCATCATCTACAGATCACTCCAGAGAGCCCCACTTGGAGGTCCCTTGCTTCAGCAACACACTCCAGCATTGAGCTCTGCAGCCTCATTTTAAGCCTCTCCGTCAACATCTCAGGTTTGCTGTCACTGGGTTTGTTTGAGAGTGCTTTGCGTACGTGTTTCAATGCCCCCAGACTAGCAGCTTCCAATTTCTTCTTTTGTTCCTGGGTAAACAATCATGAGCTTTTCAATTTCTCTTCAATCAGTTTTTCTGTGTCCCTAATGTTTCTTTGCGCTTAATGTTGAAGCTTTTTTGATTTGCTTTGAAGCCTTTTTAGGTGCCTATCTGTTCATCTAACCATCCACTCTCTGAAAGATGTTTCTGCAGAAACTGCCAATATTTCAATCCAAATTTACTTGCAAATTAAACAAAACCATGCTTGAAAAAATTATTCACAACTTCTGTTTTTTTACTTTAGCCCTAAAGATCCAAGAGTACTAATTGGCTTGTAAGTACAATTCTGATTTTACACTTGATATTCGTGAATTTATGCCTTGTATCAGCTACCTTTTCCCTTTTGTTAATTACTTTTTGCTTAAAGGAATTGTGTCATCTCTGTTTCATCTCATTTTTGGCACGTCCTCTCCTTCCATTTGGAAGATGTTTCCTCCTTTTCCTATCTGGGCACATGTTGTGTAGCAAAAACATGAATATATTCTTCACATGCTTCTGAGTGCTGGCCTGAGTGGAAGGATTTCTCCTTCACTGATGGTGACACTTATAGGCAATGTATGACCTGGAGCTAAGGAAACCAGCCCCTCTAAATTGTCATGCAACTTCTGTTAGCACTGAGGTGCAGAGAGTGAGAGAGGGGAAATGCTGTCAAAAACAGGAAAGGAAACCAGGGTAGAAACTCAGAAACACTTGAGAGCCAAGTCTGGATCTTCAGAGCAACTGAATTGACTCTTGTTTGGCTTCTAGCCATTTGCAGCAATACAGTCTTGTTCCTAAACACTATTTAAAATTAATGACAGTATATTTGTTAAAAATTGACCTGGAAAAGAAACCTATCACATTAACAAAACTAATCAGCACAGGCTTGAATAAATAAATCATTACCATTGCCCTCCCACTCACCCTGCCAGGCTGTGTGCTGATACTTTTTTGTTTGTTTCTATTCGGAGGCAGTAAATGACTTTCTCTCCACCTTGCCAGCCAGCACCTTCAGCTGGTGCCAGCTGCGATCTCACCCTGACAGCAGCTGATGGGCTGAAAACAACGGATCAAACTTCTCAGGTGACTGCACTTATTGTACCTGCTTAAATGCCACCTTGTTGCCAAGAGAAAAGCTCTTTACCTTTGGATTGCTAAGGAAGTTAGCAATGAGGGAACAAACACAAACCATCTCTCAGCACAACCTTTTCGCTTGGACTTGATGCACAACTAACACAGCATGGTACTTACTTCTGGTCCCAGTTTCTCCAGGAGGTGATGAAAAAAATTGTCAAGCTCCTTCCCTTCTATGTAACCATTGTCTAAATAAAAGTAAAATATATTAATGGTCGGGCGGTACTGCCCAAGTTCCAGGAACTGTGTCATGCGCTGCATGCAGGGAGCTCCAGGCTGCATGGTCAGGATCTCAGCTGGGGGCCCTGCCTGCCCACTCAGGAGGGTCCTATTCGATTTGATCTGGTCACATCTATGTGGGGACTGGGCACAGCACTGCTGGGCACCCCAGGAGTTTTCCTCACAGAAAACATCCTGTAAAAAAAAATTCCGCAAACTGGTCCCAGAACAGGGAACAGCAGATGGAATGGGGAGGTGATGAAGAGGCAAAAACTTTGGGGTGAAAAGGGTGGTTTACCGTGATATTTGGCCACGGTAAGGAGGAACAGGTGGGCTCAGAAACACCCGCAGGACCCCGTGGGGGGTGAGGCTTGGACACGCTGTCAGAAAGCCACTGGTGCAGGCTCCCAGCCACAAGTGCAACAGCCCGGGCACCCCACACTGCACCCACCCGCGCGGCCCCCGCTCCCACCCGCACGGCCAAACCCCTACGCGGCACCCACCCGGACAGGCACCCGCCCGCCCACCAGACACCCCGTCTGGGGCTCCAGCCACGCGTGTCCCGCTCCCCGCCGTCCCCACTTGCCGTCGGCGTCGAAGCGCCGCCAGGCCCCGAGGAAGGCGGCGGCGTCCAGGCACCCCTCGGCGCCGCTCTCCATGGTGCTGCCCGCCCCGCGTACCCTCCGTGCCCCGCACCGCCGGCTCTGCCCGCGCCCCGCCGGCCGCCCCGGCTTTGAGGGCGGCGGCCCCGCCCCGGAGGCGGCCCCGCGGGCGGGGGTCGCGGGAGGAAAGTCTCCCCTCCCCACGCGTCCGGCACGGCCCCGCGGGGCTCGTCACGCCGACCCCGCTGCCCGGATCCCGCCGGCACGCCCAGGGTGTGGTCGGGCACCGGTGCTGACAGGAGGGACCTCAAGCCTTCCGGGTGGGCTGGAGACACCCGACCCTGCAGGGGTGTGCCGCTCGCAGACGACCTTTAAAATTTCAAGCCTCCCCGAAGGACGTCAGAAGTGCTTGAGGGAAGTGTGCGACTTCGGAGAAGAAGTGGAGTTTGGAGGGGGAAAAAAGAAGTTTTCTAAAATGGAAACTCTCCTCCTCTGTTTATGAAAGCAGAGTAGCAGCGGGCAGAGATCTCTTGGCTTCTCATCCCTCCCAGCCATCAGAAGGGTTTCCCTCGGAGGAATGGAGAGCTACAGAGTGAAGTAGGACAGAAATCTACACTCTCTTCCTCCTATAATACTAATCAAAAGAAGAAACTGTGGGGTTCAAGGTGTCAGTGATGATAGAGCATCATATTCATGATGACCCTGCTTGGAGTTAGATGTGGTTTGAATGTCACCTGTGTAGTCACCTGCATTGATTTCAGGTACCTGGGGCTGGACTGTGTGTCTTTGTCTGTGCTCCTAGTACCATTATTATCTCTTTTGAGACCCCTTAGAGTTTTTTCCAGGTTGCTCTTGATTCAATATATACATATTTCAACTTCATGCACATGATGATTGCTTTAGAGAGGCTCTCAGAAGTAGAGCAGAAAAGGCTTTTAAAAAATATTTAATGTTTGCCCTGAGTAGGTTCCTATTTGTTCTGAGGGAAAAAAAACCCCTCCTGAAGAACTAAAAGTTGTGTTGTACTCAGGAAATATCAGGTCTGCAAATCACGTTCTTTAAGAGAGATCACAACAGAGATCACACAGCCATGTCCAGCTTTTTCAGTGTGTGAAGAAAAAGGAGACAGTGCGAAGCTGATGTGTTTGAACAGCAGCATACGAGCAGCTCAGTATGGGGACTCCCAGAATAGCAACCTGGCATCACCTTTGGACCTCAGAAAAACTATAGTCAGGATAGTTAATACAACGGCAAGGCCAAAAGCATTCCCTGAGCATGGTCAAATGGGGGACGCCAGCACAGAAGAGGAATAAGTGCTTTTTAGGTATGGACATACAGGGAAGCCTAAGTTTAGGGGACACCTGCTCAGGTCCCTTGCTGGCATGATCAGACACTGCACATTTCTCTGCGACGTATCCTTGCCTCAATGTCAAAAGGCATTCCTGGCCCCGGCATTAGGGCTCACCCATGGAACCTCTCCTGCAGCCTCTTCTCCCCAGTGCTTCTCACCACGGCTTCCTGGCCAGTGGTGGCCTCACGTGCCCCATGGGAGCTGCCTGAGTTCCTGTGGTGGAAGGAGTTTACCTGGCACTGCTCCATGACACAAAGGTCACTTTTTGGTCCTGTTTCTCTTCCCAGGACCCAGAACCCATCTGCCCCAGACAGGGAGCATCCTGATCCAGGTTTTAAGGAAAGGACTGTGCATCAGTTTCTAGCAAGATTTGTAACCTGGCTTTGGAAAGCATTGCCATGGCTGGTACCAGGAAGGGTCCTCAGTAGTATGATCACAACTACTAGTTTCTTATTAAAAAAAAATATTTTTAACAAAACTAAAGAGGAAATATTAAGCATGTTTTGAAATATTTGGCAAGGGAAAGCAGCCATTTGACGGGGTTGGAGACAGTGAGGTTTTATGGGAACAGATGCAAACTCAGGGCATAGAGAAGCCCTTGTGTGAGCTGGTTCTCCCCCATGCCCTCACAGGAGGAAAAACAGGAAAAAGTGACACCTTATTTAAACTGCTAGTGTTTACTCAACATCTCACACAACTTCAGTGAAAGCAGGTCCAAGTTGGAGATAAAAAAGGACCTTAAAGCTTAATGGGATCTCACAAGAACTGATTGTGCATGAGGATGTGGATGATACGTATCCATCTATCTGAACATCCTTGTTCTCCTGTGCACACTCAGTGCTGGCAGAGAGGTTTTGATTTCACACTGCAGCAGAACACGCCTGCAAAGAGGGAAAAATTATCAGAGGTGATGGTCTCCTCTTCTGTTTGCACCAGCTATGCATTTGCTCCCCCCATAAAACTCTCTACTGAAATACCCTATAAATATAGGGGCCACCCGATAGACACATAGCTTAGCTGCTCTACCCTGTCTGATGTATCATACAAGATGGATTTAAGGTTCTTAGGGGTGGAATTGCAGAAATTTAGTTCAAAGTAACTGGAACCAGGGGAGCTGAGAGAAATTCCAGCCTGCAGTGAGAATGTGGCAATCTCGATTCATGGCTAAAATGGGGTTCAGCTTCTCCAATTGCTTTAGGTGACTCAGTAAGGCATGAATGAAAAAGAAAACATCAAAGTAAACAAAAAACAGCTCAGAGCAACTCTTACTTGTCCAGCAGGACTTTCTGTGGACAAATTGCAAATTTGAGGAGCATGTTGAACTGTGGCTTCATTGCCATTAGCACTAAAGCAACAAACTGAAGGCAGCTGCTGTGTGTGCAGCTCATATAAGAAACTCAGCAACCACTCTGCCTTGGCTTGTTTCCTTAAAGAAATAAATAAGAATTAAAAGTAGGCAGCATTTTTAAAAAGTAACAAACACTTTTGGTTAACCACTTTGTCTTCAGCTTTGCACTGTGCAGTAACACTCGAGGTCGAAGACCTCAAATCCATTTTTTAAAAAGCTGAAGATGAAAAAAAAAAAAGGCAAGTGGAAAATACTCTCAGGCACATGGTGGGACTCTTGGGGATGGTCCTGTGGTCCTGTGGAGGATTTGTTGATCCCTGTGGGTCCCTTCCAACTCAGCAGATTCTGTGATTCTGTGATTTCACCCTTACTGCAGATGCATTTGGCTCTTAAATGAATGTGCTTCAGTAGGTGCCTAGAAGCTGGAAGCACTTCCTGACCCTGCTGTGGGTCGGGGAGCAGTCCAGTTGAGGGACACCAGCAATGATGTATTATTTAGTTGATACTGATAATAAATTAATAAGTTGCAATTTTTCCCAAGTAAAGAGCAAAATAAGGAGCATGTGGCCAAACCCCAGGCTGGGCTAGCTTTGTAGAAAGGCTTAATTAAGCAACTGTAAATGGGAAGACATTGATAAAAGTGCAGATTGCTGATTTGGAAACAGAAAAAAGGGCAGCTGACAAATGCCTTGTTCTTTGGACCAGACTCGAAGTATTGATGTGAAATGAAACATTTGGGTTTCCATGAACAGAATAGAAACAAAAACCCCAAATCCAGTATCCGGATTTGTGACACAACTTTGTTTCTCCCCTTTTCAGAAGAAAATTCCAAATACATAGAAATATGGATTTTACAAATGGAAATAATTTTCCTCGGCAAATGGCTTCCGCTTCCCTCAGCTTTGCACTGACAAGAGACACTGAGGAAGCCACCACTGGCACCACCAGCATTTTGTCCCGCATTGAGAAAGTGTTTCACAGGTAGTTTGGGTCCTGCACAGATTCTGCAGAAAACTTCAGACTGGATCCTCAGTGTGTCCCGTTTTCCCAGAGCCTGATTTGCATCAGGGCAACTGGGAGGTGAGTGTGCCAGCTTAGCAGCTGTGTGCAGCTGGGGCTGCCGAGGGTGAGGATGATGCGCTGCTGCCTGGCAAGGGGTCTGTGAGCATCCCAGCAAAGAAAAATGCTGGAGAAGCAGAGGAAAGGCAAACTGAAAGGGAATCAAAGCAGAAATAATAGTCAGTGAAGCTCCCTACTACTGCTTGGAAATCAAGTCAGAGACAAAGCTGTCTGCTACAGAAAAGAAACAGACTCATCTTTCCAAACCCACCCTCACATGGGTACAAGCTGCTTATTAGCAGTAGATTTCAACTCCTGCCTTCCAACATGGATGCCCCATCTTGCCCCATCCTTCCCTCCACTCCCTCCTTCTGCCCAGCAAATCCAGCATGCCTGTGCTGGGTTAGATGCTGGCTCCATCATTTCTGGCTTAGCTGGTGCAGAGTGCGTGGGTGCAGGGTGTAAAGAAGTGCAACAACAGTTTGTGTCAGGTACTGATGGATGTGGTGTGACACAGACTACCATCCCACAGATGTTCCCATTCACAGATTCCTACGAAGGCCAGGTTTTTCCAGCCTTCCTATATGCAGCCTCCCAAACTGTGCGGCTTCAGTTCTCTGTTCTATTCTCCATTTTGGACCAGCAGTGGGATTCCTTGAGTGCTACAGGGGAGTAGCCAACTCCTTCCCACCAGGATGCTGCTGAAAAGAAGGAGTCAGGACTCAGGCCATCAGAAGGGATCTAAGAAGAGATTTCCCAAAGGAAAGCTGACATTTCCACCAGCCACATGCTGCTCTTTGCTATCCAGACAGGGACTGCAGTCTCAGTTACAGTAAATCTCTTCCATTATTCCAGTCTTCAGCTAGAATTTAATGTTGTCCGAACGAACAACCTCCACAGCACTCTCCTCTACCCTCTGCTGGGTCTTACCCACCTAAGCAAATGGGAAGGGAAGGAGGCATTCCTGGAATGATGCTAAATAGAGATTACAGAGTTAACTTTACTCCTCCATTCAGTGAAACCAAATTGGATTTCCCAAGCTAGCAGCCCCTCTTCTGCCTACCCTTGTCTGGTATCAATCTAATTAAATACTCCTTCTCCCACGCAGCTTTTTTTCTCCTCAATTCAGCTTACTGGAAAAGCAGATAAAACAGGCTCTGAAAGACTTGGGCTGGGGTCAGCTGGCAGAACTTATCACGAATTGCCGAAGCAGCATCAGCACAGTGGCACAGGAGCAAGGACCTCAACACATAGGCAGCATATCTGCTTTTCCATGCAAGCTTTCCAAACACTTGGAACCTGCATCTAATAAATCCCTAGATCAGCTGATATAGGGGTGTCAAAGGCAGAGTGGCTTTCTAATTGGGAAAAGACTCCTCTCAAATCTGCAGGAGTCTCTTCAGTTTGCTATGGGATACAGCATGAGAAATTAAGTCCTTCAATAACACAGTCCTTGCAATGACACCTCAAAAAAATGCATTTTCTCCTTCATCTGATGTGCAGAGACTCACAGTTTGTTTTCTCTCTATTTGAAAATACAGGGTCTCAGTGTTCAGCTTCTTGGTGCTGAGGAGCATCGTTGCTCTTACAGCGATTTCTCTTCAGTACTTGGTATAGAGGGAATGTGCAACCCCAGGACAGTGGCAGCCCCAACCCCTGTGGGGTCTCCTGGCTGCACCACGAGCAATCACAGATGAGATGGCCCAGGAAGGGGGTGAGCTGGCAGCCTGGTCCTGGTTCTTGCTCGGACAAGCACCTCATCCCAAGGACCAACTTGTCCCTGGCTGCGTGCTGATGGGAGAACTGACAGCTCTGTCCTGAAGTCAGAGGAAAAGAGTTTTTTTCAGGAGCTCTGCCATTGCTCTTTATCAGTCGTTTTTCACCAGCTGGGATTTCTCCTCACCACATGTGACCCCGGAACCTCTGGGGTGTCTCCCAGCCCCAACGGGCACTTGGATGCAGCCCCCCCCCCCCCCCCGCCTGTTTTCTAGGGACTTGACATCAGCTCTTACTCTATTTGATTTGTTTCCCTGCCCTGCAGATCACCCTGAGGCCTCACTTTCACATTTCTTCAACCTGTTCAGATGCCTGTTCCCAGGTCTCTGAACACACAACTGTACAGCTCCCAATGGCACATAACACATATTTTCATGTCCTTTGCCAGCTACCACTGGATTTCAGTGCAGCTGCCCCTGCTGAAGCTGACATCGCTCAGCTCCCTCTCTCAGAGCCTCAGGACAACCCAGCAGCATTTAGCCTTTCAGCAATTCTCTAATGCCAAATAAATAAATAAATAAAGACTAAACTAAACCACTGTCTCTATAATGAAGTAAAGCTTCTGTCACCCCACAGCCCTTCCACCCTTGTTCCAGACTGGTCACATGCCAGAACAAGGGGTAGCCCCATGAAGACAAGCTTGCAGCACCAATGCCTTCAGCCAAGGTGTTCCTGACAGTTTTCCACACATTTTTGTCTCAAGGGATCAGAATGGGGCACATCAGATGGTGGGAGTTCCATGGCCAAATCCACTGAAGCCTTGATGCTGCCAGCAAATCCTCAAGTCTGGAAAACTGCCCTTCAGAGTTCGAGAAACCTCTGTATCAGAAAGGGAAAAGAAGTTTTCCAAGTGCAATGATCAGAGCAGCATTTTAAGTTGCTAGTCACCACCAGTGCCTGCTGAAACAAGGTGCCATCATGGCCTGGGAGTCCTGTGTATTTGATGAAGCTGGTTAGTCTTAACCAAAAATGAATGTACACCTCTCTGCCCCTGGGAAAGACACCTCAGCTGCTGTGAGGTCCTGCCCTGCCTGTGATCATGAAGGCATTGGAAATGTTGGACACTAGTGGAAGGAGGCTCAGGTGGCTCTAGAGGCACTTGCTGTGGTGCTGGCACGATGCTCATGTTCGGAAGAGGCTTGAGGGACTGTAAGAGGATGGGCACAGAGATTAGTAGTAAAGCTGTAATGGTGCCTGGCAGATCTTCTTATCATCTCTTATATCCAGGATGGGGAGGTGGAAGTCAGCCCTAGGCAGCACTTTTCTCTCTTAATCAGGACACAAGTTAATGTTTATGTGACAAAGTGAAGGCATTTTAATTATCCAGTGGGCAGTTTGTAACCTTTGAGAGACCCTCTGGCAATGCCACCGAGGCATTCCAAGGAGTTAAAAGGGTTTTGGCTGGGCAGCAAGACCCTGGTCACCACCTCACTGGCCACCTCCCTGGAGCTCCAGAAAGGTCTCACAGGGAGGAGGTGAGGGCTGATGGCACTGAGAGGAAATGATTCAGACAGCTGGGTTTTGTCAGCTCCTACATTAGAAAGAAAGTGAAGGTCATCACCATGTGCTTGTCTAGGAATGTTCATCCTCCCCCTTTACAGACTATTTCTTGGGATGGGGAAAGACCACTGCTTTCTAGGCCTGATCAGCAGGAGTCTAGTATTAAATAAAAATCTCTTACTCACCTGCACTGTGTTACAAAATCCTCTGGGCCACGGCTTCAGGAGAAGCAAAAGACAGTGTCACTAACTGAAATCTCCCCCAAGCTTCAGCACAACCAGAGGATAATCTCCAGAGGTGGGATTGAGGCACAGCCCAACCAGCATTAGCATCCGTGGGTGTGGGCAAATCAGCATGACTCTCTCATGCATCTCAAATAGGAACAGAACTTTCTGGCACTTTCCTAAAAATGATTCTCAGTACCTTTTTTTTCATGCAACAGGAGAAAGAAATCATCTCCACATTAACTGATTAATAAGCAGTGGCAGTGAGAGCTGATGGCAGCTCTCAGTTAAGTGTGGTGGGTTGTGCAGATTTGTGACTAATGGACCACATTAATTCCCATGTCATCTCAGCCTGGCTGGCTGGGTCTGGCAGAGGGCGAAGATTTAAGATAATTGCAGTTCCCATCTCAGGAAGCAGCTATTTGCTCTTGTTACTGCACATCAGGGAATACTTTGAAAAGCTCAGAATCTATCAGTCAGATTTTAACCTCCTTTGGCAGGGAGTGGGAAGTAGGTCCTGCAGATGTGGTACAGAGCTATTTGAGTTCACGCTGGAGCCTGGCAGGAAGCCACAGCCCTTCTCCAGCACATCTCAGAGGGAAGGTGCTCCTGCTACATACATCACAGGTGAAATTCCTCAACGGAAAAGCCTGAAAACCAGATTTATGAGCAGAAAAGAACAGGGCAGCTCCCTCCAAGAGTGGATCAGGTGGTGAAGCTCTGACTGGAAATGCTGGTGCTAGCAACATTTCCAGGGCAGCATTTCTAACTGGGTGACTAGGGCTGCTGGTCCTTCCCTCTCATTTGGTCATACAGTATGAGTGCTTATGTGCACAGGAGGAAGCAGAGGACCTTGCTGTCACCTCAAACATTGCCACCCCTTTGCTGTCACGCCTAAACATGGTGAATGCACCAAGGAGCTGCTGTCTTGCCTGACACCAGCCCAGAGACCAAGTCACGATGTCAGACATAACCCTAGCTGGACACTGTGAGCCCTTTCTGTGCAGCCAGACCGCACAACACAGCACTGTGGAGAAGCCCTCAGCTGCAAAAGGAAGGCCAGCAGCACGCCTGGGTGCAAGTCACCTCTCCTCCCATGCCACACTCTGCTTCCACCACTGCTGGCACAGCTGGAAGTGCTCAGGCAGCACCCAGTGTGTCACCGGGAGGAATGCAGGACATCAGTGGTATTCAAAGATGCTATGGATGCCCTCGGAGAACAAGTACTAGCCCTCTCCTTCAGTGGTACCATAGCTGATCTCTGTTCAGTCTCCCAGGAGCTCCAGGGGTCTCTGCCATTGGCATCCCACCAAAGCAGCTGAATGTGGCTTCCAGGCTCTGCCCCTTATACTCTCAGGGGAGTACACGGGTCAGGACAGGCAGGGAGCACAGGGGACTGACCACAGTGCAGCTCAGGCACTGGGGAGGTAAAAAGAGAAACAAGGATTCCCTCAGCTGCAAACCTGCTGGAGGGCCTGCAGCTCATGGAAAAGCTCCTGCCCCATAGAGCTGTGATCCCCCTAGACCTCCCAACCAGCTTGGCTTGGCACTAGGGCACAGTGATTGTTCTTCCCCTGAAACACTCTGGCACTTATCCATGGCCTCTATGAGCTCAAGATAATGAAAATAAAAGTCACTATTTTCTAAATGTAGAAGAGGTACAAGAAAGGGGGTGTTCTGCAATGTGAATTCTTTGCAGTCAGGCTGATAGTGCTGGGTGTGTCAGTCAGAAAGATAGTAAAGAAATGAAAACCATCATTCCTCCCCACCCAAAGCCATACACACAAAAAATCAAATCCAAGGTCTTCAAGAGCTCTCACTTGCACTCCCCTAAAGTTCTTCCTCCACCACTCATCCTGCCCACAACACACTGATGGGTTGGAATACAGACTGGAATGGCTTTTCATAACTAATGGAAATATACTGCTGTGTAATGAAATCACTACACTCCAGCCAAAAAATGTTACAGCACTAGAGCTTTTCTTCTTAACAGTACAAACACATGCTTACAGCCTTTGAGACATCTCTGTCTTTGGCTTACTGATACCAGGGTGATGGGCATGCACTGTTGCCCTGATTTCTCACAGCAGGATCAGTACCTCAGTATCTCAGATGACTGATAAGAAGCACAACAAGGACAAAGAAGAAATTCTCAGCAATTAACTTCTCTGGAAGTTAGAGACTATTTTAAATTTTCGTCTTAATTTACACCACAACCCTTGCTGTTAATTGTCTTAAATCCACAAAACCAACAAATAGGGCAACCCTTCTTGCATACTTACACTTCTCAGGCAGTTTTCTTTTCCATGTCCTATGGGAATAAATATTGCATTTTATTTATGATTGGATTAATTTTCATTACTAATACAAGTATTTCTATTTTTAGTTTGCAATTTGTCTTTTGTTCTTACTGATGCCAAATAAATCACAAATATATATGTGAATGTGAAGAACTCTCTCAATGATTTTAGACAAATGCAGAATTTCAAGAGAGTGCAAACCCCAGGTATGAACCCCCAGCACTCAGAACCTCTTTCCCACAGCCTTGTAGCCTACTTTTGAGACGTAAACCTCTACCAACCTTCTAAGATGTTCTGTTTTGATTTAGCAGCCTTTTATACTGCAATAGGAGGCATGTACACAGGGATCAGACAGAAGGTCACCTAACAAGCAAGTATCTGAGCATTTCTGTCCAGTCAAGAAGCTACAGAAGGGCAAGGGAAATTACTCTTGGGAGAGAGTTACCAAATCAATTTTATTTTGTCCTACTGGATTAAAATTGGGAATTCAGATAGCACATGTTTCTGGCTCATGTGAAGGCTACTTTGATGAAGATCCCAAGGGAGGAGATTCGCAAAGAGATCTTCCTTCAGCAGTTTTATGAAGATGATGTGTATGTGTCCGTTTCAGCTGGAACTAGAGCCTTTACTAGAGGCAGAAAAATGACATAGGTTTTGTCTTAACCGCACACTTTGTCTACCTGACTCAATGCCAGATTCAAAGAGCAGAGACCATCAGACCACAAACACTGTTGTAAAAACAAAGACTAGTATTTCAGTTGTAAAATCATTTTTTATTGTTACAAATATACATATGAATAAAATCCCTTCAACTTGTAATGTAAGTGGGTAGCTGTGAAATTTGCATCCCCTCCCTCAAAAGCTGAAATGTTTTTACAGGTGTCGAGCTATGTTTCTCATAGAATTACACATTGAAAGGAAGCTAATATGCAGACAAAACTGAGGAAGGCCTCTAGAAAACACCAATATTAATAAAATTTCAATTGCCCTCATTCCAATCAATATATACATTAATATACGAATGTGGAAGCATACCATGATTATACGTCATCCAAATCCTTCTCTGTTGTGCTTTCTGACGGTACACAAATGTAAGTGTTGGAGCTTTATGTACAGTAGGAGAACAGGAAGAAAGAAGCTCCCTATGGGAGAATGTAAAAACCATACCCAAGCATTTAATATATATAATCTATACAAATTATTTTATTAGTGTGCTCTTTTAATATAATTACAATGTGCAATTGCATACCGCAAGAATATATTTATAGGTAAGTCACGTGCAGATCTGACACATTTACATTCAGCAGTACAACACATTACCTGCTGTACAGTGTTTTAGTGTAAGATAGTCTCCAGTTAATTTGCTTTGCTTTCTAAATGCCCTAATGCAGGGCACTCTTTGTAGCTGCTTCAGAGAAATTCAAGTAGAACACATGAAAGAATGGCTGGCTTTAGGCAAAGGCATGGAAAGGAATGTCTACATTGTACAGAACAGAAATTAAGGACCGAATCGATGCCAAGTGTACTGTAAATAATGATTGGAAGATCAGGTTTTCTGCATGGAAATGTACCTGTGGTGAAAGAGCAGCTGGCTAGAGGGGCTGTTGATTGCTGAACCCCGATTGTTATAAAAAGCTCTTGCACTACGAAGCACTTGTACTGATTGCTAAACGAAAATAAAATCTTTATCTGCTTCTTCGCCGGAGTCACTGGACTTGCTTCCCTGATGACCGTCTTTACTTAAGGACCTCTGCTTCAGTTCCTGGAACTCGTGAGACTGCTGCCCGGGGCTTCTTTTCGCAGCTGTATAAAACAGAAACAGGTCTTACATGATTGTAGAGGAGAGAGAAAGGAAAAAAAAAAGTCACTCGTGCACACAAGACCTGCTCCTGATCCTACTCATTTAACTTGCACTAGTGGCAGTAGCATAGGTCCATTAATTCTTCAAACCAGAAAAGGTGAGAGAGAAGAGAGAGAGTTTGAGCAAGCTTTATTCTGCTGTTGGTTGGCAAGCAGGCAAACTTGAAATATGACACGTAGTACTTCACTCTGACATCGGTAAACATTACAGTCAGAAATGACCTGGAGATTTTTTTCTCTTCACACCACTTCCAAAACAGAACAGGATTCTTTTTTTTCCAGCTGGGATGGATCTGAGACAGTACACTCCTGACTGCTCATATGGATATCCCTGCTGAACACACCTCAGACCAGCAGCACACATCCCAGGCAGCCCTGTCTCCCTAGCAGGACACATCTATATTCTCCCTTTTGACTCAGAAGCTTTGATCAGGACAGACATTCACTGTGGCATCCAAGTTATCCAAACTGCTTCTCCCTGCCCCACTTCACTGCCACGTCCTTATGTCCTCCTTATTCCCTGATATGGGGGACACCCATGGCTCTAAGCCCAACCATCACCTCTTCCAGATGAGATCACGGGCTCTGTGCCTTTCTGTGCCCCGTAACGGGGAAAGCAGGAGGGCATACCCTCTTTCCCACAATCTAAATGCAAACAGCATCCATTTCGTTTGCTCAGCACTCTAAAAATCTCCGTAAAGCCAGGGTTTTCTCCAAAGCTGTAAGCTTTGAAATAAATTGGAAAGGAGGTTGTAAAACCTTGTTAAGATTCCTGATCTAATCAGTGGTCTACAACTGCTATGGTAACAAGCAGGTTATACACATTAACCGGGGCGACATTGCCCAAGGATTGATAGCTTTAGAAATCTCACACTTCCACTTAAAATGACATTTTAAACACACCTATATGTGACTTTGTTGCAAGCCATCTCACTTTAGCCCCACAAAATTAAATGTTATGATTATGAGACCTTCTTTGCTCCACCATTTCAGGTAAGGATGTCCGGCTTTCATTCACACTGATCCTTGTGCCTGACCACGCTTGTGAACCCTCTCTTGACAAGGCACCAGCAGCCACGGTGGGCATGAAGCATCATCTTCCCTGTGTAGCGCTCACCTATAGCCTCACCACTGGAAGGGACAGCCTGCCCTGCCACCGGCACACAGCTCCAGCCACAGCAGAGGCAGGCAAGCAGCAGGCTGTCACAGATGCCTCTCCGTGGCTGTTTTAAAATTGTGCCAGGATGTGTTAGGGACTGGCAGGAACGTAGGAAATGCAGAGAGGGATCCCAGGGGAGGCGTTGCTGAGCTGCTGAGGCAGTCAAATAGTTCTCTGGAGTCCAAAATACCTGTCTCCTCATTTGCGCGAGCCAAAACAAAGTATGTGAGGAAATGAGAGCCAGCAGCTACACGCTCACTGCATTCTTATCCTGGCTTTGCAAGTTGGGAAACAGGAAAGGATTTTGAGAAAGGATTTTAAAACTATTTCATAGAACTGGAGAGGATTAAGATACCTAAATGCAGTAAAAAATATTCAGGCATTTCCAGTTTCCAAAACACCACTGCTTTTCAAAGAAATGGAAAATTTTTGAGTGATTCTTGACACCTGTACCTCCTACTAATTACCCGGCCTTTGTTTGGCCCCCATGGACTCTTCAAACAAAACTCAAAACACATCCTGCAGCAGCCATTTCTGTTTATGGCCTGATAAATCTAGGCAGGTAGTTCACCCCCAAAATAACTGAAAAAACCCCAGACATTAAAGTCCACATAGTGCAAGCAGGCTTCTGCCACAAGAGCTTACCCTTGCCCCGATGAGACCATACACAGGTGACCTCCATTGGTCTGTAGCAGCATCTCAGCTCTCAAAATTTATTTTATCAGAGAGATGTCTTAGAATGAACTAAAATATAATAACTTGATTATGATAGGGAGGGGAGATTCTAAGTTTGGATGGATTCAGTTCAATTCTACAATATGATAAGGAAATCAGTTTATAAATTTTGGGGTGAGGATGTTACAAAAGGGATACGTGACGTCTTATAAGTAGAAAAACTGTGGGTAAATGGAGTTGCATAAGATATTCAAATACCCAATTAAAATATTTCAGAAAAAAAGTAAGTGTGAATAATTGCTTAAACAAACCAGTGAAGATGTAAATGCAAACATGTAAACATGTACCATTTGAGAACAGGAGTTTTTATATTTTAAAAACATATAGAGCAACCAAACATTTTCATAGCTTCCTGAATGAGCTCACTAAGTCAAAGCTGCTCCTCAGTGCACCACAGTGGTGGGCTTGGGCTCTTTTGGTGTTTTTTTTGTTTGGTTGGTTTTTTTTTTGTTTTGTTTTTTGTTTTTGTTTGTTTGTTTGTTTTTTGTTTGTTTGTTTTTGTTTGTTTGTTTGTTTGTTTGCTTATGTAACTGAAAAATCAAAGTGATAATAAACAATCTGAATTTACCCAGTTCTCAAGTGGTTTAGTGAGTGATGCACTGAAACTGGCACTAACAATATTCAAGCTGAAATGTATTTTGAAACACTAAAGTGCATGCATCTTAGGAAGGAAAGGTGTGCAAGCACACAAAGCAGCAGACAGCCCACCTGCAGCGTGCGTACACGGCAGTGTGCCAGTGCTGCTGCACTGAGCAGTCACAGACTGTAAGGAGTGCTCTTCTCTAGGGGGGCTGTGGGTGCTAGATGGTACTGGTCACTGGTGTTGCCACGAAGGAAAAATGCACACGCATTTCTTATCTGGGAATTTTTTCACGCCATGCAATTCCCATGGGGATAAAAAGATGATTAGCATCCCACGAGATTTTTACCTTTCTCACAACTCAATGACAAACCCACACTCTTTTGTTGCTTCTTTGCTATTGCTGTTTCTTAATTGTTAGTACCAGTTTTCAAGCATCATCTTGATGAAAAATGAAAACTTCTAACCAGAAGTTGGCTGTGCCTTCCTCTGCCCAAGCACATTAGCTTCCTCTTCTGCACTGGTAGAATACTGCCCCGGAGTGGTTTTCACGCTGCCAGATGGCTTGGCACAGTCAAGAGCTGCATCTCTTTTTTGACAATCTCCTGTTTGTTCTAGCAAGGAAAATGATTCATTTATACTCCTAAGCTGCTCTGTAGGCCCAAGAATAGAAAGTAATACAAATAATTTCACTTATCCAACCCATTTAATCAATTGTTCAAGGAGTAGTAATCAGTATGCCAGGTGATTGATTAAACGTAGTCCAGATATTTGGGTATGTTAGTAACTGGAGCCCGATCTTACAGCTGCAAAGAGGTGTATTTGGAGATTGTCCCACAAAGTACAGTTAAACTCATTAACATAAACCAATTTTATAATCAAGTATAATCTAATTTTTAGCTTTGTTTCACAGGAAGTATAATTTTGTTTACTAACTTAGACAGATTTGCAGTGATTTACCAGTTGCAGAAATAAATTGAACATGCTAGCCTGAACAGCAGCAGAAAGCAAGGACTGAGTGAGGAAGTAGAACAGTAATGAAGAAAAAAGAAAATATGAAAAGGAATAAAAAAATGAAAGAAACGGAATTTACTCTTTCCCAAACAACTTTATGCAAAACATTGCAGCTCCTTAAGGACCTGGAAACCCAACTTTAGCCAGTCTAAACTATGATCGATAAAACGTGTGCAGTGCAATGTAGAGCCAGCTAGAAAACCCTGTGTTAGGTCAAATTGTCTGGAGACGTCTAAGGGAGCAAAGACTAAGAAAGCAGTGTCTGACTCCTGTTGCTTTTGGCAACATAGATCATCTGAATACTCAGCCCTCTCCAGGGACAGGAGAGGTCCTTGGGTGTATTGTGTCCTGCTAGCTGTACACAATTCAGTGAGATTGTGGTATTCTGCTGTACCTTTATGGCACAAGAGCAGCCCAATGGCCTCATAAAAGTGGCTGAAGTGAGAATCAAAACAAATACTCCACATGTGCTGACATGCAGTCACCAAATGTTAGCCACCACTGCAACAATTTTCCAAGCAGCACAACACCCAGACTGTGAGGTAAGTTGTTTCATAAAGAAAATGGTAGCCTTAGGGAGAAGCTTCTCAAAACTTATCTATGGATCATGCTGCTTTGGGGATGACTTTGCCCTCATCTAGAAGGTAGCAGTGGGCTCTGTGGGCAGCACAACTTCTCAGTCTTTACAACCCAGCATTATGTAGCTGCCTCAACTCAGTTGTCCCCATCCTACACTATGAAAATCTGTTGTCAGACTGTGAAAGAGAACCCCTTTGTTTCACAGTTTAAGTGATGGGAATCACCTCAGATGTCTTCTTTGAGGAGAGACCCAGGAAGGTAAGAGGTCTCACCCCCAGATTTTAAACACCAGCTAACACCACGCTGAGCAACATTTCTGTGACTACTTCTCCACGTAGCCGATGTTATGCTATGCTATCAGAGGAAGACTTAGTTCTTCTAAGAGCCAACTGTGGGCAAGAAAATGCATCAGCAGATGTAGAAATCCAGTGCACACATGAAAATCAGCACAGAGAAGGCAGCAGCCTACTGTTGTGCATAAAAGGTACCAAGCCTTGCCCTGGCACACAGAGACTCACTGCCCGAGGAGAAGGTGAACTCACTCACGTGCAGTGACCCCACAGAAAGGAGGAATACAAACAGAGCAACAGGCTGGCTGCAAGGACCAAAGTCATGGCTGCTCCCCTGGAAATGTGCTGCTACATTTCACATTATTGTGTGCATCTTAGTTCAGACCAAACTAACCAAAATATACACAAGAGTGCCTTAATTGTTCAGTTACATTATTAATATCAAGGGATTATCTTTCATTTGATTTGATCAAAGGAAGATGGGTGAAGAGATGCAGAATAGGTGACCAGATACACTTTCCTTGCTCTTTTCACCTTCAGATGAATAACCCTCTTCCCTTTCGAGTGAAAACAAATCAGGGAACAATGACACGTCAAATTTCACTCGAAGACGGGCACACTGGAAGAAGTTATACCAACACTCCTACCTTCTTGAGAAAATGATCTGACTGAAGGGGTGCTCTGACCATCCTTTTCTTTATCAGAAGGAACTTTCTTCAGCACAGGTGGAAGCAGGGCAACTTTTGGGGAACTGGGGCCAGAGGGAGACTCTGGAGCTTCCTCTGTGGAGTAACACAAACAAAAGGGCAAGAAGTTATATTTGCACTGAAACTCACAGAAATGGTGCTGTTTATGATGGGCCAAACCTCAACACAATACACAAACAAGATCTGTGCCAGAAAATGAAGGATTCGCGAATTTACACAATGCACAGAATGCACAATGGCCCTCAGTCCAAGTGAAAGGATTTTAGTAGTCAAAGCAAGATCCCGATTTCAGCATTTTCAGGTGTACAGCTATTGTAGCACAAATAGAAATTTGATGGGACCAACTGAATTTCCTGCAAGACATAAGTATGCAATTTGTAAAGAAGAGCTGAAAAAAAATTTGCATGGATTTTTTGAAATATTTGTTCTACTTATATTTTCATTGTTCAGAAACAGAATGAACCGATCAACTTAGATGTCCTGTTTCACAGCTACAAGGTACAAAAGTGAATCAGGGAAACAAATTACAAAAATAGCCTACAGACCACTATACTTCCAGGAATAACTTCCCAATAGATAAGACAAGGGAATCTGTAAAGATTTGCTAAATAGAAAAAGTACTTCATCTTCTGGACTGTGAGGAAATCTAAAACTTAAATTCAAATCCATAGTTTAAACCATCTGGATCTCTTGTTTCTCTAAAAGACTGCATATGCATCATGTATGGCAAGTTGACTACCGTCTTTACAGTCCTTACAAGAAGACCTTTCCAGTTTTCCACTAGACAGCCTTTGCTTGGACAGCAGGGAAGTACAGCTACAGTGGATTATTTAACCTGCTTGTATGTTTGCTTCCCAAGAAGTAAACAGTGGCATATATACTCAACAGAGGAACTAGGAAGATACATTACCATTGATAAAAGGAAAAAAGGAACTCAGAATATCACCTATATTGCATATTTGTATGAAGAGTTAATTCAGTTGTATACTAGAAATTAATAGGAATTATCTTGTTTTTGAGAATCCACCACAAAGGAGTCAATCTTTTCACTTTCAGCACAGGAAAGTGATGACCTTCCAAATGCAACTTGATGTGAACAGATACACCAGTTCTTGGACCTTTCTCCAAGCATTTGATATGCCTGCGAGGCCACTTGCTTTGGGAAGCTCAGTACCAACATACAGATGAACACAATGATTGGCAAAGACAGCTATATATTTCTGAACTAAAGTAGTTATGTGCTTTATTGAGCAACCACTTTCAGTTTTTGACAATTTGTGGACATCCGAGCTGTGTTCCTTTGCTCCCAGATTACTTAGCAAAAATTTGCTGCCATTTGTTTGCCCACACTGCTGGAAACAACAGCAAGAGCAAGAGCACGGAATGAATGATGCTTGGTTTTTTCATCATGTTGCCTGGGCAAGCTTAGACAGTGGTTTACTATAGTATAAGTACTAGAATAGAAGTTGGACTGTAACAGAGATGACGCTGCTTTTACTCTTCCCAAAGAGTTGGCCTATTATGAGTAAGTACTAATTACTCCCTTGTGTTAAACCCACAGTATGCTCTCTCTGCAGGAAACAGGAGCTGGCAGAAACATAGCTCAGGTCTTTCTGATACCTAAAACTCTGATAGAACACTGCCTATTTTACAGATTAGGCATCACCAAATAAGACGTGATTTCCTGTTGTATTCATCTTCGTATCTTACCCAATATCTCTGACTTTAATGACCATTTTTAAAATGGTCAATAAAATAAAAATAAAGTCATCTAAAACCTGATGGTGAATTTTTATTTGAACAATGTACTGCTCACTGGAGTATAGAGACTAAGTAATGCTCAGGTTACACATCAAGGGCAGGGAGGAGGCTGTAACATCCCTTTGTCCCCTCGTCTTTACCAGAAGTTATATCATTCTAAGGTCAATGGTGAGTATGGGCAAAGCCAAGAAGGCTGCGAGCTCTTACAGATGGCCACGCTCACATTTTTCACTCAACAGCAATTAATAAGCTGTATTTGCCATGGCTACTGGGGAAGTCACTAACTGGCTTTTAATTTCCCTCACCTGCAGTGGGTGTACTTTGGGATGAGGGGTTTGTGACATTGGCCAATTAGACAGTAGACACACAAATGTGTGGGAGATCTGCTGAAGTATTTCCCATTACTGGAAACCTTAAGATAATACCTGGGCAGGAGGTTAAGACAGAACAGAAGTTAGTAGTTATTCAGTTGGCAGTCTTGCAGGGTTATAAAAGCACAGTGACAGTTATTTCCAGTCAAAAGCAATAAGGAAAGAAACAAAGACTAAAGAAGGAAAAAGACGGTAAGAGACACTTGATTTGTGCAGGTTATTAAGAATAACGGGATTTGCTTGAAGGCTAAAAGCAGTCTGCCACAAAGCCTCAAGGATTTTGGTATTTATAGCCAGGTGTTTAGAGAAAATACAGTGCTACTGTCAGTGCTACTACAACAGGACTTTGATGCTGAAGTACCTTTCTATGCTCGCCTCTTCTGTGAAAACAGGCTAACTCAAAACAGCTCTGCCACTGCCACTACTACTGCTTCTCACACTTTACTGTTGAGGATCATAGGTTAAACCATTTTAATAAGTTTATTCAAATTAGGACAAAAGGAGGTGGAAAAGAAGGATGCAAGTCAAGAGCAAGGCACTGAAGAACCTGTCCCTCTACATTTAACTTCTGTTCAGCATGTGGCGAGAGCTGTCTCCTCCATAGGCCACACAAACACGACTCAGGAGTACCCAGAGCTGGGGACAAGGACTGCTCAGAAGAGCTCCTCACCAGTACGAGAGGCAGAGCGCGGTTTCTGTGGCACTGTGGGTCGTCCTGCCAGGCTGGGCTTTGTTGACTGCAGTGGGGGTTTTGGGCTGGTAGGTGTGTTGGAAGAACTTCTTGCCTTTGCGCCAGCTTCTGCCTTTGGTTCAGCTTTTGAGTTTTTTTCTGATGATGTTGAAAGGGAGTCACCTTTATTCGATGCAAACCGACTCTCTGGAAGGGTCTGCTGCTGTTTAGGCACTGAAATAAATAGACACATAAAATGAAGTCTGCTGCAACACAGAAGGCTAGATGCACAGATATGCTTTTGTGGAAAATACCACCATTAGCTCACATATCACTGCTGCACAGCTATGTGAGTGTGTAAGAAGACCTCAATGTTGTATTTAAAATCACTGCAATAAAAGCATCCAAACCTGCTAATTCCTACACATGTTAAGCTTCATAATTCAATTGCCCAAGGGGGCAATTGCATGTCCCCCTTTTTCATATATTTGACGTGATGGCTAGCTGGACCTTATTCCTCCTTCCTATTTCTGGAAGCAGATGGCACAGCCTACCTGCTGAGAAAACAGTGATGGATCAGTGGAAAAGGCAGCTCTTGACAGTTTTGTGCCTCTATAGACAAAAGGTTGGGTTTCCAAGATCAACAGAGAAATCCTGTCCCAGAAAATAAATCCCAAGCGTGTGACCAGCAGGTTACATATTTTTATTTGTTGCTTTTACCAGGCTCTGGAGGAGATTTTGAAACTTAGCCCAGATCAAAGTATTCTTTATATGATATTTTGATTTAACTAATAACACTGCACATGGATTACAGTTTCCACACATTAGTAAGTTTACGAACATATTATTTATCCCAAACAAAGAGCAAGGTATTTACAGATAAAGTTACAGTGACTTCCAAGCAATAAATCAATTGGTAGAAAGCCTGCTGGATTCCAGGTTGCTAACAAGCAAAAAGCCTGCCCTACTTTCCTACTCAGCAGCTTTCAGAAGGTTGAAGGTTTATATCTAGCAGTTTCAATGATAATCTTGGAACTCGCTTGGGACTTGCAACAATTGTCATGTCTTTATTCTCAGAAGAAAATTACAAACTAACTGAAATGCAGATTGGTAGCCCTATTTGTAAAATTCAGCATGTGCTCACAGATGCTGACTTGACCTACCTGCTATTCCCATTCAGAAATCCTACTGAATACAAAAGTGCTGAGCACAGACATTTTAATGACAGTGGGAGGGAGGGGAGTGTTGATACAGTTTGTTGCAAGCCAATCTCCAATATGTTTTTCCAGCTTATGTAACTGTTTTTCAGCCCAGCTGGAGTTAAACTCTGGCAAAGCAGACAGTTGTGTGGTGCATATATATTTGTGCGAGTGCGTGACAGGAAGAGTTTGTGTCTGCACGCTTTCAGGACTTTCTTGCTGCAAGCGAAACAGCAGGACACCTTCTCCACCTGTGCGTGTGTGCATACAAAAAAAAAATAAAAATCAGGCAACATCCAGACACAAAGCAAGGAATAAACCCCCCAAAACTTATTCTCCTTCTGCATCACTATCTCTAGTTTGCCTGTAACAACATCCAGCAATTTTCCATTAACTCCCTTTCTTGTCTTCCTGACCTCAAGCCTCCTAACATTATTAGAGCACAGTAATTTAAAATAAATTAGCCCAAACTGAAAATAAACTGTAGTTGCAACAATGAAAAGGAGCCTTGGGGAGCTCTCAAGCAAGAGTGGTAAAGAAACAACTGACAGCTGGAGGCTAAAAGGAAGGGCAAGCATAGTGCAGTGAGGTGGGGGTGAAACGGGTCATATACAAAGACCTGAGAAAAGTTGGGGTTGGACACCCTCAGCTACCCTAATGCCCCAAGTGCAGACTATTCTTGCTGCTCTGACTTCAGTTTACTGATATCCAGAGACACATACAGTCCACGAGGTCCTCCTCAAAAGATAAGCAGGCTTTAAAAGCATTGATTTCCAGGTTTCGGCATGCTCTGACTATGCTTTAAAAACTGCTTTAGAAAGGTATAAAACTTCATAACTGATATCTAAAGTGCTCAAGCAAGATGGCCACACTAGATTTTGATTTCAGCCTGTTTTTCCATGCTTCTGTATGTTTTAGCAATCTTCTCTGCCATGCTTGCAGGGTACCTACCACTGCTACTGAGAAATCAGACCTGGATTTCCTAGTTCAGCCCACTCCTTTCATGTGGTACCCACAAACCAGCAGAGCTGAATCCCTTTCAAATACTTCACTGGCCAGTCTCAAAAGTATATATGAAGACTGGAATGTCCTCTTGTCCTGAGATGGCTGCAATATAGGCACTGACTGCCGTGTCAGGGACCAGGACTACAGCTTGACAATGGCACAGAAAGACCAGGTGCAGAGAGAGTTGGTGCTGTAAGCACTACAAGGCTGGCCACCACTTTGTACACAATGAGAGTAATTTTGTGCATGTGAGCAGTGTCCAGGGGGCTCCACAGCTTTGCAGACAGCCCTGGTTTCAATCAAACTGGGTAAATCCTGGGAAGAGTCAGCTGCTGTTGGCTATGAGCCAGGTGAAACAGTTGAAACCTAAGACTACTCAAGTTGGTATGTGCAGACTACTATAAACCTTGCAAATTGGTCATATTTAGGTCCTCAGATATATTCATCACTTGCACTTCTTCGTGCATAGACATTCCTGGTGGCTCTTGAGTTGAGCTTCAGCTTTGCTGATCCCATTAAAAGTCAGCATCCCTTTGAAGGCGCCTCAGGTACCCGCACCAAGTAGTCCCTCTCCTGTGCAACGAGAGTAAAAAGTGAGCCATAAATTCAGCCCTAAAGCTGACTTCATGAGACGTGCTGTCCAACACAGCACAGAAAGCAAACTTGTTTCTAATCATCTGCACTTAGTGTAAATTCCTATTTTGCTTAGCAATTGTAGACATACAATCTGAAGAGGGAATTGAGATTTTTGAAGTTATGCATTTTGCAATTTCTAGAAAGAGTTTATACCAAGGAACCCATACTGTACCTGCACCACTTCCATCCAGTCGTTCTGAGCTCACTGTTGTGTCAAAAGACTCTCTGGGAGTCGTGTCATTCCCAAGTTTCTGAAAGAGTGAGAAAAGCTCTCATATTAGTAATATATCTGCAATTAGTACAACTCAGTCGTTCTGCTAGGTAAAAAAACCCTCTAATTTGGAAGCCATGAGGCAGAGAAAACACTTATAGTAAGAAATTGTGGATTCTCTCCCTTTGTTTCTGTTTCAAGTCTTGGAGAGCTAAGTGGGAAGAAAACCATGCTGATTTGTAACTAACACTGCCACATGCCTATCAAAGCTGCAATGACACCCTGCCTCCTATGAGACAGATCTCCTAATGTACAGGAATTGAAACTAGACTTTGAATATGACTGCTGAATGGATCTTATGCCAT
This sequence comes from Chiroxiphia lanceolata, assembly GCF_009829145.1. Classification (NCBI taxonomy): domain Eukaryota; kingdom Metazoa; phylum Chordata; class Aves; order Passeriformes; family Pipridae; genus Chiroxiphia; species Chiroxiphia lanceolata. The sequence continues at coordinate 62,161,403 of NC_045637.1, read as the reverse complement.
TCTACATAGAAGAATAGCTTCTCATTTTAGATAAAACTGCAGCTACAGAAATACCAGTACTGGTGTGTTTACAGGATACCTCTAAAACCAAACAGACCTTACTTACTGAAAAGTGTTTAAAGCTAGCCATCACAAGCACTGCTGGGTGCTCAGCACCTCTAAAGGAAGAGGACTTCTCGTTTATGTGCTGATATTTTGCCTAAGTCTTCCATTCTCTTGGTTAGGTTTCCGAACATCTTGGCCTCAAAAAAAAAGGCGCAAAAACTTTTGCCATATCATAGCTCTAGCCTAAGTGAGCTTGAAACCTGTGTATTCACCAGGAGAAGCTTACACATGCAGTGCTTTCTAAAGAACCAGCCTCCTTTTACTGGCTTACCTGCTACCAAACCTTAAGAAGAAGAATAAATGGGAGGATACAAAAAGTGCATAGAAGTAAGTGCAGGATATACTAAGACAGAAAGACTTAGAAAGATAAGACTAGGGATAAAAGTGAGATTATTTTGAAACTAAAAAAGTATGGATAGATTTCTGCAGGCAGCTTCAATATTGATCTTGATTTGTATTTCAAGACAGTGTGGCAAGACAGTTGGTGTGGTAAATGATTTGTTCTGATGACCATTGCATTTGGTTATATACCCATACATAAGTCATGTTGACACGTTCAGGTAACTGCTACTGCTACTCCAACACCAACTCTGCATGAATTGTACTGGGATTTGGCTATTCCATAGCATTCAGAAATCTCCACCATGTGCCACACAGTGCACATCAACCATGACCACTGCCCTTTGGAGGTTATGATCCTAAAGATTGCTAGGTATAGCACATGGGTAAAAATGGGACAACAGGAAATGTAGGAAGGAAGAGAATGGTTACAAGTAGCAGGAATACATATTTATTACAGAAAAAATGATGGATTTAGAGTGAAAATAGTATTTTAAATACAAGCATAAAGAAATGATCCCTAAATATCCATGCTGGCCATATATCTTTCCCCTGTAGTGGTAATACAATACAGCCATTTCAAGCGAAGAAGATTTTGGGGAGTGATGCATAAAACAGTGTAGTTGGCCTTAAAGATTTACTGACACCTTCATTTTGCTCATGTAATCTCATAGCTCCTTAAACAAAGCCTCTTTTCAATACAATAAAGAAGAGGATGGAGATGCTGAGTGTCTGTCATTCCTATATAAGACTTGGCAGGGTGATGCTATCTCCCAAGCTCTTCTCTAAGTACAGGTGAGCACTTAAAATGGCACACTGCATAAGGGGGATGCTATTAGAATCATCATTAAACTTCCCGTACTATAAAACTACCCTGATACAGATGTAAGTATCCACTCTAAGGGATTACATTTCTACAGGTTTTAAGTATAAAATCATCTGTATGTTAAAAACCATGTGTAAGCCAAACAAAGTGTTCTGGACAGATGCACTCAAGACTTGTAGGGGCAGAATATTAAGCTGTGGTGCCCATATGGACAAAACAAAATCATCTCTAAAGCTAATAGAACCATTAAAGCTTTGTACCACTGGGTGGAAACCCAGTTTTTATTCCTATTTCTTGACTGTCATTGATATTTTGGCTAAACTCTCACTTCTACACCTACCAAAGTTACATGTTTGTTTGTAAGACTGCCTTGGCTATGTATTTTTAAAGGGAATACCACTCTCCACTTACTGGATTTTTCTTCTGTACCTTGGAAAACCCCCTTTTTTTACAACAATTTCTTCATGGAATGTAAATCCTCATGAACTTTCACTGAAAAAGTAGTTTTCTTATAAAAATACTGAAGACATATTCATAACACTTATCTACAGTAAATGACTTAGGAGAGTTGTGTGACAGTATGAAACTAATTTCACTGTAACTCCTTCCTCCCTCCCTAGTTATCGGACTACTGAAGAAATATGACCATGCACAGAGATAAGTACAAAAGCCAGTGCTGGCATCTATTAGCATAGCACTCAAAAATGCAATTAGAATGTGAGCATGTTTGGCTACCTACTGTACACACATTACAAACTGCTTATGGTCCTGGGACAACACTAAACACTTCCTGCAAAAATTTACTCTTAGAAGTCAGATCAATGCAGGTGAATTTATCATGTAGATAAATAATGAGCAGACTACTTTTTATAGGAATTCATGCAAGGTTGGGCAACACCACAGAGCTGGGTGCCACTGAGAGTGAATAAACAGGTTACGGATGATGCTTTGCTCACAGGCCTTGCTCCAGGTACTTAAGAATCCAGTTTGTAACACTAGATGGAGCTAAAAGATCTTTTTATGTGCACCCAGAGGCAACACTAATCTGCAAACACTTGACTCTACCATTAGTGCCAATTCGCATGTTGTATTCTAAGCAAAAGAAAACAAAAACTCATTTACCATCTTTCCATCTACTGTGCACCTGCTCATCACTTGGTATCTGAAACAAGACTGCGGTACAGTACGAATGAAATAGTAAATTCCTTCTGGCTTTGTTTTCATGTAAAATAGCTCAGAATATAAGTAGCCATCTGTACCTTAAAGGAAAACACAATTTTCTAGCATACTGGAATTCTGATAAATTTGAAGATGTAACTTGATATCATACGCATCTTAAACAATGTAACACCAGTGGGATGATGTCTTCCACAGCTCAAGCGTGCGATTACTGTACGATTTTCACCTTCATGAATATCATGAATAAAAGTGTAAACCTAAAACTGTGACCTAGGATGAAGTATGTGAAAAATTCTTCAGAACAGCAGTTCAATTTCGTGTCCTCTGAGCAACATTAAGAACAGATAATTTAGTGCTCTGCTGTGTAAAGATTTCTATTTCAATGCAGTTTTCTTGTCACTCTTTAAATAAAATAAAAATATATAAAACCCCCATATTTTTGCATTCTATAAATACAAATTTTTACCAAACAATGAAATAAATAATATTATTTTCTTGAAAATTAAACCTGAAATAAGAGGAGTAACCGCTCCAGCCAGTAAAAAAGTGAAAGGTGGTAAAAAAAACCAAACTGGGAAAAGGCAACAACCTTTCATTTTGATGGATGAAATTAAAATTTTTAATTAATGCTACAAAAGCTCATCAGTCAAAGAGGACTTTTACTCTCCCCACTTAAAAAAATATACATGCTAATATTCTACCTCAGTCATGACCCTCCAGATTTGACTCACTGTAGATAACAAGTGTTAAGAACCCAAAGAGCATGAGGCATACACAATTAAGCAGTTGTAAAAATTCATATAGGCTGGAGTAGCTTGGTATTTTATAAGTTACAGGCAGGGCATAATACTCGTATTTAAAATCATATGGCATTCTAGTTGAAAACTTGGTGCCTTAGAAATCAATGAGACTATTCATGGGCATTACTTAAAACCAATGAGAAAGGTGGGAATTGGTAATTTCTTTAGAAAAATCATTTTCATGCTGAGGATCCCTTTAATGATCCATAGACTACTGCATTAATTTGAATCTGCTTATGACAAGGCTCTGGTGTCTGCAGGAATGGCTCACACATCATGGAAAGCACTATAAGACTATGAAGAAAGGTAAAAATGGACTTTGGGTGCCTTGCTTGGTCACAGCAAGACAATTCTGCACATGTTAAAGGAAGGAAAACCCAACAAAGCTTGCAGATGAGCTTTGTTGTAAGACAACATCTTCCAAATTACAGGGGACAATGGTGGGCAATGGAGAACATCTGAGTGCCCTGAACATAGAAGAGGAAAAGTGAAAAAAGGCTGATTCTTTGGTAACTGTGAAACATGCCAACTGCAGCTGGCAGGAAACAGAGGATAATAATGGAGAAGACCAAAGGGAAATGGGCATCAGGCAAAATAGGCTGGTACAAAAAGCTTTCGAGGAACACAAGGATATTCCACTACACATCTGCAAAGTGAAGCAGAGTTCTTGCCCAGCATCAGCACTTCACAGAAGAGAAAATTACAGAGAGCAAAGGCAATCTGGATGTTTTTTCATGTATGCTTTTCTTCTTTCAATCTTAGTATTTGAAATACAGAAATCAAAGCCACAAAAGTAATTAGGTGTGGTACAAAAGGACATAAAAATTAAAAAATGCAACAAGAAAAGTATATGCTGAATAGTTGTAAACAGTGACTGAAAATCAGATGTACTTCTCTGCATGGAATGTATAGTATAAAATACAACAGATGTCTCCTGTCTACATCATCTTCTGACTGCCAAATACCTGAGGTACTGATGTGCCAGGGGCACAGCAAGAAGTCTGTCCTAGCTTTACCTTTTCTAAAGCACAGTTTCAGTATGCACTGTGAACAAACACGATATAGAGATATCTGAGTTGTGCTTACTAGTCACACCAAAATTATCCTGTAATACATGCAAACAATTACATGTCCTCTTCTGTGTTTGTGATGATATCAATTGTAAGGGCTGGTGTCACCTCCTCCACAAGAGGAGAGAAAGAGTAGGCTTAAGGGTGCAATTCCTGCTCCACATGTGCAGCCTCCTCCTTGTCCAGGGCATTTGTGTTCAACCACCACAGCAGAGAGCAATCCTCTTGCAGGAACACCCTAATCCCTGTTGGAAAGCAGGATTGATGTGTCAAGCCCCAGCCACCAAACCTTAGATACCCAACCCATCTCTCCTGAAGACACCTAGCTTTTGCTCATTTTTTTAACAACTCAAGAGAAATCAAATTGCCTTCACCTTCTGAGCAGAGGCTGCTCTCTTCTCCTGCTTGGCTTTCATTTCTGCGAGAAGTCCACTGCCCATCACTTGCACACCATACCTCCGGCCGCCCTGGGGGCTTCCTTTGCTGTCACCCCTCTCAGCTTTTGCCACATCATCTGGTTGCACCTCCTCCAGTGAGTCTGGTGTCTTTAATTCCTCAGATCGCTCTGTACCACCGTTCTGCTCTGCAGGCTTTACCTCCTTCTTGCTTGTGTCTAAAGCTGGACTTCTTGTAGCAACCTTGGGCGAGGAGGGCTCCTCTGCCACTGTCACAGTCGGGGGACGTTCAGATTTGGAGCCTCTTGATTTGATTAAGTTAAGGAAGCCACTCTTTCTTGAGTCCCTTTTCTTCTTCTCATCACCTGCTTCACTGGGCTCACTGCTGTCGGAAGTTTTAGTTGACGGTCTCCTAAAAAAAGACAGACATTTTAAATTTTTCTCCTCTCCCCTCCTCCCTCTCTTTTAAACAGTACCAAACGACTTCTTCCAGGCAAAGCCAATCTTTTGTATGATCCATATGTAGCCCTATGCCCAATCATCTGATATATCTAAATTAAAAACTGGACAATTAGCACTGATCATACCATCTTGAGGATTCCTGTGCTGGCCTTGTGCACGGTGTAATGAAGACAGGCAACTGTTTCATCTGCACTGGGCATCCAGCTATTTCCAACATCAAACAGCTCTAGCAAAGCTGTCTATGCACATACGTATTTGGTTTTCATGGCCAGGTTTTGGTAGCAGGGAGGCTACAGGAGTGGTTTCCATGAGAAACTGTCAGAAACTTCCCCTATGCCTGACAGAGGCAATGCCAACCATCGCCAAGACTGACCTGCTGCTGGCCAAACTGAGCCCATCAGTGATGGTGGCAATGCCTTTGGGACAACATAGTTAAGAAGGGGGGAAAAAAAACCCTGTGCAACTACAGCTGGAGACAGGAGTGAAAACATGTGAGGGAAACAGCCCTGCAGACACTATGGTCAGTGAAGAAGAAGAGGGAAGAGGTGCTCCAGGCATTGGAGCAGAGATTCCCCTGCAGCCCAGGGAGGACCCCATGTTGGAGCAGGTGGATGCCCAAAGGAGGAAGCGACCTCAGGGGAAGGCCACATTGGAGAAGGCTCATAGCAGGACCTGTGAACTCACAGAGAAAAGACCCCATGCTGAAGAAGGGGAAGAGTGTGAGGAGTCCTCCTGCTGAGGAGGAAGGAGCAGCAGAGACAGAGTGTGATTGAACTGATTGCAGCCCTCATTCCCTGTGCCACTTGGAGGGAGAAAGAAGAGAAAATCAGGAGTGAAGTAGAGCCTGGGAAGAAGGAAGGGGTGGGTGAGGGAAGGTATTTTTAAGATTTAGTATATTTCTCATTATCATACTCTGATTTAATTATTTTTCCTCAAGACAAGTCTCTTTTGCCCATGATGGTAACTGGCGAGACATCTCTTCCTGCCCTTATTTCAACCCATGAGCCTTTTCTTATGATTTCCTCTTCTCTGTCCAGCTGAGGAGGGGAGTGATAAGGCAGCTTTGGTGGGCAACCCACCACAACATACAATTTCACTCTCCTCCGTTTCTAGAGTACACTATCTCTAGATAGTTTGTGTCTGCCTATAAGTGAAAGAACAACTGATCTAGACACATGGTTAACACAGCTTTTGGGGGATCTTGTTCCTTAAAGGCCCTACTTGAAATAGAAACTACTTGGTATAGCTGCCTTTTCTCAATTAGGAGCTGAGAAGCCACTTTTATAGTGCAGATGCTCATTCTAAAAAAAAACCAAACCAAACAAAAAACATGAGAAAAAAAAGCCCTAACAAAAAAAAAAAAAACCCAAATCAATCTACCTGCCACTAGGATTTTCTACAGGCATTTTCTAAGCAGAGTATTCACACTTGAGGGGTAAGCTGGGTGCATAACACATCCGCATAAGAGCATCCAAACTGGAGAGAGAGCCACTGGTGTCACAAATAGAGCAAAGATCCTCAGCAAAGGCCATGACCAGGGACAGGCAAACAGGGATGGTGCAAGAGACATCTTAAATGAGCGGCTGGCAGGCACCCAAGGGAAGCACAGAAGAATGCAGTAGTCTGTAAGCACCCTGAACTTAACCTGGTTAGTCCATTTTTCAAAGCTACCATAGTTTCACCCCTACACATAGTATACCACACATGGCTTCATGTGTCACTATAGATATTTATAACTCATAGTGACTGTAAAACATTTGCTTTTCCTGACACAGCTATCTACCAGTTAACACCTACTATTTTCCTGAATGTATGTCACATACAGCACAGAAAGGGTCATTCCAAGTTGCCTGGAAATCACCCTTGCATTCTCATTTAGTTATGTAAGTATTTTTGTATGTGTGTGTGTGTGCATGTGTATGAACACGCACGAATTCAAGAACATCTAAATGCATGGTTCTGCAAATATACAACTAGATAAAAAGCAACTGTATAAGCTGCATAACCCTTATGAAAAGCTGAAAGAGACATATCTTTCAGATTAATGTTTTGCCTAAACCTGGAATACTGCTAATTGGCCAAACACATCTTTAACATATTCCTAAACCAGCATAAATCTACTGTCATCAGTGGATGACAACACTGTATCCAACAGCAGTCCTTACTAGACAGAGACACTCGTGTGTACAACTAGCACTGAACAGATCCTCAACCAATACAAAGCTCTGCTTCAGCTTTAATGAGCTTTGCTGAAGGGTAAAATGAAGTCAGCTGAATTATAAAAATACACATTAGTCATTAATCGCCCCACATGGTATAATAAAGCAATTTATTTCAAAGTAGCCATTTTTAAGGGGAGGTAACTGAATTCACAACGTCTTGGCTACTAAAGTATTTTCTGACTCTGACACCACCAACCCTGGATATTGGGAACAGAAGTCAAGCACAGCTTAAAAGGGTTACTTGCTCAGCATTAAGATGGACTTTTTTTTTAAAAAAAAACCAAAAACATTCTAGAAAATTTTTTTGAACTTACTTTGAATCCATTTTTGTCACTTTCTTAGTGAAAAATTCATCCACGCCTTCATCCACTCTCCCCATGAGGCCATTCTGATCCCCTTCTGGAGGTAGTCCAGCAGGAACCTGACAGAAGAAAAAAACTCTTTCAGGTATACAATAATCTAAGCATCTTTGTTCCAGTGATAATAATTAAGAGTTAAGACATTAAAAAAATTGTGTGTGCCAACCAAACCTCAGTGCAGACCACAGAATCACCACTGGAATTACCCCGTTAATCAGGTCAGTTGATGCATTACATCAAATGCAAAGTAACCCAAACCACCACTGACAACCTGGATTCTGCAAGGCATGAGGCCAGGAATCAAATGCCTTGGGCTTGTGAGAATAGAGCACTAGTTCAGTTAGACAAGAAAAAATAAATCCTGATCAAGTGGTGACGTGAAGTGAAAGTATTTTCAACAACCAGTTGTTTCTCTGTTTGGAGAAAAATATATGTTCTGGATTTTGGATTCAGAGATTTAGGAACAGAGCCTTTTATAATTCTTTCAATCCAGTATCTCCAAAAGCAGAGACTCTAAATACAGAATCAGGTGTATCACTTTAGGAACCAAGCACAGATTTTTGCTCCATGTCTGAAAATGGCAAACCGGTTCCCTGTCTTTGGCTTCAATGCCCACATTTTGAATATGGGTGACATGAGGCATATAAACTGGGCTGGCTTAGAAACATCTGCCAGCCACAAAGGCCCTGTGAAGATTAGCTAGTGACTCTGCAGCCTCCTGAAGATGAAACAAGTTGTCTCCTGCAAGGATTTCTCATGAGGTCTAGCTCCTGTATGTGGCTTTGATGTGGAAAAGCTCTGTTACCAGTAAAGAGACTTCCTTCAATTTAAATGCCATACAGAAACCTTTTAGGTGACTACAGAGGACTCCACAAGACCCAACCCAGTTGTATTCTTGGTAGTACTAAGGACCAGGAATCAGTTCGCCACAAATAGCAGAGTTTGTAATTTTAAACAATTCAAGTTAACAAATCTCCTAGTCGCCACCATAGCTCAGAGTAACCCCAGTTTCCCTTTTAATGTGTAGCATATGCTCTTTTCTATGCCTCTAAAACGAAAAATAAATACTCTTAAAAGTGGCTTTTAACATCAAACACAGTCTCATTAAGTCAGGACAACAGACTTCATATGAACTAATGCTTTGACACAACCATGAAACTTTTTACTTTCCATGGCTGAACCTTGTTAGAAGTCTAGTATTTATTATTTGTTACCAAAGATATTAGTTAATATTTTATTGATACCTGCTGTAGCAATCTAAAAGTGATGTGAAAAGAGTTCAGCTGGTAATGACTGCTTTGTTGACAGTCAAACTGGCAACAGATTTTCTATAAAACCTATTCTATTCTAAGAAGCACAGTGATTTATCAGATTTCCAGCTCGGCTACCTTTGGTATTTTCTGTAGAGAACTTGTTTAGCTGGAGCATCTGAGACTAGGCAGAGCTGCACATACTAACATCTGGGTTGGTCACACCAGTGACCACCTCAGTCAAAAGCCTGTTATCACTGGTGGTATCATTGGCATCTCAACCAAAACATGCAAATTAAAAGTGGCTGACGCATTTTAACAGATATGAGAAACCACTTAATATTGATACTGGAGTCCTCCAGATAGTAGGAACAAACAATAATGTATCAAAAGCAAGAGTATCTCCTGAAGAGGAAGTAATTCCATAATCCAATGATCTACAGCAAATGAGAAGACCTACCTCAAAAAAAGAAAACAGTTTGCATCTGAAACAGAAGCAAGTACCTACAAATTAACTAAAGATGTACACAAATGTTGAGGGCCAAATAAGGTCCTCAAGGCACAGAATTTTCTTACAGCTGTTTATTGTAATGCTTTTTAGTGATCAGCGTTAACTGTAAGACTGAACTCTGGTTTATCTTGTGTTTTACTGTCCTAATGTAAAAAAAAAAGTGTTAAGTTTTAATTTTTCATTTTTTAATCTCTTTTTTAACTTAAGTTTAAAAGCAAGCCTTCCAGGGCTTTGAAGCAGAAATAAAAAAGTTGAATCACAATCTCTTCATAAATTACAGATTCATTCATCTCTTTTGCTGTATTAAATCCTCATACATGTGGGAAGAACTCCTGAGGTTAAGATCGCAAAAAAATCTAAATTATAAACAACTCCTTTGTCATTTTGCTTCAAAGTTAAAGCTACTTTGGGGTGGGTGGTGCTGAGGGGGTTTTTTGCCTCTCTTTTTTCCCCCCTCTGAACACTCATTTCAGTAAAAACTTTGACAAAACTATAAATCTTTCTTCTGCCTGCCCACCCAACCCAAGTTAAAAGTTTGCATTTCTTCCGTTTTTCCCCATTGTCTTCTTTCTTTTCTTATAATTTTCAGCTTACAAAGAACAAATCTGTTTTCCAGCAAAACCAGAGAAGTGTAAGTATGATCATCTGAGATCTCTTAAATTACTAAACACAAATAATGGGAACTGCAATCAACCCAACAGGTCTGCTTTAAGTAGCAGAAAAGGTCAAGATTTTGCCTCTCACATTTCAAATGCTTTCATCTTCAGAAGCATCAAAACAAAGATGTTAAGCCTTTAAAAATTTGTTTGAACTTGTTACAAGGTCACAACTAGTAAGGAACTAAATGGTTCATAAAAACAAGGCAGGGACAAATTAGTTTAAGTAAAAAAAAGCTCCTTTCAATTTCTGCAACTAAATAAACTCCCAATTTCCTAATTAATTCAATATAGATGAACATTCCCACAACACCCCACTATCATGGGAAGTAACACTTCTTCTCTACAAGGAGTAACCTTTTTGTTTCTGTTGAACAAGGTATTGTATGTCCTAGTTCCACGCCTCGTAGCAAAGCACTTGCCCCTCCCATGTCCCCACTCATTCCACATCCCAGTGCTGATGGCACAGGATGAGCTGAGTAACTTTGGAAGCAACTGGGAAAACATGTGCGTTCTGCAGCACTGGAATTGGAAGACGCAAACACAGATGTGTTTTCATTATGTAGAGACAAATTCATCCTCCTGCTACCTCTAACCTTCCCTGTAAAGCACAAGGGAATGGAAAGTTGGCTTGAATATCCCCTTTGCTTGAAGGTTTCTCCATTTCCAAGTGATGCAAAAAAGCACTCTACTGCCCAATATGATCTTTCCCAGTATAAGGGAAATTTTTAAGAATACTCTCTGTTGACAATCCTCAAAAAGAAGCAGAAGAGGCCACAGGCATTCACTACTAGGCAGCCTAACTCAGAGAAGCAATGGCTGCCCCTCAATAAGGGCTACTTATCATATCAGTTGTGCTCTGTTGCTGTGAGATAACTCTGTAGCTCCTCCAGATCTCTCTTTACATACCCCGAGGACACACCATTACAGAAATAAATCTTTATTGATGTGGTACGCCAAGGAAATGGAACTGCGGGAACTCCACGCGCATATATGAAATTCACACCAATGCCTTTCGTAAACAGACAGTGCTCTTCTGTTTTGTTTTTCTAAGGCAGGTTTCAGCATGAAAAGCAGATCTGCGACTATGCAGATTTGCTGGCCCAAACACCATCTGCAGTTAAGGAGCTGTGGGAAGCTGGGTGTCACAGAAGAGCTCCTCCGAGAGCTGACAGAAATAAGAATTCATGCCAAGTTACCACCTCTTAATGCAGGCAGAAAAAAGGATTAAGACTTAACAAACCCTTGCAATATAATTGAAAAGTCTCATGATATTTTGTGCATTTCCTGTGAAAGCTCCAAGTACCTCCAGAAACTGCTTCCATGAAAAAAACAGAAGCAAAATAAAAAAGGATAAAACTTATCCTGGATTTAGGCCATGTCAAACAAGACAAAAAGCTTGTAATAGGGATAGCACACTGAAAGACATGAATACCAGAAGAAAAATTAAGTAGTTGCTTATGGCTTTTAAAACTTTAACAGTTTTCCTTGTTACATTGCAAGACCTAACTCATGGCAAAAGGCAATCAAGACATGACATTGCCAGGAATATTTTAACGTAGACTCACTGCTGCTTGGCTGGGCTGCTGCTTTTTATTCCTTTTGGGCCTTAATTTTGTAAAGTGTTCCAGTTTCCTCCCTTCTTCAGATGGCAGCTCTGAAATGAATCCAGAAGTTCGTTTGTCTGGCCTGCTGGAAGGAAATGGTGGGTCTTCTATATGGATAGGTACTTCTTCCAGTGCTTTATCTAGATCAAATTCCATTTCTAAGAGAAATCAAAACTTTCTCATTAGATTTAACATGATATTTAAAACAAAAGACAATGCCATTTCTCTCTTTTGTGGCAAACAATTATAAGCACATTTAGAGAACTGAGCCACAACATGTCTGTGAGCAGATAGAGCACTGTGAGCAACTGTTTACTATCAAACACACTAGCAGAGTCACAAAACAAAGCAGCCAGTGTGGGCCTCAAATGCAGTCCAAATGGAAGGAGAATTACCTGTACTTTTCAATCAAGAACTACCTAGAACTTCCTCAGGCAAGTACAGAAGTAAAACAGTTTTATGAAATTCTCACTTACCAAAAGCTCTGGACACCGGCCGGAGCATTCTACTGTGGATGCTTTTTCTTTTTGATTTAGGAGTCATCTATCAACATAAAACAAAACAAAAGTTACTTTAGGGGACAGAAGAAATGACAACAAATCAGTTCTTCAAGGCTATGAGTCATTTCAAGATCTAATTGTGTTTAAGACCAGAAGGGAATATTTTTTTTTCCTCAGAACTTTTTCTAAACTGATGTTTCGTTCAACTTATGTTGAACAGAATCAGAGGTAGTTTAGTGTTCTCATTAAAACTGTAGGTTGTACACAAGATGATTATGGAAACTGTCCAAGCATTAAGTCTTTGACCCCCACAATGGAACTATTAAAACCTCACCTCTATACTTGAGATCACAAGGGACAAAATATTTGATTACTTTGTCCAGTACTGCACTGTTAATGACAATACCAGGAATAGCCTCCCCCTTGTACTAGCTTTTATTTCTGACACAAGATACACATCCTCAGTTCGTTTGTTAGTGACATGCTACCACGAAACTATGCCTCTGGACACCACCATAGAGCTCACCAAACTTTCCTAGGAAAATGAGCTTTGGAGCACACAGCCGTTCTTCAAAAAACAAAAATATCATGTCAGTGTGAGCAGTTATCTGCAGCAGACACATGACGTCCCTGGATTTTAGATATGTTGGGAATAGGTGGAAAGTTACTTCAGCACACACTCAACATAGTTACTGAATTACGTGCTATTACACTTCTCATAGTCACGTTTGCAGAAAAAAAGAGTATGTTGCCTTAAGAGCACAAATACCCAGACTTAAGAGTCAAGTTTATTGATTTTGGAAGAAAGCTGCCCTTCTTTCCTTGATTGAACTCTTCTGAAAGTTGGAATGGCAAGAGAGGTAGTTTTGCTACAGGAAATGCATGTATCACCAATTCTGAACCTCTTAAAATAGCTTAGCATTGTAAGACTTTTTGTTTAAAGGTTGACCTGCAGGTTTTCTTAAGAGTGAATTTAAAATGACTCAGCTTCTGCAAAGATGGTCCCCTTTTGTGGTAGAGTTGTACATGCTGGCTTTAGTGATATCCATATACTTCCATTTACTTGCTAGTCTTGAAGCTTAGTGGCTTCAAATTCTGGGCTATCAGTCAGGAAGCTGTTATAGCTTGCAACTCATTAACAAAATTGTTAATAAAATTTAGCAGCATCAATTTTATATAAGCCAGAAAAACCAGAGTTGGCATTGACATTTCAGACAAATCAAGAACTATTTAAGGTAAACACTCACTAGTTTTATGTATGGAAAGTTCAGTGCATAGACTTGCATGTACTGAAGTCATACTTCCTAAGTAGCTACGAGGATTATTATGCCACTACTCACATGCTCAGGGTTATGGCAGATTTTGTGACAGAACAGCTATTAGCCATCTTCTCAAGATGAGAAAAGGACCTGAAGACTACAGAGCAGGCAGTGATAGCACTACCTGGGCAACAGAGCTCTGGTTTTATTGCCATGCACGTCATTGGGGAAAAAAAGATACCTTCAGCTGTTGCAGGTTTCCACTTCCACATTTGACAACCATCCGTAAATGACACAATAGTTTCAAGATCAGCCAGGAAGTAGCTGGCCACCTGAGTGGACTTACTCTCACATTAATGAACAGGTGAAATGTTGCTGAAAGGTCAGACACTACTTTCAGTGTTACCAATAAATTAAATGCAATGTATTCAACAGCAAGTGGCTGGAGAGGTACTGAACTTTTTCAGCCAAAACTGCAGTGGACTGTGCTACAGGTAGGCAGCTGGGCAGCCTCTGAACTGCACATCTCAACAGCTGCCGATCCATCATGAAACCTGAAACAACCAAAGGCATCTGCACCTCTTATAAGGAAGAGTTGAAACAGCTCAGCATTTGGGGGACAGCAATTAGGAGTCACTATCAGTAGTCCTGGTTTTATTTCCAGACATAGCCCATTTCCCTTGTTAAGGTATATTTGCATGCATTTTGGTCTGTTTCCCAATTTTTTTTGGTGATGTGACTGGAAGTTACATCTAGTAGAATAATACAGCAACTCGTGCTAAAGAAGATCAGAAAGCAGGACAGAAAACAAAGATGATGGGAGACCTCTCATCACTCAGTAACTGCACAGCCATGGCCAGTGTTCAGAGTGGCTCCTGGATGAACACAGACAACCTGAGAGCTGCATCAGCCCAGGGCACCAATGCAAAGCAGCACAGGGCAAGTTTTGAGGTTCCTGTGCAAGGACTGAAATGCTCTCAATACATCTCCAACAGCCAGGAACAGAGTGATTTCGTCTTCCTTCCCAGACAAGAAAATGCCCCCAGATGACCCTGAAGAGCTTGTGCTGATGACCATAAGCCAGTCTCTGGATCACTGCTATAACTTACTGTCAGCTTGGCATCATTCATCAGCAGCTTGGTTGCTGGGGATAAAGGCAGAGGGATAGAGATGCTTCCCATTTGCTTTAACAGCATGAATAACAGCTCTACATACAATTTTATTTGAAACCTTCTGTTTTCTAGCCTGTTTAGGAAGTGCACAGATGAAAGGCTTCTTGCCAAGAGAACTTCTAGATCACACACAGAGCGAAATGGGTCAAAGCATTAATTTAAATAGGCCAGTGTGCTCTTTTTACAAAATATTAGGATTAATCTCTGCTTAACATCTCAGTCACCGCACAGTATGCTACAGCAGCAGTGCACATGTCATTCTTAGAGGAGATATCTGAACCCCCCAGCCCCGATTTCCATAGCTCATGGAAGCAGTTCAGCTTTGTCAGACCTTCTGCCTTCCCACCCTCTGGCCCCGCAAGCATAACATGGCTCTCCTGCCTTATGTTTCACTCACGGCTTTTACAGAGGAATAACTATTAGTATCAACCTCCCCTCTTTCACTTCTTCCACAACTTCCAGAAACTTGCCATTCTAGCAGACCACCTCCTGAACCACTTCCTTTCCATGAGCACACTGTAGGCTGCTTGGCAGAACAGATGAGAATATTAGCTGCATCTCTGGATTTTGAGAGGACCTCTTGGAAGTCTGGGTGCACCTATGCTACAGAGGTCTCTGGAGATGGCTTCATGAATGTATCCCTCTGCAGTAGATGGGAGCCAGCAAAATTTCTACTACGCTCCCAAATAAGGGCTTACTTAGACACTGTCTGTGTCCATGGTAACTTTAAACTCCCAAGATCTCTTCTCATGATCACTTTTCCAGATTCCTATCTTCTGATTGCCTTCCCCTCAAAACTATCTGAGTTCTCTGGAGTTTTCTGAAATTATTTTACCAATTGTGGAGGAACACTAGTACCTTGGGAATTAAAAAGACCAACTAAAATCACTCTGTTTTGAATGCTAGAAAGCAACAGGGTCTCAGATACTCTATTTTCCTTGTTTATACAGATAATTGGAATTATTCTCAGTGCTGAGGGACATGCTTATTTCCACTTTTTTCTCCTCCTACTCCAAAGTAAGTTAAATTCAATCCTATTAGATACAGGGAAGCTCTGTGACCCTGCTGTCACTTCCCTTTCAAAAAATTTCTAACAAACTAATGAGCAACTTGCTGTTCCCTCTTCAGATTGAGCTCCCCAACCAGTCTCCCTTCAACCCTCCTTCCTGTAAAACAGTGCATGGTTTTTCAGCTTCAAGAATGTGTTAAGGACTATTCTTTCATTAAACTGGATGATGCCTGAATATAAAACCAAATCAATAGATTTTCCTTCTGGGCAGTAACATTTATGCTTACACCTCCAACATCAGTACTCTGCTTTGGTTTGGTATTAAAGCCAAGGGATCCTTTAAATTCAGATGCTCTGTTAGCTGAACCTTTCTGTAAATCCAGCCTCATCCCTGAACCACTGGCTATTTCATTTGTAGGTGCAGATGGATGGCACTACAGTCTCCCAGGAGACTCACAAGGCAGTACAGAGGCAAATGGAGCACAAAAACATAAACAAGTAGGCCAGAAACAGCAGAGCTAAAAAAATACTTACACTTGTACAGCAGAGAGTCTCCATGCAGCAAAAAAGAAAGAAAAAAGAATATGAATGGGGAAGACAAAGCAATAGCAGTTCTCAGGAAAGGAGGCAAAACCAGAAACCACCAAAATAAAGAAAACTAAAGCCAAAACACTCGGAAATCTTAGCAGGAGACGTGACATGCAGGAATGAGGTAAAAATCCCTTTTATTTGGAGGTGCTACACATTTTGTATTTCCAGAGGACAACCAGAGAAGGATGCGATCTCTCTTGTTTGATCTATATTGGGACAAATTCAGGTTTTCTGACATTTGTTTCCAATATATGGCACTCACCAATGGTGCCAACCTGACACCTGCTGTCCCAATGTGCTGAGTTTTTTTCATTTTGCTGGCACCAGTAGCGAGATAAAAAAAAATGTAATTCTGTTATTTCCCAGTCTGAAGGAAGATTCTGAATTAAAAATTGGCAGTTTGTTGTGAAAGCAGGCAAGCAAGGAAAATAAAATAAAGCTTCTCTTGAAGGAATGAGAAAGGATGCAAGTTTGTTCTCCCAAGGTTTAAATAAATCTATTCCAAAGCAACAGCATTTCTCTTTCCCATAAGGAGGTTCAGAGGCACAGACTTTTGGCATATTAGAGGAATGCTGTTCCATTACTAATGCACAACTTTTGCTCTTCCCTTCAGAAATGATAAGAAAGCAGCACAGCCATCATATGAAATGATGAAATGCCATGTCCCACCTCTTCTACGGCTCATGACCAGTCATGGTCCTCTTTGATTTAGACTAAGAAAAACAATTATTAGATGTGTGGGTTTGTCTCCAAGTTGAATGGGAACTGCTGCTATAACAACAGTGCAGAGTGTTTGTGGCAGAAGTCAATAGTCACAGACTGTATTAAACTTCTGGACAAGAAAGTGCTGCGTGTTCTTGCACACAGCTCCTCTCCTTTACTTTCCTACTGTCCCCAGTGTTAGTTGTTTGTTTGTTGAAGTTTTCTTTTGTTGGGTTTTTTTTGTTTGGTTGGGGTTTTTTGTCTTTATTTTCTTTTAGCTTCAGAAACTTTGGCTTTATACAAGAGCTCTCAGCTAACAGCGATTCAGGCAAACCTCCTCATTACTCTCATTTTTGTATGCTACCCACATACACATACACTCTTACTCAATTTCTCTGTCAGAATCTATGTTCTCTTTTCTCTTGCCCATCTTCTATACTACCGCTCACTATGTTTGCTCAGAGATTGCTGGGGAGACTGTAGAATCCATTGAGAAATATCTGAAAACTGAAACAATCTTAAAAAACATTCTCCAGCCCACTTAAAAAATAAATCTGCAACATGGTTTCTCTTTAAGATAGCATTCATGGCAATACTCCACTGGTTTCTGTGTATTTAATGCATAAGCGGGAAAGTTATTTATATTCTACAAACAGCTGGAAATGTGATTAGGGCCAAAGTGCAAAGTAACACACATATAAATGGAAGCAATCTCAGGTTTTGAGGGAGTTTACAGTCTATGGTCCTGATTCAACAAGGGCTTATGGAAACTCCTACCTTCCAGACTTCAGTGATCTCACCAACATTAGTGCCACTACTGAGTCACTTAAAAGTTAAAAGGTGCTAAAGAGCTCGTGGGTGGGGAGTAAGGAAGGAGAAGGAGGCACAGAGCAGGCAACCTGTTAGACAAGGAAGCACCATTAAGCAAAGCTAAGACTAAGGGACTTGCCTGAAGTCACCAAGGAATCTGGCTGCTCTGTAGGGAAGCTAATGCCAGTCTTTGGACCCCTGAAGTGCTACAGACCATGAGGCCACTTAACACTTATGTTTGCTCTCAGCATAATTGAAAATAAGGTGGTCTGCCTCCAAGTGTACATGGGCCATTGCTGAGATGAAACATCAATCCACAACCAAAAATCTCAAGAAAACAAAACCCAAACAAAAGCAGAAGTTGCATTGGGGAATCATGACAGCGTGCCATTGGGAATTAAGATGTCAGAAAAAATACTTTAAAGGATTCTTACAGAACATTTTTAATCAGTGCTATACCATTTCATCTATATGTATTTTATGGGGTATGCCTTTTTAAGAAATAGGTATAATTTTATCGCAAATCCTGCTGTTTTCTTTTGCTGTAAGGAATGACCTGCAAAGCTGCCATGACACTCCTTCAGTCAATCAACATTTCCCATGCTGCTTCTAGTCTCCCAACTCCTTTTGACACAGCCGTCGCACATCTGTTGTCTCATTGAAAAAAATAAAAATCTTCAAGTATACTTTATAAAGCAGAGCAGTAAACTGACCAACTCTGTTTTTTGCATATGAATCTTTGCACATGCAGGTGCCTCACCATCTGTATTGAAAACCTTGGAAACTAGAAAGTTAGTATTGCTTACTTCTATTACAGAAGATTTTATGACATGATTTCCAGGGTAAAAACCTGAAGCATGGCTTCAGAAATTCAGCTACATACTTCCCACTAGCTGTGATGGTAACCTGAATCAGTGTCCTCAGAATCTCCCCCTCGAGTGCCATTGTCCTTGGAAAGTTAAATGCGTGACAGCTAATGGAGTATTTTACAGTAGACAGGAGAGCAAAGACACTAACATGTTTTTTTGACACAAAAGCCAAGGTGCAATAGGCTGCTGTTTTTTGATATAACTGTCCTGAATGTAGCAGTTTTGCATTTTTACATCAACAGAGGATCTAGTCCTTAACTTTATCTTTCAGAGTTCTGTCCTCTATATGGAAATACTATCTATAAATATATATAGTGTAAATAAATATGATATACAAATAATCCATATATGAATTTCAGGAAATGTTTGTTTATTTACTTCCCTAAGAGTTGAATTTTAAGAGAAATGGTTTTGAATTAATTCAGTGCTATAGTTCTGAATTAATTCAATTCATCTAATCTAAATCAGCCCGATCTTTAAAATTACTTTGTACAGAAACATTTTCTGAAAGAAAAGGAGTAGCACTGCAGTAAGATAACCTCAATAGATTTGCTCTTGAGCTTGTTTTATTTTACTAGCCAAGAAACTTTTGCTTTTCTACTTTGCTGAGATATGGTTCGTGTACTCTGTGATATTTCATCAAGCGTTTTAATATATTCTTTTAATTAATAATTCTGCACTTGCATCTTTCAAGTCATGTAAAATTCCTGCTAATAAACATAACTGCATACAAACAGTCAAAGCTTTTATTATGAAAAGTAAAAAATCAGATGCATAAACTAAACTGAGTGGTTCCTAAAATTATTAAGCTGAATGTTTAATTTCATGTTCTGATTTAGTACCCTGCAAGGAATTCTGCCTGAAACTACCACCTGCAAGAGAAAAGCAATTCTCCATATCATCAGTTCTCTTTTCTACTTGCTCATGAAGATACTAGCATCTTCTACATCAGCTGGGCTTCAAGATAATAAAAAAGGATAGTTCCAACCACTTTAATTTTTACAGTTCTTTTAGTTAAAAACTGAGTGTAGAACAGAGAGCTGCAGCAGGTCTGATGGTACAAACTACCTCAAGTCACCACAATCTGCTTGCTTGTCATTGTTCATTACCTTCAGCTGGCAAACAATGATGCAAAAATTACTTTGTTCGTGATCTAATCTTCCATACAGTACAAATAAAAAGCTCTTAAACTCTGCAAATATGGAGGGGGTGGACAACTGTTTATGATATCCTTAGGCAATTCTTTAAAAACAGCTATCACATGTATCAGGTGCCCTGGGCAAGCATATCATAAAAGCAACTCTGAGGCAACATACTCCTGAATGGAAGTTCAAGTCAGGTGGAACAGGGCTCAGAGCAACCTGATCTAGTGAAGGATGTCCCTGCTCATGGCAGGGGAACTTGGAACTAGATGATTTTTAAAGGTCTCTTCCAATCCAAACCATTCTATGATTTTGGGAACAAGAACTGCTGTACCTCTCTGCCTTTCAGCTTCCCAGGACTGAGAACCAACACAGCTTCTACATCTCCCCTTCCTTCCAACAGCCTGAAGTGAACAGCTACCAAAAGGAAAAGCAGTCATCCAGGCAGAAAACACCAGTCATTTTGCCCCCACTGTTAGACCCTTTGGGGGCAGATGATGCATTGCTTGCACTGACATTTGATAGGAGAAATGTTACAAGGAGACTTATCACAGTGAATCAGATACAGTTCACCCTGGACGGAGAAGCGGACTAGTAGACTGTGCACAGAATTATGATGGGAAGCTTTACTCCTGAAAACCCAGGCATACTTGAGCTGTTGTTCTTTTCTCACTGAAATTTGCTACAGACATCTTTCCAGCATGCACAGTAAATCTTTATACTCCACAGACACTTTGAGATATACTAAAAAAAACCCCCTCAACTTTCTGAATTTTAAGTCCAGTCAGGAATTACTATGTCAAGATATTTCCCTATTGAAAAGAGGAAATACCTTGACAGGAAACTAGGAAGTATTCAAAGACCCTGTCTGAGAAACAGAAATACTTGAGTAGAGTATTTGAGTTTCTTTTCTGAAACAAACTGATACAGCAGGTCAATCATATTTACCCAAGAGAGGATGGCAAAACTCAAAAGCTGATCTATGGAGTGACAGTACCTAAATGTAACACATGATTCAAATAATGTTGCCTGGTCAGACAGTCATGAGACAGCACATGAGCCTGGGAATGACAGAAACACCATGAAAGAGGAGGAAGAAGCCTACCCTGCAAAGCAGGACTGCTCACCCATAAGCATAGAATTATGTGCTGCCTGGCAACAAGGCACTGGATTGTGCAATTTCTCAGAGAGTAGCAGACACGAGCTACCCCAGGAGTATCTAAATACAGTATATCTAAATACCAATAAGTATGGCATTGGAAATGACGCACCACTAAACTGGACAAAATAAAAAGAGGTTCTGATCAACTTTGAATGAAACTAACCTGAGTTTTCAATCACTTTGTCTTTTTCTCTTGCTCTTTTCTTTTAGTTTTCTTTAATATCTGTTTACTTGAACATTTTTTCACCAGTTTAAGTGCTTTTGGTTTCAGATCAGTATTCTAATCCTGTCACTACTGACCTCAAAAATTCACAGTAATTCAATCTTTACTGACATGAGATAAGATCTCACTGCAGAGATACATCCACCACTTTGGCTTTAGCTGACCTGAAGAACACCAGAAGAAAGTATCTGTTTACCTCTAAATTCTCCTCTAGTCTAACAGAAAGATGTTTTGAGAGTAAGCCTGACAGATTCACGAATAGGACTGTGTGATGCAGTTGTCAATGATAGGAGGGATGAGATTTGATAACTTGGAAGCCATCTTCTAGTCTTTTGGCACTATGTATATTTGATTTTATTTATCTATTTTGAAGTTCCCATTCTGGTAACCCATCTCATCCTAACCTCCTTTTCCTTGACAAAATATAGCAAGATCTAACAGTACTCTATAACTTCCTGCCCTAACAAAGACTTTCTTTCACCTCTTCCTGTGACCAACTATTCTCTATCCCTGCAATATGAGGTATCAATTTCGCAGAGCAAAAATTTGCAAGCCTTATGTTCTTCTGCATGAAGTGGGAACCATGAAGCAGCCTTAGTGAGACAGACTCATGCATGTGCTATTTTCAGTAGGTTCTCCAGATTTCCAAGTAAACAAGACTCTCCCATACAACACATATAAGTATCTCATGCCAAGTTATTCATTTGAGTTGCTGGAAGAATCAAAAAGCAGTAGAAAGAACCATGCAACCTATACAGAAAACACCTCAACCATTTCAGACAACAGTTGCCAGATACTAACTGAATTGAGACACATCAAGGTTGCAGACAGGTGTATGCTACAGTAACAGCATTATCAGAGGTTATTCTCATGCTGTTTGCTGTTGTGCCTCTGTAAAAGATCCCAGAGTACAGATTTTGGCAAGAACTACTCCAAAGAAGCTCTTGCTAATCTGCCACAGGAAATAACAAGAAGGTTCTTACAAACTGAGGCTGTGGGAAAATTATTCTGTATCTGTTTGTGCTGAACATCAACTGGCTTCTAGTACCTTACCGACTAAAACCATGTTGATAACATGCTGATGTTTTTAATTGCTGCTGAGCAGTGCTTACACTACCTCAAGGACTTTTCAGCTTCTCATATGGCCCTGCCAGCAAGGAAACTGGGGGTGCACAAGAAGTTGTGAAGGGCCACAGCCAGGACAGCTAACCCCAACTGACCAAAGGGACAATCCATACCATATGGTATCATGCTCAGCTTATAAAGCCAGGAGGAGTTGGCCACGGGGTGGTGGCCTGCTGCTTGGGGACTGGCTGGGCATCAGCCAGGAGGTGGTGAACAACTGCATCGTACATCACTTGTTTAGTGTGCTCTTTTAACATTACTACTATTTTTCCTTCCTTTTTTGTTCTATTAAACTGTCTTTATATAAAATGACGAGTTTTATCTTTTTTCAGATTCTCTCATGCATCCCACTGAGGGGGAGTGAGCTTTGTGTTTAGCTGCCTGCCAGCTTAAATCACAACTACATACCCTCCCCTTCCTCAACACAAATCTGTGTCCACTAGAGCAAAACAAAGCATCAGTATTATGGGAAGACAAGCGCTTGATACAGAAGTGTCACCACACAAACAGAGTACTCAGTAGCTGCATTCCACAATTCTCGTTTTAACCCAAGCAGAAAACAGCCTCCAATTTTACACTACTTTTTTTTTCTGAAACAAGCATGGAGTACTGTTATTAGAGGCAGTTTATGATGTTCTTCATTTACTTCAGATTGTGCCAATAATGTACCCAAAACTATGAAAAACAGCTTTGAATTCTGACTAAGAAATCTCAGTTGGTTTAAGAAAAAACAAATACATATCAATTATCCATCCTCTCCTTTCACTCAGAGACCAAGAAGAGACATTGAAAGCAAGGTTTCTTTTAGAGCATTTAAGCTGTGAACATGTAACCCCTCATAAGCCTGTATTTTGTAGTCCATACATGTAACAGACATTGAATAAACATGGATAAAGACCTCAACAGGCAGTGAGGAAGCTGCAAAACTATATATAAAGAAACCCAGGAAAAGACAGATAACAAATATTCACAATTGAAGTTAATGTATTCATAATACTAATGATGAGGCTAACACACAATTTGCAAATAAACAAGATATTTGCAGGTTCTCTAAAAGGACCACACTGGCTCCCGTTTTATTTTATTTTCTCAACTAGGGAGAAAATTTTATTTTCTCCACATGTAGGAAAGGACTTAGGGAGGACACTGGCACTGTTCTGTGCTCCTTCTGGGTGATATTTTTATAAACTGTCCTAGTTCGGGGTGAGTCAAATATTACTGGACTCCCACTGCAGTAGATTTGCTTGCATGCCTGTGATGGAGCCTTTTCAGAAGCCAAGAATGCTCTCACATACCATAATGCCAATTTCTAGCTTCCCACAGAGTGCTGTATTTACTACACATCAAAGGCCCATTTCTGCTAATGCATACAAGAGAGAAACTCAAGTGTCACAATCAATTTAATCCAGCATTCATCCAGGCTGCTGCCTTTGCCCTCATCCCTGTCTGCTTGTTCCTGCCGCTCGGGATCTGTTTTGTGGACTCAGCCAGAGGACTAGTCAGTCTGTAAACTAACCTGGGAAAGAAATCCTCTGTAAAAAGCTTAATTGTCAGCTGAATCAATTCCCACAGCCAGTTTGTAGTGAGGCTGTGTGAACACCAGTACAAGCATGAGGGTGTGGGCAGAAAAGTGCTAGCTGTCTGCAGGGGAAAGTGGAAATGCTCTTTTCAGCAAAAATAATGATTTTTGCTGGATTAAGTCAGTCACAGAGCTAGAGCTTTATTTATAGCACAGGAGAACATATGGAGTCCAACAGGAGACAGGGTTTTATTGCAGTAGGTGTTCAGTCTTTCATCCAAAAAGCTGACTCTCTATGCCTGAGACAATTCTGCTGCAGGTAAAAAACGAGCAACAAGAATCAGATGTGGTAGTATGTCAGGGCACACCAGAGAACCTCTACTTTAACTTTTCTTCCTACAGTATCACTGCACCTGTGCCTGAGTCTGTGCCATGATCTTCTCCTTCTGTCAGTGAAAAGTAACAGAATAGGTTTCTGTTATTTTAATTCTAATTTGCTATGGGGGTAGGGGAGAGAAAAGCCTTCAGGTGGTGCTTTAGGAGTTTTCTTTTTCCTTTTTTTTAAAAATAAATTTAATTCTGGTGTGGTGAGCGCCATTTCTCCCTTTTCTCTGAAAACACTGAGGTCCATACACTCCTTGTCCTTCAGAACACACAGAGTGCTAAGTCTTCACCTGGATACTGGACTCATCTGCTAAATCTTTGAAAATGGCTAGCTAGTACACTCCCAGGAAAAAACATACACCACCAACCCACCAGTGTTCTGTTACTTCTGCAAATTTTTTTCTCTACTGTACAGATGAAACCTATTGATCAATGAAGACTAAAACTTTAATATGTTAATTATTTTTTTAAAAACTTTTCTCCATTAAAGTCACAGAACAATTTCTGTGGTTGAAATTAGAAGGAGATGAAAAATGGCTAAGGTTCAATATTCATTGCAGGCACTCCTTTCTATAAGCCACAAGCTTTTTTTTCAAGCACAGTTTACTATTCAAGCATTTCAATCTTACACTGAAATGCTTTAAAGAAGAGTTATAAGCAAACTTCTGTTTTACAAGCTACAATTTCTTTACATGTTTCAAACAATTTCCTACCATACCTCTTCATAACGAAAATAACCTCTTCTTTGCCCTAAATCCAATACTTATCCTGTCTGTATGCTTGTTACTACCCACAGTAATAAAATTATATTGCTGAAACGGATATTTAGAAGATGGGTATGTGGATTTTTAGCAAAAAAAGCTATTTCTCTCAAAATGTCTTTAAATAGTGGCTCAACTCTAGTGATCTCCCTTTAGTATTCTGGAAGCAAAAACAATATTCAAACAGCAAAAAAAGCCAAAAAGGTTGACAACATAACTGTTAAACACAATCTAACAAAGATGCTCCATTACCTTTTGATGGGGAATTGAACATTACATAATATCTCTTACTTCTGCAAAGAACTAATGGCTATAAAAGAATAAAGTACAGCTTGAAGCATTATGAAAATAAAAATCAGTTAGTATCTACCAACATAATAACACATAACGAGACACATGATGATCAATCTCAGTAAAAAAGGCTACTTTGTTAAAGTAAGTTTTACAATGCATGTATGAGTTTAAAATGTGTCATACTTGTTATATACACACAGAAAAATTTAGACAAACCATAGTATTTGATGAAGTTAATTCATGATTGAGTCTAAGCTCTGAAAAGCAGGTCATGGTTTTTCCTTTAACCTGAGAACAGTAAGTAATTTTCTGCATGAAGATTTTTCTTTCCATCTTACTTACACATAACCTCTATCTAAAGACTTATTACCATCAATGCAGCTCTAATTAAATGTAGACAACTAAGACAGCTGTAGATTAGGGAAGCATCAATTTACTGTACTGCAGCTCAGAGAGATCAGAAACTCTCAGATGCATAATGTTCCAGCAGTCACATCCTACGCTGGACCAACTCAATCGCTCCCAGCGTTCTTCACAACTCATTTAACAGACTAGCAAATTCTGGTATGACTGACAAGTCTTTCAAATTATGGGCTCTCAGGCCACTGTTAAAGGCTGGATGAGAAACAAACGCTAAGCTGAAGCTAATAAATGTTAACTGCACAGTTTGGTATTTAGAAAGTCCTGATTCCCACAACAGAAAATACTAGTAGTAACATTTAAAAGTCTATTTCTCGGTGGTGGATTTCATGGGCCCATTTGTGATATTTCATTCTGTCTTGTCTGTGCTGTTTACACCTAACTTTGAATCGGATGGATAGCAACTTTCTACTATGTCAGGGAAATCCTCCCAGCCACAGCCACTCTGTACCCTGCTTGAGAGTATGTGGGCAGGCTCTGAAACACATCAGTGCCTGTTTGTTCACTCTGTCACCAGAACTGGAGGTTTCAGATCTTTATGCTGCCAGCCTAAGTGTCCCAAACTTTTCTCTGTTCCACTTTCAAATCACATATAAAAGCAAATTGCTCATAAGTATTTTATTACCTATGCATCTACCTCACTCATAGTCATTCACCTAGCTTCAGTGCTATATAATCTACCTGTAATCATAGAGTCAAAACTGAACCCAGATCCAGTTTTGTTTTTTTTTCAAGGGGAGCTGGTGAATAACAACATAATGCTGTATAAATTACCTCAGCCAGAATACTGATGCTAAATAGGCTTGCTGAAGAAAACAAGAACAAAGTGATCAGCCTTGCTGAAGATAATGGGGTTTGCAAAACGAATGCCATTTTGCAAATGGAACAAAACCCAGCTCCCCTCAAAGGGTGGTCCAAGCTCAGTATCCCTCTTATACAACCAAAATTCCTTCTTCCCAAGACATTTTGACAGTTAGCTGGAGCAAGCTGATAGACAGGGCTTAGATTAGGCAAGCTTTCCTGGCATCCCAGCAACATGATCAGACTCATTC
Organism: Chiroxiphia lanceolata; assembly: GCF_009829145.1. Lineage (NCBI taxonomy): Eukaryota > Metazoa > Chordata > Aves > Passeriformes > Pipridae > Chiroxiphia > Chiroxiphia lanceolata. The sequence continues at coordinate 62,134,628 of NC_045637.1, read as the reverse complement.
CATGTTCCAAATTCTTTTGGCAATAGGAGATTAAACTCCCAAACAAGCATAATACCGAGCTGCAATTCAAGGTTTCAGGTTTGAGGTTTGCAGAACACACAGCCAGGTGCACCATCTACTCAAAAGGCCAAGATCTGCTTTATCATCACACTTTGTAAGGGCTAGGGATTTCCAATGACCAAACAAGGCAGTATTCTGGACTAATGCCATTTTGGAAGTAAGATCTAAATAGCTATTTCTCGTTTAAAATTAATCAAAGAAAGTTAGGTCCATAATTATAGTTCCTAAAACCATATGCTTCTTTTTCTAGCAGAATTTCTCAGCAATATATGGTTCTTGCACTGACCAGCTCACAAAGCATTCACTGATGCTCCTTTCAGAAGGTTCCTCATTTCCACACAATTACCTGTGCAACACTTAAATGCTGCCACAAATCACGTAATTTTTATCAAGAGAATATCTGAAATCCACAGGATTTTTCCACAGCCAAAATATATCATTTGGAAAGTGCTGTCTTTGAAGGTACTAACTCCACACAGAAGATACATTCTTAACTTGCTTTAGGCTGCAAAAAACTCAGTGAGAGCACCAGCTCAGTAAAAATCCCTGTATTGCTCAGCATTTTGGGGCTATCTCATTGTGTGAACTTCGACAAGGCCAAGTGCAAGGCCCTTGCACGTGGGTCGGGGCAATCCCAAGGACAAACACAGGTTGGGCAGAGAATGGATTAAGAGCAGTCCTGAGAAGAAGGACTTCAGGGTGCTGGTGAATGAGGAGCTCAACATGATGTGGCAATGTGCACTCATAGCCCAGAAGGTCAACCATGTCCTGGGCTGCATCAAAAGCAACATGGCCAGCAGGTTGAAGGAGTTGATTCTCCCCCTCTGCTCTGCTCTGGTGAGGCCCCACCTGGAGAGCTGTGTTCAGCAGTAGAATCCCCAACATAAGAAGGAAACGGACCTGCTGGAGCGCGTCCAAAAGAGGACTACAAAGATAATCACATGGCTGGAGCACCACTCCTATGAAGACAGGCTGAGAGAGTTGGAGTTGTTCAGATTGGAGAAGAGAAGGCTCCTGGCAGACCCTACAGCAGCCTTCCAGTACCTAAAGGTGGCCTACAGGAAAGCCATCAAGAGACATTTTACAATGGCATGTAGTAATAGGACAAGGGGCAATGGCTTCAACTGAAAGAGGGTGGGGTTTGATCAGATATTAGAAAGAAATTCTTTATTGTGAGAGTAGTGAGGCACTGGAACAGGTTGCCCAGAAATGTTGTGGATGCCCCATCCCTGGCCCCTGTCCAAGGCCAGGTTATATCCGGCTGTGAGCAACCTGGTCTAGTAGAAGGTGTTCCTGCTCACAGAATCAGAGGATCTTTAATGTCCCTTCCAGCCCAAACTATTTCATGATTCCATCTATTTATCTATATATTTTTACAACAGCAACCAACATAATTTGCAGCCAAGATCCAAAAAGCAGTTCTCAAAGAGGGATTACAGTTTTTAATAAATGGATTTTTTAGCACTGAGATTACTGTCTCATGTTTATTTGATGCTTCATTCTCTTCAGAAATTAGATACTGATGAGAATCTGTGTCACAAAAGTATTTGAATCTCTATGTAAGAGGAGAGTGAATGAAGACAATGAAGACTGATACAAACACTTCTGAATATAAGTACAGTTAGCATCTAATGCATCTTCTAAAGAGCGTAAGCATCATCACATTTCCATTATTTTAATATGACCAAAATGAAAGATAACAGCAGAGTTGATACGATGCTTTCATATAACCATGGTGATATGAGATAAAGACAGGAGCTATTTTTTAGATTTCCAGTATTATTATCCTTAACAGGCTGTAAGAATAAACTTAAAGGTGGAGAGTGGAGTGTCAAAATGAGTCCTTACCTTATTTTTCTATATACGAAGCCAGCATGCAAAAACTAATTTACAGGTACAGGACTCAGAAGCCACATATGTTACCGGGATGACTCTCTCCCATAGGAGTTAAGGCTTAAAATGATTACTGAACATTGGCCACAGAAAGCTTCCGGAACTTGATAGTAGCAGTGATGAGCCAGATGATGCAATCAACACCACAAGTCTGACAGGGATTTGTGATGCTCAGACAAATATTGTATCAAATCAACTCTTGGTGAAAAAGGAGATTGGAAGAGAGAGAACCTATTTTAAGCTGATATTTCCAAGGAAGGCGTGCTTTTGTTTTATAGCTAAGTGAGACCAACAGATAGCTGCTGCAGAAAGAAGCAACTCTACTGCTCCTTTTTGTGTGCTGTACTTGTTTGACTCTGCAGTACGTCTGTTCAGGGAGCTCAATCAACAAACCTTCTACAAAACAATGCAATCAGTTTTTCTGCCATTTTAACTTCGTCTGAAAGCACATGGCCAAGGAGCCAGGTAGGGGAGTAGAGAAGAAAGCTCATCCCTTGCAGACACGACCACCTATTAGACTGACTAATTTGTAATAGAGAAGCACTCCCTGAAGTTCCTGTCCACAGTAGAGTTCCTCAACAGACTGAGCCGGGAAGAGGAGGATTTGAGATTGAAAGCAGTTAGCAACTCATTTATTTGCAATCCTGTGGATTCACATCTTTTAAAGGATCGTGCTATGGCATGGAGCCATCTTTATTATAGTCCCACACATGGTACTTTATGAGGCAATTTATGTTCAGCATTTTTACTGGATCTCACGCTCCTAACTCAATTACTTTTGTAAAGCTTGCCCTCTAGGATCACTTGCAGCCCAAGCTCAAAGTTTTAAGACTCCTTCCATACATTCAAAAGCTAATTAAAAAAAAAATCAACTTCTGTTCAATGTCAATAACATAACTTCCAGGCAGAAACATTTTTTGTCACAGGTGAGAGGAATCCATGTCAAGAAGAAGGAAGACAAAGGCAGAAAGCAGCATTTTGGCAAAGGATAGCATGGTCCTCCATTTTATTACTGTAACTGAACCTCTGTGAAACTGTGGCCAGTGGAAGAGATGTTTACTGTATTAGTGTGACTGTAGCAGTGTATGCAAGGGAAAGGCCCTTGAAAAGGTACAAGGAAAGGAGAAGTGAAGAAACGGGAAAAGCTTTTCCTTTGCTGAACAGCGATCTGCAATTGATACAAAATATTCCAAGCAAACATTTATTTCTTCTAGAAGCCAATTCCTAACTTCAGTTTTCTGATATCATGAATTTGCTAAATGATATTTTGAAAAGAATTTTTCCTCCAGTTGCTTGCATACTTAACCAAAGGGGCTGAGGAATGTGTCTTACCATACAAGTGTCCAGATCCTCCAAACGTTCTATCTCTGTCAACTCCTCAACTGTAATGATAGAGCGTTTAGTTGGTTTTTCTTCAGCTAACTCAATCTCCAGTGACTCTTGTTGTGGAAGTGGTTTGCCACGTCTGGTCAAATGGTCAGCCTGGAGACAAAGATAAGAGACAAGAACACACCAGTCAAACTTTAAAAAGACAAACAGAACCCAACCAGAAGGTTTACAGAACTTCAGTGATCACAGGAACCTAGAAGACCAAGTACAAAAGCCAAGCTCTGTTGTGTGTGCTATTCTTCACACTGGGTTTGTTTTATAAAGAAAATAAAAGTGTGGAAGGGAAGCTTTCTCCTAAACCATTTTTTTTTAATTAACAAACACAAAGGCATGTACAATTTCAGTTAATATAATTTTTCTAATTATTCAATGGCCAAATGTTATTACCCGCTATAGGAAAAGCAGGACAGCTTTGTTAAATACCTCAGTTCTGTATCACTGAAGAAATAGACAGAGAAAAGCTCTAACAACAATAGAATCCATTTTTAGACCTGCATAGCAAAAACTGTTACTAAGACCACAGAGAATGTTATGTGAGCCACCCTGGATTGTACTTGGAAGCAAGCGGGTTCATGCTGTCATGAAAATGATGAAATATTTTCTAGTTCTTTTGATAACTAAAGAGAACATTAAATAACACCTGTCAAAAGCAAGTATTTCAAGACCAGCTAGCCCAAATCAGCAGAAACCTTCAAAAAGGCAGCTAGGGAGAGCTGTAGTCCACTGTTTAACATCAGCACAACTCCCAACAACCAGTGGATTGCGGTTTTGTTAACCATCAAAAAGGGTAAACAGATGATCTGAGTCAATTACAGCTCATTGAGACTAGTGTCTACTTAGGAAAAACAACTGGAGAGCTCCTATGAATTTATCTTCAAGCACACTAAAATAGCTACAATAATAATTAATGCTAAACGTCATCACATTACGCAAACTGAGGTCTTCTCAAACAAGGTTCATTTTTCGAAGTTGCTTCAAACACGACTATGTCAGTGCAACACACACAGACATTTGTAGGTGGCTGAATTAGTAGTAGGTGACACTCCAATTTAAGGAGCTGGCTCAGAACTGTTTCAGTGCATTTAATCTTTTCTGTTTTAAGAACTAGTTGCCAGCTCTCAGATTGCAGCTGTCAATTGAAGATTAACAGTGTTAAATTAGACAGGAGTTCCTCTACCAGCATTTTTGAGATCTGTACTCTTCAATGTTTTCACCAGTGTTATGCTACCTGAAGGAACCTGCAGCTAATAGAAACATAGGAGAAAGAGACATGTTACTAATGCAGGTCAAAATGGATGATAAAATAAATCAATTCAAATCAAATGTACAGACAATCATTCCTTAGTAACCAAGAGCAACTAGCAACTATCCATGGACACAATCCTGAAACGCAACAAGTGCCAAGCATCCAGAAGCCATTAGTGAGAGGGAGTCTAGCAAATCCTGCCCTGAAAATGAGCTGCCACTGAAACTTCTTGGCTATGTAAATACAAGGAGTGAGGAATACCAGGAGAAAAACCATTTTACTCCTGTGTACAGTGTTGGTTAAAACATTGGAATAGTCAGTCTGGTTCTGGAGACCATAATTTTAAAAGAAGATTTTAAAACAGCTGGAGAAAGTGCAGAGGATTGTCACTGGAGGCTGGAGAAAATGACACACTCTGCAAGAATCAGGGTATGTCCAAGTTGTGCAATACCACTGGACAGAGACAGCCCACTGCTCATGCCAGCTGAGCCTCCTCCAGGACAAACTGGAGCTCATTAATGTGGTCACTCCCACAGCAGGCTGCTGCTGCTGCATAGCTCCTGAGACCAGAGGTTGTACCTTTACACAATGCTGCTCTGTATTACAAAGATGTATGCTCAAATAACGCAGTCTTTTATTTAAAAAAACAGAAAGGAGGGGGAGCAGAAAGAATTATTTGTTTTCTGTGTGTGAGGACTTTCATAAAGAGGAAATAAAGAGAAATATATATGGCTCCCTTATCTTGTGGAGAAAAGCATCTGAAAAAATTCATGACTGCAAGTTGAAGCCAGAGAAATTTCAATTAGAAATGAAGAGAAACTTTAATCAGGAGAATGACAAACAGTACTGGATTGTCCTTACAGACCCCCATTGCATTAGAAGTAAAAATGTTTTTCCATAGATATAGGGTTGTTTATTTCTTCTACTCTTGATGAAACAAGTACCTTTACAATAATAAGTATCTGTGCCTCCTGACAGCTCAGCACCTTCAAGTAGCAAACTTTGTTTCCTTCCCTATGTTCCTACTCCTTTCCCTTCAAACTGGATACCTAAATTTCTGAGATAGCCTCAAGATATATGTTCAGAGAACAAGGTCTCAGCAGTCTCTAAGGAATTCTGAAGAATGAAATCTTACCTCTCATTTCATGAGCAACCAACCCTTATCATCTCACCACAGCAAATACCGTCATTGTTCTTAACTAAGGACTCAACGCTGCATCCTGATGGCGTTTTTACTTCTAGGTCTGACAACAGCTCAAAAGATGATAGGATAAATATACAATACAGTCTCTTCCAAGGCTGCATCTTTCTTAAAGCAAAGAGGCAAGAATCCCAACATCATATTTCAAATGATGTCAGGATGTCAACGAAAATAAGACCAATTTCAAAATAGAGCTGTGAAAGGAGAAACTGAACAAGTTATGAATGTAAATGGCATTGTTAAGGTCTGGCATATCAGATATCAACCAGGGAAATACTCACCAGTTTGTGATGGCAATGGGAAAGTGCATCCAGAATTTCATCTACAACTCGGTCAGACAGGAAAGAAGCCACTGTCAGCTTTACTTCACTGTGTGAGGATTAGAAATGAGAGAACGTTTTAATTCACGCAGGAGAATTTTGTCTTTATTACACGTTCAACAGTGTGATGATTATCCATAGTGCTGTCACTTTATTTGAAGTAAAACATTAGAGGGTGTCAGGATACATGACTGCAGGTTTCAGAAATAAACTCATGAATCACACAATAAACACAGGAGCCTCTGTACCATATTTAACCTGCTTCTAACAGTTTTCCATGAGATGAAATGAAAACATCTGGGTAAAAGAGCTGAATAAAAATCAGAAGTGAAACTCAGTAAGGAACACTCTGCCACTGAAGTCAGAGAAACATGAATCTCAGACAAATGGGATAGGACAGTGCTGCCTGTTTAACACTACTACACTGAACAACTACAATCCATTCATTTCCTTAATTCCCTTTTTGTGTTTGCCTGACAGTTGAAGGACAAGTGTACAATGCTGGTTCTCCATCCCAACTTTGCTTCTTCTTTTGCTCTAGTTAACCACTTTCTGTCCCAAGAACTTCATGTCAGCCATTCCACCTACACACGTATACGAAGAACACCAACACTCCCTGCACACAGAACTTAAGTTTCACTGTTAACTCCCTGTCAAGGAAATGTGTACCCTGAATTGCTCCCTTGGGGTCCCATTTTTGGCGACAGTGCCAAAGACTCAGGCTGTGAAGGGCAGCTGATTTGGAGCTTACAAGTACATATGCCTGAGTTGCAGCCAGAAGCTCCATCTCTCCTGCCTCTGCTTTCAAGGTCAACTGTTTCACCTCACACTTTCCAGCAAGTGACGTGATTTTATTTTTTTATGTGTGGACTGAGCAGCTTTGGATTAACAAAGTTATTTCTGTGTGGGTCTATCATTACTGCTGCAGAAGGCCTGGACAAAAATGTAAGGAACTCCTTGGAAAGGCAATAGAGAAGTAGAATGGTGGCCAAGCCACAGTGGGAAGAGAATGAGAGCGAAGGGATCTCTCTAAGCTACCGATATTAATTTAAAATAATATAAGGCAGGAAGGGTGACAGTGTGGCCCCCTCACCCCACTGACAGTTCCAGCTCCTACAAGTGGAAAAGCCAGTATTATTGTTTTGGGGTCAAGATTTGTTTGATAGGACTAAAGTGAAGAAAACTGACTCCCTGAACCAATTTAAACACTCTGAAGGCATAGCTAAAGGCTTTAACACCTTTTCCTGCCTATTCTGCTGTACTCGGCAAAAATAATTTCCAAGTCTTACTGTTTTCTTCTTCTGCAAAGATATTAGCATCGCAATACAAAATGACATGCTTTTCCATCAAGCAGAAAGGAACTGAGAAAGTTTAAGTACAGGTCAACCACATTATACTGCATAAATATATTCTCTGGTATACATTTGATACGAAAAAAAAGCAGTAAAAAGTCAGGTAAAAGCCTCTTTTTTAAAGGACAAACTATGAGTTATTTAAGGTAACAGCTTCTGCTCCAGGTTTGTGGTTTGAATATTCAAGTTTCCATTTCTTAAGTATGTCTGTCTGCTGTGCAAAACTCCCTTATAAAGTTTTAAAGTGATTGCTATGGCTACAGGACAAGACCAAATGCAGCAACAGACAAAGCACTGCTACCAGTCAAAGTAAAAAGTGCAATTTCCTTCTATTACATTAGTTCAGTGTTACCCAAAAACATAAAAAGGTTTTAAAAAATGTATCAGTCATGAAAACATTATTTGTGTACCAGAAACCAAATCTTTTACTAAATAAAACAGAACACATGCATCAATATATGAATCTCCTGAATTAAGTTCACCAGACCTGTAGGGCGATTTCCTGCTCTTTGAATGGCATAATATAGTTTCTTGTGAGCCACAAAAGCATTCCAAAATTCTTCTATTACACAAACACACATACACACACATAAACCCCAAATCCAAATTCTATGACCAATTTTGTCAGATTAGTCTTTTAAAGTACCTAATTTTATTGAGGATATCAATTCCAGATTGCTCTAAGAGGACATTTTTCACAAAAGTGCGTGGGATGGAAATCTTCTCAGTGCTAGCCTCAATCAGGTCTTCACGGATGTGAGCTTTCTTCATTACATTTGGGCAAAGGTTTTCCGCTGCATCCACCATAGACTCAAGGAGCGTCTGCAGCACAGTAAGCAAAAAATAGCATTACATATTGGGATTTACTTTAGCCGGAAGACAACAGCATTATTCTGGTGAATAGCACTACAACACTTTGAGACTTGTAGTTTTGACAATTCTCCTTCCTACTTTCCAATCCACTGCAACTCAGCTGCAGTAAAAGATATTTTACAAAATACAGCTGTTAAAATTAATATACTTATTTAGAAAACATCCTACAACTATACTTGCTTGCCTTTTCAAATATGAAACTTCTCTATGTTTAACCGTCAGAACAATAAATTAGCTTCTCTTGTGTACCCACCACTGCAGTGGATGCTCTGCTGCAGCTGCCTTCCCTCTAAACTGTGCCCTGAATAACCAATTTCCATCAATACTCCAGACCTGCCAATTTGTAAGAAGCACCAGCATATGAAAAAACGAGACTATCGACAACTCAGTATGCTGTACATGGCTGGAATATACTAGCCAAATATTAAGAAGTAGCTACAAGTGTGATTTGCAGTGGGCATGCAAACCTTTAATATATGTACCTCATTTACATACACTTAAATCCACAGGGAACTTTAGGTGCAGGCAACAATTTTTATTCGCACAGAATCACAGAATGGGTGAAAGGCTGGAGGTCATCTAGCCCAACCTCCCCGGTCCAGCAGATTTCCCTAGAGCACATTACTCAAGGTTGTGTCCAGGTAGCTTCTGAACATCTCCAGTGAGGGAGAGTCCACAACTTCCCTGGGCAATCTGTTCCAGAGCATGGTCACCCACACAGTAAAGAAATTCTTCCTCATGTTCAGGTGGAACTTTCTGTGCATCAGTTTCTGCCCATTGCTTTTTGCCCTATTGCTCGGCACCACCGAGAAGAGTCTGTCTCCATCATCTTGACACCCTCCCTTCCAATGGTTCCATATATTTATAAGATTCCCTCTCCGTCTTCTCTTTGGCCCAGTTCCCTCAACCTTTCCTCATAAGTGAGGTGCTCCAGTCCTCTAACCATCTTTGTAGCCCTCTGCTGGACTCGCTCCTGGAGTTCTATCTCTCTTTCTTTTTAAATGACTGATCAAAACCCCAAACCAGAAGAAAACCATACACACTCCAGAAATAAGACCATGTTACAAACCCTCCAACTCCCTCAACTCTATTTTTCTTAGCATAAGGTCTCCTGTACTGACAGTATCTTCCCTCTTAAACTTTCTCTTAGAAAAATGTTTCATAGAAATCCTCAATGCTACGAAGTTACGTTAAGAAAGCCCCTTTTAGTCGCATGAGATTTATCTCCTACCTGTGCCTGTGAGAGAAGTAATTCTGGTTTAAATCCTCTTTATCACCTGCTGGTTTCTTTTTGAAACCCCAGCTATGACCAGAAGGCTCAAGAGCCCTCACTACAGGCATGAGTGAGGGCTCATAGTGCACCTCACATAGTCATCCATCTATAAACTTGTGTCATGAAAGTGCAGGAAAGCTCTAATGTACACATGCAGGGATCAGGATGAGTCATAGAACCAGTACTAGTGTTCTTGTCACTGAAATATTTTTCCTCTAATTGTTTTCATATCCAAAAAGGTTAGGATACCTGTGGTCCTACACAGAAGGTATAAAATAATAAGCTGGTCATCTAGAAAAACAATTTTAAATTCATACAGTTTTACTACATAATGATATGTACCCTGTGTACAGTAAAACACATTCACTTATAAACACAAAGCAGTATTTTCTGATAAGACTGGAATTGTTGTTTGTTCAAATTCTCTCCTATATCCACCTTACTTCATCTCCAGTCCCAGCAATGCAGGAAATCTATTTTAGGTATCTTCAGAAGGCTGTTCAACCAGCAATTAATTTCCCACCGAATAAATTGTTTCAGAGATTGCAAAAGGCCCAAGCTCATTAGCACAAGATGTGAAAACAAACTCTCTGTGTCCATTCCCAGTATGAAGCACTACTTAGAAAGACCAGTAAGGAGGGGTTTTTCTCCAGCAGCTGGTCCTGTTGTCCAGTGAAGCTGCTTTCATGCTGCTGCACTCCAGTGACTGTGAGGTCTCCTCAGCCTACAGTGCTTCCACAGTGGCATATACAAACACATTGTCCTTGGTTCATGCTTCAGTGTAAGTGCAAGACTCATTTTACCCCAACTTTGAATCCTCCAAACAAGTGGGACAAGCAGAAATTATTAGCAGACATCAGATAGTTCACCATATGCCATACCACATGAAGCTTTCAAGCAGTTTTTTAAAATCCAAAGGAAGGTGGAAAGACAAAAGGAACAGGACAGGGGCCAGTTTACCAATATGGGCCAACATGTCTCCAGTAAGACTGGAAGTTGATAACCAAACAGAAAAAGGTACTTACCAAAAAAAAAAAAAAAAGAAAGAAAATAGCAGTTTCATTGGAATGGTATACTAGGTAAGCCTATGTTTAACCCAGGTACTTGTAAATATTGTACAAAAATAATGAATTGCACCCCTTGAAAACTCTACCAGACTTCCTTTTTCTTCTCGATGTCACACAGCGGTAATGACCTCAGGTTCAACTCCATTGTAGCAGAGCTTTCTTCTCTTTCCATAGCCCTACTACATAATTATGCCCTACATAATTGGCAATTTTCACATATAGATATTGAGCAAGAAACAAAAACCACCATTACTGCATAATAATTTCAATGATTCAAAGCAGTATCTTTCAGTCTATAACTCTTACAGACTGAAAAAAACAGACTGCTCTTTAAGCCTAGATTCATGAGGACAACAAAGCAACATGAAGCAGCCACAGTGTACAGGGAAGTCTGATCTTTACAGCATTTGATTTACAGTTATAAGGGACAACTGTCACTATGGAGCTTGTTTCTGGGTTCCTAAGCTCTCTGCACTTTAATACTCCCGTTCTCCCCTCCTTCAATCCCCCAGAGATTCTGGGACAGCATGACTGAGAAAGAGCCTTTCAAGCTCCTGCAGACATATTCACAGGGAGGATAAAGAACCTAAATGGTAGAGACAACTGAGCCAGGTACACTACTAACGAGAGTTTCTGATACATCCATTTTTTATCATGCTGCGTGAAGGTGTCAGTGGGAAGTAGAAGGAAAAACTGAAGACTTTTCCTGAAAATCTCAGAATTAATTTTTACTCAAAAAACCTCAAAGAATGTGCAATTTAAGTCAAATAGAGTTTGGATCCCATTTTAATTGCACAACTGAACATAATTTCTTCAGTGGTGGATTTCAGCAGTTAATTTCACATGGCTGTTACTGTATCTACAGAAACCTTTCCTCCTTCTAATTGTATCCCAAAACCTTTCACTGATGGAAACACATCAATCAATATTGACTGTGAAAGGGCACGTATTTCAGTCACAAGACTACACGTGCCAGTCACCAGGCGTGCAGAAAGAAAAGAAAAAAGTACTGCGCACAGCTAAAGAATCTTAATATTCGGGAGAAAGATATGGTGAGAACAAAAGGACTGGAGTATGACGATATCAAAACAGGTGATGAAGCTAAAAAACGCTTTGCACTAGAACAGAATTTAGGAAGAATATTCCAGCACTCTTGACCTCACAAAACAAGCATCTTTTGCCTAGGCTCCACTTCTCTCGCTTATTTTTCCTTGGGCCTTTGCTGGTTGAATAAAGCATCTCTGGGTTCTATGTGTCCACAGTGACACCAGCAGGAGATGAAAAATGCATACAGTGCTAGAATTTCTCCTTTGATCAACTCAACTCATTCCAAGATACTGCTTTTCCTTACTCTAACTTCTTACTTTCCACCTCTTCCCTTTTTTCAGTTAAAAACAAAATAAAAAATCTCATATTGTCTGAAGAATGTTCATCAGCTTTACACAACTTCCAAACTTTTTTTAAGAATCAGGCTGTGGTTGCTATGGAAGCTAAAAATCAAAAACTCAATTCACATTATACAGGATGTTTTTCTGCCAACAATTACAAAAACAACTGTCCTTATACGACCTCCCTTGTCTATCTTTACAAAAAATAAACTGCTTATTATGTTTTAAATTGGCGTAAACAATTGGGAAAAAAAATCCTAATCCAAGTTCAACATTTTCTCCTGCATGCAAAGTACACCACCACAGAACTTAAAGGGAAACCTTTCAGCCTGAAGCGTAAAATTAATAAAAACGAGAGTTAGAATACACAAGGAGCAATATGACTTTGTAGTTTCTTGTAAGCCACTTAAACTTGAATGACAACACAAATTAAAAGTAAACCTAGAAGTTAGAATGAGTGAGCTGAAGTGCTTTTCATTTTAAATGTATAAAAGTATAAATGGAAGACCCATGAACTCAATCTTACGCCAAGAACTATAAATAACATTCCAAATGCTGATGAGACTTATTTTTCTACATTTCTGTAAGAGTATCCAAGATGAACTTATTAAAGTGCATGAGCCCAGCATGAAGGGCTGACCTAACTATTCCCATTCCAATAACAGCCTAAGAGTTCCACTGGGAAGTGTCTTATGGATAAATCACTTTCATGGCTGCAGAAAACTTCACTTATTTCATATAATGGGGAAAGGGAGACACATACTAAAAATCAAGCACCATTTTCCTCCTCATTAACTTTTTAATTTCAAAAAAGTAATTAGTAATATGGTATTATTATTGTTCTTCATTATATTCCCACTGACTAAAGCATTTCCATGTTGTTTCAACTGAAAGATCAAAGAATCTGAAAATGAAGGTTGAAAAGTTTAAATACAACAGAACACAGGCAAGGCAGCTTAGTCGTAAACTCAGGTTGATCTGAGCTGCCCCAGAGTCATATTCTTAAATTCACCAGCTTCCATACAGATCCCAACTGTTGTTAAAATCCCCCCATTCTGTCTTCTTTCCGGACTGATAGCTTTGCACAAGATGGCTCTTCTTTGCTTGTTATACAGTAAAAGCTAACGTAACTGAAGGTTCAAGTTTCTGAGCAGGAGCTGGCTGAACACAGGCGAGAACAATTACAGATCAATGACATTTATTTCAAGAACTGAGGTTGACAAGCATTTGTGAAAAGACTTCCTGCAAAGCTGCCTGTACTAATTCTTTGGGCACTCTCAATACATACAAGTTGCCCAAATCAAACAGTAAAGTGGAAAATCTGCATCAGGTTCAAGTGGTCACTGGGGAAAAAATTCTGCAATGGAGCCTACAGAAAAGCAGTTTTCACTCCAGTGGGACACCTTAACTACTGAGTACTTTTCTCCAGGGCATGAGGCTTGTTTAGGTGCTTGAGAGATGCCTTTATAAAGGGTTGAAGGAGCAATTGATTAGTCTTTGCCTTCTAAAAGATGAAATAAGTTGATAATAAACAGTATGTGCTCCTGCTGCCCACTGAAAACACTAAAGCAACTTTTCTTTTAATTCCAACTGAGCAAAAATCCAGATAATGCAGTCCAAAGTTATAAGAAATTAATAATGAAAAAACAGCTTACATACAAATCTACTGAGAAGTTAAAAAAAAGAAAAAAAGTGTGGTACATTTGCATTTAGCAACAGAAAACCTCAGATTTAGTTATTACTGCATGTAACAGATGGTAATACACCTATCCACAGACCTTAAGTTGCTCATCCACTACCCTTGTGACTTCTCCAGCCATGGATTCAAGTGTCTCTTGGATTGGATTGGAGAGTGAACCATTTGCTCCTGCCCAAGAAGCTCCACCAAGGTGATACAGATTTGGTAAGAGCTGTAAGACAGGAAGAGTATCTTCAGAAATCAGGCTCATCACTACCTGCTTTCAAATCAGGACAAATAGGAGAAAACCTATTTGGCTAAATCAAAGTCTTTATAAATTAGAATTATCATATTAAATACTATCTATAGCTGATCATCTGAAAAAAATACCCTTTTGCGACACATTGTTATTTTAACTCCCCAAAAAGAGAAAAGCTGCAAACATACACAGAACTGCTCTCAGCACTACCAGTATGCTGGGAAAGGCTTACTGTTTTGGAGTTCTTAGCATCCCGCATAAGCCGTTCTGCCGATTTGACATCTTCCTGTACAGCATCCACGCCACAGTTTCTTAAAGAGTTGAGATGATCTTGCACTTTTACACATATCCTGTCAATCATCTATTTGAACAAAAGACACACAAAAGATAAAAACATCAGAATGTTGGTCAAACACAAACATAATCCAGTCCAGGTAGAAAATCAACAGTAGCATGATGAGATTTGTAGTGACAATCTGGAAATGCAAGATCAGAGCTTGGAGGTAGTACAGTACTAGTGCAAAAAAGCACTACATCTCATAAGGGCACATCTAAACATTGCGAAAATAAATAAAACTTTACCATTTGAAAAAATTAAACAATTTGGAATATTTCCTCAACAGTTACCCCCAGGATAACTGCAAATAATCAAGTTATCCAGTTCAAGTTGCTCTGTTTTTTTGGAGCAACTTAAATGCTGAAAACGTTGTTGATATATTTAATACTTAGGTCCAGAAATCACTGAACTGTTAAGAAATTCAGACAGTAAAAGAAAGTTCTGCCATTTAACAAACACTATCAGAGATTTTTTCCCATCTAAGCAAAATGCAATCACACAAGCTTCTGGAGTATTCTTTCAAAATAGAAATATTCCTAGTTGCAAGGGAATTCAAACTACCAAAGCAGAAGTTTCCATCATACCTTTCACAGTGGGATAAATTGAACTTAATCTGTATCTGCAACATAATTCATTCAACATGCTGAAAACACAGGGCAGGGCGGTATATCTGTATCCTTACAAGACAAACCAATAAGAATGTCTGACATATAGTCAGCTTTGATTAAGATATATGAGGCAGGGAGATATAATAGTTAAAAGTCTTTATCAGCCCACACAGCCTTCATTAGAACTGGCTATTTGACATTTTGAAGTAGACATCTGAGGCGCATGTGTCATCATCATATAAAGTCTACAGTTCTAGCATCTTATATCATTAGCAACAAGAACTGAAATAATTTCACAGCATGCTCCTTTTCTGCTCCACATGACTCCTTCTCTTCAAAGGGTTTTGGGTGGGCCTTTTTGTCCAAGTACAAAAAGTTAATTAATTATTAGACAGTGAAAATCTCACTGGGACATCTGGACTAAAAAAAAAATACACTCTGGGAATAATAATGCAATTCTACAATCCTAGATGGTCTTTTCCAGCTCTCTTTTAAAACTGTTTTTAAAATCCATCCTTACTGTACACAATTTAATGCAGAAATCTGTAACTTTACTTTCAAAATAGCAATAAATTATATTTCCTGAAACTGATGTGTGTGTGGTGTTGGAGGAAAGCACAACTAAAACCAACAAGCTATAAAAAGATCTAATATTAATTCATATGGAGATTAGTAACTTAGGGGAAAAAAGTGGCATTGGAACAGATAAATTACTAGAATAAAACAAAGTGGTACTGTTCTCTTACAGTTTTCAGTGCCTGTACATCTCCATGTACTGTTTTCTCTGTTGAGAGGTTACAGTACAATTTTAGGCTCCAGTAATAAAACTCTGTCCCATTAAATTTTAGTAACACAGGTATAAAAGGCCACTTGAAATTAGGATCACCACAAAAAATGCAGAAAACAGAGAGAAATTCCATCGACTCAGCTGAAGAGCAAAACAGATATTTCTCTCCCATTTGCTAGAGTCTGCTATTTGCATGGGAACACAGCTGGTGCAAACAAACAGATAAGGAAATTTAAAACAAAGGTTGTGACAAGTTTTATTCTTCTTACATCACCTTGCTTCTTTACTGGTGTAGTAGAGGTGAAAACAGCCCTGAGGAGTTCTGGTAAGAAACACACTAGTACAGAGAGAATGATAGGTTACCACAGAAAACTCTTGTAGACCTCTCAAGGACAAAAAACCAGAAGGATACGTGACATCTAGGAAACCTGGTAGTGGCTGACAAAACACAAAAGCTTCCCGGCTTTTAGCAATACTTTGGGCTCTGTTAGGTAGGAAGACCTTCCAGCTGCCCAGACTGTAAAGAGCACAGAAGACTTTTACTTTCCTTTGCTCCCTCCCTCTAAGTAGATCTTCCATTTGGCACCCACATTTTTGAAGGAATAAGGCAGATGATGACTTACTCTCTTAAGGCTGTTTGCTCTGGGGGTAGCTAAGGGCATGTTTACATGGTTGCTTAGTGCTAAGCAGAGAGACTGCAACTGGTTCAGACACCAGAACTGGCAAAGCCAAATCATGCTTTTCACGTTGATGAAAGCCTGTTGAAAAGTCAGACTCCTGAGCACCAGTGAACCAAACTATTCCTAGTTTCAACAGTAGTTCACTTAATAACAGCTCAGGTCTTTCTCTACACAGTACTACTATATAAGACCCCCCTCTCACAAATGCTTTCTTTCCTTCCAAATAGACTATCACCCATAAAGTAAGATGGGCCTTGTGGGTACTAAGGTACTTGGACAGAATGAGGGAGAACTCTCTCCCCAGGTAGATTTTAGGTACTGAGAAGTCCAGTAGGGAACAAGTTCTCACCTGCTGAGTGGTACTGGTGACAATGCCTTGCTGCAGCCGATACGCTTGTTCCTGTAGGTACTTCCTGGTCTCATGATTACGAAGAAGTAGTTTCTATCTAAAAAAAAACACAAAAAAAAAGCCAGATTAGGAAACTGAGTGCAATTGCTTTCAGTTTTGCTGCTGTATCAGAATTGGGTACTGACAAGAAAAACTGCTTAATTATTTATCACCTGCAAACCTTATTCTGTGTGTCTCAGTGCTTAATAATCACATGGGCAAATACTCATTCACTTACAGACAAATTAAATATGGTTAAATACTGTGCTTTTGCCACTGTTTTCTGTAAGAGTCATCTATTTTGAACAATTTAGTAAATTACTCCAACAGATTCTGGTTTGACAAGTATTTGAAGGGACTCTTATCTATTAGATGTTGTAGAGACCATGATGACTCAAGATAGTCAATTCATTTCTTTTAGATGCACTCAGCCCACTGAAAAGATACATTTAAACATCAGTATGTCTGGAGAGAAATAAACTATTTAAAAGTGCCTCAGTTCAAAAGTTGCTTAAGGCTAAGCAGTACAGAAGTGCTCTTCAAAGGTAAACACCTACCATCATCAGCTTAATGGCACATAGAGTAATCCACTAAGCTGACTCTATCAAATTTAGTCAAGTCAAAAAAACCTATTAGTAAACTGTTTAAGGTTCATCAAAGGTCTGAAAGGAAGAGAAGAGAGGAGAAAAGGATGGGTAGAGTGGCCAGCAGATTGTGATGCAGACATTAATATGATGGTCATCTCTGAACCAGCAGCAGCAGCAGCAAGAACTGGAACATTCTGACCAAAGCCCCACAGTAACACAGGGTTTATCCAGTTTTCCCACACTAGGTAGGTAAAGTGTGCTGCAGAGATACTGGAGCTTGGAAGGTTAGCTGCTATGTCCATCTGGTGTTGGACTAACGCCAGGAGCACTCTCACTGTACTCAAGCTGTGGAGTGCTGAAGCTCACTGAGATGTCAGTCAGATGGTTCAGTTGTCCCCACACCAGGCACGGCAGCTCAGTCCATGCAGACGGGCTTTCATTCCTATACGCATGGAATTAGCTGTGTTCACAGCACCACTCCTGAGATTGTTACTTTTTTTGGGAGAGAACGTCCTTGTGTTGTGTAAAGAAAGCCTGAACCACACATGTTAAAACAAACTCAGGGTCTAACAGCTTTAGCAACTTAATATGACTAAAAGAAAATGCTCTTTGCACGTAACACCTAATTAACACAGAGAATTTAAATCCTCATGGCCAGAGGCTTCACAGTATTTTTTCAGAAATGCACCTATCGCTCCTAGATATGAACCCAGACAATTTTATTAAATGAGATGTAAGAAGTATGTCCATCCCCTATGATTCAGATTTTAAAAGCAGAATTTAGATCATTTTCATGCATCAAAGAAAAAGGTGCTAACTACCAGTCCTTCTCCCTGTGAGAATTCCTTCACTGAAAATAAGGATCGTTTGCTTTTTAAATCACAGTTATCTGTAAGAACTATTATAAGGTTTTATGACCTTACCCTGGCTGAAGGTAAACTACGCATTAAAGAGATGTAAATTGTATGCTTTCTGATTGAGCAGGAGGCTCATTTGGAGCTTGCTAGATTACTGTATTAAAAGTCAGCTGGGAGCTTTATACTCATGCAAGTGGAACAGCTACAGATACTGTCAACACCTTTTCATCCTAAAGAAACATGCTGGTGCAGTTGCTTATTTAGGGCAACAGTGTGTGAGTTTTACACATAGAATATAAATTAACACGGCAGTAAATGTTTTCATTCTCCCTCAAATTAAAGAGCATCCTTTGTTTTGTACAGAACTAACTGCACTTTTATGCCAATATACAAAAATGTGTACCAATAATTCTAAACATATGAAAACACGCACAAGTACATATGTAGCAAACATGCAGTTTCTAACTCTCCTTTTGTAGTTAGGCACACAGTACTACGAGGTGTAGCTTGCACTCTTTAAGTTAGGACTTTCTGACACTACAACCCT
This sequence comes from Chiroxiphia lanceolata, assembly GCF_009829145.1. Taxonomy (NCBI): domain Eukaryota; kingdom Metazoa; phylum Chordata; class Aves; order Passeriformes; family Pipridae; genus Chiroxiphia; species Chiroxiphia lanceolata. The sequence goes on along the minus strand of NC_045637.1, from coordinate 62,115,838 downwards.
TGCATTACATCAGTCTTCACTTCAACCATTCTGTGGAACAAAAAGCTCTTGCGCACTTGGTTACCACATATATGTCTATGCAAATCAAACAATCCATGAATCTAGCCTAGAATTCTTACTCAGCCAAGCATGAAGGCTCAGTCTCTTAAAATTACTACGTTATTTTCGGTGATTTTATGTCTGTGCATTGGTGGTATATGCAATACCTTTTGCAAGTGCCTCTTCTGTTTTCTCAGGGTTTGTTTTGAGTGCTTGGGAGGCATCATTCATCGGTATAGGCATGAATCTCAATGTATAATTCCTAAAGAAAATAAAATTTAATAGTGAAAGTTAATGTAATTACTGTACCTCATTATGAAGAATAACTTAGAAGGGAGAAATAAGGTGTCATCTAGCTTGCTTGTGGAAGGTACTAAGAATGTATTTTTCATATTTGTAAGTGGACAACTGGAGGCAGGCATGCTCCTTTTTGTTGTTTAAAAAATTCTTCCTTGCTTCTAGACAGAGGCGCAGATTTTGAAAAGCAAAAAATGCAGTTACGTGGTCAATGCCCAGTGGCTGCTGAATTAAGGCCTAGTTGCCTTCTGTACCTCTGTACACAAGGTGAGATTATTTTTCTCCTATATCTAAACAGAACAGAGAGCATCAGTGCCTGCTGGCAACTTTATCAGATCTAAGACTAAATGGAAATATTCAGTAACAGACAAGATAGCAACTAAGAGACTGAGCTTTGAAAATTTACCATTTAATAACTTCTTGTGTTTATAACAATTTGAGACACTTGCTGAATTTTTAATAAAAGCTGACAAAATAAGCATAGCATCTCCACATTGTTTTATGTAGACAATTGCTCTCTGGCATTTGACTTTTTTTTTGCAAAATATTTCTGTAGTTTTTGTCCATCTGCTGCAATATGAGAATAAAGATAAGGGTCTTGAGTCAAAAACTGCAATTTAAACTCTGAGAACATAAGTTGCCTTGCATTGTTGTAGCAGTTACACCTAAGATGCTACATGCAGTGGTATGTCCAGTACACCTTCAGATTTGAACAAATGAAGAGAAAAAAAAAAAGCAGGAAGTTTGTAAAACCTGGAAAAGAAATTATCCTTCTATTTCCATAAATCCTTATTTTCCTGCAAATATCTTTCTCCTCTTCAGCTGTCTGCAAATGTCCCCGTAATTGTCTGTTCCTATTCCTCAGAGCTACATAAACATGTTGGAACCCTCTATTTTTGAACATTTTAGAGTTGGCAATTTCACGGAGTCACCACCATTCCTCACTAAATGCAGTAACTCCACCAGCAGACAACCTTAAATACTATGACACTCCAGCTTCTTTCACTTCCTCTCCCCCCAGTTGCTTGGCCACATGGAACACTACTTTCTGAAGGACAGTGGTCTTCTTAACTGCCAAACTTGTTGATTCCTTGTCGATACTACCCAACACTTTATCTTAAGTGAATAATGGAAGACTTCTATGTTTCTTCCCCAATGCAAACATGTACAGCTGTCAGTGGCAGGACGTTACTCATACTGACTCAGCAAGGGCCCTGTGATTTCAGTGTCCAACTTTCCACTGCATCACAGTTCAGAAAATTAATTCGTCTCTTGAGTTGTCTTGCCCTCAAAAGAACATTGCAAACTATACAGACTCTGTGATGTGTCCTAATGTAATACTAACCAGTGAATAACTGGCTGTCCATCACCATGTGGAAACTTTTAAATGTCAAGACACCGAGCTCCAAGACAGATAATAATTACATAACTCACTGATTGCCTTACTACTACCTGGCAGGTGGGGTATTTATTTAGTTAAAAGGAAAAAATTGTAGATTTCTAAGGATCTCTACAGCTGTTTGACATTTAAAGCATGCCATTCATTGAAATCTATAATTGCCAGTTCTGCATGCTAGTAATTATATGCTAAATTCAATTTAGTCAAAGGCTTAGTGCACCCTCCCTCACACACATGGACACACACAGCAGAAGGGGAGAAGGGGGGAAAGTGAAAGGTACGGAGATTCATGGAGACACAATCACAGAGAGCAAAACTTTAGAAGACCACTACCTAAGGAAGAAAGGAAATCCTCTGTACTTGGTTTTCCTTTCAAACAGACAGTAATTTTTCAAATGCTATTTGATTTTCATCTAAGAATTAACCAGTTCTTAGAGGAAAAAAGTCAGGAATTAAAGCTCGCTTTTCAACTTTGATCATTAGGAGAAGTATTTATCTTCACACTATTCATTTTTCTCTGTTTCCTTTGAAGTCTAAAAGATTCCTCCATTCTTCTTATATTAACACTCCACTTGTCTCTGTATAGAGTACATTTCCTTCTAATTCAATATCCTGTAATTTCATAACACACCATACACACAGTAAAATACCTATATTTAAAGGATGATAATTTTAGAGAGGTGCTGAAGACTGGAAAGGATGTCCTAACAAACCTCTCCCTCTACGTACAAACATGTGTGACAATGGTCCTACATTTCATCATATGTTATTTCCCTCGTAATAACTTCTGCTCCATTCATGACATACACTCCCTGCTGTGGTGGTGATTTTTACTGTCTATTTTAAAAAAAAACCCAGGAATAAGATAATATGATTTGCAGGTCAGTGTGTGATTTTCATGTCACTGCTATGGGAAGAATTTGTAGGCCTCTATAAACCCCGCACTTTTTTCATCAGTTATTGAAATTTAAGCTATTTCGTCAGTCAGTCCATATAGAAAAAAAAATCTTTTAGGAATGAACATGGGACAATACTATCAGTCCTACGACAAAGCAGGCTCTAGGGCTGGCAAAGCCATGCTTATCTGTACATTAAAATTACAGAGACACAAGTCTCTGATTTTAATTGGCCAGGCTGAATAGGAGGCTTGTTCTAAAATGCTCCCCTGAACTGACACCTGTACTGGACTCTGCAGAAGAACCTCTCAGCATCTCCCATTAGCTGCCTGGGACCCCCTTGGGGCAAACTGCAACAGCCATGCTTCCAGAATTCCCTTGCAGGAATAACATTTCACACGATTATAAACAAAGAAAAGTTGGGAGAAGGGGACAGAAACAATATTCTGATTGCTCTGGTCTGTTTTGAAGTATGTTACAATCCCTCCCAATTCTCCTAAGCCTCCTTCCATACTACTGAAGTCTAGCTTTCTTCTCTTTTTTTTTTGTGGTTTAGTATATGACTATTTTTCTTAAGTTCAAAATAACACATACGACACATATGCCCAAGCAACTTCAGTATATTTCATTCCAGTTTGAGCAACGATTCTTTCCTACAGAATATTGACAGTTTCAGGTATTTTTAGGAAACACAGGGTGAAGGATGTTCTCAAAATGTCTTCAAGACGGATTGTTTACAGCCTAATTGTTTTCAGCCAGTACTGACAGTCCCTCTCTCAAGTTTAAACCTTTGTTGCCTGTGGCTCAGTTTGTGATGTTATCAATGCTTCTGACAATTAAAAAATGTGTAAGGCAACATAAAATAACCTCAGCTTCGAAGTTAAGTAAATGAGATGCCACCTCAACAAAGTTCACTGTAACACAATTATCTACAGCATTTTTTTTAAGATCATTTGCTTTTACCTTAGTATTTCCTCCTCTTTTCTAGTTACTCATCCAAACACTTCAGAACAGAAAAGCTGATGCTAAGCAGAAAATAAGTATATTCCCTTTTCTACCAGACTTCCCCATGTTATTGCTCTCTGAAAGAGAAATGCCTGCAAGTTGACAAATAACCTTTGCAAATTATTATTCACTACTATGAATGGAATCACTGCAAGATGATTTGTTTAATTATACATCACTTATGTAATTTCCACATCAGTGCAACTGAATTAATTTTGAAACCAAGGATATAACTACAAGTTGCATAAAACTAGTAACTTCATAAGCTCTAGCCTCAGACCCCTCCAAGGTTTAAGATGGTCCCTTAAGTAGTTATACAGTTTACAAATATCTTGTCTAAAAAGTAGCAATTGTAGGTTACCTTCACCTTCTAAAAGAGAGCCTTTGCTCCTATCTGACGGATTTAATGATGTGAAACAACTTTAACTGCTGTTTAATTTAAATCCATATTTTATCTCTCTTAAGAAAAGTAATAACATATAAAGAAATGTGATGGAGATGGAGAGAGATGAAAGCAATTTAGCATCCATCACTGGTAATGGCTGCATCTGTGAGTAAACTCATGGAAGCAAAATGACCCAGACCAGAGCAATTACAAAGAACAATGCAATTCCTGAGATCATCACTATTAGTTTAAACTTCCTAGGGGGAAGAAAAAAAGTCAGACCACAAAGGCACACTTCAGTAATTTTCTGTTATTATATACAGCTTCATTCACTGACTAGAATAGAATTTCTGCATGCTATTAACACAACAGAATGAAGAAAAGGGAAAATATTACTAAATTCAGAATTCTAACACTAACAGCAGAACTCAAGGGCCTTAATGCTGATAGCAAAGTATGGATGAAAGAGCCACAGAGCCTTTTCCCATCCTTTTGAAGGATGTGAAATCATGAATTTTCCTTTAGATTAAACACTCTGACACTTAAAATTGAGATCACTCAGCATCTTCAAGACCATATTGACTGCGGTGAGAACTGCAGCTGCTCAGATCATTCAGGATGTAAGTCTTTGGCCCCTTCACAAGTCATTCAACTGCTCGAGAACTTACTTTTCCAGTGCCACAGCTATGTCCTGGAAGCCCTGCGCAGTGATGTTATTCTTGTCCCATATTACAGTTCTGAGAAGTGGTGGGGAAAGGAAAGAAAAATAAAAGTTAAATGAAAATAAATCTATATTGAAACTTTGCATATTGAAATAATACAGTGCTGAATGTTCAAAATTGTATAGCAGAAGGCAACGCTTTAAAAACCTGTCTTTAGTTATATTCTAAAACCTTGAAATGACAGAAGTTATGGACAAACATACCACGAAATTCACTTTCTCTTACTTTAAAAGGGACTCTACTATATTTTCCATCATTAACATATAAACCTAACTTTTCTAAAATACAGCTAATAGAAAGATTTGGAGATGAATTCCAGCTTTTTCAAGTAACAGCACCAAAAACAAAGTTCTTGTTTGCAAAGCAGACAAAACAAATGTCTGCTTTGCAGGCTGCCACCAAAAACCAAGACAACCGCAGTAATTGAACAATCTCTACACAGGTTATATGTATTTAAAAAAATCATGTTGATTGGTTGTCAAAATTTGCAGGCTATTACATATTCAACCCTGCACTAGGCTCATCATACAGTTCCTATGATTCCACATGCAACATAAGTAGCTGTCAATATAAACCATTAGGTTAGGTGCATAAATTGTAGCTCTTTTGAATACACAATAATGATATGAGTGATCAAACCTTGCCCCTCCTCCCCCAATTCAGACCACTCAAGCAGACTGCCTGCCAATTTGCAAACACATGTTCAAAGATCTCATTAGTAGTCAGAAGAGACAGACAAGCGGATAAATCTTGCTTCTGTAAGAGTATCAGTTGTAGCTGTTTTGAAAAAAAAAAAAAGTCTTAAAAACGAACAAAGATTTGTGGTGCTTAAAAGAGAAAAAAAAGAGAGATGGCAGAGTTTCACAAGTATTGACATCCTTCTGTTGTTGCACAGTAATCCCTCTGTTTTTTAGATGGAATGATGGAGGTAAGGAAGAGAGGAAGATAGATTTTACACTCACCCTACAAAGATCATATGCTTAGGGTCAAATCTTGGATATTTCTGCTACTGAAAAATGTGTTTATTTTTCTACCTGGATGTCATTTTATAACATTTTTGGCAGAGCCAAAAAGTTACTATTGCATTATTCAGTTTGTAATCACACCACAGACTGTAGTGACATTATGTCAACTGTGACATTCAGTGTACTGCGAAACATTTCAGTCTGCCATCCTGAAATCCATCAAAGCTTTATTTCTTCAGATACTGTGGTCATTTCAGGTTAATACATTCAATAAAGCTAAGCCATCCCTCCAGTGTTTTCTTGACATTTTTAATATTCAGTTTGGGCATAGTGGCACAAAGACCAGGATCTCTGCCTCTGAACAAATAGCCAGGACTGTTCTGGAGAACTTCTTACCCTTCAGGGATCAAACACTTGGAGACCAAGCACAGAGTAGTCTCTTTACACAGACAGTACCCTGAGGACAGTTCATCTGTACAGTCTGACAAGAGGAGGAGTGAGGATTAGTTTCCTGATGAGGGTGACATATTTAGAGGTCCTCATCCAGATTCATGCTGATTAAGAGTTTTACTGTTTGCAAATCACATACTGGATAGAAAAAAAAGTGAAACTCTCAAGCCATCAGTGCCAGACGTGCTAAAAAGCAGTGAAGTTGTCGGGCGGATGGAGTCGCAGAGAAGAGATGCCAAGGTCCATCAACATGGTAGGCAGGGGAGAGAAGAAGGATGGATGGTCCATGCTGCTACCCATTCTGAATTCCACATGCTCTCAGTTCGAAAACTGATACTCCAGAAGACAAAGAATAACTTACTTCAGTTTCCTACCCAAGTATCAGAATTTTCACTGCTGGAAAGGTCTCCAGTGAAAGAGAGAGAGGAGAAGAAGAGAAGAGTGGCTAAACACTGGATCAGGGTTCCCAGAGACACCATGGAATCTCTGTACTTGCAGATCTTCAAAACCTGCCTGGACAAGGCCCTGAGCAATCCCATATAGCTTTAAAGTTGGCCTGGCTTTGAAAAGGACATTGGATTAAATGACATCCAGAGCTCTATAACAATGTAGTTGTTTGTGTTTTTTTTTTCCTGTGATTCTAGGAAATTTAGAACCCTTTTGGTTCCAACAAGAGGTTTTTCTGTTTAAATTTAGAAAATGCTATTTTCTCCAGTTTCAGTTACGGAAATGTTTCTGTAGGGACAATTTGCTTCTCCTGTTTTTTTTTGCTGCTGGGTTTGGGTTTTTTTAAGAAAAAAAGGATGAGAATCCTTCCAGACACTATAAAGTGGCTGTATCAAGAAGGGTTCTGAAGAGAAACAGCTTGAGAATAAGCCAACAACCTCAGTATTATTAAGACGTTCTACTGTTTACTGCAAATACACTTTCCTTACCTGAGCTTGGTGTTTATCTGTAGGGCTTTTGCCAACATCTTTGCTCCCATATCTCCCATGGCATTTCCACTAATATCCACTTTTGTAAGAGAAGTATTGCTGCCCAAGGCATTAATAATGATGGTGACCTCAGTCTTCAGCTTGGAATCTGCGAGGGACAATGACTGTAGAGGCTGTGGAGCATAGAAAAGGCACTGATAACAAGAACTGATAATGCACTCATTCCTCAAACATCAACCAAAAGAAGTTACAAGTTCCCCAAACTCTTGGAGACAGCAGTAAGCATCAAAGTTATTTCTGTGTTTGCTGCAGACCCTGCAACACATGATAAACTGGGAGTCAACAATTTACAGCACAGGTGTCAAACACATACACACTCTCAGATTAAACTGCAACACCCTGTGAAAAAAGTATTTTTAAGTGGCAGCACCTCCAACTTCCCAAGTCCTATTAAGTTCAGAATACAGTGGGACCCTCAAAAGAGGCAAGACAACAACCACCAGCTTCACAAGACAAATTCTAGTCTCCAGCAGGTTTTGCTAAATCAGCATTAGAATTTTCAGTGAGAAATAAAAATTTCTACAACTCTCCTCTTCTCCCTCAGGCTGAGATTTACCCAAAGGAAAAGTACCATCTGAGGCATTGTTAAAACTAACATTTTCTTTAAAGGGTTTCTTATTGTTACTTCAATTTTAGGAGTGATTCTGTTCCTTTAACAAAGAGCATGGACTTTTGGAGGAAACAGACAGAAAATTGTAGCAGGTCTGAAATCCAAAACAGTAATGAGTATTTATTAAAATGAATAAGTCAATAGATATTATTCACAGTGGTATTCTGACATCTGCAACTGCAATATCTTTCAGTAAGTTTATTTTTTTTATGTAGCATGTTAAGCTCAAACTACTTTATTTGGCTCCAGCAAGTCACACTCTAAGCATTAAGAAAATCTCTTCTAAAAATGCCCGTATTCCCTCCATTCTCAGTATCTCAACAGTCAACAGCAGGAGCTCAAGAACTACAGTCTGTCTATCCCCATGTCTTGCAGAGATATTTCAGCTCCCCAAATTGTAATTTGTCTTTGGTGACGTATGAGAACTCCACAAAATATTTCCCTTGCTCAAGTGTGAGTCCATGCAGAGGAGTGTATTGTCATTATACACTCACTTAAGCATGTACTGGAGGATGAACTTTAGGAGCCTAAAATCTCCAAATTGCCAGCATAGGAAAATTGTCATCTCATAACAATGAACCATGGCACCTACATTAGATGCTTAAGCTTAGATTAATGGAAATAAACCAATCAAATTGTGCACACATTCCAGGGTCCATGGTGCTTGCATGGTACCTGCTATACAATGGGATTCTAGCCTCCAGACACCACTGGATTACAGTGATAACTAAAAAGCTTGCAACAATAAGAAATGCACTTATAAATGAGGAAAAGCATAAAAATTTGAAGGCACAGCAGGTTTATAATTAAAAAGTCTAACAATAACACAAGCCACATGCTGGTTTTATTTTTAAATGGGAGTTATTAAATTATTATGCTAATGCCTTTAGTCTATGTTTTCTAATTTTATTACAATATGTACCCTAAAGAATATTAATTAACCACATTTAGAATGGCATTTAAGAGCTCTTGGCACAAGTTTGAGAAGACCTTTTGCAACAGATTCACAAAAAAGCAGCGCAACACAGCAGTGACAGAAATCAGCAATAAGCTTGTGAATGTGAAGTTTCTTCTGTTTCTCACGTGTCACTTTAGAAATAGGCATTCAAGTAAGTTAGCTGCAGGTGATCCCTCCTGCATACCAATTTTTCTAAACCTCAAATATCCTCCCAGGAAAGGATTTCTCACCTCTCACATTCAACACTGACAAAACAGTACATAACTGAAAATGCTTCTGTACTGTGTTCTGCAAGGATTGACACCTTCACACCACCTAAATATGCATTAAATTATCTGACCATTACAGTAAAAAACTCAATCAAACAACAACAAATGAAATAAACAAACAACAAAACAAAATTCCCCACAAATATGGGCAATATTCTAGATAGCCTACAAACACATTTCTTGTAACAACTTAATAGTTTAGTTAGGTACTGAGAAAACAGAAGTCTGAGGAGCACTTCAGTGTCTCTGCTGCAGAAAATAAATACTTCACCGATACAGAGGAGTCTCTTAACACAATCTTTTTAAGGAAGAGGAATTCTCAAAGTAAAGAAAACAGAATTAGAAATTCTATGATTTTATTCATTGATTCTGCCATACTTCTGCTGGAATATGTTTAAGAATTAAATCAAACTTAGTTTGTTTTTCTTAAGTACAAAAATACTGTAAAATCCCTCAAAAAGCCAATTCTGAAAAAAACATTGAGCTAACAACTTAAGATATTCAACACACTAGTAATTCACTGCACCTATGCAGGAGTGATTATCACTTCGAGTAATGATACCGCATACTTGCAGTGTAACATCAGATTTTGCAACAAGAAAAGAAATAGCACAGTAAGAATACAATATTATAGTCTGCACAGTACAGCATCTACTTAAGGAAAGAAGACATGAAAAGAACCCCAAAAATTAATCTAAATATTACATTCTTGTTTATATAAAACACCTGAGAAATTTTGCTGTGTAGGTTACTACTACTGCTTTTAAATTGTGTAGAATTAGATTTGCGCATCGCTCTAGTTTTACAGTCGTAGAACCAAGCTACTGATTGTTCAAATGATTTTTCTCATGACTCACATTAACACAGCAACAGAGCTATTTAAAGGTGTATAAATACATGAAGACACATTTGGCAGATGACTATTTCAGATTAAAGCCTCTTACTTCAGCTTTCCATGCAGATAATGTGCAGTCCCTAAACTGTGCCAGCCTGCAGGCAAGACTGATCAGGCAGTGTGCTCTGGGCAACATCACATCTCCCCAGTTTCATCTTAACTTTTTAATGTCCCGTGGCAGTAAACTCATAGTAATGGTAGAACGAGGACCATCAGGGTACAGCAAGGACAATTCCAGGTAGCTTTCTGCAACATCTTTTTCCCATAGTGCTATAGCATCTGTCCTGAATTCTTTAGCTGCTAGGAGATGCTTCAGACTGATTTTAGCATTTGATGAGACAAAAAGAAACAAGATTCCTTCATTGAAGAGGATTAACAAGAGAAAAGAACATGAGGAAAGAAGAGACATGGTAACCCCAACAGGATCATATGCTATATCCCAAATGTTACTGCATGACATGAAAGGGAGATGGTTCAAGTACCTAAATAAAATAACTTTTTGGCAGATTATTTCATTGTAACACTGTTTGAAAACAGGATGAGACTACAGAACACGTTGTGTAGGTTACGTCGTGAAAAATGGTGGATAAGAATTACAGGAGCACATCTGACCACTGAATAGTGGAAAAGGCAGAAAGTGGAACAACAGCTGACATCACCCACAGGCTGAAAATAAATGCAAAAAGTGGAAGCTAATGGTGCAAAGGAGGGAGAGCTGCAAGAATGATACATGCAAAATTTAGCAGCCACTTTTTCTATGACCTGGAAGCTTCAGAAACAGAATCCAAGAAAGATAAACATAAGGTTGTAACACCTAACAGAGGACAATAAGGTGAAAGTTGCAAATTTTTATTCTTGAGACCAGGTAGTATGAAAAGGACAGTCATAAAATAGGCAGGAAAAAACCAAAACAACAGCATATTTAAGAAGAAGATTTGGGTAGTAAAAGGACACAGAGTATGTTGAAGAGGTATTTTAGGATATGGTCTGAGTAGGAAGAAATGTTCATCTGCAATAGAGCAAAGGGATGAAGGAAATAGAGAAAAATCATACTACATTACATTTGCTTGTGATTTAGTCTTCAGGACAGCTGTGAAAGGATAAAGCATGAGAAATGGGTTAGGACAGAGATAAATGTCCAAAGATAAGAAGCAGGTGCTATCCGATTAAATGATACTCCTCAGTACAGTATCAAAAGGAAAGGAGAGAAAGGAAAGACAGTCCTGTAGCATTCCCTTTAGAAATAAGAGTAGAAGGAGGTAGTTACACAGCACAAAATGAAAAGGCTAGTTTGGTACAAGAGGTAATACAGAGTTCTACCAATACATTACTTAGCACAATCCTACAACTAACTCGTGCAAACAAGGACTTTTATTAAGGTGCTTTCATTACAGGTGTTAACTGAGTTAGAATCAGCTCTGGTATCTGTATGCAGCACTTCTCCATATCACACTGACATCCCACATTTTAAATAACAAAATGTGGAGAAAGGCAAAGAATCAAGAAGAACCAGTACCACTAATCCCAGTTAAGAGGATTCAGTGAATATAGAGGACCAACTGAATAAACCACTTCAAATACAACTAAGCACTAAGTAAAGGGGAACACAGAATATGGGTCTAATGACCTTGCATGGAGAGAGACATCAGAAATCCTGGTGAAAATTGCCAGGGTACAGACACAGATGGGAGGAGAAAATAAGAATGCAGTTAATGTGGAGACCATGAACTTGGAGGTGAGACAATAAAGACAACAGGAATAGCAGGTGTTCAGAAAAGTGAAGTCTACAGTCGGCTATCTCTGGAGAATGAGGAAAGCAGAGTTTGCTTGTTACTTGCACAGGAAATTAAGGAGTATGAAAGGACTAAGAATAGACTAAGAATAGATGAATAAAGATTGACAAGCATGAGAATAACAGAGCATCTTAAGATTCCCTTCTAACCAAAACGAGGATGCCAGGAACAGCAACAATACAAATCCAACAACAAAAGTCTTTCAGGATCAGGAAAGAGTGTAGCAATTACGAAAGTGGGTAATCATCCCAGCAAGGCACTCTGAAAGGGTTTTATGAAATTGCTCCCATGATTAATGTACTAAGAGAAGTAAAGAACAGCACACTGAACAGTTTATTTGCATCTTTCGAAGGAGAAAGGAGTTCCACTGAAGTGACCTTGTATTTTGTAAAGAAAGAAAAGAAGTTAATACCCAAGAACACCTATCAGGAAATAGTCCATTCTACTAATTAAAAAAAAAAAAAAAAAAAATTGTTACTGAAGGAGTATCACCAGCCAGCGAAAACTACCATTGTAATCTCTTATCAGGACACAAAAGTTTTGAAAATTCGTACCAGCAGGACTGTATAGCTTAGACCTAAAGCAACCAGGTTATATACATCCAACTATTTAGAATGAGTATTTTTCATCAAGCACAGATTCTAAGACTATCTTCAGAAATGTTCACCTACATGCTACATGTAATCCAAATCACTATTTGAAAAAACACAAACCCAAAATGCCAGATATGTTTGTGCAGGACTGTGATCAAACCTTATGCAGCAAATTAACACAGATAAGACAATTATCAGAAATAGGCTGTGAGGGTACAAATACACATGATGATAGTAGGCAGAAAGATACTCACTGAATCCTCGTCTTGAATCATCTGAACTAAATTATCAAGTACTGGAGTGAGATTTCTGAGGGAAGAAAAGTTAGGAAGGTGATGAAATCAGCAGCTTCTCCTCATCCATTCTCTTATTATTTAAAAGAAAGAAAATCCTTACTTGGATTTCATGTTGTTAAAGTTTTTGCCTAATGCCAAATGTCTTATCGATCGGTTTTTACTAAGCCAGACTACAAGGGTTGAGAGGTCAGATTCTAGGCCTGTAAAGAATCAGATTAGATTAAGAATTAAAACACATTTTCAGAATAGACTCAAACAAGGTCCAATTATTAATGCTATATTCATTCAAGTAACTATATCAGTGTACTAATTTCCAAAAGGTCTAGAAAAATTTCTGTTCTTCTCTTTTTAAATCTTTTTCTCATTACTGCCTCTGCTTTCTATGAGAATAAATACTTTCTCTAAAAGGAGATATTTAAATCTCCATCCTAATCAGCTATTGAAGGCATCTCTCAGAAACACAGAAGAGAAATCAGTTCCTTATCCATTATCCAACCACCCAAGAACAGTTCCTCACACTGTCAGGTAGAGTTTGAAGTTCCTTCGAGAATTTTGAAACTCTGCTTACCACTGTTTAATCTTAGTAGAGCTGTGTACCAACAAGGTCTGAAAGCCTGCAAAAAGGCTAACGTAATATGCTATCAATAAAATGACCTGAAAAACAAGCCAAATTTTATTCAACTCCTGAGCGAAAAAAAGAAACTTGCTTTATTATCACCAAACAAGTGATGTATTTGAAGAGTCCACTAGCTAGATTACAACGACCTAGGATTCAGATTCACAGGGCAATTTAGATTTCAAGTATCTATCCTTATGTATAATAATAAATCTGTTTGCATATCTGGGCTGAGTCAGTAGCTCTCAAAGCTTTCCACTTGTCAATCCATCTCACCTTTCTTCATCATTCAATTGTATTGGAAGACTGCTTCTGAAATACTTCTGTATTTGGTTGTTAGAGGGGCAAACACAAGTGAATTCTTCCAGTTCATACACCTACACTTTGAATCTGCAAGATGAGAAGCCAGCTGATAGTCCCAGAAATATCTGTGCCAGGAAGCACAGAGACTCCAAAGCAGAAATATTCAAACAGGTCTTCTCTAACCTGAAGCTGGTTGACTGTTTGCTTAAAATTTCCCCCTCTAACTTCTTGTGTTACAACCACAGCTTCATTCTGTACCTGATGTTCTCCTTTGTTCTTTCACTACATCTCCATTTCTCATTTCGCTTCTCAGTCTCTTGTATTTAAGCCCAATTTCCTCTGGATCTAATATGAGCTTGGTGCCATTAGTTTACTCTGCTGTGTTACATTAATTCCAAACAACATAAACTTTTGAGTTAATAAATTAATATTTCTTACACACTTTATAGCAATAAGAGTTCTTGGTCTGAGACATTGCCATAACTAATATGGCCAATAATCATAAAGCAAGAGCAAGCATCCTTGATTACACTGTAAGCTGAAATAAAAAGCATTTTTCAGCTTGCATGAGCCTCCACTCCTGTTCTGTGTACTTACCATTGTCTGAAATATCTAGGCTGGTGATATTGTGTATTTCTGCTATGCATCCTTCCAAGACTTGTGCACCTCCAGATCTTAACTAGAGACAAAACATCATCCATTTTTGCAAACTATTTATGGTTTAAGATCACACAGAAGACAGTGGTAGGAGCTTTGTGAATACAGAAGGCACTAGCAGTGGCAAAAACAACAGCAACAGAAGAAGTTATAGACATCAAAATGACAGTACACATTCCTACTGTTCTCATCCCTACTCTCAGTATCTGCACACAAATGAGAAAAAGGTTTCCCTTTCCTTTCTCTTAAAACTACTACTCAGCAGTTAAATAGGGAAAATATTTAAATGGTTAAACACAGCAAATCCTTTAGCATTTGTGCTAGGCAGTGACTGCGGGATTTTATTGTGCATTCTCTACATGAAAGGGCCAGGACATTTCCAATGTCCAGCAATTAAATTTAAAAAAAAATAAATAAACAGCCCATAAGCATGCAACACTGTCACCCTTGAATTTCACTACAGTGAAGGTTTATAGCGAGCATCTTCTTTCAGCCCTTAGCACAAAGCAAGGGTGTCCAGATCAAAGATAAGTAGAGTGGGGAAAAAAAAAACCAAACCAACAAACCAACACCAAAAACAAAAACCCAGTGAAATTATGTTTCCCTGTCACTGAAAATTCAGGTTGTCCAATTGTAAAATGGCCAAAAAAAGACCACAAACAATAGAAAACAGTAATTTAGTTATTCTTAATTTAAAAATAGTCATAAAAGAAAAAAAATGGCACCAATAAGAAAAATGCTTGGCTGCAAAGTATCAATTATGATAATATTACTCTGAAATATTACATGAATTTAAAAGAAATATCAGGATTTAATGAAAAGACAATTAAATGGTCTAGGGGAAAACATCAACATTAAGAATCAAAGTTATGAAAACTTACACACTTATTTACTAATGCTACTGAATTAACAAAACTTTTTTTTCCAAAGAAAAGCATTTTCTTATTTCTTGCAGCTATGCACACTATATAAAGTGCATTTCACTTCATAAATATCCCCCCAAAAAAAGACTTAAGCTAAAGAGGGAAAAATATCTACAAAAATTCTATTTCTGCATTTTCCACTTTTATTTTCTTTGCTTCGAAAAAATGGAAAGCTTTTTCAAACATGAAATAACCTTTTCACCTGCTGTGCATAAAAAACGTGTAATATTTAACTTGACGACTTACTTGGATAAATATCCTGAATCAACCTGCTGATATTTCTGCACACAGTCAACTTTTATCCATGCTATAATTAATCAAAGAACCACAAATGCCTTCTAGAAGTATTTTTCAATAAAGACTTGATTTGGCACTTTTTAGGAAGTTTTAGATATATGACTGGTTAACAAGCAGCTCAATAACTTGACCTCAGCAACTGAAGAACGGTGGTCAGAGATAACATTTAAATCATAAGTCCCACCTGGAGTGTAAGAGGTACAGAACATAAGGCACTTTTCCTCCTCTCTGTAAATCAAAGCCTACCTACCCCTCACCTTATCCTCTCAATAAGTACTCATATTACTGTATGAAATAAAGCTGTATTTGGGCCAGAAGTGGTGCAAATTATAACTCAACTTTATTTTTGTAAGAGCATTTGTAGCATTTGCTGCATGAAAGCCAAAATCATTCAGTTTTGCTTTATGCTGCTCTCTCAGCGTGGGCCACCACAAGGCAACCATTTTACAGAGAGTGTCACATCTATCATTGCAGAATCTATGGAAGTGGCAGATCATATACAGAACTGGATTGGTTGTTGGCAGGGTAAAGTTCTAAACACTAAAATTATACTCACAATAGAATCCATATGCTTATGCTATACATACTTTGAGGGCTGACATGGACAATTTTTCAGGAGCAGCTTTCAGTCTTGCACCAGATAATTCAAAATTTTAAATATATAAACTTTTCATGAGCACAAATGGTGATATCTATTTAATCTGAGAGAGACGACAACAACTTGACTTTTAGGATCATCATTTTTTGCAACTGTGTTAAAATATGATGCACATATATATAGATGTAAAAGCAGATAACTGAAGTGCTGTTCAGCAATGTGGACTGTGATACTGACAAAAAACCCCCTCTGCAACATCTCCTATACGATATACTTCTGAGACTACAAATAGAAGCTCTTATTCAGAAAACGAAGAATAACCCTTCTACAATTAAAAATGCCAAGTGTGTTCAAAGCTATGAGGTACCAATATGGGAGGGCAAACAAAGCTGCTTACTGATTTAACAATTAAGGTAAAGCATGGAGGGTACTTACACAGTGACCAAGCTAAGGGAAGCAGAAGGGAAAAGAGTGAAATACATCAGTGCTGAGTAGGTAGAAATAAAAATGTAATTTTCATAGTAAAAATAATAAAAAACAAACAAACAAGCAATATAAAATGATTAAGCTTGGAGTTAATATACCAGAAAATTATTATGGGAGCAAATGAAAAATGGTGAGAAAGGGAAGGAACGTAGATTTATCCTTCCATAGTTGAGTACAGCTTGCCTGATGTAGGAAAGAAGAGGGCAAAGCTGAAGCATCAGCTTTCTAGATCCCTAACAGTGTGTGCTTGCAGGAACTGGGAGTAGCGGTCACTGGCTCCAAGCTTTCCCACAGCTCTGTTTCTTGGGTGCAGATTACCCTGTCCAGATCCCAGAGGGTCAGGGAGAGGTAGAGCAGGACCCTGAGGTGCTGGGCCCACTGAGAGCACTCCCAGCTGCTGGCACATCAAATTCCCTGTTGGTGGAAGCATAACTTCTTTCCAAAGCACATGAGAATGGATAAAGCTCAGTGATGTGAAAAAAAAATGTTAAGGGAAGAATCCAAGGAAGTGCTGTCAGTTTAGAGGGACCAGCTACAGGAATGCAACATTGAGTTGGGTAGGATTCCTTCCTTTCTGTCATGAGAGTCAGCCATGACCACATGTGCTTTGGTGTCCAATAAAGTTGATCATCCCTCGAAGGACTCCTCCATATCCCATCCTGGGTGTTACTTCACGAAAGGATAAGGTTTTCTCTCCTGTCACCCCTTTTTGATTTACATGTTAATTTATACTCTCATTACTTATATTTGTGTTTTATTGATTTATTCATTTAAGGTTATGATCACAGGACTTCATTTTTGTTACTTTAATTACTCCTCCCTTTTCCTTCCTTCCTCTGAAAGATAGATTATCATCCATCTGATCTCTCTACTCAGAAGTGAGAAGCACATGTACCTGACTTGAAGGCTTTTCTATTTGGAATTTATATGTAGTGCTCTTCGAAGTAATAACATTTTTCAGAAAATACAAAATACCAAAACAAAGTATGAAATGCATTTACAATTTGGGTTTTCTTCTTCATAAGGAAATCTGTACACATTTCAAAAGCAATTGACCATGAACCTAAGGCAAGGATTACTGGATCTCAAAATGTTCATCAAATTGCATGTTTTCTACTTAAAGGGAAACCATTGCATTTTTAAGGCACTTTCAGAGCAGTTAATACTCAGGTGGACTTGGAAAGATGTCTCTAAAAAGTGAGAGGCTTTCTTTGCAGCTTAAAAAGGGAAAAGTTGGAGAAGGCCTGAGCCTAAACTGTTTCATGTCAGTTTTGGCAAGAGTCCACCACATAGTTCTTCATGTGACTTTGCCTCAACTAGCTCCCCAGGGCCATGTCTGATCTTCTGTCATAAGCTGTGACCACTCAGGTATCACCCTGCAGAGTATGGACAATCCCAAGAAACTAAGTGCACAGCAAAGCACAGAGAAGCAAGAGGAAACAAGCTAAGGCAAATTAAGTTGCCACAATAATTTTTATTTATTCTTTAGGTATTTAAAATCATTTTTATAGTGCCTCTTATGTTAATAACTTTTACAAAAGTTCCTTATTAGCCTGAATTGCTTAATCGATTAGGAAAGTGGAATTTCTCCCAAGGCTAAAAAGCAAACCTGCCAAAGAGGGAGCATGTTTTCTGTTTTAAAGGAAGACAACCAAACTGCAGACCTGCCTTCAATGCATGCATCTTTCTTCAACCCATTCAAATTTAGGCACCTTGGAAAATCCTGCTGCTAATCACAGCACCACAGAGCAGAAGATGCCAAGCAGCAAACATGCTGGCTCAGTATGTAGAACAGCTGCACTGCAAGGAGGATTTTGCCAATCAGGTGCTGCAGGTGCTTTGAAGCTCTGTGCTTATTATTTAGGATGCTGTAACACACAGCAGCTGACTTTTACGATAACTGCTTCTCTGAGTTCCACCTTTCCTACGACTTTTGACTACAGAGGAAGAATATCTCACCCAGTGGATTGTACAGGAACTCTAATACCATGTCATTGCATATTTTGAACATATCCTGATAAATATTTCTTACCTCACAGCTACTGAGGTCTAAAGACACCTCCTTCAGATTGTGATTGCAAGCCAGGCCTAACAAAAGTGCTCTGAAAAAGATCAATTTTAGAAACTTTAAAAAAAAAAAAAAGGCAGCTTTACATCATCATCATCATCTAAGTGATCACTATACACTATAACACACCTATAATGCAAAGAACCATTTCAAAACAAAAGAACACCAGCTGAGCAGTTTTTTTTTAAATGACAATGGCAGCTCAAACCTGCCACACTTCAGAACACTCCAGTAGCTTCAAAAACTGTAGGGATGAAAGGCTAATAAAGAAACTATAAAGCTAACGCACCATCATAATTTAATAACATTCATCAGAGATTAATTTTCCTTAACGTTTGCTTTCAAAGAGCATCAAATGATTACAAAAGGAGTGTTCCATTGTACAACCACACTACCTCTCTGATTTTAACAAAAATTCAGGAAAAATGGGGGTTTTAATATATGCAAGATGCCATGCAGCCAGCCATTTCGGCCAGGCACAGTGCCTGCAACACTCAAAGGCTGGATCACATTCAAGTATCAAAAGTTCTCCACTTCTGCAACCCAAAACGTATTTACAGATTCCAAAATTATATTCCTAGACAATGGTATCCTTTGCCTTTAGGCAGGATGACAGACATGTGTAGCAATGACTGATTATGATTATCATAAATCCACCTTTAAAGTCTTTCACAAGTTTGTTTCCACTTATAAAAGTTAGTGTTAATGTCATATTTGTATTAATACTGTCAAATCAGAAAGCACAACTGTATGTGTCATAGAGAAGCAGCAAACAAAATCTATGTATACCTTCTAGTATCTTTAGAATAGATGCGGCTTTGAATTAATAATTCAACAGAGAAACAGAAGGACTTCCTTCCCAAACTTCATTTCAGCCAAAAGCAAGCCAACAGAATCCAAGTGACTGATGCATGGAGATAAAAAACAATCCATTCTACTGAACCACGTGCCTACACATTTGCTATGCAAGTAGTATGTCAAAGATGTATTTAAAATGTGTGTGCCTTGAGCAGGTTTTTCATTTAAACCTATTTATATCTGCCCTGCAGGTATAACCAGACCTTTGTTACTAACAAAGGCAAATATCTTGTGCTTATTTATTTCTTAAGCTATTAATATAGAGACTTTGAAAAAAATGTGAAAGTTCTGCAATAGTTCTTACAAATTTTTAGATGATCTTGTCTATCCTTCATACACGAACATGTTTTTTCATTCAAACTCAGTTTCAATGATAACTTTGCAAAGAGCTTCCCAAACATTTTGAGGAAATGAAAAAACGTAAAAAAAAAAGAGACATAGTGCTGCTTCAAGTGTACTCTCTTCACAGAAAGAAGAAAAAAAAATACTTTTTTCCTAACTTCTTTCCTATAAACTCATACTAAGAAAATCCCATGATTTCTTAATTCTTTGTCATGAAAAATCACCAGCATTCAAAGGGACCAAAGCCAGGCATATCATATACTTGGCTACTCTGTTTAAATCACACACGTGGCAATACATGGAGAAGTCTTGTCAACTGTGTTAGATGTAGAACACAAAAACTGGCCTTGTAATTAGCATTTGCATGAGAAGCATATCAGAAACTTGTCCTGTTATAGCACTGACAGATCAAAATACAATTTTTGGCAATGTCTGTAAATGAACAAAAATGCCAACATACACTTCAACAAGGAAAAGAGTACAAACTGCCTCATTCTGTTAAAAATGGTGAAAAAAAGAATGAGCTGCAATGGAACATTAACTATACTAACTATGTACTTTGCTGGACAGCTGGCAGATCAAGGGGTCCCAAGTTTTTGGGATAAATGAATACAATAACATCTTCCATGAGCACAGACAATTGTCGAGTACTCATCAGCCAGAATTCCTCATACCCCAGGAGATACTCAGCATGCCAAGGAGAAGAGCTAAATACGAACCTTAATTTTATGTGCTTCTAACCTTTCCTAATTTCTGTGGATATATTCAACATCTCACAGTATTCTCTTTTTCCTGTGGCACCAATACTGTCTTCCGTAGTAATCACATTACATCCTCTGTTTTTCTTGCTTCATAAAACATAGTTCCCTGCTGCCCTCCACCACAGAATCAATAGCTCTAAATTAATCAGAATCAACCAACGTGTTTCTCAAAAATCACCTTCTGTTTGAAAACACATCTGTACCACACCTTGCTAATCCTAGCAAAGTCTCAGCAAGCAAGATAGCAACTAAGAGCATCACATAGAACAAAGCTAAAATGGCTCCTGCAGTTGAATGTGGATTTCAATCCTGTGCATCTGACTTAAGCATCAGGCTCTTCTCAGTGGTGCCAAACAATGGGAGAAGAGGCAATGGGCAAAAACTGTTGCACAGGAAGTTCCACAAGAATACAAGGAAGAACTTCCTCACTGTGTGGGTGACCACACAGTGGAACAGATTGCCCAGAGAGGTGTTGAGTCTCCCTCACTGGAGATATTCAAGGACCACCTTGACTCAATCCTGTGCCATGTGCTTTAGGGGACCTTGCTTGAGCAGGGAGGTTGGACCAACTGACCCACTATGGTCCCTCCCAACCTTAACTCATTTTGTGATTCTGTGATATTGTACTGACCTCTTCAATACTGAATTGCATTAAGAAAAAATACTAAAAAATAATGTATGGAAAAGGTTATGTATGTTTTAATGCATATTAGCTAGGAAAGTGACACTCTGGAAAGAGTCCTTTCTTTAATTTAGCCCAATAAACACAATGATTCTGCCAGAATCACAGAATGCCCTATCTAGATTAGACCTATCTCTTTACATTTATCTCCACTTTAAAACACACTTTTAAATTTTATGTCTGAAAATTTCAACACAGTTCAAAACCACACAAGTCACAGGAAGGGTGACACAGTGCTTCACTATTTCCCTCAGCTTGCAGAGTGTGTTAGCCACAGGATGGGTGACATAGAACAAAGATATGTATTCTACTTAGCTTTCCTAGAAATTGCTGCCATTGTCTCTTCCCCCAGAAGGAGAGTATAGCTCCATGTAATGGGTTTCTCCTTCCAAATATTACAACAGGTTCATTATTGCCATGGCAATAATGCAGTCTCAAAGGAATGGCACTCACAAAAGTATATAATCCCACTTCACTGTGAAGCAGTTTTGTTTGCAAGCCACAAAGCAAGAAATACATCACAAAAAACGCTGACAGAAGCTAAACAACTGTGACATTCCCACAGTACAAAATATGATTAATTGTCTCAACTGTGAGATGGAAACATTTTTTGAATGTGTGACCATTACAAAACTCAGTCTTTTAATATCAATAAAGTACAATGGGGAAAAAAAAAAGAAAGCAAAATTCTTTCCCCTTCATTTTTCATGAGGCATTCACATAACAACAATGCAAACTAGGTTTTAGGCACAGGAGAAAATGAAATTAAATTCTTACTTTAGAGGCTCAGGAGGGAGTTTAGTTCCTGAAAGATTAATCTGCATCAAAGCAAGTGAGCTGCTGAAAAACTGTTTGAAGGAAGGAGGGACTTCTTTTCCTTTTCTGTAAGTAAACAAATTCATTAAGAAGTAGCATCTAGACACTCCTCATTCAAATAGAGTGAATGAAAGCCAACAGAAATGTAATGATCTTTTACATGTTTAATTTGCTCTACCTTCAGCAGTTCTGTAATCAGTGGCTCTCAATTAGCTTAGAATTATAATGTCATCAAAATGTTGAATCAACAAACATTCCTCAGCACTGCACTGCTGCACAGAAGACATTACTATCTAATTCTGTTTGGTGAACTACAAAGAACGATCATTTAGGTCTGGTTAACAGCGAACATACTTATATCTCACAAGCAGAAGATCCAACATGACATGACAAAAACCCTGAAATTGCTTTTTCACCACTAGAAATAATGTTCAAGTACCTTAGCATCAATGAAGTATCATCTCTGATATGGACTCACCACCAATTTGAAGAAAATGGAAGCTAATATTTCCTACAATGCATATATTCTAAAAAGTAAATGTTCAGTCTCAGGCTTTCAAAGGGACTTCCTCGCAGTAGAGGACAAAAAAGGGAAAAAGGCATTTGTAACCATCATTAAATCTTAAAAAATACAAACTTTAAAAATCATATTTAAAGAGCAGTCAAGTTAGTGAGACTTCAAAGTCTGATGCTATGCCTCTTAGAGACAAGATATATATAGACTTTCTGCTGCATCAGAATCACAAAAACACATATTAGACAAGGTAGCTTATTTTATAGATCTTTAGTGAAAAACAGAAAGGGAAGGAATATGTTTTGCTCAGAATAATCAATAGCTATTTCATAGAGCACTAAGACTTCTAAGACTTTATAAAAAAATCTTAGGTTTCTTCTTAAAAAGAAAGCTGCTACATGAGAGGAAGGAATTATAGAACAAAATATTGCAGGAGTTGAGAGTAATGACATTTAAATTGTACCTGTGAGAAAACAGAGTCCTAGAGAGGCTAAGGACAGCTAGATGCTGAAGACATCCACGAAGGAGGGCTCCACACACCTGGTTCAAAATAAGTAAGATTGATTTAACTTTATATTAACCCAGAAAAGTACCTAGGGATAGAAGGTGGGGAATGTTTCCTTGGTATTTGACACTCCACTAAAAAAGTCTTTACCATATCTAGCGCGCACTCCGTGTTGGATAAATCCAGGTGAACAAGGGCATTTGGCTGGGCCAAAAAATTGTACAGGCTCTATAATTAATGGAGAAAAAAAATTACCCATGTTAATTTTTATATTATGACAACAATTACTGGATCACTACCCCTCATTACATTTTAGGCTTTTACCATAAAATTGCACTATAAGAGTTGTGTCTGAAACTTCTTTTCACCTAATCAATGTTTTATTTTTGAAGGTTATGATTTTTAAAAATAATAGGGGGAAAATGGTGCTCAGACTACATTTACCCAAGATTTCTCTTAATGCATAAGTCTTGAGTTATTGCAATTAACTTTCACAGCAAATGATAATTAATTTAGTTAGAAATACCTTGCAATGTCACTCAGATTGGCTGTTACATTTCAGAAAGGCTAATTGGTTTGTAAGTTAAAGCCAGACCCTTTAAGCATTAGGGAAGCAACTAATTTGCACCTGAAATCCATAGTTATTTCTTAATATCAGCTGTGCACTATATGTTTAAGGGAGAATACAGAACAGGTAACAAGATTTTTTACATTGATGGCTTAGTACTGTATAGGATATGTCATGTAAATGTTAGCACTTCTTACTACACAATGTTTCATTTTGGGCTCTTTTTAGTCTCAGAGAAAGATAAAAGTATGACCTAATTCACAGAAATGTGGAAAGCTCAACTCCACATGAAATCCAGCCAAACAGTGCATGCTTACCATTTCTAAAATAGATCCATCTTTCTAAAAATTAGGTCATTGAGCTCCTATACCTACAATGTAAGAAAGGTCCCCACTTCAAAAATTTCTGTGCTTTGTTAGGGTTTATTTTAATTGCTAAATAACAGGACTTCCTTACTCCTGTTCCACAGATAAAGAGACCTCAGCATTAATAATCTTTAGCTTTGAACCCTCTCTCTGTCTCTCTGACAGGCTAAGAAAAGCCCCACTTTTTGCATTTATGTCTTTTATAATATTATAGGTAGACCTTAGATTTCTTTAAGCACTAGCTACCAAAGTTGTACATTTTATTTTACTTTTTGTTTTTACATTATTTGCTACGTTATTCTCTCAAAGAGTAATTCACTGTGTCTTTACTTACATTTAACTATTTGTTTGCTACCTTTAAAACCCTGTTGTCCCACTGAAACTTTCACCTCAAGTCTGAAAAGACTAGTTCTTTGAATATGCTGATGAATCTGAAACAAGTAAGATGTGAAAAAGTCACAAAGTCATGTCTGATTGCACTATAAATTATGAGATTGGGTGACTGTAGTTTTGCATCTTCTAGATGTTCAATACTTAGAATTCAAAGCCTGACAGTTACATGCACACAACTTTTGATGTGAGACACAAATACAGATGTAACAGTCAAAATGTGAATACATATAAACTGGGAAGTAAATGGGTTTTGTTACGGAGAAAATAGAGCTGCACCTCTGTGGCAATTGATAAAATTAACAAAGAATTCTAAAAATGATTACATTCTTTAAAGAATCATGAGCTTCAACAGCATGTGTCAAGCAGGTGCACAGATTTATTTATACAAACAAGAATACTGAAAACCAGAAATTAAATATTTCCAAGTCAAAAGAAATAATTTGTTTCTAATCTTTCAATTAAAAAATTGTAGTGCATTTATCACTAAAAATAAGGGGGTTTTAAATGTGTTTTGGTCACTTTCAAACAGAACTCAGAGAGCATGATAAGTCCACTGAAACAAGTGGTACCTTTGCAGTTTTCACATTTATCAGTAGAAACCAAAGACTAAAAGCGTAAACTAAATTTATGTGGATTTTTTTTAGTTGTGGGGGGCAATTCTTCACCTATGTACTGAAGAGTAGAGATAAAAATGTTATTTTCTCTTTCCACTAAAACTGTACAGAAATAAAGGCAAAAAAAGATGTAAACAAAAAGAGTTTGCCTTTCTCTTAACAATTAATTGAAACATCCATTCATTAGCTCCCAAATGAGAAGAAAGTGCTTACTGAGAGATCATCACCACGGAGCGCGTTCCCTGAGAGGTCGAGATAGACGAGTGTGTTCGCGATCAGCGAGTTGGCACTCAGTGACTGGGAAAGGCTATTCACCCCTGACAAAAAAAAAGGTCAGTATTCAACTTAGTCAACTCTACACAAAACTGGCCCCCAGACCCTGCAAGTGCACAATTTCAGTGAACACAGACATATAGAAATGTTTAATGACTTCCTATTACCATCACTGTACTACAAACAGAGGAATACAGATCACCAGGCAGATATGAGACTCTTCCCTGCCACAGTATATCCAGTTACAACTGGACTATACTCTCCCAGCTGCCCTGATGGAGCCACAGTGTGTTTTATGTCCCAGATCCAGGAAAGATGCAATCCCATTTTGAAACAGAATTTAAAAACACAGTTTACTCCATAATGTTGAGCCAGTGTCTTCCTGAAAACAATAATATTTAGATAAAAGTATCTGTGGAAATAGATGAAAGTATCTGTGGAAGACCAAGTACATTAACAATTATAATTGCCAGAACTTCAAAAGCAACTGATGAGACCTAGAAATGAAAAATATTTCAATTAATGTATTTGCTTGCAATTTCATAAAAATAGTTAATTAAAATATCAAGAGATGCATAAAGACTCTCAGTTCCTGATCAGACAGACACATTTTTCACATTAAAATTAAAAAGCCGACATTGGGAATAAACCAGTCAGAGCTTCCTTCCACGGAAATTTTTCAGCTTTTCCAAATACAAATTAGGACATGGCTATTTCTGACTTCTTCAAATCTAACTTTCACCTAACATTCATCTGAGGGCTCTGCAACTTATCAAGTTCTCAATTTATTTAGATAGCTATTGCTTCCTTTCAAGCACTACATGCATGTGTTTCTTACATGCTAAGCATCACTGTGCCCTTTAGTTGATGCAGTAGTTTTTTTGCAAGTGCCCAGCCAAAGCTATAAAGCAGATAGGTGATCTACTACACATTATTCAGCCATTTCTCAAAGCTACTGGTCAGTGAAAGCGGACTGGCATTCAACAGATGGAACATTTCCAGTCTTCAATTAAAAACTATTATGAAACATGATTATCAGTGAAGATGTGGAGGAAGCAACTAGGAAGCTACTAGAGACCAAAATACCTCTGTCAGCGCCTTAGTTTTCCAAGCTTTCAAATATTAAGGAAGTCTCCCATGTTAGTAGTATGGCTCCTGGTTTCAGGAGGCTTTTGATACTGAAAGGAATCAAAGCACAGGAACACCTTTGTCAAATCTTATATCTTTTCTGCTCAATGTCATTTTTCTTTTATGTTCACATTGTGTTGTTGAATCTACACCCTATTGCTAAAGGTAAATTGCAAACTGATACTTTTTGGAACTTCAAAAGAACTAAAAGCTCTATTTAACCACTAGAGCTTAGAGCTCTAGATTCACTTTAGTGAGTTTTTTCATCAACATTTATAAGTAAATGCAATTTTGTCCTGTTTGCGGGACAGTACTTAGCTGTCAGCTGGGGTTACAGCCAGGGTTAAGCTATCAGCAATTCAGCATGTACTATCAAGAACATGGGAATTCAGCAGTAGTGTCTGAGTTTGGAGGAGAAGAGCTATCAAACAATTCTTAATGTTGCTGTTTGTTTCGTGCTTAAAAAAGGTCGACTGCTCAAAATCAGCCACATCAGTGAAGGCAAACAGTGAGAATGAGGGATTTTTTAATTAGCCCCTGGCTTGGGCTCAGAAAAGTAAGCCCTATTTTTGAATGAGTATACTAGAATTTTCCATTTAACTAGAATCTTCAAATCAATAAATTTATGTTTGAACTTCACCCTACCTCATGCTGTACTCTAACAGTAATCTCACTTTCATTTGCAGACAATCTTTTATGCTCTTTTACCACTCTCAGGAGGCTCAGAGTGTTAATAGCTCTCAGGAACTTTGAGATACAATATTTGAAGAAAGATCAGCTGGGAAGTTACCACCCGAACTTCACTTGTCAATCTTAGAAACTTATATAGAAAGCACTTTTAAAATAAGGTCAAAACCAGCGAGGGATTGTACAGAATTTCTGAAAAGCTCAAAATAAAAAAAATGAAAACAAAAAGAAAGGCTGGGAGGGAAAAAAAATCCATGCACTTTGAAGTCTATTGAATCCAAGGTTTCCATTAGACTTTCCCGACCAAAAGTATTACAAGTTCAAAAATAGCCTCACAAGTTAAAACAAAATCAGTACTGTCTTCTTAAATTAAAGAAAATCTGACTAAGACAGCTTTGCAGACAATCCGAGTTGCTTCAGGTCCCAAGGGCTGTAAGAACTCCCATTTTAAAATATCAAATAGACTTTTTTGAGGAATACTGAGGAGCTGCCATAGGACAACATTCATGGTGAGATGTTACTCTCTGGAGGTCATTCATGTGACACCAGTATTATACTGGAAAATATTTTCAGCTTTTGCTTAAAGATCATCTTTAAAAAGCCTGTTAAAAACCTTCCAAATTCTTTCCATAACCTCAGAATTCACCTTCACTGACAGGGATGTGTGGATAAACTTCATCAAGCTGGCATTTATTCCATACAAAGATAGAAGTATAGCTAGAGTGCTCCCTTGACTCAACCATCATCACAAGGCATCAGATCACATGAAGAAAAGCACAGGATGAAGAAACATATTGAACTGCATGAATTTCTGTCAAATTCACAAATATCTCATTTCAAGAGTATATGTATGGTTAGTCAAGATTCTTAATCAACTACTTGTCACCAAAAATTGAGTTCACAGTGGAAAACAACAACCCCAGAGTTTAATGAAGTCTTTTTAGTGAAAATCATGATTGACTAAATTCAGCTTAGGGTTTACTATTTACCTAAACATAATAAGAGCTATAAGCACTCAATATTAAAACAACAGAAGTCCTTTACCCCACCCATATTCCTCCAGGTCAATCCTTGAAGCTGAGAACACAGAATCTGCACTTCACAGAGTAGTAATTAAGAGGATAAAAGGGCATGGTTTTTATCTGCTATCAACTAATGTCCTTCATTAATTAGAGACTGTAACTCACTCATCTTTTCCAGGTCATCAACATTTACAAAAAAAGCAACAATTATGTTAGTATGTTTTTTCTATTTTTAACATTCATTGTCTATATAGGAGACCCTGGGTTTGTGAAGTCTGTTTGAGAGGTCACTGCTTCTACTACTTGTAAAACAGAAATGCAGAAAATCCTGAAAACTTCTGACTTGTGTCCTAGTACTGTTATTGCTTTTAAAATATACATATATTTCAATTGCAATATCAAATCAGAAATTGTAAATTATAAAACAAGTAAGTCTTTAGTCAGAGAAAGCCACTTAACAACTACTGTCAAAATGCTTAGTTTCATAAAATAACTGTGTGCAAAACATTTGGAAATTTCCCTATGCATTTTTGTTTCAACCATTTTTTGGAAGCATATATGAAACATGTAGTTTATGCCAATTCTAATTTCAGTCTTTCTTTACAATACAGGTTCAAGCCCAACACTTACAGAAGTCACTAAGAGTTTATCAAAGTGCTGAAGGGGATACGGAACCCAGCCCACAGTTCAGCAACCCCAGACTGCAAAAAAGCAGCTGTGCTGTTGAGAAAATACATGTAAATAATTTACAGAATTAATTAGTTTATAACCTGGTAGGAAAAAGTATGTAAGTCTGCAAGTTTTAGAACAGGAAAAGAGGCATACTTATAAAACATACCTTTAGGTGACAAGGAGGTTTTAGATAAATTTAAATGCTTCAGTCCCTTTGGAAGTTTGGCGAACTGGATGCTCAAAGATGACACACCTGTTGGGGGAGCAAAGATAAAAGATATTTTCAGGTTAACTGTGTGATCTCATGTTTTCCAAGCAAATCACAGAAGGGGTAAACTGCACTGGTGAAAACAACAGCAAGGAACTGCACTTACTGTGCAGGAGGGCCCTGTGTTTTTATGACCATAAACCTTTGAAATGACTGATGTAATCAAGATCCCTTCTTTGCTAACCACTGAACACATAGAGAATTTTGCTGTTAATGATCAGTAAACCTCCTTAGTTAGTTTAAAAACTATATAATACACACATACTTTTGAGAAGGAGTCAAAGGGAAGCTTTACACACATCAAATAGTGAGCACTTGGAAAATCTGGAAGCTTTATGGTTCAGAAAAAACCACATAAATCTAAAAATTCAACCACAAAATAAAACCCAACAGTGGTACTTTACATGAAACTTCAAATTATTTTTATTTTCTTTTAAAAGGAGGGGCTACCAAGGCAAGAAAGATACCCACATAAGCTAACACTGCTCTCTTTTTCAGAGGTAAACTCTAGAAGCCTGAAACTTCCACCAAGTTGTAATGGCGACTTATCTCCCTTACAGTAGCCTACAGGTTTCCAAGCCTGTGTCCTGGCTGGTAATGCTACAACTGCTTGCAATCCTAAACAGTAAAAACCTATTAAGATGCTGACTTAGACTGGACTACCTCAGCACTAATCCAACAAAAGAAAAACCTAAAACAAAAGTACTTTTCATTAAAACCTTTACTCAGTGTATCCAAGTTCCCCACTCCATAAATTGAATCCCCCATTTAAGCAAAGGATTGAAATCTGATTCAGAGGGTACATTCTAAATAATAGTTTAACCAATCCATGCAATATTTATTAGAAGAAAACATTAACATAGAAACTCAAGGCTTGACCTGAGGTGTGAAATACAGTCCTCTACAGCAACTCACTTGAGAAAAGGGCAAAAAGAAAGGGGGTAAAGCCTTTTACTTGATTCAAAACACAGTAAATGAAAAAGCTGACACCCTTCTCTACATACCCAGATGTGAAATAGTCTGCTATCAGGTCACATATATATATATATATATATATATATATGTGTGTGTGTGTGTGTGTGTGTGTGTGTGTGTGTGTATATTTTTATATATATATATGTGTGTGTGTGTATATATTTTTATATATATATATGTGTGTGTGTGTTTACTCTGTTTTTATTATGTTTTACTTACCATTCAGAATGAAAGATACAGATATCTTGCAGATACTGCAGTAGGTTTATTGGGGTTTTTTAAACGCTTTCTGTAAAAGCATGTTCTGTATGCTGATGGTAGGTGCAACACCCATGTAGCTCAAGACAACATACAGTTTTTCATTTATATTGCCAAAACATTAGACCCATGATTCCTTGGTATCATTTGTTGTAAAGCACAATGGTAGCCAAATGTCTTCAGCTTTCAGCAGGAATTAATCAAATCATAATCATAGGATTTTCTTTCATAGCTCTCTTATAAAAAAATAAGTTTTTTATCTACTCAAGCAGGAGGCTCAATTTATCTTACGTCGACCTCAGAATTTATATTCTGTAGCTGACTGTCCACATGTGTTAGGCTGGTTTAGTCACAATATATACTTTCAAAATCAAGTTAGAGTTACGCTGGCAAAAGAAGAAAAAAATAAGTACAAGGATATCACAAATGTAATTTTTGCTGTTCGGCATTTTGAGTAAGACATGCAGCAAATAATTTTACCTCTCCATCTTCATATTTAGCTAACAATCTGCAGATTAGTTATCGTTCTAGTCAAGCTGAACAATTTTAAAATCTTACTAGCAGTGGGAGTTAAGGATCCGCCCAGTGACAAGATACAGCAATCAGTTCCAGAAAAGAAAAAGTGCTTCTGGCCACCCATTTCTGCTAATGTTGTAATAGAGATGAGAGTTCTAACAGCAGAAGTACAGTTAACTGCATCCAGGCGCACAGTTTCAAATTTGAGTACTTCTAGGCTTGAGAATGTTTGTTTCGCATTATTTTTAACAAAATATGAGATTAAATTCAGATTATAGTAGAGCCAAAAGTAAAACTCCCTTTACTTTAGCATGGCTAGACTTTTAAAGACAAGATTGATAATAAACTTTACTGGCATTATTCTCAAAAATATTGACAGTGCCACAGAGGAAAGCCTAGCACAAATTAAGAGATTGGTTGCAGTAAAAATCACTGCATATAAACACTGCTTTGGATTTGAATTGAAGCCAGACCCTATGCCTTAGTTAAAACAAACACACTTCCCATGGTATTAGAATACAGACAGTTGCATTAATATAATGGAATGCCTTTACTTATTGGTACTCAACAATATATAATAGCTTAGGATATGTTTTTGTTCAAAGAAGGTACAATATGTTCTTCTTCAGAAAACATACAACTTTGTGTTATTTCCCTTATAACAGCAAAATAATCTGGTTGAATTTGCAGTTCCTGCAGGTGATTTTTCAAAAGGTATTTTCCGAAATTCGTATGTTTATATGAATCTCCACTATGCCAGCTTTTATTTGTGAAAGCCTTGCTGCCACTCCAGTTTAATAAAAGTCAAATCTACCTTATACTCAGCGAATATCAGATCTATTGTAGAGTATCTACTCAGTGTTCGGTCAATTGTTTTGCTTTCAAGATAAAAATTAGTTCCTTCGAAAAAACCCTTTCAAATAACATAATCTAGACACACTTCTTCAAAAGTGGAATCAACAATGTATCAGTCTTTTTTTCAGCTTACTACAGAAATTTTTGTAGAATGCAGTAAGGCCTACGGCACATTGTAATAATAACATTCTTCAGCAAAGCACTGGCTTTCATGTGATATGGATTCTTAACGAGGACAAGCAGTAATCAGCAGGCAAGAGGTAATCAGAACAGTTAAAGTAATTCATGTGAATAATTTCAAATAAAAAAACTACTCAGAATAGGTTAAAACCAAAACTATTGTCATACTTGTTGTCTTACCAGATGTCAGAAAGAAAAGAGATACAGAAGAGGAAAGGGAAAAAAAAAAAATCTATTTTTTTTCCTCACTGAACCAGCAAGAAAGGAGAGACACCTTCAAAATTCTGTGTTAACATTCCAAGTCCATCAGGTTGTACTCAAAATGAACTGCTTTTCCATTTTGAATCATGAAAGCAAAGAGAATGGAAAACTTCCCCAAAACAAAACAACTAAAACAAGAAAAGGTTCACTGAGCAGAATTCTTATTTTTCTTCTAGCCTTACAGGAGCACAAGATAGTCTGATCCCAGAACACTGTGTGCTTGGAATGCATCAAGTGAAGCAAATGGAAATCTCACATGGGCAGTGCTGAAGGGTCAGCTCCAGACTGAAAGAATGTAACCTTATTTTAAAAATAAATTCCTCTTGGGTGAAAAGAGAATAGACAAAGGAGGGGAATGACTTGATATGTACTGAAATCATGCCTAGCGGTGCCTGGTCTGAGAAAAGTTGAGCTGTTAAGCTTGATTTTCCATCTTGTGGAGTTAACAGCACTTTGCTACATAAGAATGTCAGTTATCCCAGTATTACTGAACATCACCAAAAGCTTGCAACAGGACAGGTTAGCATCCAGATGAAGGAAAGGAATAGTTTCCATATTGAAAATAAACACGAAATTATGGCTGAAATAAAAACACAAAACCATCAGGAAAATACAATCCAAGCAACAAAGTTGCCTTGTGCTTCAACTGATTACACTGCCTTTAAAAATGCACACCACTTTTCTTTTTTTACTCTGTTTTTTACTCAGTCATTGTGTTCTATCTTCCTTTAAAAGAAACCTATATGAAAATGTAATGAAATCTAATGAAATCCAGAATTGGTTTAAGACATTTAAATATTTATCAACACACTAATGGATATGTATAAATCAAAACCAATAGTGATTCCCAGTCATTTGTGAAAAACAGATATTTACAGTAGCATTACGCACAGAACAATACCCCATTATTCAGGCAAAGCTGAATAGAGCAGCAATAATCCTCCTATTACCTTTGTAGAAAGAGAAAAAAATGTTACAGTACCTCTATCTTCAAGTGGATTGCTAGCAAGGTTGATCGTGTGGAGTCCTGAGTTGGGATTATGGGCTAGGGCACTGGCTAGTTTCTGTGCAAAATCTCTGCAAGAAAAGAAAAGAGAAGGAGAAGGAATCCTGTTATCTCCTCTATCAACAGTACATTCAAAGGTTTAAAAGTTTCAAGGGATTACTAGCCACAAGTGGCTAGCACTGCAGAGCACTAACTGATGCCTCAGTTTTAAACAATGCTTATTTGGCTAATTTGCTATCTTTCACAGAAGGTTACTTCATTATTTATTTTGTGACCTAAGAGACAGAAGAGCACTCAAGCAAAGCCCAAAATGTTTTTGACAGAGATCTGAAGGTATAAAAATAGGAGTTGCACAGAATAACTTGAGCATATCTTCCATCTCCTCCGTGCCACATGAGTGGCACGTATACACTAACTTGCATACCACTATCTCCTTCACTCACAAGCCAACCCCCTCACTTGAAGCAGCTCTCTACCAACAGTGCAGAGACACTCAAACTGATGAGCTTTGGAGCATATCCAGAGGATCAAAAAATCAGGAGTATTTCTAGCCTTATAAAACAGCAGGAATAGCTCTCTCAAAGAACAAAGAACACCAGCACACTGATGACCCGTCTTCGCTTACTTCTTTTTACAGTGAGAAGCATCAAAGTACATAACTGGTTGACCACAGTCCCAGGAATGGATCCTGAGAGAGATGACAGTATATCAGTTCTATAGTGCCCACAACAGCCAGGCCTGGTAGCATAGTACAGCTTTAAGTAATCTTTAACAACCATGGTAGGTAGCTGTAGCAGCGTGACCTCTATTCCAATTCACTTGAGCGGCCCTGTTTGAAAGCATTTTGGCTGCAGCTGGACTACCACCACCCACAGCAGTAAGTTCAAAGTTAGTTTGGGTTTTCCTGCACGACCACACTGTCAGACCCTGGTGGAGACACATTCCTTGCATTAATCAGAAGGGTGTTGTCTTATCATCTCTAAGCCAAGTCCTCAAACCTGGTCTCACACCTACTGGGAAGCTATCATGTAATAAGAGACTAGACTTATTGTGTGCTTGTGATAAACTGAGACTGTGATTTCAGTATTTTTACTTCACCTAAGTTAGACACCAAAGTAGAAATCAAAAATATGCCTTGAGCTTCCCTCTCTCTCTCTGCCTTGAAGTACATCATCATCCTTTCTGTAGCCCAGTAGTGGAGAGCTACCAGAGTGCTAAATAACACTGCCCTCTTTCCTCAGGGCAGATCCTGCCTACCATCAGACTAGCAGATGAATCTTTGTGCTGAGAATCACAGTGGAGGTAGCATCCTCTTCTGGTATCCAGAAAACAGTGGAGACTGAACAGCAATAGCCTCAACAGCTTTTAGTTATCTGTGGTTGCCAAGTGTACTGGAGTACAGAAATGTTCCAGGCAAGTTTAGTTTTCCCTTTGAAACACCATGTCCTTAACAAGACATCTGGAGCTAGAACTGCTCCAGCGCTGCAGATGCATAATGTGGGTTGCCCTTAGGAAAAGCATATTCTTTCCTAAAGTGCAAGGAGTATTGAATACAAAAGACATTCTGGGCTTGAAACTCTGCCACCCGACAGGCCTCAGGGTCTCCTGCTTTACTATCACCTGCTGCTGCAGAAGACTACATGTCTCCTGTAGGTCCTCAGTTACACTTGCCAACACTCTGTGGAAATCCTCCAGCATTTCAAATGGCGCTAGATGCCTGTGCTTAGGCAACTGAATCAAACTCCTTATGTTCAGCCAAGAAAAATGAGATTTTGAGTTAAAAAAAACCAACAAATGCTCCTTTCTTCTTCAGAGTTTTCTCCTCTTCCTTTATCCCTAACAGATTCTTGTCATTACAGAACTCTGCCCCTACCTTCAGTCTTGTTTACAAACTCTGCTCCAGCTTTTGCCACCAATACAGACAGGATTATCAGAACCTTTTGGACAACTGGAGTGTGTGTGAACTACTTAGGAAAGGCACAGTAAACCAACTGCCACCAGAAAGCACTGGTTTATCATTATTGGGCTAATGGGGCTCCAAGGCTCATTTTGAAAAAACTAATACAACTTCCCCACTCCCTGTTGCAACCTCTACCATAAATGGAGCACCGGGGCTCGCTTACTGGGGAACATCCCTTCCCCTCCTTTGTCCACTCCTCATTTCAAGTCATAAAACTTATTATTCTTTTGGCTGCACACTTCATGAACAGAGCATGCAATGTAAAACTCTGAAACTTTCTATAAAGCATCAAACTTGCCTGTACGCATTGCACAGCCATGCTGCTTGAAACGAGAACATCAGGCTTGAAGTAAAGCCCAAAAAGATTCAATTTAACTATACTATGGCAGAGGAAGGATATTGTCATCAAGGGTAAGAAACCACCAATTGGAAATCTGAGACAAACAAAACAATTCCTTGAGATCTGTCTAGACAACATCCCTGCAACAGAAAAAAGAGGACATGTGTGGGAGGAAATACACTGTTAGGTCTAAGGACATTCAGGGCCTATCAAGAAGCGGAAGATAAGAGATCAACATCACTGTCAAGGCCTTTGGGATACAGCACAGGCATCTCTGTTGTACCCATTGCCGTAGTTGGCCACCCTTTTGGAACAGGCTGCAGAGGACGGTGTGAAAGGAGGTAGGGACATTCTGCCTGCAGCTTTCAGAGAGTACGTAAACGCAAGGAATAGATTGCTTACGCAAGCTCCTGCCAACAGGCCTTTGCAGACTAAAAGTCTGTCTTGCAGTTTTATGGAAATGAATATTCTGATTCATAGAATCATAGAATCAGCTGGGTTGGAAAGGACCTCTGAGATCATCAAGTCCAACCCTTGATCCCAGCCCACCGTGGTTACTAGACCATGGCACTAAGTGCCACATCCAGTCTCATCTAAAAACCTCCAGGGACGGAGAATCCACCACTTCCCTGGGCAGCCATTCCAATGTCTGATACCCTTCTGTAAGAATTTCTTCCTAATATCCAACCTAAACCTCCCTGGGCAGAGCTTAAGACCATGTCCTCTTGTCTTACTGATAGTTGCCTGGGAGTAGAGACCGACCCCACCTGGCTACAACCTCCCTTTCAGGTAGTTGTAGAGGGTGATGAGGTCTCCCCCGAGCCCTCTTTCTCCAGGCTGAATAACCCCAGCTCCTCAGCCTCTCCTCATAGGACTTGTGTTAGAGTCCTTCACCAGCCTTGTTGCTCTTCTCTGGACCTGCTCCAGACTCAATTCCTTCCTGAACTGAGGGGCCCAGAACTGGACACAGTACTCAAGGTGTTGGCCTCACTAGTGCTGAGTACAGGGGATTATGGTTATCGCATATGTTCCATTTCTCTAAAATCCACTCACAGATATAACTCTCTTTTAAGCTCATTTGTTCACGTCATCCTGACTGATCCTCTTCTCCCTGAAATCTGGGACATACTTATCTCAGTTAAAACACTTACCAAAACATTAGTGTTTGCTATATTCATTGAAACCTTCCAATGTAATCTAAACTGCACCCTCTATATCTGGTTAAAGAAATAGCAATGGGGATAAAATTTCTGAGACCATCTAAACTGGCACAAATCTTATCAAACAGGGGCTTTCACTTGACATCCTGTTTTCCCCAACAGGAAGTTCACACTTCCCTAGTCCCGAGTCCTTATTACTGCTACTGCACAATAGTTTGCTGTCTCATCACTTGAGAGGATGACAAGTGTTTATGAGGCTGTGGCCCAAACCAAATCACAGAAATGAGTGGCTGGAGGTAGAAAAGAATGGAATCATCTTAAACTGACTCTGCTGCAGGAAGAAATATGCTCTTGCAGCTGCTCGGGTTATTTCTTACAGCATTATTCTTGGTAGCTCTTTCTTAACCCTGGTTTGGCATTCTGTCACAGCTCATTAAAAATGATTGGTCTGTAAGCTATGTGAAGGAAGATGCCCAGTAACAACAGGATCTCCTTCCAGCAAGCAGATATGACACATGGCAAAACCGACAAATGCATCCTTGACAAACACAGACAATGTTGATCAGAACAGATACACACCAAGGCACAATGCCAAACACTCTGCATGTAGATGGAGACATGAAAATCAAAGTCACACATTTATTATCTGTCAAGTCCTGTTAAACTGAAATCAGTTAATCCAAACAGTGCAAGTTCTGGTAGGCAACATGCAAAGGTATTCAATGTATCCTTTAACATTAATGATTATCACCGGATTTTGTGGCACATATGGAAAGAAAAACAAGATTAAAATCACGGGCTTATGTTTGAATTACAGCTATTAAAGGCAGCGCACTAGTGATCAGAAAGTTTGGGTGCAATTCCAAACTCGACCTCAAATTTCCGTGTCACGTAGACAATTTTCTTGTAAAGATATTTCAGTGCAAAGTCCATTTCAGAAAGGAGAAAAAGACCCAAACAATGGAAGAGGGAGACAGTGTAAGGCACACCGAATATTTTTCCTGTGCTTGTTTCCCCTCTATTGTAATTCAACATAGTGTTCTGCTTCTCCCATCTTTTCCCACTTTTTTTATTAACATAAAGATCATTAGTTCTAGACTAATCTTGTCTACATTTTCTTGGACACTACCCTAACACTAAGACAAGCTACGAATACTTCCAACTGTGCTAGTTTGTAACTTCAACTTTGCTTCTATTTCCTGTGAAGGAGAAAGAAGCAAATACCTAGTAACTACAACTTACTGTATTTAAAACATATGCAATTTATGTATGGTTTACTTCTACGTATCTTCTTTTAAGGCTATGGCAAGCCATTAAACTTAATTATCTACTTTTTTTGAAAAGGTTGCTAATGTAGAAGTCCTGTTATATTTGAGCAGATCACAATCCACACTAAGATAACACTAGCGTCATTTGAGAATGAAACAATAACGGGTTATGCAGGATGGAACAATGCATTTTTTTAACCAAACTTAAACCATTGTTTTTTAAATGACAAAAAGGCGTTCATACTCCTATCAGCAGCCATATTTGGAGAGGAATAGTGTAAACTGGTTTAGGGTTTATGCTCTCATTCAATCATTTTGCCTCCACTTAACCCACTCACCAAGCAGAATCTTAAAAACATCACTTTAAAGGGATTTCTTGGACAAGAGAAACCTCTGGGACAACCCAATAAAAGCTTGTGACTACAGGCTCCTCAGAACAAGACAGACACTGAGGTACAAGCTTTTTTAATGCTTATTCTGGCTAATACACATCACACATTCCTTTTACTGGGAGTAAGCAGTAACTAAAGCAACATTTCAAAGGAATTACTTACGTTCTAAGCCCGGCATTCTCTAATACCAGTTCTTCCAATCGATTGGACCTACTCACCACTCGCAGTATCTGCTCACAGACATCAGTGGACTGCCACAGAAAAGACAGAACAGTGTTAAAGAACACAAACACAGAACAGACAGTTATTGAGTTAAGGTGTACATCATTACAGGATCCGGGCCACAACCATCTTCTGTCATACATAATAGTAAGTAAAAATATCAGAAACAACTAAGAGAGTCAGGTGGCAACAGAGGACTTCTGGAAAAGACTCAGAGAAGCAAGAAGCAGACTAAAAGCAAGTAATTAATGAATCAGGCCACCTAACCATAAGGGGTAGAATTCTTATGATAAAGGGAAAAAAAACCTAAATCCTGTGATTCAGAAGAAACGTTGATTTAATTTTTAAAGAAATCTTGTTCATAGGCATGCTAATCCTTCAGAAGAAATTGGTAACCAGTGCAAGGAGAATAAAGCCCGCCCACGAATGACAAACTAAACACAAAGAAAGATTATACAAGGCAGACAAAAAAAAAAAAAAAAGGCAAACCAAAACCTCAGGAGCAAAGGTACCCCAGCTATAGATCCTCCAAAGGCTGCCAGGGACTAGTGTTTAAAGGGCCAGTGTATTTCAGTATTAATTATTCGAACCTTTGCAGAAGCAAATCTATCTCATGATCTTACTGTTGTTGGACTCTAGAATGTGCATGGATATTTGCAAGTACCATGAAGGAATATGACACAACAAGAGTTTGTTTGCTCTGCCCTTTCAAATAGAGAGATGAACCTTAATGATTCAAAACCATGCACTGAGCTCTGCACCTCATCACTTTTAATTATAAACTTCTATTTTGCTTCTGGATTTGACTTCCCTCCCAGCACACACTAACAAGTGTTCATGTGATATTCAAAGCTGAATTTCAGTCATGGTCATGAAGTGCTGAAACTATTCTGTTATCTGCCTTTAAAAACAACGTGACATTCATACCTGGGACATCTTTGTTTCTAATGACAGTCTCACATTTTCTAGTTGTGTATTCTTGTTTGGTTTTTTTTTTTTTTTACTTTTAAACTAATTGAATCTCCCAAAAAATACCCTAAACAAAACAAACTTAGTCTACTACACACAAAAAAATCTTATGAATCCTTTACACAGTAAAGGGGACAATTTTTTTATGAAGACTGTCAGCTCAGCCATCTTCCTAAGTCTATCTTTACCTTCCATATTTTACTAATTCAGAATATTATCACAGTGTTTCTACAACAGTGTGACTGCAAGTGGAAAGTTTCATGCATGTACTATAAAAACACTATGGATACTGTCTATCAAACACAATGTCAGAGTGGGACTCATGAAGCACAATGCATTCAATGGCCTCGGATATGTCTGACCTCATACTGACCCTCGTGAGCATTCTTATGGCCAGGGATTTACAGTCCAACAATTTACATGTCCAACAATTTACACTTTCCTCATGTTTTGACTGAAAACTGAACGTGTGGAAGATAAAAGATTTTGATTTTTTTTTTAAGTAACTGATGCATTTTCAAAATTGATAAAGTTTATTTGTTTTCCACAGAAGAGTTGCTGGGAAAAAAAAACCCAAACAACCAACAAACATTCACATAGATATATCTGAGATAGATAATAGCGCCGGTATAGGGCCAGTTTTTGTTCTAAGCAAACTACACCACCCAGTCTTCTAACTAAACAATCCCATTTCATTGAAGCAAAACTGATAATTGCACTGTATTTTTTAACAACGCTAATTTTAACAGCAAACTGCAACAGTACTAAAAATACCACCAGTTCATTCTGTGCATAACTTTGGGTAAGGTGTCCAGCAAGAAAGAAAAGTTTTTGCTTACTGTTCTGCCGAGAATCACATAAGCTACTTTCTATTGAATTTTCATGGAAAATGATAGCTTAGGAATGTAATGAGAGCTTTTCAGAGCAATAAATTGCATCAATTTAAACAAGATGAGGTTTGACCTCTGTTTTTAGAGAAAGGTTCTGGATGCAAGCAATGAAGGCAATTTCTCAAGCAAACCACTAACTCCACCTGTGACTAAAAACTTTCAAGTTCAGAAGAAATAGGGTATTTAGATATATTTAAAATGTCACCTAATTACTGATTTTCTTGGCCCTTTCTTCAGTAGTCCACTTGTTTAGATTAGCCCCCCTTTTGCCTTTAAGAAAGAAAACTGATACGGAAAAATATCGGTGCAACGCATCACTACATACTTATACTACACAGACTTAGCTTCAGACAACTGGGAGAGAAAATCATCAAGTTGCAATGAAAAAACCTGCTTTATATGCAAGAAAAAAACCCAGGAATCCTGGCGTTTCTTTTTACCTCCAAAAAGCAAGTAAACTTCTGACTGCTTTAGGTTTCCTATTTGATCATCTAATATTGTTTGTGGGTAGTCAGTAATGCCCAATGAAATAGTTTATGGGCTACTGCTATCACCCAACGAAGTTTTCAGATTTTATCAGTTGAAATTTTGACAAGACCTGACTCTAGCAGTGTTTCTATGGCACGAATTGACTATCCAACAGTTTCCATTTTCCTGATATGATTAAGGGGAAAAAATTGTCAACAGACTGTCTGGTTGTACTCACCTAAAAAATTTCACCTTAAAAATGTAAAAGCATCCTTTAAAACACAGCATAGCCTGATAGGAGCAGGTATATGTTTAAATTTATTACTTACTAATTTCAGATCCTTGGAGGAACAGCTTTGTAAACCACTGATTATACTCCAGAGCAGCAACTATAGGTATTAAGTCTCTAGAAAAAGAAAAACACTTTTACACACATTTCATATGACTGTCATTTGAAACAATCTCTTAAGAGATTTCCATATCTCGTTGCCCATACTTTTGCAATGCTAATTGCCTACCATCCCCATTGTAGAAAGCTCTGCATTCTAAAAAAGCAGCAGTGTGTCTTCCTCTTATTTTAATAGAAATTTTTGACTGGCCAACTGACATCCATTCTATCAAGAATTTTAAAATCAGAATTTGTCTGCACTGCCATTCCTACTTTAGCATAACTTTGTTCTTCAGCCTGTGACGTGTTTACGCTTCTTAATCACCTCTAATTATATTTAGCATGACACTAAAAAGCTTTTTGGCAGTCTGATGATTAATACAATTCCATGACTGAATGTTTCTAGAGAACACCTCCTTGTCTTATCTCTTATAGTTAAATTCCCCCAGGAAGCAGGAGACCTGCAAAAGGATAATGTGACATTCAGCACAAACCCTTCTTAATTGCAAAAGAGATTTCACAAATGAAATTCTAAATTATTCCCATTTTCTTAATTCCAAGCCTGTTAACGTGATCTGCTCTCCCTCTGTTTAGTTTCTCCAATAACAGATGTTGACAAATATCATGTCCATATACCACCCCCCAACACAGTCATTCATGAAGCACTACACATTATTTAGCAGTGCAGCACTTCGATCATTTTAATGCAACATATTAAATACATATATACACCTCCACAGAAGCTTAACAGCTACTTAGAAAGCCCTTGTTTATGTAATTAAATAAGGAGCTGTAATATACATAAACTTATCGAACCAGCCAAACAATGCCATCCAAGCCTCAGTCTTTGCAGGGAGAAATTTAAAAGTATTGGCTTTTATAAGCTAGCCCAACACTCCCTCAGCTCTTCATTCAGGACGTAAGCAGGTAGGCACAGGTCTGCACTAAACACACAGACCCCTTCTCCCAGCTTCTTTTTATTCTTCCTCCCCTTCAGTTTTCCTCTACAAACATTCAGACACATCAGGTGGTTGTTAAACACATAGGAAAGCCAAGAGACAAGGTAACACCACACGGACAAGCAGCATCCAGTAGGCTATATTGGGAACTGCAGTTGCTAGATTTGGAAGTACAAGCCCATCACTAAGGTAACAGTGAGAAGGTGCAACATTTTGTAGCAAAAGTCTGTAGCCCACCACCCGAGAAGCTCATGCAAATAGACTGTTTTCACACTCCTGCAGAGGAAATAGCGTGTAGTGCCCTTCAAGGACTATGCTATCTTTCCATCTTGTTTACAGCACACATCAGGTCTTGTGGTGAATTTGTTTCCACTGGCACAGGAGAGACTTGGCAGCTTCGTAAAGTGTATAGGTTTATTTCTATCCACCATGTAGTTTTTGTTCCTACACACATACACACTCGATCTCCATGTAAAGCAATGTTAGTTTCACTAACTAGTGAAATGTAAGGCGAGAAAAAAATCGCAACCCAGAGGTATTTCCCCCTTAGGCTGGGCAGGGAGGAACTTTGCTATGGGAGTATAGAATATCCACACACGGAGGTTTGCTCCTCCTCTGTGGGCCCCTGGTGAGATCAGTAAGGTGGTAATGAATTAGCAGCTTTGATGTCCCTCTTGACAGTGCCTTTGCCTTTGAAGTGGAATGAATGTAAGAGTAACATTTCAGGTGAAATTTTGGCTTATCCACCCAGCAGTAACCAGCCAGCCACAGCTGGTGGTGAACGCTACAGGGCAAAGATTGGACAGGCTGATGGTACTACCATCACACTGGAGGAGCAGAACTGTTTGTGCTGTGAACCATCACCCATAAAAGAGGCAGAAGGCACCACTGGCAGTTGTACTTCAGCTGTCAGCAGCAGCCCAGTTCCTTCAAAAGAACAGAGGAATGATGATCAGGGATCACTGTCTGCAAGTGTTTACACTACCATGGAGCTGCTAAGCCCCCTTGGAGGGCAGTCAAGAGCTCAGTAACTTCTGGGCAGGAGAGTGGCTGCAGACAGAACTTGCCTGAGTCTGTACCTTTCTCCCCTTTGCTCCTCTGGCTTGGGAGGGAAATGGGTGAAGGACAACAGGTGCTTAGAGTTAGTGGGAAAGTTATGACATTTTCAAGAAATATTGAAGTTGTTCTCTTCCAAATTATATACTGCTTTATTCACTTTAT
Organism: Chiroxiphia lanceolata; assembly: GCF_009829145.1. Lineage (NCBI taxonomy): Eukaryota > Metazoa > Chordata > Aves > Passeriformes > Pipridae > Chiroxiphia > Chiroxiphia lanceolata. The sequence continues at coordinate 62,072,567 of NC_045637.1, read as the reverse complement.
TCTATTAAACTCTAGATGTGGTATTAACAATGACCTGAATTCTTTTGCAATATGGTATGAAAGAATGCTAATGACCAGTTCCAAAAGCAGGACCTTCTCCTAACTTTCCCTCATTGACTTACATTGAGTTGCTTATATTCATCAGTTTATTAAATTACCATCCAGAGTAAAGTAATACTTATAAATGATAAATCTGTGCCATCTTAAAAGGAAAACAGATTCTGTTCTTCTGGTACACAGAAAATCTCTGCAAGCTTCAACGACATTCAATCTTATCTAATGCCTTCACATTTTTTCAACACCTCAGGAACCCAGTGTATTTAAGATGGCGAGAAATTGAAACAGTACAAAATAAAAAACAATCTAAACGATCACATTTTTTTTACAATTTTTTGAATATCCAAATAAGCTAAAATATATGCTACACAGACGAAAATCATGCAAGAGAATTAAACATGCCCTTTTCACTTGGAGTCTTTTTTTGTTGTTAAACAATTATATGGTTCACAGCATAACATAATTTCAGATAAAACCTCAGAAGTCATGTTCCCATGCAGCAAGCCATGTTATGATGCTCTGGGAACTTCAATTCATCTATAATTCATGCCACTTTATGTTGACCTTTAACAGAAATGTTTTACTTGGAAAAACACAAAATGTTTATTTTTGCAGTGCATAGCTCCTGGATTTAGAGGACTGATGTACCCTTCCTAACTTACCTCACAGCTACTCCACAACATAAAGTATATAGGTTTGGCAGTCCCAAAAATTAGATGAACAAGACATACAACAGTCTCTCAAAATCCATAGCATAATAGCATAGTGTAAATTTGTAGCATTCTCACTGTCCTAAATATATTGTAAAATGCTTACACACATTCTTGATTTGACTGGGATTTCAATTCCTAATTTGTATTTTTAGTGAATAACATAAGGTTTTGGCTTTCTAAAAATGTAAGTTTTCTTGAAATTTCATGACAAGATGGATTCCACAGTATGTAAATCATTTGAGAATAGTTTTGAATCTTTGGACACAGACAATCATGAGACATTTAATAAAGACATTTCTTAACAACACAAATATGTTTCTTCAGTGACATCAATTTAGTAAGGTATACTTCAACAAAAAGCTTTTGTAAAGCAACTAACCCATTATTTCGCTTTCCAAAAGCCAAACTCATTTGAACCAGCTGAGATACTCTAAATATTCAAAACACTTCACTCTACTTCTCCTAGCAAGTAACACTTTTCACTCCACATAAATTGTTAAAATATTTAATTTCGATTGAAGCTCAGTAAGTCCCTTTCTCGAGAATGCCCACAGTCTCCTCAGTGCTTCCAACTTGCAATAATTATGTTTAAAGCATTCTTAAATTCTTGTCCCACATTTCCTTCTGCTGAATAGTATTCCTCCCCTTATCTTTTTTCAGCAAGGCTTAACCAAAGAAAGAGTCTTTGGCTACATCCGTCATGCACTAGTTGCAGCCTTGTAGCCTTATTCGAGTTACTGCTGTTAGTCAACACAGGTACTGCTCAGTAACTGCCATGGGATGCAGTGCAGACTATGAAAACCCATCACAGAAGCTGAGTAAGTATTTGAATGGGATATTTTGCAAATTTACATACTAGATAGCTTAAAGCTGCAAAGAATGCTGTCGCAAAATACTCTTACTTACCTACCAACAAGTTCAGCCTGCCTATTATCATATTCTAACATCATACCTCTGACAGTTTCTAAATTCTTTCATGGGTCTTTTCCAAAGAAACAAATGCTTTATCTTATTTACAGTTTCTTACATTTGTAATTTTCCTTGAATAATGATGGATTTTAGTTAAGAATCCCTCCCGTTTTCTCCTACTTGTAATATCTTCAGATTCAGAAAATTAGAATCCAATTTTCTGAGCCAGCTAAATTCAGTAAACTAAATACAACACTTAGTTAGTTTCAGCATCTCCTGATAAAATTACCCTCAATTAGTTTCTTTCTGGAAGTACACATTTTTGATACCATCTATTATAAGTGAAGAGACTACTGGCTGGAATTCAGTTGAATGACTTAAACCCTCTACTGACCTGCTGACAAAAACTAATTTCCTTTACTGTGTACGCCATGAGAAAAAGATTCTGCATAAGTAAAGACTGTATAATTTCCTTTTTTGCTTTGCCCACCAGATGTAGCTGCATGTTTTATCTGCTGAATTTGAGCTCTTACATCCGCCATCACAGGAAAAGTATCTATCTGCTAACTTTTTGGAGTGCTTCCAATAAGAAAATATATTTATCTTCTCAGCCACCTGAATGAAATGTGGTTTCCATAGGGCTCTTATGCAAAAAACAGTAACTTTGTTTCAAAAACTAAAAATGCTAATGTCATTTCACAGGTCTACACACTCCAGTAACAGCTATGGGACCATCCCAATTTATCAATATTATCACGATTACTGTATATGGTTTACCTGTGGTCAAGGTGACTGAAGTCTTGCAAATTCAACTCTCTGGTATCTTGTGTCAGGTAAATTGTATCGACATCCTGTTAAAAATACATCATCAAATACATCTTTACGGAAGTGGGTTTTTTTCAAGCACTATAATTTACCTGTTTTTTCATCATTTGTACAGTTAGCTGAAAAGGGCTTCAGAACAAGACATGTACTTACCCACTGTACTTCTTCTCTATAAGGAAATCCAAGCCAATCACAAACACAAGCATACATCTGCGAAAAGCCTCCTACAACAACCCAAGAGAGTATTTAACATAATAGTAAAACAAGCAAACAAGCATACACCAAAAAGGATACTTTAATACTTAAAGATCCAATTTTTCAAAACTCACTCTCTTTTTTTCTCAGCAGAGTGTCCATTGTGCTTATGAAAGAAACTGAGACTACCCTATCTTTGCCTGGTAAGTTGCAAGAAAGCTTAATATAGTGCCTTCACCTACCAATCAGAAGTCTGCTTCATACTAATTACACCTTAAAACTAATTACACCTTTACAAGCTTCTGCCAGAAATAGAATTAAACTTCCTGACACTGCAATTCCAGCCTTTTTATATTTGAGCATTTCAATTCATTCTCACCACAAGGTCCGAGTTCTGTCACTGTCTGACTGTCCCACAGGGCCTGGAGATTAGCCAGTCTTTCTGAAGGCTCCAGAGTTACTTTTTTCATAATCCTCCTAGATGCAAAAGAGGGGGAAAAACATCATTCATGGCTTTGAAAGTTTTTTCAAGCACATAAATCTTTTTTATTTTAAGGATATTTTTAAATGAGTGTACAGGAAGAATTACCATTACTCACTTTCCTACCTAAAAGTCACACACACCATTATGCAGCCCAGTAGGACTGACATTTATTTGTCTCTTCTCTCTTTCTTTCTCTCTCTCTCTCTTTTGATTAACCCTGTGACTACTGGAGCAACTAAGCCCTTTTGTATGACAGGATCACTTACACTAAGGAGACCTGTAGCCCTCATCTAACTCCAGGATGGCCAAAACAGAGGAGAGACATGGTATTAATCATTGCCCCACCGCCTCCCTAAGATCTTGCTTTATGGTGAACTTGCCACCGGCTGCCGCAAGAGAGGAGCCCCAAAGAGGAGATACAAGGACTCCCTGAAACAACATCTCAGCCTTGGCCATATTGATCATCACATCTGGTCTACTCTGGCCTCCAATCGGGAGGTCTGGAGACACACCACCTATAACACTGCTGATGCCTTTGAGAAAGCACGCAGGATCACCCTTGAGGAGAAAAGACAATGCAGAAAGAATCGTGCCTTGTAGAATATACCATCGAAGGAGTCTTTCTGCTGTGCCTTTTGCAATTGGACATGCCTGTCTCGTATTGGCCTTTTTAGCCACCAAAGTGCTTGCAACAAACGTGGGTAGAGCCCTTCCCAAATCTTCGTTCGCGAATCCTAGCCATGAAGATGACGAAACCACTGCTGCATATACACTGCTTTGATGTAGAAAAAGTACCATGATGCAAACAGCTGAGCCACTACATCTGGTCTCTAGGTTACACTGTTGATAACCAGCTCCAATCTTCGTAATTTGGTAGTATTCTTCCTGCCTAGACAAAAAAGAAACACAATCCCTTCCTGCCTTTCAAGAAATAAAATTATCTGTTCTTCTGAATGACAAAACTGCCTCATAAACTGCAGAATTCCATAAAGGAGGACAGGGTCTGAGGGGGTGGGGGTGGAGCAGAAGAGAATTAATAAGTGATATTAACAGGAGAAACCACTTTCCCCCAAATGCTTCAGCAAAGTTCTCAAGAAAGCACACAGAAAACATGTATAAAGCTCAAGGCCTTCATAAACACTCCGACAAACACATGTAACCTCCCAGCCCTCTTTCCTCTTTCTGTCTGCATGTCTCACAGCATTACTGAGGTTTTATAGCAAACCTGATCAGTTGCACGCACGCTCTTTGAAGGAAGAGCTCAATCTCTACTAAGGCAGTTAATAACACTGCCAGAGAGGAAAACTGGCAAAACCCAAAAACAAACAAAAACAAATACAACAAAAAACAACAAACAAACCCCCCAACAAAACCACAAAACCCAAACCAAACGAAACCCCCAAAACAAAACAAAAAAACACCTGCCATCCAGAATCTATGAACTTGATTTCCTACACCACCTACAGGAAAGGTGAATAATAAAGACATGCACCTAGAATAAAACATGTCAGTTTAGCCTGACCATTCACATCTAAAGTCTGTTACTAAAGTTCACTTATAAAAATCAACATGTCTGGAAGAAGTCTTTTCCACGGCCCATTTTCTCTACTAATGCTGAAAACCAGGAGCTGAAGAGAATAAAGCAGAGCTGCGTGATCTGGTGAGAGTGAAGAAGATGAGGCAATAATACAGAGAAGAAAGAAAAAAAAATAAAGAAAAAGTACTGAGAATTGCTGCAAGGCAATAAAATTCAGGCACAGGTAAGAGAGAAAACAAAAGGCATGAGCAAGACTGACCAGGGCTCTGTTTTGAAGAACTAGGCTAACTAGGTTCACAATCATGTGTGTTGTTTCACAAATACTGAAAGTAAATGGAATTTACTCTTCTCCCAAATCTGATTTTACTTCGGGGTGGGGGGTGTGAAATGAACCAAAAGGGAGTAAGATACAACAAAAAGACAGAACCTGAGGCTAGAGAGGCAACAAGGTAAAATGAAAACTGAAGACTTCAAATGCTTGCAGCCCCCTTCAAACCAAAGGCACTTACGACCCTAGAAGACCACACATGGTCTACCTGTGCTCTGCACTGTCTGCTGTTTCTGCCATATACCTGGACAAAAGCTTACTGCTTGCCTCAAGCTGTTTCTTCTATCCTCAGTGCATTTCTGAGGTCAGGGTGGAGAGACCAGTGGATAAGAAGAGGTGGCTTGTCACCGTTTCCGCACAATCTGTTCCCAGTAGAGGTGCCCTAAAAAATACTTACACTGGTGAGAGTCCAGGGAATATCTTCCTGAGGCAGGTCCCAATGTGTGCCAGCACCTCGTTCACATCCTCTGAAGACGCCATCTTCATGGAGATGCTGCATTTCTCAGTTTCCATAATCAACTATAAACAGGAGTGCAAGAGGGCGAGAACTGGGTGCCATATAATTCACATCCATTTAAAAAGGGGAGCATTTTGAATGCCAGCTGAATGCTTTGCCTGCTGGTAGGAATCTGTTATTCTTTAAGACGTGACACAGCAATGCTTCAGATAAAGTTTCTAAAAGTTGTTCTTGAATGTACAAGACCCCCGTACTCAAACTTTGCTTTTTCTAAGAGTGCCCTGCTTCCCACGGGAATACAATTTTCAAAGGATCTTGACCTCAGCTGACACTTCGAAAACCAAGAACTTTTCACAGCATTGTCCTCATTTGAAACACGTCCCAGAACACCAGGAGCAGCAAGCACAGCCTGACAGGAAACTATTGAATGAGCAGGGTGCCTGTTTCCTCTAGCAAAAAGTAAAAGTCTTTAATGGCTGTGATCCTCTGGAAAAGCTCGAATGCTTTGTTGTAAGCCCTCCAAGAAAATGCTGTGTTGATACATTGTTTCAGTTCAGATGAAGCAGTAACTCAGACAACCTCACAGCATGTCTGGGGGACAAGTGCTTCAGCAAGGGGGGAAAATAAAGCCGTTTGCAACCTGTCTCTGTTAGATATTGACTGTTCAGAATCAAATCAGATTACGGTATGACTGACACATCACGTTTGCTGCTGCTTTTGGCTGCATCGCAGGAAGCAACGTAATGTTTCTGTTTTCTCCAATGTGAATAGTTAACACAGCCCAAGTCATAAGCTCTTTTAGATGAGGAGTTGTGCTCGCACAGTAACAAAGCAACATTAGGAATAAATAAGTACAGAGAGACAGCAGGAGAGGAGACACTGTGTAGTATGCTACAGAGAACTGGTTTTTATTGAAATCGGTTCCCAGGGCTCTTTTTGTTCCCAGTTCATGTCTAGAGTCACCACCAGGATAATCCTAGAAGAGGCTGTATTTCCCCAAAGCACAATGAGAATGTTCACACCTTTTACAACCAATTCAACTCCTTTCTGAACTTGTTGCCATCACTCCCTGATGATGAATGAGTGGGCAATTTACTACTGTTATTTATCAATATTAACATAACATTTTCTTATATTACTCTGTCCATTTGTTCACTTATCTTATCGTGGCTTTCTGCAAGACCCCTAGCAAAAAACTACATCCTTCTGCATCATGGCTGTAACATGCTGTTTGCAGGAAAACTGCAACAATAGCGTTTGCCCTGTGAACAATAATCTAGGACTCCGTCTGCCTTCAGCTATAAACCTTACTCATTTAAAACACAAATGAATGTAAACATGAAATATCTTAAAAAATATTTTAGGAAGATATGTATGCTCAGTGAGGTGCTGATAATCTCTTATAAACTCTGCTACAACAGTGACTGTCTATACCTCCAAGAATAATTAGCAATAGCAACCCTGACATTTTAGTACCTTGAATAAAAGAAGCCACAAAATCATAGAATTTAGTAAATGTCTCCCTATTAAAACACCTGGACCTTTTTTTTCCCCTCCTTTAAGGACAGTTTCAAAAGTCAGATTAAAGAGATGACATACTAATACAATGAGAGCTTTTCAGAGTTCAAATAGCGTCTCAGGCGCTCCTATTCTTAAAAAGCCCTTTAAAAGTCAAACACGCATGAAACACATGAAGACTTTGATACAATTGAACTGTCAAATCTTGACAATATGTTCATATTATGAATTAAAACTACTTTAAAGGCATTCTTCTTTTCAGCACCTTCTTTTTGACATTCACTTTTTTGGGCACATAACTTGCTGTCAAATATATTTTGTGTTGTATAGAGTAACGGCACTAAGAACAGTTGAAAGAAAAGCATTTCTGCCTGTGATGTAAGCGGTAGCTTTTGGCTTGCCCATAAAGGTATACACCAGAGAAGCCATTGCAGTTTGTGTGGTGATTACTGCATACCAGCCACCATTGCTTTATCACTTCTGAGAAAAATATCCACTTGTAATACAAATGAAAACTTGTACCGTACTGAATTAGGAAAAAAACCAATTTCTTATCACCATCCCACCTGCACGACACATTCCTAAAACTGACTCTTTAAATTCTTATCATTATTGTTAAGACTTTGGAGCAGCATGAATACAAGAACGCAAATGTACAATGCGCTCAGTGGACAGGGACACTTGCATGTTAGAGTATTACCTCCTAGATTGGAACATATTTGGTAATGAGTAAACAAGTATCTTTTATCTAGAATACACTCACCTGACCTGGTTTACTGGAAGTTACTCCCTGGATTTCCAAGTAGCTGAAAGTTAGTTCTAACTGTAGTTAAAAAAGAAAACACCACATTAGTGCAAACATCATCTTATTTTAAAGAGCACTTACGTTTCTCAGTGAGGTTAAGAAAACCTTGAGCAAGGCTACTGGTATTTGACATCAGTTTCTGTAATTGACACTAAATATTTTTTAATATCTTATCTGATCACATTTTTCACTAAAAGAATACTTACACTTGCTTGTTACAGGTTCAAATCATTATTAGAGGTTATAGGAATACCATACTGGGCATTTTACTGCAAGCTATAAGCACGTAAGCATATCATAAATTTTATGGCAAAATGTTACTATAAAAAGCATCATTAATACAATACCCTACTGATGTGTACTCCTGTGACTGAATAATCGTTAATTACAATCCTTACAGCTTCACAATTATTCTTTCATTAGTTACACTGATCATAGATGTGAAAAATTTTACTGCACAGAAGCTGAAGGGACACACACAATTACATATATATATGAGAATAAAAATACTGTATATAACTAGATTGATACAGATATAAACACATAAATGCTCAAGACTGCTTTAGAGTATCTTAAGTATGAGAGGAAGCAATACATTAGCTTTGTCTGAGTGGGGTATTTGGACAACAGTCAGAACAGGCAGGGAAGAACATACTGAATCCAAATGGAAGTTTAAAAGAAGATGGGGAATTCTTTTCCAAGGACAACACTAGGGCTACAGGGAGTGTGCTAAGATCTGAATTCACAACTGTGTAGACAAACATCTTGACAGCTGAGATATACAGAAAGAAACAAACCTCTTGGACTGAGTCATAACTACAGGGCAAGACATTAGCCTGGTCATTTCCTTTTAGTTATCATTAAACCCATTGTAACTGAGCAGTCATTCATTGTAACTGAGCAGTCTGTCTAAATTGCACAGTTTCCTGTACTTTGTCTTATCCTAGGTTCACAGTCAGGGTGCTTGCTCCCAGGCTAACTGGCAAACACCATATTTATTCTATTTCTGTATTTGTGACAATCTTTTAAAAAGTCAACCCTGAATGACTACTGAGGTGCTCAGAACCCAGATGCAGCTCTCAAGACTCCCTCCCTGTAAAGGCTGCCAAAGCACATCCGGAAGACAGGAACAGAGGATATAGTTTCCAACCACAACAACCAGCAAAAAGCTTTCCAGAAAACTTTTGTTACTACTGTCTCTTTGCTGTTTGTTGTCTATTTTCTGATCCCTGCAGTCGCCTTCATAATTTGGCAGCATCGGAAGATATAAGCACCCCTCCCGTTTCTGTGCAAAGTTCCCCTTCCACCAAAAACCTAGTTTAGTGACCGAACCTTACTCTGAAGTTTTTGAGACTTCATGTGCTTCACTTCACACATTCTGCTGCAGGGGCAGCATCCACAGCACACAGGCAGTTTCAGGGGTGTCGCTGCATCTGGTTACAATGCAGACAAGCACAGGGAACTGAGGCAGGAGAGGAAGAACCAGCGCGAGCATCTTCCCAGAGTCCATACCAACACCTTGCGTTTTCCCATGGGTAAAGGCATTCACTTCTCTTCAGTGCTTTATTTCTAAGCTAAGACTGGCAATCTTTTGTGATGACATGGCCCTGTGCAGTTTGCTTAGGCCAGAAAGAAAAAGAAAACCAAACAAGAACAAAAAAAAACAAACAAAAAAAAAGCAAACAACTCCCCCCACATGAAAAAAATCCCCCCAAAAAATCAAACAAAACCAAAAACAAACAAACAAACAAACAAACCAGCACCAAAAAATCTGTAGCAGCTCTTGTTGGCTATTGGAGTAAGCTAGACTACACATAGAGAAGTGAAAAGCTCTTTTTCTCCAGTGCTAGTCAAATTAATCAAACATGAGATTATCCAACATTTGTTTACCTAAATCACAATGAAATTTTAAGGGGAAAGTTCCTGTGATTGAAATCCTTCATATTCTGAAAATTATTTACCTATCAGATCGAAATTTCTTCTTTTGATAATGTATTTTGTATGTGCCAACATATACATATGTACACACAATCAAAAATACATTTCTATTCCTGAGAAAAGTTTACACAGACCCAGACTCAAAAATTCAGTTTGCAAAAATCCTCTTGACTAGAATTAACAAATACCAGGAAACATGGCAATATCTCTACAGTTCATCTTTGGTTCATTTTTCTAACTCAAAAATATGATTTTACAGTCTTTGCTTTGCAGCAAAAATGTAGAACACATTCTAAACATCTTCTACCTCAAACTAAGAAATATTTTTTACAAGGTTTTTAAAAAGCATAATCTCATTTATTACTGAAAATTATATGGTTTAAAAATCCTCTTAAAAGGTTATGCATGCCTCTCGTTTAGGAACCCTTCAGTTACCTAGACAGCTAATTTCACAGTGTTCAATTTTTTCAACCAAAACTTAATGAAAGTTGCTCTAGGAATACATTCACAAATCTGAATTATATTCCCACAAATATTTCACACACTTATTTGTGTGCTTGATAACACACTCAACATTTACTAATGTTGCAATTATGTTTTATATGGACTCTAGCAAGAATACTGCCCTTCCTTCCCTATCAGTCCATCTAGATTAGTGGGAATGAACTGATTGGGCCCAAGTGTGAAGTTAAGAGGCAGTTATCGTAATATCTTTGTTCTAAGGGTAATGATGTTAGCTGATATTGTAGTTAATCAACTTTTAATCTTGATCCTTGTTTAGTAGATGCATCTCAACATCATTGTTTAAGGAAAAGTGAAGTTTGGAATTGAATGTAGCAATAACAATCAGTAGAACTGGTCATCACTTGGCGTGCGTAATTTTGTGAGAGGTTCCCCCCTCAACTTTGTGAAAGAAATAATGTGTCTTTGCTCAATGTTCTCAGCTGTCTTTCTAGGAGTTACTGCCTGACAGTTACATGGAAGCTATCGGGCTCAGAAAGTTTCTGAGCAGCTTTTGAAAATACTACAGACATTAGTAAATTCAATAAGTTTCACTAACCCTGGTAGAAATGCATTTTCAACCATCCTAACAGCTGTTCAGATGTACAAAGTTTAATGAAATATAAATCATAAGCACAGTTTCTCATCATCTTCCTTCTATCCCTAGAGTCACACTTCAATAGAAGTACAGAATACATATTCTAGATTTTCATGAAAACTAAACCAAGTTTTTCAACACTGTAAATCTATTTAACAAAAGGAGTTCTCAGAGTTGTCTGAAACACTAAACTAGACCTAGAGTTATCACTTAGTATTCCAAGCCCCAGCCTTCAAGAGGTTTTTGATGAATTACAACGGCTTTGCTATCGTTTAACAAGATCATGATCACCACTTGTCTATCATGATGCCACTGCACTGGATCTATGCTTCCATGCGAGCAGGCACCAAACCTTGCCTTAGAAAGCCCTGGCTAAAAACTGCAGTGATCCAAAAGCCAACAGACAACCAACCAGAGACATCTGTGCTGCAGGGACAGAGTGATCAACTGAGGAAAATAAGTTTCAGCAGAAATTCAAGCTATAGTCACCCTACCTGTCAGTCAGCATCTTCAAATTATAGGTAGGGACGGTCACATTTACCAGTGGTCATAACTGAAAATCTGGTATTAATCATTCAATTTATTGATTCTGTTTTTTCTATAAAGTATATATATACTCACACACTTATGTGTAAAATACAACAAAACAGGACATGTGCCAAGTCCCCATTCACTGATTCCAAGCTGGACAAGAGATGTTCTTCCACATCAGTCACTTTTATTTATATGGAAATTATCTTTCTCTGCTACAACAATCATTACAAATTGTCACAGGCATAGCAAAAATAATTCACCAGCACTGGCAAGGCAGGTTGCCAAGATGCTTTTCAAAATGAACGGAAATCATTAGAAAACAACAGAATTTAATAAAACTCAACACAGTTTCTACCTCAAAATCAAATATAATCCTAATTTGACACTACAAACACTAGAGGGAATAATGCCATCAGCTTGTTTGCACATAAACTGTCCCTCTATAAAGACAATCAGGCTCATTTCACAGTTCTTCAAGCTGGAGTTTACAACATAACTCTTCAGCCACCTGCATTTCTAGAAGTTAAAATTCCTCTGAAATGGTATATATATATATATATATACATATATATATGTATGTATTGACAAATTCATTTAAGGCATACACTAATGGAAGCATCACTCTAACTCAAGACCATGCAACTTATCATCCCTCAATTATGTTTTTTTTTTAAACAGATGTACCAGTATAACTAAAATATGCTAAATTTTTGCTACTTAGTTTATGTAGCTTACATTTGTATCTAAAATCTCAGAATAATTACAGAAGCACAGTGATTTTACCTTGGTGGGAATCCGAGATGTTAAAAGAAAAGCCCGACATGATGCCAACACCTATTGAAAAAAACAAAAAACAAAAAAACAAAAAGAACAGAATTTGTAAGAAATATTTAATATTATTAAAGATTCTTTTCCAGGAAAATCTTGAAACCAGAGGTTAAAAGCCTCTAGCAGACTGAGTATAGACTCCCTTTGCTGTCATACACTGAAGGAAGCAAAACTGCAATCAGATCCAGTAGACCACAATGATGAGACTTCAGCAATCTGATCAGCTACAAGCTAGTTAGCACACCATTGAACTGAAGAAATTTGTTTAATCAATCTCTCAAGAACATGTAATAGCAATCTTAGTCATATTTTAAAAAGAAGCAAGGATAAGAAGTCCTACCAGGAACACAGGATGTCCTTAAATGTAAAAAATTACACAACATGATGTTATTGGTGATGTAAGAAACCGTAAGCAAACATTTTCTTTTCGACACATTTGGTACATTTCTAGAGCAAGAATACAAAGATTTCTTATTGATACCATCCTCATTTTTTATCCAGCAAAAACGCAGTTAGACTAGTGAGACCAGTAACTCTGGTAAGAAAACACAGCAAAACTTGTATTTTGGAAGCTACTGCCAATCAAAATATAACGATTCTATATGATATCCCTCCAATCTCCAGGAGCACATCCCACTCACAGATTTTACACTTTGCAAAAGGGATGACTCATATGGCAAAACTACAGTACTCTTTGTTGATTCACCTGCCTACAGAATTATGTACTGTTGGCTACATCTTTTTCCAGAAAAAAAAAAAAGAAAAAAAAAGAAAAAAAGAAACAAACTCGATTTGAATGCTGCATCAAAATCCCACAGCATGTGCAGAGCTTTTTACACAGCTAGGACCTCCTGAACTCAGCTCTGCTCAGTAAGTATCCAACATCAGGTGATCAGGTTGACAAAAAACGTGTTCCTCGCTCAGAGAGCGAGCAGCTAGCTCTGAACACTGTTCAAACACTTCAAAGGCTGGATTTCAGCTTTAGTATCTCAGTTGAATCACACCTTGGTAAAACTTAAAAGCACAAGTTCTGTACCAATGTCGGATATTAGCAGATTGTTTCAGGGTTGATGTGATTAGACCTGGTGCTCTGGTTACCACTGATATAGAGCCAAACCACTGTAAAACAAACAATACCTAGTGTAAGGCTAAGCCCTACACTGAAGCCACCTTATGCTGCCTGGCACGTCCAGGTCCTGTCAGACAGACCTGCCTCATCTTCTTGCTCACATGTGGGGGAGAAAGAATCTCTTCTGCTTTCCTCTTAGCTGTACCTATCCCAAGTATGTCTTCTACAATCCCGCACAAAGAGAAGAAAGGGGAAGGGCCTACCTGAGGGGTTTTTTCACTGCACAACCACAGTTGAGCCTGACAGTGGCTCCCTCTCATACTAATAAAACCTTATCTTTCCCCTCCCTCACCCACCTCCTCAGGATAGCCACTCACAGCTGGTGCACACCATTCTCCTTGGACCCTCTGGGGAAGATCACACCCCTATGTGCTCACAAAATAGCTTCACTATCAGTAAGAGTGCCCCTCTTATTCACAGACTCACTCACAAACCCACCCACAAACAAGCTGCTCAGCTCTGAAGAGGGGTAGGTGATCAGGCACCCTCCTTGGACTGGTATCACCAAAAACATCGCTCCAAGGCAGTCGGCAGAGCAGTTGCAAACAGCTTCTCCTGCTTCTGGTCGCCACATCTCAGGTGCACAAGTGAGACAGTCAGAGAAAAGGACACCTTTTGACGAACTGCTTTCAATATTTACCTTCTAGGTAGTGGTCTACAACACTAGAGAGATCAGTGCTCGTGTCTATGCCACCACAGTGGGACAGCTGGTTGCAGGAAAATCATGACAGAGTCTTGTTATAAAACATTTGCTTGCATATTTGGGTTCAAGCTACTTTACGAGCATTGACAGGGTCGATTTAACATGATTACAGTACACATGAGCAGTCCAGATAACAAAGTTAAATGCAAACCAGGTAACCAGAAGGCTCTAACAGAATTATGTTGGAAAAGCATTTCCAACAGAGTACATGTCAGTATATATTCTTGTGGTAGATGTATTAATGATCCCAAAGTGATCTTTCTAAAACCAACAAAGCTGAAATACCCACTTACCTTAAGATGCATTTATATACAAAGGAGAGGACTGCTGTAAGATGATATTCTGCACTCAGTAGGTAAAGAGCTAACCTTGAGCAATAAAATGGTACAAAAAAAAGACTGAGCCCTCTAATCCCATAACACCAAGGTTTCTACAATTTTCACAGGTGAGACTGTCACAAACAAGTAAGAGTTTGATTTTCACATAAAAGCAATTGAAGACAAGGTCAATTATTACTGCATAGTTAATACCCCATCTTGACAACAGCAGGTCTAGATTTTTTAAATTATTTTTTTTTTATGTTTTTTTTTACAATGGCAGAATTGGCTAAGAGGAGGCTTTGCTTTTTTTCACAATTTTAGCTCCTAAAATCCATGAGTATGCACCATGACCCTTGAGAGGATCAGCTTTAGTTTACTGCTTTCTGATTTTTTTTCTGTTTTTTTTGAAATATTATGCGACATCTGCACTTTAACATCACCATTTTTGTTCATGTTTAGAAACAAAGTAGCCTGCACCCCTATTCAACTTGAGACTTGTTGAATAAGCTGTGAAACATGAACGGTTTTCAGTGACCTCCTTCTCCTCAATAAGGCTGCAGCGCATAAACAGATAATGGTCATTAAGGTACCGGCTCACCCATGTCTTTGTCAATAGGATTCTGCATGGTTGTTAGTACTTGCAAGGGCAAGAGAATACGTATTACAGACTACCTAAAACAACGTATCACTCTATGCCTTTGCTTATGACATACCATGCTGTCGCCAAAGGCAGAGGCACCAGAGGTGTTTTCACACTTGTCAGCCCAAGTCCCCTTTTAAGAAGCGAGTTATTTTTGTGAAGGAAGACCCAGGTCTCTGTGCATTCATCTGACATGAATAACAAGTGCACAATTATCTAGGGCTTTCAGAAGCATCTAGATTTCCTGGAGGTTTTAACTTCTTCATACAAAGAAACTAAAAGGAGAAGCAGCCACTATTACTCTAGCAATCCTCAAGCATCTCTACTGAGAAGGTTCTGCCACTGTTACATTCTTTTTGCACCAGGAGAACCTTGAGTACAGGAGAAGTTTCATGATCCAAGGCACTTTGAAAACCAGAGACTCGGAGGAGCAGACCCCCTAATTCTGGGGACAATCCTGAACAAAGTACTCCCTTGGCTCACAACCTATCAGGAAGGTCAGCTGGGCACAGTGTATAATTCGCTTTATCATCTGATAAGAAAATGATCTGACTTGTTCCACATAATGCGTCACAGCCCCGCTCCTCCATAACCATTTTGTTTGGTCACAAGTCGTATTCAATCATTAATAATGTTAAAAGAGCCCATCAAAAGATAAACACATGCAGGGTAAAGAAAGACACTTAGGAGTTGATTCACGCTTTAACACACATGTAAGCCAAAAGGTTTGCAAGTACTGATATGACGGCAGCAAGCACATCCAGGCAAATTTTATACAGGGTACACAACCTGGCTGTTGTTCCATGGAAGGGATGATAAAAGAGAATTATATTTAGTTAACAGCAGTTTCTGTCTGTCTTCCTACTCTGTCTTTTTTAAGCATAAAATAGGATTATGATTTGAATTTTAAATGACTCCAACTCACACACATACACCCGAGTTGATGATTTCTTAAATGTTTTTATCATTCCAAATTCCATAACGCTCCCTACACTGCTCAGAGTGTACATGAAACCAGTCAAAATTTTGAAACATTTACCAAAAACCTACCCTGCAAATTATTTCTCCAGAGACTCATGACCTACAAGGTCATCTTCAATTTACCAGAATAAATAATCTGTTTCAGTAAATAAAACTAATTTGAACACAGATCCTCAGTGAGTATATCACTAAAACATAAACATACAGAAGCATTTGTGATTTATTGTCAAATCCTAGCCTTACTATCCATTTTAGCACTGTAAGTTAAATTAACAGGGCTCCACTGGGTTAACCCAGCCACCCTACCTGGCAGTCACTCTTGGGAAAATCATTAGAGTAACACAGCTCTGTGCTAATTGCACCTATTTTGCCAGACAGACCACAGCAACTCAAGCCACCTTATCTATATTCAAAGCAGTTTCAAATTCATAAGCAAATTAAAATCTTTTAAAAACCACTACTACCCTTCTTAAAATGCCCAGGAATAAAGAGCTCTGGAAAACACAGTGACCATACACGGCTTCATGACTAAACATGAAACAAAATGGAACCACCTCAGCACTCCATGGGCCGCGGGAAGTTGCACCATGCTCACTCCACTCACTACCACAGATGTTTTGAAACTCCCCTCTCCTAAAATCTCAAAAAAATTATGGATTAAACAAATGTTTTCCTCTTGCTGAAAACTGATTGATACACTTTAAAGCCCTCCCCCCAGCAACCAACTCTGTCCTTTTTTTCATCAACTGCTTCAATTTTACTTCTTAAAATACACTCTCTGTACCTTTCCTTCCACTGTAGTTTCTTTTGCTCCCAGCATTTGCCATTTTGTCAGCATAAAAATTGATTCAGTCTCTTCCATTATAATTTACTTGAGGAAGGAGACATTTGGAACAAATTTTCTGATTTAGATAGCCATCATTTTGAGAATGCCTTGAAACCAGAAGACAGTTGCTTTTCTGTATATACCTCTTAGTTATACCATCCCTATTTTTATCATTACTCATTACCATTATTATCCAAAACATCATCATTTTTAAGTTTCCACCCTTATTAGTTGCTTTATGATTTCTATCATAAGCTTTCCATTGCTACTGCTGATTCAATATCTAATGTACACACAATAATGTGAGGTAAAGCAGCAGCACTAATACAGTTTTTGTTTTGTTCAAATACGGATGAATCAATACATATTAGAGCATCCAGTCTCTCTCAGTCCCTATAAGATCGACCACTCATTTCCCAGGTTGCATTCCTGATGTTGTAAATGCTTCATCCTGAAGCAACTGGAGTTCGATTAGATAAAAGGCTCCTTTCAGCAACATGTTAGAGATATTAGAGCTGGTTTTGAGCAAGGCAGTTCCTGCTAAAAGCACTGAGCCTCCCTACACAAAGAGGCTAGCTGACATCCTGAAGGGCTTTTTGGAGGGCTGATTAGCTCAGGCACAACGAAAACACGTATGCTGCATCATTTGAAACAGTGGCATCACTTGGCATATGGTGGGTTTCTCTGCAGAGTGCTGACACCAGCAAAGCAGCCCAATTCAACCCCAATCTGAGGGCTTGCAGCATCACCACTTTTATCCACGCAGCCCTCTCAGTTGTCTGAGGTTGAATTTGTTTCTGACCATTTGGTTTCAGTTACTTTTAAAGTGTAATCTATGATAAACCCATTGACAAACCTTATTCACTCCTGTTCCAAATGTCTACTTATTTATCCACCAATACTTAAACAGTCTTTGGAGCTGGAGAAGATCCCTTTTGAAAGGGTTAGTGTATTTCAATTCACACATTAAAAAAAAATTCTCCCTCCCTGAGCCAAGTTGAATACATTCCCAGGCTTGTCTAAGTGGCTGGTGCCTGTGTGGCCAGCCAAAGACCAAAACACATCCCAGAGCAGACCAGCAGCAGCAGTAAGGGGAGCTGTTATTTGCATCAGTACAATTCTCTCCTGCACAAGCTCTACAGCTCAAGTAACTACATCACCCATCCCCATGAAGGTCTGATCTGTTGCATGTTTCTCTGTTATCATTCCTGAAGTCAACCACTGCTTCCTGGTGCCCCAGCAAGGTCCCCTTAGTGGAGCTATGGACAGAGAGCAAGCCTGCCTGCCACTGGCACGCTGTGCAGAGCACAGCTTTTCCCTGGTCTTTCTTTCCATCACACTGCATTCAAAACTCAAGCCTGATCTGTTATGGGTCACCAATTTCCATATTTTCTGGATAGCAAAGGATGGTATAGGGAATAGGTTTTAGTTGAAATGTTGAGGGTTTTTTACAAAAAATGTGTGCTCAGATATTAAAACAGTTGGCAATAAATCTGCTATGTTTAAAGACAAGAGAAGCACCTTTATATTAATGTACCAAACAAGACACGGGACACCACAAGATGGCACAACGGAGTGCTTCACACAAATTTCCCTTTCAGACTAAGTTACGGGACCCTTTTAGCAGAAATGCTTATTTAGCATTGGAGAGCAGTTCAAATCTCCAGAGCAGTTTCTACTTCACAGGCAACAATGAACGAGCCCTGCCTAGAAGACAGTTAAGAGAAAACTATCCTCATTTTAGAATTGATGAAAATCAAGTCACAGACACGCAGAGATTTGCCTAAACAAAAAGGCAAAATGAAGTGACAAAGCTTGAAAGAGAAGCTTTGAGTAAAAAGGCCCTAATTCTGAAGTATGAGAAAAAACAACATAGCTTGGAGGTTTATCAGTAAATTAAGACAGAATTTCCAGACTAAACCAAATTTGTTCATTAGCTCCTCTGATAGCACTCACAACACTTCCACTACCACCTACAAGCAGTGTTCTAGCCCTGCAAACTGTTTACAAAAGACACATGAATCAAATTGTGCTTCTTTAACACCTGAAGCACAAAGAAACATGTACACTTGCTATAACCCTGTCTGCAACAAGCAAACAACCCAGGTACTCCAGTAAAGGTGGGATTTCGGAAGAAACTGAGACAGAAATTCACCTTTGGTCAGATATTACCAATGACAGCAACAAGAGCCATGGACACCCCAACTGCCAAACCCTGTCACTTGAAGTAGATTGCGATCTGATCACCAGTGGTGCAGACTGGGACTCCCTTGCTTTAGAGACTTTACACTCAAAAGTTTTGTCTCTTATAATTTCCATTAACCAGAGCTGCTTGTGGAAGGGCAGACATCTATTGCGTATGTGCACAAGGCTCCCTTGTACTTCCAAACAGTCAGTCACAGAACAGAGTTTCATGACATCGTGAGAGACATCCAATACGGTGCACTAAAGCCATCGCAATCCCCTGTGGACTGCAAAACTTCCTCATCATTCTGCTCACAACCACGCAATTCCCAACAAGAAAAAAACTTAAAAGTAAAGCACTAAATACCAGAAGACCTACCTACCGCAATACTTAAGCCTGCTCTCAGTCATGAAAATAGGAAAGCGAAAGCAGCAGCACTTCAACAATACAAAGTCCTCTCCACAGCACTGGACCCAGCCTGGGCTGACCCCAGTCAGGGTAGAGGATGGGAGCGGGAGGGGTGCACGTTCAACCACATACCTTCACTTGTAACTCATCAATGAGGCATATCACCCCAAAGGTGGTTTTCCTGCTCTGTATCTACATTACACATAAATAGGTCACTAGCACACTAGTGTGAATACACCTTTATTTCAAATTTTTTTCCCCACTTTCATTCTTATCTGTATACAGCCATTACACAGATTCACTGTCACAATTCAGGTTACAAAGTGCCTCAGCAGGATACCTTCCCCATGTACCAGGCTTTTTCAATGTTCTAGTCCTCCAGTACTTGGCTAAATTACCAGTTGAGAACATTCCATCTACTTCAAAAGGCCCCGGGCTCCAGCATTTTCCAAGAAAAATTTTTTATGCTCTTGTGCTTCTTCCCTCCATCAGAAAAAAGAGCATACAGGCATCATTTAAAAAAGCCCTCCCATTACCTATCCATGGTGTTAATAATAAGGAACATCCATACACCTTCCCTCTTCCTACACAGAGCTTCTTTCTGTGTTTATGGACAGCAGTTACAACTGAAAGCATTTTGGTGTGCTGCATACGACGCTGTTTCTATGCAGAAGTAGCTGGAAATAGATTTTGCTATTCCAGTGCTTTTATTCTTATCTTCTTTAATTTCATCACTTAGAAATGCCAGATTAAACATTTTGCAGTGATCCTTGTTGACGAGACTGCTCTCTAAGTGTGTCACAGCAACCACAATGAAGAACTTTAAAAGCCAGGAAGCAAAACAAAAGCTTCAGGTACAGAGGAAATGCAATTTCATCCACAATGCAAGCACTTTATAAGAAAGTCTTCTACAACTATTTTATTTGCTTTTAGCTACCAACAATTAAATGATTAAAGATTAAACATTTAATTAGCTAAGTACAATGTACTTACTTCCACTTAATATTAAAATAAAATAAATAACACATTAAAAAATTTTCCTCAATAGCCACTGCCATAAACCACCGTTTCAAAAACATTGACCTTGGACCATCCCAAGAGCTAAGGGCCAGAGAAAGATTTCATCTTAATAAATCTATAGAATTAAGTCTTTTGTGTACTCTCCATGGTACATACAAATTGAAACCCAAACCCAAACCAATGGGTGGAGAGTTATAAAAACCTTCAAGCCTAGGCAGTTCTTTCCCAAAGAAACAGGTGCAAGACAAAACACTCTTCCTCATTAGGTCCAGAGGGGTTCACTCAAGCTCTGCTCCTCTACACTACTGCAGGAGCCTCATTGCTGTCCTCAGGTGCACTCTGATTTCCTCTTCTTCCTCTCCTGCTTCCCCACAGAACCTTTTTTCCATCTCTATCATCTGTAAAACACAAAGTACCCGCTGTATCTAACACAACTGTGACAACCTCTCTGTCCCTAATTACTTGAGCTACACTGTAAGTCTTCATCTTCATATATTTTGATATCTTAAGACAATCAATCTTTCAAGAGAGGAGTGGTGCTTGAGTGCTGGAACCAGGTACTCGGCCATTTAAAATCCTTAAAAGTCACCACTATATTCCCAGTCCCCAAACTCAGATATTTTGTTATACTGTTCTACATTTTATAAGACGGTCTCTTTTACAGCTAGTAAAGTATTTCTAGTGTTTCTAGTAAAGTATTTCTAGTGTTTCACATTTCTCCTCTGCTAAAGAAATCTTTTCTTTCAGAGTTTAAAACATCTTTCAGAAATGGTAAGAAGAGAGCAAGTAACTCTCCTGTCTCTGCACAAGAAAGCAGGGCTGGAATGCCCACTGCTATCCTCACATGCAATGGGAAGAGAAAGGGAGGTCCCTTGCAGTACAGAGCTTTCCCATAGCATCCATACTTTCTTATTTCAAGTGGTGGGAGCTGAAAATGGCTGGCTTACCGAGTGCCAACCATACATCCAACAGTTTAGCTGATGAGTAACTATCATCTCCTGGGGAAAACACATGAAAGCTTCTCTGTCACACACTTAACTCTTACAGTCAGGGCAATTAAACAACTGAGGTGTGAACAATGTCCCTACTCCCTTGTCATGCAGGTGTATGAAGCTGGATAGATTCCTTCTTAGGAAATTCTGTAGCAGACAACAAATCCCAACTGGAATCCCCACCCCCACTCCCTGCCCCCTGCTCCCACTCCATATTTAGCAGGCAGGAAACCCAGAGGCCAGGCCAGCTTTGGGCAGTGACACAGCTGATTGAATCTGGCTTTCCCCTAGACAGAAATTCAAGAATTGCCACATTCCAGACAAGCAATTTTGCCTCCAACATGCTGCAAAAAAAATACTTGGCAGTTTCAGCCTACTCCTAAAATGCACACTGTCTTGTCTGCCTAAGAAATGCAAGCTCCATACGCAGGGCAAAACTCACTACATAATCATTGACGGAGGGCTATTATTCTTTGTCCCGATTTTAAAGTCATATGATGTCAATTATCTAATGCTGTTCATTATTAAAAATGAATATGTTCCTATCCAATATAAAAGCCATTTTTATAATTTCTGGGTTTGTGAGGATTCTTAAATGTATCACACTAATACTGCCTATGAGTTACTCATACAGCTTCTTATACAGTATATTAACTTGACAAAACGCATGTAGTAACAAAATATCCCCATTTATCTGAGAACACCAATTTTGAACAGCCAAATGGAAAACAAACTTCCAAAAACAAATGTCGGAAACCAGGCTCAAAAAAAAAAAAGAAATTACAAGCCACTGAATGCAAACCCAACAAATAATTCTGCTCTTCAAACTTAGGAGTTAAGTATAACTGTTACACTTGTACTCAACACTCAGTAGATAGCTTCTAGATATACAGAAAATTTCAGTGGGTTGTAAGCTACCTATGTCTCTGAAAATCTGCAAAAAAATCAGCTTGTTTCCCCAAAAAGCCTTCACAAGATTCTGATGCAAAGGTCTTCTAAATCAAACTTTCTCAGAACAATTCATTTGTGAATTTTTGATTTGTAAGCACTGATCCATACACTTAATGCTGCTTAACCACTGCTCATTTCAGAACACAAGAATCTTACAGAGAGAATAGAGCTTTTAAAAGGTTACTTCACTACTGTGAATTCACAACTGAGTCAGCTTGTCAGAGCAAGCTACAGAAGTGTCAAGTGAACTAGATCCTTCTGGGTTTTATCATTTTATCCAGAATAATGATTTGCAAGCTCTTCGATTTGTGGGCTATCTTAATTTTCACTATGGAGGTATAATACAGTCTGCCAATAAGGAAAGTAAACCTGAGAACAGCCTTTGCTCTTTGTCCCCATTCTCCAGGCAGCCAAGCCTTTGGTTCCTCTCAGACAATCCTTTCCCTGGCCTGTTCTGGGACTGCTTAAACTCTTCTGATGACCAAGTCAATCCGCTCTCCAGAGTTCTTTGTTGAATTACACAAGGCATGAGGAGCTCATGGAGCACCATGAGGAGCAGCAGTGTTGGCTGGGCTGAGCAGCCCCCTGAGAGCTGGTGGCAAAATCCCCAACCTCAGGAGCTTAAAGACCCAATTCCTGCAAGCCAGGCTTCAATCTCAAGTGATCACTCTTGTACACACCCTAAAAATCATCCTGGTAGAGGACAGAACACAGCTTCAAAAACTGTAATTGAAACATTAACGTTTTGTTTTTAAAGGAATTTCTGACAGAGAAAAAGCTGCTATAGGTCTACAAATAAGAAGGAAAGGTGGGCACTCACCCAGCTCAGCAGTAGTTTTTACTGTGGTGAGACCACTCCCCAACAGCCTAAGACCCATGTGCCACCAGCACTGAACCACCAGCACAAACAAAGGCAGCCTTTTCTGCAGGCAAATACATGACTGCAAACCAAGGTCAGCTTAGCAGCAATATGGCCCAGCTACCAACACCATCAGAGGCACAGCAACAGATTGCTCTAGAAGAGCAAACCGCCTAACAGCTTCCCCATTCCATAGGCAGGCCTTTCAGGCTAGGCCCAACTCCACACCATTGTCAGTCGCCCTGGTTTTAAGGGAATTTAAAGCTTCCTTGAATAAGACAAGTCAGTGGGTATCCTGATTGCAGCACAGATGCAGTTTATAAGCATGCCCTTTCTAAGCATTTTTCTAGGCTCTTTCCAAGCACCACTACGCTCTTGCCATCAAAACTGCTCAGCAGGTGATCAAAACAGAGAGAAAAATTAAAACAGACACAACTTTAAGAAGACAGAATGCCTTTCAAGCATTGGATCCCCTGGCCTATTATCTCTACCTATTCAATCACATGGCTGAAAAACAACTTGCTCACCTACCATTTGAGAAGTACTGGGAAGCCTTCAGCTGAAATTCAACATATCACAGACAAAATTTTTTCATGCTATATCTTTCCCATGCTCTACCTTTTCGACTCTGACACAGGGTGTTTATGCACATAATTTGTGTCTTTATTATGTTCTTAAGCTAGGCAGTACCTAAATAAAAAAAAAGGCCCCAAAGGTCTTTATTCTACTACAGACAGACTTTAACCCCAACATGTTATCATCACAGCTTTAAAGCCAACATAAGTGAGACAAAATCCATGCTATAATCATGTTGAACTATCGTCAACCATCTCAAAGAAGTATTGCTGTTATTTCCTCTTTTTGTAAGAAGTTGTGGTTTCTTTGATTCTTTATGCTGGTGAAAGGTTCTTTTTTTGGTTGGTTGGCTGATTTTTTTAACCGCAAAAACAAAACCAAACATTGGTAATTGTATTCCACAACAATGTGCAAGTGCTTTTCCTTAGAAAAAACTACCACCAATGTTCAGTTTCCTGGGCGGGCTCCATGCAGTTGCTACTGTTGCCTTTTCTTGCCATCTATTCACTTCAGAGAAGACTTTATTACTTAGTTTACAGAGTGCAAGTGAAGTATTAGTCCGTTAAAGGACAGTCCGTCTCAGTTTAGTTTGTAAGAACAAGGCTTGCAAGTGTAACTTTAACCTTACCCAGTTATTAAGTATGACATTAATGTATACACCCAGTTTAGCTAAATTTGCTTCTAGTGTGAATATCATCCTTAGCCTAAGTTCACAGTAACATTGATTTGCTGTAGTTATACATCATCCATCAACCACTTCAATAAATTCACCTGGATTCAGTCAATTTTGTTGGCCTTCTCACAGAAGTCAGAAAGGAAAACGTCATTCAATTAAGGCTGATTCCTGTGTATAATCACGACTTTTCTACCCACTTCTTGTTTATCATCTCTTCTCAAGATCTTTCATTGCCTAAAGTTCTAAATATGTTTTCTTTTCCTTTTGTTGAGCTTTGATGCTTTTATCAACACAAAAGTTTTGTACAACTAAAATTAGAAGTTTTAAAGAAATCACTGTAAAGTTTTTGAATTACATGGCTAAGTTCCCAAACACACCATAAATAAATGATCGCTTTCTTGTTAGCAGGTTTGCACAAAATTTTACCCAACAGAGCATCAGAAGACATCAGAACATCATTGAAGATTTGAGTTCTGCCCACACACAAACACTTGTATTATTAGACAATTAACTTCATTATTCTGATAAGAACATTAATGATGTCAGCAAAACACAGCAATCAAATCTCAAAACCTCCTTCCACAATTGCAACACTGAAACAAACCCCCAGCCTTATCTTCCATTTCTTGTGTGTCAGGGTCCTCTGATCACTCAATTTGTCTACATTATCATGTTTTATTTTCTTGCAGACTGGGTACAGATATCTTCTCTTTCCCTTTCTTATATCCTAGTATTTCTCACAAAAGTGCAGCAAGAAATTAAGACAAGGAGAAGAAAACATCCATGTCAATGTGTCTGTGATAGAATGACTTTTCAAATTCAGTTGTATTGCAGAGCTCCCACCAATTCTGAAAGGGCCCTACTTCCCCCTTGGTCATAAATTAGATGAGAAATTAAGAGATCTTCTATCTTCAGGTATAGATTTCTCTTTAAGCAGTGGTCAAGAGAGGTGGAAGCAATGGGACACTCTATTGACATCTACTCCAGGGTGAATAAAGAAGCTCCAGGAGACACTACTTTTCCCAAGCTAAAAAAGCAACAGTGCTCACTGCCCAATCCATTTAAAAGAAAAAACAAAACCTGGCTTTTTGCCTCAAATGATCACATCATCATGATCATAAGGTACATTTTTAATGAGGTCACTCCCAGAAACTGTTATCATACACAGGCATGTAATTAAGGCCCTAATTTAAAAACACAGGTGCTGGAAGCAAGTATATATAACCCTTTCAAGTACAGATGCCAAACACCCGGCTTTTAACTTAATATATCTTTATGCCCACTCTTTGCATGACAAAGACCACAGTGCTTCATCCAACAACATCAGCATGGGGCCTATAACCTCAGCTCCTCAGTCGAATGCCTCAGAGCAGTTTCAGAAGCTAAGCATCTGTGGTGGTTGCTAATAAAAAGTCAGAAGAATTTTGCTTTAAAATAATAATTTTGCAAAAGTGGATAAGGGTGAGGGGGCAGTTTCACTTTTCCTGCAGCCACATGAAAATACATAACAGCATTCAAAGTATATCACTGACCCACTCGTGGTACAAATCAATTAATTCTATGAAGTTTCTGAAGCCTGGTAAATTAGTTAGAAAAACATAACCTTCTTCTGCTCCTCAAGGTTCACAATATGTGATCTGACCCTGGTTGTAATGATCATGTCACTATAAAGACATGATGAATGAAATACAGCTGTCTGAAACACTGGTACTCAATAATGCTCCCTCCAAAGGGGTCAAAGCCTATAGATCACAGGCTTCAAGGAGCCCTCCACAGAGCCAGTGCAGCAACAGCTGCAATACACAAACAAGCACTGAAAAAGTGAGGTCATTGAATAGAGACGTGATGTAATACACAACCAGACAGGGCCAAGCCTCAGTTCTCATAATCAGGTGTCCTTCCTGGGGAGGGGAACATGAAATGGATACTTCCCAGCAATCAAACCAGAAAGAGGCTTTAACGCAAAGTAAAAACACTACAGAACGTGACAAATGCCAAGGTAATCCAATTTTGAGGACTAACACATGGGGTTTTCTTCCTCTTCTCTCAATTCCTAGTGTTTGCCATGTTTCTGCTTCCAGAAGGCTGTGTAACCAGTCCAAAGACTTCAATATACCACACAAGTCTTCATTGGTAAGGACAGTGATTTTTATGTATACTGTCTGAAGTTGCTACTTGTTGGCAACTTGCAGATACTGAAGAAGAACTTGTAAGAAGAAAAATTAGGCTGAGGCTGACCATCTTCTTCAACTGTGGTTCTGAAAGATTTGTTCCATGTAGAAACAAGAAAGATTACACTCATACATAGCACACTGAATGCATCTGGAAAGCCTGGGCTGCTCTACTGCCTGCTCTACTGATAGCTGTTCTGCTCGTGCTCAGTAAGTCAACATGCTTGAGACACGCTGTGCATTCTGACATGCAACTCATGCAAGCCATATTGGATTCTGGCTACTGAGTTCATGTAAACCTAGAGTGCCATGATATCCAGATGTCCAGCATCCATGGTTTCACCTGGATCAGCACAGGCCTGGAAATACAGGAGAAATACCTTACATACCCTTAATATTTTACCAAGTTTTGCTTCTTTGTCCCTCAAGTGAAATCAGACAACATGACCAGAGAAACTCAAATGCATGTGAGTTACAGAGATCGAGGAAAGAGGTTCACAAAAGGGTTAATCTGTGCCAAGTGGAGCTGTCCTGAATAAAAAACAGTGAACACCTGACACTTACCAGAGACTGAGCTCTCTCCCAAAGGCAAGTTTACCATGGGCTAAATTTGTCACCTTTCATATGCCTTTGTTGCAACTCCAGTGCACTCAATTCTTATGTTAGCAAATGCACAGCCTGCCCTTTTGTCTACAGCTGCTTCAGTGCTATTTGCACCATGTTTCTGCCTGAAGGTTTGTCCCTCTGCTTCTGTGCCCATAGCTTGAGAAGCTCATAATTGGCAGATCTGGGACACTAAATAATTCTTAGGAAAAGCCAGGAGGCTTCTGAAACCAATAAACAAAACAAAAACCATCTCAGTCAGGGATGTGTGTATGTGTAATGAATGAAAAACAGTGACAACATAAAACTGTGAAAATATTTCATTCCAGGTCACTTTTACCATGGCACGTGACTTGGTTCTCTAAATTCACTCTGTTGATATTATAAACATATCCCTTTTCAGTAGCAAATGCATAGATGGCTGCAGAATCATACTTCCTTTAAACAAAGTGGTGCTGTTCTATTCCAGATTATTAGTTTGAAATAACATCCCCTGCAGTGCATATACTCCTGTGATTTATATGCCTAAATTAACAGTGCTTTTCTAATGGAGCAGTAATTCAAGCATTTTTCTGGTTCATTCTAATAAATAAATTAATGCAGAGAGTCTACAATGTAAGTTAACCAACAATTTTAAAGAAGCGACAAAACCATACTGATTTGTGTTTAATTTGCTAATACTAGAGAAGGCACTAAAAACAAATGAGGCTCTCTGAAAACTATGAAGGAAAGGATAAGACTTAAAAGCTAATATCCCTTAAAAAAACCAAATCAACTAACTAAAAATTACAGCTAAAGCTATCTCCCCAGTCCACAGAACTGGTACATTTCTGGTATAGTTGCAGAAGTCAATTTTGTTATCAAAATACAGTCAACAAATCTATATAACACACACCCCAAAAGAAGTCTAGAGTTGAACAGTGATCTCTGTCTCACTCTAGGTATTAATTAAAGCATAAATTGGGGGGGGGGGAGGGCAGGAAGACAAGAGTTATACATGGTTTGGGACACTAAAGAAAAAGACATCGAGCTTTACAACAGTAACACAAATACACGGTGCCTTTTTTTTCTAACTACAGTCACACAAATATTTGAAGATGATCCACCAGCACTAGAAGCAGGATCTCTTTCTTCCTCTTTTATGCATATAAACTGCTCTCTTCCAAAATCCAGCTACATCCACTAAACCATTGATAAGCAGCAAGTAATCTAAATCATTCAACCCCAGAGGAAAAATCTCCTAATTAAAAAAAGGGAACTAAATTAATATCCCGGAATAATACATAAGACTGCTTGCAGAGCAAAGAGCACTACATCAGCCTTGGTACTTCATGCTCTAGGTCACACTTACACAAAGCAGGCAAGAAAGTGAGGGAAATGAATTAGAGGTGAAAAACCTCCATGCACGTGCCAAAACGCAGTCTTAGGATGCAGCTGCATAATCATGGAGCTAACTCCGAGAGGCTGAGCTCACTCTCCCCTCAGTTCCATCACACTGCAGGGCACTTGCAATGCCACACAGATGCTCAGGTTGCTCAGCCAGGCTGGGGGCTACCACATGTACACACACCGAGTCAGCCCTCCAGCACCCCACGTAGACGTATTGCTTTGCCTACATCACCACCCCGGCTGGGGGAGCCGGAATTTCTGCCAAAGGGTCAGGTGGCAAACAGGGATGGAAACTTCCTAAAACTGGCACAGCTGGCTCAGCCAGAGTTTGCTAGCCATTTCATACTGGAAGGAGGGCCTTTCCTCAGAGGTGGCCAAGATCCATGAGTTTAACTACCACCCCTTTTGCTTTTCATCAACAGGACAAACTCCAAAGATAGAAGAGAAGCCTATCCTAACTTTTCTTTAGAAAAGACCAGACATAAGATGGGTATTATTATCGTAGGAAAGAGCAGAGAGCTAGAGCAATGTAATTAAGTATCTAAACAAGTCAGTGATGCACCATAGCTTTATGACTTTGAGTCATCCTGTGATCTAGATATATAGGATCCTGCCCTGGAAGCCCTTCCCTCAGGTAACTCCCACCTGGCAGTTCACACTAAAGCATTCTACCAGACACAGATGCCTCATTTGGAGGTGCCTCTGCTGATAAATCTGGTAAAGATGCTCCCTGTTCTAAGTGACGCAGCACAGGCATGGTGGAGGTGTCTAAAGGAGAAAGAGACACTGGAGGCCGGTAGGGCAGATCACTGGGCCACTCAAGTAGCACCATAACAAAAACACACATGAGGGTTTACATATTTCTTTAACCTTTACACTAGAACAATCAGTGCCATTTCAGCTGATTAACCTTAAATAAATGTCACCTCTTCCTACAATGGATGAAAACCAAAAATGCCATACGAATTTGTACTCAACTTTTCAAAAGGACTAGAACAAAATCCAGTTCTCCTGACACCCATCCACTCTTTAAGAGATAGTAGCCTCTCATCTTCATTAGTCAAGGACCTGTTCAAAGTATCCACAGCTCCGAATTTCAGTTAATTTGCACAAGAGTTAATTTGCACAAAGAAGCCAATACTTGTCCCGTTAGTCCTTGCTTACTCTTGGGAAAAGGGAAGCAACTCAGACATGTTGCATAACTACCTGTCGGCACAGTCAAAGAGCTCGAACAGTAATTGGAAAACTAGTATCACTGCTTCAAATAGGTGCAAAAATACATAGTGCAAAGCCCATTAACAGGGTAGATGAGGAGACAGACATTCAACTCCTCTCACAGGGCTTTTACACAATTCAGAATAATGTAATGCAGGATCCAAAGAAAACGTCCTCCCACGTGTATTAATACTAATTCACAGAATTAAAAAGCAAACTCAACAAGGCTGAAGCAAAGAAATGAGTTCACTGTAAAATCAGCTCCCATTTTGGGCAAATTAACTTGGTAGCATGCTTCATTCATATGCCCTAACATATATAAAGTATGTCATTTTGGTCAAGTTGGCTGTAATTCTGGCATTCCTGTTATCCACAAATACAGGATACAAGTGGTTTTCAAACAGTTCTTTCTGCTTCCATTTAGCTATTGCATCAGCCAAGATAAGTACATTTGTACTTAAGACAGTTTTCTAAAAGGTTCATGCTGCTTGAATATGCTCACATAAAGTTTGTTTTGCTTGCAAATTAAAAATCAGAGGTCACCTACATGATAAACTTCACAGCACCAAGGAAGAAGACATTGTGTCTACTTGGAGTAAGAGAGGAAAAGGCCCCTAACTAATACAATCAGAAGTAGAGATCAGCTATTCAGCTGGTGAAATAAAAAGAGAAAAACATGAAAGCAGTCCTCTTACTTCTGAAGTCATTGGCAACAAAACAGAGGAAAACAAAACAAGCATGTTTTTCAGATTGGGTGTTGTCTCCCTCCCCATACACACACATACAGGTATACAATGGAGGGAGAAAATACACAAAAAGGATACACAGATTTTTTTCAACAGGACTTCTTTGGCACTAAAGGAGCAGAAACCATTGTCAAGAATTTCTTACAATATTCTTCACAATATTGCAAGAAGCAATCCATTTGTCATGTACACTTAGCAAACCCTTTCTGATTACTAAAATAAAATTGTAACATGTTCTTTCAGTGAAAGATAACACGCTTGGCTGCACAAAATCTTAAACAGTATGTAACACTAGGTTAGTCACAGCACTTAACAGTGGTGTAACTATATTTATGTTTGCTTTCCAATGAGAGCAACATGAAAACATACAGTAGCTGTCCCAGAACTGTACAAAGTAATGAAGTTTCATTTTATAAAAGAATTTTTCCATTCAAGGTACCAAATAAACAAAAAAACATCCTAAAAAAACCCTGTGTCTTATCTTCAGAAAAATACTCTAACAAATGACAACCTAAAACTAGACATTTTAATGCACAATGTTCTTCAGGGTCTCTTTTTTATACATTCACAGAGCACCACATGCAATTTCAATAAAAATAACAAAGGTGGCCACAGCGTCATTGTTTGGAGTCTGCACATTTGGATTGCACTCCAGCCCTTGCTGGGGCACCTTTCTGAGCTCCCAAGCTTAGCGGTGGGTCCTTGCCTGCTCCTGCTCAGACCTGGTCGCAGCCTGTGGTGCCCGCAGTTCCCTGGCCCCTCTCCCAGGACTCCATACTCTCCCTCCTGAAAGGCTCTGGACATCCTAAATAAAATAGCTAAGCAGCCTTCTCCAACCAATAATGACTCTTATCAGTAGAAAAACAAAACAGCGAAATACAGGTTTGAAACAACAAATACATACTGCAAACCCCACTTACCTAACCATCAAATTCCTATGATGGAGACCTGCGAGAAGCCCTTCCTCCTTCATACTCTCTCAACAGCTTTTCCAAAATAAGGGCCCAAATTCAGAAAGGGTTTTTTTTAACTGTTCATAACCCTTTGGCTCACTGATCCATACTACTGCCAGACAAAACATGTTTTGTAACTTGGCTGGAGCTCCAAGAAGACTTTTAACAGCTAAAAGCTCAGGAATTGTCTATTAACCACCCTTGAGAGGCCTCCAGAAAGTATTTTATTTCAGGCTATTGTTTTGCTACCTGCTTTCCCAACTGCCTGTTGTTACTACAGCACATTCACAGGGCAACACCTCAATAGGTAACTGAATGGTACAATACAAGGTAAGCAAATCTCTCTGCCGAATGAATAGAGCATTTTCTTACTTACAGTGCAGCTGTCCACACACACATTAAAAGACCCAACTGCAGAGTCTGCAACCATCAGAGAACAGCCTCGTTCTTGTAAATACAGCAGAAATATGCAAACACAAATACCCGACTCACTATTGCCCTGAAAAACTGTAGATACCTAATATGAAGGGTAATATACCTGATGAAAAGCAAAGATGGAAAACTGCGCAGTTTTCATGGTTGGTTAATGATAAGCCATAGCCCAAGGCAACAGCATCTACCAAACAGAGTAAGATTGCGTTTCCAGTTTATTTTAACAATCTAGATTTTTTCCCTGAGAGACATAAACAACAACATACTTGCTGTGTTATCTAGGATGCTGAGAGTACATGAAACAAACAAGGAAGGTAATTGTATTACTATTAATTCCTGTAAAGGAGATAGAAATTCAGTAATGAACTGAATCCACTCAGGTAAATGAAATGGTTAAGAAAGAACTTCAGGAATTAATTCTACTCAGCTCTCTAGGCAGCTGTCAGACTGCAATGATGAGCAATTTATCTTCCATCTACAACACTGTCAGCAGACAAGCAGAGTCACTGGGGAAGTCAGCTGCAGTCCACACCCTTCACAATATCAAGTCCATGCCTCTGAGGAAGGAGACACCAGGCAACTTTAGTCATTTGCCCAGCTGCCCCACTAACCTTGAAATACTTGCACTCCAGAGGCCAGGTAACTTCCGTGCTTTGGCTTTGTCAGATGCCTAATGCCTGAGCAAAGAAGCGCCCAAGAGAGTAGTTACAAAGACATATCAGCTATCAGCTATGCTCTTCCATCCCTGACTTGAAATCAGTTGTGTGAATCCCCACACCTTTGCATCTAGATGTTACCACAACCAGAGAAACCCAATGTGTGGCACTGGGTTGTGTAGAGCTGAAACGCCCTACTCACCTCTGATCTTGAGAGTGGCACAGAGAGGCAGTCACACCTATGCAGCCAGAATATTTATCCCAGAGCATAAAATTCCCTCCAAGACAGGAAGAAACAACTTCAGACCTGCAGGCGGTCAGCCTGAATCAATGGCTGCCGCTGCCAATTACACGCAGGCAGAGGTGTTTCACCTGGAGCAGGTGAGAACTGGACTTCTCTTCCAAGTCTACAGCTACCGTGCTAGAGTAAGTGCTGACACCCCCTTCTTAACCGTCAGGGGTTTTCTAAAACTTCTGTAATTTCACGAGACTGACCTGTTATCGGTGAGTGTGCAGTGATGGCAACGCACTTTCATTTTATCTTAAACGCAACGAAAAGTCAGAAACCACACGGACACAACTCAATGGCAGAGATGCTGAACTAGGCTGATGGAGAGGTTGGACAGCCCACACAACCATCTGACAGCGCACTGTCGACCTGGCTGAGGAGTCAGGGGGAAGCAACAGTGGTCTGTGCATTTTGCAAATCCTGATAGGTGTGTGCAGAATAGAAGAGCATGCTGAATCAGGCCAGGCCTTATCAGCTCATTGCACAATCCCATGGCTTATCTTTAATGGGATCATAACATCAACAGTCTTATCTGTCTGCAACCAGTATATCAAACTGTGGAAACTCACAGTTCTTTGTCACCAGTGACTCCACAGGAGGTGAAACACACCAGCAGAATAAACCTAATGAACCATTTGGTCATCTTTCATGGGTAAATCCATATCAAACCAGAGCCCATCCTCAAAGATAACTAAGGGTGCATGAACTCCATTTGTTGTCCACCAAATCACTGTATCCAATTTACCTTTAGAAGCACTATTGCTTACTGCTTAGAAGCACTACAGCTTTTCAGCCATGACTCACTGCCCAAAACATAAAAGAAATTGCTTTGTACCCTTAGGAACAACAAAACACTTCTAGCTGGTGGCCATGACTCATGGGTATTTGAAGTTTTGTCTGATTTGAGGCGTCTGCTAAAACTGAAAACTTCAGGAATGGGCTTGTTTCAAAGTTGTTTGCCTTGGGTCATGTAAGTATTAACTTCCCAATTTTCATCAGAAACAATTAAATTTCCAAGGCAAAGATATTAACTAATGTGCCTCTATGAATTATAAAATGTTTTCATCAGAGTGTTTCATCTCTTTGCTTTCTGCCACTGTACATTACAGAATGCAAAACTTATTTCAAAACCTTGAGAACATTCAGTAAAACTTGCTTCTCAACAGGGCAGCAATAAAATTTCCTTCCTACAAAGACTAGCATTCCAGGCAGCACCATCTCTCCATCTGGATGTGCTTCCAATGTTCTTACATTAAATACACATTTCAAGCTTTTCATGCACTAATTTTTGCTGAACTGTCACGATTTCTCTCTCAGTTCTGTGGGAAAACTTTTAAACAGCAATTGAGATTTGCAATGCCAAACAGGATCAGGGGTGTCACTAAAAAAACCCAAACAAACAAAACTGAAAAATAAAATAACAAAGCAGTCATTTACTGCTGGGCATGGGTTTTGCCTTTGATTAGACTTGTTATCCAACATTAGAGGTACTGCTGTTCATTATTATTGCCTCTTGGGAAAAAATAAATAAAAAGGGGCATACTTTCTTTAAAAAAGACATGTCACACTGAAAACTCATTAATGATTGTGGGTGTTTCCACTTAAAAGTAATTCCGCATTGATTCCTACAGTCATTTCTCTCTCCACAAATCTAACTTGTCATAAAGGTGGAACCATGAACAAACAGGTATCGATTGATAAGAACTAGACTGCGATTTTACACAGCCTTTCTTCCTTCTAAGGGAGAAGTCCAAAAGGGCTCTTGTCCACTCTAGGAAGCCCCTTTTAACAGAGGAAACATCACACTGATGCAGCACGGGACCTTGTTGGCTTCTGAGTTTATAGATACCATTACTGATACCAGCATTTCCCTTCCTTGCTCTGAAGAGGCAGCTTCAGTTACCAATACAGGGTACAGGTGGAACACCTGAGCCCCTTCCCTATGGGGCTAAGCAGCAAGCAGGACAAGAAGAAAACTGACAGGAAACAGTAGGGCTGCAGAGAAATAACTGCACCACATACTGTAACATGGAAGGAAGACAGGAAAAAGGGAAGAGTACAAATCATATCGAGCAACATTAAAAAAGAGCCGCCAATGCAAACACTAATTGAAGTTTGCTCTGTAACTCATGGAAAGTGGCTGTGGATTATAAGCCAAAACCATCTTTCAGAGTCTTGTCACCAGCTGTTTTATGGTGCTCAGACTCTGCTCACAAAGCAGTTCTACTGGCCATCATCCAGCAATCCTGTAGCCACTAGGAACCTGGCTCATTGAGGAATTATTTTTTTTTTTAATTGTGGACATATTTAAGAGGAAAAATATTTACTTCCATCAATGTTGAAAAAATCTGCACATGTGGAAAAACAACACCTGCAGGTACGAAACTGAATAAAACCAGCCTACAACGTACTGCAAAACAACTCCCTATCTCACACTAAATAAACAGGGCAGAAACTGACTGTAAAAACAACCGATTATTTTTGTGAATGATCCACCTGTAATAGCTTAACCAGATTCAGTAACTGTTTAGCCAGACACCTAGTCAGCTTTCTGCAATTCCTTTCATGGGGACAATTACTTGGGAACATGCACACATGCATGCTTGTTTGTGCACACAGTTTCTTGCAAATGCTGTCCCTCCACAGCAGGGCACAAGGCCCCCTTATTTGTATCCTCCACACAAGCCATACACTTGATACTCCCTCTCTGGCTCCCATTAATGACTTAAACATAACCAGTCTTGTTTACCAAGATGCAAGTTCAAGCATGTATCAGACCACAGTAAGCGAGCTTCCTAAACTGCAGGGGAGAGGCAGGGAGTCAGCGTACAAAGGTCCCATATAACAGCCTGTTCTGTCTCAGAGAACATGGAGAACAAAGCAGCAACTCACTTCAAGTGTACTCCAAATGCAGATATCCAAAATACACTCCTTTTTGTCATTTTAATTGGGATTAAAACATACTTTTAAGTCTTCTGGACATATAAAAATAGTGCTTTGAAGTATGGTGAATCAAAAAGATGCGCTGTAAGATGCCCTTTACGCTGTTTTGTAAGTGTGAAATAGCAAAATGTAAGATGCTTCGTATTTTTATAACCAGGTAAAAACAAGCACTGAGCTGATATTGCAGAACAAACACGAAGTTAGCTCCCGTACAAAGCCTCCCTGTTTGTCATTTGTACTCTATTCTCATCTTCCAAGCCTGAGAGTTTGTCACAGAAAAGTAAAAAAACAAAGAAACAAAAACTCACCAAAACCAAACCAAACAAACAAAAATCAAACCAAAAACCCCAAATCAAAACAAAAAAACATGGATCTTCTCACTTACTCAAAGCAATGAAACCTCTGACAGCTGCACATGCCCTAGAACAGCTCTTGCTTTCTAGAAAATAACCTACATTTAAGAAGCCAAAAAAAGAGGCTTTCATGTGAGACACGTCTTTTTCCACAGAGCACCACCCCGCTCAGCAGGAAAGGCTGCCCAAGCAGCTGAGCACTTCTTTCTGTACTATGCACGTAGAGCCTGACAAGGAGCTGCTGATGCTCTGTGAAAGCATACAGAAGCTGAATTCTTCTTACACTCACCTGCAACGCAGCAGATCTACCTGGAAGCTGCTGCCAACATGTTTTTTTTTAAAAAAAAAAAAAAAAAAGGAAACTTGACACCTGACACTCCACAAGACGGTAGTTCAGATAATGCCATCAGAAAAAGTAGGACCTACTGTAAATATGCTAATGGTGCTAGCCAGTTCATAATGAACAGGTCAGCATCGTACTGAACACCTTAGCCACTCTGACTCTGAAGCTGTAGTTTGGGTGTACCATCACAAAAAGCAGCACCTACTATAAAATGTTAACAACTCTTATTATTTTGTAATGAAAACAGCACTACTGTGCAGGGGATCTTAGCCATCTTCAGCATGGAATGCTGTCAAGGTGTGCTCAGGAAGTGCAATCCAGTAGCATTCACTTAACATGCATTCTGCCAAAACTGCTTCGCAGTTATTCTCCTTCCACAGATCACACTTGCAGAGGAGTTACACTCACTAGCAGGTTGGAAAATGAACAGTTGAGGGAGAAAGACACGGAAGCCAGAGCCATAGAACTTGTTGGTTGGGGTTTGTAGACAGAACTGCAAGCTGAACTACGGCCTCCTCCAGAGCACGGGTAGTATCTGCTCTGAAGGACTTCACACCGCACACAGAAGTATGCAGGCTTCTGTCTCCACAGAAAAATTCCTACAGAGCGAACATCCTGTGAACAGACATGGTATTTCATGCTGTAATATGTGTGCAGACGTGTTTTTAATGAAGGTATCCATAATCCTAAAACTGAAAGTGGAAATATCAACATCTGAGAGCAAAGTGAGTTGAGAGAACAATACACAAAACTGTGAGGAAAAAACTATTAATTCTACAGATAGGCTATAGGTCTTAGAGAAAGAAAATACAAATCATATTTTGCTTTTCTACAGTAAAAACACCTGGATAATTTCACTTTTTCCATTACATTTTTAAAAAAATAGAATCTACTAATGGTTAACAAGAAAACATTTAGTGGGAAATATAATAATAATTATAAGTCTTTACTTGGAGTTTTCTTTTTAATTGAAATAGAAGCTTGGCAGATTGAATAATTTCTTAGAAACCCTTTGTTCTTTTTGGAAACGTGAATTGATATGACCTCTTACAGCAGGAAATCCAACTCAGAAACAAAATCAGTGAACTTCATAGAGGTATTGAGCATTATAACTGAGCTCAGCCTAGATTCAGTGGTTTTCAATCATTACTAGAAAAAAATAACCATTCCCTTTCCTTGTGAAGTTTATGATCTCCACACTGATTTCACAAAGAGTTAGATCAGACTCCTCGGCTCTTCTCCATGTCCTCTTGCACTTCCCCCTTCTATTTAACATCATTTCTGTACTATGCGTAGCTAGAAAAAAACCACACAAATCCACTGTCCCTCATCTTTGAGAATACTTTTATGTAAACAAAAATTATTACATCAAGTTCTTTAGTATGCAAAATACCCAGAATCAATAATAAGCTTTTAAATGCTTTTTTTAAGCTTGTCCAGATCAGAACACACTACCGACAGCTATGTCTGCAGTATATACTTCAAATGACAAAGAGAGAAAAATTATCTTTGTGTGTCACAAGGTGCACAGATTTGCCACGTGATATTCACTGGGGTGAAGAGTAAAAGGGTTTCTGGTGCCCAGGCACTGTCTTTTCAACTTGACATGCTTGGTCAGAAATCAGACTCTTTAGGTGCCTTGAGTTTGAAAAGCTGGAAAGACTCCAGATACACATCCTCAGTTTTTCCAACTACTCTAAATTTAGCATCTCAGTGAAGTTGCTATTCCCTCCTTCCCCACGATAAAGGTAGCACTGAAAAGGAACACGAAAAAATCAACCAATCTGGCCCATGAAACACGAGCTACATTCACAAGACAAAAATAGAAAGCTTTCATCCTTCATTATCAGACACTCTACCACACAGCACAGGAAGCTAAAGCTTGAGGCAACAGTAGGTTTCAAATACTTCTCAAAATGTGAGCGAGGCTTTCCTTTTCTGCTCTCTGAAAGGCTAAAAGAAGTTGGCTTGGCAATGACAAAAAACATTAGAGTCACATAAGCCTCTCCAACAGCAATTCAAACAGAAGCGCCTAGGTGCAGGCAATTGTTTAAGCAATAGCATCATCCCCACTTCAGACAGCCCTTGCCTCCTCACTTCTGCTGATTCTAAAACTCTGTTTTAAAATTTCAAAATAATTTTAGATTCTAAAAAGTTTAAGATTTTAAATTTTTTTTTAGATTTTCAAGTTTTTAAGATTCAGTCCTAACCTCCAGAAAAACTCAGGAGGAAAAAAGCATAGGAAAACACCATTGCTATGGTGTTGATGCATCCGGAACTTCAAAAATTGGTACTTGCTCAAATCCCTCCAGCCTCCCTCTGTTAACAGTAGCCTGAATTTAATGGGGTTTGTATTTTCTCTCTAGGGTTTGGGGAGGGCAGATGGAAGGCAAGGAAGGACCTGAGGAAATGAGAAATGCTGTACTGCTCCTCTGTCAGGATGTGTCAAGTTCTTCCAGAAGTCCCCTCAGCCTCCATCTTTACAGTCTCAACAACAGATTATGTGGCCATCTGCTGATGTTTTTATTTTAAGAGAACTTGTCACCACACAAAGTCACAACTCTTCCTCAAATGCACTTTTTTCTGTGGTGGCTTATTCTTCTTATCTTATCTGTCCTCACCCACTATGTAGTTCCCTGGGAAAACCAGAGACGAGATGGTTTCACTCACCTCACTAGTTGGGGAAATGCTGTTTATGCATCTGAATGGACTTTAACATGCCATGAGTGGAAACTGCACAAACCACTTAAATGTATCAAAGTGAGTCAGTCCAGCTCTCTCCATCATTCACATCTAACCTAATCCTAGCCTTACTACACACATTCAGAGAGCACCTTTTAGGGTTTATCATATTTCATTACCCAGATGTGTGCTTTTGCCTTTTTTTTCCTTGCAAAATCCTGAGAGATAGCAGAAAAATTGTTTCTTTTCTTTTTTTTTTTCTTTAATTGACAGGGTTCAGCACAGCAGCAGCACAAGCACAACCCTCCTCCTGGGTAGGGTTGCCTGTCGGATGGTACATCACCAAATGATGGGTTGAGCAATGCAAAGAGGAATTATTGCTACTCCTACTTGGCATGAAGGAGCACGCAGAGCTAGATAGAGGAAGAGCAGGAGAAATACTCCATTAGGGTGAAAAAAGAAATGAAGACACAGTTTTATCTTTTCCATGGCATTGCTATGCTTACTTTTAAACAATGAAATGAAAATTTCACTTAGGCATCCCACAACACTTGTGCAGAGCATCCAACATCAACGTGCCCTACAGCTGACTTTCAATAATCTTGAAATGGAATTAACTTTCTTATTTTACAGCCTGGGAAATTCAAGCTGCCTGCAAGGCAAAGAGCATGAAAACAGCAGCAGAACTCAAAGAGCTTAATCCACTCAAAACTAGAAAAACCTCAGTAATCGTCATCTGTGTGTTCTTAAAGAACTGACAAATGAAATTGCAGTGCTAGGTGCAAGGGCTTTAATAAAATTAAGTATAGGGTAGTATATGATCTGAAAATATTCAATAACCACAGTAACTAGATTTTAAAAAATAACAA
This sequence comes from Chiroxiphia lanceolata, assembly GCF_009829145.1. NCBI lineage: Eukaryota > Metazoa > Chordata > Aves > Passeriformes > Pipridae > Chiroxiphia > Chiroxiphia lanceolata. Next base: position 62,032,430 of record NC_045637.1, on the reverse strand, counting down.
GGCAGAGAAAGGGAGAAACAAACGAAGTCATCCAGGCTTCGTAAAAATCATAAAAATCACCTCAGTAGAAACATACGGTGTTGGAACATATTGCAATAGGAGGCATAATTAAAGAAAGAGGTTAAAGGAAAACAGAATAAAACACAACATTAGTTTGCCAGCACCAAAGAAAAAAATTATATCAGACCAACATGACATTATTTATCAATGTAGTAGCTCATTTTCTAGATGAAGCAAGTATTAGCTTTAGATGAAGGAAATGTTAGCTTTAATGCAGCTGAGTGTTGCTGAGGACACTGGAGGTGGGAGTGAAGAACTTTAAGGTAGGAAACTTGTTATGAGAGACAAAATACAGGTTATACAAAGACCAGACTGCTACACAAGTCCACATTTCACCTAGGACACCAAGACAAAAATCCTCAGCATAAAGGCCTCACCTAAATGGTCGCTGGGAGAGGCAACTACTTGTGTGACAGGGTGCCAGAAAGAGCTCAGTGTATTTGCATTCTGAGAGGACTCTAAGTGTCCCTCTTACTGATTCAGTAAATCTTAAAAAAGACAAGAATACTTAAATTTGCAATTATTTTAGCTGGCACTAGAACCATGTATGGTTCAACTTGTGACAACATCTGTCAGAAATTTGAACGTTCCTCACCACCAGAAAAGGAAGACATCAGATGGGTGCGGAAGAGGCAAGAACCTCAAAGACAGAGGTTGCTTAATATAGGAGCACTATATTATGATGTGGTATGTCTGTAACAGCAGGAACTGGACTCAATGAACCAGTCCTTTCTTGGAAGCGTTGATCAATATTTTAAGAGATTTTGATACAGGTGCCTCTTTCCTCTTCCACAAGAGCTTATTCAAATAGGTAGTCATATAGTAAAACTTGTCAGAAGCCTTTAATACTGCAGCTGCACTAACTTTTCAGTTAAATACACCTACAGTGTGACAATACAAGAAAAGTTCCATTTGGGGGAGGGGAAGGAGAGTTGCTTTGTTTGGTTTAAAGTATATTATGCCTCCTTGCTCTGAGCAAGTCTCGAAGGCATTGAGAATCTCTGCACGAACAAATCCTGGGCCCAGGTTCAGGACAGCAACATCCGCACACCTTCTCCTCAAAAGTGGCTGAGGACAGAGTATGTAGCACTAGTCTAGTCAATACATTACACAGAGGAAATGCAACAATCACAGGTCTCGCTGAGGAAAAGGGAGTTCTAATAAGAATTAGTGAAAGCGAATTTTAATAATAACACTATAAGGTCTGGATTTTCCTGTTAGATAAACCCCTAGACATCTAAATTCTACTTACATGCCCAGATTTATTGCTCCCCACAGACTGGTCTATCCTATTACTATCTGGCTGCCTTTGGTAGAAGTCCAGTGGAATTGAGGTTATCAGATTCTTGTGCAGTCCTACTAGACACCTGGGACTCTGAAGGTTTGTAGGTGTAACCTAGTCCCAGCTCTATACAGGTAGGTCCAGCAGTGTTCAGTTCTCACAGACTGAATCTACAGAAGTTATGTCAGATACATATAAAAAGCAAAATGCTATATCCCAATGCAGTTACACAAGAGCCTTCCCACTAACACATTTCATTGTGAAGATGGAGAAAGGTACATGTAACAATGGGAAAAAGATTTAAAATATGAGTCTTGAAAAAAATGGATAGCAAAAAATACCCACCCACAAGCACGGATCCAGAACAGCATGATATATAAGGAGGACAGAATTAGCTGCCAAGTATGATGTGAGCAGTAATAGAATATAATCAACAACAACAAAAAAACCCCCACAACAGTTGCTCAACTTAGAAAAAAAAAAAAGTCAATATCCTTAAAATGAGTCAGTAAATCTGATCTTATTTATTCCAGTAAATTGCAGTAACAGGAACAATAACATTCCCAAACTGGAAGTTATTGTTTACTTTATATAAACATTAAGCCTAGAACCCTACACTGAAATAATGTGCACTTTAAAACTAATAATTTTTAATTCTTTTATTAATTACTAATATTTAAAACAAAACCCCACTACACTTCTAGATTTCTCTGCTGCAGAAAAAACTGCTGCCAGGAAAGTGTAATATAATGAAATTAATACCTACAAATCCAAACTAGTTCACATTCACTAACAATAGTTCACATTCACTAACAGAGGAAGTAAAAACACAAGATGGTAAAGAAGCGGAAAAGCATGCTCATCTAGTAAGTGCAAGCAGATTTCTATTTCTTATCAGTCCATCTCTTATTAGTTCTGTTAAAGAAAGATTACCATGCAGTCTGAAACAGCACACAATAGCCAGACATAAATGCTTCTGCATACACAGAAATTCTATAAATTTAGCCATAAGGCTGGGTACATACAGCGCTCCCTCCAGCCGGCTGCAATAACTGTAACCTAGAGTTTAAACCATTTTTGGCTGCATTTGAGATCTCACAGAGAAAGCTGTCCTTTCCATAGTCTGTGATTTGCAGCATACCCCAAAAACCAAGATGACAAAGAAAACTTGTTTACCATTCCCTGAACTACTATACAGACCACTCTGTCTAGAGGCTTACAGTTTTTGGCATTACTTTATTTACTCCCATGTCCTTCATCTACTGAATGATTAGGGAACAAGCTACAAAAGGGCTGTATTGTCCAACAGATCAGAGCTTGATGGAGACGTACGAAACCTCAGTTTGGTTAGAACCTTGCCAGTATATCCAAGCAAGTCCTCATACTTCAGAGTATCCTCGTAATCTTTCCTTACTTTGTCTATTTTACAGGTTTTGAACGGGACAGTGCCGTAAGCAATATATAGTTACGCCTAGATGGCATGAAGTGCAGCCCATAGAAAAACATGAACTAGCTGAGGAAGCAGCCCAGCTACAGTACTACGAAGCCACTACTCACAATTACCCCCTCCTTTCTGTACTATACAGCTTTTAGTATCCAAGATAGCGTGGTTTAGGCTTGCCTAAGAATCCATAGCCAACACACTGAATACTGCGGATAATTGCTTTTGGATTTCTAGGACCCCATTGTAATTAAAAATAACAAAAGAACAGATTGCATTGAAAACTCTCGAGCTTTTCAGTCCAGGACAAAACACAGCTCAGTCAAACATCCTGCTTACTCTCATCTACCCAGGAAATACTTGGGCAGCGTACATGTGCTCTTCTGATTCCACCCAGCAATTCCAACAGCTGCCTCAGTTTATGGCTCTTGCTCACCTGCTTTCAGGGACGAGTTGCAAACACAGGTCCTAAAGATCAAAAGACAACATAGCACAAATCCTCGAGGTAGTCTCCATTAAGCCAGTCACTTCCCACAGACCAGGCTACTTCAATGTCCCAGCATTAACACATGTGAGAAATCACAGACAATGGGAGGAACTGCTTTTATTGGTGTAGGAGAAAGTTTAAAAGGCAATTTGGATGTGCTTATTGTATTTCTTTGAAATTTCTTTTCCTTAATTCTACTTCAGATTTTTAGATGCAGTCCAAACATATTTGCCTTGAAATCCTTATTCAAGGGATACCCAACTCACAACAGAACATGAGAATATACTACGTATCTGGAATCTGATTAAAAAGCAGAAACACTTGCTTTATAACCATATTACTTAATATCCCGTGGTTTTGGCTGATATATTATTCAGCTGAAATACTGGGACAGTTTGGAAAAATTCACAAATGGCATCATATTCCTTAAGATGTTTATCCTGAAGAGCATTCAAATCCCAATTAGGATCAGAGCCACATTGTGCTAAAACTGAGAAAAAAATATATTTAGATATCATCTATCCCCGGTGATCTTGCAAGAAGACATGTACCATATGGCAGATGAAAAAAAAAAAAAAATGAAAAGGGGGAGGGGGCAGAAGAGAGAAAGAGAATGATTGTTAAAAATACTTCAAATGAATACTGTGCTGGGAAAAAAAAAAGAAAAAATTGCACAAATCGGAAAAAGATCACAAACACACACACCACCAAAATACTTTGTCATGACCTCACCATTTCATGGAAACATGTAGAGACATGTAGGTATTTTAAACTAAAATGACATTGACATTTCCATGTCAATTGCTTTGCTCTCTATCCCTTTATTCATAAGAGCAGACACCTGCCTAAGTTCTATTTGATAACTTGAACTATTAATTACTTTTAAAAATTTAACACCATTATTGAAATTCAACATTTCAACATACCCACACCCACTCACCTACTCACACCCACACACAGAGCAGTATTTCAGAATTGTTTGGGAATTCTTCCCAAAATACTGTTTGGGAATTCTTCCCAAAATACTGTTTGGGTTCAACTGGTCTTTTTTTTTAATTTCAGATAAGAAAACATTAATTTCCTGTTGCAATGTTAGAAATTTCAAAAACACAAAGTATGAATAATCTGCAGTATCATCACAAGCCAATGATTCTTACTGCAACCTGGTGACCTTTTAGAGCTAACTCAGAATTTCCATGACCTCATTTCAGGCAGAATTGTGAAATGAACCTACCTTTCAACCTTTTACTGCCAAGTCTCACAATATCTAGTGCTTTCATAAAACCCTGGTACCAATATCAGAGCCCATTTTATTCTCCAAAACCACCTGAGCACAGACTTCAGTCTTGCAAAGAAAAACTTAGGATAACATCACCAAAGTCCACTCTAAAAGTTACAAAGAACACAAATAAAACCAAGCCACAGCTTCAAGAACAACTACAAACTTTTCAACTCAAAACCCAGAAAAAGGTTAAGAAGAAAAACAGAATTCAGGAGATCTTGGTGTACAGATTTTCTTTGGGGAGAGAAAGAACGTTTCTAGCACAGCTCCTTCTACTTGGTTAATTTTGAGACATGCCCAAAAGGTGGGTGAAATGCGCTCTTTTTGTAACGGGCTGTACTGTCACTTGACTGTAACAGCCCTTGGCAGGCTGTTTTAGAGTATGGTCTTTAGAGTGTAAAAAAACACTCAAGCAATGCTCAGCCACCCAAGCAGGGTATAAATGCACTTTAGCACAGGTCATGCAAGTTGCCTCCTGGCCTGCCACAGACCCCATGCCAGCTAAGTCAGCTTCTCAAGGAATAAGGTGATCCACACAGAATACTTACCTGCCACAGTTCAGGCTAGAAACAACTTGGCCGAGTCTTGAGATAATCCAGATTTCACTGCATCACTCCGCAGACTTGGTGTATGCAAAGCAGAGGGAAGGTGGATGAGGAACTCAAGCAGCAGAGAGGCTCTCCTACGTGGAGCAAGCGCAGCAGCAGCAAGTATGGTCATGGAGAGCCTTCGCCCCTATTTGAAGCACTGGCTAGGAATAACACCTGGTCTGATTAGAATTGCACAGCCCCATCTATGAATGTGGACTGGTCACAAGCTCTCTGGGGGGCTAGAAACTAAAACCATGAGACTTTAGCATCTAGTGATTATCTGGTATCTGTGACAGAAGGAAGCTGTTAAAATGGATATGGCAGTGGCCTCCAATAAATTTCTCCATGTGAACTGTAAACCACATGCAGCTACCCAAGGAAGTGAACACAAAACTCAAGCCAAGCATATGCTCTATGACAGGCATTCAAGGCTGTAGAGGTGTGAGAGCTGCTGTGCACTGCCGAGTGTTGAAGAAGAGCAGCAGCAAGGGCTGCTGAGGCTCTGCTCTTCACTCAGCTGGGCCAAGCCAGGCACCCGGGGAGCACCCTCCTCCAGTGCAACCACAGGATGAGCAAGGAGACACCACCATGTCCTGACAGCAGTTGACCCTAGGGTTCCTTCTGCTGTCCCAGTGGGACAGACATGACTTTGTTTATACACCTCCTTTTGACCGAAGCCATCTTACATTTTCAGAGAGATGTTGATAATCACATCTCAGCAGTGGCCTGGGTGGCAGGGTAGCAGCCAGGTCTGCTCTTAGAGTAATGCCACTGCCCTGGCTGCTTCCATCCCAAAAATGATGGTGCACACGAGCTCAGGTAATGGATGTCCTCCCCACACACCCCTGTGCATCCCAAGGAGCCCCTGCCAGGCGAGGGGCCACTACCCATGAGAACACACCAACTGAGCACACATCCAGCCACTGCAGGGCCATCTTCATCAACAGATGTCATTCACCCACAGAGAAATTACCTCCATGACGGAAAAATCAAAGACACAGGTGTCAACAGGTGTACATGACAAAGCAGAAGTCACTTCCGAATTTGCTCTCACTATTTCGGCCTTCCCTTGCCCGCTTGATAGGTCTTTTCAGATACGTGCAATGACCACTTTGAACCCGCCAGCCTGGGTACCCACCCTCCCCTTGTTGTTTATCTATGTCTCACTCCGGCACTCATTCAGCAAGCTGTTACACTAAGCATAAAAACAAGCAAATTATACAGTAGATAAAATGCCAAGCTTCTCTCGCACTGCCAGCTCCCATTTGAAAAAAAAAAAAGTGATGAAGTCTGCATGCATATAATCACAATAATTAGACACTTGTAACCAGCTGAACATCAGCATGCATGCTGAAATTAAAATAGCCCAGTTTGAAGAACTAAGAGGGCAGAATCTCTGCAGTCCCATCTTGCGGAAGAGAGAGGAAGTATTTTTTGGTTAATTCAGCTCTTTCTCAAAGAAAACCCTATAGCATTGACTTTACCATCTATCACTCACTTGGGAAGAGCTGTTGAGTTTGTTGTACATTAACATTATTGTCATAAAGAATTTTTTAACTCGAGGAATTTAAAATTTGTGGGTGGCCAGGCCTACATTTGAACAATGTAATGGTGTTATGCAATTTAGGCTTGGGTTTTTTTAAATTGTTAGCATTAAAAGTATCTAATTTCTTAGACCACTGTTGGTGTTGCTCTCTTTTAAACATATATGCAGCTACTCATCGAGAAAGCCACTTCACAAAGTCTTTGTCAGTTAAAATAAGAATGAAAACCCTATTAGTTCATTAGTGTTTTTGTTTTAAGAGTTTTCAGAATTAATAGGTCAACAAATGGATAAATCCAGCACAGAATCAGTCTTCAATATTGGTACTTGTCACATAAGATAATCCCTTTAAAACCAGCCTGCTTGTCCTGCAGACAGTATTGCTAACTTCAAACATTGAAGTAACTCCCAATCAAAGGATTCAATAAAACTCAAAACTGCCAACCCACCCTTCTCCCATTTTCAAAATTTCCATCTTTTATTGTATTTTCAAACTGTATGTCTTTTCCCCACTAAAGCAATGACTTTTAAGAATATTGCTTACTTTCCGGAAAGACAAGATAGACAAAAATTTCTTCTATTTAGGAAGATTCAGTCACTAATTTTCTCTGGACATGTCAGCCAAGTTTTCCTGCAGTGAGAACTAGAAATAAAGTTAAGAGCATTCTCTACTCATGTTTTTTAATACAAAAAAAATTCCTTTTTCACTTTTTCATTTTGTACCTTATTTTTTTTCATCTCACATTATCAGAATGTCTTGAAGCTACAACTTTTTTAATCCACAGGCTCCGGTTGTGATTAATTTTACACAACCTTTAGTGAGCCCCTTCTCCATTGACTGAAATTTTGCAAGATGGCTGTTTGAAACCATTTATTCCCTACTGCATTCTGTAATAGTGAATCAGTAAACAGGCACAGAATAACTAGAAATTGATTGGGGGGATTTAATTTTATTTTGGAACTGTATATTCCACATTGTCATACTTCACTGGGTAAACACAGTATAAACTGTTATATGAATTAAATCTTCAGGAAGCAGACTGAAAAAATGCAGGGATTCTGTCACACGGTACTACCAGGTCTAAAAAGAATAAGATATGATTAGCATTAGTGTAGTAGTTCTTGCTCTACTGTAATCAACTCAAGTACATAATTGGTGTTACAAGAAACAAAACCTACCATGAGAATAAGAGAATTACAATGCTTTTAAAATGTAATTAGTGTCTTATTTGATGAAGCAAAATGAAAATTATTACTCATGATAGGTATTACTCATTTTACCCTCTGATGACTTTTCTCTATTCTCCTATAAACTTCAGCATTGGTAAGACAGAAATAAAACATAAAGCTCTTCACTTGTTATTAGAACACTCTGAGATATGTTTGGGGTGTGACAGTGTTGCTTCCTGCAAGGATTTACCATTTAAATTTCTTACAAAAAAAGGTGGTTTTTTCCTGAGGTCTTTAAAAGAACTTTTCCCAAAGCCAAAATTTTATCTCAAGAAGTTCTTGATACAGATCTTCCTTTAGATACTGGTTTTTGTTCTTATTCTAACGGTCATTTACTTCACATTTTAATACTCTAATTGTTTCAACGAGAAATTTCAAGCAAATGGGTTGTAAGACCAGATTCTCTCATATTGTGCTGAAAGAGTGCTTTCTTGATAATTCAATATGAAATACTCAAAATGTAATTACACACATTAATCTTTGTTGAAAATTATTTCATAGATCCTGCAGGTCTACCATTTGCTGAAAAGCCAGCAGTACAGAAAATAATTCCGCAGTTAAGAAATAGGATGGTACTGAAATCATAGCCGGAACCTTACATACTTGTGAAGAGAAAGGCCTATGACTCTTCTTGTTAAGATTCATTTAACACTTCTGAAGGCTTGGCCACTGGAAAAGACACATGAAGGAGACACATCTGTGTAACAGATCCTCGCCAAGTCACTGAGAGTTTAAATAAACTGGTTTTGAAAGTGAAGAGGTTAATAAAACAGCTGTTAACAGCCTTCATCCTTGGCCAACTAAGAAATGGGTGAATATGGGTGTGTACATCATGAACAGTTGCTTTACTAAAAGATGCAAGATCCAGTGCCCCATAGCACAAGTCAAGGCCAGGATAAAGCCATTAGGAGCCACCAGGATAGCACTTCCCTGGCAGGCTGTCATTCCTGCTGCACACATTTCCGTAGGACAGTAGCTTCCACCAAGGGTTCTGACAGCAGAGCACAACTTTCCTTCTTCATACAGCTTGTTTACACAATGAGATACTAACAAGCCTGAAAAAAATAGTGCAAAGCCAATGGCTACACACATGCAACAAACAAAAACTTCATGCTATTGAAGCAGCTACATGACACACAGGCATTTAGGTTGCAACACAGATCTGTCAGACCTGTTGTTGCATCCATCCAGCAAACAGGATAAGGACGAACACCACAGATGCTCTGAGTTTGTCAACAGCTTCAGTAGCCCTGGGAAACCACTCCTGACAAATGTTCAAAAGAAACCATTTGACTGGAAAATATTCATCAGTATAGCCCAGGCTGGGATGGTTCTTTCTTTCCTGAGAGTTTATTTTCCACACATGTCAAAAGTCACACAGAGCTGTGTGACCCCTGCCAAAGTATAAAGCTAACAGGCGAAGTCCTCTGGAGTTTGTCTCTTTAGAAGTTACCTGAGGAAACCCCATGATACCCACTTTTCTCTGGGTTTATGTTGTGCCTCAGAAACAGTTTTGCTGAGAGAAGGCAGCTTTGTGCAAATTCACAGTTCTGAAAACCATAAAAATCCCCTGAAATACAGTCAAAAAGGAAACCTCTTATTATATACTGTGCTTTATCACCATCAATAACCCAGAGTAGAGGGAAACACGTAAGCAGAATTTAGGCAACATTTGATGTTTCCTAGTGTCAAGTAATCCATGGAGGAACCACACTGCAGGATTACCCAACATATCTTTACTGTGCATGCAGAAGTAACTAAACAGACAAGTCCAAACTTTTCTATCACTTCAGAGAACAACCTTTCTTTCCAACCTTCTTTCTTGCCCTGGAAAAAGTTTGTTCAATGACAATATCAATTATTAACTAAGATTTAAGACTGATAATGTTCCAGTAATAACTGCATAGGAAAAAAAAAAGTTACCCCATACAAACTTACACAGACATCAGGAATAAACCTGAAACAATTCATATGGCACAACTAAGTCTTTGTTCAAACAGATTCTTTTCAACTAAAAAAAAAAAAAAACAAAACAAAAAACCCAACCAACCAACCAACAAAAAAACTAACAAAAAACAAGCACCCCCAAATTCTTTAGCTCTTGACTGAGAAATCCCTTGAACACATAACTCTATGCTGAAGTATAGCTGAATTTCAGCATGTGCTAACCTATTTTGCTGAAATAGTGCCCAAACAACTTACAAAATTTTTATACTGTATTATATAAACAACTAACATAAAAGTTATGTACTTCACTAGATACCTAGGCTTCCCATGTTTAGACCTAAAAGAGATACCTGCATCTATTTAAGAAACATTAGCATACATTTGACTTGCCACTGCTTCACAAAGTCTGCAAGCTGTTTGCACTCCATGTGGTCACATACTTTTAGTCAGAGGTTTAAGGAAAAGAAACTAGAAGGGATATGTAGCACAATGAAAAATCATGTAAACTTGTTCAGGAACTTCCTCTTATATCAGTATAGAAAACAGACGAAAACAACCTTCAAAGAAATAGAAGAGGTCAACTAAAGGCCATTTAACCATTGGTGGCAATAACAGACACCAGGCATGAAAACCAAAGAAATACCTTAAAGGTCCAGTCCAATTTTCTATTCAGCCAGTTCACTTGGTTTTCAAGCTTCCTCAACACCACCACTTGCTTTAAAAACCCCAGCAAATAAAAGTTAACCTAAGTCATGTGGGAAAAAATACCATCAGACAGTGAAAAAAAGTACTTTGATCCAATGTCACCATTCCCAAGAAAAGGCCACAACCGTTGGCAGAAGAACAATGCTTTAGATGTATATTTTCAATGCTGAGCCTGAAAAAGCCCATTCCTGACTCAAAAAGGCACTTGAAGAACAGCAAAACAAGTTTAAGAATTGCTAATTATTTCTATTTAAATAAACTCCCATTTCAATAAACTCCTAATGCATTTAGTAACATATTTCCTGATTATTTTTAACCTACCAGCATGGTTACTTCACGAGCTCTAAGAGCTTGCCACTCTGTGTAAAAAACTAATACGGGTAGACAAGCAAGGTGATTTCCACCCCAGCCCTGTCCAGCCAGGGAGATTATTATGCACTTCTTGCTACTCACCACCTGCTTTTAGAAGAAGCATCCTTCCTGATTATCCGCTCTTCTACTGCATCCCCAAGGGCTTCCTCCTGGTTTAACTCCTTGCTGTAAGACCTCTGTAATCAAGGTCCAATCTAGAAGACTATAGTCTCTCCACAAAATATGTCCATATGAAGTCAGGCAGTTTACTCCAGGTCAGATGAGTGGCAGGAAATAAGATACACTATCCAAACTTGAAAAAATAAAGGACAATCAAATTTATTCTCTGGGATCTGATGAAGCCTTTCTGGAGGTTCAACCATCCTCAGCAAAAGCAGCTGCCATCTAGATGCACTTAGAATGGTTGATTTGACTCTGAGGGGTTCAAAGGCAAGTTATTTGCTCTTATAACTACAGTGGGCGATTTGCTAGGAACTGGAAGTACGGAAGAAATTTACAAGGAGATCGACTTTACTGAAATTCTATTTGTTATGTATCTTGCAGCATTCTTGCTACTTGGTTGTGCAAATTAATGATTTAAACAATATGGCACATGTAACAGTTAAGAAAAACTTACCTTAAGAGTCTCAGATGGCTGTACAGGAAAATACAAGAAAAATACACTTTCCAAAATAAACTGCAACAACTGTACATCAGAGCTCCTCACAGCAGCTCCCTATTTTCCTTAGCTCTGTATTATGTATTCTGTATAGTCATGTGCAGTAGGATTAGGATTTTAGTATTTGTTATTCTACATCTGCACCCATTTCTCCCTTCTGAAAACAACATGATAATGGGGTCCTGTAGTAGAAGAATGCCCGTGTCGAACCTCCGCAGTGCAACATCCAGGAGCCACAGCGACTAAAAGTCTGCTGTCCCAACAGCCAGGCCTTCCTCTGCCATCCCTCCATCTCTCTCTCTGACACCTCAAAGCCTGCCAGGCTGAAAATGTCCTAAGCCCTACTGGTTTCACTCTGTGTTTGAAGCTTTCAAATAGCAGACACTGGGTGCTACTGTGAAGAGTATAAAAAACAATAACAGGAAGCAGGATAGAAAGGAAAAAAAAAAAAGAAAAAATTACTTTTTTTTGATATTGAAGTTTTTCCAACTGAATTAAAACATGTAAATCAGATCTCCACTAAAACAGCCACCAAAAACCTCTCTATCTAAAATACTACTATAGAAAAGGAAAAGAGTTGTAAGGAACAAATTAATTCAGAAAATAATCGCAATTATACAATACTTACCAACAACAGTGCTTTTATCGGCACCCATTCAGTAACTTAAACTTGCACGAAATAAAAACTAAAAAAAAACCTTTTGGACAGCCAGCATATAACCTTCCTTCCTCCACAGAAATCACAAAATTATTAATTCATGAATTCAACTAAGTCCACGAGCCCAGTAGCAGAACACCAATTAATTTAAAAATCAGGCATTCCCCTGCTGACACATCAGCTTTAGGCAGAAGGCAAGGATGCTGGAGGGCAGTACAAGCCTGGGATCTGCTGTGGATTGGCAACTACAAGCTGTGTGGCTCTAAGAACTTCGCATGGAAACCTCTATCGCAGATTAAACATGTTCAGCATAGCTACACTATAAAAGCTACATTTTAAAGGAGGAGAAAATAAGGGGGAACATCCAGAATCAGTGTGAATTCTTTCTGTTTTTTTTTAATTACGGATGGTAATTAATTTGATTTAAATTAATATATGCTAATCACTAAGCATTATAGTCAGGGAATCGTTTATATTGGAAAAGACGTTTAAGATCATTGAGTTCAACCATCAAACCAGCACTGCCAAGTCCACCACTAAACCATGTCCTGAAGTGTCATATCTACACCTCTCTTAAATACCTCCAGGGATGGTGACTCCACCACTTCCCTGGGCAGCCTGTTCCATTCAAATGTTCTTCACATTTTCAGTGAAGAATTTTTTCCTAATATCCAATCCAAACCTTCCCTGGTACAACTTGGGGCCATTTCCTCTTGTCCTAATGCTTGTTTCCTGGGAGAAGAGACTGACCTCCAACTTGCCACAACCTCCAACTTGCCAGGTTTAAGAGGAGCTTTGTTCTTTGCTGTACTAGAAAAGTAACTTGTCTATTTGCAAAATATTCTTTCCTCACAGTGAAGTCAAAGTGATCAAATTACGTTTATGAGGAACTTCCTTCAGATTAGAAATTAATAGAAAGGTTTATACTTTTATCCCAAAGGGCAGGAGAAAAAAATATCAGCATAATTAACCACAAAATGAAGAAAGTACTCCAGAGTAACTACAGATTTGGCATGAATGCTCTTTTAGAGCCAAGGAATAGGAATTATCTAACACAGATGGACTTCAACCACTGCACAAGCCTGATGCTTCCAAGAAGAATTCTCTGTCAAGAAAAGCCTCGGATAGACTCTGAAAACTTAAGCAACAAAATCACTTTGTTTTCTTAGCAAATGGAACGTATTTGAAGAAAGAAAAAGAAAACCAAACCCAAAACAAACAACCTCCCCAACCACAAACCTAGAAACAAAACAGCACCAATATTTAGTACAGTATTACTTGTTGACCCCCTAATATATCAATCAACGTTTTATAGAACAATGTTTGAAGTCACCAATTAGTTGATGAACTTGGAATATGCTCCTTTGTTTGTCTGACAAAGCATTTGATCACATTCTCTTTTTTTATTGCTATTTTATTTGAATTTTGTCAAATTAATGTGAATCCCAATTTGAATTCTAAGAAATGCTTTAACTGTGGTTTATAGAAACTGATCTTTTACTGCAATTAAAACTTTAAACTTTTTATGCTGCACTAACACTCAAATGTTTGTTAACCTCACTGTGTCCTCTGTAAGGCATCAGTTCATTGAAACTTTGAAAAAGGGTTTCTATTATGAAAAAAATATTCATGTGATATTTAACGTATCGCAATGGCTAATAATGTAGCAATAACTATGAAAAGACAGTAAAGCACATAACTCCAAGCAGATTATTTAAAATATTTTTTAAATTATGAGTCACTTAGCTGGTTTTCCCATATAATTCAGAAATACTTAAGTTTGGTTTTTTAAGGAATGATGAATGTCACTGGATTCATTACATACAAGCTGGAAGAGGCTGGTTCTCAAAACTAACAACTTTGTGATGCCAGATTTGTGAATGAACTGTTAAAGGAAAGTAGATGATGAATGGCAGTACTGTAAGTAGTAAACCTCATCATGAGGAACATTCACAGCAAACAACCCAAAGTTCATTTCTCTGCTATTCATGGCCTTCAGCTTGTACCGGTGAATATTATAGGAACAGGCAGGAAGGGTTTGGGGTTTATTACACTACGCCTCTTTACAAGGTTTATTTTACACTTTCAGACAACACGAGTGGAGGAGTTACTCAAGTGAATTTCAGCTCACTTTATTATAGGAATGCTTATCTTAGATTTGTTCAGAGAGGGATTCGAAGACTTTGCTGAAGCCAGTAAAATGCTTGATGGTCACCTCAGAGCCCAGACTTTCCCCACTGAGCTGCGTAAGGGTGTTTGTTCAGATGAGGCACGAGAGCTCAGCTAAACAGAAAGGAGAATGCATTTAAACCGGCTCAAAGGAAATCTCCAACTGCCAGGCAGCGTGGAAGGGGCAAAGGACAAAGCAGCAGTGAGTCCAGCAGGCCTGTACGTGCTGCCTGTGAGGCAGTCCTTGCTGCCCAGTCTTCTCTGATCCAGGGGGGGTAAGAAGTGCCTGCCGCTGCTCCTCAGTCAGTCCCAACACACTTCTGCAGCTGAGCAGCTTTTACAGGCAGCTACCTGAGCCTGACAAATCAGTACCACCATATACACAAGACTGAAGCTCAAACAGTAAGATCGGCAGAAACTCCTGGGCCAATTTTTCCACATCAGCTGGAGCCCTTCTTAGCTTGCCCTTCTTATAGCCCAGGCTTCTGGAGCTAGACTCCTAGGTTGTGCTCGTTTCTTCCAGTCAATCTTCAGACTTTCAGTGAACAAAGAGGAAGCAAGATTGAGGCATTGGATTGTTACTATATGAATGGAACTGGGAAGACTTTCCCAAACTATGTTTTAGCTTGTTTTAAGTATTTGCTGCTATTAAGTCCTATAATCACTCTCCCTGATTTTTGAATTGCTCCCTCTCACATCCTCATCTTCTGCAGCAATACTTCACCTCCTTTTGCCTTGTCTGAGGCATCACTGCTGCAAAAGCAGCTCCATTATTTTAAGAAGCATGTTCTGTTTTGTCACACAGAGTGAAAGATTAACCTAAGGAATAAAAAACATTTGTGCTGTAACTCATCACAGCACCAATTCTTCCACGAAGCTGTAATATTACTACTGCTTCATTTCAATAGCAAGCTCTGTTTAACCTTGGTGTATGTTTTCTTTTGCTCAAAAACACCCAAACTGTAGTGCTGCATATAATTTTTCAGAACACCCTGTCAATGCAAAAAAAAAAAAAAATTATGTCATTAGTGTAAGTGTTTTGTTCCATTGCTTTATTCCAGCTTCAAAACAGGAGATTAAAGTTTCAGTGAGCAATACTACCAGTCACATAATCCACCAAAGCCCTGGATCCCTTGACACTGCTCCTACTGAGTCTTCTGTGCTCCTACTCCTACTGAGTCTTCTGTGCTCTGGATCAAACCTTCAGACCCTTTACTGAACAGGCATCCAAACAGTGTATCTGTCTAATCTAGAAGGTGTTATGTTCTCAAAAAGGAGGGAAAAGGTGACAGACTTCTAGACCCTCCAGAGAGAAGCAGCAGCACGCTATGAAAGCTGAAGCACTTCAAGAAGGAGGTGCTTTGCAGAATTCTCACATAAGCCTTATTCCTGGACAGCCTTAACCTTAAAGTAACTTGCATACACTTTCAACTTTTGGCTATGCATTCATAGCATTTGTTTTCTTTATAGATGCCTCTATGGCTTGCACAATTAAGGAAAATATTTATGCATGTAATGCTTTCATCTGGAAGAAGTAACTCTAGGTTAGATAAACAGTTAATGGGATGTTGTGGTTACCAGTACAGTACTAGTCATTTCAGAAAATATGATGTAACTGTTTAGTTATGCCTTCCAGACACTTAAGTACAGTATACCAGCATCTAAAAACCAACTTGAAAACATTACTGTACAACATTGCTGTATACCTATACTTTGCTGAATGGGGGAGAAGGGGTGGGGAGGAGAAGGGGAAGAAGTCACTATACTTTCCCCAAATATCTTGCAATCTTTTAAAGCACATTTACAAGGGTCATTTCTGTTCTGTGCTGATTTAAAACTCTGCAATGCTGTAGCTTTTCAAACCATCTCATAGACCTATGAACAGTTTTCTAAGCTCTCTATCCCAATTAGTTAAAAAGCACACAGGTAGGATGCTAAGCACCTTGATTTTCAAAGAGTGACCTCATCATGACTCTGCAGAACGGTATAGACACATCTGTGTTCTGCAAAACCACAATGCTTTGTACATTTACTAAGTGTTTTACAAACTGGTTAACCACTTACAGACCAAATCCTAGGAGACAATTAATTGCAGGCTCTATTTTACATATAGCACATACACATTAACACCACATGCACACATAATTCCACTAAACTCAATTTATTATTAGTCCAGGCTATCCTTTGTGCACACATTTTGGGACCCGAATATATAAAACTGAGCTTTCATGGACATGCAGTCTCCTCTGAAAACACAGCACTTTTCATAGCAGCTTACCACCAAGGATGGGATATGAGCACTGCAGCTCCAGCAAAAACTACCAAGCAACCTGTGAAGTCAGGATGGCCATGAACAGCCAGAATGGGACAGCAGAAGCTCCATGTGTATTAGGAGTGGGCACCCACACTCATTTTGTTCAAACAAACCATGTTTGCTGCATTCATCTTTTACTTGTCTCCCTGCAAGGCTGAACAACTAATCTCCCATTCTCTCAAGAGCTCTGACAATTTAACCACATTGTAAATAATTTATGCCACAGATAGTTATTGCCCATAAGCAATCAGCTCTTCCTATTGTGAGTCGACAGCATTTCTACTGGAGTATTCTAAGCATTTATTACAATCCAGCCTCTTAGCTGAATAAATACGAGTTGATTACGTCAATAATGAGAAAGTGCTGTCCTTCTTGGGAAGCCTTTCTCTGAAGAGTTCATGCAAGGTTACAAGGTGAGTTTTGGCTGAGCCCAGAGTGCTGGAGAACACATGGCCAGGAAGAGGCAGAAGGCCCACAGGAAGGTGGCTGCAGCCCAGCCCAGGCATGGAATAGCTGGTGTGGTCACCTGGGGCAGCTGGGGAGCAGCAACCCAAACCCCAGCAGGAGAGGCTGGTTGAGCTGCCTTTCTCAGCATGAGCACAGCAGTGTAGAAGGGGGGACTCTCTTCATTAACACTCAGCTTGCAAAGTGAAAGAAGTAATGCTGGCTGTCAACACCTGAGAATGGCTTGCCACTCCTCAGATCCAAGGAACCAAGAGAGCCCTCAGTCAGCCCATCTCAGACCCTGGTTGCTATTACATACATTTTTTTTCCTCCATTAGCTAGCAGGACTCCTCTCTTCCTGCAACAACAGCCAGCACCATCAAGCAGTTATGATACTGGTTTGTATGCCTGCAATACTTGCCAGGAAATAATATTCTGCCAGCAGAAAACAGAGGGAAAATACCTTACCAAAAAAAAAAAAAATAATCAGGTAAAATACTGACTATTTTATGGAACCAGATAAAGAATTCCAGATACCAGGAATTAAGATGTCAGTTCAAAATATGGATGTGCCTCAGATGTCCTCTTTTGTAACTGCAGACAAGTCACTTAGGTCTGTGCCACAAGTCTCACCTCTGGCACATATTCTCACACTTCCTCATCTCACAATGGTTTATGCAGTCCCAAAGTACAACTGATGTTTTCCAGTCCCATCTTCTACTGTTGACCGGGCCCTGATGCCTGAATTCTGCCCTGCCAGCACGTTCCTGAGCAAGTCATTCAACCTTTGTGTCTTTGTTTACCTGCCAACAATACTGTGACTGATTTGATAACGAAGTAGCAGCAGCCACTTCACTCACTGCATGGGAGAGGTTCCTCTGCAAAATGGGGCAGGGAAATCACCTATCAATCAAAGCTAAGAAGGGGTAGGTCACACTGCCTTAGATAATGCCATTAAATCACAACTTAGAGCTGAAACTGCAAAATTCATAAACACATGACTTTCACTTTACAAATTTATTGTCCAGTGACTAAAGCATCTCGGAACTAGAGCAATGGTATCACTTTTAATCCTGCTGTATCAATGTTACATAAAAATTGTCCTATTACTGACAAAATGAAGTAAAAATTAACTGCTAAGTGTGAGTGCCGTTTTAAATGTGAAGCCAGAGATCACTATAAAACAAGTGCAAGTTTCTTTTCATTAGCTGAGTTTTACATGCATTTCAACAGAAACATTTAACAGTGAAGCATCTGCAAAGATACAAAGTGAGAAGCTGTACAAATATGCATTTTTTTCTAATAGAAAAGTAGTATCTACTGATGAACAGGAGTTGCAAATAAGTAGTTAGTGATTTTCACTGCAAAGTTAATTAAGAATGAAGAAATCCTTCCTCGAAACAGGCTTTTCCTAAGAGCACTACAAACATCTATATTCCAAAGTGATGGAAAAGAAAGAGTTAACTGCCAAACAAAGAGTATATTCACTTGGCTTAACATGCTAGCAAGTGAAAGGTAGAAAAATCAGGAGCCAAGCCAACAATATGAAAACAAAGCATAAACAGAGGCTTGCTTTCAGTTCAGTTACCTGACAGTGAATACATTATCACTGTCCACCTTACTGACACGTTTTGCCCCCTGGTTGAGGTAAAATTCCTCATCTTAACAAATACATTTTGATTCCTCGTCATTATGAAATTATCACTTGTTTCTTTGCTTTGAAGTTATAATCACAGAATTCACATTCCTCTAGAAAAATGACACCAGCTAAGAAAGCAATAGGTCAGTTTTAAACAATAGCAGATTAAAAAAAAAAATAGAAAAGTTCATGTTCCTTCGCGATCTGAACGTCCTGTTCTTGCCGCCTGGTGTTAATCACCGGCACACATCACTTCCTTGTTGTACACCCACTGCCACAACATGGGCACTGTTTCTGCACCCTGCTGCCAGGAGAGGTGGGACAAAATAGGAGCAGATATGACTTGGGGGATTATTTAATCTTACTGTTATATGTTTTCATATAACCATAGAGTATCTGATGCTGGCTGATCTCTGGGACCCAAACTCAAAGTATTCACACAGCCTACACAAACTTTTGAACAAACACTTTTATCCAGTAGAACCAATATAGTGCAAAACCACCACATACACATCCCAAATACAAGGCAATAACTCTACAAAATGCAAGAGAAATGTCACATGAAACACTCCCATTTTGTGGGATGGCTGTCACATGAAAGCCTCCAATATTCAGCATCAGTGTTGGCCTTCAAATAACGTGAAAACCCATACAATTCCTGAATAGTATAGCTTAGTCTTAGAATCATGAGGATACAAAATTGCCTCTGCAGTATGACAATTTTCACAAACCTGTGGTAAACAAAGCCTTAAAATCTTTTTTATTTCACTGTTGTAAACTGAGAAGTATGCTATTAAAAGCAAGAGATACAAAACTTAAGGTCTACCAGGAAGCTGGCCAGTTAAACAGATATTCATATGAATTAGAAAAGGCAAAGCCTTAGGTAACAGAGGCAGATACATCACATTCCTTTCAGAGTGTCATCCAACCTTTCTCCAAGAATGATAAATGTACATCTCAACAGTAAAAAAAAAAAAATTTAAACAAGCACAGTGCTGCTTCTCCCTGTGCAGATAAAACAGCTGTGGGCATAGATCACACAATGTGCTCTCCTGTAAAACATTGTTTTACCTGTTCCTATATATGACACACCTCGTTCCCTTCCTATTACCCTGGTGACCCTCCTTGGAACCCAATGAGAGGATTCCTGAGTGTGTGCCAACACACAGTTCTTTTGGATAACTGCAATCATCCTTCGTATTTTCATCCATGCCTACAAGGCAGTAACCCACTGCTATTTCCCAAATATTACAGAGAACCTGTTCCATCTTCTAAAAGCACTTTTTGTAGTTGTTGTTCCCTTTTATTTTGTTTTTCCCATCTTTATCAAGTTTTATACTCTAGAAGCATGCACTCTTTCAAGATCTACCTATTACTAATTAAATGTGGGAAGGAAAGTACCTAGAAGCACCACCCTCAAGAAGCTGCAAACCCTTCAGTTCCAGAGAGCCTTTATCAGATGTATACAACAGCTACCACACCTGAAGAAAAACAAGCACCCCAGCCACATGTTTCTCCACCACATCCACTGTGGCAAGTCAGTGTGATTCTTTCCTGGGCAAAGCCTGGGAAAGGAGAGAAACCCTGCAGCACATTCCATGAGTCACACCGTCCAGCTGCAAACTTCAGATTTTCGGATACACAACACCTTATCATGATACTGCTTGATGGGTCATCATTAAGTCAGCCTCCTCGCCTCCACAGGGCAGGGAGCATCACCAGTTTTCTACAGCCAGAGAGAATCTGCCTCTGCTGATTTCATCAGCCATGAAATAATAACTAATCTTTCATGTAATACAGTTTGTGGCCAAAGATGTAAGACATGCTTAGCATCTTCAGATGCTTTAACAGTTTCATCTTATTACCTAGAAAACATATGGCTACTAAACAAGGACCTATTTTTTTTCATTATATGTTCAGTGATCCAGTCCATGCAGTTTACTTTTTTTTAATCATTAAAAAATAATAATTAAAAAAAAAAACAAACAAAAAGAAAGGAGGAGAGGGAATAAACAATATTAATGTCATATACTCTACAATCTTTGGGAGCTACTACTTCAATTCTTGATATGATAAACATGAAAAGGGGTCATGGGACTAGTCCAGTTCTCTTCAATTCCACAATCCCCACACTTCTGCCACTGCTGTTTAGTGAATACCCTTCCCCCACCCCCACAGTGGCATTTGTGCCTGATGTGGTCATCCAGCAATATACTCACAAGTGACCATTTCATCAACTGACAGTGCAACAAGTGCCAAAATCAAACATGTATGGCTCCTCACATCATTTCCTACAGAGGACCTCTACCATAGCACAAGTTTAGAAGGATACCTTCTGGAAGCAACATGAAGTGATATGCGAAAGAAAATTTCTAGAAGGAATTGACAGGCAGGTTAACGTAGATCCACAGAACAATTTCAGAGATGGAGAACCACACTTACCAATACAGCCCATTTAAATCACACTGATAGGTTTTTATTCTAACCATTATAAATGGAATCTTCATTATCCATGCAGAGATAATACTGCCATGTCTGGGTTCCTGCCAAAACTGGAGCAATAAAACTAATGAACTGTCAAGGCAACACATTCCAAGGAAAGTTTAAAGTCCCTGCACTTGACACTATACGATTTTATTTTTTTTTACATACCTATTCCTCTCACTTCCTGTATACTGCAATTCTGAACTTTTGTAGTGCTCCCTTTTTTTACTCCCTCACAACTCCCTCCCTTCCAAATAATGTTCCTCAGGATCACGGCAGAAGAGTATACTCATATTGCTTAGGTGCAGACAGGTAGCTAAGTAACTGAATTCAGAGGTAAATCATAATCAACAGAGAGATATAGCAATCTCCACAAAGAGATTCAGAAGAGTTTAACCTGGATTCTCTCAATCACTGTCTGGAGAATCCCTTGTATCTATACACTGGTACCAGAGGGAGCCTCACCAAAACAAAGTTGAGTGGCTTCATTTACCCCTCCTGCTCTAGCCTTCTTTCATTTTCTTACCCGGATTTTAATTATCACAGTCAGAAATATGCACAAACTCTCTAAAATATCTCAGAATCAAAGAAACAATAAACAAATAACTGGTAATAAAAAGTGTTGGTTTGCAAGATTTGATTCCACTGTGTTGGCTACATATTCATCATTACAAATAACCTTTCATGCCACTTCCATACAAGACTCCATAGTAAAAATAATTCAGAAAATGTTGATTCCCCCTAGAATCTTTCACTTCGTTAATCTTCACAAAGAATAAAAATAAATAGAATTTCTTCTCTAATTTTCCAGCAGATACCAGTTTATCAAGCAGGTTTTCAAAGGCATGTCTATAAATGCAGCCATGAAATAAGCTGGATTTTCAAGAGGTCTAGACAAGTTAGGCTCAAAATCACCTTTATTTTAACAGTCTGAAAATCCTACACTTATATTTTAAAAAAATTAAAGCAACAAGAAACACATGGAATTGTTATCAAAGTCCTATCCACACATATTGCCACACCTAGTTAATATCACTGCTTAGTTAGTAGCTCTTTGTTTTCTACAGGAAACACTTATCAGAAGAAGTGATCCTCTCTGTTTGCTCCACTAGGGTATACAGTACGTTTAATATATCTATCTTTTGAAAATAATACATCAATAAATTAGAAAAATCAGGATTTAACCAGCACTCAGAGAGGTAAAGTGACAAACAAGAAGCACTCCATCTTCCCGTGGGGTGAATATTGACAAATTAATGGAATATTGGATATTAAAGTATTTGTTTATTATTCATTCTTAACTATGTCTTTTTGAGAACACAGATGCACTCTCTTCCCGACAATTTTCTTCCTTGAGATATTACAGATTTAAAACAAGATGGGAGACGTTTACTATGTTTTTATGTCAGGTTTTAAAACAGCAATTTTGTACAAAACTTTGAAAGATGAAATTTTCATCAGAGAAAACAACAGGAGGTGGCAGTAATTTTAGTGGGACTACACAGTGCCAGACACTAGAGCAGACATGAAGCCTACTAACAGCATACATGCTCTCTTATTTGTTTGTGTTTTTTTTTAACTTAGTATTGTGTAATAGCCTCAATCCTTGTTCTTAATTCCACTGCTGTGCCAATAAATCCCAACTTGCTCAGGCCATGTTAGGCCTAGCTGTAAAAGAGCTTCTGGACACTTAATGTTTCTGGTGGAATTTTTAGCAGACCCCCTGTTGTCATCCCAGTGTTGTGGTGGGCAATACTTCTGTTTCCCACACGCCTGCCAGGTTGGCCCCATATTAACCTGCAGTCCTGGTGTGTGACAGCACAAGGTAGGGTTAGTCAAGCTTCCCCCTCACTTCTGCTTAAATGCTGTAACTCAGATGGTAGCTCTTTCCCCAGGGACCCTGCCCTGGACTGCAGCAGCGCTCTGCAGCTCCAGTGCATCCCCTTTGGAGAGTGTCACTGCAGAGCAGGGGCAGAAGACAGGAGTCACACAGGAGGACTCAAGGACAGAAGGAGCAAGGTTCCTGGTTTCATTTTTACCTTCCACATCATCCACAGAACCAAAGCGGTTAAAATAAAAGCCACTGTCTCTTGCCCTGCCGTGCAGGGACACGTATTCGACACCTTCCTGTTAGGACTATGTTACCATGTAATAGGATCTCAAATACTGGGTTTAGAAGCCATCACACCTGACACAACCACAAAGAGGCAGGTATGCTTGAAGTCACATTGAAGGGACATACCTCAGGGCTCATTCCTACGGAGTTAATTATCTCAGGTGTGTTTACACTTGGAGGATGAAAAAAGCTTGCCATTATTTCAGTTTGGAACTGATACCATTTCTACTAAACTGCATCAAGCACAACTTGCAGCTTGCACCTGTTCAAAACAATGCAAGATATAAGAAATACTGAGAGACAACAAGTGCTTTTTTCTAAGAGTTAGAATGGCATCTAAAGACCAAATCACCCTAGGAAGCTTCAAGAGAAGGAGTATACAGGCCATTACAAACCTACTCTTGGAAAGTCATTCTCCAAAAGAAAGGAAGGTAAACAAGCAGCAGCTTCTCCATTGGACAGTAGTCCTGATAGGGCAGAGGCCAGGCAAAAGCATTAAAGAATCCTTCGTGCAAACTGCTGCATGCTCTTTTTTCTGAAAGGGTTTAGAAGGCTCAGGGAGTTTTGGAAGATTTTGGAGTTTTTCAATACCTGCTGATTCTAGCCCAAATCCTCTGGAAAGTGTGATGAAGTACTGGAACATGGTTTGCTGAGATGTTGCATTTGAGGCATAAGTAAAATTGCAGAGAAAGAAAACAACATCTGCCTCTTGGGTGTAAAGGAAAAGACAAAAAATCTTAGCAGCCTATTAGTACAATGTTAATTTTTTTCTGTGACCAGGGCATATATATAAGAAATCTTTTGCAAAGCTGCCCATTAGTTCTTCTGCAGGAACAGACACCTATTTGAAGCACTCGAGACAATGAATAGCTACATAAATGGCCCAAGTATGTGGCATCCTTGTACATCATATTCAACCACAGAAAGAAGTGTCTTCGTTCAGGTGCCTCTCACACCCTGTATGCAGAATCCCAGACAACACATTCTCTCCACTTCTTTCCCATCACTCTGATCACCCTAAACATCCTGGCAATATCCGCATTCATAACAGCCTGGCTCCCTTGGCTTAGCAGAGGCAACCAGTCACCCAAGTCATCCAGATACACTGATCATCTGACAAACAACCACAGTTGCCCTGTCCACTCAAAGACTCTGACACTGTGGTTGTTACAGTCACATGGACCGACCACCTTGGACAACAGCAAAGTTCAAGGCCCATTTTTTGGTGTTGATGAAACATAAGCCAGAAACGTTCATATAAGAAAAAATGCTCTGGATTCCAGACATTTTGAGTTTTTTCATGAGTAGGTTTGGCTTTTTTAATAGCTTAGCCATTAAATTTGTCTCTTTTTTTATATCACAAGCTAAATACATCACTACAAACAGTTCACATTTTGTTGTTACCTCCACTCAAGGAGCATCTGCAAACCCCTTTAGAAGTAAGAGTCCACTGTCCTATTTGAATATAGACATTGCCCCCCCCAAAAAAGGCTTTCAACATTTAAGACCAGATATCACAGTGCAACAAACAACAGCAGGAAAGGAGAGAGGGAAGATAGAAATAAATCCACATGTTTACAGAGAGTAATCACATGAAGAGACTAGAAAAATAATTAACAGTTCTTGGGGGAAGGGACACAGGCTAGGAGCTCTGTGCAATAAGGCACTCAGTGGCTATATCATACATTTAGCATGGATTATTACCCTTCCCAGGATATTGTGTTTAAGCAAACATTCTGTGAATACGAAATAGGATCCCATGGCTAATATAATAAAGTAGACTCACAGCTGGACTATCAAAAACTGCCAAGATAATATTAAATCAGAGCAGTGCAAGCCACCAGTTCAGAGGCTGCATTTTGAGAGGCCTGTTACCAGCACTGTAACAAGAAATTCCTGCATGAGGAGAGGAAGACAAGCTTATTTTATTCCCTGAGCTGAATTCATGGCTCCTATGAGACCTTCCCTTGAAGACTGTTACTATCTAGTTCAGTTGGACTTTGGTGACGGATTAGACAACACTTTATTCTGTTCATCTTTGATTTAAGAACATTTGCCTCAGCTCTTCTAAATGATTTGGTTTAATTTAAAGTAATTCTGATCAGTGGCTCTTTGAAGAATTGTTCTCAGAAACATAGGTAAAACTTCTGATATCATTGTTAGAGCAAAAGCATTCGAAGACACCTGATGGGAGGCATTTGTCTCAAACAGAAAGGTACATCTCCCTTCTCGAGCACGTGATGGGACGTTAGCCATGCCTGGACCACAGAAGAGGCACCCAGCCTGGCCACAGGAAGGGGACTGCCAAAGCACTCATTCCATTTCCCATATATACTGGGGCAGGATATCCAAGGTCTCCATCAAGGCAGTCAAGGAGAGCCTTGCAACTCAAGATCTGCAACTCAAGTAAACTGCTGTTGATCAAATCCACGGTTGTTCAGGGTTGCTCTGCAACATCTCTGAACATAGTTCCCAACAGGTTCTTTTCCTGAGAGTGGAAAAGCAGCACTGGACACTTCAAAGATCACAAGCAGGTAGAAAAGGTGTCTAGTAGATGCCACAAAACATCTGCTAAATGCATTGCCATAGCCCACAGCAGTCACCCCCATAAACTATTATAGGTTTCAGAAAATGACCAGAAGCCACAATTACAGCATGTCACAGCAGGACAGATGGAAAGATCAACAACATGAGCAAGTACCACACACTTGTGGAAAACCATCACAGGAAGAACATGCCAGTGGGATACACAGTTGCAGGCAAAAGGATGGTTGTTATGCGAGGCAGCACCAAGCCACTCTCCCATTTCACAAACATGAAAGCAAAGCGCAAAGAAGCAAGGTAAAAAATCACTTTGTTTAACGTGAGCCATCTAAAAGACAGGCATTTTGCCTAAGCTGAAGTTTAGGTGCCCCCTTTGGTCCCTCTCTAGCCACAGAGGGGGATTCACCCCACCTGTTCCAGAGTTGTTCTCTAATGACTTAACTAGCTTAAATAACAAACCCTCTGCTTTTAGCCAGCTTAATGTGCAGCAGGTTCTGTCTTGCCCAGATGACTAGCAAAGAACTGAGCAGTGGTCTCTTAATTAAGACGGAGATGTAAGGTTAAAACACTGTCACAAGAACCGGAATATAAAGCTTGCCCCTTTTTCAGCACCGCATCTCAGCAGCATGACAGCACATGTGGCAAAACTGACCGCCATACAAGAGCAGGCAGTTTACCCAGGACTTGTCACAAAGTGAGAGCAGGCACGCAAACACCACCTGTAACAAATATTTCAGATATCTGAACTCCAGCAATTCAGACAATTGTTTGTGTAACCCTCAGCTGACATTGTTAAGGAGGGTTAACAATGCGTAGCTATGCCTCCTTCAATATACCAGATGCTTCTAGAAGGTAAAGAATTTTTTTAAAGCATCACACCCAGGAGATAGCTGTTCAAGGCCCTTATGCAGAAGGAAGAAGAAAAACACAGGTCCATCTTTAAAACAACATTTTTAATTGGAATTTTAGCCAATACCAAGCTGTCACTGAAACTGCTGATGTGATGCAATTACCCAGGCAACATCCCTCCTTCCTTTCCATCCCAAATAAAATTTACATCAGACCAAACTACTCCTGCTTAAATCTAACCTAATCAATGCAGAAATCTGAGTTTAGCATAAAGATAAACCTCAGCACAGCTACTCTTATGGGTAACCACTCATGTCTATGAATTGAAACAACTCCACAGCTGTGGATGAGCTCTAGATTTATGTATTTGCATCCTTTCAAATGCTGCTTGAAAGTACACACTTCTGGAGTTGTTAGTGTCACTCATTTTAACCACAGTAATCCTAACCACTATCACTGCACACGTTCTGCAGAATTTTGCCACGCTGCAATTATTCCTTGAGGAGGTAAAAGAAAAAAAAAACCAAAACAATAACCCCAAATCAGTTCCTGGCCCTTTCAGATTACTTCCACATCCCTTTGCCGAGCCTGACCCTCACAAGCACCGCAGAACTCCCCCAGCATAGGCTTGCATTTCCATTCTCTTCAGCAGGCAAGGCAGACAAACAGATCTTGTTGAGACAGAGGGCTACAAAGTGATGCTGAGTAATTGTTTTCCTTGGCTCTGCACCCTCTGATCTCCTACTTTAAAATCCTTCCATTCCCTACAACCTCATTTTTAATTGCAAATTGCACAACGGTTTATTTGTGCATTCTTCACATACGTAGAAACAAGTACTCCTAAAAAAAGCAGCTGGGTTAACTGAGGCAGACTGCAAGATCCTTGAGAAATGAGGCTCATTAAGTACTTAACACTAGCGCAGTGTAAGCCATTCATTCAAAACTCAGAGCACAGATTTCCATTACTGACTGAAATAAAAGATCCAAGAGACAGGGAAGGGGAGGAAGGAAATGCATTTGAGCGTTTCCATCTGCTTTTTCCTTCTCGGCACCGTGAAGCCCGCTAGCTACAGCTCACAAGCTATTCCACCACGCTTTGATTTGATACCTGGCTTCTGTTTACACTAACAGGTATAACTGCCCTGCAGCAGCCCGAGTCTGCTCAGCTTACTCACTGGCTGTCACTCTGCTCATCACAGCAGCTCACTCAGGAAAACATAGCAGACCACAGACCGGGCAGTTGCTCTCTAGCTGGAAAGCTTCTTCTCCTCCTCTTCCCCAGTGAAACATGAAAACCCACCACAAAAAGCTTGGTGTCTCACCTATGGCTAGCATAATAAATAAGAAAGGAAATACCAGGGTAGAGAGTGGGTTCAAAGTTATTGCTATGGGTTTATTCGCTCAAAACATCCATAGGTTGTTGCTGCTTTCTCTGCTAAGGGCAGGGACATCACAAAGAAATAACCATGGTGGAGATTTTTTTAAATACAGGTAAGAAAAAAGCCGCAAAAGCCAAGCTTGTCAAAGACATTAAGTCGCTCCTTTTCAATCATACAACCATCCACATTTCCATAGAATCCTTTATCAAAGGAAAGATAAACCTGAGTGCAATACCTTGCTTGAAGCAACAGAGCACTCAGAAAATTAAAAGCAGAAAGGGAATAGTCCTTCAGAGAAAGAAACATAACAGTTTTATCAAGTTTTCAAGGGATCAGTGGACTTCACTACAGAGGAAGACAAATCAAGTGAAATGTCTCCTTCACTGAAAAGATAAAACTGACACAGAGCCCAGGGAATTTAGTTTAATCACTCACATAGAAACTCTGACAGTATATGACTTCTCAAAGTTAGTAGTAAACAACTTTCCAAATACATTTAAGACACAAATGACTTTCTAAATGGAAACTAGTTAACTTCTAGAGAAAAGATTATACTACATACCTCTCTGTATAAGGGAAGAGTTTCCAGACTGAGTCAGAATTTAATCCTGTCTTGCATTTGACGAGTCCTAACCAGACAGTCTTTTCTTACAAGATCATGAAAAATCAAGGTCAGTCAGTTTATTCATTACACATACAGACAATTGAGGAAGTACAAAGAAATTAAACATCTGAAGACCATTCAACATGGTCTTTCATGGTTGTCATTCCACATGGTCATTCAACATTCTCACCCCACAGCAAAGGCCATCCTGGCCATGTAAATATCGTCTTTTCTTTCTGCTGAAACACAAAGTTGGTAGACTCTATCCTAGACCTCTTGTGTTCCAGGAATCAATCCCAAAATCCAACTGGGCCTAAAATTTTGAAAACCTACAGTTTCTCCAGCAATTTAAGTAGCTCATATCCACTATTTAATTATCAAAGAGCAATAGCTCATATTTAAAAGCTGCAGCACTGTTTTCAAGCTAGTTTCTTAGCAAAGATATCCCTTTTCTAGTCTGATCAGTCAAAACTAGATAAATATCTTGAGGATAGTTCACAAATCCTAATACATCTTCAAATCTATACACAACTCTGTCAAACTAGATGCTAGTGTCACCAGTCAATATCTTCAAGATTTTTAGTAGTAAGGATCTGACCCAGCCACCACCAAATTCACATTTTTCCTAAGCAGCATCATTTCACATTAACAAGAACAGCTGCACTTGCATATTTTCAAGGTCATTTGAAAAATTAGCAGACCTGCAATACTGTAAATATTTTCTCATGTATTTATTACAATCTGTTAAAATACTTGTTTTGCTTTACAATATGTTTTTTTCCCTACTTACAATAAGTCTGCCTGCATGGAGTTTCACTTCAGAGAAGAGTTTTACATCTCAGTAACAGGTGATATTTTCTAGAGTCATAGACTGAGATAATTACCTTCTAGTTTGTTTTCCCTCTGATAATACATTGGAATATACTTAGTTTGCTATAATGTTCAAGAAAATTATACATATGTCTTAAAAATATCAGCATTTTGAAAACAAAAGAATAGCCTACATTAGTCTAAGAGAGAAATTTTTAACTGTAGATTTTTACTTGTCCAAGTCAGTGGCTATGCACGCCCCAAAGTTCCCAGGATATCACAGCCTATGATGCAGTTCAAGGACACTAAGTTACTCTGCCAAGAAAACACTTGTCCAGGAGAGCTTATCACATGGAATTCACCGTGAAAGCGCAAACTGGAAAGCACCAAAACTACACCACAATCATTTAGACAATCAGAGGATAGAGAAGGTACTGGAAGAGAACTACTATTTTTAAAAAAGACTTGGTTATCAAGCCTAACTCAAATTGCATTTTTGCACAATACATGTTTTCCCAGCTGCGAAGTGGAGCCTTTCCAAAAGGGTCTGCCTTTTTATGAAAACAGACAGCTGCTAAAAGCTGCCAATATCATTTATGACTCCAGGATTCAAGATCTTATCCTCCTGTCATTAAATCATCCTCCTCACTCCATGCAAATAATCACCTTTTGAATCTGGTGGGCAAAAATAAACAACATTGATTTGATTTGTCTTGGTTTGAGGATGTGGGGGAAGACCTACACTACACATTCAGCATGACTGGGTGGAAGATGATTAATGTGATGGCTACAATAAGTTGACAGCCCCACTTGATTACTGGATGCTGCTGCCTAGAGGTTTTTATACATCTGCACCTCAGTATTTAATGCTATTAAATAATCATACTTAACATTCAGTTATCAATATACTGCTTCAAACTTATGCTCAGATTTTTATTACCAGTAAATCTAAAGAAATGAGCATGACAGCAGACATGGCTGTCAATATGACCTGAGGCAAAAGATTTTCTTTCTGGCTTTCTGCCATTAAAAGCTGCCAGGTCCCAACTTTCTAACTCTCACACAACAGCTAAAACGTAGTGCCTTTCAGAGTTAATGCCATCCTTGTGTATGCTGATACCATGTTATCTTGCAGATATCAAAAGCAGGGCAAAATAAAGTTTTTATTTTCAAGTTTAGATTTTTTCACAATTATTCTAAAAAAATGACAAAAGGTAGAATGAAGAAAAGCAGTGGAAACCTCAGTAGAACACTATTTTTAGAGAGCAAGGCTAAGCCAGCAACCACACACTGTTCTCAGCAAGCACCAACAGCTGTAGGCTAGTGTTCTCACACAAGCACTTGCTCCTTCCACAAATGTTTGAGAAACACAGTTTACTGAAAAACCACTCATGAAATGATAGTGCGGCTTTGCCCCTATAAGCCTCCAAAGGAGACAAACATAATATTCACACTAGAAATGTTTCCAGCATCTGCAAGTTTGGGTGTAGAAAAAAAACATTCAAACAAATACCAAATAAGCCAGACTCAAGCCTCTGAATGAGCTCTGCCTGAGATTTCCAAGGAATGCTGTTAAATCCACCTAGAAACACCATGGCATTTTTGTAAACACGCGACCAGATGGAGGAGGTAAGGATACAAATTTATCCAATTATTTATTCATTACAGATGACACACTTGGTTCTAATTAGTGCATAACTTCCATGCATTTTGTGGCTCTAAAACAAAAAGGAAAGTTTGATCCTGTGCCTTGGAAACTAAGCATTTCAGCAGATCCAGTGTTACTGAAAAGAAAAGCTTGCCCCTGATAATCACATCTACTGCACTAAGCAGCACACCTTAGTAGAAAGAGATAGCGATACATCTGGTGCTAAACCAAAGCAGCACTGACTACAGGTCAGGGTCATCAGTGGCATACTTATCCTGGAGTCCAGTATCTCGCCTCTGAGGAGATGCTACGACCCAGAAGGAATTGTCCTGCCATTTCATCACTGAATGGAGGACCAAGAGCCTACCAGTCAGGAGAAACTGGTTTCTGATGTACAGCTTGGTGTGCAGCATTTTGAGGAGGCTTCCACACCACCTGTTGTGTTCACAGCCTACCCAACAGCTATTTCACCAGCTGTAGGGTTTGGGACAGATGTACAACTGCCCCTTGGCCAGGTAAGAGTGAAGCTACGGAACAGCTAAGATGACAGCAGCCGAGACCAGATAAAACCCTTGAGTCTGAGGCATGGGAACGCTCAATTCCTTGGACATCTTTACTAATAATGCCCATAAAAAGCATTCTGCATGTAGATTGATTGAGTTCTCCAAAGCCACTTGAGCTCCATCACTTTCTTCTCAGCTTCTGTTCACCCAACTAGAGAAACAGTAGTTGACCTGTACTCCGAGAAAAAAAAATTATGCCTTTCCTTACAGGCCTTCTGCTGTGTGGAGGAGGACAAGGTTCACAGCTGCAGACTGTCAAGTACAGAAAGGCTCACTCAACAGTCTGAGTAATTCCTCTGGCCTTGATCTCACTCTCCCTGGCCTTTCTTTGAAATATTCTTCAGACAGTCCCTCCTTTGCTTCTTTATTCTTTTCTAGGGGAAGAGTCAGCTCTTCCACTGCTAGCTATCTTGGACAGAAAAACTGCTGTCCCATGTCACTGCTGGTGTTACATCCAACTGCATGAGAAATCCTGAGGCTACTTCTCTTGACCTAAGAGATGAATCATACAGAAAAAGAATCTTATAGTCCCAAATTGGTTACTGTCAAAGCAAAGAAATAAATAAACACAGGTGATGACTGAGCTAAAAATCTACCACAGCTATATTTTCTAAGAAGAATTAGAAGCAAAAGGCCTGTATTTGGAAAGATACCTTCTTAACAAACTAGGATCTAGTGGTTAACTCCATTGTTCTCCCTTTGGAAGAAAACTTGGTATCCTGGATTAGTATGTTTATAGCTCCCAAATACCGGAATGCTCATCTAAGAAAGGATAAATAAAATATAATGTAATAAAAACTGGTTGGAATATGCTTAATAAGAATTGAAAGACAAGCCAGTGCTTACACAAGGTAGATCTTAGGAATGAAACCCAAAGCTCTGATTTGATTTTTGTTCTCAAAGAATCATAAAATAAACCACAAGTTTTCGACACTGCATGTCTACATTGAGTTAATTTAAAAATAAAACTTCAGAAACCTAGAACTCCTGTGGCTCACATTAGAAACACATACCTTTCAGTTTTATGCTCTGTGTGGGTTCTTAATGGGGACTGCATACCTGCTACATTAATACAGAAATACATATAATAACACACAAACTAGACAGTATAAACTTTGATTTTAATGTAGATATAATATGCTAGTAGATCTCTAGAAACATTTTCAAATACACGAGATCTTTTGTTTCTGTTTTCAGTAGGAATCTGGAAAAATCTAGCATTTATTTTTACCTGACTACATGGCTTTAAGAACAGGATGGGGAATATCTACTAACCTGTTAAGCAGTCTGGTCTGAAAAGCACTTCAGCAGAAAGTAAAAATGCATTGTATTTACATCAAAAAAACCCCAAACTTCTAGACTCTCACTGGAGGTTCTTGGGTTCAGCCACAGTGAAAGGGATTTTATAGCACTTGTCAAGCAGAAAGCATGCATTTAATAATGAATAAATGAAGCAGATAAAGCTACAGGAACTCAGCAGCACAGAAGGTGAACCAGGTTATGGTATTTCACAGTAAGTGTCAACAGAGGACTATGCTCAGGCTGAAACAAATGGGCACTGCAGAATCTGCAGATGTACTCACTGTCTGGGGAGAAACACATTTAGCAACCAAACACCATCTTGATGCAAGAGGCAGCATGCTGGGCTCAAAAGATTTGATTTTATTGCCTCTTGTTTCAGTTACTCTACTAACCTTAAAATAAGAACATAACATAACAATCTTTGAAATTTATAGAATCTGTGTGTAATATATGAGGCAATATATAACAAAGTCGCTCTTTAAGTCACAGGCCTACCTAAAGCGTCCGTTTGTGCAACAGTATATGCATTGGTATACATTCCTGGGAGGGGTGATTATTAAATACACATAAAAGCTCAACATTCATTTTACGCATGAACTCTACCTACAGGAATGGAAAAACATCAATAACTCCATTACAGATGCTTGAAAGCAACCATACCACTCAGTGGTATAGTGATAACTGCAAACCACTATGAATTTTTACCTCCATTTAATGCTAAAAATCAGCTCAGGACAGATTTTCCATTACAGGGGAATTAAAACAAAATTAGAAAAGGAGTATTTTTCTTACAGTAGCAGCTAAACATTACTGCCAGAGGCTACTGTAACCCAGTTACTAAATTTCCTCATGTCAATGCATTCACAATGCCCTAAGCATTAACCTAATGCCTAGTCCAACTGGCCTGGCTCCATCATGCACCAACAAATCCACTAATCCTCAGGCTGTGCAAGAAACGCTGAACAGGGCAATCCAATCCAAACTCTTTACCCTGCAAGTGTGGGGTCCAAAAGTCACCTGGAAGTGCTCTATACTTACACCACGAGAGATTACAGCAAAACCAAAACAAAATCATGTTTTGGTCACATCTTAAGTAGATACAGTTTAACATAACTGAACAGATGGGTTATTCAGAAAGCCTAAAAATGTAACAGATTGGTGTCTAATGGATTTTCACTACCAAAGTTTAAATGATGTGGCAAGACAAATTCCACTTGATCACGTATTTTTGTTTGTTCTCTTAGACAAGGCCATCAGATCATACAAAGGTCAATTATAAAAACTTCTTTGCTCCCCAAGGGAGGGTCATGCGATATCCATGGATGTAAAGTCGATTACAGGACTTACTCAGTGTCCTTTAAGATACTAAGTTGCAAAAACCACTATGTAACAGACAACTCGGCTTCACAAACATGCATTTGGATCCAACATGCTTAAAGATTTTTTCAGCCTACTTTATTATATCAAATATTAATTCAAAATTGAACCTCAAGGATAATATACAGCTTGAAACAGCTTTGGGGGAGAGGGGAGCAATGTCCGTGAACTGTAGCAAGTCTCCCATGTATTTTAAAACACTTCTGCAATCCACTGTCCATTTGCTACATTCACCACAAGGTTATTCCTATAGAAATAAAACCTATGCCATGTGATACCACAGCAACTTTTCTTTCAAAGGCAACTACAATGGCATAATAAATATATTAAAATAACACCTTTTACCAAAGGTTCTCAAACTACTTTACCAATAACTAATGCCCAGTGAGATTGGTGTAGTATTTATAATCTGTTCCTTTGTGTGGTCCATGGAAAATACGCTTGAAGACAATACAAAAATACAAGAACAACTAAGGCAGCTTGCTTAATTCCTGCCAGGCTTCTGACTGAGAATCTCATGTCTCTGCCAGCACTTCCTCTTTATGTTTCATGAAAAAGCTGCTATTACCACTTTAAAAACAGTGACACAGAGAGGTGGAGGAAGTTATTCCTCTTCTTTTTGCCAGCTCTGTCACACTATATATCTCCTTTTACACAAGCTGAGGTTTGTCAGAAGTACTATCAATACAGTTAAAAAATTAACAGGTGAAGATGACTTGGGAAGACATTTCTGAGGATGGCCCCTCACAGAACACGTATGGTGAAAGGGTTGGTGAGAGCAAGCAGTCTCGCAATTCAACTCCCTTATTCTCATTCTTCAGTGCTCTGAAAGCAGTACAACTAGTGAATCCTTTCCTCCCACCATGTTCTGAAGCCAAGCAGTGCCATGCAGATTCCTGTATTTGGGGAGAGGTCCAGCATTACAGAAGGAATTGTGCAAGTAGAGACACCTCCTCCTGCAGTGCAGCCCAGCCTCTTCCTGCTCCCTTTCAGCCTCTTCCAGCTTCCCTGCATGAACGCAGTTAAACAAGGAATGGCCACGTTGTGGACCTGCAACACACAGGCTACTTCACAGAAAAGCTTTCTTTGCAGCACATCTCAAAGTACAAGCATGACAGCGTTCCTCCTCCCAGGAACTACACTGCCTTTACCCTGAAGCAAAGAGCACAAGCACCAGGCACATGCGGCTCCTGAGCAAGCAGCACCTGGGAAGGCAGAGGAAAGGAGGTTCCTAGCGCTCTGTGTCAAGCACAATTCACTGACCCCTCCCACACAAAGTTAATGCTGCTCCATGCTGAAGAGAGAGGCACCATCATCATCATACGAACCACATCCCAGAGAGCAGTGGGAGACAGGAGCAGTTTAAGAGGTGAAAGGGGAGGCCAAGAAGCTGACTTGCCAATGTTTCCTTCAATTATGCATAAGTCCTTAAGGGCAGTCTTGATATCAAACAATTGTCTGCAATATTTTCTTTATAGTGACAGTAAACAGACACTCCAAAAAGAAAAACAACATAAGAAATATTCTAAAATAAACAATGGAAGATAAAAATAGAGACATAAACCAGAAAAAGATGGAAAATACAGAAGAATAATGTATTTGGGGCGGACTTAACCACTCAGGCTGAACAAAGACCTACTAAAACTGCATCAAGGCTACATTGAGATAAATTAATACTATATAAAAACCTGCAAAATTTAATTTCACACAATTTCATGCACATACAAACAATAGCAGATCCATCTAATAGTGTTATAAGAAACATTTTTAAAGGATAGAATTACAGTGGAAATATCACATCAAAATAACATCTTCAGGTTTTGCATTTTTTGCTAAATGTTTTCAAAATATTTAACACAGAGAAATGTATTTCTAGGGCTTACAATAACCGTTTACTCAGTTTCATAAATCCTTGTCAGCTGAAAAGGGTCATAGTTTAACAATGTGAGGGCAGAAAGGAAATGCATTTTCAGTGTCACCATTAAACCTGCAACCACCTAAAATTTTTCTAATTTGAATATGCCACTTGTTAGAGTCGGGACCTGCACGTATTACCATTTTTAGTAGTACTGAGTGTAGGCAAAAAAACAGGCAACAGTTTAAAACTGAAAAAAAGCATACACCCCTTCTGTATGAGGTCACTCCTGAAGGCTTTTCTTGGCATTTGGCTAAGGCTGAACACACACTCTTCTCTAGATAAGCAGCTTTTCCAAACTTTAGTTGACATGCCTACATAGAATCCCAAGAGAGTCAGTTTTCAGCTTATCCTGCAGTTTGCCTATATGGTGTAGCTAAGCAAGTACATGGTAAAAAAATGGCTTTGAAATCATGTGTGAAGGAAACAGTACCGATTACATAAAATACAGTTAAATTCCATCAGCAGAGTCAAATCTCATAGAAGATGTCTTCCCAAAGCAAAGATAAGACTACAAAACTTGGGTAACACAGCATTGTATTCACAGATGAAACCCTTTGAAAGCTATCTTACAATCTTTTAGACTGCTCTGTCACTATCCACATCAGCTAACTCCATTTAAATTGCCATGTTAAACTATAGTTCTTTACTTGTTTTCTTTTCACCTCCTCCCTTTTCTCAGCCCAGCTGCTCATGTTCTTACAGAGTAGGAGAGAGCAATGCAAGTCAGTTGTGTCCACCATACTGTCTTGCTTCCCCTCAGGACAAGCATAATTTGCACAGCACTTTGTTGAGGTGTTAACTGTTGGTTTGGGTTTTGTTAGTGGTTTTGGGTGTTTTGGTTTTTTGTTTTTGTTGGTTTTGTTGGTTTTTTAACCAAAGAAAGCTGCTTTGGGAAAGGTGGAAAGAACTTTAAACCAGACTACAGTAACAGCACCATAATGTCCAGTACAAACCAAACTGCCTCCATGACACAAATAACACAATCTAGCATAGATTTTGATAAAATTAGAGAGCAAGGAAGCAAAGAACTTGGCTAGTGGGATCAGATAAAACTGTAGACAGAATAAGCCTATGGCAGCATTCAATGTTTTTCAGCATAGCAGCACTATGTTCTGTCCATCATCCCCATATTTGCTGGGACACTGAGAAATTTTGGGATATTCGTATTATCTCTGTAAGGAAAGGAACCAAAAGTGGAGGAATATGCTTTTGGAAAAATGAGGACATTAGTGTAAAGCGAGATAGACTAAAAAGCAAACCCCAGTCCTGACAGCAATCTCCACACAGGAAAGATTCCAGGCATTTTCTGAGGCAGAGAATATGGGAGGGCAGTAAAAAGGAAAATAGCAAAGTTAAGAAAGGGAACATAAAGATACCCATAGTGCTAGCAACAATTGTACACAGAATATACCAATACGCTTCACAAAATATGCAGGGATTTCAGCACCTTCTTGAGATGAGAGAACAGAAAAGCAAAAGCCTGTGCTTTTCTGACACTTGCAAAGTGCAGATGTGAGGAGTGACACAGTCAAGAAAATCACTTGTATTTAAAATTAATTTTTCATGTTACACTCTTAAAAATAATAATAATAAAAAATGCATATTTTAGATGTGGGATATGAGTAAACTTACCAGGATGGTAGAAATAACTACTCACCAAGGCATCAGTACCTAACAAAGCTAATGTATCTTCAAATATTTACTAGTAACATTGTAGAAACCAAAAAGAAGATTGACAGTGAAAGACAGACCCACTAAAAATCAAAATACCTACCTTCACTGCTCCCCACCTAAGGCTCCTTTAGCTCCACATTGGAGCAGAAGCTCAAGTGCATGGCTATAAAAGGGATCATTCTTAAGCATGAGGCTCTAGTGTTTATTAAGAGATGAGCCTCTGAAAGGACTTCCCTTTATCAATAGTTCTGTGTGAATAGTTTTGGTCTTGCTAATGGCCTTGAAGGCAGAAAGGGAGAAGCCTTTTCATTCAAAGGTTGACCCTGAACAAACACAGCAGTGGCCCTTCTCCAAATTCAGATCAGGCCATTCACTTCCTCTAATCAAATCTGAGTAGAAACTGCTCTGCAGCAGCCATCTCATCCTCTTGTTTTGCTCCCGAGCTCTAAGAATAAGTAGGTGTCTATAGCCTGGCTCAAATCCTCAAAAGTTCATGGAGCTTTACAAAAGCAGTGGTTGGACAAAGTCTGAGATACAAGGGGAGAATTGTTGTTCAATCAGAGAACTGAGGACATGTTCAGATAAACAGATGTGCACCTGAAGTGCCTACTCCATAAGCCTCTGGCAAGCTTCTTTGAAGCACAAAATGGAACTGGCTCGCTCCAAATAACCTCAGCCTCCTAAGCCCTGGCTATTGAGTGCTTCCAGACATCCCAAACACACCACTGTCCACCTCACAGGCAGTAAGCTGCTAACTGCTGCTTCAACTGTGGAAAGGGGAAAAAATTAAAATCTAGTTTTATCAACTATCTGAAAAGCACAGAAACAAGTACCACTTGAAAACGCAATGCGGGACAAAAATCCTAAGAGGAAAACAGACTCAGCATCTCCTCTTCTGTTTTCCAACTCCACATACACACTTTCTGAGCCCACCCTGCTGTCTTGCAGGCCTTCTACTGTATGCAG
The DNA here is from genome assembly GCF_009829145.1 of Chiroxiphia lanceolata. Taxonomy (NCBI): domain Eukaryota; kingdom Metazoa; phylum Chordata; class Aves; order Passeriformes; family Pipridae; genus Chiroxiphia; species Chiroxiphia lanceolata. Next base: position 61,993,375 of record NC_045637.1, on the reverse strand, counting down.
GGATACAAACGCTGCTTGTCAGCCAGGAGAATAAGCTGCACAACATCTGTACCCATGAGCCCAGACCACAATTCTTGTATTTTTATTTATAAAGGTCACTTTGCAAAGAAGATCCAGAAAGATAACCTGTCCAAAAAAAAGAGCTGCTCCTCGCTCACAGTTTCTATCCTGCGAGCACCTTTGCAATAGCCTCACAGGACACACAAACCCTTTTAACTTTTATCTGCTCAGAGGGGTGAGTGCTGTCAGGATTCATTTGAAAAGCTCCCAAAGAGTGACAATAATACAGCAATCAGCAAATACTGTTTGGTTGAGGGAGAAAGCCTTCCCCTTTGCTAAAACCCCAGCTATCCACCTCTCCCTCCTTGAAGCCACTGCCCTGGTCCCCATGGGGCAGGAAACCATCTCTCCCACTCTCAACACCAGCAGTGTGACTCCTTCTCTAAACTTTGTAGTAAGGAGCTGAAACTTCTTTTGTTCTGCTAACATTAAAAATCCCATCCCACAGCTATTTGCATCTTACCCTGGCTCAGGGAGTTGAATAAGAGTAGAGTATCTCTTCCTCACCCAGCAGGCCAATTAATTTGGTTAGGTTTGTTTCAGGAGTTTTGGGTTATCAGACTCTGGGTCTTATAATTACATTTTGCATCCTAACAGTTTGTCATCTTAAATAATCCAATTAGAGAAGCTATCACTAAGAAAAAGATATCATTCATGAGTTGACATGGAGTGGGTGTTTTCAGAAACAGGGAGAGATGAGACGCGAACAAGGGCAGAAATCAGGCTGGGGACTCAGGTAGCAGTACAGATCAGAGTTAGCAGCAGCTATATTTAAAGAATAATTTTACATCTTGGGCCTGTAATTACACAGAATTAAATTACCACCATCATGAGAAAAAAATGAAGCAGAGTTATAGGTGAGCTAAAGTAAATATTTTAATAATCAGACAAGTCAGTGACATTCACCAATTTTCCACTACAACAGTGGTTGAAGAGAGGGGCTCCGAGCAACAAGAAGCATTTTTCACAGTACACTGCACTAACTTTTCAATTAGCAGCCCTTGCAGCCTTTTTCAAGCTTACTGTGTCCTCCTCCACACTACTTATACTGAAGTAAAGTACATTCCCTGCATGAGAATTCTTTTCCTAGAGTCAGGCAGATAAAACAATCTCTAAGAGAAAAAAAAAAAAAAAAAGAAAAAAGAAAAGAAACCCCACACAAATATGGCCCGAGTTTTTGCATTTACACTGGTCTACCAAATGACACATGTGAGATGACATATGTGTCTGTTCCCTTCCATGTCTTCTCACTGTTGGGGGGAAAAAGCCATCAGTTGCAAAAAGCAACTGAGACAAGAAGTTGACCCTAATGCTCATTTTCTATTTTTTATTTCCAGCTTTAGGGAAATTACATGTAATAATAAGTCTTCTACCTCTTTTATGTACAGACTTCAATGCAAATCCTTGCTTAGGAAGGCTCCATTTCACAAATAATGGTGGTGGGGAGTCAGGCCTACTCAAAGCAAAAGTATATTAGCAAACCCCTTTGATATATTATATATTCAGCAAAAGAAGTGGAAAGAGTGAGGCAGTTTAAAAAGGAAATGTTTTTTAATTAGGTTATGAAAAATTGACAGAAGGAAAGATTACATGATCAATTCAGAGCCATAGTGGATTCCTACCTCCCACCACTTTTTTTTACCCTGCTAACTGTGAACAGAAAACCAAAACCTGCTAAGAGTGAGATAATGTTTACATTTCCTCCTTCCAGAACACAGATAAGAATATACACGCCTGCAGGTGGGTGTGCAAATGGAAAGTACATGAGCTAGGACAACAGCAGCTACTTTCAGGGCACTGGAAGAGGAGTTCCCTTTTCTTACCTTTCCCTGCCTGTACCAGTTGCCCAAAACTAAAGAAAGGGAAAGCAACCAAGCACGCAAAAAATATACTACGCTCTCAGTGTGCAAGAAATCATCTTGGATTTCAACACTTGCATGCACTATCACAGTACCAAAATCATTAAACCATAGAATGGTTTGGGTTGGAGGGGACCTTAAAGGCCATCAAGTTCCAACACCCTGCCATGGGCAGAGACACCTTCTACCAGACGAGGTTGCTCAAAGCCCCATCCAACCTCCCCTCGAACACTTCCAGGGATGGGGCAATTCACAACCTCCCTGGGCAACTTGTTCCAGTGTCTCACCACCCTCATCATAAAAAATGTCTTCCTTGCATCTAGCCTAAATCAACTCTCTTTTAGTTTAAAACCATTCTCCCTTGTCCTACCACAATAGGACCTGCTAAAAAATTTGACCCCATTTTTTCTTATACTCTTGAACTACTGGAAGTTTGCAATGAGGTCTCCCTCGAGCCTTCCCTTCTCCAGGCTGAATAACCCCAACCCTCTCAGCCCATCTTCACAGGAGAAGTGCTCCAGCCCTCCGATCATCTTCGTGACCCTCCTCTGGACTCAATCCAACAAGTCCATGTCCTTCTTATATTGGGGGCCCCAGAGGCAGACACAGTACTCCAGAATGCTAGGTTTGTAAGTCTTCCCACCATTTAAAAGTAACCTAATGGATCAATGTATAACAGAAATGTAAATTTCAGTGAAACTTGCACATAAGTATTTTTTTAAACACTTCCTATTTTGGAAATATATACAACTGCATGACTGAATTAATAAATTCTATTTCCAGCAGTACTCTTTTTTTCCCAGTTCTCTGTAGCAATCTTATTGGCCAGAGTTCAATTGATTTCTAAGAGACACCTCATAAATGTATTAAAATATGTTTTCACATGTAAGTATTTTTTGATTACTCTACCTCACCTCATTTATATTTCCTGATATGAGGGATGTACCAACACCTACCTCCTTTCATCTTCATAAAGACACACTTAAGATATATGTCATAACAGTTGATGTTCTGGGCAGGGAAGAGGAAACACCATTATTTTAAAAGAACGTCCATATTTAACATCATTATCACACACCAGCTGTCATGACATAACGTGTGAGATTGCACATATTTATGTAAAACTAACCTTGGACAACCCTGGGAGCTTCATGCTCTTAGCTGTTTAATAGAAGTGCACATTTTTTAAGGCAGGATGTGAAATTCATCTCTATTTGAACAGAATATCGTAGACCGATCAAGACAAAAGATGAGCAATGAAAAACAAGCACCAAAGCCTTTAATCCCAAAATAGTTATGGCAGTGCAAAATATTACTGCCTCCACCTGGAGACTGACACCTTTACAGTTGAAGAGGCACAGGAGCTCATAAAAGCTTTTCTCAGTTGCTTCAGTAGAGTCAACCAGGTTGTTTGAGCAATATTCAGAAGACACTTGGACAGCACACAAAATGGCCATATTTGCTCCTTTAAAAAGCAAACATAGATTTTTTAAAATAAAATTTCAGTCTTTTTAAGGGTCTTTAAAAGCAGAACATGAAGTCTCAGACCATGTGCACAGAACAAATATAAACTTATTTGACAGGAGTCAATTCAATTTTTTTGTTTTAAAAGCCAATGAAAGCATATGTCCCAGAGAAAGTGACAAGGACATATGAATTGCTCCCAGTGAATTTATGTTGGGCATACAGTACATTTTAAGGAGAACCACCTGCCAAAGCAACTGTTCTGATTTCAGCAGTAGCACTGTGATATTTTAACAAAGAGAATGTAAAGGACTGGGGGCAGAAGCGTAACAGAGACTACTCAATGGGACTTCCTAATAAAGTGCTCTTGGTCACTGCATCACATCACACTATTCTATAGCCTTAGGCTGGGAAAAAAAAAAAACAAAACAAAAACCACAACACCAACCACCAAAATAAACTAAACAACAAAGCAAAAAGCCCAGAGCAGACATAGAGAGAGCAATATTTCCTTATCTTTTATGTCTAAATGAACATTATTTTGGAAAGGAAAACTAATCTCAAAGGCAACTAGACAAGGAGCTTTCTCTTCTCTTAATAGTAAAAAAACTAAAAGTAAGATGCATCCTGAATTCTGGCCTGTCATGAACTACTCCTGAAAACACCAGTATTTCATAAGGAGTTAGTCAGATTTATTTAACATACCACCTATATCTCACATTTCAACTTCTCAATAGTTGCTATTAATTACAACAAATCTGAGAGAAAGAAATGGCAATGGGAAATAATCAGCAAATTATATATCTTGGCTATTTTGAGGAGAGAAAAGCAGAGCCACAAACATAAAACTAAGAAGCCCAGTTCCCTCTCAGCGTTTGTAGGTGATAATCTTCTGATAATCACTGAGGCCTCTGGATTTAAAAAAAAAAAAAAAACAAAACCACTAAAAAACCCAACCAAACAAAAAACGATCACTGAAATATCTCACAGACACACACAGGGCATTCTGCCTGATCCCTTAGGGTGGTAAAAAGTGGAGGCCTCAGAGGAGAGAGAAGGTGTGTAAAGGTTATCAAATACTTTTCCTGACTGCCTCCCCCCACACCCCAGCCAACTATTATCATCGCCACTGAGACCTCTATATACCCATCAGCTTAAGCTGAAACTGGAGAGAAGGTCAGACTTTGTCAGTGTGAGGAAGAACACCGCAGGCACTCAGCATGATGCCTTAACCTTGTCCTCATAAGAAACCAGGTTTAAACAAAACAATCACACAAAACCAAAGCAATCCTCCACTGATTAGAAAATAGTGATGTCTTTATCTATTTTAACCCAATAAGACTACTGTTGCAAGAATCACTGAAGCCAAGGATGATTGGAGCCAAACACAGTTGGGTCCTCTCCTGTGGCACTACTCTGCCTCCAGCTCAAGGCCACATGGAGCCAGCTACGGCAGTCAGCTCAACAGCTCTGCCAGAACACAATGCATGTATGTGACCACAAAAGTAGGAAGAAGTCTTGACCAGGACTCCCCACATTGCTTTGGAAATCTGGCACTCAACTCCAGCCTGAGCAACTACAGCTACTCAACTACAGCTACGCCTGCACTCGGTCATTCTCCCAGTTGAGCCTGCCCCACCAACCCAACTGCCTGGCTTGACCTCAGGTCTGCCTTGGCACTGCAGCGCTGCTGGTGACCAGTGGAGCTCAGCTGTCCCAGCTACCATCCCTAGTCCTGCTGTGTGTCTCCCTCGCCCACAGTGGTACTGCAACCTACTGGGGAGCCCCATGGTATCTGTTTCTCTCACCCTGTGGGGTAGCTCTTCACCTTTGAAGGTCTCCTCTATGCCTAGGTGTTTCCTCACCCTCCCTAATGGCAGCTTTGCTCTGCCAGAGTACGCAGATGACCTGAATGGGACTAGGGTTTGGCCCTAATCACTTGAGGACTGATTTTCTGCCCATTCGAGCTGGTTATTGCCTTTTCAGGGTTGGATATCACTTTGCTGCCTGAACACCTGAGATTTGGTGCCAGCAGACCAGAGGCAGTTGAGCAGCTCATGATGTTTACTGGTTTGCATCATTATGACTAATTGAAAAACTAAATAACTGCAGATTGAGATTACTGAGGCAGCAAACTCATTGTGCAGACTGAAAAAATCTGTTTTAGAATAAAATTCCTAGACATAAGTTCCAAACTCTGGCACCCAAAGCTGAGATTCTAGAGCATCTTAAGGCAAGCACAGATTTTATCCACCAACTTCACCAGTTTAATATTAGGACCCTGTTCCAAGCAACACCAGGGGTTTTGCACTGTTTTTCTTTAGTCTCAGATTCTAATTTCCATCTTAATTATCAGAGGAATTTCCTATAGCGGAATGATTTAAATAGTAGAGAGTTATGTTCATATTCTAGTACTCTGTATCTTGCATACGCTGTGAACAGGGCCAGAGATCAAGGTTTTTTATAGTTACCTGCCAAGTGCAGTCAATTTTAAATAATCTCCCTTTCTCAAAGTGGTACTGATTTTGCTGGATTTCCCTAGGAAGGAAGGAGGAGAGATCATTTAATTAAGGCACAGATTTGGGTGTCAGGGCTCAGTGCCAACCTCTGTGATCAACCTCCTCTAAAACCATGAGCACATTTCACAATGGCTCTGGCGTTAGCTAGATGAGAGCAACTGGTATTTCCTCCCTATTAAACGATGGACCCAAGGCATGCCACCTAATTTGCTTGTAAACACCCAACTACTAATAAAATTCAACCCAAAATCTCAAAACAATTCATTGCCACATGTGTACTCAAGAGACAGTGCTCAGAAGATTAACATTTCAAAACTAAGCTCTCAGGAGTCGAGGAGCTCTGGCATGAAGGCTGCCCGTGCAATCACATTTCAGCCCTCTGGTGCGTTCACTTAAGGATATAGTCTTTAATTACTGAATTGCTTTTGCTGCCAACACTTCATTCAGCATTCCATTTGACAGGCTCACCCAAGGCACAACAATTCAATATTCAGTTTTACCCACTCTGGTCATAACATGGCCATATGCATTATTTACTGAATACTGTTAAGTCCCAGCTTGAAGTACAAAAATTCCTAATTTTGTTGGCAGATTTCCTGTGGCATTTAGCATTAAACATTCACATACTTCTGAAGTAGGGTTATTTATCTTCACCATAACTCTTGTGAGGAGAGGAGGGTGTGTGTCCTCTACTTCACAGTAAGAAGTGAGACTGTGTAGACACATGAAAGCCAAAAAGTCTCCAGTAATTTGAGGTACCAAACTTAAGGTGTCACTAGTGTCATTTTTTTCAGAGCATTCTGCATTTCAGAGAACTTTGCATCCTCAAAGTGAACCAAAATCTCTACTGGCCTCTGCCACAGCAGATAACATTCAGCACTTTTGAGGAAAAAACAAAAACAATCCCATATAAAGATAGACATGCAATCAGAGAAACACTGTTAAAAAAAAAAGTGCCATTAGTGATTTGTACCACTTTACACAGGGTAGTTTTCTTCTATGGCAAAAGAAAACAAAATCCAATCCCAGCAGTCAATAATCAATTTCTCAAACAATAAAAAGAATCCTTTTTTCTTTTTTTCACCAGTAAAAATCCCCTGCATTTCTGCATTGAAGAACAAATGGTTCTACCAGATAACACCCAGCAATTCATCCCCTTGAAATACTTATCCCATACAATGAAGACAAGGTGCACGCACACAAGGAGTGCTCGCTAACTCATGAACTCCTTAAATAGGTTCACTCCCTTTCAGTACCTCTTCAGTCATAAAAGTCCCCCACCAGAGATCTTAGGAGATTAAAGACAGACAAAACTCCGAGTCATTGCATTTAGGCATTTTACACTGAATAGTACATCCCTCAGAAACTTCACTGATAATTCAAAGCTTGACGGTTCAAAACAGTATTTCAGTATTTCCACAATATATTTCACTATTGATAATAGTAATGATTCTTTGTAAGTCAAAAAGTCAATCAAGTGTAACCACTTCAGTGAAACCTCTCAGCCTTCTCTATAAACATGGCTTTCAAATAAATAGAGACAATCAATCAACATTCACATATTCAATTTATTTCCAGTACAGAAACTGTAAACCTAGGAGCTACATATAACATGCATAGATATTATGCAGAAAATATTTCAAATTCCTTAAGTAGCAGCTCTCGTTGAAAAGTGAGCCATTATCTACAGTGATACTGCCCAGGGATAAGCAACATGTACTTTAAGAAGATAATTCAGGAGTGATTAAGAAGATGTGGTTTTGAAAGACAAAACAGAATATCTGCATGGGGAATGTACCTAATATCTGTAACAACAGCTCTGGCAATGAAGCTTTCAAATACGCAACAGCACCAACACAAGGCACCAAGCCTCAAATTCCTTGCGAAATATTATAGCAGCACTGTACTTATTTGTGTTTGTTACTCTAAGAGTTTTCCTAATAGAGAGGTATCAAAAGACTGAAGAAATACAGTTCCATGTCTTTTTGCATATTCAAGATCGTATGCCAACGCAGTGGCTTATTACCACAGCTTTTTTCCTATCAAGAGAGGCCAGCAAAACAATTCTTGAGAAAACAGGAAAGCATACTTAAGTGAGATTAATTTGACACTTTCCTCCACTACAGTTTTAAGAAAGAGTATTTAGAATCCTACACATTATGCATTTCTTTTAAAATGCAGATTCTTAACAGAGATTATTAAAAAGTATGAACAGTCATTTGAGTTCAAAAAGCCCAACAGTTATACTGTTATTCTTCACTGCATAACAGTTTCAGAAGATTCTCAAAAGATAATTTTGCATTTCTTGTCCACTTAAAACTCTTATGGATATAAACAGGAAACCCAACCAGCAAAGGCAGCAAATTATTTTTGAACACGTTCTGATAATAGCTTGCTTGATCATCAGTCCACAACACAATACCCTAAACTCTGAAAAACAACTCAATGATAAACGTGTGTGTGCACATGCACAACTGCACATCAACTTGCTATGCAGGCTATCAAGCAAAGAAGAAAATAAATTTATATGGGTATCTTATGGCACACACAAACTTCAAAGAATCCTTCCAGAGAAGAATTCATGCCTGCTGAAAAGGTAGTGACTTTTCCTTCACACACATAATCAGTCATTCTACTGTACTTACCAATATTTTGTTATCCACTTTATCTCCCTTGGTTTCCAGCTTTACTTTCTTCTTGACAGAAATTTTGATTTTCCTCCCAATAACATCCCTGACACTTTCTGAAACAAAACAAAACACTTTAATTAAGTACTTTCAGTGTCAACACAAGAAGGAAACAGATTCCACTATTGCATTTTCAGAAGGACTCAGAGCTCTGTTGTTCAACTGCTTGCACTCACAGAAGTCTCATGCACATGCACCAGTACTAAACACAACCTAACACATCTACAACTTTTCTAAGTATGCCATCCACACAATAATTTATGTCTACTGTGATAGAATTATCGATTCTACATACCAGGATTCTAAACAAAATTTGATATTTCTTTCCAGGACTACTTACATATCAAAGGCATTCCCGAGACAAGCCCCAGCACTGCTTAGCTCTACTCTGGGGAAATACAACAGATTCCTCACTTGCTATTATTTGTACCTGAAAAGCTTGCTAAAGCAAATTGGCTCCTTGCATTGCACAAATTTTGGCCTGTTGTTAATGTCAGGGAGGCTAAATGGGTCAGGTAACGGAAGAGCAAAGTGTTCGCACATTCTGCACTCTGCGCATTTAAGCTGCAAAGCAAGCCAAGCAGACTTCCAGATAGTAACACCTGACAGCTCTGCAGCGGATGCTATGGAAGGCAACATTGGTCTCGGTCCAAGTCCCAGTGACAATGTAGTCACTTCATGGTGCCAACACCAAAGTTACATGAGTTGCCCTAACGTTTTAGTAGGTACATGCATACACATGTATACAGTCTCTGCCAAGTATGAAACAAACCAGCTTTTCCCTTGAACAATTTCACCCTGGCCAGAAGGGAATATACAACTACTGACACTGATGTAATTGAGAGATAAACAGAGGAGTTCATCTAGAAGAGCCAATTTGGCATCTTCAGTAAGTTTCACTCCCCAGCCCCCACTGAAACGGAATGAGAAAGAAATCTTTTAAACACATTAACCTATTTCCAGCCCTACAACTGGCATCTGTAAAAAGCAAGTCTCCACCTTCTCCAGACATATACACTTTGACCTCATGCATGCAGGCTAAAATTGAAGATAATGGGCTACTTCTAAGGCTTTTAATTATAGTGCTCTGTATAGGGCTTTTCTGCACAATTTTCATCCAGCAGTCAGAAGACGTTAGTGCAAACAACACACCATTTATTAAGCCTGGATGTTTAGCCCAGGCCACAGCACTCTGCCTGCAGGGCAGAAGGGTGTGCAAGTCAGAAACGTGGCTGGTTGGAGAGACTCTTCACCAGAAAGAGCTCTTTCTGCAGAATCGGCATGTTTTCCCCCAGGAATTTTAATTTTCCTATCAGGAAACAAAAGCTCCTCGGTAGCAGCGGCTTGCCCGGTGAGAAGCCTGTCCCAAGCCGTGGCAGCCCCATGGCAGCCAGCCAGCGCGGCCGGCTCCCCGAGCAACCGCTTGGTCAGGAGCCAGGCTGCATGCTCCCGGAGCAGCCAGGTAAGAGAAGCCCGGGGGAAAAGTCCAACCCAATGTGAATTGTTCTCCCAAGGCTTCCTCTCCCATGGGTAATGCCTAATTCTAGTCTTTCTGTCCCTGCTTGGGAACCCAGAAGCAAGCTGGCCACAGTCTTTTTCATAAAATATTATCTCCTTGCAGAAGGAAAGGTATTGCTGCTGTCTCTGCTACTTTGCCTCAACCTGCAGCCTCTGCCTTTCAGTTTCTCCTCTCCCACAAACAGCTCCAAGTGCCTGCATCTAGTAAGGGACTTCCTCCTGAGGCACCAGTGTGGAGAGACCCACTTGCTTCCCTTTGCTGTCCCACACAGAAGAAGTGGGAGGGACTGCCAGACCTCAGCTTGTGTTCTTACTCCAATAAACCATGGGAAGAGAAAGGGCCTGGGACACCAGACTCCACAAAGAATCAAGATGTCAGCTCCTTCCAAGGCTCTATCTGCCCAAAAGGGCTGGAGACGCTTCTTCAAAGAGTTAAGATATCCTCCATGTGACTGAGGACGCTTCCCTCCACACTGGGTGGCAAGTAGACTCACAAAGTACATTTTCAGAGATGGAAATATAACATTAAGGTTCATATTTTAAAGTGTTCATCCATTTCTAATGCTGGAGACTTCAGACAACCACACCTCGAAGGAGCAGATCCAGGTGAGCAACAATAAGAGAGGGTTTTTTTTTAAGACTGTGACCTATGAGACCTGACAAAGGTCAGATGGGAAGTAACAGAACAAAAACTGCAGCTCAAACACACTTACCCCCAGTTTAATCTCTAGACTCCAACGACTTAGCATTAAAGCACACCCTTTCATCCTGTTCTCAAAATATGGTTACTACAAAGAAGTCTGTTTAAAGGTTAAATTTTAACAGGCAGACATCAAAATACTGCTAGAAATTAAACCAATCTACATAAGCAGATCCACACACCCCAGAAGAGCCCTTGACAAAGAAGGCTGGATAGGTGCAGGGTATCGGGGCTTGGGGGTAATTCTTAATATTGTCCAAAGCCACCAGGAGGGCATGTGTGAAGATGCCCACTTTACTCTTCCCTGTAGTATGCACCACATCTCACCCACAGCACTACAGTGCAGACCCACAGTAAGAAATACCATGTGTCAGCACCTCAAACTTGACTGCCCATTGTAAAATACAGTAAGTCCATGGTTTTGACCATAGCTACTCCCAGAACACTTCCCAGCTCATTACTTCTTAGTAAGAAGCTACAGACTGAAGTAAACCACAAGGTTTGCAGACTAAAAGGACAGCAAAATAGAGCTATTTTGATGCTACAGAAAAAAAAAAAATCTGTAGCAGCTGCAACTGTCCATCCAGATTTCCACCAATATTTTATAAATGCTAAAACCAGCTGCTGACTTATAAAAGCGAAGGAAATGCAACACTATAAATTAACTAGGTAAGGTCTGAAGGACTGTATTCAACTCAATATGCACCTTGTTGCCTGACAAATTTCTGTTTCCATCTATCATTAAGGCAACAGTTTAAATTATTCTACTGTTGGCAAGATCCTTAGATAGCTCTTCAACAGGCAAAACCGCAACTACAACCAGAGGAAGTTTGGCCCGAGCGAGGTGGCTGAGGACCCGGAGCATCAGACCTGTTACCCCCAAATGACACTGGTTACACGCGTACTGCGCTAACGATCAATTAACCCCGTTTATCAGAAGCTCCCCAAAAGCGATGACTGCATTTTCAGGGTCCTCGGCATTACCTGTGATTTCCTAAGCGTGTACCATGCAGCACACGGGGGGCTCGTGTGCATGTGGCCATAAAACTTTAATTACAAATACCCTCATTCCCTCGTACGTACACAGGAAAACGAGTCTTAAACTACGCCAAATCCCGGGGGATAAATAAAAAATAATGAGCGGAGCCGCAGCCCGTGCCGCCAGGCTGAGGCGCTCCGAGGACGTGCCCCGGCCGAGCGGCGGTGCAGAAGGCGCGGGGGGACGGGGCAGCTTCACCCGCATCCTGCCGGCACCGCCGCGACAGACCCCTCCGGAGTGGGGGTACGCGCTGGGTCCGGACGCGGTTCGGCGGGCGCAGCCCCTGCCCGCGGCCGCCTCCTCGCTTCCCGCTGCAGCCCCGTAGCCCCCGCCCGCCCATTCCCCGCACGCAACAGCGCGGCCTCGCTGCCCCCCCCCCCGGCTCCTCGGAGTCCCTCCAGCCCTCCCTCGGCTCCCCCGGCCAGCACCCGCCGCGCTCCCCGCGGCTCCACAGACCCACCCCCGGATTCCCCCGACCCCTCTCCGGCAGCGCTGCATCCCGCGGGCGCGCACGGCGGCCTCCAAACTTGCCCCCGCAGCACCTTCCCCCGGGACCCCCCAGCCCCCATTCCCGCCGCCATGCCCTGTCCCTTACCGATCAACTCTTTGGGGACGTCGGAGCTCTCCTCGGCCATGGCGGCGGCGCTGCCCGGGGGTGCCCGGTGGCGGGGCTGCTTCAGCGGCGCGCCGTCCCTGCGCCGGGCGCGGCGGGCATGCACTCAGCGGGCGGGGGAGGAGGGAGGGCCGGCCGTGCGCCTCGCTGCGGTGTGTGTGTGTGCGTGTGTGTGCGGCGTGCGAGCGCGGGCGGAGGGAAGGGGCTTCTCCCGCCCCCCGCGGAGCCCGTTCCCCCCGCGCTACATGCCGCCCCTGGCTGCCGGCGCGGCCAGGAGGGACATTCCCAGGGAGGGATGGATCGCCCACAGGCGGCCGGTCAAGCGCGGCGCTCCAAGCTCACGGCGGCCCCCACGCCGGCTCCCTCCTTCTCTCCTGCGCGCCACCCGGCTCCCCCCGCCCGGCACCGGCGGGAGGCGGTGGCGGCTGCCCCCGCCCCGGGAGGGCTGGCGCCCTCGCCCCGGCCCGGCCCCCGAACCGCGCGGGAGCCGCCGGGAGCCGCCCGCGCCCACCGAGCACCCGGCGACAGAGCGGGAGGCGGTGGCGGCGGCGGCCCGGAGCATCGCCCTTAGGAAGCCATCGCGGCGAGGGAGGAGGAGGAGGTGGAGGAGGAGGAGGGCAGCGGGCTGGGAGATTCAGCGCGGCGACGCCAGCCCCTCCTTCGCCCGATCCCCCCACTCGGCGCTGCGGCGGGGGCCATCTGCCGGCGACCATGGGCGCCACCGGTACACCGGCCCGGCCCCCCGCTGCCGCCACCGAGGTACCACCTGAGGCAGCAGCTCCACCGGCCCTCCCCAAACAGACTCTGTCTGCCTCCCGCAGCTGCACTTTCAGGCTTTACCCCGCGGGAATTCTCCTCTGGGTTCATTAAAACACGTGATGGTGTCAAGGGGATGGTTGTCGTCGCAAGGTCAGTCCTCGCCGCCTGGGAAAGAGGTTGCCCAGTTTCTTTCCGGAAAGGTTGGATCAGTTCGAGCCCTGGAAGAGGGTAACCTTTGGTCCAGAACTCGTCTGTCTCTCCCTGGCTCCCCCACCTTATCTCCATAGGGACGGCGGCTGCCTCGGCACCTGTTGTGAGATAACGCCATGGCTAGATACAGCTTAGCAAACTCCTTGTGCAGGGAGCCTCAGTGTCGCTGAGCCTGTGCTAAGGTGTGAAGGGGAACCGAACATGCCTCCTTTCTCAGGACCAAATTAAAATCCACGAATTGCAGCATTTTGCTTGTTGCACTTTGCCATTGAGAATTTTTGTCACGCATTAACAGCCACATTACAGAAACACAGCACGCGAGCTGCCTAATTGCGCCCATAAATATCAGCACAGAAAGATGCTTATTGGATGAGAGCGAAGGAGGAGGCTCCGCAGCCCTGGAAATCCTTCGTCTTGCTTCTGGTAGCGATGCCTGGTTTCAGTGAAAGGATCATTTTCACTGCAGCAGGACTGTGATTGGTCGCCCTCCATCCTAAAGGGGTGGATTACTGCATAAACCTCGTATTTCAAGCATTCTACAAGTGAGTGACGGATCTGGCAGATCAAAGTCATTTACCTCTAATTAAGAACTCTGAAATGCGTTCAGTGAGAGCAACAATGTGAATCCAATAAGAGTTATTTTGCTGGTACAGTACCATACTGCTGCACTCTGTGTCTCACGGACACATTATGGTCTTCAGAAGAAACATGACTACTTTGAAATTGGTGTCACATGTCAAATAAACGTATTATGTTTCCTCATGTCACCAACCAGATCCCTAAGTAATATCAGAGATGATTTTACCAACACAGATACAATTACTACTGAGATGGCTACAATTTCCTTTCTGTAAGTTTGCTGTTTACGTGTACCAAACAAGGACATCCTTTAAAGAAAATAAACAAAGAGTGAATATATTAGCAAAACAATCTAGTAAACTATGCACTTTTAATATATAGCGATGTCAATCAAAACTTACCTGGATATGAATGCATATATATATATATAGATGAAAGGCACTGTATTCCTTTTCCATTGATGATCCACTGCTCTTTTCCTTACTATATCTGCACCCTTTTCTGATGGACATGGAATAGCTGCTGACCTCTTCCTTTCCTTTCTGTCAACCTTTCCTCTCACCTCAGCAGAAAACTGTGTTTCTTCCTCACTGGATATACACAAGCTTACTTACGCCATAAGTAAGGAACATGGGCATCTTTTGTAAGGGAAAAAAAAGGATAACAAAGTTGAGAATTCACATCTTTTCTCATACCCAGGAGAGAAAAGTCAGATCACAAAGTCTGTGTAAGAAAGGCCATGTAATTTCATGTAGTTACTTCCATACGGAGTCTAATGCCCTGTCTTCAGCTAAAACTTCCAGAAAGATAACTTCTCTTACATCACTCTTCACCTGCTCTGAAAAAAATGTATATTTTTGGTTCTGTGACCTCTTATACATGAAGCATGACAGTGGTGCTGCACTACACCACTGCCTTGTTTCTGTCTGACACAATATTTGAAGCATGGACCTTGCATCCTTGGCTGCTGCCAGACAACTGCAGGCCTCTCAGCATGCATCAGCTGCGAAAATGATGAGCTCCTTCCTGCCTGTACCAATCTGCTGGAATACTGCTAGCACGTCCTCCATCCCAGCTTCCTACCATGAGCTGACCAGCATGGTAAGCCCAGGTTGTGTTAAAAAAAAAAAGAGTGAATGATAGCAACAGGTAGGGCCTTTTTGTTTGTGTTTTTTAATTACCAGCACTACAGGCTAATGAAGTAGGACTGCCAAGGCTACTGTATAATTCCTGCTTTGGCACTTAGGAGATTGGATAGGGTTCGAGATAAGGGGAGGTGCAAACTAAACTCAGGTGGATTAGTGCTCCCAAGGCCAGGTTCAATCAGAAAAACACATTGGTTTGCATTCCTTGTTCCCTAGACAGAAGGTAGAACACAATTGCCCAGGCAGGCTGCTGCTTCCTGCTCCTCCAGCTACAGTAACGGCTAGGTATCTATCTATCTGATATTGTGACACTATCACAATATCAGTCTGGTCTGTGAAAAAAAGGATGTTTCCAATCCCAAGGGTCCACCTGCCAGCACATAGAGAACTGGACCGCCATCCCAGAGATCCCAGACAGTCAATTCCTGGAGCTTCCAAGCAGAGACTCTTCTCTGCAATTTACAGGCAAAGCCGCACCCTGGACAGTTTGCTGGCTTTGTAAGGAGGTATAATTTTCATCCTTTCCTGTTGACTCTCCACTAGTTAGTTCAGCAGAAATGCAGTTGTCAGAGACATCTTCCCCAGTGGCAAGGATGCTTGAAGAAGTTCAGTCCCCTACTGCAACTCATCCATACCTGCTTGCAGCTGTTTACCACTTTCCATGTTGCACCAGTTTGAGAAATGGTTTTACTGTCTTGTAACCTGAATGAATGAAGGGGGGCAGAAAGGGGATTTTTGTAATTTCAGTAACTGAATTTTAATTGTCTCTTATCCCTCCTCACCCTCTGCCACCAAGAGGCACATTGGCACAGCTGAGGAGAGCAGGGGTGCCCAATTTGAACTGTGACAACAGGAGCAGCTGCAGCTTGGTTTCCTGCCTGATCTCAGTGGCATTACCCTAACGCTCAGGTGCAGCTCATACCCTGAGCTGCTCCTAAGCAGTCCTGGCTATGTTTGCAGGGCCTCCTAAACTCCCATTACTGGCATTGGTGCGATCACAACTTAGGTGCCTTAGCTAGGATTGGGCTCCAGTAGGATCATAGAATCATCAAGCTTGGAAGAGACCTTTAAGATCACCAAGTCCAACTATCAACCCAGCACTACCACTGAAACCCCTGAACTACTAAACCATATGACTCAGTGCCAGATCTAGATGTCACGTAAACACCTTCAGGAATGGTGACTCTACCACATCCCTGGGCAACCTATTTCAGTGCCTAATCACACTAACAGTGAAATTTTTTTTAATATCTAATCTGAATCTCCCGTCTCAGCTTAAGAACATTTCCCCTAGTCCTCTCACTGTAGGCATGGCAGAAGAGACCAGCTCTCACCTCACTACAATCTCCTTTTAGGAGTTGTAGTAGTGCAGTAGCAGTTCAAAATCATATATCACACATGCATCAGGCACATGGAGAATGGAAAGAGGCTACATTGTCTTCTGACAGAGCAGAAATCTATGAAGTCATTTTAAAAGTATTGAAAGGATAACTGATTTCTCTGCCAAAGGAATAGGATCTGTGTGGTTTTATTGGAAATACTTTTTCTCTAAAGGCTGCTCAAGTTGTTGTAGTTTCTGGCATGATAGAAATGGTGATGAGAGTAGTGGGCTGGATCATGTATGAGTTAGATGACTGCAGGGAATGTTGCAACACCCACAGCTTATATTTAACCTACAGTAACAGAGCAGGGAGGAACTAGGAGCTTCAGAAGACATTGATCGGCGAGACATTTGACACAAAAAGGGATGTGGGGGGAAAATGTCTTCAAAACTGCAGCCTTTATGCATCAGATTAGCCATTAATTGCATAAAAAAACTTTTAAGTGTTTTCTGACTCCACCTCTTGCAGGTCCATATTATCATGGCACCTCACACCCTGTATTGACATACAGTCATATCCAAACATATTCCTATTTCCCAGCCTGTCTACTGCCCTTGTCCTTCTTCTCAGCCTAAATCCCATGTTCTCCTGCAGATAAGACAGGTGTCAATATGAGTCATTGCCAAGCCACATACACTATCATAAGGTAGGGTATTTATAGTCTCAGCTGCTGCCTGTCCTCCCTGCCAATTTCTCTGGACCTTGGATTATGGCTTTAGCATTGAAGAACCTCAATCTTTTTTTCCTAAGAAGCAGCAGTATGATGTCTTTAACATTATGATATGATCAGTTGCATGATCCTGCAGAAGCCAGTGGAAAGATTTCAGGTGCCAACAGCAGGTGTCAGACTAACATTCAAGTCACACTTTGGAGTTGTCCTGCTGCAGAGCAGTAGAGCAGCATCGTGGTGGGAGGAACCAGGTGATCCAATCTGATTTGTAAAGCTGCCTTGAAGCCTGGAGCAAAAGCTTAGGACAACTCATAATAGACAGAACGCCTCATAAAAGACAGCTCTAGTTGTAAATGACCCAGCCTTGCCAGCTGCATTTCTAAGAATAAATTAAACAGAGTGAACGCTTTTCCAGCTCTGCCTGTGCAACCTCATAGATACTCTTTACTGCCCTGGTTGAAGACAGACAGAGCAGGGCCACACTGTCTCATGTATCACAGTATGAGCCAGTCAGGTGTTTCCAAGAGCGCTGTCATTTAAGGAAATGTTTCTTTTCAATCACTGCAATTATTATGGGCATTTGAAAGACCAAGAGCTAATCTGCCACTCTATGGAAGTATATGAAGCACAATTAAGACACTTACTTCCAATTATGTCTGAACTTAGAAGTTCATGAAATCTACCCATCCATGCCAGATTTATTTCTGCTTAACCTAAAAATAATTTATAGCACTTCCAACTTTGGGCTCTCTCCAGTTTTTGTTTGTTTGTTACAATTTTTACCCAATACATATCTTTATGTTCATTGTCTATGTGTGGTGATAAAATTAAATATTATTTAGGCCCCTCACATTGATCACATATGTTCAGAAACCCGTAGGTGTTCCAGGACTTAGAGATCTTTTGACGCAAAACACTAGCTAGGAAAAGAGCAGAAAACAAGCAGCTAGCTAATTGCATGGTGATAAATATGTCTTATATTGCTGAATGATTGGATGCCTTCTTTGGATTTCACCAGTTGAGACAAAATTGATAGGGAGAAATGTGTGTCCTAAATCAGTTGCTATTTTGGCAAAGGAAGTGACACACTTGTAAGTAGTCTCCTGTTGTTATCCGTGACTGAGTATTTTCAAACCCTTTACTCTGTATGCTCTTATAATTATTTCAGTACCCTGCACTCAAAAATTTATTTTGTCTTCATTTTAAATAGGGTGAATATAAATACAACAGCAAAGATACATGTTTTGATAAGGCGTACTTTGATGGTAGTGTTAAGAGAATTACAAAAAGCAGTTGATGCCTCATGAAAGTCTTAATAAGAAAAAATCTATTCAGAATACTTCTGGTTACTCTGCTTTATTTGAAGGGGGAAAGGGATAAAACCAGGCTCACTGGAGATAAGCCTGGGGGCAGCACACCAGTGTTTGAGGGACAGTGCAGTAGCAAGGTCCTTATCTGCTGTCTCAGTGAAGGTAGAGGATGGAGATCCCTGCAAGGGTCATTGATCTGTTAGAAACCGTGGAAGTGGCTGAGAACGGTCAGGTAGGAATTAGGGCTTCTCCCTCCAAAAAGGTAGCAAGACCAATAGCCCAACTGAAGTACATCTACATTGATGCCTGCAGCACAGGCAATAAACTAGAGGAACTAGTACACAGTACGGCAGGAAAACAATGACAAATTTTCATCTCAGAAACATAGTGGGATGACTTGTGCAACTAGAGTGCTGCAATGGACGGCTACAAACTCTTCAGAAGGGATAGGCAAGGAAGGAGAGGCAGTAGGGTAGCCCTGTATGTTAGGGAGTGTTAGCCCCCTGAGCTGAAAAACAGAGACAGGGAGCAGAATGAAGCTCCCAAAATCCAACGGGAAATGGTTAGCAACCTGCTACATCACTGAGACACACTCAGGTCTATGGGGCCAGATGGAATCCGCCTAAGAATACTGAAGGAGCTGTCAGAAGTGCTCAAGCCACTTTCAAACATTTGCAAGTACTCCTAGCTAAACAGAGAGGTACCAGTTGACTGGAGGTTAGCAAATGTGCTGCCCATTGACAAGAAAGGCCAGAAGGAGGATCTGGGGAACTACAGGTCAGTCAGCCTGACCTTGATGGCAGAGAAGGTCATGGAGCAGATCATCCTGAGTGCCATCATGTGGCACATGCGGGACAACCAGGGGATGAGGTGCAGCCATCATGGGTTTATGAAAGGCAGGTCCTGCTTCATCCAACTGATCTCCATCTATGACAAAGTGACCAACTCAGTGGATGAGGGAAAGGCTGTGAATGTTATCTACCTGAACTTTAGTAAAACCTCTGACACCATTTCCCAAAACATCGGAGAAACTGGCTGCTCATGGGATGGGCACTGTTTCCTGGGTAAAAAACTGTATGGCCAGGAGAGTTGTGGCGAAGGGAACAGAAATAGTGTGGCCAGCAGGACTGGTGAGGTCACACCTCAAATCTTGGGTTCAGTTTTGGGCCACTCATGACAAGAAAGGCACTGAGGTACACAGAAGAGCAACAAAGCTGGGGAAAGGGTTGGAAGAAAAATAGGATGAGGAGTGGCTGAGGGAGCTGGGGTTGTTTAGGCCAGAGAAATGGAGGTTCAGGGGGAATGTTATTGCTCTCTAGAACTGCGTGAAAGGAAGCTGTGGTAAAGTAGGGGTGAGTCTCTTCTCCCAAGTAGCAAGCAACAGGATGAAAGGAAATAGCCTCAAGTTGTGCCAGGTGAGGTTTAGACTGAATATAAGGAACCAAAAGGGTTGTCAAGCATTGAAACACACTGCCCAGAGAAGTGGTGGAGTCACCATATCTGGAGTTATTTAAAAGATATGTTATTATGGCACTTAGGGGATTGATTTACTGGTGGACTTGGCAATGCAGGGTTAACAGTTGCCCTTGATGATCTTGGAGGTCTTTTTCAGCCTAAATGAATGTCAGATTCTCTGGTTGTTTTATCATCTATTTCTTTATTCCTCTTCCCTCATTCCTTTTCAGCAGGCATGTTTGTATAAAACCAGGGTCATTGTTGCTTAAAATCTCATCTGCTTCTGCTACTTAGCTCTCACATGAAAGCATAATCCTCTGCATATCCCAACACATTTAGTTAGACACAATTTTTATAACTTCAGATGTTGAACTAGGGGCAAAAGCAGATGATTCCTAAATATACAATCTGTACTAGCGTCCTTTTTTTCTCTGTTACAAGCAAATAGCAACACATCGAAGCCACTTACCAATATATTGAATGGAAATGTAACATTGTAAAACATTTAAAATAGGTATGTGAGTGTTGCAGCTCCTTGGAACACCTGTCATAAGTCAAACTACACCATTTTCAGGGTAAGTGAAATCTCATCTCTCCTTTACTGGAGACTTTCATCGTGTCAGGTGCCTCAGCAAGCCTCTTTTTCTTGCCATTGACTCCACTTTAACCTATCAACATTCTTTAATTGGTTTTCCATCAGCCTCGTGAGATTAAATAGTCCCCATAACCGAGGTGGTGAAACATGCTCCACAGACATTATTTGTACTGGCTGAGATAACTGAAGGAGAACACAAATCTTTTTACCAGTGAGGCAGATGAAATGGACCTGTATAAAAATAAATCTGAAGAAGTTCTGACCTAAATTTCAAACTGAGCATGATTCCCTCTCCTTTTTAGAAGTTTGAGCTTCTCTCTCAGCCTTTACTGTTCTAATTATTCTTACTTCTTCCCCCGCAAAAACTCCTAACAGCCTTTCCATCAATAACAATACCTTTCATTCAACCTAGCAACCTCTGCTGCAAAAAATATGTTCTTTAAATCTCAAAAAGCTTTCTCGGAATCAGAACATTCTGGAGAGGTCATTGACCATATGGTAAGTCAACAAGAACCTTTAAGAGAGCATGCTAAGCCTAAATGGTGAGACACATAACTCTTCGGCTTACACTGTGATAGCCAGAGAGAAAGGGAATAGAGGATGAGAAGTGTGGAGGACAAGACTTGGACAGGTCTTCTTGGACTATACTGCTTTGGGACCAGACAGAGTTCAAGATGTAGTGACTAAAGAGAAGAATGGCAGCAAATGCCTGTGCATTTTAAATGCAAAAAAGCTTTCTAGCTACATTGAGCTATGAACTTTTTGAATGTCAGCCACCTTTAGGAAAAGTCTGGGATATGGCTAGAACATTCAAGACTCTCCTCTTTCACAGACAAGACCTGAACTCTGATGTGGGCTGTGGCAGGAATATTTTGTATGATACTTCTACTCCCTCTGCATAAGATTTTTCCCATGGAGGAGCTTGCACACTTCTGTTGGTAAACCATTTACAGAACTCTAGAAGGGTGGTGTTCAAAACTAAAAATGTACTGGTCTTTTTCACAGACAGGAGTATTGCTAGGCTTGGTATAGTGCTCTTCTGGGAGACTAACTTTTTTTTGCACTCAGGCCTGCACTCACCTTGCAAAATCCACAGTTATCTCTAGCTTCAGGAGAACTCCATGTGAGGATGAGGTCTTTCTATAGGATCTCCTTGCCATTTCCATAGTGTACAGAATTGTCCTAGATGTTTTGTAAAATGAAGTAAGGAACATCTGTCATCCCTGGATAACATAGGAAAGTTTTACAAATAAAATAAGGAAGATTTTGTAAGCAGGGAATGTACTGTGAGCAAACAGCATGAATGTCCTAGCTGCATGTTCATAATATAAAACAGCATCAGATGTGGTATTACAATGTAATAGGAATTTACTGGCAAAATGAGATTGCTATTTCCGGGTTTCACCATAACAGGATATTAATATAAGGGTTGACTAACACAGTAAAGCTGGGGTCACATCAGGTTTTCTGGATGGATATATGTCACCAACTATTTGGAGCAAATTATCTAAAAAGTGCTACTTTTCATGTTCAAATCATCACTCTTCAGATCGGAAAGAAAATCCTGTGCAATAGGATTATTACCAACACACACAACCTCCTTTCATCAGTGTACATGCATGTGTACATGCATATGTTCCTCTGAGTAGTTTTGCTTCCACATACAGCCATTTCAGTCTTACTGAAAAATAGTGTCTTTAGACTATTAATTCCAAGCCCTATTTCTTATTCCTAAAAGGGCTTTATCTGGAGACAAATGCCACCACTGAACCAAATGTGGTGAGAGGTTTTGGTTTGCTAAAGGGGCAAGCAACAGTTCTTGCCATTCACTGTGGCCCTCAGGGTACTACAGGAAAGCCCAGCATCAACTGAGGGGCCTCATTTCACATCCCAGTTAGGTGTTCTGCTCATGAGCAAAAAAGAGGTAAATTTCACATCAGTAGCTTTAAAAAAGCAGGAGGAACGCAGCTACACCACATGTGAGAAGGGAAAGGCTGTATTTCTATTAGTAAATTGAATGGCCCAGTGATGAGTACTGAGACCAGCTATGTGTCCCCCAACATAGAAAGCATGGGGACCTGCTGGAGTCCACATGGTCCAGAGGAGGACCATGAAGATGATCAGAGGGCTGGAGCACCTCTCCTATGAAGACAGGCTGAGAGATTTGGGGCTGTTCAGCCTGGAGAAGGCTCCAGGGAGACCTTATAGCAGCATACCAGTACCTAAAGGGGGCTTGCAGGAAGGTCAGAAAGGGACCTTTTATAAGGGCATGTAGTGGGCATGTAGTAGGACAAGAGGGGTGGCTTTAAACTGGCAGAGGGTAGGTTTAGATTAGATATTTGGAAGAAATTCTTTATGATGAGGTAGTGAGGTACTGGAACAGGTTGGCCAAAGAAGTTATGGATTCCTTATCCCTGGAATTGTTCAAGGCTAGGTGGATGGGGCTTTGAGCAACCCGGTCTACTGGTTGGCATACCTGTACATTGCAGAGGGGTTGAACTAGATGATCTTCAGGGTGCCTGCCAACCCAAACCATTCTGATTCTGTGTTGCTGGATGATAAGAATGATAAGCATGTTGTATCTGTGCTAATGAGCTCCCTTAGCCTTCAAAAGGGTACGTGGATCATCTTAGTCACTATGCAGTAATGGGAAGTTGCTAGCCGGCATTTGGAAAGCTCAAACCCAGGAGCAGCTTTTTAATGCAATGCTTGTTTTCCAGGGGCTGAATAGTGTTCCTGGCACAGTTTATTTCTGGAGTGTACACTAAGCCTAAGCATGCTCTGTCTCTCTCCCCTTACATGGTGAAGGGGGCTCAGAGAACTTCTCTAATGCAATGAAATCAGTGGACATTTTACTGCAGAGGCAATGACCTCAAGACAGCAGCACCAAAGGAACACTTTGAGAACAGCAGAAGGAAAAACACTTGTAAAATTCCTGAGATAAGCCACAAATATGAGGAGGTTGCAGAAGGAAAGCCTGCCTTGAAATTCTATGGCACGCCATCAGCAAAAACAACCTAAGACATTTCTGCTAACCCTATTACCACTTTTCATAGTAACTTTTCTGAGTGTACTGGTTTTGGCTGAGACAAAATTAACTTTCTTTGTAGCAGCCCCTACAGTGCTATGTTTTGGGGTTTTGAAGAAAATTGTGTTGATAATAACATGGATATATGTTAACTGTTGCTGAGCAGTGCTTACATAGCGTCACAGCTGCTTTCATTTCTCACATTGACGCACCAGCAAGTGGGCTGGGGGTGGGCAGAAGGTTTGAAGGGGACAGAGATGGTGCAGATCTGAACCCTATGAAGAAAGGGACATCCCATACCGTACAATGTCATGATCAGCAATAAAAGCTGGGTAGGAGTTTGCTAGGGCTGCTATTGCTTGAGGACTGGCCAGGCATTAGTTGGCTCATGGAGAGCAATTGCTGTTTTCTGCGTTCGTTGTTTTTCTTGGGTGTTTTTTCAGGGCATTTTTTTTTGGTGGTGTTCGTTTGTTTATTTCCTTTTTTTTACTTATTAAACTGTGTTTATCTCAACCCTGATGTTTTCTCATTTTGCCCCTCCTATTCTCTCCCCCATCCCACTGGGAGAGGGAATAAGCAGCTGTGTGGGGCTGAGCTGACCACCAGGGTTAAGCCACAACACCAGGCTGCTCCAGCTCTTTGCAGGCCTGTTCTGTAATCCAGGGACAAGGTCTACATAAAAAAACAAGTCAGTATATCATGATATTGAGATCACACTCATAAAAAGCAGCTGTTCCAGAAAAATCACAGCTGATCTTTTAACTTGCTGTGAATGCTTTAGACCACTCTGTCATTTCTCTAATTTCAAATCACCATTGGAAAGACCATACATTAACTGAATGTATCTATTATTAGGAAAGAACTGCCCACATACTTCTTCAGAATATAATCAGCAATCTGCAAAGCACAAGTTTATGAATAACTACTAGCAGTTTCTAATCTCCAGATAGTATTTTGATCTCAATTACAGATGTCTCCCAGCTAGGGGAGCAGAAACAAGACTGCATTATTTAAGACAGGACATAAAGATTGCAAATTGGGAACTGTACAGCTGGCTGTAACATTCATGATTTGCAAACTGCGCTATTCAGTCAGTGATACGGGTCAAATGGTATTATTTTTGTTGCTCCTCTGGATAATTTACATAACAAACTAGCACAAGAACAGTTTATTTCACAATCAGGCTGAAGTTTGCTTTTAGCATAGGAGCACACAGTTCTCATCAAGTTCAAGTGATCAAATGATCTCTGAAAACAATTATGAAATGGTTACTTCCCCAGTGGAATCAAAATCTACTCATGCATTTCATTACAGATTTTTGGAGCATTTTCCCCAGTCAACCAACCTTCACTATCATTTTCTGTAACACCTTTCTCAAAGCACAAATATATCATATTATTACGATTATGTGCAGTAAAACAAAACAGTGCCAAGGATGAGTTAATCTTTAATTTTTTGAATCTTCATTTCAGCAGAAAGGATCCATTTAGCAGTCTTCAGTCTGCACCTAAGTGGTTAATTTAGTGTTCAGAACAGGTTTTTATTATCCTTTCTTCCTTCACTGCCTCACTACACACATGCTCATCTTTTATTTTCCCTGCAACTTGATGCTTTTGGTTCCTTTCACTGTGTATTATCTGCTGCTGGCAGTAATCTTAGCTCTTCAACTGACAGCAAAATTATGAGGTGCTCAGTACAAGATGACAATTTTCCTTCCCTCATTCTAATTCATTTGTGCTGCCATCAAGGAATCAGCGTCATCTTTTCAACACATTAACAGCTCTCTGCTGATAGAAAGCATCAGCTCCCCATTCTTCAGCAAGAGGTCAAAAACGATTTTTGTTTTGTAACAACCCATTAAATTTTGTGCTTTGGAAAATTCCACTGCTCTCTGATGTCAAATACTTAGGCCGCTGTCTCAGATGGCAGAGAGGGAAGAGGGGGTTTCCTGTGAGATATGAAGTGACACAGGCAGCCTAGAGAGGATCGTGATCTACCACCAGCCTTGCTTGGTTGATTACTTTCTTTCTTTCTTTCTTTCTTTTTTAACATACTCTTAAGAAAGACTCTTTGTTTCAGTATGCACACAGAGGCTCATGGCATTGTTTTACTAGCTTTAAAATAGTTCTTTAGCTAAATACTGCTGTAGGCTTTTTGAAAGAAAAAAGGATCTGGTTTTATACATTACCAAATCTACACAAAATCCTATCAGAGACAAGACCTAGCTAACTTTATGCAAATATTGAAGGTCACCTCTCTATCTTCCACAAGGTGTTCACACTGACTTGATATAGCATCATGTGACCAGTAAAAACTTGCAACATAATTGTGTGCCTCAATAGGAAAAGGTATGTACCTGCACTATTTCTGTATACATGGCATGACTTTATTCAGTTTTCTGTACAGATGAACTTATCTGGGTAGACAAGTGAGTTCCCTTATCCCCAGGTAGCTTTGTAATAGGAAACCTCGGTCAGTGTTACACACGCTCATTTACATTCAGTGTAAGAGAAGCTGAAAATCTATGTCAGACAACTGGCATTAAATTGTTCAGTGAACACAGTTGTGTTTCTGATGGATGTACAGGCAGATTACAAACAGGACCTTAAGTAAGCCTGGCAGCAGATAGAAGAGTCGGTAGAGAGTGAGAGGCTGTGCAGGGGACCCTGCCAAAGTCCCCAGGCACTGGAGCAAGCCCAGCTGACCAGTTTAGTTCAAGGACGCATGAAGCTGCCAGTGCCATTCCTCATGCTGCAAGCAGACATATGGTCCTGGGTTTTCTTACCTCTCTTTTAATTGAAGAACATTTAAATATGAAGGGTAAAACTTGGAATAACTCAAAACCAAAATAAGGAGAACGAGAGAGAGAAGTAACCTGGTTAAAAATATCCTGAAGTGTGAGTACAAAGTGCGGTACAATAGGCATACTACAATATTTGCAGATAGGGCTGGGAGGAAGCAGAGGTGGAAAACTGTGGGTTTGGGTGAAAAGTTGAAGAACTAATTCAGCATTTACCTCAGCACTGTCAGAGCCCTGACAGAGAAACCAGCAGGACTCCTTGAAGTCTGCAGCAGTGACAGCTCCTGAAGGACAGGGTTTGGAAAAGAGAAGCCCGAACTTTTGGGGGAGAGGTGAATGACAGTAAAAAACCCCACCAATATCTTGAAAATGTTGAGGAGATTCAGCTTTCTTCTACTCCAGCTATAAACAGAACAGCCACCATTGTCATCATCGCTTCATGCCTCTTCAGGGAGTGTTGGGGGGTTCCTGGGGAGGGGTTATGGGCACTTCTTCCCCCTGCAGAGCAGGAACAATCTGACACAAACCAGGCTAACTGCTCCTTTCCAAGGGCAGTGTTGTAGGCACATTTCCCAGGAAACTAGGAGCTCCTTTATTTTATTGCTGCTACCCTGGGAATAGCTGTGTCTATTTCCAGTTTTACATCAGACAGCATCCAAAATTAACGTTCTTTAATAAACAGCAAAATGTGTGTTGTCAGTATCTCAGGGTGAACACACATACAATTAGACCTTTGGCAGACCTTATTTACATTTTGTACCTAAAAGTGATCTTCAGATTTTGTCCCATGGCTGTCCTGTATTGTTTGATTTATTGTTTTAGCCATGATTCAACAAAAAGAGGGAAAAAACTGCCACAAACACAAAGATTTCACTCCTCCTCACTCTTCCCAGCTGCACACACCCGATCGACTCATTTCCTTTCTCAGCAAAGGAATTAGGCCCCTGTGATGCTGTATTTCCAAAACAAGGATGTTCAGCCATAAAACTCTTGCCTCTGTGTCAGGGAAAATATGCCAGAAGTCCTTGCTGTATCGAGAGAGGGACTAGCCTGGACACTAGCACACAATGAACAGCAGTTAGTATGGGGAGGTGCAATACCTGCCAATGTACTTAATGCAACACATGCCTGCACACGGAGTGCAGTATGTGCCAAAGCTGCTGAGCTGTGAGGGAGCAGGAGATGCACACCCCTCCAAGCATGGATGCTCTGGCCAGATAGGGGTAGAAGGATATGGCAGGGGATGGAAGCTGCTCAGTGAAGTCTTTTCAGTTCCCTATAGCATTTACACAAAGTAATATCTCCTGAAGCAACCCCTTGCTTCATCCAACTTAGGATCATCCTTTCTTTTTTTCCAAGGGCATTAAACTATCATTTGCTTCTCATTCCCTTGGAAGATACGCATAGTTTTTGCAATTCCTTTGTGAAGTGCAGCTTCTCCCTAGAGACCCTTCACAGAGCTTGCAATGTTTTCTGTCCAACAGTGATTTCCCCATGAAATAGGCTTGATTTGAAAGGGAAAGTGTTTCCTTGAGCTGCCAACTCTGTCAAGTCTCCAGCAGCTGAGCTGGCTTTCTTCCATCTTAAGCATCATCGCTACTAATCGAGGGTCGTGCTGACAAGCTCCAGACTCTAGCTGTGCCTGTGTGACCATGTGGCCATCAGCTGACGCTATCAGTGACAGCTTGCTGGATCTGGTGGCTCTGCTACAGTCACATGGGGGAACCTACTGCAATGAAGGTAGCAGAGCTGGGGATTGTGTGTGTTCAGAATGGTGCTAAAAGGCATAAAAATCACTAAGGACTAACAGATCAGGAGATACCTGCCCAGGTAGAAATACAGCATCTTTAGTCAATATTCAGAGTGTGGATGCACTAAGAGACTATTTTGCTGTGGATTGGACAGAAAGAAGTTTTTTCCCCTTTACAGCTTTTTCCAAATGTGGAAGAAATCCCTAAAGAAAGACCAAAATGCCTCCCTCTCTTCTAATCTGACACCATGGAGCATAAATTCATGCATATTCACACAGGATTTTACTCAGGGGAAAAAAATAGCAGCACTGAAAGAGACAGTTCAGAATACCACTAAATTACATGTGCCATGTAATTCATATTTTTCCTCTTCAGCAAATCAGCGCTATTCTCTCCTGCTAGCACTCAGTGTCAGTACTTGAATGCAGAACTGCCACTTGGAGCAAATAAAGTTTACCAAGGAAACCCAGCAGGAATTCAATGTCCAGTAGCTATGGTAAAAGGGAAAAATGTTTTTATCATATTTCAGCTGGACTATTAGTGCCCTGTTAGGATTTCTGAGGACAAAAATGCTGTTTATACAGCATCAGTTGGCAAGAAGGTGCTTCATTACTAAAGCCCTGTTGAAAAATCTGGCTATTTATCAGATGTGTAAATGGTGCCGATTTTTTTTAAAGCCTGGCTTTTCCTTTTCTCTTTTGTCACTTTTTTTTTTCTTCTGTCACTTGTTATTCCAAAGCGTTAAGTGTTTCTGGATGTGTCTCTAGAGCTTTCTTGTTTTTTGCTGATCTTTTTCACATCTTCATGAAATAGACACATGTTGAGGAGAGTGCCACTTTTTAACATATTAAAACTGAAATATTGCAGAAAAACAATAATGGAATTGAGTTTTGATTTAATCCATTAGCTATGCAGAACTAGAGCTGTGGATCTAATACTGCAAAGCATGTACGTGATCTCCTTACAAGATGAAAGGAGAAGACTTTGCAGTTGAGCTTTATGGTTGTCCTTTGCATTACTGTCTTTTCATTCTCTTTTTTCCTAACTACGATTGCCCCTGGAGGAGCTGTAAACTTTGCTTCAGCTCTGCCTGGGAACAATATACCAGCCACTAGTTCTTCTCATGAGTAAGGATTGACACCTTGTGGCCAGAAAGAGCTAAAGAAAAAATAATCCTATTACATTTTGAATCATCTAGCTGTTCCCTACTGGGCAAAGTTTTCTTTAAACATCATTTATTTAGCCCTTTAAGAAGCCTAAGAAATATCAGTATCAATATGGGCTTGTGCTCTTTTGCTTATGTTTTTATATGGTTAAGAATGATTAAACTTCCGGTCTCCAAGGGAGAGAAAATAGCTTTGGAGGCTTTACTCCTCTAGGAGTCTAGGCCAGGTAGGCCAGATAGGGGTTTTCTACTCCGGCCAGACTATCCTTCAGGGAGAAGATCACTTAAGGATCAGCTCACTGGGAGACTTCACTCCCAGTCTTTTGCCAGAGTTTGAGGAAGATGTTTTCCCCATGAAAGCATTTGCAAGAGCTGGGTGAGTAGCAGTAGTATGATCTCACAGTGGACTTTGCTGAGACTATTAGCCCTGGGTCCCCAACCCTTCGTCAGACTCTTCCAGGACAGACCTCAACCAAAGGAGCAGAAGAAATGTGTGAGAGAGCCATCATTATCTGGGAACAGGATGAGTTCTGGCTTCTTCAGGTTGTTGTTTTCACTTCTGCCATAAAAGTTACCTATAAACTTTGAGATTCTCTTTGAGTCTCTGGTTTCTTAGTTGTTGTGTTAGCAAAAAACAGGAGTCAAAGTCTTTTTAGCTCAACAAAGTGGAAGTCTAATGAGCTTGAAACACTCCTTGCTCCGACCCAGCATTTCCTCCTACGTGGTGATTTATTGTTGTGGTTTAAATTGCTGTAACTCCCAGGAACTCAGTGTTCTCGTCTTTGTACTAACAAAGTATTCAAAGGTAATTAGACATCACCTCATGTCCTCTGTGTCTACGTGGTGGACAAGAAGTGTCAGGTAGGCAAAGAAGGTTAAAGCCAGTGATGTGAGCTGGGAAGACAAGACAATAAGACTGGAAAGGGGAAAAACCAGACATTCCTGCTCATTCACTGTGTTTAGGTGATGTCAGATGAGAATGATTTATACATCAGCATGGGAAAGGTGATTTTTGAGCAGAGATGCTAGAAAGGGTATGTCTAACTTCTTCAGATATTGGCTGAAAGCTTTTCCCAGGAAAAAAGGATAGTGAAGAAGACAATGCAAAAAGCATCTTCCCGATCTTGAGAAGTTCAGTGGGCTAGTCCACAGGCTGGCAATGAAAGTGTTACCTGACTCAAGGTCAGTGCGTTTTGCCTGTTCAGAGTGCACAACTTCTCCCGAAGTACAACTGCCATCTCTTGAAGATACCCAAGAAAAAAATAACTGACTTTTTCACAGGTGACCTTATAATGATGCAAATGACCATTTGACCACAGCGACAATGTCAGCCACTTTAACCCATGCAATACATGTCAGAGTGACACAGATTTCTCAGCTGTGTTGCTTTTTGGGCTTTAAGATCACTTTTGAGTGAACCTTTATGAATTTAAGAGCTGAAAGACTCATCCAAACCTCCTTCCTAAGAGAAGAGCAATGCATGTTCTCAACTTCCCACTTTGGAAGTATTTGCTTTGCATGAACATTTAGCTTGTGCAGGAGCCCTTCTGGACATCACACGTTGTCCCAAGATACACCAACCACATTTCAGGTCAGTAGCAGTAATATCTCTGTTTGTAGGTCTTATGTGCATTACCTAGTACGTTACTCTCTTTATTTTCTCTCTGTTGGGTGATGACAGCTCCTTCTCCACTCACATATCACATCAACCAAGTCAATTCTCCTGACTGGAGCCAGCTGTGCTCAGGATCCATTCAACATTTTGGAGCCCCTGAAAAAGGCTGATCCCAGCACTAGTCTATTCAACTGCAATGAACTGGATATTTCCAACACTGTGCGTATGCTTTCACATACGCTGAATCCCATGTCAGCGTAAAGCTGTGGGGCTTGCATGCACAGCTGTATGTCTGTCAGTCTGTCCAGAGGGTGTCAGATGGATTGATTCTCTGCCAAACTAGCTGGCAGCAGCAGGTGGCACTCGAGGCTACTCCACTGCACACATATGCTAATGCTCCTAAAGGAGGACAAAAGATGAAACACCTCTTCATGACCAGCCCAGGGAAAATGTACCGATGTGGGGTTTGTGTACAATTTTGGTTATGGCCAAACCTGAAGGGAAAGGAACCTTAGCATTTCAGAAAATGGGTCTAGGACAAGAACCAAGAGTTGTTAATTTTCAGGACTGAAAGGGCCTTAGGTACATGGCACTGCTTTCTTAGCTTAATCCTTGGAAACCTTTGAAAGCACAGCTGAAGAGGGTCCTGAGGAACATCATTTGACCCTGATTTGAACATGGAGTTAGAGCAGGTGACTTGCAGAAGACCCTTCCGACCTTGATTTTTCTATCATTCTCTGAGCAAGCTGTGTGACATGTCAAAACAAGCCTCAGAACAGAAAGCTTTCAATAAAGCTGTGATCAGGGTCTTCACTTTGAGGAGAAGCTCAGGCCTGACTCACAGTTTATTTACATTATATTGTAAATGCTATCGCTCTGCTGGAGACATGGGATGCCTCTTCTGGCAGTTTTATTACAAATATTTGAAATGTAATTTTCAAGTTTCACCTTTTGAAGCCTGTAAATGTCAGAATTTCAGGAGGAAATGAATGTGCCTATGGGGTTGAGGCAAACTATTTTTGAAACTTAACTTTGCAGACTTAATGATTTGTTTGTATCTTCTGGATGACCACTGATGTGCCTTCACAGCAGTGTGCCGAGTTGAAGTCTTTGATTCCCTGCAACAAGCCTAAAAGGTTATTTTTATACAGTCACTTGTTCTCGAGGGGGGCAAAGGTGGGGGAGAAACAATGCCCAGAAATTCTTCATCAGACATAGTTTTCTAAGGCAGTCAGTGAGTAAAAGCATCTGAGTCATAAGACAGCATACAGAAAATTTTCTGTCAAACTGTAGAGTAGTTTGAATCCACTTGTCTCCTGCCAGGTCTCTTGTGTAACTTCAGTTTGGGAACACGACAGGTTAGAATGCAGTTTTGGAGTTCTTTGGCTTTGAGTCATGACATTAGAATCTCCATTAGATATATAAAGTCAGAAATCATGAAGGCAAATGACTGCACTGAGGCTCCATATGATATTAGCTGCAATAGGTGTGGACCCTTTGTTTATGCCCATTCCAAGAGGTGAGCTGCACCTTCTGACAGATTATTAATACAGATAATTTATCTTAAGAGGTAGTGGAAGGTAAATAACAACTCATCCTTAAAAATCCTATTATTTGTCTATGTGCTCCCTCTTTCTCTGGTTTAAGGTAACCAGATATGTTATGATTATAGGAGATAATTAACCATTCCTTATTCTATGGGATATTATTAAAAATTCTTAAAGCATAGGAATAGTGTGAGCTTTCTTTGCGATATGGGATTATATACCAGTGTGCTTAAAAAGCATAATTGTACAATAGAAAGACATAAATTTCTGGCCTGAGAAGTTTCTGGAGTGCTGTGTTTGGTATTGAAGTCACAACTGCCAAAATGTAACTTTAAAGAGAAAAATACAGAATAATAAAAATATAGTCAGGGCTGGAGAAAGCAGTGATGTGTTAACAATCAGCACATATTTTAAAAGAATAAGAAGAGAAAAAAATAGGAGAATACAGGGTACAGCTACAACCAAGAAATTTGAGATGAAATTAATAGAAGAGATGATTAAGAAAACTATCAGAAATGATACTTTAAAAAAGTAAGTAAAGGAGCAGGCTTCAAAGGAAAAGACAGAAAGCACCTCAGTAAATTTGGGAATGGATACCACTTAAAAAGCATACTTATTCGTGATCAAGAGGCTTTTAGAGTGAAACCTACTTATCTAATAAAAGCATAGCTACGATATCATTGTAGTAAAGTGTTCTAAAGGTTCTTAACAGGCACAAATTTGCTGTATACTTTTTGGTGTTCTGCTTAAATGCATCTTTTCAAGGAGGAAGACTACAGTACACTCATATTGGGAGCTTCCACATGAGCTCCACTTTTATTTTTAGGCATCCTCTTTCGCAGAAACGCAATTCTGTCCACCCTGAGTTTATCCATCTGACAGGGTTTAGCAGCTGGTTTAGTTCTCACACCTGTGAAAGTCTGGATAGCCTGAAAGCCTGGCTTAATGAACTGGCTTCACTGCACTGGGTAGCTGTCTGCAAGTGGAAAAAAGGGAAGTTAAGGAAAAGATTAAGAAAACAACAGATTTTTGCCTTGAGTAGAATATTTATTTATTGACCCATAAGTGGTGCAGCTGTATTTTCAATGATTGATGAGAAAATGCTAAGATAAATATTTCAAGAGTTATGACTGTCTCCTCCTGTTATTCTGGGCCAGCAACCTATTTTGAAAGCTTTTTTTTTTTTTGTCAGAGGTGAGCTTCCTACAGTGTTTCTGACTCAAATCTTTGTACGCAAGTGGGAAGCATCAGGTTATTTCTAAATCCTAAATGCTTGATGCTTTGTGTCTCATAGGACAGCCCAGCACAGAACAAGAAATCTCTCATAGCTACCTAAAAAACCTTCTTTCTGTACAATGGTGTGCCAAGTTTACTGGCAGCAAAATCAAAATGCTTGCCAATCTCTGACATCGTTTCTAAAAATATTTTTTATATACGTAATCATTCAGTTGAGATTTCTGGAATGATTAATCTAATTAATTTTAGAAGAAATTGCCCACAGGCCCACAAGTAAAATGCAAGGAAAAAATATTAATTAAGATCACATAGTGAACTTTAAATAATTAAAAAGAAAATGTTGTGTCCCCAAATACAAAATTTATCCATGGTCTCTCTGTCATCCGTTTTTAAAGAGTATATGAAATTTCCATCATGCTTTAACTTAGTGTGAATAAGCCTGCCATCTCATCTTCCCATTTTTACCTTTCCACTGAATAAAGAGTTGCAAGAGGCTGTCCATTTAGCAATGATGAAAACTGAAAGCTTATTTTCCACATATTTTTAAAAATACACATTGAGGTCATGGCCCCACTGAAATGTGCAGCTGGAGGAGAGCACAAGTGGGAGGTTGAAACTGCAGCTGGAAGCAATTTCTCCAGTGTCACACCCTGGCCTGGCCAAGGCTGCTTTGGCCCTGAAGAAAAATAGTCATTTAAAATCATAGGTAGAAAAGGGTGCCGCTTTGACCACCCCTTTCCTCGTGAGAAGCTCTAGAATTAGAACCACCCACAACTTACTACAGCCTGCACGGTCCACTGATGATATTATTCTGGAGAAATTATTTATTGATGCCACAGTCATATAAGACTCCCAGCCTTGTCCTATCAATGTGTTACTCTTCACAGGTTTCAGTCAGTTCTTCATGAGGAATGGAGTAACCCCTTCTACCCTGAACCCATCAGAGGGTTAACTGCCACAGAGCGAGGAAGACAATGACTATCACAAACATTTGCAGAGCGATACTAATATTGAGCCTACTACAATTGTTGAAGCCACTGTTGCACCACTGACAGAGCATCTCACAGTGTTAGGTCAATATGGGGTTTATCTACCCAAGATAGATGCAAACAGGTAGCTTTAGGCTAAACATACACAGGGTATGTGTTTTCCACTTTAAAGCACTCCAGAAATGTCCCAGCTGGGGGACACACATCCATTTAGCCATTGCCTTGACTTTTGATAAAAAAGTTGAAAGTATTTTCTTAATTTTGCAGAATAATTCCTAATTTCAGAGAGATGGAAAGCCAAAAGAAAATCACTTCTCCATTAACACACATGGTAGGTAAAGACCTGAAGCCTGCACTTCAATTCTTCTCCCTGATGTTGGAATGAGAAGTCATTCCTTGTCATAGCTCAGCCATGTCGTAGAAAGCACCTCTGGACAGAGAGCAAACTCTCCAGGTAAATTCTGGTTTTGAACATCTGTGCAATCTCAGTGATTTCAGCAAGGAATTAAGTATTTAAGGAGAGAAAGGATTGTTGAACTTGACATGCTGGATAACACATCCCATCCCATCCCGTCCCATCCTGTCCCATCCCGTCTCGTCCCGTCCCATCCCTTCTCCTTGTACCAAGCCAACTAGTGCAGAATAGGTTGGTTCAGCTCTAAATTAGAGCTTGTTATCAAAGCCTGAAAACTGATTGCATTCATTAGCTAATAATTTCTTGGGCAAAATTCAACATCAAAGAGTTGCATTTAAAAATAAACCGGAAAAAAAATTCCTTTTCTGAATTGAAAACCAGAGGGAACTGGTCAGTAGGTGGCACAAGAAGAGCGCAGGACTGCACTGCAGTATGAGAGCTGAACAGCCGGGATTGCATCCTGAGCCAGCAATGCGGCCTTTCCCCCCCCCTCCCTGAAGTACACTGAGCAAAGGGCTTAAGTGGAAGCTCTCCCTGAAATGCTACTTAGTCCATCCCTGAGCGCACTGTGTGCTTTTGACATCCACTACCACCACTACATTGACTGCTTTCAAGCATTAACTAAGATTGAATGCCAGTGTACATCAAAATAGACACCTGACAAGCCAAAGTACAGTGCTCTGACATTTAGCAAGTTTGGGGTTTGCTAGCTTGAAAAATTTTTGCTTATATCACAATCAAAGCATCTCATAGTCTTTTAGAGTGATGGGGGAACACAGCCCCACAACAGATTCCTTCTGCTGAAGAAGAAGGTTCATTAACTGGTTTGTTTATCAGCAGCATGTTAAGGAAGCAATTAGTAGACCCACAAGTCAGGGCTTGAAGCACCAATTCAAGACCATCGTGATCTGCAGGAGGGCTCTGTCTTGCCAGAGAAATAGCAGCAGCTGCTAGAAAACCACATTGCACTGGGAGGTCAATGGTGAGCATTGGATTGAGCAATTATATTTAACCTTAGAAACGCTGTGATGACTAAAGGATGCTTTAGTCGGCTGCTGCCTTCATTGACTGTTGCCAAGGTTTTTCTTGCTGCTTGGAATTACGGGAGCAGCATGACTGGGTGTGAACTGGCTCAGCAGTTCCTCTTTCTTCTGTGCAACTGCATGTGTCTTCCTCTCCACCAAGACTTTAAAATAAAAGGCAGAAAGACACATGTACTCGGTGTCCTGCCTTGTCACTCTGACATATCATTCATTTACAGAAAATGAGTTGGAGGAAAATTGAATGGGTAGTGGTGTTGAAAATGGTGTGTATAATTAAGCTTTTCTGAATGTCTCCTTTGCACTTTGGTGCCAGAGGACTGCACACAAATCACCCAGAATGTTGTGAAGAAAATAATATTTAATTGGAACCAATCAAGTGTAAAAATTATGACTTCTGCCTACTCTTTTACTAAGGTAAAAATACATCCACAAACAGCTTATCCTCATCTTAGGTGTGTTTGTGTTTAAAAAAGAAAAAAAAAGGAGGAAGGCAAACATCAAATACTGAAGAAAACAAGCTATCATCAGCACTTGTCATTGTAATGTATTTTCATTACATATATACTTGTCATTGTAATGTATTTTCCTTAAACAAGCAAAATTGAATGCTACATAGCCCATCTCTTGTATTAACTCTATTTGTCTGTACAATTCTAAAAAGACAATTATAAGCACTATTTAAGCATAAAATACACCAAACCCATCATACCTTTCTCACTTCAAATCTAATTTCTCTTTCCAGCCCACACATACCTGCTGTTATATCTCATTTATTGCTGTAAATATGTGCATCAGCATCAGTGTAAGTAACTGATGACACTGCAAACAGTACTGAGAACCGTACTGAATTCTAATCAAAAAGTGATTTTTCACCAGTTAAAACTCTCTTAACTCCTATTTCCTTCTTCCTCAAGTAAAAGAGGACAGGAAGCCTAATTCTGAGATATAACTTATTAAAGACTGGAAATATACTGGGATTGCCAAAGCAGGTGAGACTGGACACGGTGACCCAGGAATCCCTTTCAGCCTGGTACAGCAATGATTTCAGCAGACCTGAAGCATCATATGAGTCCTTCTTGACAGGAACAGAAATAGGTGATGGTGCCCATTGAAATACTGGAAGCATGTTGGTGGAGAAAATAACCTGGGTCAGCTGCTCCCTGTTACACCAGCAGTGTTGTCCACCACAGTATATGGTCAATTCACTCTGACCACTCTCCAAGCATCCAGCAATACAAGACTCAAAGCGAATTCTTCATATTTTTCAAAGTATTTCCGCACTACCCTTTACTTTCATTTCTGATGAGCTCCAAATAAATAATCTGACCTGACTGTTGCCTGGCAAAATGTAATGGATGTCTGTGGAATTTCTTATCTTGACTTGACAGTGATTTGTGGTTTTGGTTTTAAATCTCTAGACTGTTTGGGGTTGTCATACAGAATCTAGTGTGAATTCCCAGTGTGGATGAGCTATGCATGGGCATTAACACAACTGCAGGGTGCAAAAAACAGTGAGTTTTTCATATTCCCCGCAGGGATTCAAAATACTACTTTTAGACCAGATCAGGATCAATCAAAGAGCTTTAAAATGAAGCTCAAATACATCTGCTGGGTTTTATCTATCATCACAATGACAGCACAAGATTTACCTGCCTACATCAGAAGCAAAAAATCAACGACGGCCCTTTGTATGACCCTACTATGAGATTCAAATGGCAAGGAAACCTGAAACCCGGCCATCCACTGTTCTCCAGTTACACCGGCACATGTGGCAGGGCTTGCTGTCCTGAGTCTAGCCTTCAGTGGTCTCAACTGCATGTGGCAAGACCTGCTGTAGGAAAAGCTTCAGGAGTCCTGCTGGGGAAGACACAGCTTATGTATTTGCAAAATGGCTCATGGATTTGCAACACAGATCACATGCTCCAGACCTCTTAGCTTTGCTCTTCACTGGTAAAGGGTGTGCAGGGTGTGTGTGTTGTGATCTCTTTCTTGTGATATAGGAAACATTTGAGGTAAAACCTACAAATGTGTTTGCTGAGGCAAAGCTTATAGGTGTGAAAGCAGGGGCCCAAATTGTTAACTCATTGGAGAAGAGGCCAGTGACAGGGTTCCGAATGGCACTCCAGGGATTACTGTAATAGCAAAACTGAAATTAGAATGTAATTGAGAAATGCTGACCACCCCTGCCAGTGCAGCACTGACATGGACGTACTAAGCTGTATTGCCCTCAAACACTCTTGGCTCCACTGTTTCCTCAGAAGGCAGCAGCGAGGTTGAAGTTTCAAACGCAGGCCAGAGTGCACATGGGTTTATGCAGGGCTTTTTAACACCCTTGGATCCCTCCTCGTTCCGGGATCCACACAGCGGAACACCGACTTACAGACAGGTGAACTTCAGCCCATTCTGCAGAGGCTGGAAAAGGCCCCGTTCTTCCGACGGGCACCTTCTCCCATCCCAGGAGGGCTGCACGCTCCTTGCCTCCCCCTTGAGCTCGCTCTCCCCAGGGACTGATGCCGTGGCTCCTCCACGTCGCAGGTGCTCACGTACACACCAGGCGCGGAGAATCAGGATGAAATTACGTGCCATCACCTTCATGCATAAAACATGGCATGGCGACAGAGGGACGGCAGGGCCTCGGTGGCGGCCCGCCGCATCCTCCCGGCGGCCCGGGGCTTGGCCCGGGGCTGCCGCAGGCTTGCCCAGAGGGGAGCGGGCCGTGCCAGGTGGCCCCCGGGACGGGCGGCCCCTCCAGCCATGGACCTGTCCCCGTGCCTGCACTGGATGCGGAAACGGCTCTGGCGATGCAGGGTCAGGCGGCGGCGATTCTGCAGTAAGTGTCGCGTCTCATCGCCCCGCGCACCTTCCTCCTTTTCCATCCCCGCGCCCTTTCCCTCACTGCCTTGCACCCATCCCACCACGCAGATGGGCCAGCATGGAGGGAGACCCTGCGGCTAGGCCGAGCCCGCCTTCCCCTCCCCAGGTCCACGGCCCTGGGCTTGGCACGACGGGAGGGTGGGGGAACAGCCATCTGTCCCCATCCGCCCTCAGTCGGAGGAGCCCCTGCTTAGCAAAACCCTACGGCTGGGGGACTTGGTTTGAAACGGTTCCTTCCTCACACGGCTAAGAACTTTTTCACATTTGTAAGAGAGTTTTAAGAAGGGATGGTTTGTGCGTTGGAAGGGGAATGTGGAAAAATGCAGAATAATACCCACCCCTCTTTTTTTGACCAGCTGCAGGAATCAAAAAAGTGTGATTGAAAGGAACAAAAGTGGATCAGTGACTTGTGAAATACCACAGTGGAGAAGATGTCCTGAACCTTTCCACTTCTTTGGCTGGTAGAAGCCATGCACATCACTGATAAAAATGTAGGCACACACATACGTATCTAGATATAGATATATAGATAGCCTTACTGCAAGTTGCTGGGGTACATTATCCACCATTCCACCATGGTTTTACTGGAGGTAGTTTGCTTGACTTCCTTGACAGACCACATATACAGAGATCCAGACACTTCTGGCTCATTTATTCAGGATCCCTTTCAGCTGGCACCTTGGAGAGAAATGCTGCCAGTGGTTCTGCAGAGACTCTGGAAGGGTAATGCATCTGTGATGAACTGGGGAAATAGAGGGGATTTCTTTGGTTTGGTCAACTGCAATGTCTAATCACCCCTGAGAAGATGCAATGCAATGGCTTGGAAGGATAGGCTGGGTTGGCTGGCCAAATGAAGCATCCTCTCTCCCATCAAGCACGTGACATATTGTAAAAGGGATCTTGGAATGAGAATGCCGCTCAGAACACAATGCAAGAGGATGAATATGATAAAATGAGCATACTGTCTGTCAACATCTCTGCCTTGAATTCATGTCATTTCACTATCCTAGTTTAGCTATGGAGATAAAAAGGTCTGCTTGAATTTTTCTAACTCATAGCATTGCAGCATAGACATGCAACTCTCACAGCTACCTTCTTAAATATTGTTTTGCCATGAGTTCAACTCCAGTTTGCCTTTCAGATGCAAAATATTACTGATAGATGCCAGAAAGACTGATTTTCCTAGTTGTCGGTTGACTGTACTCAGAGTCACTGGTTTTAAATGCTTTTATCTTTGTTAATATTTTGGTGTGCCACAGGTTTATGGTCAATTTTCTGGTTGCTGATGAAGTAGAAATATAGAAGCAGTTTTGTTTCCTGTCTACTTAGAATTATGTTCACCTTTTCCATATGAAGTGCCCTACTCTTCAAAAATATGTATTTGGCAGATAGTTTGTGCGTATATATGGAAACTTCTTACCACAACATCCACTTTAAATAAAGTGGATAGATAATTAATTATCTTGTGAGTACATATGTTCCTTACTCCTGCTTACTCCTCTGAGTTAGTAAGAACTTCTGCCAAATGTATGCAGCACCACTTAGCTGGAGCTCTAAGAATGGGAAATTTGAGAAAGGCAG
Organism: Chiroxiphia lanceolata; assembly: GCF_009829145.1. Classification (NCBI taxonomy): domain Eukaryota; kingdom Metazoa; phylum Chordata; class Aves; order Passeriformes; family Pipridae; genus Chiroxiphia; species Chiroxiphia lanceolata. The sequence continues at coordinate 61,952,767 of NC_045637.1, read as the reverse complement.
ATGCTCTGAATAATTGAAGGAGGTTTCTTTAACTGACAATGGTGCTATCTTTGCACATCTCTCAAAGCCCCTCTTTTTAGCTGTTCTCTGCCTTAGGGAAACATTGCAGCACTGAAAAAGAGAGGGATAAAAATTTTTTGTTTTTATTTCTTAATGGGTCTGAAAAATGCTAATCACTCAAAAGAGTGTTTGTTGGCTTTGTAACTAGAAATAACTTCTGTCATCTTTAATTAGATTGCTTTAGCCTACCTCAGTGAAGAAGCACAGCTTTCTGTGATCTGTGCTGAGGCCGGGTTGCAATGGCCTGCTCCTTGCAAGTTCCTTATGTCTGGACTCAGCTTGCCCTTCGTGGCTGCCTTCTGCTGAGGGACTGCAAGCAAAACTGCTGCTATTACAGGAGACATGCTGCTCTTCTGTTTTAAAACGTGCAGTTTAAAATTTAAAAAAAGAATTCTAGTAAGGAAACTACTGCTGGCTGGTTTCCAAAGTCCCTATGAGCACAGGCTGTCACTGTACCTTCTTGTTAAGGCAGTCATTCAAAGAAACAGCCGGTGGACTTTGCAGTCCTTCTGTGCCTGCCCTTGTGGCCTCATTTTACAGCCGAGTCCCTGAAGAAAGCTCCCTGCAGGCACGTGTGCTTATGGCAAAAACTATGCTTTGAACAAAGGCACATTTTCAAATGGGGAGCAATACTTTCCTTATTTTCCTCACTGCCTGGCTGAATGTGGCTGTCCCTCCAACCAAGGGGAAGTAACTGCAGCTGGTGCCAGAGAAGCCCTCTGAGAGGCTTCTGACATTCACAAAATTGATTGTCTGTTTTCACCTCTCTGCAAGGGCTGGTTCCAATACTGTGTGAGACATCGGACAGAGATTGTAAGTTCATGATAATGCCGTAAAAAAACCGATTCTAGATCTACCGAAATCTGCTTTACTGCTGGACGCTCCTGTGTCCATGCAGATGGAAAATGTTGTAAAGCTTTCCTGGAGCAGGGCATCTAGTCTCCCTGGGCCCTCTCAGGGTGACCTGCTTTTACTTTTATTTCCCTTGGCCCAGCTGCACATATGGTTCATGAACTTGGGGTCTCCAAGACTGCTACCTGGCTGCTAGGTTTGATTGAAGCTGGCCAGTGGGTTAAAAAATGTTAATGATCACATGTACAATGTTTCTTTAGGAAAACAGGCTAAAAGGGCCTGCTCACGCCAAGGTTGGAAGCTGAATTTGGATCATGCTAGTAATAACTGCATGGAGCAAGTCTTAAAACTGTATTGGGAAGAGACTGAAAAGCAGCTGTTTGCTGCTACTCCCCAAAATGTACTTGGCTTCTGGCCACCAATGCATGTTAAAACCCTGGGGATCTGTGGGGAGGATGTTTCTCTGGGTTTTCCTGAAACCTAACAGATGGGGTTTGCACAGAAAACTCTAAGACTTCACACAGAGAAAAAGGATTGTATGTTCCTAATGCAGGAGAGCAAATAGGGAAATTCAACTGTCTGTGTGCTAAGGGGTGTTTTGGATGGCTTTTGCTGGCTGGCTGTGCCAGCCCAATGCTCAGAGTTTGCAAGGTCCCTGGTCTTGAGTGGTCTCTGCAACTCTGCTGGGTTGGACCCATCCATACCGTTTCAAACACCCCTGAAAGCATTTGGTGAAAAAAAAGAGCTGAGGAAGCTGCAGCAGAGATATTTAGTGACTTGTTTTGAACCATAATCCCAGCTGGGGCTGGAGGGGCAAGACACAGGGTGTCTATCCATATGTTCATCCCATGAGCACTGGCCACCCATGGCGCTGTGCTGGGTCTGAGTCTGGGTCCAGTCCAGGTCCAAGTCTATGTCTGGGTCTAGCCCTTGCCACCACTGACTGTCAGCCCCACAAACTCATCGTGAAGCACTGCCAGGTATCGGGGATCCAGCCAGAGCATCTACCCTGCAAGGGTGGGCCTAAAAAGCTGTATCCCCTGGTGCTAGTGTAGCTTTCACAACCTGCAACATTTAGGGCAAGGAATCGATGGCAAGCTTCAATCAAATCTCGTTAAGTATTCATCGTTAGGCACATTTTCTCCTCACCAGAAAGACCTACTAGAGTAATGTTGTGAACAGCCCCTTATTATTTCTGATCCAGACTGGCTGTGCAATTTAGACAGGAAAAGGTCTGCTGTGTACTTCAATTTGTTTCCAAGTGAAAAAAAAAAAAATTGCCACAAAAAATCAGAGAAAAGCAAGAAACCAGGAGAAAAAATATCATCTGGGAAAAAAAAATGGCAAAAGCATAACTTGTACATGAACTTCCTAGCCTCACAATATGAAAGTCTACTTTATTTTGTGGTACATGCAATTGGTTCATAGGAAAAAAACCCCGTACAAGTCACTGGGGTTAGGCAAAGCAGTCCAGAAATATTGTTGATATTCATAAATGGAAATAATCTATGAGCTAGTAGGTGAGTCTGGATTTAGATTATACTTAAGTGGCAATAAAAAAAGTGTGTGCTGTTTGTCCTACTCATTCTTGGAAATAATGTAGTTTTAAATTATGTTTTTGTTTTGGAAAGAGAGGAGGAGAATTGTTTTCCTGCAGATAAGTAGACTTTTTGTAATACTGGATACAAGATCTATACTTTTCTTCTTACCTCAGGGAAATATTCTTTGGAAAACATATGCTAACGTACCTGAAGGCATTTGCCCCGTGCAGTGCTGTGATACTTGTGTGGGCAAAAAGCCTTCCCACTCACAGGGATCCATTCAGGACTAGTGGAGATTGATGGATTTCAAAACCATCCAAGGCACAGCTCTTTGTCTTCTCAGACCTTTGACGTGTGGAAAGAAGAATATGCAAGTATGACTAATATTCACCCATTGCTGTGCAAAAACTCTTCCCACAGAGCTTTTGTTAGCTCTGTACCCATGCGATGCTTAGACTCAATCCTTCAGTGACTGGAAAATCTTAATGGGTTTCTAGGTACACTTTGAATAATAATTAAAGTACTGAGAATTTCACATCAATAAGTCTTTCAAAACAACCTCAAGAACATTTGCGTGGTTTGGTTTGTTTTTCTTAATATCACCCCTCAACCATTCATTTTTTGATGTATTTCAGAAAAGCTGGAACTGCTTTGTCATTATTCATTACAAGCAGGGAACCTGACAGCTTAATGGTGAGGGCAGTTGGTGATGAAAATGTAGTAGATAAGTTTGTATAACGTGCAGAAATTCACAGGTACCAATGTTAAGAATATCCAAGGAAAAGGGTGACAATTGCAGTTGCCCGAGGGAGACAGATGGAAACTTTTGTAACTTAAACCAGTAGCAATAGTTATTTTGTTTGTCATGTCTTACCCCTTTCTTTGAAGGGCTATACTCTGTCTTATTATTATATACTTATTATATAAACCATCCTCCATTTCATCCTTCTGGATACAACAAAACTTTAGTGCTTCTCGGCTGAATTATCAGCAAATCTGGTAACCCTCATGCAGAGTAAAAGAGGTCTCATGCTCAGCATCAGTTTCGTGCTGATGCAATAGCTCTTATTGGGACAACACTACTGTTCCTCACTCTCATACAATATGAGCTTACAGATGTCCTGTGAAGCCTTGTCAGGGACGCCTTGACCTTAGGAGACAACTGCTGAATGAAAGGAAGGTGTTCAGTCACTAAACTCCCAGCATTCATGGGACTTAGGATGAGTTTTGTCTGGGCATAAAACCACGCTTGCCAAACACTAGGGGCAGTGCAAGGAAATAACTGCCCAACAACCAATTATTTCCCTTTTTCTTTGCATTAAGACTGTTATATTCATGAAGTGAGAACTTCACTGTTCTGCTGAACATTCGTAAAACCCACAAGCCCTACATTTGCAGAGCAGGCTGCATTACCTGACGCTTTGTGCCAAATAGCTTTTGTAAAATAAAATCCATACATAAATCTTAAGGAATTAAATCCCTCAGTGGGCCTAGGGCCAATGTCACTTAAATCCCACTTAGACTGTACTTAGAGGTGGTGTGTGAGCCTTGTGCTACACGAGGGAGATAGGAACTGCCCCACAGCATCTTCTCCCAAGCAGAGGGCACAGCATGACCTCCAGGCCTGAGCATGACCCCTAACTTCTGCTCTGAAGACAAAGGGAATGCAGCAATCTGGACATTTTGTACTGCCTGCTGCTGAATTACCCCACTGACAAGCCCTAGTTCCTCCCCTCTCCTTCCTGAGAACTGTATTGGCTTAATCTAGTCCCAAAACTTTCAGATGACTAAATTTTTTAGTCAAGATATATCCCTCTTGCAGTGATCTTCTAAAGAGGGTTTCAACCCTAACTTTTTACAAAATAGGTGAGGATTTAATAGTCACCTGAAAATAATACTGAGCTTTTCCAAAGCTGGTCATTTTAACAGAGTGGTTGCAGTGTCCACTGCATAGGCACTTGCAACCCTGTGCCAAATATAATGACTACTTTAGTTAAGCCTTTTAGCTCTGTTAATCCTTTCCATCTGAGTAAGGAGTGGCATATTGGAAAACTAAGCTGGAAAGCAAACAGAAATGATGAAAAGGAACAACAGATTATGCCTGCACAGAGTGGAGGACATCAGGGCAAAAGAAATGCAAAAGACACCTAAGAGCCTTTAAAAGCATTAGTAGCATCACCAGGTATGGAGTGGTCACTATACTGAGCATCTAGTTTGAGAAGTCCACATAAAAGCATGTAGTTTATATTTTAAAATATAAGAAATAAGTAAACTTAGTGCTTGTCACATGAAGACTTAAACCCAAGCAGCATAAATTAACCATTGGGTTAGATGCTGTGGCATGGTGTTTATGATGAAATGGTTTTTAATACCTTGCAGGTTATGATCCTGTGCCATAGGCAGCAGTTTGCATTTTTCAAAGCCTCTGAGTGCTGGTGGCAGCTTTCCAACAAAGCCACTGGATCCTGAAGTCCTCTTTGCCAGTCATCTTCAAAAGTCAGCATGGGCTGTAGTTGCCCACGGCTGAGCTCTAGTGCCTCTGCAAGAACTGGGTGTTTCTCTTCAGGACTTTGCAAAGTACAGAAGTATTTGTAAAACGTGTATTAATGGAAAGCAGCTACTTTCTAAGTGATGGACAGCTTTACGGAATATCAGTATATGTCACACAAATTCTGGGAGGAATACAGGCCTCCGGTGGAATATTACCATCACACCATTAAAATTGAAAAATACTTTTTATTTTACTTAGAGTTGCCAAATTTTTTGAAATGAACTCTTCACTTCTAGTTTTCATATCAGTTGTTCTTCAACATGCTCAACCAAAAGGTGCTCTCATGTTTGTGACAAGTAAAGCTCTCCACTTTCAAAAATGTTACACTGCTTGCTCTGATGCAGAAGTCAAATTGCTGGGGTAAATTCTCTGGATGCAAACTGTTTGAAAACAACACAGAAATGAAACTCAAATTTCCAGTTTTGCTTTCAACATACAGATTTTAGAACACCAAGACAAAACTGAAAAAAGATTAACATATTCCAAGTATCAAGGAACCAGTCTGCAGTAAAATAATAGCAATAATCTTGTCACCAAGTTTGTAAAAACGCGTAGTAGAAATATCCGTTATATGCTTTTGCATAAGATGAACAGTCTTGTAATGTTTTCACGCAACCATGCTTCAGTGAAGCCAGGCCTTTTAATTTAATATAAAATCTGAGATAAATCTTGAACCCTTATATTAAAACAACATCTGTTGCATTCACCAAATCTCAACAGAACAGCAGATAGACCCGCAGTTATGGAGGAGAGCTCTGCAGTGCAGAAGTGTCTCCATTTACCGCTCCTGATCATCCACAGAGCACAAGAAGGTTGGCATGTCCCAGCAGGAGAAAACACAGACAGGGACCTGAGAGTCTGGCCAGGTCAGAGGATTCATCTTATGGAAAATATGGAAGATAAACTAACTCCCACAACCAGCTTTACCCTACTTACCCTTTCTATTTAAAACCTGTACTGAAGGGAGTTCAGTATCTGAGAGGGTTTAGTTTTGGGGAAGGGATGGGCTGATGCATAATTAAATTATTTCTAGTTTGGAGCGGCAGTACAAAGCCAGGCTCCTGCACTGGGTTCCTAAAGTCTAACCCAAAAATGTCAAATCACCTTGAAGCAGAAAAAATAAACTTCTAAGAAGAAGGTAGACAGAGCAATTCAGTTTGCCTGTAATTGCTTGTATTTCCTTTGCTTTTCTAGTGCAAGACTGCTGGATAAATCTAGTATAATTTAAAACAGAACTAATTAACACTGTACCTGCACATGCATATGGGAGCTTTTTAACATATTCATGCTATTTAGAAACACTGAAGCATTGCACCAAGTTTTTCATCAGGAATTGAGAAACTGCTAAATCTTGTCATAGACAAGGGACAGTCTTACAATATTCTGAGTTGGAAGGGAACCACAAGGATCACCAAGTCCAACTCCTGGTCCTGACAGAACAGCCCCAAGAATCACATCATGTGCCTGAGAGTGTTGTTCAAACACTTCTTGAACTCTGTCAGGCTTGGTGCTGCAACCACTTCCCTGAAGAGCCTGTTCCAGTGCCCAGCCACCCTCTGGTTCAGTCACTGAATGGTTTGTGTTGGAAGGGACCTAGTTACAACCCCCCTGACATCTTCTTGATGCTGAGATGAGTGCCAGCTGGTGATATCTCTGTAATGAAAATTGGCAGTGTATTAGTCCTTTCTACATACATGAGTTCTTGAGTGAACTATTTATTGCTCATTAACACTGTTCCTGTGGTAGTAAGCTTCATTAAGCCATTTCCGTTTACCCTTTATACAACTCATGAACTGGTCTGACTGCTAACAGGGACTAACTTGGGAGCTTGACTCAGATGTGTACTTTCATGGTGCTTCCTTATGCACCTGTACTAGGAAAAAAATTAAATCATTGCAGCCTCAAGAAGACAGAGCTGCTTAATACTGAGAGGTGTGCTGCCATGGCCCTAGCAGAAGGGACCTAGAGGAGGATTGCAGAAAAATGCCATTTCTGTGCAATATGTAGGTGGAATGCAGAACTAACCTGTCCAGCCCAGCCAGCCTGAGCTTCTTTTGACACACAGCTGAAAAACTGTAAGCTGTCAAGGAGGATAAGGAGAAAAACATCACGACGTTTTGCCAGCTACATGGACCCCCTGCGCTCACAGTGACCAACAGCCACAGGGAAAGGCAGCAGATATGCAGGGAGAAGTTTCCACAGGAGGTACTTGGTTCACAGTCCAAAGCGATCCTATGTGAGCCTGCCATTCTGTCGTTCCCTCCAAGCTGATAGACCAGCCGGTGGAAGGGAAGGATGAACTTTACTAGGAGGTGCCACTCCTCACTCCAAACTGAAATGTTATCTGCTCTGGTCATTTGCTTGGAAACGTTTTTAGGTATATAGGGGGTGATATTCTCTCTGTCTTCTCTATGGATTTCTATGGGGTAGGGGAGAGAGGACTGGGAACTTCCTCAAGCAGCTCTTAGCTTGGGCAGATGTTGCTTGGTTACACTCTGAATAATTTTCAAAATTTGTGTTAAAGTCACAAGGGTAAGAGATTTTAAATACATATATAAATTAGAGCTGAGATTGCAGAGAATGAGTTGGTAAATTTTGAAACAAACAAATGCATACAAATATGAGTCCTAGCCGGCCTCATTAAGCTCCAGACATGAAAAAAATACTTGTAACTTCTTTAGTGAAATTTTCCACAGTTCCAGGTCCTGATGGCACAGGTTGGACCTGACAATACAGCTGAGCTGATCAAAGCCAACCGCCCCTGGAAGCTGTGAAATCACATTAGCAGGTTTAGACCCTCAAAAGATGTCAAAGTAACGAAATCCCTTTGCAAATACCAGCAGAAGGTACTTAAATACCTTTGATGAGCATGAGTTTGCATGCTTCCCCTTCTTGCAGCACTCGCTAGTCTAGGCAGGTCCCACCAAGCATATGATGTGTATTTAACCTCATATTATGGGTGTCAGGAAGGACAGAGGTTTCCTTCCCTCTCAGACTGGGGACTGGCTTGTGTCCTGCTTATCCTGCTGAGTCCTCAACAGCTCAACTGCCCCTGCAGATGTCCATGCGTCATATACGTCATCCTCCCAGCCCTGGCTCAGGACAGGAGCCCAGGGAAGCTAAGGAGCTTCCAAAAAGCCGTAAGTTCATCAGGAGGAGTTTTCCTTCAGGATAGAAGACTGTGGTGACTCGCTTGCCATGGGACCGAGGGGCTCCTTCGCAGCCACTACCTTCCTCCTCTGTTATCAGCACATCAATAGTGTATACGAATACTCTGGAAGTGCAATGAAATGGTTATTTCTAAGACTACGAGCCATGTTCAGGCATTATCCAGCCAAAGGAAGGGCAGTAAAAACACCTGACTTTGCAGCAAGTCTGCATGGCTTCTGAAGGTGGGCCAGAGCTGCAGTGAGAGCCTGCCCGAATCAAGTCTGAAGGATCAAGCACCTACAAATCATCCTCCTTGTTTCTCATTTGGGTATTTCATAACTATACGTCTTTAGCGCAGCTATCTCCTGCCCCCAAACTCCATTTGAGTGGCAGAAATATCAGCCCATGCTCCTTACATTTTTTACATGGATTGGCAAAGTAAGGGCAGCTTAAGTTTATGTAAGCATTGGTAATATACATGCCCTTGGTTTGGTTTGCAAACACTGCATCAAATCCAGGTAAAACAGGGAGCTAACTTGATGACCTAAATAAAGTCCTATTGTGTTTTTTTCCACCCTTTCTAATAGTCCTTATCACCATGTTTGTTACACCTCATCATTATCTAAAAAGAACACAGTCTTATATTATTTGTGAGTCAGATCAGTCATTTGAGATCAGTCATTACTACTCACACTAACGTTACCACTATTTTAAAGGTACATTTGTTTAAAAATGCTTTGGTCTTTGTGGTATCTTTAACATGTTGCAGTCAATTTGATACATTAAAATTATGGGAATTTGGGTGCTATTGTTATATTGCTGTTTGTATTTGAATTTTTTCAATTCTACTGTTCATCAACAGAGGCTCTGAAAAGGTCAGAGGGAGGTCTGGTAGACTAAAATCAATCATTTCCATGGTGCTACCCTGCTGAATTAATCAATTAGAAGTGTTTTCAAGGATCTTTCGTGCCACTTCCAACTCTTGTGTATTGCTAGACTGTATATTCAAAGAGTCATGCTACATTAATTAGCTTTGTTGAGGACATGCCTTTCTTCTTAAAAAAAGGACTATTTAGTTGGTTGCAGGAAATCAGTCTTGTCCAATGGGTGCTTCCCTGGATAAATGGTCAAAGGTGTCTATATGAAGGCATTAGGCAAAGAAAATCCATACCAACAAAATTACATCTTATACTTTATATATAGTATATATAATAGAAATATTAGATAGTGTATATATTTTAACATACAGAGAAGATTTGAAACACAAAAGAAAGTGAGGAACGCGAGATCACTTGAAGCTGATTCTTTGGCTAATTTTGTTTCAACTCTAAGACAAGGGATAATTGTGATTTCTCCCTCCATCTTTATGTGACATAGTGTCCTGCCCATATATCAAAAATTACATAGTTATTCTCTCTCTCATTGAATTAAGCCTTGCAAAAATTATTAGTAAAGTATTATCTCTTCTGGAACTATGGCTGGAGATCATAGTCTTGTTTTTCTGGCACAGATACTTTTGAACTATGACACAATTGTTTTGGTATTGCTTTAATTAGCAACCATAATTGCTAATTAAAATGAAAACAAGGTACTTTATGTCTCAGGTATTTTCATTAAATGTAATTTACTTTAAAATAAATCAAACAGCGGCAATAACAGATTTCATGTATCTTCCGAGCCTAAGTTTCTTCCACCATGGCCTCGGTGTGTGCGTATGACAGCAGCGTGAGCAAGGCGGCTGTGTGTGCACCAAGGGCTGGCAGGGTGCTCTGGTGAGCACACCTATGAGAGGGGGTCATCTGGGAGAGTGCTTTGCTCCCCATGGGAGAGGAATGGGACAGATGCCCTTTGATGCAGCCACAAAAAAACCCTCTCCTGAAATTGCTCTCTGCTCTGTAAAAGAGCCTGTCCTGCAGCACATGCATCTGTGGGAGGCTTGTGCTCTGATTTTTCATCTCTTTTGCAGGTTTTGCTCTTGCTGTTGTTGAAAAGCAGAAGCTTAAAACCCTCTTGCTGTGGTGGCAGATGGAATTTGGGGGGCATTTATTCCTTCAAGGCAAAAATGTGCGTTCAGCTTACGATTTCATTTGCACGGAAATCTTAAAATGTAGCTGGAGCAGAGATGCTGTGTTTATGCCAGACCTCTCTCACCACCTTCTCCATAGAAAGTGCCAAAAATAAGAGGCCATTTTTTTGTCTCGGTTGCTTGATGAGAATTGTTCAGTAACACAGAATGTCTGAACAGAAATATGCACGTTGTTATTGCAGATATTCAATTGGAGGCAAGATAGGGCTCAATAAATGCAAATAAATTGCATGCCTGATAAACTTGTATTTGCTGCTAAATCCACTTGAATTACTAACACAATATAGAGCAAGTCCAGTGGTCACAGCTCTTCAGTGGCATATTTTTGATACAGCAAACAGTCGTAGTCCAATTGAGTGGTCCTTGACCCCTGCTCTGTGAGATAAACCTGCCACCTTTTCCTTCCACTCACTGTGAGTCCCACCAGAGACTGTGACTGCTTATTTTCCCCAGGAAGGAGTGGAGGCCTGCAGCCTGTCCTGCCCAACCTGCAGCCATTCTATCCCTTATACAGGGCCCAACCCTGATCTCCCAGGTGCTGGGAATGAGGATCACTGGACTTGCAACCAGTTCATCACAGATGCAGTGCAGTCCTAAAGTCTCACAACAGAATGTTTCCCCTCTCTGCAGGAGAAGAGAAAAAGGTACTCTGGAGGCTGAGATTTTCAGCGTGATACATCTGGTGATCAGCTACCCCCAGATTATGTAGAATTAAGTACAATTTGTCCAGCATTTATGTCCTTGAAAGTGAAACAACCCAAAACAAACAAACCCTGTGAAACTGAGAAAGAGTGGTGTAATTGTCCCATCCTTTGTTTAGCTGAGGCCATAAAAGGACTAAGGACTTTTAACATCCTGCTCTGTCTGCTAAAGGTTAAACTTATTGTGACCTCCTTAGTAACAATCACAGTCAACCCCTTTGAGTGAGCCTGTGTATCAGACCTACTGGCGAGAGATCAGATCTTCTCTCAGATGAAGCCAAATCCTACCAGTTCTGTCTGCAGTCTGTTATTGCCGAGGTTTCTGTAATCCGTTGGCTGTATCTCCTGTGCGGCTGTATGAAACAAGAAATTACAAGGTAACAATGCTTCTCAAAATTTACACAGACTCTTTTTTCAGCTGTAGATCTCTGAGAGGAGTCACCAAAGTTCGGCTCCTACAGAGACCACTTTCATTACAGCGGCTCACTCCCCTCTGGGCTCCAAACTCATGCCCACCGCCTCGCAGATGCTGTGATCTTCTGCCCACTAATTCAAAAAGGACAAGATTGTCTCTATGAGGCTCTTCCCAAGCCATTACATAGCATCTAGAGGAACATATTTGGGGAAAACAAGAGGACAAGACATCAGCAGCCTTACAAAAATGAGCCTCTAAGATACTGTGCCCAAGTGGACCAGTTCCAGCTCCCTTTCCTGACCCTGCAGAGAAAAAAGTCCTACCATGTTCCCAATGTCTTTATATTTGCTAGCTATAAGAAAGACAGCCAACCATAATCACAATGGGATTTGCTCATAGTATTTATACAGCATTTTTCTAATACACATCATAATGTGATGGCTTTTTGTCCCTAAGCATTACACTGCTTAATTTAGATGGAAAAATTAGCACAATTATCAACTGAAGCCAAAAAAAGCCATGCTGGGACGCTTCAGTACATAAAATTAAAATGCAAGATAGAATAATTGCATATATTTTTATTCAGATAATATGGCAGCCTATAAGCAAGGCATTTCTCATCTCCTGTCAGATGTTTTTCTGAGAGTTATGATTTTTATGGGATAACAGCTCCCCAACAGAGCAGAAGCATGGCTACTGCTGGTAGCTGCTGGATGCTCTGTGCTGGTCCTGTACCCGTGCAGGCAGCCAGACCCACTGCCCAGGGATGATTCATGTCCCAGAAATACCCATTTTCAGAAAGCAGAAAAGGATAAAAAGTGTGTGAGAAGCAAAGTAGATTGACTGGAGCAGTGAACAACACTGGGTACCAGGGAATGGTCTCTGGTCTCATGTTAGCACTGGCCTGATCCTGCTCAGGAAAGACCTTTATGCACAGGTGGAAAGTAAATGCACTGGGGTATATGCAGCTGAAGAGTTATTAATGCTGGTGCTCCTCCACGTTAGTTCAGTTTCTATCTCCTTATTACTGTGGTCAAGGTTTGGCATGATCTGGAGGAAGCTGACTTTGGCCTCATTACCTTAATTTCCTGATTTCATGCTAATTAGCCACAGTAGTTTAATGCAAGTCCTGTCTTTTTCTGTTATTAATTTACCACTGATGTTCCTTTGTTAAATACCCAGAGAGGCTATAAATAGAGATGTTGATAAAAATTAATTCTTTAGCTTGTTTGAGTGAGGCTAAATACTAGAGACACTCGTTAACACCCTGCTACATTTCCCCTTACAAGACAGGGCTTCTGGCACCATCCCGCCTTGTCTGTAGGCACCTATAGCTGTCATCTAGAAGCACTCAAAGTATTTTGGACATGTTGCTAATTAAAGCCCAGAGCTACAAGAGGATTTAGGTGGAACAGGCATCCCTGAAAATTGTAAATGTTGAATAACGACGTGATACAGCTGCTTTGTTCTGTGCCAAAACACATGCTGGTATGTGTGTAAGAGCACCATGACCCACCCAGAAGAACCAGCTGCTAGGGGGAATTGTTTGTTGCTTAGGTTTTCCTGACTGAGCTCCATTAAAGGGCTCATGGTGGGAGTAGATGAGTGCTGGTGTCAACAACAGGGCGGACGGGCCCACCACAAAGCCCACATAAATGACTTTATCCTGTGAAAGGGCCTCCTCCTACTGCCTGGGAACATCAGGCTGCTGCACTGAAAATGGTCTCATGTCTGAGAGTTACTGAGATATTCAATAGCCTCTCTTGAAGACAGTAGTGAAATTTTGTGGGGGTGTGCTTACTGGTGAAAATTTTGATGCCTGTGACTTGAAGAGCTTTGAGTAGTCTGAGTCTCAGTGCTGCCAATGGACTAAGGAGGTCAAGTTCCACCAAAGTTGCACTGTGGGTCAAACAGTTTTTGTTCTTTTTTGTTTGTGTTTGATGTTGGTTTTTTTTTAGCCTTTCCATTATGCACAAGCACACAGGACCACGCAAGAAATCAGGAAATTCTGATTTAACAATACTTTTTGAGATCTTTGTAATAGCTTTCCACTGCGCTTCACTCACTTTGTTTTTTATATGTCTAAACTGATGTTTGTAACAACTCTTGTAATTCTGAAAATAGTCCTTTCTCTTCGTTCCCTCTGCCACTCCATTAGCATTGCAGCAATAGTCATGAGGGATTCAGGAATGGTAAAATTAACTTCGAAGCCTCTTTCGCTTTGGAGGATGACAAAAAGACAGTGTAACTGGTAACCTCTGTATTATCTAGTGACCTATTGCAAAGAGACAGTTTTAAGGTGTCAAAAATAAGACCTAAGGTTTGGTTTGGATTGGAAGGCCTCCTGCTGGGAATACATTTGTCTGTGAGTGGTTTTACTTGCTAACTGATGACATTTAGTATTCAGCAATAGGAATAGTTAGGGAGGAGAACCTGGAAAAGCTACGAAGCTGTAGTGTGTTACTGAGATCTGTGGGAGGGCTGGATGCCAGATACAAAGTATTAACTTTGTCATTGTGTCTAATTATATAAGCTATATAATGGGGGGGACAGGAATATAACCAGGTCTTCTTAATTTCAGCATCTTCTAAGTCTGTTCTGTCAATGTGAGGTAGTTGCTCTGTCTAAAAGAAGATTCCTCACAGGAGATAAGGACATATAGTCACTCCCATGTTGAAACTGCTTGAGTTAACAATGATGCTAGTTAATAAGTTCAAAGTATATAACTAATTGTTTCAGTGAGACAAGACCAAAGGGGACCTTCTCTTGTCAGCCTACAGATACAACTGGAAATGCAAAAAACATGGGTTTGGGCACAGAAGCTCTTCTTCAGGCTGGAAGCAACAGACTAACACCAAGTCATGTGTAATGCAGTTGAGTAATAGCTTCAGAATACTGCAGAGTTTATCCTAACGATGCTAATCATTTAGATATCTCAAGGGAAGAGCATGTCTTGTAACTGTGGAGTAATGGGGAATGCTAGACAGAAAGAGGGTGATTAAGTCATTAGCCCCATCATACGGAGAACAATAGGTAACCATCACATTAAGGGCTTAACTAGGATAAGACATGGGAGAATTATTTTGTGCAATGAAATCAATTTCTCAGTTGCATTTATTATTTTTTAATAACAGTAGATTTATGAATTTTACTTCCCAGCCTAGTATTTGGAAATATTTTGTGGACTTACATTAGGTTTTTTATGTTTATGTCATGGTATGCATCAAGAAAGACCCTGCAGGAGGAAAACAGAACCCAGATGCAGAGAGTGCTGATATTGCAGTGTTGTAAAGAATAGCACACCACCTTCCTGCTGTGCCCTGGGCAGACACGTGGCCTTTGGGACATTTTTCTATTTTAGGTGATGTGGTGGGCACTCGTGTGAGAGGAACTGATAGTGCTATTTAACACCTAGCAACCTGGTTTCAATAACAAGTCAGCCCACGAAGCAAGAAAATATTCCTGTTATGGCTACATCTTAAACCTCAGCCTCAAATGTCCTCAACCCCAAAATGATCACAAGTGGATCATTGTAACTAAGTTGCCCTCTCTGCATGTCAATGTGTGAGAGCCTGGAGCCAGTGAAAGGTGTGTGTTATGTTAATGGGATTGATGAGAAATGAATTTATATGAAAGGGGAGGAAAGACTGTTAGACCGGTTAGATCCCAAAGAAACCCTCACTGGCTGCAGCAGACTGGCAGATGAATTTTTCTGCTTGGCTACAACTGGGGTTTTTTAAAACATGGGTTTTTTAAACATGGATTGCTGTTTGATAGGTTCAAGGAGGAAAATGGTGGTAAGGGAAGGAGTGCCTGTAAATGCCTTGGAGACCAAGCATTGACTTCTACCCCTATGTATATTCTAGCAGTGGGATTATTTCCTTTTCCCCCACCTTTCTTCTCCTTTTTTTCTTTAAAGAGGGTGTTGCCAAAGGGTGTGCTATGACAGCAGGATCCTGCAGCATGTTATTTGCTTCCTTCCTAATCAAAATATTATGGAGTTGTTATTGCATATCCCTGCTGTAATTTTGGAAATGTAATCCTCAGCATTTGGGGGATCACATTCCTGCCTGCCATGTAAACTTCCTAAGCAAATACTCTGCCAAGTTTTCAAGTGTTCCAATTTCAAGTTATTTTGATCTTATCTCTGTTGTGTTTCCTTAGTGTATTTTGCTGTTAAAGATTCTTTATCACAGTCAGAAATTACGTAAAATTACACTCGGGATCTGTGAACACAGGCCGTGCAGTCCAGAGCTCTCTCATTTAGGAAGACTGAGCAAAAAGTTACCTGGGCTGCTCTGGGAACTCACTTTGAGAAGAGGCACAGACTTTGTAGCTTTGGTTTGAACTGCTGGAATTTGGCTCATCTAAATTTAATATTCCACATATTACGTACAAAGGTGACCCCTCTAACTTCAGCTAGTTTGGAGTTTAAGTCTTACTAAAGATTGCTAGAATTTTCTAGTCTAAAAGCTACAAAGTTCTTTCGATAGAGCCAAGCTGACAGGGGCATAAAAATAAAGATGTTTTGAGTTGTGACTAGTGCCCATAAATGATACAATAACAGAAATATAATAAATCTCACTTCGCGATTCCTAAAATCTTTCTGTAGAGGGAGGGCATCCTGAGGGAGTTCCCCCAGCAGCTGCTTTTCAGTGGTTGTTGAAATGCCTGCCATGTGTAGCAAGGGCGTAGCTGGTTTGAGACCCCTTCACACAGATTTGCCTGTCAGTTGTCAGCTGTACTGCTAAAGATGGCTCCCCTTGGTGCCTTCCAGCTACACGGCTTGGAAACTCCAGCAGCAGCTCTGGCACAGCTGCACTGCCTTTGCTGCTGGCACATTGATTAATGCAAAGATGGAGAACATCATGTAACAACCCAAATCTTTATGCTGATCCTAGGGCTCTTCCTCCATACTGGGGAAGAACTTTGTGTACTTTAGGATGATTACATATTTGATGATATTTTTTTTTTAAACATCTTTTCTTAACTGCTTGCTGTTCTGCCCTCCTTCTTGGATGTCCAGGCTCTTGCAGCCTGGTGCTCCTAGAGCAGCACAGAATACCGGGGAGCAATGAAAACACGTTCATCCTGGTGAGACTCAGGTGGTGTAACCAAGGCATTCATTTGCACTCACACACTCAGAGACCTATTTCCACAGTCTGAGTTAAATTCAGGGAGTGGCATACAAGATAGGAAGCATACCTTCTAGTATGGCTGTTTGGAAACCTCCATAGCATATCTTGGGTTAATGAAACACTTCACACACTAAAATGATGTACTATGCACAGAATGTACTTGCTTAGATATGTTGAGGTAGATGGGGGTAGAGACTATAATTGATAAAGCAATGAAAAACTGGCTTTAGGAGAAGAGCTTTGGCAACTCTGAGCATCCCATGGAGCAGGCAGGAATATGAGGTGCTAAAGTCGCAGACCAAAGCACACAGTAAAGCACAAAAGCACAAGTAAAAGCACAACACAGACAAAAGCACAAGTAAAACTAGAGGGCTTAACTTTTGTACCTTGGAAGCAGCTAAGCTTGCTGCTTCAGAGCGCTGATGGCACTTTGCCCCATGGCAAGGTGAGCACTGCATTATCCACAGGTCACCGAATGAATGAGAGGCTAAAGATGATACTCATATACAGTAGGACATCAATAGCTCCACTGTACCACATGCTAGTGAGGAATGACTACTCCTATCTCCCACTAAAACTGAGCTTCACACCCCCGTGAAGCAAGCCAGCAGCCATGAGGTCCACATAGTGATTCTGAGTCCTGCCTCATCTTACCTTGCAAGAATGGCTTTTAAAAAGCTTTAACAAATATTTTACATCAGCCACAGTCTTGATAATGCACAGAAAGGCTTTGTTTGTGTCAAAAGCTCCCTGTGATACTGTTGAGACAAGTAGAACATTCATTTATGAGCATTTTTCTCCTCTAGGGGCTGCTGGGGTTGCTGGACCATACTCTGCAATCTTGAGTGAGCATTCCCTGGTTTATACCGTGTCCTTTCTGGGATCTCAAACCTCATGCAAACCAGCATTCTCCTGCTTGGACAGTCATGCAAATAATCAACTCACTGTTATTTTATGACTCTCCTTGATTTTCTCAGCGAGACATTTCTAAGCAGCAAATAATGAAAGCAATACCACATAGCATCATCTCTCTGTGCTTAGCTGGAGTGCTCTAGCACTTGCAGCTGGGCACTGCACATCCCTCAATGTTGGGCTGGCTTAGATATGAACCATCCTGCCTTCCAATTTCTTTATTACTAGTTTTAATAAGCCTTTACTTACGTAAAGTATTTCCTTTGCATATGAAAACTACCAGCAACAGCTGATGCATGATGTTATTCAGCTGAATCAACCCATTCATTCCCCACCACAAATAGCGCATGTTTTGCCCCTCTGTGTCATATACGAAGAGAGTTTTCCCACCAACTCAAAGCTGCTTCATCCGGACACAGTTGTTCTCTGCCTTGTCCTGTACCTCTGTACCTCCCAGCAGCTTGTGTGCTTGTTACATCTCATGTACAGTGTGATATCAGATGCTTGCTAGCTGGAGTGGCCAGCAACAAGCAGAGCTGAAACAGTGCCAAGCATGAGGGCTGAGGCAACACTTAAGCATCCGAAACTTCCCCTACTGGCAGCAACAAGTATCAGGTGTGGTTTGGGGTTTTTTTGTGCAGACCCAGCTGTGGGGTCAGGGCAGGACAACAGGGGACAATTCTCTATCAGGGCATGGGGGGCAGGGAAAGAGGTGTTTGTGGGGTGCCAAGTAGCACTGGGCTTGGGGGACTGGGAGCAGCTATGCCTTGGTTTCATCAAGGGGGCTGCTCACCCATGGCAGTCATCCTGCTGCCCACCTGGTTGAGGTCTCAGAGCCTGCAGCAAATCTGTCAGACCAACCCATAGGATCAACCCCTTGGCACAAACCCAGCAGATTCTGCTCTGCAGTCCATTACTATTATAAAATCAAGAGTATGATATAAAACCACAGCATTCATTTCACTTTAGAAAGGGGATATTGGACTCGAAACCATAACTCTTCTGGACAAGTAAGTATTTTTGTTTCTTGAATCAATCAATCTTTGCTCTTGTGTTATCCCTTTGACAAGCGATCCAATAAAAATCAGGAAAAGGCTTGATGTTATTGCAAATAAAGGCTTCCTAAATATCTTGCTCAGGAAAAACAAAGAGAAAAATCCCTTATCAATATATTTCCTTTAAAATGTACATAAATTCAAAGTATTTGCTAAAAGTAAATGTTGTATTGATGTTTAGTATTAAACTGCAGCAGGGCAGAACGGGGATAGACTTTAGGCAACATTTTTTAAGGGTTCAGACCACAGAGCAGTGGGACAGGCTGCTGGGAAAGGCCAAGATCCCCATCACCCGAGCTCTTAGGGACCAACTTAGCCAATATCTGTTTAGAGTGGTCTTGCCTTGAGGCAGAAGAATTAATTTCTGCAGGTCGCTTCCAGCCCTATTTAATTTTCTGTACTTCTAGATTTTTCCTCTGTATCTCTGCCCTTTACTGCTGTCCCCAGTTAGTGTTGGGTGGCAGCCACCAACAGCTCACAACATGGTGCCAAGGCAGGAAGCGGTTGCCCTGCGGGGTACAGGGGGAACAAGGAGGGAAGCTTCCAGGTGCTCACCTTCTCCCTGAGCCGAAGGAATGGTGATGGAGGCAGAAACACTGTCTCCTGCTCAGGAGATATGGCTGCTCCACTTCACACATCACAGGTGGGGAACCCATCCTAGTCAGCACCGAACAACATCTTCACTGCCTGGGTGTACTGCTTTTATAATCAGGCATTTTCTGTGTTTAGAAAAACAAACAAAAATACTGAAGTGTTCTCCTTTTAAGTTATTCTATGAATGAGATGCTCATCTTTTAGTGCACTTTATTTTTCTGGATTGCCAAAAATCTGCTGACGAGGAAAATTGCTGAGGGTTTATTTTGTGGCGAGAGGACACACAATGTAGAACACACCCTGGGATTTGCACAAGGTGACTGAGCAGCAGCTGCAGTAATTTGCAATTATTTTATTGTGTCATCTTTAACCATTTTTCCTGCTCTTTAAAGACTGACTTACTGTCAGGAGGAGTAAAGTGTTTTCCATGCAGCAGAGAACTTGCTGTCAGGCAGTGACCTCCTGGCAATGGCGCCACCATGCTCAGTTTCTGCCCTGAAAGGACATTTTGCAATGTAGCTTCAGCAAGAAATCACTCTCTTCCATTCACTGCCACAGATTTGTTTGATGATTGTGGGTAAATGTTTTCCTGGTCTGTGCCTGAGTTTTCTCAATTCTCAAATGTTCATGAGAAAGTTATGTGGTTGCTGAGTGTTTGCTGCTGAAACGGGATTTACCATGGCCACACAATTTTCAAATCAAGTGGAAATTATAATTGATGATCATTTCTGCCTTTAGAGTGTTGCTTAACTTCACTGAGATGGTTTTGTAAGGTTCAAAATGTCTTGTCAGAAAGTTACTGGGGATCTCCTCTGAGACAGGGATTTTCAACTTCAGGTTAACTTTCAGTTAGGGTTTCAGCATCTCTTTCTGTAAGGAAGTGTTTCTCTGAGGTCTCCTACACAGCTACTGAGGCTTATCTGGGCCAGGGACTTTATTTAGGTGATGCTACTTGACTTGTTCTCCAAACTCCTTCCTTCCCTGTTCCTTTTCTCCTTCTCCTTTCCTTCAGTGGAAAAATTTGGCACAGATGTACCCAGGTTTAGCTGGGGTACCCATGAGTCTGCCCCACTCTGCTTCTCTCCTTCTGTAGTCCCATCACTTATCTACAAATTAAAAATAGTCTGCTCGAGAGCTGTGTTTCCAGCCCATAACCAGATGAAGTGATTGCATAGCCAGTATGAACTGGTGTTTGGCTAACAGCGATTTCGTGGGATTTGTGTTTGCTCTGTTACTTGACCTTTTTTAAAGAAAAAATATGTCTTCTATGCCTAGATAAAAATATTAACTGTATACCAAAAAGTTGTACAGCTCTGTGTTCTCACCATGGGCATTTTGGGCATTCTTTTTTCTGTTCTTCCTCGTTAATTTTTTTGTTTGCATCCTTTCAAAGTATAGCAATTGAAAATTTGTCTTTGGAGCTCAATTCCTGCCACCAAAGTAAAAAAAAACCTCCCACTGTTTGATAGCAGGGGAGAGAATTTGTACCAGCAAAGATGTGCTCAGAAAGCAATAGCAATATATTTTTTTTCTCACATAGCTTGTAACTTCACTCCTTTTCGTAGGGCTGATCCCCCAGGTGTCAATTCCCAATTACTCTGGAGTGATTAAAGATACATGTAAGCCAACTCCTTCTGCTCTCCCTCATCCCTTCCCATCATATTGAAAGCCATAAGAGGAAAAGCTGTTTTTCCACCCACCTTCAGTCCATTGTTGATCACTAAGCTCTTTTGTACCCAGTGGTTGTGGATGCTGCTGTCAAGGTTGTGATGCTATAGCTTTCCACAAATTCCTCTGAAAGCAGCTGAGACGGATGGAGCTATCATGCCGGACTGCTCTGAGGAATGTCACTGAGACCTTGTTGAAAACCTCTGGCTGAGGGACTTGTTTGCTGGTTACATTTTGCAGTGTCTGCAAGTTCCAGGATGGGTTTGGGGCAAAAGCAGAGGGTGGGAGACTAGAACTGCTTCCTCATCCTGAAAAAAAACCAGGGGGGTAGCCCAAAACCAAAATGCTGACAAATGTGTGCATGGTGCACACTTGTCTTGGTGGGATTAGTGTTTACTCAAGTCTTGTTTCGATCTACAGTGTTTTGTGTCTGATGATTTTTTGGCTCGGGCATGGCTTGGTAGCAGAGGAAAGCCCCTAACTCCGGCAGCCCACATTGACTTTTGGTGCATCGAGCCATTAAAAGCAGGTCTTTTTGTGCAGCTTGGGATGCCAAGCTTTGATGCTTCCTAGCCTCCAGGGACAACTGAAAAAAGGGTATGTTCTACTCCTAGATCTTCCTGTTCCAGCCCTTTCCTCAGGACTAAGACACTCCACAAAAAAGCCATGCTAGTAGTATTTTGAGAAACAAAGTGCCATA
This sequence comes from Chiroxiphia lanceolata, assembly GCF_009829145.1. Lineage (NCBI taxonomy): Eukaryota > Metazoa > Chordata > Aves > Passeriformes > Pipridae > Chiroxiphia > Chiroxiphia lanceolata. The sequence continues at coordinate 61,931,344 of NC_045637.1, read as the reverse complement.
ATTAATTAAGGGGAACATTATGAACACGATCAGAAGTGAAACTATGCAAGCAAAGCAGAGAAAAGCTCCAGGCAAAAATTACTAATGCTGAGTTCTTGGGCCTGGGAGTGTGTTTCTTTCTGGGGCAGGTGACAGCAGAGCTATGGGGCCCAGGCAGAGAGGTGTGTGGAGCAGAGAAAGAGAGCCCAGAGCTGAGCATAGAAGGGCTGAGCCAGCAGTGAAGGCATTCAGGGCATTTTCTAGCCATGCTTTCAGCAATACATTCATATAGCCTTATGGCTCGGGACGCAGGTGTGTAACACCTCCAGTGCCTCCAAGTGCCACTGGGACTGACCACTGAATCACCATGAGTGCATCAGCCATCTCAAAGAGGATTGTCTTCTACCTGAGAGTGTTGTCATCTCTTGGCTATTTGGGCCATGCCCATCTGCCTTTTCCTCCCATCTCTGTGGTTTTGAACTACTGTGCAGGTCCTGGTGGTGCTCCGAGCAGCACCATTTTTTTTATCCTCTATTCCTTGTCCAGGCAAAGTCTTGGTACTGCTTGCAGGTACCTATAATCCTCCTTGCTGAAGAATACCAGTCCTATTATTGTGTGTCTGTCCCTGTGCAGTTCCTGAGTGCCATCCACCATGCTCACCTTTAGTAAGGGCTGGCTTTCTTTTCAAGTGGCTGGGGTTTGTGGGTTTTTGGTTTGGGGTCTCTTGTAGGAAGGGTGAGGTGAAAATGTAGGACTAGAAAGAAACCAAAATGACGTCTTCATTTATCCGCTTTTAAACCTGCGTGGAACCTCTGACCATTTCACCTGTTTGCTAAGGCCTGTACTTCTGTCACAGACAGAAACGAATCCCTGAGTGACAACATTTCTGAACCAGGAAACTTTGAACTCTGTACATAATATCTTCTAACACTTCATTTGAATTTGGGCAGCAGATAGTAGACAGGAAAACAAATACAGCTCTTTAAGGTAAAGCTCAGATTAAATCTTTCATTTTACACTCTGTGCAGATTTTATCTCCTAAATATTTGATGTTATCCCTCAAATGCCTACTTCCTGGCTCTTCGTTTTGCAAGTGATGAGAACAGATCTAGTCTAGCAACTCTGTATCTTCCGAACAGATCACAGTGTATACTTGTGCTGGCAGTCATTGTTTCCTTGATGGAGGAAATGAAAGGAATCAAGTTTTTCACTATCTTGGTGATAAGAGAAATTCAATACCTTCATTGCCTACGCAAGCAGAGAGTCTCTTTTTAATCACATAGTACTAAAAGCAAATGAGTTTACCTCTAGATTTCCTACCATGGATTCATAACACGGCCTACATTCATCACACAGAATAATGAATAAATAATGTATGAAAAATGCCTCCTAGCTATGAGTGGCATCGTTATTACAGGAACACATAGCATTTCAGACTCAAGAAATCTGAGGAAACTCACTGAAATGAGTTCTAAAATAGATACCATAAAAATTCACAGAAGGCTGGTATGAAATAGAGATGGCTTCTTCTCACCAGAAATATTGACAGGCTATTAGCAACTGGAAGAAACCAGAAAGAGCAGGAGTAAGAGCCAGAAGGTGCTGCAAAAGCACCTCACACCCAGTGCTGCCAGTGGGTTTGCTGGCTGATGGGTACGAGTTCGCCCAGTTTCCATAGGCACTTCAGTCCTTGCTGTGAGGCAGCAACCCAGCTGCTGGATAGCAGTCACACAGTAGTTAGGTCTTTATTACTACATTTTAATTACAGCATTCTCAGAAAAGGAGAACCTCCCCACCTCTAATATCCACACCCGCTGGATAAATCAGTGAGGGAACACCATGAAATGTCACATGAAATGTCCCTTTTTTTAACCTCAACAGTGGCACCAGGAGGTGGTGTGCCTGGCTTGTATTGCTATTTTGAGGTTGTGATCTGGTGCCTACATAGCCATTTTAGCTTTCTTGTGCCTCTCTTAGCCCCTTAGATGACAAGCAGGTCTGTCCCTTGAACTTACTGGTGGCAGCTGGTCCTGCGGCAGAGCCCAGGAAGGGTGGTGTAAGGAGCTGCTGCCTGTGCAAGGAAGGACTGCTGTGTGGGCTGCCCCTGTCAGCCTGCTGCTGAGCTGATGCCTTGGCAAGGCTTGCCAGGAATGACAGACAAAGTAACATAGTGGAAGTACTAAAAACCCCAGTCACAAAAGAAACTATATTAATGCACTGCATGGAGTTAGTAATTTGTCTGCTGCTGGGTTTTGAGCAGTAAAATGAATAAAGGCAATAAATAACCAGTGAAATTTAGTGTGTTTGTAAGTCATTCAATCAGAATCCTGTACACCTTTGTATGCAGGAAAGTACTCATAGTAAATAGCTTTGTAGCAGTTCCCTTGCTCACGAAGGTTTTGTGTGTCTTCAGCAAATCTCGTGTCTTTTGTTGGTTCTCTTAAACTAGCTGTGGCATGCAGACATCTTTCTGACACAAGCAGAGCTGCCTCACTGCCTTCTGCTCCCCAGAGTGCTGGTGAAAAGAGTTATTTGTCTCCAGCTAAGTTATTTGAGTCAGTTTTCCCAAGACACCGAATCCTTCACAAGCTTTTATTTGTATTTGGGTAATTAATCAAAGGAATTATTTAGCTGTTCCCAACACATACAAAGTATTAACAATATCATATGTCAACCATTCCTGCTTTAATACACTTTAAATACTCAATTTCCCAACTACCAGTTGACTGTATGTGAAAAGGAAGCAACACCATATATGAGCAGAGAGTTCACTTCCAGTGGAAACGAGTGTGATGATCCTCTGGGATGCTGCAATTCTGGCACTTTGAAAGACCTGGAAGACCATTCCTAGTTGCAAAATAAGAGGAAAGGACTGAAAAGGAATCTGATCCTTGGTGTATTTTGTACTTCTATTACTGACAAATAGCTCAGAAAATTGCATTGCTGCCAAATGGAGTCAGGGTGTCAATGCATGGGGATTGGGTCATGTTTTCTGAGCCTTTTTCACAACAGTCTTTGGATTGAATCCCTTCAGCTTTTCACTTACAGACTGTGAGATTCCAAAAGGCTTTTTATGTTGTTCTAGTTGAAATAAAATCTCCTCCTTGCTGAAAATTAATTATTGAGCATTCTGCCACTTTATAATATATTTATGTGCTCTTGGGAACCTCTCTCTGGTAGAGCACAGAAAGCATCATCTTAAACACAGCTCAAGCAAGACAAGTGCCCAGCTCTGCTTTGTGATGCCTTTCCTGCAAGTAGATCAGGAGGTACTGCAGTCCACAGGCAGTGGCTAGTGCCCACAGTGGGTATGTCCATTACTGGATCTTCTGAGCACTGGCTATGAAATGGAAGATAAAGAGAACCCTGATGTTCAGGATGGCTGCTACTTTTATGCAAAGTGCTTTGCTCAATGGGTTTTCCTCAAATTCAGGTTAAATGAGCACTGTGCAAGCCTGCAAGGATCTGTATTGCATTTTCTGCTGAGTTTCACAGCTGAGCTCATGCCCATGGCAAGTGTAGCTTCCAGGGGTGTGCCAGGCACCACAACTGGCATCTGCCATAGCCCACTTATTCTCCTGATCCCAAAGGGACAAATGTGCACAGTGAGGTATTTTAGTGACTTGTTTGCTTCTGGCTTGTGAGAGTTTTTTAAACAAATATAATTTTACTGTCACATATGTGTTAGGTAAGGCCAGCTAACAAAGAGCAGTCTGGGCTGGGGACTGGAAGCTCAACAGTTCTTGCAGTAGTCCTCTCCACCAGCATGAGCCAGCCACTGAGGGAGTGCATCTCTATCTCAGGTGGCTTTGCTCCTCTCATTGGGATGTGAAGCAAGAAACTGAGGGACGAGAACACACCCACAATCAGGTCTGACAAATGGAGGCTGTTCTGTGCAACACAGCTTTGCTCCACCTTCCCTGTTCTCAGAAAAGAGGGTTTGAGCAAACAGGGGTTCCTCACCCCTGCTTACTTGAGCTCACTAGTGCCAGGCAGAGTCATTTGGCTATGGGTGAAGGTGAGAAATGAAGAAATAGGAGAGCATGGACTGAAAGTTCAGTATATTGCTTCCCTGGTAGCTTTCTCTCTTTCTCTCTCAAAAAGCCATTAAGAAGGTAAAACCCCCAAACTCACAGGGTTGGGTCAGTCCTTCTGTTGCTGTTACGCCACTAACATATTTTGTGATCCTCCTACGCTGAGTTTCTATCTTCTTATACTTGACCTTGACCACTGGGGAAAAAAAAATATATCTGGCAGCTTCAAATTCAGAGATTCATTCCATAAGTTATTGTATCTTCTAAAATGCATTCTCCTCTAAAGTCTTAATTGCAGTCTTATTACCTGCCTCAAAAGTTTACTTTTGGCCTTGAAAACAGAAACAGCTGTATTCAGGCACACTTACAGGCACAGGGACACTTACAGGCACACTTCAGAGACCCACTGAGACCCACTTGGGCCTGCAAACACAGTGGTGGTGGATTACTTACCTAACTGCTAAAGTAACTGGAGACCAGAGAGGATTTCATTAAAACCTTGAAGATAAGACCATTTGCCTTGCTTTAATCAATCACAAGTCCCCAGACACGGTACAGGGACAAGTGGGCACACTGGGAAGTGGTGTTTGGATGAGCTGGTGTTCAGTAGTGTCCCAGCCTTTTGGAACAAGGAAAGAAGAAAAAGAGTCAGGCTATTAGTCAAACAAGGCACTCAAAGAGAAAATCTCAAAAAATGGGAAAAAAAATTAAGATTAAAACTTTATGGAAATTTCAGTTTCCTAAGCTCCTGTGTGAGGAGGCTTACAGGGGGTTCCTTCCCACCTCCAGCTTCCCTGCTGCCTGCAGTCACAGCCTCCCTGTACTGTGATGCCTCATTTTGTCTTCTCTGTTCATTGACTGCATGTTGGAACAGCAAACTTTTTGGGTGGAAATAACATTGCTTGAATGCTAAGAGGAAAAAAAAATCACGATTTGCTTTTAGAAAGAAAAACAGCAAAACCAAAGGGCTTAGATCCACTCAGTCCTTTATTCAAGATGCAAGCCCTGAATATCAGCTCAGGAGTGTAACCATATTTGGTTCATGGCCAGCTGCATAGGCCTGGCTTGGGGGGGCTTTGCCAGCTCACCCTGCATAAAGGAGGTATGAAGTGCTGGAGGAGATTCCCCCCACATTTTCCACAGCAGCCTCCATTTTTACAAACAGCTTCCCAGAGACTGCTGGCAACACCTGGAAACCCTAACATAAACTTGTCTGCCTAGCATCTTTCTTTAGTCTCTTCTAAGTCTTAAATTTACCAGAAAACTTGCCAGCAAGATTGAGAGACCAGATTGAGATTAATTTAAAATCTGGCTGATGAAAGAAGGCTCAGACGGAGCCAACGCTGCACTGAATATGTCACCAGCTGCCTTTCTTCTCTGCTCTCTGCTCCAAAAGACAGCCTATCTACTTCAAACAGGCAGCCTCCCTTTTCCACCTTTCTCAGATGTTTTTAAGCAACCTACTTTCACTGGAGAGCAGTGAAATGAAATGTGAGACCTTCTGGGCATCAGCTACCAGGAGAGTGCCAGTCACCAAAAGCAGGCGGTTTTGGACAGTTACCAAAGCTGCTGCAGAGGCAATTCTCCACGGGGAGGGGAAAGGTCCAGAAATTGTTCTCAAGCAGCTTTGTCCACACTGTGAAACCCTTGTGAAAAGGAAATGGTCTTCCTACGTGTCAGTTTTGACATTGCCATCCTGTTTCTTGCTTGTATTTCAGCATGCTAATTGCTTGGAAAGGTGGGGGGTAAAAGATCTTATACTTAGATCTTTGCGTAGGTGCTGTTGCTAAGATTTTATGACAGGAAAAAAGAAAAATCCTTTTTTCTTTTGACTTTGTATTTTATACCCATCCTGGCCAGACTATGAAGAGGAGCAGGAAGGAGGAGTACCATCCCCATTGCCCACTAACCTGGGATCCGGCAGGAGGAAAGGGTGCTGTGGCAGGGGGCAGACACCCAGTGAGAGGTGGAGAGAGGCTCTTCCCAGGGCTCTGCCTCAAACCATAGTGATGGCAAAGATGAGCTGCTATGCCCTGGGGAGGGTCCGCTGCTGCCCACCAAGCCAGCCCTTGCCTGGGCTCCTCCATCCCTGCCACCCTCCCTGGGCAGTATCATATCTCTCTGCACATCTCCAGGACTGGATGGACAACGTGAAGTCAAATTGAGATAAAATATACTTTACCACTCCCCCCCACCCCGAATTTTTTTCAGGGTTTTTTTGTAGCACTGTACAGAGAGCATGAAGTAGGGCATGCTGGTGTGTCTTTCACAATAGCTGCTTTGTCACTCATGGTAGATCACTACTTTGCTATCACCAATTTCTTGTAACTTCTGCAGTTTTGAAGCCTGTGTTAAGGCTGTTAGATCAACCATTACGCTGTTCTGTCCTAGAAGAGCCAGCCCTATCCTGCTTGGGATATGCTAGTTTGTTTCTAGTTTTCCTTTTGACCAGCTTATGTTATTTTCTACCAGCCATGAATATTATTTCTGAATTGCCTGTTGTGTAAAATACTAAAACTCATTAACACCAGACTGAGCCATTTTTTCTTAGAGAAACTAGCTCCATGGCCCACTGATGTTTAGGAGAGCTTCACACTAGCTTCAGTATGCCGTGTGTATCTGTGTGTGTTTGGTCTCTACATAAGAGTTAAACTTGCTAGAAAAAGAAAATTCAGGAGATGCAAACAGGAAGAAAAGTAATTGCATGAAGTGCCACATTTTGCAGAAACTCTTATTGCTATTTTTACTTTTCTGTGTTGTACCGCTCTCTCTGAAGTTGCTCTCTCAGCAAACAAGGCCAGGATGAAAGACAGGCTGATTAACAAAATCAAGGCTGCTGAAGTATCACTGATGCAGTGGGTGGTGATCTTTCCCTGAGCCAGCTAAGTATTAATGCGGCAATGCAGCAGGAGAGACCCAAAACCGTCTCTATGTACAGTCAGTGGAAGGATTTAGGTATGTTCTATGAGTAAAATTTGTTCAGGATACCATGGTCAACAGTAATCATTTAAAGGTGGAAAAGCTGCTCTCTCCATCTTAAACTACTTTATCTTTTGGGGGTAGAGATTGCAGATGCATCTAAATGTTTGCAGGGATTTCCTCATTCTAAGATACTCTACAAATACTGTCATTGTTTGCCCACCCAGTTGCCAGAATTTCTTCCTGAAAGACGGAAAGATGGATGTGACTTTTGACTACTTTCTTTTGAGGTGCCCTAAATCCAGATCCCTTCTATTGGGCACCTGTGCTTTGCAGGGAAAGGAGAAATGTTCCTCTTCAGTTAAAAGCAAACAAAATGACAAATGACAAATAGGTCTGCTATGGTCATTATACTGTTTCTGAGCTGCTAATCACTTCAACAAATTGCAAAAAGTGACACACTGTGCTAAAAAAAAAAAAGCTTAAAAATCCTCTTTTCTGTCCTGCTTCACAGGAGTAAAAATGAAGCAATCCCTTCAGGAGAGCTATTACCAGCCATGCACCCATCCAGCCCCCATGCATGCCCTGTACCACTTGCTCAAGGAGGAAGGCAAGCAGGGTGGGGATGCCTTGTGGTGAGATTTCCTTTACCACAGGTTCCGTTCTCAGCTATGCTTTTATTCTAGGGCTTCAAAAAATGGAGAAGTAAATCCTGCTGTTGCAATTATTCGGAGAACTCGATCCCAGAGTGGTACCAATGTACCAAGAGGTTGCAAATATGAAGTGGGGACATTTTTCAGAACAAGTTCTCAAAAAGTCACCTGAAATACAAAACAGAATAGGCTGATCTCAATTTAACCTTTTTTGTCCTTAACAAAACTGTTCTCCTCTGCTACCACATGCACAACAAGTAATATGAGAGCTTTTCCATCCTTTGGAACCTACTGTTTGTTTTTTCTAAGCCCAAGATGCTCCAGCTTTAAGACAACATTACTGACTGTGCCGTGGTCACCTGCAGTGCATGGGTTGGAACAAGTAACTGAGAAAGGATAAAAGCTTGAGTGCTGGCACTGCCACTAAGTTTAGGCTTAAATGATCAGATTCCTTGTGATGAGATGTCAGGGACAAATGGCCTGGGAGAGACCACCTAAGTCAGGACCAGCAAAGCTTTCACAGAAAACAGACTGGTCTAAAACTGAACTACCTCACTGGTGTCTCCAGCCTGGGGTGAAGCTGATGCCACACTGTCTTTGCTGTTACTAGTGTGAACTAAACTGAAGTGATGCCTTTCTATAAAACAGAGGAAGTTCAAGGTTTGGGGCTGTTCCAGCTCTTGAAGATATAAAGTCTGTGTTAATGAAACTTTCCCATTTGACCATTCAGATGCCACTCTGACAGTCACACTCTCATCACCTGAGACTTTAACTGCTGAGACCAAAGTCCCTTCACAGGGGTAAGTTCCAGTGAACCAAGGGATCCCCCATTTGACTCCTTACACACACCACACTCACACAGACAAGTTTCCCTTGCCTCTCAACCCTGGGTTTCCCATAGCAGAGTCCCAGATGTCTTTCTTCTTTAGGTAATTTAATTGCGGTGCGGTGACACACTAACAGCTCAAGCTGGCTAAGAGGGATCCCAAACAAAGGAATCCCTGGGCTTTTGTACTCTTACAGTCTATACACCTGCTCTTCAAGCACCTTTTGGCCCAATGGTGATTTGTGGTCTGGGGTCTTCTTACTGGGTTCTGCAGAGTCTTTGTGGGACTGGCCACCCCACAGCCAGCCAGTACCGCAGCTCTGGCTTGCCCTTTCTTAGGATTAAATGTCAATGCCTCTGACATTTTCCACCACCCAGGGCGCAATGTGCAGCTTGCACACCAAGCTACCTGCACTAAGTATATTCCCCAACATTTGGCAGAGAAAATCCTGCCAGAAATGACCTGTGGTTACCTTTCTGTAACACCATTTGGAAGCAAAGGCACTCCGTGAATTTCGTACTCCTGCCTGCAACATTATTTGCAGCAGCAATTCTTTATGTCCACCAGACCCTGCTAAGTGATGCTCTGCAAGAAAGCCACAGAATCTTGTTGAACAGTAATTTATAGCATTTTAGGAACTGATCAAAAGAATGCATTGTAGGTGAGGGGGAAATGCTGAGACTTGGCAGTGTCCTGGGAATGGAAGCAACTAAGTCAAACTGCCTTAGAGAAATGCGTGCATGCTCCTTTGGGAGCTGCCCAATTTGCCGGAATATGAGAGAATGTCTTCGAAAAATGCCTTGGGCAGAGGGAAAAAACCCACATTGTCTTTCAAAATATTTGGGATCAGTACTGTCAAGAGTCATCTCAGACCAACAGAAAAAAACACTGCTGATTGGAGGTGGAAGAAGCAGAGAAGACTAGGGGAGAAGGCCAACTCCTGAACTCCTTCCAGCAGCTGGAGAAGCTGGAAGCACGGTTTACACAGTGAAGATCACTAAAGTCCCCCAAACTGAATAGTCTACAAGCAGAATTATTAGTGTGAAGGAGTGGCATTTATCTACAGACATCATTTGTTTGACAGTGTGACCTGAGAGTCTAAAATAAATGACCCAGGGCTTTTACTCCATTTCTAATAGTCTACCTAAAGGGAAAAAAAGGGATTTCATATCTTTATGGAAATATTACTAAAATATTGTTGTGAATCATCTTGTGATATCCTTTGCCTGAGATGGAAGACATATAGATGAACAATGAGATGAGTTTCTTCCCTGTATTTCCTCCAACAGTTAAGAAAATTACTACTGGGGAAAAAATGCTTGATTAACAAGTGCTACTGTAGAGAAAATTGGAAAGGTCTTGTAACTTTGGCATAGGCATTAGAATGTTGTATACATCTATTTGATCAATCTTACAATTTGTTCACATTGATAAAAATATTATATAATTGATGTGTAACCTATAGTAAGACATAAGGTTTTGATCCTTAGCAGGATTGAGCATATTTGTTGGTTATGCTGGGGATAACATGAGATAGCTTCCATGTTATCATGGTATGCAGATTGCTTCTCTTTAACAATTTATGGTAACAATCTGAAATACTTCTGAGAGAAACCCATGGGATTTAATCATCCAAGGATGAAAAACCCATCATCTATTCTTTGCTGATGACAATGACCTCACTGGATCACAGAGGAATAGGTGTGAAAATAACTAGAAAGAAAGAATGAAGGCACAAGCAACCAGACATGAAGATTTCTTATAGAAGGAAAAAGATGGTAGGGATATTGAAATCAGTTGAAACTGCAAAAATATTCCCATCCCAGTCAAGAGCCGCTGGAATGTGCTGGACCCCTCAAGCAGTGGGAAAATTTAGCACTCAGCTGCGTGTCAGTGAGACATAAATCTAAAAAGTAGAAATCCAGCATTACTCAATAGCTGCTCCAGCAAAACAACATTGGAGTCTAACCTCAAGAGACCCCTACTCCCACTGCCCTCCCCTAAGGCAGAATCAACTATTCTTATATTATTCCCAATAGCTACTTGTCTACTCTGTTCTTCAAAAGATTTACATATGCTTTGTAAGTTAAAGCAGCACTCTAATTCACTCAGTGCTGACTCACCCAAGCACTCTTTCGCTACTTCATTGTCTTGACTGTTGCAAAGTGGGTTTTTCCTAACTTGCTTCTTCCTAGTTTCTGCTAGTTTGCTACCTAATCTGCTTCCTAATTTGCTTCCTCCATTCTACAGTCTAAATTCATGACACCTTGTGCACCACAAAGGTGGAGAAGAGGACTTGAGTACTGCTCTTACATATTCATCCTCTCCCTCAAATGAAGTAGTTCCAGTTTCTCCAATCTTTTCCTAATTTTCCTGTTTCCTAACCCTCAGAGCAGTTTGGTCACTCTCCTCAGGACTGTAACCGAACAGTCTCTATCCTCCTTGAACTGAGATGTCTGAAGGCCCTGTTCTCCCCTGGCAGAGGCCTTATTAACCTCAAACACAGTGCCTGAATTACTTTCTGTCTCTCCCTTTGATCACATCTGATGGCAAGCTGCCATCCAGCTGCCTCCAGCCTCCTTTCTGAAAATGTGATATTAAGCAGCCATTGCTCAGCCTGTCTTTGTGAGGATTATTCTTGCTAGAGCATAGAACTTCACATCTCACTCTCTTACATTTAATTGTTTCCAGACTGTTTCTCCAGTTTGTCACTATTAGCTTGAATTTTGATTCTGTCTTCCAGTGTATGTACACTCCTTGGAAGCCTGGCATCTACAATTGTAATGAGCGTGATCATATCCTTTGTAGGATATTAAATACTATCTAGGATATTAAAGTATATGTCGAATAATACCAGATCCAAGGCCAAGCCCTGCAAAATCATGTTTGACCATTTGGTTATCTTTTGATAACAAACCACTTGGGAACTACACAACTGAGCACAATTTTCAAAATTATATTCATTCTGTAGGAGTTTCATCCAGGATGGTTTGCTTCCTCCCTGCAAATTGAAATAATATTTTGCTATGAGAAGGTAACGATTTATTTTCATAGGCCAAGTATTACTGAAATGGAAAAAGGCTGTCTTAGGAGAGGCCAAAATCACCTTTGATAGGCTGGTGGGATGTGCTAAGTATTGTAGATTGCAGTGACACACCATAACGGACAAAGATACAGCTTACCTCTAGGGCATACAATGGATTCACTGCTCATAACTGTGGCAGGGAACATGAAAAGAGATCAGTAGGGCATCAACAACATGTGCTGTGGTTCCTGCAATGTGTGTGTGTGCTGGGGAATTGAGTACAATGCTGTGTGCAGAGCTCTCCCCAGGCCCCTAAACCAAGGTGTCCAAGATGGATGTGGACAAGAGCTGGGCTGGGGAAGCACCCTGTGGTTCTTTAGCCATCATGCCTTTTGAATAGCTCAGGTGTATCGAGCTACATCCCAAACTGGCACTGCAACCTGCCTGGCACAAGAGTGCAGTTTTCCCACAGGCCAGCTCCTACACTACTTCATCTCCACTGTCTAATGTAATACAGGGGTCCTCAGAAAATGCTGTCCTCTCTTTCCTTCTTTTTAGCTCTCCAAAATACATGGTGTGTATTTTATAGCCTTGTGAAGATTTGTGCACAGGGCTCCTAATGGCTGTGAAGCTGTGTGGAGTGAGTCATGTCTTCTACTGGCCTGGCCTGCTGACTCTCCTTCTGGACAGTAAAAGAGAGAATTTGTCCCAAGTTTTCTCTAGAACTGAATATCTCTATTAAAAAAAAAATCAACAACAAAACTGTTTAACTTTTTGGCAAAAGTTTCAAGAGTTGGAAAGAAAAAATTACACTAAGCTCAGTCAGAGACTGACACAGACTATCTAAACATAATCTAAGTCCCTGGAGTTTCTGTAACTTGCAAATGAGTTAACAACTAGAAGAGTTATTGTAATTCCATTCTCCAGGTTTCTGCGGAGCATGTTTTGCAGGAGGACTGAAACTGCAGCAATATCTAGAGCAAAACTTTTACAACTAGTCCAAATCCATGTGAACACTCACTTTCCCAAACTGATCAGCGTCAACCACCTTTTCCTAGGTTCTCTTTCATACTATCTCCACCTCAGGGTCATCTGCCCTTCCTTTACCTTTTTTTTTTTTTCCTTCTTGTTTTCCATGTAGATTATCCCCCCAAATGGAATCTCCACCATCAAAATAGCCCCAGAACAACGCAAGGGACTGACTACCCCCTCTGACACGCAACTTTCCGTATCTTGAGAATCCTTCTTGCACTGGAACAGAAGGAGATCTGAATAGGGCAAAACAGTTTCGGACATCTCCCTGATGCACCAGCACAGCAGGGCAGAAAATGGTCAGCTTGTCTCTCCTGCTGCTTGTGGAGATGATGGTAATTTAGGGTAGGGATGAATTAAAACAACCCCATCCAACATTTTGAAATGGCACAATTTTTTACACTTCTTTTTCATTAGGAATGCCCTGTATCTGAAGATAAAACATCAGAACACTTGACTTTTCTACTGGATCAGACATTCTAATAAAGTAAGTTGCAGGGGAAGAAGAGTAAGGTTAGAGTAATTTAAAGAAGCTGCTCTGAAAGTTATCTCCTCTTGCTTGATCCACCCTTGTTTTTAACATTTCCCCAGGCTACCCCACTTTTTGTTGACAGGTTATGAGAGGATGGGTGGTGGCTTTTTCCGAGAGCAGCATCAGATGTGGTTACATGAAAAATACGCACGTGAGAGCTCTGCAGTGGATGCAAAACTGATTAGGGGCTTTTTTTGCTCTGAAGTGGGGCTTCATTAGCCAACGGGCAAAAGGAAAAATTACTGTGTTTTAGAACAAAAAGCTCAATAAGAAAAAAAATACATTTTGATGCAAAAATATGGCTTTGTTTGTTTCACGGAACATTCTGAGTTGGAAGGAACACCCAAGGATCATCGAGTCCAACTCCTAAGTGAATGGCCTGTATGGGGATTAAACCCATGACCTTGATGGTATTAGCACCATGCTCTAACCAACTGAGCTAATGTCAGGGGCTTCTTCTGGAGACAGAGAAAAAAACCCCCAGAGATGCTACAAAACAAAGCAAGGAGGAAGGCACTTTGTTAGGCTGGATGGTTAAGATCAGTAAGCAGCAAAGGCATGGGCACACGGACTTCCAGGGCAAAATTATGCTGCCCCAAAGGCAAACATGGAGCAAGGAGAAGGGGGGCCTGGGTACCCATGTGAGGAGTGGTTTTGTCCATGTTAAATTATTGTCTTGAGGGAAAGAGCATCGTGCTCCCTGGGGGACAGGTTTCTGGAGGAACATCACATGCTGCGAGCAATGTAGGTAAGGCTGCCGTCAAGGGACGACGTGGCAAACAGGAACGAATCAAAGAGACTCCTCTTTGTGCATCTGCAATGGAGGCTGAGTCATTACCATTCATCACCAGCCTGACTGGTGTGTTCATTCTGGTGACAGTTGTTTTCGGGAGAGAGGACAGCTTTTGATGCCTTTTAATTCCTGAAAATAAAAGAAAAAGGGCTGTCAAGGTAACAGGCATCAGGAGAGGCTGACTGAAAACAGTGGGTAAGGAAATAACTTTAAGTCCCAGGGAAATGCAGCACAAAAGGGAGCTGCCACAATAACCAGGACAGTGTGGCTTGCTCCTTCACTTTTATGCAGGAAGCAGTAAATGGCTAAAACTTCCCATGCTCAGTTTGCAAATAAGCTTCAATCGCAGGACAGCACAAGAAAGTTAGCATTGCTGTTGCGGGGTATTTTCTCTGTGATTCTTCCTAATAGGCTGTCTGTCTGGTTTGAGTGCTCACATCTGTATTTGTAGCATCATTCATCTTGCAACTTATCCAAATCAAGCCCAAAAATCTTTCTCAGCAGACCAGGAGCCTCTTCTGGCTCACCCCAGTCCTCAGAGACTGACGTGCTCCACAGCACCCCAGAGCAGTTTAGCCCTTGATTTTACAGGGGCTCAAAATTTCTGCCAACCACCTCCTGCTGTTTCTAGGAAACCATACGGCAGTGGCTGCCCATTGCTGGGAGTGGCTTTTGCCGGGAAGCTTTAAGGCAAGATACACCCTGTGACTGTCTTTCCTTCAGCACTTCTCCTTTCCTTCACCCCCAGCATCCATTTCACGTGCTGGCCCCACAAGGCTTTGCAAGCTCAGCAGTTCCCAGCTCTGAACCTGGAAGGCAGCGTCTGGAGAGGTGCTGACCTCCTGTGCTGGCATCCCCTCCCTCTGGATTAATTCTTTTCCTCTGCAGCTTTCATGTCTCCATCTCTTCTCACGCCTCTCTCATTTTTTTCTGCTTCCCTTCATCAACCCATAATGCAGTTTCTCTCTTTTTATGACTGTCTCCATCTACTCAGCACCGTGGCAGGACGGCCTTACTGAGGCAGAGGGATACTCCCATGAGCACAATAGGGAGCAGCTCTAATTAGAGATGATCCTTACCTGAAGAAATCACTTCAAATAAGCAGAGCAGGAAAAAGAGTGAGGGGGGAAGTCTAGAAAGAAGAAGTGACTTCCCCAAGCCTGTCCAGTGGGACCAGAAACAAGACCTCTCCCTTACCTATTGGGCCAAACTGTCATCTTTACTCTGTGGGGAAATAGCCAAGGGTAATTTTAAAGCAAAGCAAAGACCACGGGGACCCTCCTAAAAACAGAGTTCCTCAAGAAGTCTTACTGATGAGGCAGAGAAACAACTGGGCAGTTAAACCATACTGCCCTACCAAACAGAAGCCCTAGGATGCTCTTGGCTTCTACCACATTCACCTAGGAAAATACAGCTTTCCTACCCTGGCAAGGCAGCAACTCCCAGGTTGTGCAGCCAAGGCACCTGATGTGACAGTGAGGGGGAGGCACAAGATCCATGGGTTGCAGCACCACTTTCCAGGGACCTTGCATCCAGAAGAAGGCTGTGCTTGAATTGGTAAGAGGATTTTCACTTTCCTGTGATGATCAAAGTGCTGCCACAGGATTTGCTAATGAACATGACCTGGGCTGAGGTTAGGTTAGGTGCTCCAAATGGACTTGTCCCATCTTTTCTCTTGTCTTCTCCATCAGGAGAAGTTCAACTTGTGCGCTGCCTTGCAGAAACCCACTGCTAGAGCTATGAAAAAACCCAATATAATAACTAGAGATGAGCTCATGATATCTGCTTGTGATTCATCATCCGGAAGCTGCAGTGAACATGACTGCTGTGCTGGGAGTCTCACTTCCAAGGGTGTGGCGACACATGCAATTACTAGACTGACTAATCACAGCTTAGTAGAGGTTTACTGTCATTACATTCTAACTTCTGGTAGCAGCAATATGAGGGGACTATTTGTGCTACGCTCCACAGCTATATGTGGACAGACATACACATGAAATATCCTTGAGTGGACTGATGGAGACAGCAGGGCTATGCAAGGCTCAGACATTACACCTGAAGGCCAAATGTATTTTTGTGAGAGTTTGGATTAAGTTTGTAGAGAAGGTCCTCTCATAAACTGAGAGACCTGACACAAAGGAGTCAACTTGATATATAAAGGTCAGGAAACACAGTAACTGAATGGACCAGTGTGATGACAAATTAGTAGTGACAGAGACACTCAAATTATATACCTATTATTGGCAGACAGTGAGTTTTACTTTGATGTTGTTCTGTTGTACACCTGATCAGGAAGGTCTCTTGGTTTGGTAATGCACCACAGACTGATAAGTCTAACTGCGAGAATCATGTCCCTGCTAAGGCATCTGCCCAAGGGACAATTGCCATCACCTTGGCTTTCCAGCTTGTCCAGATGTCCATTGCCCTGGGTCACCCCAGTGTGGGTGAGAACATGTTGTCACTGCTGCTGTGCTAAATAAAAAGTTAGTCCCCTGAACACATGGCACTGAGAAAGATGGGGGGTTTCCTGTTGTCACACTGTCCCTGGGGTGAAAACGAGTTGCTCTGCAGACCCAGCACGGTTAGTGGTTCCCTGGCTCTATCTCTACCACCAGAAAACATTCACATTCATATGCAAAACCCTTACACAGGCTGACAGGGCTTCACTGCTACAGCATTCAGCAACAGGGCAGGGTGCGTTTTAAGCCTGTCCTGCCTGTCACTGCTCTCAAAATCAACTTCTCTCTCAACAGTAAAGACACTCAACCTCAAAACTCATCTCTAAGGCTGGCTGTAAAAACAAGAGGCGTTGTTTGTATGAATGAGATTGTTTTCGTAAGTGCAGATGCGGAAGCTGTTACCACTAAAATGTTTAGGCAGCTGGTAAAAGGAAATAGTTGAGCTGCAGTGTAGGAACCAGTTCAAGCACTCAGCTCTGGCTACTCCCTGAGCTGTGTCCTTTCCACGATGCAGCACGCCCAAGATTTGACTGCACTCGGAGAAGAAGATGATGCCTTTGAGGAAGGTAAAGTCATCTTTTATTAAACTAATCCTTCTCCTACTCAGACTAGAGGCCGGTTTCTAGCCTGGGTGGTATTTCTTGAGTAAATCTGAAGTTGTCTACGGGCTCCAAGGTCACAGGGTGACCAGACTTTCTTTTTCTCCTGAGAGAATGGAGAACAAAGGGACTACAGATACAATAAAAATACTTTTCCTCAAAAAGGAAGTTACTGCAGAAGAAAGCTGGGGGGACACCCAGTGTGTTTTCTACAGTGGCTGCACTGTGCAAAGCAGCACGTTGGGCATTTGACACCACAGGTGCAGCTGTCATTAAAGTAGTAGGAGCTCTTTGCAGGGGCTAAAGGTGATTTGCTACTTAAATTATTTGAGCAGAATTAGTGTCCTCCTCTCCGACTGCCACAACCTGGGGTACTAAGCCAGTGTCATAATTTCTTATCCCTAAAACTGCTTCTACTGGTGCTCGATTCCTCACTGCTTGCATCCTGTGCCGCCATTTACATGTGTACTCAGTGCTACCAGGTCAAAATTGCAAGATGCAGGTAAGAGGACTCAAAGAAGGAGAAAGAATCTGGCCCACGGTGTCTAATTTCTGCCCCTGCTCACTGCTTTGCACTTGAGCAGGGGCCAGGAGGAGAACTTGCTCATGCAAATCTTCTCCCGGCCCCCAGCCCTCCACAGTTTCCAAGGGAGTTGAAGGCACAAAAAGCTGCCTGGATCCACTCCAAAGACTGTGAACCTTTAAACTCACTTTCAACACAGCTTCAGCAAGCCTCATTTAAACAAAGCTCAGCTGCGGTTGGTATGGAAAACTTAGCAGTGAATAGTGCCAAATCAAGTTATCTGAGCCCCAGTGAAAGGCACCAACTCTGAAAAGAAAGCAGTTTCAATGATGTACTGTCTGTACTCAAATACATTTCTCACGTCTATATGCCCCCACTCTTCACCCTGTGTCCCAGTCTGGGCTCAGAAGGGCAATGAATTTGCAAAAAGAAGAGGGCAGAGCATTTGCATTATGGAAAAAGTGCTGATAGTCCAGGGAACACCTGATGCCATTGGGCAAATCAGCTAGCACTGAAAGTACCCTGTTACATTCCCTGCATTCTGCACTCAACACAGGTGGATACTGCTTCCCAGGATAATCATCCACATGCTCTTACTTGATATGGACATTTTCAAGTGCTCTGAAGAGCCAGTGGGATTTAGGCTTCATTGCTGTTTCTGAAACCTTTAGCCTATGTTCTTAATTAGAAATGTAGGAAGGAAGGAGAGAAATGTGTTCAAGTTATTTGACACATATATTGTGTTATCTGAAGGGAATGATACACCATTTAAAAAATCCTTTCCAGCCTCTCAGCTAAGTTGTTTCTGGCAGGGCTGATCCTGCAATAGCTAGAGGCTGATCCTGCTTTTCAAAGGCAAGAACATTTTAAAAACCTCTCCATGACCCTGCTTGGAACAGAAGGTTGGAACAGATGACCTCCTGAGGTCCCTTCCCACCTGAGTTATCCTACGAGGCTATGAGTTGGTGACAGCCTCTTCAACTCACCTACATGTAACTGGGAAAAAATGTACCCCAGCTTCTCTCTCAGACAGAAGGTCTGTTGGCTCCCAAATCTGCCAGCCAGAGAGCCCAAACAACACAGGCACAGTGATGGCCTTCCCCTTCACCACCCTCTCCTTTTTTTTAAACAGGTTAGCAGGGAAACATTAACTTTTTGGCTCCTATTTCGGGAGCGCTGTTGACCCTGGACAACCCAGCTCTCTCCCCCGGGCTGGGTGGGATCCGAGCAGGGAGGAGCAATGCCTGTTTCACTCACAGGGCAGCCCTCGCCTGCTCATGCTGCAGAAACCCAGGCGCCAGCCAAAACTTAGTCACAGGTTTTCAGGCCAGATGGAGGCGTTTGTCAGATGTTGAACTCCCAGCTCAGTGCAGACCACAGCTCTTAGAGCATACGCTATTTTTTATTATTTTCCACATCCAGATTGGTTTGGAAAACGGTGATGGCAGATCTCTGTCCACCTTTTGAACTTGTCCCAATGCTTAGCTACTGTCACAGTTAAAGACAACTGCATCTTATTTCTTCTAGCACTGATTGGTCTAGTCTTTTGAAGTTAGTTTTCCTTCTTGTCTGGGGAGAGCTAAGATCGCACTGTTTTTTGTGAATATAAACATCTCATTTACTATCTACAGAATGTATTCAGACCACTCCTATCCTTTGCCGAGCAGACTGTTATCATGACAGTTTCCTTATAAAGTTTTAATCTTTTAAGCATTTTCATGTTCTTGAGATCAGTTCCTTGGTGGACACCAGCATGGAGCCTAGTGCTCCCAAACTGTTAGATCAGGGACAAATCCAGAATTTATGTGATCTGTTCACTCATACTTTATAAACATATATATCTCAGGATCAGTTCAAGGGTCTGCTTAAGTCTTTTCAGGTGCCAGCATCATGTGAGGGTCTGTTCTTCACCAGATTTTTCTCTATAATCTCCAAGTCTTTCAGAGTCAAATTTCTCAGGACATAGTCAATGCTATAACTATGGCTTATCTCCTTTACCCCCAGCTATGCCCATACTAGAGCCAGACGAATCATCTCACTTCCTTAAGTAGCCTGTTCTTGGAGTGATTTACCACTTCTCCAGACATCATGCCATCTACATATTCAGTCAATCACTGTTTAAAATTCCCTTTCAGGTCACTGAAGTGAAAAGAGTCAATCCCATAGGGAAGAACCAATCTCTGTATGTCCTCACTAGAAACTGGCATCCCTGATGGTTTCTCAGCCGTGTTACATCTATCAAGATCTCATGCAGTACCAAGTCTTATTTCTTACAGAAATCCAAATACACTATCAATGCAATTATTTTCTCGAAAATTTTAACTAGTGCAACTGATTGTATTCCATCTCCTTTAATTCTGCTTATATGACTCTTACATCAGGTACTCCATAAGAAGGCCAGGACCACTGCCAGGCTATCACATCATTAGTGACACAACATTAACTCATAGCTCTCTGGAATTCCTCTAGTGTTTCAAGTTTTTTGAGAAATCAACAAGAAGTTCCTTGAATAACTCTTCTCAAAACTACAGTTTAAAATTCTCCTTTGGGAAAGATAAAGGGGGAAATGTTTTCCCATTGATATAGACTGTAAGCTGGCACTGATATTTTCCCACATGCAAACCAAAACATTTGTTGAAAACTTCTGTATTTTCTTCAGCGTAATTGATAATTCCAACATTTTCATATACTTATGAGCCAGTAAGCATAATTTTTCCCTATTATACATTGAAATGGCAAGTCACAGGGCTGGGTGTGACCAAGTATTGTAGAACTATTTTCAGAAAAAATCAAGTTGACTCTTGCAACAGGTATTCAAGGCTTTGAAACATTTGTCCTCAAAGAAACTTTGTTAGCTAACTCTCTTGTTTTCTAATAACAGCCTTGCACTGACATTGTGCTCTCTCCTTCAAAGGGTCTGCAGAGGCTTTGCAAGTGACTGTGCTTAGGTTCAGTGAAGCACAACTCCCTCTCCTCTGCAACCAGGGCACAGCTGTAGTATGCAAAAGTTTTGAGAAGAAACTCTTTTAGCCTCTTGAAAGCACAGTCAGTGATAGGTGTTGTTTCTTTTAAGGCCTTACTCACTATGTTAATTCAAGACAAGTGTCTTCAGTTAGTCTTACATTTTTCTTAGGTCAAAACACCTACTCTGGGAAAAATGTTGTTTAAATTTTAGTGACTCTAAGTGCCTTTAGATTCTGAAGTTATATTTCATTAAAAAGAAATCCCTTTCTCTAGCAGGAGGTTTCCCCTCATCACTGTAGCCAAACAGGCATGGATTTTCCCTGGCTCTGTCTAAGATGAGGAGCCAGGAATGCTCCTGTGGCTCCCAGGCCCAGAGAGGGAGGGAGATTTGGGCACGAGTCAGCTCTCTTGGCAGATTCTGGTTTCCACAGGAGGAGAGCTGAGGACTCACACTGAGGCATGATGCCGTCACCCCAGCACAGCCTCTGACTGGGACTAGAGGCTTGGCACAGCAGGATCTCCTGGGTCAAGGAGCCACATTTATGCACAGAATTTGCAAACACTCAGCAAACACAGCAAGCATATGGGTCCAAGTATCTCGTTAGCAGTGATCAACATATTCAAACCGAGAATGAACAGGAAAAGTAGAAATTAGGCTATGTTTTATCACAGATCTTTTCATGCACCTGCTCTACACTGATCTCTCTTCACATCTCTACTTCTCACCTCCGTTATGTGCCCTCTGGTTGCAGCTGGGGTAACCATGACCGGCCTCGCAGACCATAGCTGATGCAAAATCCCATGCATGTTTTCAAGCTGTGGCAGAAAAACCCAAAACTGTCCTTTTCCTTGTGTTCAGTAAGAAGGCCCGTGCTCTAGTTCAGTAGACCTGAGCCCCACTTTAAATGATGTGCTGCACAGTCTCAGTCACAGGGCACTTTCCTTGCCCAGGACTGATGTGCTGTTATGGCATAGAGATACATTCCAGCACTGCTGTCCATCAAGGCTCCCAGCATAACAGTAACTGCATCAAACTTTTAAGGTGTGCTTTAAAAATGTGCCAGATGCCTTTACATCCTTGTAAAGCCTGCCTGCTCCTATAGGAGAGAAAGGAGTTCTAGCTCTGGGGTTTGGGATCAGCATTGAGGTTTAGCTGAAACGAAAGATAGCTGCTGTACATGGTTGTATGCACTGCCTGCACATAATGAGGTTAGAGGTATTGGAGAAAAATGAGGATAAAGCCTTGGATGTTGACTTAGAGTTGAGACATATTCTTTGTTCAGCAACAATTCAGGTTAAGCCACTTTTCCCCTAAAGCAATACAAGACACTATACTTCTCTTGGGCATACAACTGCAGTGACTTGTCAAAATGTCACGCAGGGACATCCATGTCACAGCTTGTCTGTGACCCATGGGACCAGGTTTCTTTCCATGCCTTATCTAGCTTTGCTTTCATGAGCCCCATCAGGCATGACCCCTCCCCACAGAGCACATCAAACTAGTGCAGCTATAAACGAATCATGTCTTCCAAGAATGTTCATGTGTGCATATCATTATGGGTATTCCAGCAGATGCCTACCTCAGAGATATACAGAGATACAGTTTTTCCTGTGTTTTCATCCCCAAAAGAGACTACTTTTTATCCAGCATACAAGTGCCTAATATCTCAGAAGGCTGTTGTAAGGATGAGCAACCTTGCAACGTATCAAGCATGGGAGCTTCTCCTTTCTGACTGCTGGGAGAAAGTGGATCAGTGTCCTGAAAACATTTACAGGTCCCACCAGCCCTACTTGTCCTTTCGGCTTATCTCACGTTCCTGAACATGGAGAACACGTGTGCTGTACTTGCTGCAGCTCAGAGGATAAGTCCCATCACCAAGGCAACAGTGTCTGCTTCATCCAGATAGATAGACTGTAGAGATATTTGGCCTATAAACTCAGATTGAAGCACCTTTCTCCAAGAGCATGATCAGACTTATTTAACACACAGTACAAGGCCATCAAGGAAAAGAAGGTGCTCATTTACAGAGCATTTTTTCTTATTCCTGTTTACACTGAATGCTCCGCTCACCTGCTCCTTGCAGCTGCTTCTTTTTGGTTGTGATCCATGAGTGGACACAGAGTTATGCGAACTGAGGAGAGAGCTTTTTTTGGTTGGAGGAGTCAGTGCAAGACACCCATCCCCACCCTAGGCACCCCCACACTGACCCACCCACAGTGCTCCGACCCGTCGGCACTTCCAGCTGTCCTGGGCAGCTGGAGGGCTATTTTTAACAGGGCATCCTGCTCCACATATGAAGCAGGAAATTTTGAGTCCATGAGGCCTGAAATAAAAAAAAAAAAAGATTGAAATGAGAGACACTTTCTGCTTTGTTCTCTCTCTATTTTTTAATTAAAGATCTTTGATCTTCTTGGTGTTTCCTTCTCTGTTTCTTGAAGACAATATTTTTGGTTCATATCTGTTGACAATATTTCTAGATCGCTAATAATAACAACAGTGAGGGGAAAAAACAGGTCAAATAAACAAGTGGCATTTAAGCAGCCCTCAGAGAAAAGAGGAAGGTATGTACAAGCCAGAGAGAAACCACTGATCAGGTGTGCTTGGGGCATCTTCTAAGCTTGCAAAACAAGTGTCTTACTAAAGTCTGAAGCAAAATTGCCTTCTTTTTCACCCATTTTTCCCCTCCTGTTTTTACATAGTGTATTTACAAAGCTCTGTGAAACACAAGCTTTTTGTCGCTCAGTCCCGTCATTAAATTCACAAAATAAATGTGGCTTGGCTAACATGAGCAGGTGGCGTAAACAACTTCACCCCTTTAATAATTCGAGGCACAGCTCAGCTGCCTGTGAAATGAGCTTCCGCCTGCCGGGATGCTAAAACCAAAGACTTGTGGTTGGTGTACCAAGGGTGTGACAGGCACTAACAACTGGGTCAGGAAGTGCAGAGTTAAAAGACAAGGAGTGAAAACAGTCTGAGAGCATATATTAGAGAGAAAGAGAGAGAAAAGAGCAGTCAAGCACTTGACAATGTCGCAGAGACACTAAAAAGTTAGTGGTGGGAAGATTTCCCAACAGTAGGGAAATATATATATTTCAGCGTTGCTTGTGAGGGTGAGGGGTGTTGTCAGGCCTCACAGAATTTTAAGCAGTATGTTCTTGATCTGGCATCCAAGAGTGGAGAAATAGTTTGAAGTAGGGGTTTATGCTGTGAAGAGTCACTGGTATTCCTGTGTCTTTGGCAACTGGAAAACAGGTGAAGAAAAACCACTATGTAAATCCTGAGCATAATAGGCTTAACTCTGCATAACTTCCAAAGGCTGACATTGGCTTACTCTGGTTTAATTGTGGGCAGTCTGGGAATTGGAAAGTTAAGAGACCCAGAGCTTGGAAATGATACCTAGAGTTCAAATGGTTGGTAAAAAGATAGAAAGATAAAAAGTGAGGTAGAAAGAAAGGAAGCCACAAAGAGTGAGAAAATAAAGGGGTATTTTGGGGAAACCCCTGGCCTTTACTGCCTATGTCACAGAATTGCATAAGCCTGCCTAAAATTAGTCACAACCCATCTTTCAGAGAGGAAAATACACTCAAAGTAGCCCATCCCAATAAATGCTTAATTTCATAATCCCAGGTGCAATGACCACCCTGGGAAGCAAAACCCAAAACTGCCCCCAAAACTCAAAGCTCTTTGAAGTGCCTATAGCACTGCACACGAGAGCTTGCAACAGCTCTCCTTTCATCACACCAGGCTGCTTCCCGGGCCAGCCCTGCCTTCCTGCCCACCCCGTGCCCAACCCCAGGGGAAGTCACACGCAATGATGAGCTTTTGTGCAATACCAGAGTGAAAAGCCCTCTGGTGTCCCCTGAGGAGTGTGCCTATGGTTCAGGTATGGCAGCAGCCAAGCAGCAATCCAGAGCTTTCCTGGAGAGGTGTCACAACCACCTGTGGCAGAGGAGAGAGGGATAGCCTTTCTTGGGGAGGTCAGTGGGATGGCTAAAAGCTCTGTGACTTTATTTTCATTGACATAGACATTAAGTTTTCGGGGACTCCTGCAGGACCTCAGGGAGATGAGCTTATAAAATCTCACATATTAGCCCTATGGCTCTCTGAAGTTTGTGATTAAGATGCCAGTGGCTAGCAAGGCTGACCAGTGTTCAGGCTCTACAGCATAAATGGAGCTTTGCTCACATCCTTCTCACTACATGGTAGCTCAGGGCAGTGGAAGGGCTCTGTTGTGAACGTGGATGTAACTTACTTGACACCGTGTTCATTTTAGCAGGGTGGTTGTGACTGTGTAGAAGTGCAGTTTGCCAATTGAGAGCTCCTGAAAGTTTTGAAGTCCCACTCACTGCATTTTCTCATGCAACCAGGAAGAAGAAAATGTAAGGACAGGGCCCAGGTAATGGCACAGAGCTAACAGAGATAGCACCGAGCAAATAAGACTTTTTTCTGCCTTGAACATCACCAGCAGACCAGAGGTCACTGTGGTTTCTTAATGCTGGTAATGTAAAGAGCAGAGCGAACATAGCCTGCTTCTTCTGGGGAACCTGTGAGTTCTGGAGTGTCATGTGCAGAATCTGTCCAATTTATAAATTGAATGATCCAGGAACTTAGGCTTACATGAGGAATGAAGGATTGGGCCTTCACACTGAACTAACATACTTGCTTTTCTTGAATGTCTTGGAGAAAAGAGAGATTTTATAGATGTAGATAGATTTGAAACTAGATAGCATTTCTGAGATCCTCCTACAAACACATGCAAGGAGTGCCACACTAGCACTTTTTTTTTTTTTTTGAGAGGGGTGGGAATGTTGAAAAGAATCCATATAAAAATATTCTCAAAGAAAAATGAAGCCACAGGAGGAGCAGAGCACTCCAGCACTGCTGAGCTCAGCTCTGGAGTTGGACGTCTGTAGCTTTTTTTTTAATTTCCCTGTTAAAAAGCAAGCAGCTCGGGAGGTCCTGATGTGCTCTGCCTCTTCTGGCACTCTGGGGAGCTTCCTGCCCACTCTATTCCTGATGCCTGTTGTGAGCCAAGGAAGAGTTAGCTTAATCAGCAACACCAGCCCCTGATTAGTGCCAAGTTTTTGTCATTAATCACTTCAAAAATCACTGCACCAAAAATAGTTCCCAGGGTCAGATGTTCAAAAACTGGCTAGCTTTCTCTGGTGTCATTTAACTTTAGCTGCAAAGCTAGACCACACCCCTAAAGAAACACTTCTTATTTGTTTTACATTACATATTGTTTGTAAATTCTTTTAATTCAAATCTACTCATAGCCCCAGTGACATGGTATGAAAAGCTGCTCTTCACCTTTTTTAGAGGAAAAGATTTCTCCAAGGGGTTAAACACCTCCAGGTGAAGGCAGGCTGAACCAACAAGCAACCTGTATTCCCTCAAGACATGAGTGGACGTACTGGTCTCAGGGTTTAGTCGTGAGCTTCTCCGTGTTGTGGACCACCCTCTCTCCTTTGGAATCTCAGTCCAAATACTTGGCAGATGCACTTGGGGCTCATTACATTACAGAGGCAGCATGTTCATTGCGCTCCCCCGAATGGCATTTTGTGTGTGCTGCACTTGTTTTATATTTGCTATATTTAAGCCACAGAAATATGTGCTGATGAGAAGAGGGAAGTGACAGTATCTTGGGGGCAGAAAGGGAATTAAAATCATTTCTCAGTGCTGCAATCCTCTGTGCAGAACCACGGACTAGGAGAAGGAAAGAGGAGCGTGGTCTCTGACTGCACCAAGGACCTCACTGGGTCACCCATGCTGCTGTGTATCTAGGAATGATTTCAGGGCAGGTCTGGTGTTACATTAGTGTAACTGAGGGTGGAAATTGCCTGGAGCTTGTGCCCCAGAGCCTCCTCCTGGGTGTCTATCGTGAAACTGCCATGTTAGGGACATACAGGAACACAGGTGCACAGCACTGCAGGATTCATGCACGGGACTTGATTTTTGTCTGGCATTATTTGTTCTTTTCCTCCACTCTCAGACGTTGCAGCCTTCTCCTACCTGACAACCATTTTCCCCAGACCATGCCCATCATCCCTGCAACTTCTCCCTTCTTAACCATGACCTGTGGAACAACTACTGGGCAGGAGGAAGGCAGTCCCTGTTTCTACACTGCTGCTGGAGGTCACAGCCAGGCAGGCCAAAGTCCTGAGTGCTCCTGACCTGCTTTTTCAGTCATGGATTGTTGTTGACATGTCCTGTAATGTCTTTTCCCTTATAATACAATCCTTCCAGGCCTGCTGTCTGCTTCATAGCATGGGGCTGACAAGTATGGGGCTGGAACAGCCATGTCTGAGACTACTAACCAGAATGTGCTTGGACATGTAAAAAGAAAGATTTTCTCCTCTTCTGTGCTTCAGAGCTTGCCCCAAATTTGCCTTGCAAGTACAGGTGAGGGTACAAGGAGAGTCTGGAGATTAACATGGGCTGGGGCCACATTTTAACTGCAGTCCTGATGTAACCAGCAGGTTTCAGCATTACTGCCTGGTAGCATGGGTAGAGATGGCTTCAGTTCCTAAGAACCCCAAACACAGGGGGGATCTCAGCCTGTTGTCATGTTGGAAGATGAAGGTTGTGGCAGGGAGCCAGGTCTGGGCACTTGAGAGCCAAGAAACAAGAAAGAGGCAAGAGATTACCTAGTGATTCAAGAAGATCCCAATGAGGAAGCTAGAAACATATTGACTTTCTGTCTACAAAGCCAAATCCATTCCTGGAGATGGCCTTCTTGATCATGTTGCTTATATTGGGACAGGCTGTCCTGAGCAGGTATCTCACATGCTGCAGACCCATGGAAAGCACTGGGTTCTACTCTCTGCTCTCCTCTGGGGGAGGTGGTTTTATGGCTATCCAGCAGCAGGACTTTAAGCCAGTCCATCACCAACCTTGTCTGACAGTCAGGCTCCCAAAAAGTAGGCTAACAGCGTCATACTTGTCTCTTCAGATCTCTGATCCCTCCTGTAGCTTTGATCATTGCATAGCATAGCTGACTTCCAGCTGTCCAGGAAAGCAAAAATTAGTTTCCAGCAGTTTTTTGTGTGCCTTAACTAGAAAACAAGGAATGCTCTTGAAAAACAAAAGAGGGAGAAAAAAATAAGGCTAGAGCTGCTGTACTAGACAAGCCATCCACACACTTGGTGTGCACTTAAGAGCGGCTCAGCCAGCTCTGGTTGCTAAGCAGTCTGAGAAACTGGAATGTGCTTCTCCCTCCAACCCTGCATGAACATTGGCACCCAAAATCTGCCCAGAAGAGGCATTGGGGATAATTTTGAAACAGGTTCTGGGGAAAAAAAATGCAACTGGCGGCTCATTTGTCCTGCTCCCTCAAGTTACATATGTGAGGGCAGGTAGGGGGTATGCTTGTGCATACTCCTTTGGAACTTCAAATGATGTGGGTGTGAAGTGTTTTTCATCTGAAGGCAGCTATCTCAGACCACCACAAATTCAGCAAGGTTGGACAAAGAAGGATTACTTGTGGGAAGGGTTATCTCATGTAGTATATCAAAAGATAAAGGTGACTCCCCTTTCTGTCCCCAGCCCTCTTTGTCTGCATCCATAGCTGTTCCTCAGTATACCAAGTGTGTCCTGACCACCATGCTACAGGACACAACCACTGCACTATTCATTGGTCATTCCCAAAAAGCATCTGGCCAGAACTCCCAGAAGACTGAATTTGTTGCTGAATTTGTTCCTGAATCATTGCAGAGGATCAGTGCTGGTAACTTTTTCCCACAAAGTATCCTGGAGCAGCAGGTGGAAATCTTTGCAAAAGCAACATCATGAGAAATTAGGAACTTGAGGGTGGAGCAGCAACACTGTGATGGGAAGTAAAAGGGGGGAAATGGTTGCACAGTGGTTAGAGGATGTCAGAAGTGAAAAACAACTGGGTATCAAACTCTTTTAGAAGGAGAGCAAGTGTTACAGGATGACAATGAATGCAAGCTAAATGTACTGGGCAAGCTCGGCTGACAAAGAAGGAATAAAAACTGGCACAGGGTCAATACAGAGAGCAGTAGGGGCAAGGTGTAGTAGAATTGTGGCAACACTTCAGTATGTTTAGTTGGAAAAAGTAATGGTGAACATGGTTATGATCAGCAATGATCAGCAACTTAAAGTTCACATCTTGTCCAGATTTCTCATGGCAGGCGTCAGACTCTTGTCTCTTACCTCTCCCCTAAAAGCTTTTCCAAGTGATGGCTCCAGTACCTGCCATGTTCCCCAACCTCAAATATGATCATTCACCTCTGGTTTTTGACCAAGGTCCCCAGGTGAGAGCAGTCAGGTTTGCACCCTGTGTTCCCACAGAAGGCTTGCCTGGGGACGATACCTGCTGGAGATGTCCTATGGGATGTCCGTCAGCATTATGAAGATGCCTTGTGCATCCCTTATGAGTGTGGGAGATACACAGAAACACAGCATAAAGGAGTTACAACAGAAAAATATATAAATTGTCTTCCTTAAAACCTTGATCAGGCCTGATCTACCTCAAACAACCAAAACACAAAGTTGTGGTCTGCCCCCCCATCCCCCCACTTCCTTTGGCCTCTTGATCGTCCAAACATGCTAATGAGAGACCTCCATGTGAATTCCTGTCTGCATGGTCTGCTGAGCATTGCCACCCACCACCAGCCCTTGCTTTCAGGTGAATGAAGTCACGCAGGACTGAGCTAAGTCTTTGTATCTGCATAATGGACATACATCCCCACAGCAAGCAGGAAAATTGCAACCATGTTGCACATTTTCGAGTGGGTCCGCACAGAGTCCTCCCACAGAGTATTTTATGGGGGAAAGAGAGTTTCCCGCAGACCTCTGTCCAGACTACTGGGTCCTGCTCCCCTTTCCAACTTTGTCTAGACACATCTGCAACAGATCTGAAAGCCTCCTGTTCTGTTGATTCACGGTATTCAGTGGGCTGGAGCCTGTGCCCCGTCGATGGGAAAAGTGAAGTACTTCTTGTTACATCCACCCCCCAGAGCGACGTGTAACTGATGCATATCAGCCAGAAAATCCTGCTCAGCCCCTTCAAGAAGCCTTCTGCGTGCCTGGGAGGGGCAGAGCATTTAGATGTCCCCTGACTATAATCTCTGATAATCCTGATTTACTATTCGACCTGGAAGCAAAGGCTAATAGAAAGCAAAGTGCTATGGCAAAGATCAATAGGTAATTTAGTAGCTCTGGCTTAGTTGTCTCAAGTATAATGTGGGGTTACTATCGCTGAGAATTAGTGTTTGTGAAGGTGCACTGGAGCTGGCAGGGAGATGGAAATGCAGCCTAATTGGCAATTATTGCTTTGCAAAGGTCACTGTTTTCTGGAAACAAAGCTAGAATCAGCTGTTGTCACTTAGAAATTTCACTGGGGACACTCATGATGACCTATTTTTAACATAACAGAAGATCACACTGCAATAGTGAATAATTTATAGGAGTAGTAGCATGATCACAGCCACAATACAATGGCAGCTTCAGTTCCTGCTTGATGATGGAGGGAGACAGAGCTCTCTGGCAATTTCCACTGAATTAGCAAAACAAGACACACGTGGAATGACTGACCCGAGCCTTTCAAAAGCATGTATGTCAGGATGAATATATGTCCAGAAGGCCTAAGTGGGGCAAAGATTTTATCTAGAGCATCCTTAAACCTACTCAGTCTCCCAACTGTTTCAACAAGCTACAGCACTGGGAGCAGGGAAGTGGGAATGTGTACAGGGTTTGGGGTGACGGAGAGGAGGAGATTAGCTTTCTGTGTTTGCCATGCAAAACTGTATTGAGAAAACAAGAGAAACAGCTCATACGTATTTGCATAGGATAGAGGATATTTCCTTGAAAGAAGATGCTGCAAAATGAATGAGGTATTTGCATCTGCAACCTTAAGTTCAAAGAACCTTCTGCGAGATAAGACAAAAGGGCCAGAGGGAATTAGTAACAATTGCCCTGAACTGTAGAAGCCTCAAGGTTAATGTAAGATGCTGCAATTTGTCTATGGCACAGAAAATCTTTAACAAATTAACCAGGCTTCCACAGTGAGAGCTGCCACCCCCTAAAAGGCTGAAATGGACTCAGGCGCATATTAAGTATGCATGATGAGACATTTATAGCTTTCAGCATTGCCACAAATATTTCCTCTCCTCTTCCCCTGGCATTCCATAGCCCAAAGCGCACAGCTGCTTTTTCCAGAAAGCAACTTCTCTGCCTTAGCCTCAGAGTTCACATCCAAAGTGACATATATGAAATGGGTGAATAGTTGATTCAGTCAGAGACATAGAAAGGTCACCCTTAAAATTTTGCCTTGGAGCTACAGCAATGGCACTGCGTTGGCAGAAGCCCCTACACTTTTTCTAGTGGAGAAGTGGGTGCCTCTGGAAATGCCACAGCCGTGATTGCTGTACAACACATTTGAACTCAGAAACCGTGGAAACAGCCTGTAGGCCCCAGGGGTCTGCACACCAGTGTGAAGAGCGTCCTTTTCTGCTTTTACTGAATCTGGAGTAATTTTCTTTCATTTCTGCTTTTTAAGGCTACAGGGTGCTGTTTATTTTCAGCATACAATATAAATAACTCATCTTCATTGTTACTGCTGAAAATCATTCAAGATGATAGGTCAGATTGGATTTTTTATTCAGGGACAGCCTTGGTTTGTTGTTTTGTTTTTGTTTTTTTTTTTCCCCATGCACAATGCTCTGTGAAAACCTAACTCTTTCTTGTAATTTCCTTAACTTCTCCATGCAGTATCATTCTCTGTGTGACAGGTCTGGGTACTCCATGAAAAACCTTTGCATTTGAAAGGGTAAGTCTGCCTATCCTGACCCAAATGGGGAAAGATACAGGCATGTAGGGAGGGCATCACTGCCTCCTCAAGCCACCTTCCAAATTGTGTCTGTTTACCAACCCATAGATCTGCCAGGGATTCCCTCTGTCCTCCAACCCCAAAAAAAAACCAAAACAAGAAAGACACTTTCAGCTATTCGAGAAGCACAAGGAAGAGCTTGTTGAAGGACCCTATAACAACCTTAAATGTTGGCAGAGGAACAGCAAATAGTATACAAAATACAACATGGGTGTTTGGTATTCTGTTGGTTGATGTAAAGTCTAGCGTGTAAAAAAGTTGCAAAAGAGAAATTAAGAAGTCCTAAGGACCGCAGTAAATACAGAATACTTACACCTATGGAGAGATGTATTTATAGTAAAAAGGACTATACATTTTGGAAGGACGACTAAATTTGAAGAAAATACCCCACAGTCTCTGGGGGAATGTGGTATTCCTGCCTCTTTTTTTCCTCGGGGTAACAGAGGAAAGATGTTCAAAGGAAGAAATGCCAGATCCATTCATTGCAACGTTTTTTCATTTATAGTCGCCTTTAACTGCTGTGTTCAGCCCGCCCAATATCCAGATTTAGAGCTCTCACACACACCCTGCTGAAGGCAACGGAGGATACAGTGAGTGGCCCACGGGCCACGAGGAAGGCAAGCGGCGGCAGCCCGTTCCCTGTACCATTCCACGGGGGAGAGGTATTTTGTGGATGTCCCACCTTTGGGACAAACCGCCCGAGAGGCCAGGCGCATGGAATGGAAAAACGGAAGAGCCCCACCACCACCGCCGCCGCTCCCAAAAAGGTGCGGAGCCACCAGCAGCGCCAGCTCCGCCACATCCCGCCGGGGCGAGCCCACAGCCGGCTCCGCACCCTCCGCCCCTCCCGCGGGGGCGGGCCGCGGCCGCGCAGCGCCGAGCAGCAGCAGCAGCACCGCCTCCGCCTCCTCCTCCTCCTTCTCCTCCCTCTCGCAGCTCCGCAAGGAAAAGCCGGCAGCGGCTGCACTGGCTGCCAAAGCGGCTGTGCGCGGCGACTGACGGCGGGCTGTCCTCCCCTCCTCCTCGGTTTTATTATTTTAAAACTTTAAGTTTTTGGGGGTATTTTTTTTTCTTTTAGAAATTATTATTCGCTGTTATTAATTTTGCGGCTGCGGACGCTGCCGCCCGGGATGGGGCACCGCGGTGCCCGAGGAGCGCTGGACGGCGGGCGAGCGGCGTCCCGAAGCGGGCTGTGAGCACCGCCGGCAGCAACAGGTACCCGGCAGGGCTCCGACACGGGTGGAGGTCGAGAAACCCGCGTGGGGAGGAGGGGGCGCTGCTTGTGCCGAGCATGGACGTGGCCGAGCGGAGCCCGAGGGCTGCGGGGCTGAAGAGCCGCTGTCACAGGAGCGGCTCCCGACCCCTCTCATCCGCCGGTGGCGGGGAGTCAGGCGGCGGCAGGGTTTTGAGGAGGACAGAGGGGCTTCTGGAGGGCTTCCCGTGCGTGGTTTTAGGCTGTGAATGTGAAGAAAACGTTGGTTGTGGGTGCTCGCTGAGGGACACGAAACTGGTTTCATGTTTTCTCACAGCGCGTGGAAGTGCTTAGCCCTGTTTCCATAAAAAAAAAATCTCAGCATTTCCTTAGGTCTTGTCTTTCTATTTCCAGTGAGGTTTTATGGTATTACTGGTTGGAGGAGAGCTTAGAACCTCTTAAGTTCCCCTTTCTGTCTCTGGCTCATTCCCAAGGACTGATGCAAACACATTACACACTGGCATTGCTCTTCAGTTTACCTTTGAATGCCCTGGTTACAAAAGGTCATCCTAATCCTGTGACTGGTCTTTCTATTGCTGTGTTAACCGGGAATTTTGCTGTCTCTCATTCAAAGTTTCAAAAAGCTTTCTGGAAACTGTGTGCTTGTGGCCATTCTGCCTCTGCACCCTTTCATCCATCTCCCCGGGAAGAGCTGAATGTATTACTAGTGTAGTTTCAGCATTCATTAGTCTGGCCGTGCATTCGGCCACGCTCATCTTAATTACCGTGTTTGAGCTGCTGTCATGCAGCTGGAGCCCGGGGCAGGGAACACGCTCTCCAACAGAAACATTATCTTCATCTTCTCCAGTGGCTAATTAGGTTTCACAAACATCCTTCTCCTGCATAAACAAAAGTAGGAACATACCCAAACAGGGAGCTTGAGGAAGGAGACATGAAAGGTATCTTTCCCGGAAGATTTCTGTGCTGGCTGCCCAGCTGTCTTCGAGGTCTTCACACACTGGGAAGAGATACAGTGGGATCGGGTTTATAGTGACCAGACTCAGGAAGGCATCCATTGGGATAGGTTAGGAGCTCTGCTTTATGAACATAATGGGCAAATGTGGCAGATTGTTCCGCATTTAAGTGTGGGTGGGTATATCTGTTACACAGTGGGAGCCTAAAGGCAACAAAGTTTATCTTTTTTACCGTAAATTCAACATTTCTCAGCTAGTAACTAAAAGCTCTAGTACACTCACTTAAGATGGTGTCTGTGCTGCTTGCAAGTACAGATAAGCACTTGTGCAGTGTGGACTTTTACAATCACAGCATCCATAACCTGATGCTGGTTTAACTTTTCGCATCCAAACAGCACTTGACACCTTGACAAGGTGTGAGCTTTGGGGGTTTTGTTTGTTTGTTTTTAAGAAGAAGCATATTGAATTTATTTCCAGGATCCTGCCTAAGAAACAGAGCACTTAGCTTTTTCATGTCTCTGTTCCTCTCTAGAGTGACAGTACAGTTGTATCTTAGAGGTTTTTCTCTATTCTGTTCCATTACTTCAGCAGAATTAATATTTCTTAAATGCTTGGGAATGTGTAAGGGGAGAAGTGTGTGGTTTGTGAAGAAGCATCTATAAGTGAGAAAGGTGCTTTGCTTCCCTTGAGCTCTCAAGGCACATGACAGTTTATTCACTTGTATCACAGAACAAACACTCGAGGTAAGACTGTTGGGAAGAATGGCCTCAAAACTCACAGCAGCATGTTTACAGGCTGAGCAGGGTTACCTTTTGCTCTTTGATATTTTTAAGCCTGAACAGGCAGAAAGATAACTTCCAGACAAAGCATACTGCTGAAAAAGGTCCGATTCTGGGGGAAGCTGCTTTGCTTCCCCACTGGGAAGAAGTGGGAGTGGGAACTAAAGGCAGCATTGGCTTTTTCCAAAAAAGGGATGACTGGTCTGACTTTTTTTTTTTCCTCATGCTGTACATGTGGCACTGACAAGCTGCTCCCAGACAACCACTTTACTGGGGTAGTTTTCATCAGGCAAGTTAAGCTGCAAGCAGCAGGGACATAGACAGCTTGTGTCTGTGGCCATTCAGCCAGCACAGAGCATCAGCTGAAAGCAGACGGGCAAGGAAGTGAGGAGAGTGAGTGATGCCCGAATGCACGCTCCTGGCACGGGCTTGTTAGAGAGGACCAGGGCATGAATTAGTATCAAATAGGGGCCTGTCACATCACTTTCAAGCTGTGTGGTTCCTGGACCACTCTATTAACAAAATGGGGAAAAAAATTGTTATTGTCTCACCTGGCAGGAGCTTGGAGGTCGTTTTTCTGTTCACTCAGCTTTCAGTACTCGTTGCTTTTCTGGCAGGGAGGTTGTTAAAAGAAGTTTCTTAGTAAGAGATTCTCAACATTAATCAGCAAGAACACACACTGACAATTTTTTTTGCCCGCCAGTTTTGCACAGTTCGTGCCACTGATTCCAAGATGTACTTACCCTTTTAAAAGGCAGAGAGAAAGAACTGGGCCCACTGAATTTAAGGTAAAATGTAAAGTCTTTTGACAGCTGAAGTGATTTTGCTCTGGAGGACTTTACAAACCATGGTGGCTGCATTTTGGAAGTGTAACAGTGTCAATGAGAATTTAAGTTGCCAACATCTTTGTTTCCTGTGCTGTCCTCCAGACAGTTTAGTTATATCAGAGCAAAGACAAGAGGGCAGTCTGTGAGCAGAGGAGCCAGGCAGCTGGAGGAGGAATGGCAAGATGGGCTTTGCCAACTCCCTGTGAGAGAGCTGGAAGGAGAGCGGCAGCCAACCCTGGATGCAATAAACTGGATCATATTATATCTCTCTGCCTAATGTCAGGAATGGCTTAGCTAAGGCTGGGCAGCCAGCTCACTTTGAGCCCCACGACCGTCTTTCCCTACATACCCCAAATCAAAGCAGAAACTCTACCTTTTCCTGGCCACAGCTGTTCTGCAGCTTTATTTCTGCTCCTCAGTGCAAATGCTGCT
Organism: Chiroxiphia lanceolata; assembly: GCF_009829145.1. NCBI lineage: Eukaryota > Metazoa > Chordata > Aves > Passeriformes > Pipridae > Chiroxiphia > Chiroxiphia lanceolata. The sequence goes on along the minus strand of NC_045637.1, from coordinate 61,895,948 downwards.
CATGCCCTTGCTTATCTGCACCCAAGTGGGCTGTGTGGCTAGCCAAGGGCTGGCTTAATCCTGTCCTGTCCCATTTCAAAAAGCTGGTGCTCTGGCTCTTGCTCCAGGCAGGTATTTCAAGGGCAAAGAAAGAAGTGGGTACCCGGTAATCCTCTGTGGGAGCTGCCTTTATCCCTGTTTGGCAACCTAGGGACAGCTGCTGTACCAAAACCTGGTCTGCTTCCTGGGACACCTTGAACTCGTTTTACAGCAAGTGGGCAGCAATTTTATTTCAACTTTCATAGAATCGTAGAATGGTTTAGGTTGGAAGGGACCTTTGAAGGTCATCTAGTCCAATACTCCTGCAAGAAGCTGGAACATCTTCAACTAGATCAGGTTGCTCAGAGATCTGTCTAGCCTGACCTTAAATGTTTCTAGGGATGGGACATCTACCAACTCTCTGGGCAACTTGTACCAGTGTTTCACCACCCTCAGTGTAAAAAAATTTCTTACATCTATCCTGAATCTACTTCCCCTATCACTACAGGTCTGCATCCAGGGGATATGGATTCAATTCCCTGAGTTTTTGCTCTCAGCTCTAGCTTTGAAGTGCCTTTGCTACTGGGTCTGGTGCTGTTGGGAAGAAAGAGGATCCCCCCCCACCCCCCAATCATATTCAGGTTAATTAGGGAGCTGCAGTGAGGCTCCAGGAACTGGATGTATCCCAGCCATGATCAAAAAGCTGGTCCCAGTACACACTGCCCCACAGGATCTGGAAGGTGTGAAGAAAGGCAGGTTCATCAGTGGTCTTGAATTGCTTTTTGTCAGCCACAAATACAGACCTTGCCTTGGTCTTTGCGTCCAGACTATGCACCCAGTGACCTTAAGAAGCAGTGAGTCCCCTAAGCATGACACAAGAGTAACTGGCTTTTTTTCCTAAAGTTATCTTTTTCTTATGTCTTTTTATGTTACAAGGGTATCCTGTAATTTTTACTTCCCAACCAGCACAAAAGAAATGACAGATTAGCACAGAAGTATGTGAGCATCTTTCTTCTTTTCAATGGGAGGAGCAAATTGAAGCTGACAGTTCCCTGGAACCAATGCAACACATGAAGTAGTGACAATAATACATTTTATCTTCCAGCCCTTTTAAAGCATCAGAAGCTCTCTGGTCCCTGATGCCTCCAGTAAGCTGACCTTGGCTAGCAGAGCCAGCTACCTCATTACTGCTGTCCCACTGCTTACAGCCTGCCCTCTCTCCTGGCCCTCCAACAGCCCTATTAGCTGCAGCAGCTATAGCTTCTGGGGTTGTGTGGCCTGCTGGTAACCCTTCAGTGACACCAGAACTGTTTCAAATAATCCCTTCTGCATTAAACTTTTGGGTTTTTTAACTAAAAAAAAAACATTTAACTGCAACACCCAGAGATTTGTCAGAGATGATTTTGTCCTGAAAAGTTCACCAACAGGAAAACTTCGCAGCAGAGAAAATCTATCTGATCATCACTTAGGTTCTGTTTTAGCTTGTGCCTTCACCTCTACAGAACACTAGGCTAGACTGACCCTATCTTTTACTATTTAGACCTTTCTTCTTGAGCTGACAAAAGGAAGGAACTAATTTACAGTGAAATCTCTCAGAGACAGGCAAATAAGCCCCTGTAAATAGCTGCAGAAGGTTCATGTTTCCACAGACAGGCAAGGTTGAACACCACAGCTTCCTTTCTTTTTCCCCAATTTCACATCTTGCTGTCTGAGCAGACAAAACAGATTGATTTTTTTTTTTCCTCAATGAGGTGTCTTTCTTTTTGTCAAATTTATGCTAGAAGACTGAAGCTAAACAGAAAAAAAAAAAATCTTGCTTGTAGCAAATGTACTCCTTGAAGATGCCTCAGAAGTTCTGGGAAGCAGGACTTTTGCTTGAGGTTGAGGTGGTGGCACTGGTCTGTGGTACTGCAGGTAGGTAGGGCGGACAGTGTAGCTCTATATTCAAAGCCTGATGGGCATTTTCTAGTTGTATAACATTAGGAAAAAGGCCTCTTCCATAATTAAGCAACTTGACATACTCTGTTGGTGTTTAACTTTAAAATGTTTGGGTTTAAAACTTTAATTGTGGTACAGAAGTAGGGTCGTATGTTACAGCTTTGTGTAATAACACCCCTGCAAGTAGCCTTTGGCAAGGAGTCCCCTTGGGTACAGACACACCTTTTTCTCCACTCATCCCTGCAGGCATCGCTGGATCATGGTATCGACAGCTATCCTTGTGCACTTTCCCGACCATACAGGCACATCAGTGGGTGATGATGCTGTTGAAAAGATGCCAATGCTCAATTAAGTGTATAATGTGTCGTCCTGCATGACTGACTGCCCTTTCCTTGTTGTTCAGTCCATCCGCAAAATAGTGTTAACTCAAAGGAGGACTTGGGTTTTCACACAGATTTGATTGTGGGATAGGAAGCAATTGGCTCTGAGGCGCTCTTTGATCCATGGGGCTTTTTTCCCCTGAATTCAGTGTGACATTTACAGGCCGCATCTACTTAGATATACACAAAATCCTATGAATAAGAATAGATGTCTGCTAAAGTAAACAGAAATGAATGATTAGGTTATTAGATGTTCACATTAATAAAGCCAAGAGCTGGAAATGCTCACTAAGTCATCTGTGCTTCACAAAATCAAACCAAAGTTATATTAAAAATGCTAAGACTCAGCTGAGGGTAGAGAATAATCAGCTTAAAATTCTGCCTGCATATACTAAGATTTGCTTTCTTTGAAATCAGAGGGAGACATTGGCATCATCTCCCCAGATGGCAGCTGGACCACAAAGCCTCGTTTCCATCATGCAGGTGCTGAATTGGAAGTGCTTGCAATACATTTGATTTCCATGCTCTATGCTGAAAACATAAGCTCCCTGAAGGGATGGCTCTTGATCTGCAGTTATCCAGCAAGAGGTTGCTTTCCCTCCTATTGTTTCCTAGCTCTACCCTTAAAAAGAAAATCTTCCTTACTGGTAGAGAAGGTGGCAGCAGTGGATCCAGTGTAATAGCTCCTATGTTAAACTGAACACTGTATGCAGGATTTCTCCAGCCACTGTATTTCTTGCAGACATGTCATGCTGCCACCAGGTGAGGAAGATAATTGGCAAAACAACAAAATAGTCTCCCATCCTCATGACAATCCATGATATCCTCCTTTTCCTGTAACCTGAACGTTGGTCCATTAGTGACTTGGAAAATGCAGAAATCTCAACAGAGAAGGAAACGAGAAAGGAAGGGCAATGGAGGCCAAGGGTCTCTCCTATAAGCTTGTCCTTAGCCTGCGATGGCCCTGATAAGTCTTTCTTTTAAATGGCAGACTGTGGATTAATAGGGATGTACCAAGATGTGCTGCCTTAATTTGTGCAATGAAAAATTACCCAAGATAATTACCTTGTAGTTCAGTGACAATTAATGCTGTCAGATCTGTTCAATTCATGCTCTGTTTGTTGGTAATGTCTCTGTGTCTAGAAGACTCAAATGGTGACTAATCCTGTAGCAAGGCTGGAGCATATGACATTTTAAACTCAAGATTTCTTTTTTTTAATGTCTGCTACAGATTAAATTTACCAGATTAACCTGACTAGATCTACGTGCCATAGATTTAAAAGTTTCATCAGTTTTTCATTGCCTTTGGCTGTGACAGTAAACAACAGGCATTTGGGAATGTTCTTGAGAAGTAATGGCAACAGGCAAAGACCAGCCTGTGTCCGTGGCATTAAAATCCCCTGTCCTTCAAAAGAGGAAAGCACACCAAGACTGCTTTGGGAATGGTCCTTGGTCCATGCTGCTTCCCAAAATATGCACAGTAGTTGTGTGAGAGAGCGTGAACTGGCCCAAGACAAATCTGTGCCAGTGACTGCTCAGTGTAACCTCCTTTGTCCCAAGGAGCAGAAAGCTCTTGCAGAGTCAGAAGAGAATAGTTTTTCTGTACTGAGAAACTTAGAGTCATAGAACGGTTTGGGTCAGAAGGAACCTTTAGAGGCCATCCCGTTCCAACCCCGCCCCTGTCATGGGTGGGGACACCTTCCAATAGACCAGGTTGCTCAAAGGCCAATCCAAGTCAACCTTCAGTGTTTCCAGTAATGGGGCACCTACAGCCTCTCTGTTGTAGATGTTCCAGTGTTTCAATACCCTCATTGTAAAAACTTTCTTCCTTGTATCTAGTCTAAATTTATCCTCTTTTAAAAACACTGCCTCTTGTCCTGTCACTACAGGCCCCGCTAAGAAGTTTGACCCCATCTTTCTTACAAGCCCCCTTCAAGTACAGAAAGGCTACAATCAAGTCTCCCTGTAGCCTTCTCTTCTTCAGCTGAACAATCCCAACTCTCTGAGCCTGATTTGTAGGAGAAGTACTCCATCCCTCTGATCATCTTTGTGGTTCTCCTCAGGACTTGTTCCAATAGATTCAGGACTTGTTCCAATAAGTTCATGTCTTTCCTGTGCTGAAGGCTCCTAGACACAGGCACAATACTTGATGTGGGGTCTCACCAGAGTGGAGTAGAGGAGCAGAACCGTGTCCCTTGACCTGTTGGCCACACTGCTTTTGATGCAGCCCAGGGTACAGTTGGCTTTCTGGGCTGCAAGTGCACATTGTCAAGTCATCTTGAGAGGTTCTGAAATGAAATGTGATTTCAGAAAGTGGTGGCAAGGAGAGCAATTCTCCCTAAATTCTAGATATTTTTTTCAAGTGGTTCCTGTAAACACTTGTGTGTCTGTAAAGCTGTCCTGCTTCTTTTGTGCTAGTAGGCTGCAACTGCTTGGTGTAAGAAAACAGTGGGAGATAGGGCTGGAATAGCTGTGTCTTTTAAACATCTGCACGTAGCAATCACCTTTTTGGTTTTGCTGAGCTGCCCCATTGGTCATCAAATCTCTTCTTCAGTACCAATGTCATTAACAAAGCTTTTTCAAGAGAGACTATCTCCCTAGCATAGATTTCCCTTATCCCTTTATCCTCTTTCAGATGCTTCTTACAGATCCTTTAATGATTCTGGCCTGAGAAGATGGTGTTTTGGGGGAAGTTTAGGTGGTTTGGTGGTATTAGATATGTACTCTTGTCTCCTGTACCTTCAAGAGTTTTTAAAGCTTAAAATGCTGTAGCCAAAAGAATAATAACCTCTGCCATAACTTTAAATAAATTTGCTAAAAGTCATATATGTAAGAAGAGTCAAGTTTTGAATTTAAATGAACTGAAGCCAAGAAAGAAGAGAGTTGCGTCAGAGCACACAGCCTCTCTGGGTTGAGCATGGACAGTGTTCAACCAGCTACTTGATGTACTAGAAGAGAGCTTCAGACGTATGCTATAGCCAAATATAAATTCAGTAACTCAGGACTTTTATGGCAATGTTCTTGAAATGGTCACACTTGTATGATGTAAAAAAGATTAAATGAATCTGTTTCTGCAATGCTTGTCCAGCTTTTGAGGTCTTCTGTCCTAAGACATGTAACGGTGTATCTTCAACAATGTTTTGTGAGCATTGTGCCATTATGACACACCTTGAAATAGAATGATCACATAAACATCCAGGGAGTTTTAAGTCACTCTAATCCCACATACTTAAGTAGGAGCAGCAAAGCATTTTTATCTCATTAGCGACTGAAAGGATTTGACAACAATGATGTTTTACTTTCCTTTCAGGGATGAAAAGCCTGTCTTACTTGTTTAATTTAGCTCACTCATGCTTATATTAGAGCGCACCTGGAGTGGATACCAAGTACAGCTACAGTTTCTCTGCCTTGGCTGAAGCAAAACAAATAATCTCTATAGCAGCCCCCTGGTTACCCAATTCATCCTGCATGCATTTACTTTGATGCATTTACTTTGCTGCAGATGCAAAGAGATGGTATCCTTAGCTTGCTGTCCTTGCCCATGCTGCTACAATCTGCGTTAAATGAGGTTGTAAGCAGCAAAAATATTGGTGCGAAGTAATTAAAGAAAGAAGCACTCTTAAGGATGATTTTCTGTTAAATGCTGCTGGGTCATTACTTTTCTCTCCTGCCATTGGGAAGATTTTATGTTCATTCCTTACACAGTCTGAGAAAGTGAAGCCACTCTGCTGCTTATGCTTGACATGCAAATTTAGGTCACTGCTCAGAATCATCATGGGTTTTGCCAAAGGACTCCCACAGGAGTTGCATCTGTTGGCATCAGGGCTGACTTACCCGCTTGTGCTCAGATGTTACTCACGAGCTTGCCCAAACATTATCATTGGTCAGTAAAGTACAAGGGAGACCACCAGCAGCACTCATGGGTTCCTAGTCATCTCCTAATGTTAAAGCTTGCAAAACTGGGCAATAGGTTGGCCGCTCTTTGTGACATGAGAAATTAAAATTCCACCCAATGTATGTGGTCGACCAGGCAGTGTTTAGTGGCATATGTCAAAAGAGGTAGAGAAGTAGCCACGCTATTGCTAGATGGACATGTTTCCACAGCCTGTTTTGCATCCTGCTAGTGTTTATACTGCTCACAAGATTGCTCCTTGTAGGTTATCTCCTAATATAGGGGTAGATAACAGAGCTGCACACCTTCCACCTTTACTACTGTGTAGCACTGCCGAAATGAGAGCATGATTAATTGTGTGCACAGGTCACTCGTGCTGAACTGCTTGTTAGAGATTTTGTGCAAGGTGGATTTAAAGCATGAGAAGATCATTGTCAGTTGGGTTTCAGAAGTGCTTTTTCTTTAGATTATTTGCCAGCACTTGAATGACAGTGGGACTTTGTTTTTAATTAAATCTTACACTGACATAAAGAGTTATCGATGATGAGTAGAATTAGAGATGACTTCTAACCAAAGATAATTCCACATACTGGGGTGGGTTTGAAATGAATGAATGTCAAATCTAATTAGATGGTCAGATTCTGATCCCTCAGCCACACTCATATGTACTGTTATAGACCAAAGTTTGCTTATTAACACTAATTCCAGCTGAATATGATTGCTCTGTGTCTCCAGTGCTCCGGTGTCTCCAGTACAGGAGCAGCATTAGTGAGGGTTCTACATGGGTTCCTGTGCACACTCGCCCCAGCCATCTGCATGAAACAAATCTTGAAACTGAAAAAAAAAAAAGGAGGTCAGCTGCCATGAACCCATCTGTCGTGTGCAGGAGCCATTTAGAATCAAATTTATTTTCCTTGGGTTTATTACAGCAAAATAACTCATTTGCATTTCCTTAGGTTTCCGGCACATGCCCTACCAAGGGGAAGGAGCGGTGTAGGTCTTTCTCTGAGGAGAGCTTAAGCGGAGGAAAAGGCAGTTTGTGGCTCCCCTGGCAACAAAAGTGGGGAAACGGGGCATGTACTGAGAGTTCTGGTAAAGGAGTAGCTGTAAAAAGGGGAGGAAAAAAGCTAACCATGGTATGAGACAAAAAGGGTGCTGCTTTCACCTTAGCTGCTGCCAGTCCTTATTTCTGCGTTCTAGTGAGGTGATGAGAATTGGAGCCAGAGGCATGTTTTGCAGTAAAAATAAAAGAGGAAGTTAAAAGTCCCCACACTGACTTTGGCACCTAGACTAGTGTGAAAGATGACTTACTGAATTTATGGAGCTATATTGTACTGGGAGCATAAGGTATCAGGCTCTGTAGATTTACAGCCTTGTATACTTTACCATTTTGTCTTGACCTGTATTGTTAGATTTTTTTCTTACTGTTGCTATTGGTTTTTGGTTTATGTACATCATCTAGTTTGGGTAGGAGGAGCAGAAGAAACAACACAAGCTATTCCAGATGGTAGACAACTTGTGTTTCTGCTCAGGATGTCTAGTGATGAGCTAGCAAATACTGTAGCATTTGAGTTGAAAATGTCCTTACCTGCAACATTTAAAATGTTCTTATGGAAATGAGATCATAAAGTACAAGTCTTGCTATTAGTATCAAGTTTCGGGAAAAATATTCTTTGAAACAAAAGCTAAAATTTGAAATACTAACATTTTCTAGCTAACATTTTCATTTATTAGAAACAGGTAATAGCACCTTGTGCTCACTGGCAGAGATTTCTGCATAAGAAACTAAAGCTCACAGCTTTGTGCTCAAGAAGAGCTTTAAAAGATGCATGAGTTGCATAAACATTTCTTTGTGAATTGTAAAAACTGAATCCACCCAAACTGAAGGTGTTAAAATATGGCTAATAAAACAATCACTGCAGGTGTCACTGGTGGAGATAAAGTCATCAGTGAAAAATGCACGCAAGCCTTCAGAGAGACCCTGCTGGATAGCCAGTGCCGAGACTTGGATGTCCATGATGGGGGACGAGACCTGCCTCAGCAAAGACAGAATGAGCTGCAGTGGGCTAAACTAAGATTCTTGTTGCTGCAAGAGGTAGGGCAGAAGTTTGCCTCCTTGTGCTGGGGCAGGAATACATGGCTGCCAATGGCTTTGATGCCCACCCAAGCATGTCCCAGGTGCTCCCACATCTCCCATTTGAAGGAGAGGGATCGGCTGTAGCTCCTCTGTGCAATACTGCTCTCCTCAGCCGTGCTGGTAAGCCCACGTGGCTCTTTCTGTACACTAAAATTAACATCTGAAGCTCACAGATCTGCTGGCCTTTCACCGGCTGATATAGACTTGGGAAGTGTTCTTGTCAGTATAGCCATATGCTACTATTTAGGAATATCTCTTAGCCTTGGACTTTGATGGAACAAATGCACATGATTTTATTCTGGTAACCAAGAATAGTTCTTCAGATGGAGCTCACGTGTTTGTACAACTCTGGCAAATGCTACCCTGCACAAAGAAGAAGCAGCCCAATCACTAGGAGAATAAAAAATGCCATGAAAGTTGTAATTTGTGTAATCAAATGACCAACAGAAAACACCTTTCTACAGGTGCTTCCAGGAGATCCCATCCCACGGAAATGTTCCTGACACATACAGAAATTATGAGCTCAGTCACTAATGCCTAAAAGCTTTTGTCCTGAAAGTGCAAAAACTCTTGTGCAAGAATTAAATTTCTTGTGAAAGTATTTATAACACTCCTGAGTGCCCTTACCCGCATATTGTCAAATTTTTATATTAAAAAACCTCCAAGAATGTCTACATTCTCATCCAAGATGCATACCTCTGTACCTTCTAGGAGCCTAGGGAACATGGAAACCATAAATTCCAGGTGGTTATTTGGGCTACTGGCCATGCTGGCCTCATATTGCCAAGGTGATTCAACCGAATCAGAAGGAAGGAGCTGGAAAATAAATAATAAAAATGATTAGACTACAAAAGCAAGCGACACCAGCTGAAGGTGCACTGAGCTGGCACAATTTTAGACTTGAATTGTGTTCTTTGGGTTTATGAGTGCAAAGCAGAAAGAATTGGTTGTCTGGGAGGAGGACATGACTTCTAGGGTATAATTGGTTTCTTCCCTTATTTAGGTTATTCTTTAGGAAATGCATGCTCCTAAATGTCATCTTATTGCATTTAAGAGTTATTACCTTTGTAGGCTGGCCAGTCAGCCCAATAAGCAGAAGCTAGACCTTGACATAAATGATGATATCTTCTTTTGTTAGTCAAGAAGATATCAGCTCATTTGTCAGACATACCCTGGGTTTGCAGATGAGAAATGTTCCTAGCATGCAAAACACCATCAGTTGACTTCTGCAGCCGTGTACTCACATTAATTAGCAGACCCTCTCAGTTTCCCTTAACCTAAATACTTATCACCCATTTTTTACAGACAGAAGAATCAACATACCATCTAACTGTAGGGATTACAGCTTCTTGGATACAGAATGGACCTTGAACCATGAAAATAGGAAAAAATTATTATCAAGGATCCTTTCAGTCATTGAGACCTACTCCATATTCTCATTTAATCAGGGATTATGTATAATCCCCAAGTGTCCTCGAAGCTTTTATTCCTTGAACCCTCAGCTGCAGACAGCTCCCTAACAACCTACAGCAAGCCCTAGACCCATAACTGTAGCTGGGGGGAGGGAGGGAGGGAGGAGGAAGAATCAAGAGCATCATCACCACTGGTATATTGCAGCTTTACATGGTTGCTAGTGCCTGTCTAGCAAAACCAACTTCCTCTCATTCATGTGGCGCACAAAAAATATCTTTGCTAGATTGGTCTTGGGAAAAAAGCAAATAGAAAGGACTGGACAGGAAGTCACTCTAGATTTAGTAAATGTGTTTCTGAAGGAATTTTCCTTCTCTCACCTTATTTCAAAGTCCACATTGTTTATCAAATATTTCAGCATTGTGGGAGGTAGAGTTCTGTGCTGAGGGTGATGAAGAGAGGGCAGCTCTGTGGAAGTGATGGGCCTGATGGTCCCATCCCCTCTAATTACCTCAGGCTCAGCTGTTTCCCTGCTTCCAGGCTGAAAGGAGAGCTGAGAGAGGGGACTTTTATTTCCTCAGGGACAGAGACATCATCAATTATCTGCCATTCCCTGCTGCAAGCTGTCAGTGAATAGGGCAGAAGAGAACTGATAGGATTTCACCTTATCCCTTGACTCACTGATGGGCTCATCATTCAACTGCCATGCACTTAGCACAAGCAGTCCTAATTACATTAATTATACTTTTACACAGGGCATGCTTATATTAGCAATAAGGAGACTGGTGTCTTTTTAAAATGTAGCATCACTGGTTCATTAGCTACATAGATTTAAAAGTGTAAGAATACTTATTGCATCCACTGCTGAAGTGGATCTCAAATCTCAAAAGCATTTAATACCATTTTAGATGTGCAACATGCTTTATATTGAGAGCAAAATTTATACTGTATCTAGAAAACAGTAGCATTATATCATGTAACTGCTAAATGTAGACTTAGAAACTTGATCTCTGCCTTGGCATACCACCAAAATCCCTTAGTAGTGTTCAGCTATGGGGATACCAGTCAAGTCAGTTCAGCTGTGGGTAAGTCCTCGTGGGCTGAGCATTACTGAAATTATACTAGCAACTACATCCATGCATGTAATCAGGATAAAACTATTATTAAATTCAGAGGTAGGTTTATTTAGTCAATAGCACAGAGCCCTGTGAATGGTTTAAGAGGCAGGAAAATAAATCTCCCTCAACAAAGTATATCACAACAATGTGACCAATACTCATCACTCAAAGCGTATTTGCTGAATGTAGGTATCATAAATAACTCATCAATGCTGTGCCCACATGCAGCCATTGTCTATGTGAATCTGGGCTGAGGGGCTGCTGCTGCATGGCAGAGTCAGTGCAATTTTGTGAGGTTGGTTGGAAATATCTGAAATGTCAGCAATATCAGTTTAAATCTTAAGAACAGATTGGTTTTGTACAATAGAGTTAATATCTAACCTGACCAATGGAAAATAACTGAACAGAACTGGGTGATTTCATCAGTTCTGACTCTGTTACCTCCTTTTATATCAGTTTTGTTCTGTACAGAAATTAAACATACATTATTCACCAAGATTATGTATAATATATAGGGAGAGGCCACAAGCCTATCTGGGCTCTTAGTTCTGACCATTTTATGCAAAAGCAAAGCAAAAGTAGCTCCAGGCAGGTCTTTAATTTGCATTTGAATTGCACTTCCTGAACATTTCTTTCTGGTATTTTGAGGAAAGTCTTAGCTACTAAAGCCTTGCAAAGCCATTTGAGTGCTTGAGCAAAATAAAGAAAATAAATAAGTGCATTCCTTTTCAAAAATTATTTATTTTTTAAGTTTTCCCAAAGGAAAAGAAAACTAAAACAGTTCAGTTGTGTATGCACACAGTCACACATGGACACTAAGATTTTGTTCAGAATGAAATACATACATCTTCTGTTCACTTTAATACAGAAAAGACTCATCCTGCACAAGATGTTAGAATTTTGACAACAGTTTTGAATCTAAAGTAATTATGTTTTATAGTTAATGCAGTCATGATTAGCACCCAACTTCAAGTTTTGTTTTATTCCTCTTATTTTTTAAGGAATGGATGATGTTCATGCAGTTAAATCTCCTCTGACTGTCAGTGTTGTTTAGCTTCTACCCTCATAGGTCTCCAGATGCTGTCAGGGTGCGTGTGTGTTAATCATCCTGTCAAGCCATGCAAGTGCTGAACACTTGCAAGGGATTTTCTGCTCCTTGGTTCTCTGGACCTGACTTTTAATGCAAATCCTTGTGTGTAAGTGGGAACATACAGATTGCAGCCTGACTATCTTAAGGTTATTTGCAAAACCAAAGGGAAATTGCTGCACAGACCCTCAGAGGACTGCGATCATGTTATTTCTGCTGTGTCTCTCAGGAGCTGGTTCTCAGTGGAGTTCGAGCTGTTAGGCATGAACTGGCACAGGGAGACCCTATGCCATCTACAGGGACATGAGGTTTGACCCTGGAAGCTGAAAAATGCCTTCTGGCAAGTGCTGTGCCAGATATCAACAAGCCTGAGCAGAGCTCAGTCCTGCAGAGGTGTGCTGAGAACCTTACAGAGCTAGGGCTGAGTGTAGGGCCAGATGTGGGCTCTCATTGACCAGACACAAGTATCTCCAGCTGTGGCTGCAGCATGTTTATCCCTGTGTGAGTCAGCCAAAGCACATCCTCACTGCGGTTTCTTCTGAACTTCTGAGGAGCAGCTGCTCCTGAGCTTTTCTGCCCCCCACTCTCTCCCTGGTCTCTCCTGCCTGTGAATTTCTGCCCAGTACATGTGCCTGTGGTCCTGGTCTGCCTGAGAGGGACTTCTCTGTCCCAAGGGTTTATCTCTGCTGTGATTAGACTGAGCACTGAGCTGGATGGGCTGTATCCAAGCTAGGCCGGTGACACGAATGGTGTAGTACTGTTATCTGCTGACCATAGTGGAGGAGAAAACTGCCCTTGACTGCACTTCCAGGTGATATCTCTGAGGCTGTCCGGGGTGGCAGCCCTCACTTCCGAAACAGAAGGATATGTGCTAGTTTAGCTGTGCAATAGAGAAAACACCTCAATAGCAGTAGCACTGGCAATGCTGAGACTGGAAGAAGTGTTCCTGGCAGAGCTCTTGCAGAAATATTCCTGACAAAGGCAATGCAGTCTCCTCCACAGAGAAGCAGTAGCTCTCCATGGCACATATTGCCACCTCAAAGAGTATTTGCCCAGCTCAACGCTGCATATTAAATATAACTCATCTGTGCACAATGTTTTCCCATGTATTTGCTTTCTGCAGTGAGTGTTTGCCATGCAAGCGCCACGTAGCTCTGGTGCTTATCTTTAATAAATATGTTCCGTTGTGAAGGCTTACATTGCAAATTTGTGGCCTTCACAAGTGGCTTCTTTTTCGGACACTCCTCTGTGAGGATGAGAGGGTGGTTTAGACTCACTGTCACCTCGTCAGCCCTGTAGGTCACAGTTTCACAGAGCATCAGCTCTGTCTAACCCCTGCCACACTCTACTGCTTTGGTACCAGCTGTTGGAGTGAAATGAACTGGGGCCATGGGGCAGGCTGGGTCCAGCTTTTAAAATAGATGGAAAAAAACTATAAAAAGCCCCCTTTTTCATTTTCTGTCAGGTTATTTTTAAGCTGTCCTAGTTTCTCAGTCCATTTCACTGCATAATGGCGTCAGCAGCCGTGCTGACATCCCAGGAAGGATGGAGACGGTGAGAAGATGGGTCATGTGGGATGGGGGAGCCAGTGTCTAGCAGCACCCGCTGACCAGTGTCCTCTTCTCCACCATCTCCCTTCCCCTCCTGTTTCCTACCCTGCTGCCTAGCCTCTGCTGGCCATGGTACTCCTCACACTGATCAGTGAGGCCATTCCTCTTGCCAGAGAAGCACAAAAACAAGTCAGCAGAAAAATCAACTTAATCGTCTACTGAGGGCAGAGACAAAAAAACCCAGTGCATTAAGGAGGAAAGGAAGAGGGAGGCATCCCCCTTCCCCTTGTGGTAGCTGATGGAGCTGCTGTGAGCCATAGCACTTTGCTATTTATTTGTGAGTGGATTGAAATCACCTTGCTTTGGTGCAGATGCCAAGCTGGGCATTGGAAATGAGCACATACGCAGTGCTTCCTCTCTGCTGAGGCTCCACTGGACACATGAAATGCAGAGCATACAGTGCCTGGAGCTTATTTACTCATCTCTCTTCCTAGTAGAGAGCATCCCTCTCTCATCACAGCACATCATGGCTGTGCATACAGCCACTGCATCTTCCTTCTCAGCAGCCAAATGGGAACAGCCATGGGGAAGACAAGCAAGGATCAAAAGGTAGCTGCAGGATTTGACTCATGCTGAATGAACCCTGGTTTTTTTATTATTATAAATTATCACACTTTGCAGTGATGTTGAGTGCCCCCTAAGAGCACTTCATGCTCCCAAAATAATTTCCAGGACATCCTGATGTAGCAAATGGAGACACTGGGGCTGGGGGTGAAGCATGCCAGGCATGGCAGAAATCAAGGGGTGGCATTTGGGTTATCACACTGAAGTTGTTTCTAGTGCCACATCCAGACCCTCTTTGTGTCTCTGGCACATTTTCAGTAGACACTGTGCTGTAAGTCAAAATTAAAATAGGACCAATTTGGTTTTGAGCAGGGATGATTTGGCGATTCAAAAAGATTCATGCCCTGGCTCGCAGAACTTCATGGGGTTCAGTTACCCCTTACCTTCACGGATGGACACCAGGCTATCCCACACTCACTGCCTATCTCTTACTCTCCATTGTTACTGACATGCTTTCTGTTGTTTTTCAGGAATATCTTCCAGGCTCCCTGAAATCATGTCAATAGGATCACATTCATTCTCCCCAGGAGGTCCTAATGGGATTATTAGAAGCCAGTCCTTTGCTGGCTTCAGTGGGCTTCAGGAAAGACGGTCCAGGCAAGTGCTCTTGTTCTCTAAGGGGAATTTCGAAATCAGACCCTAAGGGAGCCCTGAGGTTTAGGGGTTGAAGGTGGAAAAGAGGTGAGAGAGGACTTCTTTCTCTCTGACTTGCCAAATAAAGTGTCCTAGGCTTAAACGTCTCTATATATTGTTTGTATAACTAAGCTATTACCCTCTGCCTGAACTACCAAGCGCCTGTTTGCCTCTCCACCATTAATGCAGGGCTTCCTCACATGCCTCAGAGCTGTGAGAGAATTTTAGAGAATCATTTTAACTTAACTAACTTAGGCAGTGATCTTTTCAACATGTGAAATGTGCAGGAACATGAAACACTGCCCACTGCCCCCAGTTTAAGACCACTGCTACCTAAAAGACAGTTTTCTCCTTGCTGCATTGCTATGAATTCAAAACAATGCCATTTCCCTCAGCTTGGCTGTGGAGCCTTTACATGCACCACCCTTTAGTTAGACAGGACTTATGGCTTTGAGTCAGGCACCTGCCAAGTCATTCAATCCCTGATGCCCTCAGAGGCTACTTTACAATTAATTTTAACTTGTGTAGTCTCTCAGTGCCAGACCACCACTTAGCAACTGAGGAGGAATGGCGGGCAAAGGGTTGCCTCCCATTGAGGGCCCAAGTAGTCATGGTTGTTAAATGCTGACCTACCACCTAGTAAAGTCACCAAAGAGGCACCTACATGCAACACAAGTGTCCTCCCTTTGCCATACAGAGCTACCTATGGTCCATACTGAAGATCAGTGGTGTGATACTATCCTCCAGAAGCGCTCTTAACCAAGTCCCAGTCTTTCTTAGGAGTCCACAGGCTTTACACCTGAGATTATCTGGGCTCCCCTTTCTTTTTAGCAGCTGGTTGTAGCTCAGCCCTCTCATGGCTTTGCCTAAGCAATGTGAGTTAGGACAGGCGTGGTATAAGACAGAGAAATATCTGATGAGCCTCAGACTCAGCCTGGCATTTCCAGATGAGCATTTGTGTCTTGGAAAGGCAATGGGCACATTAAAAGCTGACAACGCATGTCCCAGGCTACTCAGACTCTTAAACGGTAAACGAATGCAGTCCTTTAACTGGCAGGCACAGAAGCAGATTCCTTTCTGCTGGCAGATATAATATCAGAAGATTTCTTCAAGTTATGCTACTTTGAAATTTCTATGATTTATAGGGATTTCTTCCTCTTTGATGTTCATTTTGCAGGTGTAATTCCTTTATTGAAAATTCCTCTGCACTCAAGAAGCCCCAAGCAAAGGTGAAGAAAATGCATAATTTGGGCCATAAGAACAGCACCACACCCAAAGAGCCCCAGCCTAAAAGGATGGAAGAGGTCTACCAAGCCTTGAAGAGTGGCCTGGGGTAAGAACTTTTACCCTGCTTGTTGATTGAAGCTTTCTGTGGCATTTTAGAGTCTGGAAAAGCATATCACAAGAACAGGAATACTTCCTCATGGGAGAGGAACATACACCTCTTGAAGCCTGGATTGTAACACTTAGGATCTGAAATATTTGTATGGGAAGCAGGAATACAGGAGGCAGAATCCCATTTCCATTCACATTTCATGTAAAGCTCCCAAAGTCTGCGATTTCAACATTAGATTTTTTTTTGCCCTCTGAATTTCCTAGCATCCTATCAAAGGCTTATATCACCTTTGGGATAACATCCCAGATGATAACAGGGCTTTTATTAGCCAGATACAAGGGCAGTGACTGGAAGGCACCAGCCCATAAACTAAGCAACAGATTAGCTTACTTGAAACTGGTTGTTCAGTGTAAAGAAAACACCGAGCTCTTATACACAGTTAAATAAGTGGCTCCTATTTATTCCCAAAAAGGCAGCAGGGAGCTGCTTTTAAGACAGATCAATGTAAATGAGTTTTTGTCTGTAAACACATCCAGTGAGGAAAACCATTTGTTGGGAAGATTTTCTTTTAGGATGGTCATCAGCCAGCTTGGTATGTGCTGCAGAGCTCATACCTCCTTCTCTGGTTTGTGTTTGCAGTGAGTATCTGGAAGTTCACCAGACAGAGCTGGATAAGTTGACTACTCAGTTAAAAGACATGAAAAGAAACTCACGCCTGGTACGTGTCATGCTTTGTCATCGTGTAGATGCACAGTGACCTTCTTGAGGTGCTGGAGCAGCCAGGGGATGGGAGTGGGATATAGGGAATTTGTACTGGTTCTCTTCTAGCCATGGTCTTGTTTGTGATTTCTATTGACTGGCAAACATTACTTTTTTGTGATGTTGCAAAATTAATAACAGTTTCATGTTTTCTGTTGCAGGGAGTCCTGTATGATTTAGATAAGGTATGTTACTCCCTTTGACACTCATTTTGCAAGGAAGCATTAGTAACCATACGGTGTACACAGCTGGCATGGGAAACCTCTCTCAGGCAGATCTACCAGCCATACCAACCAACACGGTTGAGGGAGAAGTTACCTGGTTATTTGCACTTTCAAAGGAAGAAGTCCTACTCCCCTTCTCTTCCCAGGGGCTCTGGTATTGCCCAGTATCTCCACCAGCCAGCTGTGCTGGCATCAAATGTACCCCATCGACCTTTTTTCTGAGGACTGCTGGGTCAAACTAGCTCTGAAATGGGCACAGGGAAAGAGGCAGATCCTAGCCAGGGAAGGAAGGAAATGAAGGAGTAAGACTTCCTATTTCTGTCATCTGATAGACTTTAAATCCCTTGCCTTGTGCAACCTTGCCCAGCCAGCTCCAGGTGGATGGGGGCTGGCAAGGCCACACTGTGGGGCCTGGGGGTTGGGTCAGGCCCCAGTTCATTCCTGCTTCTGCCATTTCTGAGGAGGGAAAAATTGAAAATATTTTTTCCCTGTAGGAAAATTTGGGTGAGAGAAAAGGAAAACTTTCAAAAATATTTCCTGAACAAGTCTGACTTTTTTTTTTTTTTTTTCAGTCAAAATGCCAAGCTTGGGTTTATGGTCAAAACCAGTTTGCTAAGGATGAGAATGGATTTTGAAATGCAGAACCTGATCAATTGTAATACAGGTTTTCAGAGTATTGAAAATATTATTTTTTAGGCTAAAAAAAAAAGCTCTGATTTTTTAAACTTTTTTTTTTTAATAATTAGAAAAACCTAGAGAAATCCCACCAAACTAAAACTCTTTTTTTGTTTAAAAATATATGTTAGGTATAGAAGTCAGGGAGCTCCATTGTCTGCGGCAGCTTAACATCAGTAAGGTGGGACAACTGATTCCAGATTCGTGGTCTGGTGCGTTTTAAAGGAGGAATTTCTCAGATCCATGGGGACTAGCAGATCTAGCCTGTCAGTGTCTTACTGATTTATTTAAATGTGCCTCACCCTCAGCCTTTTTCTTTCTTTCAGCAAATCAAAGCAGTCGAAAGATACATGAGAAGGCTGGAGTTCCACATTAGCAAGGTAATGAGCTCTCCTATCATCTTGCTTCTGCGTCTGTTCCTATGTTATTTGGAAAACAAACCCTTGGCTTCCTGCTACCCCTCTGCACTGAGGAGGCTGTCTTGACAAAACCTCTCCCAGATTTGGTATTTTTTCCATGATAGGCTGGTGGTTGGAGCCAAAGAAAGGGTTTCCACATGGTTTGTAAACCCCAAGGTCCAGCCATGCCCTGAGACACTCCTGCATGCTTTTAGCTACAGAGAGAACACAGGGTTGGAGACTTGCTGGGAAAAATCTATCTCACTGCATGCATATAGGTAGAAAGAGAGTTGCATCTGAAAGTAATTTAATTCAGCAGTTATCTCTAGCACACACGGCAGCTAGTTTGGATTTATTCCTGGATTCACTGCTAATGCTTTTGCTGCATGGTTTGGGGCCCACATCCATTTGAATATATCGGTGAGAATATTCGGTAGAGGTACTCATGATTTACACTAATACGTTTTAAAGCTGGACAAAATCCATGGCATGTATTCTCTTATTATAGACATATCTGCTAGCAATTAGTTACTTTTCTGAGCCTGACAAAGGAATGAATTATTTTTGACAGATGAAATATCTTTTGAGAGTCATTTGAAAAGCGTTTGCACAACTTGAAGTGCTCCAATTATGACAACCTATCCAAACCTTTTCACTTCAGTCTTCTCTTACTCTTGGAGCCGAAAATAAAAATATAAATCATAAGGTGATAGACTAAAATTTTGTTCCCCAAGCCACCTACTCTCTTGCTGGCAACATGAATGGCAAAAATTAGTACTTGAAGAACGTTTCCATTCAAGTCCTTCCCACTCCAGC
The DNA here is from genome assembly GCF_009829145.1 of Chiroxiphia lanceolata. Taxonomy (NCBI): domain Eukaryota; kingdom Metazoa; phylum Chordata; class Aves; order Passeriformes; family Pipridae; genus Chiroxiphia; species Chiroxiphia lanceolata. Next base: position 61,876,953 of record NC_045637.1, on the reverse strand, counting down.
CCCTGCTCACAGCTAATGGTTTCTCAGCTTATAATAAGACTGAAAAGCTCCAAACACAAGAGGTAATGCTGGTCAGTATTACTCAAGCTTGCTGAGTACATTAGTTCACTTTCTGTAACCCACAGCAACAGAGACAAAAGGAACCGAGCTGTGTGGTATTAAAGCTTATAGGCTTGGGCAGATGAAGAAATGTCTTTTTTTCTAATGATAGAGATGATCTTTTTTAGCAGTATGTTTTCAAGGCCACAGGGATGCCTTCTGTCCTCTACCTGCTGCTGCTCTGTAGACAAAGCAAAGTGAGGAGAATGGGATGCACAGCAGCAGATCCCACATATCTGGGGAGCAGATGAGCCTGTCCTAGCCATGCTCATATGGGTGGGAGCAGGATATCAATCCCAGGCTAATGCTCCACTCTGATGGCGGAAGTAAATACCAAGTGATAGCTATTTATAGTAGCTGTTTTTAGCTTGCTGACTTGCAAGAGAAATAAGAGTGGATATGACTGCAGAAAGCTTTTTTTATAACTTCGAAATGGCAAAATACTATGTGTGCCTTCATTACCTTCTGCTGAACTCTTTCACTTTGCAAAGCATTCCCTGTTTTGGTTAGGGCGCCCTTAAGTCAGAGGCTTCAGCTACTGGGTATCCAAGATTGCCTTGTAAAAATCAACCTAAGGCTTTGAAGCCATTGGGAAGACAAGTCCTGTTCCAAACAAATCAGCAACAACACTTTTGTTAGTGGTTAAGCAGGCTTGGAAAATGGGATTTGGAACATGTCTGGATTGTCACATCAGGTCCATCTCTAATGCAGCAACACAAAGTCATAGACTGATGAAGCCAAGGTGCTGGATTTCACAGGGAGAAATGCTGCTATGAAAATCCACTACTGAACAGAAGCATCACGGGGCACAGGGTGATCTCTTGATGTCAGAGATAACAAGGGAAAAAAGTTATTTTGGGTAAAAAAGTATCATCTTGTTTTAGCAGGGACATTAGAAGCGGAAAAAAGAGACAGCTTCTTCCATTCCTGTCCTTCTCCTCACCCTGATATTTGAGAAGCTTGCTTGCACTCCTGCTGTCCCATACAATTGTACAGGAAGCACAACTGTACTCTACCAGAGTGGGAGATGGGGAGTAGCAATAGTTAAAGGCATGCAGGGCAAGCAGGCGAATTGCTGGCAACATCTACTGTTGCTGTATTGAGACTTTTGCAGTGGAAGTTATTTTTATCTTGTGTTTCTTTCACATAGACTGAAACAGTATTACACCTTCATTTCCTCAGCCCCTCCGTTGGATCTAATGGTTTGGCTGAATTTCCTTTTAATGCAAATTACTTCATTGCATTGGCTTTATTTTGCTGGGTTTTATGCTTCTTTTTTTTTTTTAATGCACTTTCCTTGTTCCTGCTAGGTGGATGAGCTTTATGAAGCCTATTGTATCCAAAAGCGTCTCTGTGATGGCGCCAGCAAAATGAAGCAAGCCTTTGCGATGTCTCCTGCCAGCAAAGCAGCTCGAGAGAGTTTAGCAGAAATCAACAGGAGCTACAAGGAGTACACAGAGGTACATCCTCATCAGTTTATTCTTTTTACTCTCACAGTGTTTGAAAGCCATGGGAACTTCATCACTGATTTCAGGGAAGAGTTTCATTCACGTAGAAGAATTAAAAGCAAAGCAAGTGAAGAAGAATAATTACTATTCGTTTGTCTTCAGGTGAATACATGATGACTTACAAAGACAGGTTACATGGACCTGAAGAGTTGCTTGAAATAACAGTTTATGCTCTATGAGCGCTGGGTTATACCCGGGAACTGCAGCACAAGAACAAAAGCGTAAATCTGCGCCAAACCCACTTGTAGTCCAACTAGCTCCTTCCCACCCGCAGACTGAGGGATGGACTGAAACCCATGTGTATACAGACGTGTGCTGCATCCTACCTGTTTTACTTGCTGTGATCAAGATTTCTTTTATTAAACAGGCGGGAGATTAACAACAGGACAATAGTCTAATAGTGTTGCAAACATCCCATGCTGTCAATGCTGTCACTCTGTGACAACCTTCCAAAATCTGAAGGAAAAACTGGAAAGGGTCTGATATCCGTCTCCCATAGTCTTTTTTCTTAATGTAGTCCATAGTTCTTGAGAGATTAAATCATACTGGGAGCCAGTTTGGCACAGAGCTGCTGCTGGCACATGTCCTAGGTGGAGAGGACCAGGACAATGCCCAGGTTATGCTCCAAGGGCCACAGCTTCCCTCTGCCAACAGGAGGATTAGTATGCAGCAGAAGAAGAGCACGGGATTGTATTCAGTGTCAGTGCAAGCAGGCATAGCTCAGCTGCCATTTTTAGGGTCAGACCTAGCTAAACAGCAAAGATAGCTCTGAGATTGACTTTATTGCAGAATATCTTTCATTTGTATAACAGAATCTATCCTTCCAAATAGACCTTAAAAAAGGAAAAAAAAAAAAAGGCCCAAAGAGAGTTTGTCTGACCTCACTGTTCTCCTATCCAACACAGAACATGTGTACCATAGAAGCAGAGCTGGAAAGTCTATTGGGCGAATTTTGCATCAAGATGAAAGGTAAATGCCTTTTCAACTTCCCCTTCTTTCCCCATAAGCTGTAGCAGTTGCTGCATATTTGTGAGAGTATCAACACATGCTGTGTGACATGTATTTATGACAGGTGTGGTTTCCCCTGCACACATCCATTGCTGAGACTTCAAACCCCCAACTTATGCCCTTGTCCACTGGAAAGGATCACAGAAACAGGAACACCAAAACTTACAAAGAGACTTTCTGATATGGTGCTGCTTGTTTTCTAGGCTAATTGCCTCCCACTCCTCCCAACAGCCAAAGCAATTCAGTTTCAAAGGCCGATGTACTTTTTGCCTCTATTTCAGTAATCCTTTAAGAAGATGACTGGGAAATTCCATGAAATTCCATGGAGGTGGAGTTCAGAATACTTTCTTAATTTGACATCAGCTGTTTCTAAGTCCTTTACTTTTGCTAATTGTGACTAATATTATTTTAGACCAAGTGTAAAAAATCCAAAAAGCTGGGGGTAGTTTGCCTGAGTAACTCAATGGTGGCATTTACCTTTCCATTTTATTCCTTGTCTTTATGACAGGAGATTTTATGGGTTTGAATACAATGGAATCAGTTTTACCTGAAGCCTCAGTGGATCATCGGGTATTGCTAATGCTGTTATCCCTTTAAGACTCAAGGTCTTAAAGAAGAGATTGTGGGGAGATATCTTTTTTGGATCTTCAATCACTGGCATGAAAATAGTTCTGTAAAACAAAACCAGCATCTAAATATTCATGAACTCTTAATTCTTCTCTTGAAATCTTACCATTTAAAACATCCATAGTACTGCTGATGGAGCTTTTAGAGCTCACAAATGTCATACAGGGTTTTGATTCTGCCTGCCTTGTCACAGTTGTGTCCCATGGTTGCACTGCATAAGATTAAGATTAATCTTAGATTAAGTTAAAATAGCTACTCTGTGCTCTTATGTTAGAGAAGACAAATGCAGCAGCTGTTGGAGTTTCTCCTAGCTCCATCCCTCAGCTTTTAAAGCCTCCACTCTTCAGTGCTGAAAAGGCAGTCAAAGATGCATAGATGTAAACTTACAAGATGGACACACAAAAACTGAGCCAGATATATCTGTAAAGAAACCCAAAGCAGAACCACAGCATGGGCATGCTGAAGGAACACAATGTCATGGAATGTATAAAGGGAATTGCATCAGGTCAGGTCCCTTGGAGCATTTCTTTATTTTCTATAAATGCAACGCACAGTCCCTGATAGCAGGACGTTGCAGAAAGTGCCACAGTGTCATAAATGGCTGGGCTGAAGAGGTCTTGCCCAAGTCCTCCAGCAAAACTCAAGGGCTCTCTAGAAGGCAGGTACTGCACTCATGTGGGGGAGCAGAGCACAAACCACAAACAGCAGCTGCTTCTGAACACAGTTTGCACAGCATAAAGAAGCCCAAATTAGAAAACAACAAAGAGAAATGGCATATCATTAAGTATTCTCTAATTAGGGCATCTCAGATTTCTATCTAGATAGTTTTCCCTAGGAATAGGAATTCAGTAGGACAATCGACCCATTCCTATTGTTAAGGCTCACAACGGCTCTTGCACAAAACCGTGCAGATCACGCAGCAAGTTTCCCCCTTAAGTTATACTGCAGCATATCCAGCTAACTTTAGGATCTAATTTAAAATCAAAGCATTCCTCTTCCCAAAGCTTATCTGTTCCTAGCCATTCCAGTGAAAGTTATTTTTATTTTGTGCCCTCTGTCACTTACACTGAAAACAAGCCAACCTACACAGTGCTGTCAGGAAGCAGGGGAGCTGCACTGTGTTTTATGACTGATATTCAAAGAAAAAAAAAAAGCTTAATAATTTCTCAAAATTAAGATAATAAACTTGCCAGCAGGCTTGGATTACTGCTCAGGATTAATTGGTTATTGAAATTAAACAGGGAAACCCAATGTGGAAATTCCTGTATGGAATCAGGTGTCCTGTTGTGATGTACAGGAAAGCACACCTGTACATGTGAGAAGTGCCCCTATACCTGTTTGAAGTGCCGGGACAGCAGAAGGTGGAATCTCCATCCTGTTTCACACAGGAAGAGCAGTATGCTGGTGGGGGGCTCTGTAACAGGGAGCCCAGCACCAGCAACCCCAGTCCCTGAGTCCAGCATCCTGCACACCAGCAGAGCTGTACTTGCTGCATGAACGGCAGGTGGCCCTGTCACCTTTCCACAGCCACATACTGACCCTGTCCCCTAATTGCTTATGCTGACACACCGGAGAGCTATCTCCCATTCTGTCTGCATTTACAAACCCAGTGCTTTTACAAAGGTATGATATTTGAAAGTGTATGATAGAGCCATTGGTTCCTAATATTTGTTTACTCCCCATAAGCCATTCTGTCACCAACAAGCTGTTATCTGTGAAAGTACTTATCCCCTGTTGTCAAGTCAGCACTAAGCCCCCTCTTCATCAGGCTGAAAGTATTTGGCCAGCCTGGTTGGGCCAGTCAACTTTTCAAGACCTCGACTCCAGAGAACATTCATAAGGAGTTTTAAGCTGTGTTTCCTCACCCTCCCACCCCATCCACTGGGCAAAGAAAGGACCTTTTATTTTCCTGAGATACTTTTGGAGATGGGTCCCAGCAGAGATCAAATTCACTTATAAAAGCATGCCTAGGGAGAGAGAAGCAGTAGTGGAGTGCTAGTAATCTTAAATTATTTATAAACAGTAAATAAATTAGGAAGGAATTGGTAATATGAGCTCCATGCGGGGGCCTCTCTGTTCTGCTACACAGTAAGATGAGCGAAGAAAACTGTTTTCTGGTCAAAGAAATGGAAGAGGTGGATAAGCAGATCACAGGGACAGTCCATGACTGAATGCAGGGATCTAGTTGCTTCTACAGTCCAGCTAGCAGGACTAATTCATCAAAAAGTAAAGACAATACTAGGGTTCCTCGTACTTGCCTTGATTTTAACACACCCATGTATGTTCACTCATGGCATTTTAGGATAAATGCAGCCCAAAAGCCCCAGCAGGTTTGTTTTCATTCCTTTCTCTACCACAGGCTTTGTACCTGTCCTCAAGGTGGTTTCTTTGGGCACTGCAACACTCGAGCATAGTTCAGGTTCACCCAGGCAAAGCTGGGTAAATTTTTATACCAAAACAAGTGCAATAGCTACCTACTGAGGGGATTTGTGAGAAAGGAAAGGTTCCCTCTCTGAGGAAAACAACCAGTTGAATCCTGCAGAAGAGCAGGTCAGCAGGCCAGGAGAGGAATGGTAACTTCCCTAGGATTTCAGCGTGGTCCCTCAGAAAACTTTCATTTCATATGCATGGTGCCAATATAGAAATAGAATCATCATGTCTTACATTAAAAAACCACCCCAAAATACCAAAAGCAAACATATATCACAAGTGCTTTGCTGTGCTCTTTGTCCCCCTATGCAGAAAAATGGGATAAATCTCATATTACAGATGTCAGTCATGATATGTGATGCACTTACTATTGAAAGCTATTATGAGAATGATAATGTTATGGAAATGCCAAGCAGGAGGAGCCCCTCTCACTTACTGTGTCTCTATGAAGATGCACTAAAAAAGGAATCTGTATTAAAGTGTGTAACTTGGTCGGATTAGTGTTAAGCAGCAAGCACTACATTGTGATCCACAGCTCGCCTACACTCATGATAGTAGGAGCTTTGAGCTGAGTTTCTGAAAGTACATGACATCAGGAATCTGTTCTTTTTCTATAATTACTATATAAAAGGAAACTGAGTTCTTGAAGGAAAAAAAGCTGGAAAGTATAAATCTTCCATACACAAGAAACCACAGCCCAATGAATTTTATACTAAATAAAAAAGAAAATAGAAGGCAGCACTAAGAGGGGGGATATAAGCAACAGCTGGGGGTTGCAGGGGGCAGTTGTTCTCTTCTGTCCAAGTATGGCAGTGGTGGCCCTGGGCACTCCACTGCACCCCATTCCTGGGTACAGCTGTGCTTGGCAGCCCAGGCCCTCCCACAGCCCCTCCCTGTCTTTCCTTCTCAGGTCTGGCTGGCTTCGCTCGGCTCTGCCCAGGAGATCAATACGAGGTATGTCTGCTTTGGTTTATCACGTACTTAATAGCGAAAGAATCAAAAGGAAGGCAGATTTATGCTGCTTTTTACATTGTGATGAATAAAACCTTTTCACATCAGCACACCAACTAACAGCTGTTATTTTTCATGTATGTGCTCTGAAAAAACCTTGCAGTTCTCTGTGTGTCTGTTTTTGTCAGGGCATCTGTCTGAAGACCTGGAAATTATATTCAGAGCACTGGGTGATGGCTATTCAAAGAACTACGAGCTTTTTTTTTTTTTTTAACTTTTAAAAATCATATTTCTGACAAACGTTTCTAATTCCTCAGGAAGAAAGCCTAAGCCCCATCTCATGCATGTAGAAAAAACTCAAAACATTCTTGCAAGCATTCTTCTGTGGATGCTTAGGCTCTACTTCATCATAAAGCAGAGTAGCAGAAAGACACTGAATAACCATTTCCTGAGATCCAGATGTTACCTGCTGTAAGGCTGTGTCACGATCTGTGGTCACTGCAATGTTTCAGTAGAGAACATCAGGAGCAGGTTAGTTAGAAATGGATTAAAATATAAGCCTCCCACTCTGTCCAGAACAGAACTAGCTCTGAAGGAATTTACAGTGGCTTGATAATGGATCCCCCAAACCAGTACTTCCCAGCTGTCTTGATCATAGATTCATTTCTTGGCACTCTCGTTCCCTGTGATGAATGTCTCCTGCTGCTCTTACGCCTGCAAAAGCATGTGCTTCCTCTGTGGGACTGGTTAATTGGAGCAGGTCTCTCCCAACCAGCCCTTCAGCCCAAAGTGGCTTGCTGCTCTTATGTTACTGTGCTGTGGGTGTCATTCATTTCCATCACCAGCCAGCCAAAAAATTGCAGGTGGGGAGGCATCTGATGGGAAATGGCCAAAAGCTCATCTGCCTTCTCTCCTGCCTGGGAAGACAGGTGATCTAGCCAGTTGTAGATATTAGGAAAGACCATGGGAGCTTTCATCCTGCCCTCACAAATCTCCCTTCCCCTGTCACTTTCTCTATAAATAGAGTTAAATGTCTTGCAGCTTTGTTATGAGTCATCTAGTTACATGAAGGGGAAAGCTTGAGTGAGGGGTACACTACCAAAGGGAGCAACTAGGAGAACTGAGAGACAGACTTTCTCCTCTGACCCGACGGGAAGCAGAACGGCAGCACCTGTGCCACTAACTCTTCCAACTTTTTTCAGACTCTCTTTCCTCAGTTTTGTTTCTATTTGTGCTTTGTGAGAGCAGATTTCTCAAGAAAATAAGAGGATTTTTCTGTTTTAGATTTTCATGCGTTACGGTCGCCAGCGATGGAAACTGAAAGGGAAAATAGAAGTGAATGGCAAGCAAAGCTGGGATGGAGAAGAAATGGTTTTCCTCCCTCTCATTGTCGGACTGATCTCCATTAAGGTATGTATGCTGACTTCTTTGCCTGCAAGCAAGGCAGCAGTCAAGAACCTGTCTTTTCATGCACCTTCAGCAAAAACAAAGAAGCAGATCATTTAACTCTTTAGAAATGAGCCATCATTAGTATTTCTGACACACCTACTAAAGTGAAGTGCTACAGTATTGTTCAGTTTCGATACTAGTCAAATCAGTTTGTCAGTGCCATGGTAGAGATTCTCCTCCCAAACTGGAGTTTGGGAGCAGTTCTGCCACTGCTGCATCCCTTTGTTGCCTCTGGCCTCCCAACACACTTTTCTCCTAGCTGAAAGTCCATATGCTTTCCTTCCAACAAGCCTCTAACCTAGAGATACCCATTCTCTGACCCCTGTCTAGAAATTGCTGCTAAAACCTATTCCAGCTGACCCTGGTTAGGCAACTTAAACAGAGGAGTGCCTTGAAAGTCTTATGGGAAATGGCCTACTTAGACACTGCAAAGACTTTATGAAAAAAAATGCACATGATTACAAAACTCACAGCAAAATAATTCCAAATGTGTGAGACTGTAGGTTTTCATAGAAAGGCAAGTTGTGACACAAGGTGAGTCACTCTCTCCAGTTTAACAACATGGGTGGAAAGTTAGGAGAGAACCTGTTCTGATAGTGCACAAGAGTCCCAGTATTAATAAGGTTAATGTGTATATTCTCTCCCCTTTTTGGACTTTCTCCAAACACTTTCACATAAAAGGCTCAAGAACTGACTTTAAAGCAAACAGCCAAAAACTGGTTTGTGTAGGAGGTGCATATGTAACTGTGCTCTGAATTTTTAGGCAAGTGTATCTTTAATTATGAATAGTGCTGTACTCTTACTATAACAACATATATGGATGTAGCTCCTCACCACTGAATCTGTGGAAGTCTTCACAAAAGGCCGGCGTTGGTGTAAACAATTACATGACTTCAGAGTTACAAGAGATGAATACCAGGAAGAGAGCTCCCTTGGGAATTATTAAGAGGGCAAATTATATCAGGAGATTCCCAGTCAGGAAAATTGTCAGCTTCTGAGAGACTATATGCTCTCCTTGTTCTCATTCTTCCCTCAGGCTCTGCTTATGGTTACTGCAAAAGATCAAATACAAGATTGGATAACCCCTTAGTCTGAGCCAGTATGGTTGTTCTCTTCTGACGCTCATAAAGAAACATAAAGAAAACTATAGAATCATGATCATATTCAACTATGAATTTATTAAAAGAAAAAAAAACAAACCCCAACTTTTCCCTTAAGTCATGCAACAGACATAATCATATTTTAGAAGCCTTTTAGCAAGGAGTCCAGGCCAGAAAATCAAAACTATTGCCTTGTGATTAAGGATTCCAATGCCATGTATGATCTTACATGTCCTGGTTTTGTCTCTTGCAGGTCACAGAAGTTAAAGGACTTGCTACTCATATCCTTGTGGGAAGTGTAACCTGTGAGACAAAAGACCTCTTTGCAGCTCGGCCTCAGGTGGTTGCAGTAGACATTAATGACCTTGGCACAGTAAAGCTGAACCTTGAAATCACCTGGTAGTAAGTAGAACTGGTTGCTCAATCAATCAGTCAATCAATCAGCTGTAAAACCTCAACCGAAAAGAAAATGTCCATTCATGTGTGCTGTTCTCTCCATTTTGCTCCCTCCTGAGGCAGACTAGGAAGGAATTGTGGCCCAAGTTTGGTGTATGAGAAATAGTTCATGGTCAGCCACAGGTTGCCTGTGTTACCTGTGGCAAAGGGGGTTGTGTGTAGTTTCAGCTGTTAAATTAGGCATGGTAAGTACTGTCGATACGAGGCATGGGAAACAAATAGTGACAAGAGATCTCAGAATTGCCTAAAGCTTATACTTCTTCCCCAAATTTAAAAAGGGGGCATAACTGTGTGTTCATATATTCATTGATCTTTTTTAATATTAGTCTAAAAATCGGTGTTGGATTGATGGATTTATGCTAGCATAGTGAAGTTCAGAAGTTGGCCCATCTTTAAAAGCTGGCTTCTAAGGGCTTTATACAACACAAGGGTGGTGGGAAACCTCCTAGCAATCTCTGTCCATATTGGTGAGTTGATGGCATTAGGATCCAAACCCAATTCTCACTGCATTTTAATGAAATAGGTAAATGTCACTGAAGAAGTGCTGATGCATTTAACTTTTACAATCATGTATGCTGTTTCTTGTAATGCAATAAACATGAAGTCAGCAATAACAGCTCCTGCTTTCCTTTATAATGCAACAGTTCTATTAATAGTAGAGCACCTTTCTCATTAGTATGTGTGACACTTGGCAACTCAAATCCAAGAATACTTTTCATGTGAGAAGAATAACATCAGACTACACACATAAATGATTTCTGAGTGAATGCTTTTATCAGAACTGAGAACCACACTTCTGAGACTGCTGTCTAATTAACAACATTTTCTTTTAAACACTTCTGTTAAAAAAACTTGCTATACCTCTGGGTTTTGATGTGCTAATAAGCCACCTTTTCAAAAAGCCTTTCTATGGACCTGAAAGACCTTCTCGCTCAGCCTAACAACCTTTTTTTTTCTTCTGCTTGTGTGTCCATAGCCCCTTTGATGTTGAAGATTTGACCCCATCCACAGGAAATGTGAGCAAGGCATCTGCTCTCCAGAGGAGAATGTCCATGTACAGCCAAGGCACTCCTGAAACACCAACCTTCAAGGACCACTCATTCTTTGTAAGCTCTGTTCAGCTTCATGTTTATGTAATGAGAAGCCCTAGAGCAGTTCAAACACTGCAAACACTTCATTGCTTTACATGTCTAAGCTTTTCTTCCCTGGTTCCAGCAGGTTACCCTTACAAATGCTTATAAATCAAGTGCATTCCTAGCTGCTAATCCTAAAAGAGGGTGACTGTGATCCTAGCATCTTTGAAACTATGTGGCCAATTATTACATATCTCTTCTTCTTGCCTGACTGCTATAATACTTGATTAATCTTTATAAAAAATGTTTTCATTTTGTAACAGTAGTTAAACAACCATTATAGCACAAGTATTTTTAAGTATCCTGTGATAAAATTTGCCCCTATACCAAAGATATTCACAGGGTACTCCTACATTTTGCATGAATCTAATTCTGAATGCCTAATCAGGCCATCTGTACAGAGATTAATTTTACAAGTGCTGCATCCCATGCTTGTAACTTAGTACACTGCTACAAAGCATTCATTTAACTTGCCCTTCCTCACACCCTCTTTGCTTTAACTGTTGAAGAAATGGCTGCATCCTCTGCAAGACAGGCCAAAGTTGACAATCTTAGATGCTCTGCAGGACACTTTCTTTGACAAGCTTCGTCGCAGTCGCTCTTTTAGTGACCTGCCATCGCTCAGGCTAAGCCCAAAAGCAGGGCTAGAGCTATATGTGAGTCCTGGTTTTTGTTTGGTGAAGGATTTTTTCAGTCTTTATGTGGCATCTCCATTCCCACGCATGCTTCGTGTGTTGCTCTCCGTTGCAACTCACTCATTTTGCTGACTGATTAGAGGGGAGGACATAACTGTCAGCCCATGCAGCTCACATTCAATCAAATTCCTCTTGGTTTCTACAGAGATAATGATCAGAAGTCAACTATCTGTGGGCAGAGAGCAGGGTAGGAATACAAGCCAACAGTGTTCTTAAAAATTACCTGCTATACATTTGCCTATTAACATAACTTTCAGATGCTAAAAACATACCCATGTCAAGGGAAAGAAGAAATAAATCTTTGAATGTAATTATGTTTAGGGAAAAAAAAGCTGCTAATAGTACTGGAAAAAAAAGATGCAAGTTTTGGACATTTTAACCTTATGCAGCTTAACAACATGTGAATGCCTACAGTTCTTTCCAGCAAATTGTCAGCAAAATAGTAGTTGCTTTCCATCTATGCTGTGAATTTCCATGAGTTAGCCACATAACAAAGGAAGCTCTGTAGGTCAGATAGGCAGATGATTTTTCCCCATAGGTCAGTCAAAGATGGACATATATATATATATATATGCTGTGATCGTTCTGTAATCTGTATAGGCTGGTTTTGCTTCTTAAATGATCAATGTCCTGCTCAATACACTACCACACAATTTTGCTACTTCATTTCAGAAGAAACTCACATTGGATGTGACTCCTGTATAACTCTGGTTCAAGGATTCTTACAGAGATCCATGCCACAGGCAGAGCATACTTTCAACAGAAAAGAAATTGCACAGTAATATCACCGTTAAAACACCATGACACTAGATAAACTTTTGGAGCAAACTGTTACAGTTTAGGGATTGCCACTTTAGAGTCAGAAAATAGAACAGAAATCTATGATGGATAGAAAAATGCAGACAAGATGGCTTAAGTACAACCCTATTAAAAAGAGCCATGCTTCAGGAACCAGAGCAGTGCACTAGAAATGCTGTCTGAGGAAATCCAGTAGCGTGAGTGGAATTCATGTCTCTCTTCTGGAGCTTGTCTCCTAGAGCTCTCTGCTTAGAAAGATGCTAAGTCCAGGTTTTCCAGCAGTTTTCCTGCTGAAATGAGGAACCATGCCAGATGAAAGCAGAAGTTGAATTTGAAACGTTTTTCCTATCTCTCAAGTCTTGAATGCTTATTTAATCTTTTTGTTTGCCTTTTTCTTTCAAGGGCACATACTTAATTTTTTCTTCTTTCCAATGCTGCATGAAAAACATTTTCTCTCTGTTACCTTTTTAGTCGAATTTGCCAGATGATGTCTTTGAAAATGGAACAGTGACCACCGAGAAGCGGCCTCTTTCCTTCACTTTTGGTGACCTGCCTTATGAAGACTCCGTGCCCCCTGCCAACTCAGTGGAGTCCTCTTCTGCACATGTCAGCTCCAGCCCTGACATCAGTGCGATGCCCACCCAGCACCAAGCTCTGGAGTCCTCCAAGAGCTCAAGCCTAGACTGTAGCAGCAGTGACTCCCGCAGAGACTCTGTCGCTGAGCCAAAGGACCTGCCGTCCCAGGGAGAGGTAGCAGTGGCTGAGAACAAGACCACGCCAAGGGCAGCTCCTGAAGTTTGCCAAAAAACCTCTGATGCTGGAAGCGATCATGTCTTTATAGAAACAAGTGTCCCGGTGTCTCTCCTGCAGGACACGGATGAAGTTTCAGAGCTCAAGCCTGTGGAGCTGGATACCTATGAGGGCAACATCACGAAGCAGCTGGTTAAAAGGCTTACATCAGCAGAGACACCCCTGACTCCAGAGAGGCTGACATGTGAGGGATCAATTAGTGGGGAATCAGAAGGATATAAGTCTTATCTTGATGGAAGCATTGAAGAAGCCTTGCAAGGGCTTCTCTTAGCTCTTGAGCCACATAAAGAGCAGTATAAAGAGTTTCAGGACCTGGACCAAGAAGTGATGCATCTAGATGACATCCTAAAAGTGAGTACATTTTCAGAAAATACTACCCTAAAGAAAATCTGAGCAGTAGAGTCTCCTCCTCTGACTTGCCAACATCAAAGTAGGCTTTTTGGAGAATAGTAAAATTCCCCCAGTAGCAGTAGGCTTGCTCCTACTTAGAACATCCTTTCACAATATTGCATTTTTAAACTTTTGTTGGCAATGATGTGCTTATCATAGCCTTGTATCCTCAAGCAATGGATCTTTTATCAAAACCTGGGGGAAAGAGAAAAAGGTGCTGTGGCAGAGGTATAATTAAATTATACCCTTCTCTGAAGAAACCACTTGTGAACCCATTGCTTGTGCCATACTGGAGATCAAATATAGCCAGGCACCTGCCTTTGAAATCTGTGAGTCACAGCCTCAGTGGGTGCACATTAGCATATTACCCCTGAACTCCACGGAGCTGTGCAAAACTATACCAGCTGAGGATCAGGCCTTGTAGCCATAGAAGCTGAATTTTCTAAATTGCCAAAGGGATTTATAAGAACAAGTCTTACTGAAGCTTGCCATCCCCACATCACCTACGCTTCTTCCAAGCCTTTTCCTTTTTCCCCCATCCATTTTTATAGTGAGAGATATCCTGTCGTTACACCAAGATGGACAAAAATGCTGAAAATCAGAAGAAAAGGGATTTGCATGTGTGTTGTTGATATGTTTACAATGGATCACTGTGACTCATATCTCCCCTATAAATAACTCATGATGCATTACTGTGCAAAGAGTATTATATGGGAAATAATCATTTCAAATGCTTCATATTCATATGCAACTTGCCCTGAGAGTCATTTAAGCCCCATCATTCAAAAAACATGGCTGAGGAGGAAGGAAGGAAACATTTATTCTTCTCCATTACCTTTTTACAAAGAAACTCTGTAACCTCCTTATTTCCATTGATATTCAAAGCCACATGATACTTTCCCAAGTTGAGTGCTTTTTTTGACAGCCTGCAGCCCCTGTTTCATGCATTATTTATTTCCCAAGGAGATTCAAGCAGACAAAGGTACCATTACTATCACTTTCTAACTTCATGGCTGCTCTGCAGCCTATACAAAGAGGTCAACTATCCAAACAGCAGAGGGACAATGGAGACTGTTTCTTTAGACTCCTTCGATCAGAAATTACAAACTACAAACGGATGGATATGGGATAGGGGGCAGAGAGGATGGATGTATGGAGACAGGATTCATGCACACTTGGGATGGACGCCTGTTCCAGATCTGTTAAAGTGTGTTTGCCGCCTATTGTTCAGCTTGCAGACTGACATTCAGCATCACCAGCAGCCGTGCTGGGCTCCCCATGAAAAAAGGTTGAGCTGTGGCAGAAGAAATCTCTCTTGGCCATCTAGAGAAAAGGAGAAGCCCACATGTTGCTGTTTGCTTTTGCTTGAAGAAGCTGCACTACCAGCCCTAAAGGAAATGGTAGCTAAACCCATCAGCGCTGTGCAGGAAGTGGGATACAGCAGCCACCCATGTCACAGATGTGTTGGGAGGTGTGTTTGATCAGCTAATGACTGTACAGTCAGTTTAAGGAGTCAAGTATCGTAAGTGCAAATGTATGACCATCATTGAATTTGTATTGTGTGCAAATGAATTGGAAATAGAGCTCCAACTCTCTTCAGCTCCACGTGGTGCTGAATCTGAACTCGGAGGCCAATGCATTTCTTTCTACAAGCTGAAACAAAGTCATGGCTCCTGCCTGGGACTAGAGGATGCAGCTTATATAATGGCACTGTTGGCTCATGGCTGCTTCTGATCGAATAATCACATTGTGTGAAAGATGTTGAAGTCATTGAACCAACCAATGGAGATGACCCCTCAAGCTACATCTGATCCTGCAGGGTGACCCTGAAAGCAACTCTGTGGACATATCTGGATGAATTGCCACATGGGGCCAGGGCCTTTGGTATTTCCTACAGCAACTGCAAGGTTTCCTTTGCATTTCTTCCCAGCAGCAAGGTGGGATGGTTTCCCCCTCTCTAGCACTGTAATTTCTGAATTACAATATTGCCTTTCTCTGTCACCTAGGAATCTGATACCTGATTGGCTTTTCCTTGATTAGCCATTTGGCTTCAAAGGCCACAAAAGTCCTCTCATTCCATTAATAAATCTGCCGATATGGTACCAAATTAATTCCTGGCTAAGGTTTGTTGGAGTTTCATCTGGAATAAATCAGATAGTGCCATTGGATATGTATAAACTGGCTTCTGTAGCTAGGACAGCAATTATGGAATATACCTTCCCCTTTCAACTTCCATTGCAATTGCCACCTTTCCTTTTGAAGAACACCGAAAGCTGCAAAACTTGGATTCAAGACATACTTCACACTTCTACGAAACACACTGAATTTTGCCTTTGAGGGTTTTCCTTTGGGGTAGAGAGTGGGTAGGATGGGGAGGGGAGAAGGAACGGAAGGGTTTTCCCAGTTCTCAGGCTTTAATTGTATATGCTATGAATATGAAGGCTTGAAATGAAACACTCAATAAAATGAAGTTTTAAAAATAAAATTAAGAATATGAAAGTTTTAAGCTTTATAATTTTTTTTCTTATCTTTCAGTAGTAGCTAATATCTGGGGTTTTCATTGGTTCGTTCTGCCTTTGCAGTGCAAGCCAGCAGTAAGCCGAAGCAGGTCCTCCAGTTTAAGTCTAACAGTTGAAAGTGCTTTAGAAAGCTTTGATTTCCTGAACACCTCTGACTTTGATGATGAGGATGGTGGTGGTGTGGAGGTTTGTAATGGTGGAGGAGGTGCAGACTCAGTATTTTCAGATACTGAGATTGAGAAGAATAGGTAAGTTTGTAGTAACTGCCAGCTGTGCTTACGCCAAACTGATACCCTAGCTCTTTGTCACTAACAGGGGATCCTGGTGCACAATTTATTCAAGGAAGACTGACTAATCCTTGATGAGTTTATAGGTCAGAGGGTTCCCTGTGGCTGCTGCATACAAAATCTTTAGCTTCCAGGGCCATTTCTTTTTCTGTTCAAATATATGCAATTTGTCCTTCAAAGGAAAAGGGTAAATTAAATTAAGCTGACATCAATACTGGCAGAGCCTCTTCCTTGACATAGGTTTGGACCTGGCCTTCCTTGGATGTTATTACTAATTCCTTTGTGGTTTTCCCCCCCCCCCTTTTTCTTTTCTCTCTAGCCGAATGAGTCTTTGCAGTGGATTAAGCTTGTCAGTAACAATAACACAGGGCCAGATTTAAGCAGCATGATGTAGGTTTCCTTTGGAATGTAAGAGTGATGACTGGTACTCTGTTCATGGCCCTGCGTGTTACCTGCCCTTCTTGCATCACTTTTGGTCTTTCTGAGGAAAAAAAAAAAAAGCAAAAAGCAAAAAAAAAGAACAAAAAAGCTGTGGTGTTTGTGCCGTGGCCTGCCATTGTTGTGTGACTTTAAGATGCTGTGCTTCAATCATTAGATCCTAAAAGCATGTTTGCATACTTTGAGCTGACACGATGCCCCGGAGGCATGTAAGCGGCACTAGAGCTGGAAAAAAGAAAAGAACATGATTCCCTCACACCCTGCACTTTCCAACCAGGGAGCAATACTACTCTCAGCTTGCTTAAAGCAATTTTGAGTGCAACAAGCAACTACCATGCAGTTCCCCTCATCTCATGTTCTCTTTCCAGAATAAGACTTGGTGGGAAGAAAAATTTGGGAAATTGTGTTGCTTGCTAAACTGGCACTCTGAGCTTAGTCCAGTCTGTCCTGATTAAAGGATCTAGCTTTAACCAGTTAGAATAGAAATGAGAATTTCTTTTTTCCCTCTCTGGCTCATCCCCAGACAGTACAGATTCCCACTTCCATTTTTAGATGTGTAAGTGTGTGACTCAGTGTAAAGATTGCAAGTGCTGAAACTTCTGAACTTGGAGCCAAATACACTTGCCATCTTGCGACTGACCTCAGGCTTTGCATTTAAACATAGGGAGGACCATTTGTACAGCAAGACAATCTTGGAAATAATGATTTAAAACACAGTGAGACTAACTCTACACTCTTACAGAAACAATTGGCAAAGTAAGCTGTACACATTATGTCTAAAACAGCATAAGACATCATGCCTCTTACTTCAGCAGTGGTTTTCCTTCCTTCTGCAATGAGCCTTAAATCTGGCAGCAGGAGAGCACGGAAAGCATAGAGCTGTTCTTAGCAGCTCAGTGCTTGGGGTGGCACAAATTGTCATGGTGCTTAATCCACAGTGACTGAGCAGGTGATTCATTAACAGATGGGAGAAAGCTGTCACCACCAAGGGACAGTAACCACAGGTTAACAAGGCTTGCTTGGGCATCACATGACTCAATGTAAACCAGTCAGGGGACAGGTCTGTCCCCTTGGTGGGTTTATCCCTCCTGCGCCCAACCAGGGCAGCACTGCTCCTTTGCGATATGAAGGTGTTCATCACCAGGCTTCTGCCTGCTTTCAGCTCTTCTGCCGTGCTCTTTGCTCATCACCCTGTGTGTGTGTGTGTGTGTGTGTGTGTGTGTGTGTGTCTGCTGTGGCAGCAGTCGACCCTGCACTGACCTCCTCCTTCCTCCCTCCTCAGTTACAGGACAGAGCACCCAGAAGCCAGAGGCCACCTGAGCGAAGCTCTCACTGAGGATACGGGTGTGGGCACCAGCGTGGCCGGCAGCCCTCTGCCCCTGACCACAGGGAACGACAGCCTCGATATAACCATAGTTAAGCACTTGCAGTATTGCACGCAGCTCATTCAGGTACCAGGCCTGCCTCATTTGGGGCATATATTTTAAAATGATCCCTGCCTGCAACATGGGTATGAGCAGGCTGGCAAGGTCAGCACCGCACCTGGGAGGCAGCAGGAGCTCAGGGCTGGGACAGATGCCATACTGTGATAGGATGGTGACCACCCCCAGCCAAAAGAGCATCTATCTTTTCCATCCTGGCCCATTTTTGAGCGCATCTGACATGTGAACTGTGGGGCACTTTGCAGAAACTGCCCAGGAGGACTGAGGGGCAGTGCAGCAGATGACAGGGGCATCCCATGGTCTGGGTTACAAATGCCTGCTGGCTTCGCTGAGAGGTCCTCAGTGAGGTTGGTCTCCAGTTAAGGCAGCCCATGTCTTCAGAGGTAAAACAGAAGCCCCTGCCCCCACTGTTTAACTGAGTCTCAGCTGAGGCTGCAATGTTCAAGAGCAGAAATTAATTTCTACATGTGAGGCAGAAAGATTGTCTGCAACAGACATGGTGAGGGCAGCATGTGGCAGTCCCTCTGGGACATCAGACTTGTCAGTTCATGCTCACAACTTACTGGAGGTGAGTTTTTGTAGTTTTCTTTTCAGAGCCCATGCACAGCAAATGTAACTTTAAACCTCCAGTAAGAGAGGGCATCAGGGTTTTCCTGATGAATCAAAACATGCTACAACATCTGCTTTACAATTATTCACTCTTCCATCTTAGATATAATTCACTTTATTTTCCCAAAGGCCCATTGAAGCAATACAGAGTAAGTCTGATTCCAGCACTCTTAGTGTTGTTCTGGACACTCTACTGACTCACAAGTATGAAAAAAAGGGAGGGTTTTGGTTTAAATGCAAGAGTACACTTAAGTATGCATCTGAGGGAGTCAAGCTTGAACTATGTCCACACACAGAGCAGATTTGATATGAACAATATTTACAAGAACTGCTGAAGAAAATGCAGATGTCAGCACTAGGGAGTATTAGCAAGGAGAAAGTACAATAACAAAGGCACCTGAGTAGCTAATCAGAGCTGAAATGTACTGGAAAAAGAGCAACCTGTGGTCTTCTATGGCCTATGTTATGCAAAATTCAGACTAATATTCTTTTGTGGTTTTAAGGCTTTTGATGATGGATTTCTTTAGCATTGCAGAGTGGGTAAATCAGAAATGACTTATGCAAATGGGTACTTGGATACTCAGGTGTCTGGGTCTGGATGTAGATGTTAAAGCTATAAGCAACAATGCGTATCAACTAGGACCATAAAATATTCCAGAGACAAAAAACTTTGAAAGTTAAGGAGATGTCGTGGTTCCAGGCAATGGATTTGCTATTTCACATCAGGTGTTTTGGAGTTTTCTGTTTTCTTCTGAGGCTGGGGGTTTTTTTTGGTTCAATGACTTATTTTCCTCTTTTCCCATTTTTCTTCACCAGCAAATTGTGTTCTCTAGTAAAACACCGTTTGTGACAAGAGACCTCCTGGATAAGCTATCCAGGCAGATCCTCGTGATGGAGAATATTGCGGAGATCAGCACTGAGAACTTGGGAAACATCACCTCTCTTACTGATGGTAAGAGACAGTTTAGGGGATTTCCTTCTGAAAAGAATTTGGGCATACATACCTGCTGAAATAGTCGCTGTGCAGAGCTCACCATCGCTGCAGAGCTGCCACTCTAGGAAGGGCAGACTCAGGGTTACCAGTAGATGTAGCAGTCACCACAACCAGGCAGGTGCCATCTACATGTGTCTTCAACACTGGTATCTGGAAATAAGCAGGTGAGAAGAGAAAGGACTTCTTATCCTGCTTGATGTGCAGAGGATGGATAGATGTCATTGGTGGGGTGGGGATGTTGCTACCTCTGAAAAGCCAAATTCCTCCACCTTTCTTTCCTAAGGAAAGGCAGGATCTGCATTACACTATCGGAGGCGACTCCTTGAAAATTTTCATTTTTACTCAGCTCTATGTTGAATTATTTAGTTATTTTTCTTGTTGCATCTATTTTAATATTTGGAAGAGTCTGACAAACACATAGTTACTCACCCTCGTGAGCACTTTGGCAGGGTAGGTAAATACAACATGGTGTATTTACTTTATCAGAAAACTGAGACGAAGTTGAGTGATTTACACAAGGCCACAGAGTAGTGTTAGAACAGGGATCAATCTTGTGCAGACCGTTTGCAGTATTCCCCTAGTATTTTGTGGTATTTAAAAAGATGGGACATCAGTGCCAAGAACTGGATCAGGAACAACTTTTCTCATGTACCATGGGAAAGAGAAAAAACGTGTTACAAACCTGAGGTGGGCACACAGTCATGCTCTGTGAAGGTAATGGCACGGGCTGACCAAGCAAACAGTAGCTGTCCATCAGTGGGCTAGGGTGAGATTTCCTCCACTCTTACCATCTTTTCTCTTCTGGAAGTCAATGCTTTCGGCATGGCTTTGTTTTATCATTCATTTTGTCTTCTCCTCCAGCAATTCCAGAGTTCCACAAGAAACTGTCACTGCTGGCTTTCTGGATGAAGTGTACTGGCCCTTCAGGAGTGTATCACACATCTGCAGACAAGATGATGAAGCAGTTGGATATCAATTTTGCCACCACTGTGAATGAGGAGTGTCCAGGACTTGCAGAAACAGGTACTAATTGCTGCAAAAAATTGTATCACTCATCAAAAAGGGGAACAGTTGTGTACTGGACTTTATTCAATCTCCATTGTTTTGTTTTCCAACCCCTTGGAGGTCTGTTTGGGCACAGATCCAAGATCTCATTTGAAAACTGGTGCTACAACTCTTGAAACAGTTTTGGCCCAAAATAATCAGATCATAATAGGAGAAAAAGGCAGAAACAGAAAAGTAAATACTGTTTAAGGTTTATGACTTAGTCAGAAAGTAAGTCTATTCACAAATACAGGTTTGTAGGTGATTCAGTGAAGTAGGAATCCTCACATTTAAATTTTTTGTATATACATAATGTCCATGCCCCATTACAGTGCACTAGGATGAAATTAATCCACATTCAAGTGAGTTTGTCTGAGCACAGGTTTCTGGAGTGGGAGGTACTACATCTCAAACTCCAGCTATACTGACTAGCTCTCCTTTGGACAGAATGGGGATATAGGCTCACCTGCTCAGGTGTGGGCACCTACATTGCAGATGCCTACCCAGGGCAGTGTTCTCGTTCCTGCTCCATGCTCCAGCTCTCACAGACAGTGCCTCAGACTTGCTTTCTGTATGCCATATGCTCACGTAGGAACCAAAAAAACAGCGAAGCCAAATCCTATCTCTGTGCACATCTCCCTACCTCAGTGGCATTGCAGAGATGTAACTGGCAGTGCATGTGGATAGGTATTTAGTGATTCAGGATATTGTTTGGGTAGAAATGATGTTGTATGGGTTGGATAGAAAGCTGCACTAGCCATCCATAAACTGCAGAGGTTCATCCTTACAAAGATATCCTCTGGTTATGAAACCTAGACAGGGAGAAGGTCTGTCTAGCTACTCACCTAACCACAGCTGTGGTTAGAAACATTGGGAAGTATCTGGATTTGCAGATACAGTTCTTTCTTTCTGGCTTTGAAGTGTACTGTGGCATTTTGCCATCAGCTTTTGCTCCTACTAACCTGACCCTTTGTCCATGGCTGCCTGCAGTCTTCAGGATCCTGGTGTCTCAGATCCTGGACCGGACAGAACCTGTCCTCTACTCCAGCATGTCCTCCGAGATCATTACCGTCTTTCAGTATTACAACTATTTTGCCTGCCACAGTGTTCATGACCTTGGAAGCTATTTACTACAGCTTGCAAAAGAAGGTAGGGTATATAAATTCTGCTGGCTAATTGGGAAGTAGATCTGTGTACTTCTGAGCTCGGCACAAAGCAGTTCAGCTCTGAGACGGATTTTACAAAAGGAGGAAAAGGCACACAGGCACCAAGAAGTGCCCTGGCTACTAAGTGTGAATGCACCTGAATGGTTGTATGTGTCAAGGGAAAGGAGCTGATGCAGATAGACCCTCAGTCATTTCTATTTCCATATTCAAATGGGAAAAAAACTATGTTGAAAGCATTGATTTTTAGGAAATGGTTGATGGTGGTGGTCTGGGAAGTTTTCTGTGCCCACAGCTTGAGTGATGTTTTGGTCTTTCACCATCTGTTATGGAGACACCTTCTGAAGTGCTGAGCAATTCTCAGGAGCCAGGGGATCATAGCACCTCAGTGTTTTGCAGGCTCTGCCACCAAGAGCTAAAGAGAGAAGCAGACACCCCACAAAGTATGCTACAGTGCAGCCCCTAGCAAGCCAAGTTTTCTTTTCTACTTAAGAGGGAGTTTGAGGAACCTTGCCTAGTTTTCCTTTTTATTTGGACATACTGTGGAGCTTTTGCTCAAAAATATGGAAGGAACAAGGTATTTCAGCCCATCTCTGAAACACATTAGCCCTGGCTCCTGGTGGCAGACATCAATATGCCTAGGAAAAGCTCTCGCAAACATGCTCTGGAAGTCAATATACACTGGCAAGGATATTAAGTTTCACTTGTTACAGGGAGAATTTACATCTTCCAGCAGAAAGTAGTGAAGATTTGACAGGCAGACTCTTAGCTCTGGGTAGATGTAAGTGCTACACTGTCCCACAGAGCTCATCTACTCATCTTCTCCTCCTCTGATCATCTGAGAAACCAGCCCAACTTAAAGCCCAGACAATTCCCTATGCAGACACACTGCAATGTTACAGTTGATCAGATGGAGATTTTTTTCATGTCTTTTGTGTGTATAGTGTAAATTGAGGATTGCTAGTGAGAAAAGGAGCAATCAAAAATACTGAGAGGATAAAGTAACAAGGACCTTTCTCTTGCACTTCTAGCATCTGTGGTTCAGGTGCTGCAGTCAGTGAAAGATGGAAAACTGCAGCAAAATGTGTCCAAAATAAACTCCAATAACCTTCCACCACAGCAGGAAGTTTTGAGAGCTTTGGCTTTACTTCTCAATGAAAATAAAAATGAAGTCAGTGAGGCTGTGGCATCACTTCTGACAGCAACTGCAGAAAACAGGCATTTCAGGGAGAAGGTAAGTGGCAGAAAATCTCCTGTTGCATGAGAGACCTGTATCATCATGACTTTTTTCCTACCTGTGTGTCTCAAACATCTGTGCTTATAAAATAACCGCTCCAAACTTGATTTAAACTGATCCAGAGGGATATCCTCTCTAATTTTTCTGCAAATATGCAGATCTGTTTCTGTCTTTATACCAGTCTGCTTCTGCCTGTCATTGCACTAAACAGGTACTAACCAAAACCGCAAATACTTACTGAGTGCTGTGCTCTCCTCACTTCAGCATTTCTGCTGCCCTGTCTCAGACTTGGCTTCAGTCCAAGGCTTCAAGGTAACAGTTTCCAGCATCATCAACATGCAAAGACATAGGTCTCAGATTTTTATTTTTTCTGCCAAAGGAGGCTGCCATCTGTGAGACTTACCACCATTTCTGGAGGGGCTGGATTGCCTTGGGCAAACGCAGCTCAGCTGTGAGATCTAAGATTTGAGTCTATCACAGATACCAAAAATAACAAGCAGGGCCAGGTTAAACACAGAAATTACATAGAAGGGGGGAGTAAGAAGAAATTAAGGGTTGGCTTCTACCCCTTCTATCCTTCTTGTTCTCTATCAGGAAAGAGCGAAAGAAAAGGCAGTTGGAAGAGAAAGAGTAGAAGGAGTAGAAGAGTAGAAGAGGAAGACCAGAAGGAAGGCAGGAGGAGAAAAAGGAGCTCACTTTTTACTTCTGCTTTGCTCTGTCAATCTAGTCCCCTCTTTGCCTGCCCTCCCTCTTCATCTTCCATTTTTGCAGCCTCTTAGTATCTCATACCAGCCTTCTCCATCCCCAGCTTCATGGAGGCAGCATCTCAGGGAAAGTGTAACCACCTCCTGAAAAAGCCATGGGTAGCTGATACCTGGTTCACTGCCTGCAGGAAGGACCACAGCATGCCTTCTATGAGGGTATTGTGCAGCTTTATGCTGCAGATGAGTTCACTGCACAGCCGACTGCCACTGAGATCTGCTGCTCAGCAGTAGCTACTAATTTCTGGGGCTAAGCAGTACTCTGGTCTAGCAGCTCATGTTAAACTTGTAATCATTATTTTAAGGCTCCCTGGGGTACATCCAGACCTATTCATTACCATCCCTATGTTAGAGAGACCATCTCAACAGTCATCTCTTGAGATTTTTAGACTCCTAGGCCCATGTAAAGCTCTTTGGAGATGTATGGTGAAAGGCCTTCAAGAGTGACAGATTGAGCATCTCACTTTAACATGAACTTTTCCTCACCAAAAGCTGGCCTGAGACTACTAAGCTATGACTACTGGCCTGGCCTGAATCTGCTGGAGGGGATTATCTCGCCCTGTTAACTGTAGCAGGGACTGTCCCCCTCCATCCCACATACTCACTGTCAGGGAGGCAGGCTGCAATTACTTGCCTTTTAGTAGGGTAAGCATACCTCCATGCTCCATCCTTCTGCTCCACAGAGGCACAGACATTCTCATTGGTATTCTCCTTTATCTGCTTTCAGGCCTTGATTTATTACTGTGAAGCACTAACCCAGCCCAACCTCCAACTGCAGAAAGCGGCTTGCTTGGCTCTAAGATACCTCAAGGTAAGAGACAAGGAATTCACTGTGCCACTTGGCCTTACTTTAAAGAAAGGACATTTGACAGGTACAAAATAGAAATTGCAATAACAGCAGCAGTAGTGTTTCTGGTTTGCATTGCTGCGCTCCATCTTTCTCAGATACCATCCTGTTTGGGAATGGTTTAGAAGCTTCGTTGCACAAACACCTGGGCTCTGTGACAATGGCCAAATTTATCTTTCACATACCATCTTTTCCTCCCTCTCATATTGACTTCAGGAGACTTAGTTCCACATCACAGAGAAAAAAATATTCATCCATAGAATACTGACTGAGAAGGACAAAAAACGTCCTTTGCCAGGATAAAATTATAATGCATGTGGATTGCAATAGCAGAAGAGAGAGACAGGTCACAGCTTGTTTTATGACAAAAAACTGGTACATCTGGGCACTACAGCTTCAGCTAGCATCTGGTACTATCTTTGCACTCCAGCCTAAAATGCACTTCTGTTTTGGCTGTATAGAGCCATGGGAAACAGCAGCCACCTACGCCTGACTGGTACAGGACACTGGGGCAAAAAAATGGGTTCCA
The DNA here is from genome assembly GCF_009829145.1 of Chiroxiphia lanceolata. Lineage (NCBI taxonomy): Eukaryota > Metazoa > Chordata > Aves > Passeriformes > Pipridae > Chiroxiphia > Chiroxiphia lanceolata. Next base: position 61,851,629 of record NC_045637.1, on the reverse strand, counting down.
TGAGACAGACCCACTGTGGACTGAGTATCTCTCCCTCTAATCTGTCCCCTGGAGAAGACAGCTCCAAAATATAACTTCATCCCAGTCACAACTGATGCCATCCAATACATAATCCGGTATTGTTTAAATATATGAAAAAATTTTTAAATGAGATGCTGGCAGGCATCCCTGAGAGACAGTGGTGAGGGACATTACACGTCTGCTGCATGCAAGTTGCAGTGGGGTTTTTGATCACTCAGGAAAAGTCAAGAATAGAAATCAGTGGTGGGAACTGGAGCTAGACATTTTTTAACTTGAGCAGTGTGGCTCCGATGCGTCTTGAAGAGTGAGAATGGCAACTGCTGTGGAAAAAAAAGCAGGGGAAGTATCATTTGCCCTTTCTTTCACTCATCTCTCTTCTTGTTGTATTAAATAGCCTGCCAGAGACACTATGACAGCTGCTCTCCCTGAAGACCTGACATTTTTGTAGCAGAGAACAGGATTATTCCCTGCTTTCTACCCAAAATAGCAAAGGCAAGGCAAAAGTGTGGAAATGTTGGTGAGCGCAGGTGTTGATGAGGAGCCTGCACTGAAGTGACTGGGCTGGCCAGCCAACATGTCCCTGTAGACAGCTAGGATGGCAAAAGCAGCCTTCTCAGACCTACCAGGTTTGACATGTTCTATGTGAAACTCATTCCCTAGATCCCTGTCTCCTGTTTGTCTCCTTGCTACATCCTTGCCTTGGCGGTTTTATGGCCTTGGCCTAAAGCCCATCACCCATCCCACAGTCAGAAGCTGCAGAACAGAGCTGATCAGCCAAGATTATGTATGTAGTACATAGGGAAGGAAAATTAGAAAGGCTCCACACTGACAGCAGAAAATATGCCTTCTCCACATGCTTCCCCTCATGGAAACTCCATTACTTGTGTCTCCACCAAGGCCCCCTTCCCGTGGAGTAGGAAGGGCAATGCAGAGGATGGTTATTATTTCCATGCAAGGCTGTGAAAAAAGCCTGGAGTGTACTGGGTGGTGCTAATGTGGTTCTTTTTGCACTTTCCAGGCTACTGAGAGCATTAAAATGCTGGTCACGCTCTGCCAGTCTGACAATGAAGAGATCAGAAAAGTGGCGTCTGAAACCCTGCTCTCCCTTGGTGAGTTGCCTGGTTTGGAGCAGTATTTAATTTCATTTTTTAACAGAGCAACATGTAAGACACCTGAGTTATGCAAATATGATAGTCTAAAATGAAACAAAACTTTACACAGAGACTCAAAGAGGTTAGAAAATATAAATTCTTAAAAATCGTTCATTTTGAAAACAAAGCAAAAAGACAGAAATTGAATTGTGTGAGTCTGGAGGCGGGAGGAAGACTAGAAAAGGAAGACTAGCAAAGGAGAAGTTGAGAAACAGAAAAAAATTGATAATGAATTTGAAAACATAACAGCCTTGAGGAGTCAAGACCAGCACACTGCCTGCTGTGTCTTACACACCCTTCTTTTGGGATACCCTCCTATCACCCCTGTAGTGCCATAGTCATACTCTTATGTGCCATTAGCACTGTGAATTGTTCATTTAATCTAAATTATTTTTATGTTTGTTTGGACAGTCTGCAAGTCCTCCTTCACATAGTATCTCAAGCACCTTGCGCTGACCCTCATTTGTCTTTGAGACTACAGAACACCCTGTTCATTAACCTGTACTTTAGCTGTATTAGCAGTATGTGACTGCAAGTGTGGCTGCACAGTTTCAGGGCACCACTACTGCGGTGGCACAGAAAAATTGTATTTTTCTGACCTTTAGGCTAGGCATGAATTTCTATTCCACGAGGGGTGCGTCCACGTGTGATTTTAGTTATGCAAACTCAAATATACTCTCTTTCATTCACCAGTTCAGCAGGAATTCACTCTGCTGTTGGACATGTTATTGCTCAGGTTATAAAACAACTGGCCCAGGGACACTTCTTTTGAAATCTCTGAGAGATTGTTCTGTCATTCTTTTAGACAACATACAGACACCATTTTGGTTCCTAATGGCTAATTCAACAAGACTCAATGCTACCTTCATGAAGATGCATATAGATGACAGTACCTAAAAGAAAAGGATTTGAGAGATACAAACATTTAGCAAATATACTGTTTCCTCTTTTTCAGCAGTATATAAGTAAAGATAAGGATAGACTCACTTCATTAAAGTGCCAGGAAGTGAGAAGTGGATAAACTTTTGTTACAATCCAGTAAATAATGTTACTAGAAATGCCTCTGCCTGAACTAAGGTGCAAATGAGACCATATGCCAAAGCCAATAGTATGGATTTTATTTAATAGCAGATGTGAGGCAGAGAGAGATAGAAAGAAATAGAAAAAAGGAAGGGGGGGGGGGGAAAGAGAATGAGAGATTAAAATAGAAAATATATCACCACTCTGTGAACCAGGTGGCTTCTTGTGGGTCTACTTCTAGTCTTCTTAGTGGTGAGGGTCCTGTAAAGCATAGTGTCCAATGGATTAATATACGTTCAGGAGATGCCCAGGTACCTCCCCTGGTGGGGGGAAGCTTTGCACTCTCTTGCGACAGGCTCTGGATTTGTTGCCTCACTTGGATCACCTGCAGTCCTCTGGTGGTAGAAGGCCCCAGGAATGAGTCTGGGGGGCGCTTTGAGGGTCTTTGATGGTTTATGACCCTTCTCAGCTGCCTCTCATGTCAATGTCCTGTGTGTATGTGGTCTTTCTGGTGGTGGGGTGGGTGGTTTACTCTGTTTAGTGTGGAGAGATTTTGCCATCACACCCCCAAAACCCTTCTCCTCCACCACCTGATGAGCCTTGTTTACTTCTCTTCAGACCTGAGATAATTAGACAATAGTCTTATCTCAAATTCCCTGTCACAGTCCAAGTTCCAGTCAGGAGGAATATTCAGAGGGTGGGGATGGCGGGGGTAGGCTTCTTGCAGTTTGACAAAAAGACTTTTTATAATTTTGGCAATGTTTAAAACATTAACATTTCAGTCCCTCACAGCTTTGAATTGTCCAAGGCAGAAGTGGATAAATATCATCTGCCTCAAGTATATCATAACTGAGTTGACACAAGGTCATTCAGGAAGACAAGTGTACAGATACTGTCTTCTAATCATACAAGCCATGTGTTCTGCTGTTTTGCTTTAGACAACCAAGCAAATTACATGAGAAAATAAAAAAATTGAACAATCAGGGCATGTTTAATTTTCCAAGTAATTTCTGAAGTTGCTTTCCACAAGATAAATTTTAAGAAGGGCAAGAAGTTACTGGCAAATCACTACTTTCTAACAGCAGAAAACTCAGTATGTAAAATGCTGTAGGGCAATGAAGCAATACATTATTATGCTTTAACATTTTGCATTCAGGTGAAGATGGGAGACTGGCATATGAACAGCTGGACAAATTTCCCAGGGAATTTGTTAAAGTTGGAAGCCGCCGTGGAACTGAAGCTGCCACAGCTTTTTAGATGGAAAAGAACCTGCTTATATTCAACAGGCATTAAAGTAGGATGGAGCTGCACTTCAGTGTGGGGAGCAGGAGGAAAACTTTGAAGTATTCTAAAAGTGTTCCCAAAAGTAGCAATTTACAGACTTCTTAAGGAAAAGCAAAATCTAAAATCCAGCTTAAGGGTTCCTATTGGCTCCTCATCGCAGCTCATGATGGAACAGTTGGATGCTGAGGAAAAATACCTTCTTGACTGATTCATAACAAATAATATAATTGCAGTTATTCAGCCTCAACAAACTTCTGCGAGGTTTTTAGAATTTGGCATCTTCATATATTTTCCTATTATATTTACTTCCTTGAAGTTGTTGTGAAAACCTGAGACATGCGATACCGCATCTAACAAGGACAATCAAGAGGCCACCTGAGCAGGACTGCAAAGCAGCTTCCCCTTCAAGAGTGTTCCCTGCAACACTCCAGTGGCAGGAAATGCTGCTTAGCTTTCTCAGTTGCCTCTCAGTAATGAAATAGAGAGCAAGTTTCTTCAAGTTTTGCCTCCACAAACAGCATGATGTAAACCCTGGGAGGTGTCACTTTAGTGACTCATTCTAAATGCCTCCACTGGTCTTTTATTCCCTTTCTCTTGCCCTCCAGCAACAAACCATCATTAATCCAGAGATTTGTGAGGGGGAACCAAACAATCATGTAGGTTTCTAAAAATTAAATGAAAAGGTAAAGTGCATTTATTTATTCTGAGGAGTGAATACAGCTAATTGCACAAGTTCCCCAAGCCATTTTGTCCCGTAAGTTGCAGGCAGGATTGGATTTCATATACTCTAATTAGTGGGTCATAGTTGCTATAGAGTGATTTCAATATAAAGAACTAGAACAAACTAAAGTGGACCTGGGAGGCAGTAAGAAACAGAGGGAGAAGTGAATGCATCTCTCCTCCCTGCACTGCAAGGATAAAAGGCAGTGAGTGTTTCAAACTGTTGATTACAAGCCTTAAGTTAACAGAGGAGGTGAATAGAATTTAACAGAAGAGTGTTCCTGTACTGTGTTCATTATGCATGAAATGCTATTTAGATGTCAATTGAAGTATCCAAATTTGCATAGATGACATAGAAATATTGCAAACAATTCACATCAAAAGGAAACCTTGTGAGCCAAACACATTGGCAGGCAGGGGTCATTTTTGTTTTGGTTTGTTTACTGTGAATGTTACAAAAATGTACATATCTGTATATTTATAAATATATATATTCTTCCTTTAATTAAAGAAGTACATTTTGTACAGTGCAAAATGCTTACTTGTTTACTGAACGATATAAACTCTTTTTGCAGAAGGTGAAATAGCCATGTTATGGTTTTTATATCACACTTATCCCACCAGTTGAATCCCTTCAACATGTCTTTTTGTATCAACTTCTGCTTTTTTTTTTTTAAAATTTTTTTTCTTTTAGTTTTGTGGCATTTGTACTCACCATATTTCCTATCACATTTAAGTTATAATAAAGATTATTTTTTAATTACTAAGCACATCAGTCCATATGTATAGTCACTCTTTCCATAAGCAGCCTCTCCACTGTCACACTCATAGTTTAAGTTCAGAGCATTCAAGATACTTATCAAAAAAGGCTCCACAGGGTCTAGCAGAAAATATACTGAAGAGGTTTGTTACCAAACTTCTGCTGCTTACTCTTCCCTTTTGTGAAGACAGACTCTCCTCTGACAGAAGACATTCCTTTTCCTCTTACAAACATCGAGGTTTACAGCACACACCTCAGGGAATGCAGAACTGCGTATGGAGCACAGAGCCAAAGCTGCAGAGAGCACGGGGCAGCTCACATATAGAGGTAGCAGGCTGAAAGGAGTTTATATCTCATTTCATTGTGGTTTAAAGCCACCCTTGGGGAAGATCATTAGCCTAAAGCTGATATCCTACACCATTATGACTATTAAAAACCATGGATATAGCTCATAAGAACGAGATAGGAAGGAGAAAATCCTGCTCTCAATAAAGTCAGTAAGGGGTTCCACAGGAATTTTAGTAGGACAAGGTTAAACCTGGGATACAGATGCATAGAGGCTAAATTTCACTTTGAGCATTAATACTGTTTTAGAAAACTAAATAAAACTATCATCTTGTAACATGATTCATTACAACCTTTAGAAAGTTAATAGGCCTTAAAACTTCCGAAACCTGAAGGCAAATAAAAGGGAACAAACCATGTATTTGTCTAATAACATGTATGTTTTTATGCTCACAGAGCTGACAATGCTGCCTTTTCCTAGCACATTAATGCAAGAGCTCTCCTTTGTGGAGTAGGAAAAAATCAGATGTACAGAGGTGATTGTCACAAGATGGATGCTTACCTACTAGCAAAGAAGGAACCAGCAGGCAGTAATTACCAAACCTTTTTCTTAGGGCTGCAGTAGGTTGACTCAAACAAACTTAAAGGTTTGGGCCACCCCAGAAAAGTATGTTAGGAAAACGTTCCTGTACCAAAGTAGCTCAGTGCAGGTGGAAGAGATGGGGAGCTCACCAGAAGCACAATTGGGAAAGGGGCTTACCTGGTGGTGGCTTATCCTCACCTGATGCTTTTCATGAACTATAGTGGTTTTCACCACCCCTGCCATGTTCTCACTGTCTCTCTGCATTTTGCCCAGTATATAGAAACCCATAGTACCTCTATACTGCTCTAGCTACAGCAGCAGCATAAGTTAGGCTGCACAGTTTCCCACTGATTTTGGCAAGATTCCTCCTGTGTCCGCTATACCTTCAGAAGAGGTATCCTCTATAGCTTTACCCTACCCTGCAGCCCATTATGTACAGATTAATGCTGACTTTAAGCACTGAAAATTAGGAGTCAGTAGAACTGCCAGACTGTGTAGGGCTCCCTGCTTTGCTGATTTGCAATGGAATTATCCTGAGGATAGGATCTGCAGCCCCCCACTTCAAATGGCTGTGGTGCCCCTGGGGGTATGATAGGGGTACCCTCACAGCCAGGGGTTTGACCTTGAACATGGCCCAGTCACATTTCATTACAGGCAGTTGCTGGCAGATCGACAAACAGCAGCAAACCAAGGTTCCTCAGAATACCATTGTCATTTGCTGAACTACTTTGTGATAAGAATGGAAAGAGAAATAACACACAATAAACATTCTCTGCTGAAGAAAATGCTGATGGTAACAATAGTCTTAATAACAGTGGGGGCACAGGAAACACATGGCCTTGGCAGATTTGCACATCTTCTGCTCAAATCCAGTTCTGAGACCAACCTGAGATGGCCTTTCAGGAAAAGTAAATGAATATGCATCATGCTTCCCTGGGAAAAAAAAAAAAAAAAAAAAAAGATGACCAACTTCATTACTTATGCAGAGGCTGCAACACACAGCAATGCTGCAGGCACTCACATAAGCAATCCAGTGCCAAACACCAACTGAGTTTCAGCTGCTCAGCCAAGCAGTTATGGTCTAATTCACTTCTCCACGCAATGTCTTCACTACAATAGGTGTTTACAATAAAATTGTTATTTTTGCAGAATCAATTATGAATTCTTCCTCACATAAACCATCCACACACCCCATGGTTTGCTTGCCCCTACTAGTCCCTGCACAGCTGTTCCTTCTTGAAACATCTGACACCTGCAAACAGCCCATCTCCCCACACTTTACTCTTCCATGTCTGAAACTATCCTGTTTGGACTTGCACATTTTATAGGAGAAGTTCTAGGACATAGTAGATGCAGCTTTAGGATACTTCAATGGAAGAGAAGATTGTGTCCGTATCCTCTGCAATGAAAAGGAGTCAGCATGCTGATTAAACACTGGTGTACAAAAGCATTATGACTTCTCAGAAAGAATCACATTCTGGAGTTAGGTTCTAGAACTGATAACTTTATTGTGCTAGATAGAACATTCTCTGTAATTCAGCTGGATATGAAATTTGTCTTTAGTGATGTTGATTTTCAGCTGTTACATAGCTATGTTGCAGTGGTGAGTTTCCCTATAAACAAAAATAAAATGTCAAATAGTTGTAAGAGAACTAATCACACAAATCTCTGTATAATTTTTACACAGTTGACATGCCTTTCACACATGAATACAAAATTCCTAGACTTAAAATGTAACAATGCTACTGCTTACATGTTTAAAAAGCACTCTGGCATTTTCAGAACAATAAACAAAACTTGACCCTTTTAGAACATTTTTAAACAGCAATTAATGAACTATCATAAAACTTCTGACACCACTTTCATACATGACTATAACTGATATGATAGGCATAGACAGTGTTTCATCAAGGTTTGTGACAAAGACAAAGCACATATATGGGGTTTATTACTATGGCACAGTTTGGCTCTCCTGCTTAGCCTTCTCCTGCAGCATGGTTTTTCTCAGGAGTTTATACAGCAAACTATTCTCTCTGCTAACAAGTTACATTTAATAAAACCCTAGTAGTCTTGGTTTGAAGCACTAGGATGTATTACTGAATGGTACATGCCTTTTTGATGTAAGAACTTATTCTATTGCAGGTAGACCAAATGCTGCAATAAATCCATAAGCCTACTTGAAGAACTCGCATGATTTATTCCTTACAACAGAAGTAAGGTTCCAGCTTCTCAAGGGACTGTCTTGTTTGTTACTTAAATAAAATCAATCCAGAAAAAGCACAAGATTTAAACCTAATAAGCGTTCTTCTTGAGCAACCTGAAGATAAGACAGATACACATACTGCACACAAATTCTGGATTAGATGTTTTCTGGCAGTTCTGTGTTCCAACAAAAGCACCTGTATTATAGCAATTCACAGAGCAAGAGGTGAGACAGTGGAAGAGTTGCACTTGCTGTCTCAGTTGTATTGGTCTGCCTGGCCTGTTAGTTATGCCACAGCGCTTCCTCCCCTTCTACAGTCTCTGCAAATGCAATATCCCTGATGTTTAAAAATAAAGCCACCTCTGAAAAAAATTACACTTAACTGTGAACAACCTAAACTAAATTGAACTGCATAAAAATTATATCAAGATAAAATTTATGTTTCCTTATTTACTATTGTTGAACTACTTTGTCAAGGAGGTTGCTTAGAATCTGAGACAGGAGAGGTCTAAGTCACTTTACATGAATTATCCATTTCTCTTGAAGAGATAACCCAGGGTTCTCTACAAAGCAATTACCAAGCATTCAGTTGTTTTCCTTAAAGAAAACATAAATGCAAATTAAAGGACACACCTTTATCACCTTTTCTGATCTGTGATGGAAAGGAATATGTCTAAGCACCCTCTAGAGCACAAACTGGAAGGTGCAATCTTTCATTTACCAAGTTCCTAAGAAAACATGATGCCTTATTTCTTCTAGTTACCATACTTGAGGTGAAATGGAAGCCAGAAAGGAATATTACTTCCTACAATGGTTCTGACATTCCCTGGATGTCACAACTGAAAACAGTTGCAAAACATCTATTAAGTTACAATCAGCCACAGGGAGCAAGACAGAAGGAACCTAAAGGTGCCAATCTGATAGCTCCAAAGACCCATTCATACATAATACCCTGAAGCAACCATCTTTGGCAAGGCCAGATAGATCCACGAACCAGGATCCCTCTCTGCCTCCTGAAAGCCACTCAACTTTAAGCCCTTCTCAAGCTATGGCAATGGCCACCGTATCCTTAGAAGACCTTGTTACAGAACAACTGCAATTGGAAAACCTGTATCCAACTTACTCTCCAGCCACACCCCATACAGGTGCCAGATAAGGTGCTCAAGATTTAAAGACTGCTTTTTATTCATGTAAATTCTTCAGAACCTAACTACCTTGGTAATAAGGTGTCTCATCTCTGGGTAAATATCAGGCATTGACTTTGCTTCCAGCATAGCTCTCAAGCTTAGGCTGCTTTGTCTCTACCTAATTTTCAGCACAGCTGCTACTGTGATCAAGAACACTTCACCTTCTCTTTATAAGCCAATGAATGTATTAGTAAAAGAGATGGTCTAATACTTTCTACAACTTGCAAAAGGCTCCCTTAAAAGGCAGAGGAAATTATTTAAGACACCTGAAAAGCATAAATCTAAACTTGAAATTTTGACTCAGTACTCATTCCTGTCTTTCTGAAGCCTCACCAAAAAAGCATACAAGTTTTTGTTTCACCCCCCCATCCACCAAAAGTCACTCTGTTTTCCAGAATTCTGCAAAACTAAAGAGTTAAAAACTACCCAGGCACTCCCTAAAAAACTTGAAAGTTTCCGTCTACAGGCCATTCCCCACTCAATTAAGAGGCTGTTTTGGTAAGGTAAAGATTTATTTATCAATGTTCATGAATTATGTCAGACCAACTGATAAGGTATTTACACAACAGTTGAAATTCACAGTATGTGCATTTCATACAAGTAACTATGTGCAGCCTGTAGTAAGTTTTCCATGCAGCATCCAGATACTCCCACTGCCACATAACGCCAGTTAAAAATACCAACATCTGTAACACTTCCACAAGAGTGTCTATACCTGAGAAGGTTTAGTATATCCTTTTAAGAGGAAGTCTGCAACTAAAAACCACATACATAAGCCTATTTAAAGGCTGTCATTCCAGTTGCAAATGGTTTGCTTCCTTTGAAGCAAGATCTGATCTATTTTCCCCTAAGCCAGATGATACTTGTGGCAGCCCTTCCTCATCTCCACAGTTATGCTCTTCATTTTTTCGTCTGGATTCCTCCAGAGTCAGGTTCTCCAGTGTCTCAAGATTCTCAGGTCCTTGCCCAGTTAACCTCTACAAAGAAACAGAGGACAGTGAACTTAATACTTTTCCTCCTTAATAACCAGTGAAATAAGACTCTGCATATTGAATTAAGCAAGCTAATCACTTTCATTTGGAGGTTATTGATATAATTAAAAACACTCGTCACTTACAAAAATTCTTAATACAATTTCAACTCAAATTACTGCCTCTAACTTGCAGATCACATTTGCTTTGTTGACTGTTAAGTTTTTCTTAGGTTCTTCAGTAGGATGGGTTACCTTAGGTAACCTAAAATATGGGAAGCTGCTTCCCAAGTTAAATATTTACTATAGTACCATATAGGTTTAATTTCAGAAAAAATTACTGTACAACCAATTAACTCCATAATTTTTAATCAGGGATAATGAAGCTACATTAAGTCTAGATGAACTATAAGATTCAGCAGTTTGTAGCACTTCAAACTAAAAGTTCCTCACCCAACCTGATCTAAGGAAGATAAACTGGACTTTTACAGGCTGTTTTTGAAGCTCAGAAGTGAACTTAGCTGTTGAAGAACTGTACAGAAATTTCTAATTACATTAGTTCAAGTCTTCAAGTAATGTAATTTCAGCCCATAGGTTTATCACTAACAAGCAGTACTCCCTGAATAGAAAAAAAATTCAAGTGTAGCAAATAAGCAGTCTTTCAAGGCTGATCTAAATAATTGCATTAATTGCAAATTAATTTGACGAAGTTTACTTCTTGATTAATCAAGTTGCTTTCAATAATATTTCATTGTTTCCACCTCCCCAGTCTAGTCATCACAGAATCAAAATATTTGCCTAGCTTTACATCCCAGTTGAGAGCTGCAACCCTGCAAAAATAAGCTAGCTGATAGCCATGGAACCTTGATGTTCAAGTTATCTATGTATTTATTACAGCTTCAGAGGCTGTTACAGAAAATCCATTCCTGATAGAGGAGCCATGGAATTAGTGACACAACTACCTATCCCCAAGGAATTCTCAGAGGAAACTTGAGATTTACAAGTTTAGGAACCTTTATGCATAGCCTTTTTTGGGCCATAAAACTGGCAATGCCTCAGTGAAACCTTCACTTTAAAGAGTATAGTGCTCCTTTCTCCCTCTCACTGCTCTACTTTGTGATCCTGTTTCAAGTTCAGTTCCTTAAAAGATACAGTACATACAGGCACTTCATTTAGCCAGCAGTCTCACTCAACCTACTAAGTATATTTTCTATATATATATAAGCATATTTAAGTCATCTCAAAAAAGTGAAGATGAACCCTTCCTTCCCTTGTCACCATCTCCAATATGCAAATACTGTTAAAACTAGGTTGGATCCCCCCTTCAGAAAGCATTAATCTTAGTACTTTGCCATTACTCCTGTAGGTTCTAAACTGGGAAAAACTCATCCCCTAGAAGGAGCTTTATGCCTCTAGAATTAGAGCAATCCTGCAAGAAACAGGTCAGGCAGCAATTTAAAATGAAGAGTCACATGAGCACACAGAACAGGAGTCATGATTCCTTATAAAAACCTTTGGTGGTCTTTCACTTTTTCATTCTACAACATTAACTGAAAATTGCTTTAAGTACCTCAATCACACTGGTCATGTAATGCACATGTTCAGCAAGGGACATGAGTTCTTCATTTTCTTCTTTTAGGCGGGCAATTTCACCATCCTTCTGTTCGATTTCTTTGTGCAACTGGTTCAAATAACAAAATGTTAGAAGAGGAAGACAATAGCCAGTAGTGAAGTAGTTATCTTTCAGAAGCTACCTTTTCATTTTCTTGAAGCACTTCATACAGAGCCTTCCTCCTTTCTTCAGCCACTTCTTTCCAATACTGAGGTGAAGGACTTCCTGAAGTAAGAGGCTACAGTAAGTCTGTGCTAAGACTGAAATTCTTGAGAACACCTGACAATATCTAACATACACAAGTATCCTATGAGCTGTGATACTAAGAACTCACTCCATATAGCATTTTCAGATCTTAGCTGTAAAACTACAACTAATTACATAACCTTACAGGAAACAGATGCTGCACTGCATTAATGGCTATACAGACAGCGCCTTCACAAAGCTGCCTCAAGCATGGCAGCAGGCTCTGCAAGATTTCCAAATGTTGGTCTTACTGTGTACTTTGTGGGAGACAGAAGTCTTATTCCCAAGTCGCTGTCCATGCTGGGCATAATGGTTCTGAGAAACTGCACACACAGCACACTGTGCCAGAACAGGCCTTCATTTCAACTTAATTATTAGTCACTTGAAAGCTTATAGCCCAGCCAAGGTAACAAACTACAAGACTTCTTAACACTGCTGCACACAATGGTTCTCAGCTACTGGTTGCCATAAACTCAAATATTAGATATCTATACTTTATTATACTACAGAGGATAAGTATCATCAATTCCTGCTAGGCACTACAAAAAGCCAAAAAGCTCTTACCTAAATGACAAAGAAACTGTTTCAATTGTACTCCAACAGCAGCATAGCACTTAAAGTGCAAGAAAACATTTCAGAAGTTACTACATACCTTTCATCATGAGATCTACAGCTTGAATGACACCATCCTCATTTTCTTGCTCCTTGTCCACAGACACCTCAGCATTACGAGCCTTTGAGGCAAACTTGTTATTCCAGAGTTTCCTTTTGACTGAAGATTTCTTCTGTACAAAACACAGGCAGGTTTAGCTTAAGAGCAACATTTCAGCTTTTATAGAAATACAAACTTCTAAGTCTGCTCAATCATGACTGCAAATAAGTCTCTACGAGTCCTGCTTTCTTCACATTATAGGTCTAGTTTACCAACATGCTCCTTGATATCGATAGATTTAACAAAACAAATGCCTCAGAATTTTCCCAAAGTACTGGGAAGTTGCTAGGTTTTAATATAATTTATTACTAAAATAACAGAAAGCTTAAGCTGTGCCACACTAGTTAGCAGATTACATTTTTTCAGATATTTTTCAGCTAAAAGCTCAAAAACATTTCACTGTGGGTCAAAATAATTACACATCTACAGATTATCTTTTAGTTCATACCTCATTATATCTGCCAACCAGGCTACCTGCTGCTGAAGGCTGAAGCATTTTAAGAGTCCGTCTTGGGGAAGCAGTACATGTGGTATCTGTGAGGTATTTCTAAAAAGACAAATATGGTTCAGACAGTTGCCATTCCTCTTTACATAAACTGAAAATTAGGAATTACTCATGCTTCCATTATGATAACCCATGGGTATTCTTTTCAAGACAAAGATATGACACTCTGGTCTATGTTAATGCTTTTGTAAATAAGGGGATCTAGTTATTTGTAGCAGAGAGAGATCTTAATCTCATGAAGCAATGCTCAGTCCCTGCCTCTTAGAAAACACCCTTCATAATAGAACTTAAAACAGGTCTTACAGCAGAAATATTCTAACTATATTTGAAGGCCAGTTACAGTGTTGAACTTCAGCTAAAACTCTGAAACTTGCATTTGAGAGCAGCAGCATTAGGTTTTTGGGGACAGAGACAAAAGTGACTGCAATTGCATGTTTAGGTGGTAAAGTTACACACATCACTACAGGCAGTAGCTGATTTTGTTACCCAAGAACACACCATCAAGTGGTGCTCACTTAAATAGCTGTGTTATTTTGATTATCCATTAAAATGGATCAAAAGTTTCCCTGCTTCGATCCAGACAGGCTGTTGCTTTGTCTAAACAGTATGATTATCACCCCTCCTATCATGCATAAATACTTCTTTCCTGCATTAAGGCTTTCTGATTGGGTTGGTTACACTGCCACCATGGGATAGCAAACAATGGCAGACAACCAAGCAAGAATAGCCAGAACACAATGCCACACCAGCGTGAGAAAGTTACGATTCACACCGCACTTCGTATGACACAAGTTCGCCTTTCCCACGGTAGTTTCTGCCACCAATTATCCTACTGTTCAACTCAAGGACAAACATTAACTGCTGTGGGAACAAGAATCACACTGTGTGTCAGACACCACTCGCTGCTATTGAAGGTTAGTTAAGTACACTCTGCCAAGAAGTTATTGACCAATACTGGAGTTAACCCATTGAAAGTGCAAAAAGCCACACCAAAGAATTTATACAGTAGAGACGCTATGGGACAAGACTGCTGTGTGTGTAAGTCAGACTTATCAACTGGCAATTTCCACTGATACCAGAGGTTTTCATTACAATCAATATGCCTCCTGACATGAGGTCTACTAGCCTCTATTACACATTGTATTTGTGCAATTCTGATTAGGGCCTACGTTAAAAGGTTTACACAAGAATAGGTACAAACTTTAGTAACTTATCACTCAACCCTCAAAAACTTAAATCTTGTAAGCATTTCCACCAATTCCAAGGTAACCACAATTCAGGAGGGTGACTTTAGAAACCAATCTGCCTGCTTGAATACTTCAGCTAAAGCATGCTCAAGTCAGGAGAGATTTAACTCTTTGTGAGTTCATCTCTATAAAGGACAGACTACAGAACCCACTCTACAACCCCTCACCAGCCAGACAGATTCAGTAGGCAAAGGCACATAGCCAGCACCAAGTAAACCCTGGAAAAATCACATGGAGAGACAGCAAGCTCAGTGTCAAAGTAAAAAGGACTTGCTGAGCAACAGGAAAAAAAGTAGTCATAAGCACATATGCCCAAGAAGGACAGCATGTTCCCAAGCCACACAGACGGCCAGGAAGCTACTCAAGCCAACTAAACATAAGTCAGGTGGAAGCACATTGCAACAGATTCCTTTGTATTTCTTCAGTGGATATAAAGCTTGCATCAGACAGCAGGTACTAGCTTCAAGGCCTTAAAGCCCATACCTGCAGAGATCCTGATGATTTTT
This sequence comes from Chiroxiphia lanceolata, assembly GCF_009829145.1. NCBI lineage: Eukaryota > Metazoa > Chordata > Aves > Passeriformes > Pipridae > Chiroxiphia > Chiroxiphia lanceolata. The sequence goes on along the minus strand of NC_045637.1, from coordinate 61,836,617 downwards.
CTGCAGTCAGTTTCTGTTTCATTTTGGAATGCATAGGATCAACTGCAAAAGAACAAAAAAAGGTAAAAAAATAATATAACATTCGGCTGCAACCGAAGTTCGGGGGACACTAGTTACAGAACATTACAATTTCGGTTTATGAGCTTTTATGGCAGCATTAAGTAGTCAGTCGTGGTGACGAGGCTCTTCTAGAACCTCTGGAGCCTCTCCTGGAGTTCCCCACCGAGATACGAGCTGGGAAGGCAGCGCCCCGCGTCGCTGTTACTGGCGCTGCCACATGACGCCTCACGGACGGGTCTTCCCGCAGGGTTGGTGGGGGCAGGCCCAGCCGCACACCCAAAACGACTGGGAGGAGGGGGGACACGGGGGACACACGAGACATCCCTGCCCCACCCCCCCCCGTCCCGTCCCGCTGCCGCCAGCGGGGCGCGCACCACCCCTCCCTCCGCGCGCGCCGCCGCGGCCAATGGGAGCAGCCAGGCAGGAGCGCGCCAACACCCAAATGCGGCCGTGAAAGCCCGAGCGCCCGCTCCCCCCGCCCCCGCGGTTCAAGCAAGACGGAGAGCCCTGTCCCTCGCTCCCACTCGTCTCCCGATCCCAGCGCCCACCACCGCCGTTTCCCTCCCTCCCTCCCTCCATCCCGCTCACCGGCGGCCGCTCCCACACGGATGTCCCCGCGCGCGCCCCCACCACTAGCGCTCTTCGCGCGCCCGGCCCTCTCCTATAAGGAGCGCCGCGGTCACGTGAGCCGCCGGCCGCTTGCCGAGCCAATCACGGGCCACACTCCCGCCGCTCCGCCGGTGGAGCCCCGCCCCGCGGGCCGCGGTGGGGGCTGAGGGCGGTGAGGGCCGTGAGGGGTCTTTTGGATTTTCGTTGGGTTGTTTGCTCTTTGATTGTTTTTTTTTTTAATAAAGAAGTTGTACCAAAGCAAATTTAATCACCTCTCCGCTTTATTGTCATCACAATCTAAACACAGCACAATCTGCAAAACCGGGGAAGAAAATTAAAGAATGTTAAGCCGCCATTATTACACAGTAATAATTTTATACATGATATAGGCTACAGCTTTTATTAATTATGCCTGAGGTATGCCGTTAACTTTGTTAGAGGCCACTTGACACTTATGTTCCTGCAAGTATTTGCACATTTATCTTTTATTTATGTTAATAGTATCTTTCGCTAACTCCTGAGTAAACATTTGTAAAGTTAGGACTTTCCTTGTGATCAAGGCCTCGTAGAGCAGCTATCAACATTTTTCCCAAGCAATATGATGGAGCTACTAGAAATTAGGATAATTTCAGAGGGAAGTATTTATTTAGCATGCCACACTGTTAATCTTCTGTTTGGAAATAAACTGTGTGGCACTTATCAAAATGTATTAAGCATGATGAAAGATGAAAAGCAGAACATAAAAAATTATGCATTAGGAAATCTTTAAACAAGAATAAGGAAATAAAGCTGATCTCCCTTTCATAAACTTGTGTAGTCTCCCATTGACCCATTTAAATTTGCATTGTCCACAATATCCTTTGGCAAGTACTTCTAGAGCTCAAATAACCAGGGTCTGAAGAACACCTTCCTTTTTTTTTTCTCTTTGAACCTGATTCCTGTATTGGCCCTTAATGTCCCCTGTCCTTGGACTGGAAGAGACAACAAACAATCTGTCCTTATCTAGGCCAAAATTACACAGCCTGCCCTCCAGTTCTCTCTCCCAGGTCTACTTACATATCCCTTATATGAAAGCTGTTCCATCTTCCTGCTCTTTTGTGAACTGTATGACATTTGATTTGCCTTTTTAAACACTGCTGAACACTGGGCCGCACTCTTGTGGAAAAATCTGCCATAACTCTGAGATCCTGTTCTTGAGTGATGGTCAGTTCAAAGTCTGTCATTTGATATGTGAAATTAAGATTCTTTTTCTTATGCTTTGATATATTCTTTGTTTATCTACATTGAATTTCATTGCTTTATTCATGTGCTACCCAATTCCATAATGCCCTTCTGCAGTTTTTGTCAGGTTCGTTCCTACTATCTTGAATACAATAGTGTCACCAGCAAGCTGTCACCTCAGTTAGCTTTGTCTTCTGTCAAGAAAATGAAAATAACACATACAGAATGTCTATCTAAATTAATATTTTTCTGTTACAGTACTAAAAAAAAGCTCATGCTCCTAAGTTAGTGAAATTCTTGTGGATTCTGGAAGAAAATTTGAAATTTCCATATTTCAAAACACTAGCAGATATGCTAAACTCTAGTTAAATATATGCATAAAATCTTACCAGCATTAAATCTCCTTTCAGAAAAATCTGGATACAGGTAATGTGTACATAAACACAACATAAAAACATTCCTGTTTTTAAATTTTATGTATTTTTATACAGAAATATAAAAATGCAATAAAAACATCATATGAAACTTTTAAATTAGATGCAAGCATAGATTTATATGCACTGCGTGTATTTTATAGGTGTGATACAACTTTTCTAAATACTATGTTTTCAAGTGAAACTTTCTCAAATAATACCTTTTCAAGATTCAGATTTAATTCACAGAAAGTTTTCCAGTGGATTTACACTTCAGAAATGGAATAACTGTTTTTAGAAATGTTGGTAATAGGAAAGGGCCAAGGTAATGGGATATGGTTCTGATGTGACAGTTCTGATTGTTTTTCCTTTTAATTTGTTTCTTGCTGGAGGCCTACAGTCTGGAGGTTTATTACAAAGCTGTCACTCCTTCAATTTATCCTTCTGAAGAACATGGCCTCTTATGAACCACCGTGTCTCTGAGTTCAGTTTCTTCAGTTCGAAAGGGTTGTAAAGAACCCTGTCACCGTCTCAAAAAGAACACTGAGAGTTTATTATTAGCAGCCTATTCATAGTCTTAATTGTGAGAAACCAGTATAATTATATAAAAATCTCACCAAAAAAAGTTACTTTATTGTAATAATTCCCATTTTGGTGGCCCAAGATTAAATTTAAATAGGGATTAGGGCATTTTTACATGCAAAAATCTGTCAGCCCAATGCTAGTAGAATATATTTTTCTTCAGATTGAATGCAATATAATGCATTTCAGCTTGTTTGTTTCATAAAAAATAAAACTCTCTATCGTGAATACTTATGACTATTTGCACTTCAAGTGAGCCTAAGCAAACACCCCGAGGTTTCCCACAGAGCTCAGCCAATTTGTTAGATTATTCATGGTAGCAGAGAATGTGTACTTTTTAAAGCTTTTATACTCCATTGCTACTGATAAATGTTATCAGTTTTTATAGCAAATGACAACTGGAAAAAAAACCTTCTTGGATGACTTCACATGCCTGGGAACATAGGAATAGGTGGGAAGGCATTATCCGGTCTCCAGGTCCTGTCTTGCTTAGATACCAGTGTGTGGAAACTTCCTAAGCATTGCACAGAGGGAGTCTGGACTTGGCTATGTGAATCAAGTGCTGACAAAACTGTATTTCTTCTTGACAGTCACACTGTGACTTTTGCCAAGGCCTTTTTTGTACTCTGCAGATAATGATCTCTCTCTGGGGTGCTTAAGGACTCTTTATTTCTACCTTCTACATTAAGGACAGCTAAACGACATCGTAACTTTTTTTGTGTGTGTATGTTAAATTATTACATAAATATCATGTAAGCAATGACTATAACTGTTTGAGATACAGAAAACCACCATGGAGAGGGCCAGGAGAGCCAGTGCAGTGCTGAGCCTCTGACAGACGTGAACATCTCTTCTCAGTCCTGCTCTGGATGCAAGCCCTGCAACAAGCTCTGGGGAATGTCCGAAGACAGCTTTGGGCTCTCTGAATCAATAATAAAGGCCTGTGGCTCTCACTGTCCCTCACTGCTGTTTCTCTTGGCCTTTCTGTTCAATATTTATTTAAGGGATGAAAGGGCTCCCAGCCATCCACCGGGTGACAGTAGATGGCAGCGTGGCATCATGCTTCCCCTCCCTTAGCCTCTTGTTTCTGGGGTGTTTCATCGTATAGAAGTGTGTTACCGACAAGAAATTAAAGATTTACCTTCTTTTCCCTAGGTTAATCAGTATGGATGGCTGCATGCTAATGAAACTCTGCATAAAGAAACTATTATATACACAGCACAATCTAGGTACAATTCAAAATGCAAGCCTGTTTTCAATGATGGCGTGCTATTAATTATCTCCAGAGAGTATAAAATTTACCTGTATTAGAATGAAAGATTGTCCTGCGAATGCTGATCCTTAGTGCTCTGGAGGTGAAAGGTTAAAAGAAATATCTACATCTCACCTAGTGATTTTTTTCCCTAGTTAATAACCTTGTGAGTCACTAAGACATCCCTTAAACACTGTTAGGTCCTAACCTTCTCAGCAATGGATTTACCTTGAAAAAAACATCATTTTTTAAGATTTAAAAATTAAAAATTCTCTATAAAGGCTAGGATTTAATAATCTAAAACCACTGCCAAATCTGTTGACTACAAGTAAATAGAATATTATTTACAGACTGAACAAACAAAACAAGTTGTTTCAAATTTTACCCTTACTCTTGCAAGCGCCTGCTGACAAACACAAAACCTACTTCGGAACATGACTATTTTTGTTTTTTATAGAACAAACCAGTCTAAAAAAGACAAATACATTTGCACACCACTAACTGAGAACATAAGTTAAAGGTGACACAGCACAGTGAAAAGAGCCAATAGACTTTCAGATACCAAAATACTTTGTCCAATGGAAGTTGAATCACAGGTTTATGTACAAAGCACAGGCAGGGATCCTTGTTTTTAATGTATATTTCAGACATTTTTAAAATAAATGCAAAGTTTTAGAGACAGGACATGCATTTGTTACACAAAAAAAATGGCCAAGCCATTAAAGAAATCATAACTACCATACTCAAAAGTGGCAACTGATTTGATATCTTGTTTGTGGAAGTTATCATCTCAGCAAAGGCACTGAGAACCTTCAGTTAATTTTAGTTATAATCCTAAATGTCAGGAAAGTGCAAGATGGACAAGCAGAAAATGAGAACACAGATAGTCAAGCATATTTAAGTGTGCAAGTATATACGTAAACACATAATTATTAAGATGTAACAAATCCAGCAAGATAGTAGATAAACTTTAATCAAAGTTTAGGATCAATACCTCATGTGTCCAAGAACGTGTGTCCCATTTCACGACCACAGCACCCCGCAACTATAAGGTGGGACATAGTGAAGTGGTGAATGAAGCTTAATATTCACTGCAACAGCTGTGCAGTGGTGTGCTAGTTTTGGCTGGGATAGAGTTAATTTTCTTCTATCCATGGCTGTCCACCACAACAGTTGGTGGACAGTGGTGGACAACCCAAACCATTCTATGATTCTGTGATTCTCGTTGGACATATAGTTGTTCAGAACATGATGTAAGGAATGTTGTACGCATTAAACACTGACATTTCTTTACACAAAAGCATTCCTGTTAAGCCTTAGAAACAAATATTTTCTCTGAAGGCAGAAAAGAGTTAGCTATTATATTCTAAAGTATATGAAAGAGTTTTAATTACCGCCTAATTTGTCTTGTTTAAATTTACAAAGAATACTAATTTATTTTTGTCTTATGCATAAATATTTGGCACTGAATTAATCAGAGTACTGTTTTTGAAGCAAGTAGCTTCAGGGCTGTTACTCCTTATAACATACACAGCCAGTACAATATGCGTGGAAAGTATAAACAGAAAGATAACAGAATCCATCTCATCTCTTCCTACCTATGTCTGTAACATCCATACCAATTTGCTACAATCTCTTACAAACTAATTATTAACCAGAAATCATTAATCTTGAAGTAACTAATTATTAAGCCAGAAATTAAGAGCAGAGGCATTAGAGTACAATCTTGCCTAAATACTTATGAGTAAACATTTAATTCTGAAAACAGGAATTAGATTCTGAATTACACACATTTAAAAAAAAAAACAAAACCAAACCAAAAAGATGTTTCTATAAAGTTACCACTCCTTTTTAATTTAGAGAAAAAAAGCCACACGCTATTATGTAACCAAGTATTTTATTACACTGAAAACAGCAAGGAAATGATAAAATGGTGACTAGAAAATGAAAGTTTTTCAGAGCAGAAAAGGAAAAATACACCAGCAATGACGTATTCTAAACTTGCAGTGCTTCTCAAAACATGACTCACTTTCTATCCCAAGGAATGTATTTTTGTGACAAGGTCTTTCCTACCTTCACACGGGATGTTGCTCATGCTGCTTGATTTTGTATTTCTCCAGGATGACAGCTGGAGAGTATCACCCCCCGCTGCTGAGACCCAAGTCCTTAAAGGTCTGTATGCATCTGACTCCTCAAAGACTACAGGACTGCAGCTACTTGGTGTGGTACCGTCCTCGCTCTGGGGGCAAGCCTCAAGCACACCAGCTGATTTGTCTGTGCTGTGCTAACCAAGCAGAAGCTGACCCGCTCTACTGACTGTTTTGCTCAGCCTGGATTTAACATGCACAAGAAACACTATTTTTACTGTGCTAATGGGATTGAAGCCTAAAAAAAAAGAACTATTACATATTTTGCATCTACTGCCACAACCTACTTGTCAGGTTTGTTTTGTATACCATGCACATTCCTCTCTTCTTAGCAATAGATCTTGTATTATTTTAAATTAGATTTGGAGAGAGGCAGTCTGTCATTAGATAAAGTGTTATAATTGCAAAATACACACCAGCTTTCAGGCCCACAAGCTTGTCTTATAAATGCTACAACATTGCATAACCAGTAAGAAGCATAACATTAATATACAATTATTTAGTCAAGAGAATTATGGATCAATAGCATATAAATATTTATTTTGCTAAGCCTTAACTCTCCATTCAGTATGAGATGTTACTTAATATGTTTAAATAAGATTATGATATTTTCCTACCATATGAGCTTCATCATTGTGTGTGATGGAGGAAAAGAAGCACTACATAAAAGTAGGACAAGACTCAGCTATTACTCGTTGCTTTAATGGCAAATATTTCTGCACATACATGTATAATAAACATACTTGGGTTGGTTGAAGTTTCATTTATGTAAACATTGTCAGGATACCTTTAACAGCCAATGAGCAAAAAAAAAAAATCTTTACTGAGCTCGGTAAGAGAGGTAGTTGACTATATATAAGGAGGAGAAGCAATCTTTACAGAAGGAACCTGCAGTGATTTCCACTCCTCATCCCCTTCTGAAAGGTTGTGGAAGGATTTGAGCAGCCTGAGTTTGCAGAAGACAGCTGGTGGCTGCTTAACACGTAATACTTTGCACTTGATCTCCTGTTTCCTCTACATATATATATATGCATATATATATATATATATTCTATGTATATATATTCCTCTCCTCATAGCTCTTCTAGAAAGTCCTCCAGAAGAAAAACTGTTCTCCTGCCAGCACTACATTTGACAAAATTTTTTGGATGCACTCTTCAACCTGGGGCTGGGCAGCTGCCCGATCCCTTGTGACTGCATCCCTGCACTCAAAAGGGCAGCTGGAGTTACTGGGCTGGAAGAAAACTCCTTCCTTTCTCCTCCGCAGGCAGGCAAGGTGCCAGTTCCCTCTGAGGGCTTTCTGTGCTGGGGCAATCCCCACGTCAAGCAGCACTGCTGCGCCGAGCCTTCTTTGCATCCGCTGTGCAGGCACAAAGAGGGTCACAGGCCAAGTGTGAGTCACGGCTTAAAATAGCAGTGGGCATAAGACTGCAGCACAAAATGTCGGGGCAGCATGGAAAACAAAACTGGAAAAAACTGGCTGGAAAAGCAGTTATCTAAACGCAGCTCTTGTTAAGGACAGACTGATGTTATAGTTAAAAACCTCTGGCATTTTGAAATAGTCCAAACAGTGCAGAGCTAATGTAATCCTCCTATTTAGCTGCCCTGCTTTTTTACCTCCAAATAAAGGATTATTTTCAATAGGTATTGCCATTAGGAGTGAAAAGCAATCTGTAAGTAGGTAAAAATGATCTGTTTCTACTCTGTTCTTGTTCAAACAGAGGAATGTTGTGGGTAATGCCCGTGCCAGGGAAGACAAGATAGAGTGTTCACATCAGAGGGCCTGACTAATGCCAGGGGAAAGACAATAAGGTCCAAGGACCGAAACACAGTTGCTGCCTACAAGACGGGCAAGAGAAAGGTGTCACAGGGGAAGTGTGTAAAGGAAAGGTGTGCTATAGGGAAATAACTAATAAGAAGGTCAGGAGAGAACAAGGGGAACCAGCAGAGACAAGTAAGAGCAGAGAGTGGGGGAACAAAGACTGAAATCTGTTGGAGTTACTGAAGAGTGCCATCATCAATGCTGCATGGGCTTTGAAACACAATCAAATGAGAGAGAACAGTGCTCGCACTTGTCTTCTGCCTGTAATCTTTGTAATATCGTTGCTATTCCAGTGACTCACAGGCACCAGCTTCCAGGGAAAGGTGGGGGAGATGCCTTTACCCACCTTGGCAGCCTGTGCCTCACTGTAGCCACATACCAGCAAGTCACCACCCCTTTGGCTCCCTGGCGCCTCCAGTCTGGGTAATGTTGGACAGCGAGGCTTTCCCTGGCACGCCTGAAGGAAGGCATGAAGGGTGGGCCAGCAGGCACTCAGGCCCAGTGCTGAGATGGCAGTTCTCCCTACTTGCCCTGGGTCTTCCGACAGGGAAAACATAGGTCACAGCAATTTGTGTCCTTGCTTCACTTCCATTGCTTCCATTCCAGGCTGTCCTTGTAGTGCAGAAATAAAAATGCTTAATTCTCTCAAAGGACTGGGTTTGCGTCTATGGAACAGCAATTACTTATTTATAAACCCTAGCCAGCTTCCTTGGGAAGCCCTGCATCCACCACAGAGAAACATGGGCCGTCACACACGGGCTGGGCTGTGCGTGGGCAAGATCAGTCCTGGGGATGAGCCCATTGCCATTTCAGTTTCGAATACTTCAGCTTCGTTGGACTTTTATATTTGTTTTACTTACAGTTTTACTTTGCATGCGTGCGGCGGATTAAACGACACGAGATGTGCCACTACAAGACTTATTTACCCATAATATCACCACGCTTAAGGCTGAAACAAGTTTAGGTATTTCCTTAAGGTGACGGAATTTGGGACAGGGGGAATTTCGGTAACAGTCATTTGCCGGAGATGAAGGAAGAGGAGCTCCCTCAAGCCGATACCACCTCGGGGCGGGGGGGGTAAGGCGGTGTTCCTTCCCTCCCTCTTTGCCTCCCTGCCCTGCCCTGGCCTCCCCCTCCGACAACGGCGTTGAGCAGCCCCATCCGGGTACTTGTCCCGCGGGCAGTTACACGAGGCGTGACGGGGGAAGAGGGAAAAGCATGGAAGTACGACCCAGATTGCTGGTGTGGTGACGGCTCGGAGATGCTCAAAGCCGCTGTTGTACTCTCTTCTCTGCCTCTTCCGACAAGGCTTGTTGGTTGCTACGGAGGCTAAACCCTCCCGCCGAGAGCATAAGATCGCGCCTCCCCCCTCTCCCCTCCCGGAGACGCAGGCGCTTGGTACGCGCCGGCAGAGCGGTCAGGGCGGCGCCTGTGTGACTAAGGCGCTGCCATTTTGAGGGGTCGGTGGTGGCCGCGCAGCTTCGCTTGGCGTTCGCTGTGTGCCGAGGCGCAGGCGCTTCCGCAGCCTCTCGTCCGTTCCTACCGTCGCCTCCGAGGACGCCTGGGCGAAGAGCTGCTTTCCTCAGCCCTTCCATCTTCCTCCCGGCCGTACCCGTACTCCTCCACCGCCGCTCCGGGATTTCTACGCCTACCGCCCTCCTCCGTAGGAGCCGCTAGCGCAGGGACCGCGTCCTCCTCCTCGTTCCGCCGCCACCTTCGCCTCTTCCTCTTCTCCTCTTCCGCTCTCCGCCACCATTTCCCCACTCCCCGGCCCCGGGGCGCTGAGCTAGACTATGGGGACCAGGTCGGGGCCGAGCGGCGGCAGAGCGGGCGGCCCGGTCACCGTGTCCCCTGCGGCAGGGATGGGGGGGCTCCGCGGCTTCGTGGCTTTATCTTGACATGGCTCCTCTCCGTGCTGCCAGCAGCGCCGCCGCCTCCTCCTCCTCCACTGCTCCTCCTGCGCCCGCCGGCTGCGGGTAGAGAGCGGCCACGGCCCCGGGCTCTCATCGGAGCCTCTCAGTCTCTTGCTTAACTGGGGGGGGGAAGTTTCGGGAGGGGTTCCTTTTGTTTTGTTTTTGTTTTCCTTTCTTTCTTTTCCTTTCTCTCCAGACAGAGAAGGGAGGGGACTGCTTTTTCCCCCCCTCCTCTTCTTAACCTGGTCCGACGAATTTGCTAACCTAAAAACTTTTTAACCCCAACTAATCAAACACCTGTGGTGGGGGAAAAAAATGTCTGGAGAGAGGAAGAAAATAACCTGATAATTGGGGATTTGCCTTTTTTTTTTTTTTTTTTTTTTTTAAGAGGGGGGTGGGTATTTTAGAGGTTTAAAATTGCAACGCAGATTTGCAGTTGAACAAACCTCGGAAAAAAATTTTACACTGAAAAGCAGGAGCAGAAAAACACTCCATGTTTTCCGAGTCGTGGCCATGAAGTGAGAGGGGAGAGACGCGGTGCTGCTGTGGGTGTCCCGCCGCCCCGGGCGCTGCCGCCCTGTTTGCAGAGAGGGGCCGAAGGGAAAGCCAAGAGCGCCGGCCATGCACAGCCTCGGCTGACTGTGCTCGCAGCAGCAGAGAGAGAGAGAAAAGGATCCCCGGGGGATCAGCAGCCCAGGGAGTGTATGAGGTGTCGGGGGATGTAGGGCTCCCCCAGTGTTAGGGAGCCTGGGTTTGGGGCACCGATTCGGGTTTTAGTCTCTAGGTGAGATAATACTGTCCTTTGAACCCCTATCCGCCCCTTGTCAATGGCTATCATGATCCCTCTCCTCTTTGGCAGCAGTAGCCTCAGGGCAATGATGAGCAGGATGAAGTTAGAAATGACTCCGCTGTCTTTTCTCTTTGCTCCCCTGCGAACCAGCGCTGTGTTGTCTGTAGTTGATTTTGTTGTTGTTGGCAGAGAAATGTCATACTTCCCGGGTTGTGCACTCTTCCTTTGCACCCTTTTCTCTGCTCTCCACCAAGTGTAATAATTCTAAAGAAAAAGGCGGGCAACATAGCAATAGTGGAAGGCTGAGAATAATAATCAGTAGAGTCATGAATCTGGCTGGGGTAAAACGCAATTTGTGATTTCAGCTTCGGGTTTTTTTTTTTGTAAGCAGAGCAAAAGTACCCCCCATGGATTGGGCTTGTGCCAGTTGCTTTTTATTGTTCACATAAATTGTGATAAGATTTGTTTGGGGCTTTTTTTTTTTTTGTGGGTTTTTTTTTTTTTTTGTTCTTACCCCATTATTCCTGCGGCTAAACTGTTCAAATTTTTGTCTTTAAAATTCTTCGGGTTTTTTTCTTGATTTATTGTAAAACCTCTTGTCCAGCCATGGCTGGACAACTACTCACTTTGTTTCCTGACCCCTCCAATACGACATTTTCTTAAAATATTGCCTGAGGTGCGGTTTTGGGTTTCATTAGCGTTTGATCTATTCAGTCGTATTAGCAGGAATCAAACGACTTGTTTCTGTTGTACTTGAGTCTTACGAAAAGGTGCCCATAGTTTAGCGACAGTTTCCAAAGGCTTTAGTACCACCTGTATTACAAAATGGGGGACCCAAACTCCCGGAAGAAACAAGCTCTGAACAGACTTCGTGCTCAGCTTAGAAAGAAAAAAGAATCTTTAGCTGACCAGTTTGACTTCAAGATGTACGTTGCCTTTGTGTTCAAAGACAAGGTAACTTGGTTTTAATGTGTCTCTCCGTGTTGTCTGTTGCGTGTTAAGTGTGCTGTGCAAAGTCTTGCTGTCTGATTGCATCAAATGTTTTATCTTGGACAGATTCCATTGACTTTTTAACATTTATTTTTTTAATTGCTAATTGCTGTAATATTTACTTAGCTCGTGTTTGCCATTTTGGCTCCTTGTATGCTGTAGTTTTGTAACGCAGAGGGTGCCAGTGCATCATTACGGGGTTACTTGGTAACTTCTGTATTGGGTAGATATTTTTCAAAGTTAACACTGTAACTTGTTAACTCTAATTGGTCCCTAACTTTTACAATTGTTCGCTGTGAGGAGCTGAGTTGTGAAGGGAGACCTGGCTGGGGCGATTGCCGAGTTACTGCTTTTATCTGGTGAAAGCAGAAGGGAAGACCTGGCAGTTGAAGGGAGGAGTCGCAAAATGGGATGTGGAAATGGCCCAAGTGCGCACGCACATGTGAAACTGCTGCTACCATTTTGAAAGGGAGTGGGGAGGGCGCAGAGGAAATTTCCATTTGCTTGGCTGCCTCTACCGCTGTGCATCCAGGTGGGGAGCCGGGTGATATTTCTAAAGCCAGCTACAGGCCTAAAATTGTAGGAGAGTTTCCATCCACAGACGGTGAAGAAAAGTAGGTGCTTCTAGGAAGTGAATGTGCTGAAAAAATGACGAGGAAGTGAAGATAAAAGGAAATGGCAACAGAGTACATAATACACAAACTGCACGTAGATGAGGACTGAAGTTGTTTAATCCTCTCAAATGTATAATTTTTTTGCATTCACTACAATAATGATATATTTTTAATGAAGACTATTTCCTGCAAAGCTTTGAAAATCTTTAAAATTCATGAGATCAATTTGCTTTTCTTTGTCAGTCCTAGTACAAGCAGAGGTGGATGTGTTTGGATATAATTTCTGGGTGCTGACTCACAGTAATACAGATACGAATGTTTAAACCGTGCCAGCAGATTTTCTTAGATGACACAAGTTTAACGCTTTTAGTTGAAGCATTCATACAACTGTTGGGTTGCTTTATAGAAATTTGTTGCAAGTTTCTTTCCTTATAGCATAGTGAACTTGAAGATGTCCATCCCATACCAGGTTGCTTAAAGTAGGAGTTTAGCTCAGGTTAGCTTGGTCAGCAAATAGTTGCCTGCTGTGTATGTTCTGATGAGGGGGGAGTGGAGCATTATTTGGTAAAATATACTTTGTCTGTTATGTAGCTCTTAAGTAGCTCAAGATTTCTCATGAGCTGTAAGAAAGCTGTTAGAAACAGAAGTACAACTTCAGGTGATTTTATGTACAGCAAAAACTTATTTCACGTTCTCATAATGTTTTGGCCTTGCTTGAGAGATACTGCAATATTTATAGTGAGTGCAAAAGTTACTTAGCAAATTAAAATAGACCTCCTTTGAGAGGATTATAGTTTATAGTTAACTTCAGATGGGCTCTCAATCACCTGCTGTCACCAAATGTGATATTGAAAGATTTCACTTTTCATAAAAGGTCAACTATAAAAAATTGAAAAGGGGGGAAAAAAAGGTGTTGATTGGCAAAGAGAACCTTGCAGAGGGCTCTTGGTCAGCCCAAAGCCATGTACTCTACTTGATAAAGCAGAAATTCTGTTAATGTTTAGATATAGCTGTAATGTTTGCAAGATTAGTATGCAAATCTTTGGAGACTACAAAAATGTGTTCAACTTTTATAAAAAGTTGTTAGTCTGATTCATTTATAAATTTTTGCATGTAAGTTTTAGTGTGGTTTTTGTCAAAGTGCTAACTTGTGTGATGTGGACTTTATACATTTATACAGAAAATCACAAATCCCAAAACAAAGTGTTACCTCTAGTTGCCTAGAAAGGATTGTAGTCTTTATGTAATCTGTGATTTTTTTTATTGTTTTTTTTAGAAGAAAAAGTCAGCACTTTTTGAAGTGTCTGAAGTGATACCAGTCATGACCAATAATTATGAAGAAAATATCCTGAAAGGTGTGCGGGATTCCAGCTATTCTTTGGAAAGTTCCTTAGAGCTTCTGCAGAAGGATGTAGTACAGCTCCATGCACCCCGCTACCAGTCTATGCGCAGGGTAGGTCTTCTTTTTACTCTTGCTGAATCTTAGTCTTTCAACACTTGTGCTTTTCTTTGTGAATCTTAAGGCTAGTCCTTCCTTTTTTTTATTTTCTCACCACATTTGCAGCGTGAGGGTTCTGCAGCGATGTGTTTATGGGGTCTCGTTTGAAGGGTAACAAGAGCATATGTGTTTTAAAAACTGTTTAAATATATAGTGCTTAAGCTTTACCTTTCATTTGTCTCATTCAGAGGTTTGCCTTGGGAATTGTATCTTCTTGTCCTGTTTGTCCTTTAGTAGGCATGTGTTTATAAGTCTTACAGTGACTCCTGTTGTACAACTAAGTGGTTTTGCTTTATGAATAATGAAGGTAGACAGTCTTTGCTAATGTTTTCTTAAATTTGTAATTTACATTAACTGGCTACTGATACTAAAATTCAGTGGAAGGCAAGGAAGACTTTAGTTGTGCTTTGAGTAATACAAATGGAAAATTACACAAACATTCTAATAAGTACCACCTCTAAATTTTGTGTGCCTGTATAGATAATTTGCTTATCTGTGTCTTTGATTAATGAAGGGAATATAAACACAGAACTTTACCATTCACAGGATGTGATCGGCTGTACCCAGGAGATGGACTTCATTCTATGGCCTCGCAATGATATTGAGAAGATAGTCTGTCTCCTGTTTTCTCGGTGGAAGGGATCTGATGAACCCTTTAGGCCTGTTCAGGTATTTGGTTTTGGTTTTTAACTTCAATAAGTAACTCACTCTTGGAGGGGAGGATAAGTGCTCACCTTAACCAATAAGCTGATGAGGTATGTGACTTCTGTGGGTATTAGAAAGTATGCTATTTTTATTAATAAAGAAGTCAGTGTTTTGAATGCCAAATTCTGCGTCCTGTCTTTATGCACTGTTATATTAGTCCTTCCAAAATTTAAGCTTCCGAAGGATCTTTGCAAATGTATGTAGAAATGCACACAGTGTGTTTGTATTTGTAGAAGTGGATTAGCCTCTTAGTACAAATGAATCTTTGTGTAAATATGATGGTGTCATTAAGGTTCTGTGAGCATCCCAAGTTGCTGTATTTGGTTGAACGAAAGAGGGTCTGAGATGGATGGAACCTTTGCATTATAATTTTCCCTAGAAATTGATGCACAGGGATGCTCTGCCACAACAACAAGGTAAATTGGGTGTTATATCTGCAGTTAAAGTTGTACCTTTGAATTGTTAATATGTCATTGCAATGACTAATGTCAGTGTTGGCAGAATGAAACTAGGGAATTCTTTAAATGGTGCCAAGACTCGAGTATGTCATTGCTGTGGTCCCCAATTTCTGCTTTTCACAGATCAGAAAAGGAGAGAAACTAAAGTGGTTGTTAAGCCCCAGTTTGAAGGAAATTAATAGGTTGCACAAGCTTTATCTTAAATATTTTATTCCCCTCCCTCACACCATGTAGGCCAAGTTTGAATTTCATCATGGTGACTATGAAAAACAGTTTCTGCATGTTCTGAGCCGAAAGGACAAGACTGGAATTGTTGTCAACAACCCTAACCAGTCAGTGTTTCTCTTCATTGACAGACAGCACTTGCAGGTAAGCTTCTTTTGTCTTCATCTTAACAAGTGTGTTTTAATCAGAAAAAGCTTCTTCTACTTGGGAACATCAATGATTTTGTTGGAAAATACTCAAGTAGAAAAATGGATCACGCATTCATGATTGCGTTTTGGCAGTTTCAGAGGAAAGTTACGCTATAAATAGGATTCATACATGCAAAAGCTAACTATGAGCCGCAGATGCATTCACATAGAATTAACGTTCTAAAATAGACCTAGAAGTGTTCTGGAAAAATTAAAACATTGTTTTGATTTGGGTGATAATACAGAAATTATTCAAGTGAAGAATGAACAGAATAGCGAAAACATTTTATTCATTAGAGGTTGCAGACTAATTTTAAGTTCAGGCTGTTTATATGTATGAAACAGTGAATTTTAAATGTCTATGGGGTCTGCCTGTTAGTCCTGAGTTAACTTTTAGGTTTAATAGCTTTTCTTTGGGTTTTCTTTGCCTCTAGACTCCAAAAAACAAAGCTACAATCTTCAAGTTATGCAGCATCTGCCTGTACCTGCCACAGGAGCAGCTCACTCACTGGACGGTTGGTACCATAGAGGATCACCTCTGTCCTTACATGCCAGAGTAAGATACTGGCCAGCAAAATGGGGAAGATCACAGAGTGCAGCAGTGGATTTTCACTTTCCTCACCACTTTATTCTTTCAGAATTTAGAAGAAAACGGACTCATGTTCAGAACACTATACATTGTGAAACTTGATCATCCTGGATTTTTTTAATCATTTGTATCTCAGAACTTTGCAATTTTTTTTTAGATGTTTTCTGCATGGACCTTGTGAAAGAAAGGATGCTCTGCACACTTCTGCACTGCATCAGCATCTTGCTAAAATGTGAAATGAAGGGACTCTACATTGAAACAAATGTATCCGAAAGCACAAGGTGATCATTTGTGGTGGTGTTCCCATTTGTGCTGGTCATGCCCCCTAACATCTATAATGTTAACCATCAGTATTTGGAGGGTGAGAAGTGAATGTAACGGGTATAAAAGCCTTATAGCTTTGCTATTAATGATTGTATCGAAGAGCACTATCACTCGTTTTAATGAACGAAAAAGTGGCTATTACAGTAGGACGTAAATGTGGGAAAGAAATCTTTCTTTAAAAAAAATGCATCTCATTCAATGTGTAGGCATTTTTTGCCTCTTTTATTTTGCTTGGCCATGTCTAAGTTTACTGGCACTTTTGTTTTGGATCTCTTTCCCCAAGTTGCTGTATAACTGTATGAAGGTATTCTTTTGAGTTGGATGCATTTATACAGATGAGGCAGACCTGGAGTCTGAAGTTGCTAAAGCAGCTCAAAAAAAGGTAAAATAATAGCTGCAGAAACAATGTTGGTAGAGGATTATTTTTTCTTGAGAGTTGAGACTTGTAAACTTGCAGGTGAACTGTGCAGGAAATACTGGTTTCTAAAACATTTCTTATGGAAAACCCATTGAGGTTTTGGTTTTTTTTTTCTTTTGGAATAGACATTATAAACCAATGTAAAATAGTGTTTGGAGTGTCAAAAGTTGGTTCTGGCAGAACATTTTAAGATTGTGCAATTATAAAAGGAAGACTACTGTATAGTTTTGATGACAAAGAAGGCTCTGCTTAAGGGTTGAGTACTTTACTGGAATAAAACTGCATAAGCCTGCTCCCTTTGGATAAAACTAGTGCTTACCTGTTTAAAACTTGTATTTAGCTTTTGTTTGGAATTGGAAAAAAATTGGAATTTAAATAAATTAGGTGAAAGATGACTGGTTTTATTTATGAAAATCCTATGAATTGAATTTCGGTAGTGTCTTACGTCTTAAGTGTCCCCCATTGCAAACACTGAAAATGTACAGAATGTAAATGTTTATGAAGGTTAGCAAAGATCAGTGGCAAAGGTGTTCTGTGTGGGTTCTATGTTTTGAAAGTACCTGCCAGAAATAATGGAATTACTGGCATACTATTGTATTAGTACATGGGTATTTTTACTTCCTCAGTTATAAGTTCCTGCAAGTTAATCTGAAGCACCCCAGAAGAACACCACATGGAAACTCCAACTTCACTTTCATAGATGCCATACATTACAAAGAAATATCTTGAAAATGCTGCTCTACAGAATGCTAAGACTTTCTAAAATATTTAGTAACCACCACACCTCTTAAAATCACTGAAAATTTCCCAGCTTTAAGTGCCTCTTCTTTGAATGATGTGTAAGATATAATACCAAGGGTCCACATGAAGCTTGAGATAGGAAACAAATTCCAGGCCCCTGAAACTTTAACATTCAAGACCTTACAAAACCTAAATGCCACCCTTTGTTCTTAATTTGTCATTTTGGACATCATCTCACAGCAATGAGAATAGGGCCACAGTTACCTTGGTTAGCAAAGCAAATGATGTAGTTCTTGCTTTAGGAATTTTGGTTTTCTTCATTCTGATTTCTCTTAGAAGAAACCTCAAGGTGTGTGCCTGAGTGGCTGCATACAGTGTTTTTCAAGTGTCAGCAGCGGTGTGATCCTTAAGTTTAATTTTCTATATTACAGGAACCAACCCATGCAGTTTAATCGCTTTAGTTTTGTATGGGGTGCGTAAGACAGGCTGCTTGTTTGTTCCTTGTGACAGTGATCCCAGAGTTCAACAATACCGTGGTTTCTTGGGAGAGCACAGTTGGAATTAGGCGAAACAAAAAATTGGAATACTAATTTTGCTAAATGTCCATTCTACCCAGCTAACAAACATTATAACTTTGCTGTGCTATCAGATTGAGTTGATAGCCATCTGTATTGTCTAAGTAGTGGGGGAAAAAAGGTAAAGGGGACCAACGGGCTTCAGAGCATGAGAATCTTGGGGAGTGTATGTGAGTTTGTTCTTGTGTTGACAGCTTTGAAGGGTATCTCTCCTCTTAAACAGAATGGCTTTCGAGGGAAGAGATTAAACTCTTGTTCCACTCTTCCTCAGTGGAGCTTTCAGTTTGATCTTAGAATATTCTTCTGATAAGTTACTTCAGCAAAATGCCCTTCAGAAGTGAATGGAAGCAGTTCATAATATCTAGCTTTTGGTTTCAGGCCCTCTTTATATCAGCTTAGTGGCTTTCTGGTAGGCTTTCTTCAAAGTGTAGGTTTTGTCTCAAAACTAATGTTTCCAAAGCACAGGTTGTCATGGTGTGCACCTAATTTGGTGTTCGGTGGAGCTGTTTGTAAATACAGAAAGGGCTTTTGTATAAGAATAATAGTTACTACCTGCTGTCAACTGCTTGTGTGGCTACTTTGGATATGCTACTACCAATAATTGAAATACATTCAATATTGCACCTGATACGGAGTTTTAAGAGGCTGTTTTCTTGAGGATTTGTGCTGAGAATTTGGTAAGTGCCAGTGGGGCACGGATAAATTAAATAGATAGAAGCCTGTTAGATTTCTTACATCTCAATGAATTGTCTGGTAAAGGGAGGCTTGCTTCAGGTGCTTCCTGCATGATGAGGAGAAGCTTCTTAAATGTCATAATCAGTACATGTTTCTCACTTTTCAAGCTTCTTCAGCTACGCAAGAGTTACCAAAATATGGTAAGGCAGAACTGCTGTACAAGCATTGCCAAAATGTAATAGGCCTGTAACTAGTTTGCAGTCGATGCCCGTTGTCACGTCTGTCTCAAACAAAACAAATTCCTTCTCAAAAACTATTTTGTTACACTAAAATTGATCTGTTAAGTGATAGATCAGATAGTAGAAATACATTGAGATTATTCAGCCTTTCTCTTTAATTTTTTTTTTCATCACAAAATGTTAAGCCTATTAGAAACAAAACTGGTGGGGTGGAAAAATGGTAATTTTACAAATTTTAATTTTTTAGGCGCTTAAAAAATTGACACTTCTGAAAGACCTACGTGATTTGTACTTAGAAAATACAAAACAGAGAATCACTCTTCACTGGGGGTAGGTGGCTATGGTCGTTGTGAATTACCATATCTTTATTTGGCACACTAAGATGCACTGTATTAATTTTGAAATAACTTTAAAACCCGACAAGAGTGCCATAAACTCTTGCTCCTTGCACACAGTCCCAGCTTGTGAACTCTGCAAGGATCCTTCCCTGCCCACTCCTGTTCCACTACAGAGAGAAACCTGCTTTTTCTTGCACTTGTCGTGTACTGAGTCATTAGATTACTTGCAGTTATTGAATGCCAAGTTGTGTTAAATCTAGATCTCTGGGGGTTGAACAGTGAGAAGAGTCACTGAAAGGTTTTTTGTCTCTTAATGCAGAGATTAGTCTAATGGACTGTTGGAGGCTTCATTTAAGATTACATTAAGGTTCCCGCCATTGAGCATGATAGTTGTTAAAGTCAAGAGTTACTAGAGCATATTTACATCCACTAAGCAGATGGACACGCAGTGTGAGTTTACTTAATTGCTATTTACTTTTATCAGCCGGATTTTTCATTTTTGCATTTTATTGCAGAAGCAAATTCACAAGCTATGTAAGCCTACAAATTCTGGAACAGCTCTTAGGAGTGAAGTAACATGATAAAACTATTAAAACCCTTTACATAAGGGGAAAAAAAGGAGTGTGGATGTTTGAAGAATGGTACTAGTCTGAGTGGTGTTTATTCTAGAATTCATTCTGGGAATTTTTTCATTTTGGTAATCTTTGCTTA
The DNA here is from genome assembly GCF_009829145.1 of Chiroxiphia lanceolata. Taxonomy (NCBI): domain Eukaryota; kingdom Metazoa; phylum Chordata; class Aves; order Passeriformes; family Pipridae; genus Chiroxiphia; species Chiroxiphia lanceolata. The sequence goes on along the minus strand of NC_045637.1, from coordinate 61,816,520 downwards.
TAAACTACTCTTTCCCAAACCATAAGGCCAGTGTTGTAATTTATCCCTTAATATCATTAGCACCCAGAAATGACATTTCTGTGTACAAGTTTTGCCTTCATTTGCACCTATACTACTTTATGGCCTGCTGTTGTTGTGAGTGCAAGGCTTCAGCTTGTAGGTCTTGTCTGTACCTGCTCGGCTGTTGCACTTCAGAGGTTGAGACAAGAGCAAACCTCTACACCACAACTGGAAGTTCCCTTAGCTTTCCCTGCTGTCATGCACCAGAGGTGGGTGCTTTTGTATTACTTTGGTATTTAAGTCTTCCTTGATGTGGTGGTCTTGGAGTAGAGATGAACTGTGCTGTGAGGAATACCATGGAGGAGGCCGCAGTTCTGTCTGCAGCAGTAGGTGCTGTTTCCTGATTTGTGCACCACAGCTGGGAGGGAGCTCATGAGCCTGACTGGGCAGTGCAGATGCTGTGGAGGGCTGTGTCAGCTCTACAGGTTAACTGAAGCTAAGTGTAATTTCTCTTCTGCATGGCTGACTGAAATGCCTCTCAGGGCTGAAGATATCTGTGACCTACTTCTGCTTGGAAAGGATTTACATATGGAAAGGTCCCTTAATTTGAGCACAATTACAGTATGCTAGAGCACCCATTCAGCAAACTGCTTTTCTGGACTCCTGAAATCTATTTATTCAAACAGCTACTGCTTTTAAGCAAAAGAGATCAAAGATCTAGAAATTTACTACAGTGGTACAGCCACAGGTACCGTCTTGGTGAACAAAAGTAGGGTTTCTATTGCTGGGTGGGGTTTGTTTGTTTTCCTGAAGGGATAACAAATGTGTCTTTTTTGATGAAAGCTTGCTTGTAATTTAACTCTGTTTTAGGTGAGGACTGTATATGCTGCTGTGTCCACAACCAGAGCAGCTTGAGACTGGGATCTGGTGGTAGCAGTCATTCAGTGAATGCATTTACAGAATCACAAAGGTCGTAACTGTCATCATGTTGTCCCTGAACTCAAGTAGCAAAATAGGAATCTAAGTGTTTTTTTCTTCATTCCCATGGACAATGAGGTAAGGGAGAGGTTTGGGGGTTTCTTTCTACTGGCTAAATGGCCTCTGTAGATAGAGAATTCTAAAATGGTCAGTGATATAATGCAGTTGGAAATTCTTCTGTATCCTGTGGCAGTGGCTCAGAGCCAGTCAATGAAGCTGAACAGATTTGAACTGCTGTTCAGAGTAGTTATTTAACTGCCTAATTCTCCTCACATCCCTGCCCTCCCTGCCCCATCCCCTTTAGGTGGTAATGTTTGTCAATTTGAGAATTGTAAACCAACCAGCTGGCTCATCATTAAATTGGCAGATTACCCAGCAGCTCAGCCGTGAGACCCCTGTGATGGAGTGGCTTGACCTGAAGGAGTAACAAGGAGTCCTGATAGTTTAATGCCTATTTCAGCAGTGATGCCCTTCCTTACCCATTCCTCCCCTCAGTTAATCACTGACAAATTGAGTCTTCCTGAGAGCTGGAATCCGTAATGACTAAACCCCTCCTCACTGCACCTTAATCTGTTGTAGGTATTTGCCCTGATACGTATTTGGACTCCTGGTTTTAAATGCCAGAGGGAAGAAGTCTTTTCTGATTCCTCACTTTCTTAAGGCATCTGTAATGCACAGCTGTACATGGTGCAAGCCCCTGGGTGTCAGTCTGAAATGCATTCGTGCAAAAGTCATGGTGTGAAACCAGCATCCAACACTTGGCTGGCCAACGTATTGTATGAGGTGGGAAGCTGAAGTTATTTTCACTGAGAAAGACAAACTGTTCCACAACATATGGCATACCACTATGTGGCCCTCCATGAGGACAGACGTCTAGACATCAAGTATGGTGTAGGTGTTTGGTATGTTTTAAAAAAAAAAAAAAAAAAAACAACGACCCAAAACACAACAAAATACAATATGGGAGGGCTGGTCTCGAAGCTCTAAAATACGGAACTTGCAGTTGTCTGTCAGTTACTGGATATGTAATCTGGTACACTACTAAGACTCACAAGATGATCTCATGAAGTCACTGTATTTTCTTGCCTGTAAGAGAATTGTGCCTAAATCTGCAGTGATGGAACCAGGTCAACCCCACAGGAGATCTGTTTGTTCTGATGCCAGGTGGAGCCAAGTACCATTTGTCCTTATTATGGTAATTTTTTTCCATTGCTTTCTTCAAGACTCAGCTAAGGCAAGATACAGAATTTTCAGTGTGTATGTTGGAGTGAAATGAGCAGAGAACACATCCAAGTATTAGGTCTGATGTTTGACAGTTTACTGTCAAAGCAAGGCAGGCTCAATGGTGACAACTCCTTCTAAGGTCATCTCTGTGCCTAAGTTGTGAAATAAATTACAAGGTCAACATGCTGCTGGTAGAGGCATAACAGACAATGTTGTCTTAAAATAATCAGTTTAATTAACTTCTTCTAAAATAACTGGCCTGCATATTAATGATGTCCCTCATTAATTAGGCAGCACTAAAATACTATGTTGAATAGTCTGTTGTAAGGGAGAAGAGAAATTCACTTGTTTTTTCAGGGTTTTTTTCCCATTTTCCTCTTGGACTGAAACAGTCCTTGCCAGGCTCGACTGGGAACAGGAGAGTACTGTTGTTTGTGTGTTGAGGTTTGCCACTCTCAATTTGCCTGGACGCTTTTCAGTTGTAATTATGTAGATATGATGAATGCTAAGTGATAGAATGAGACCACTTAACTATGGTAAGTTCCTGAGGCAGCCAGTGTTGATTGAGGGAAGTCATGTGAAGTTGCGGTGGGACAGTTAGACAAGGACAGAATCGCCCAAGCACACAGAGCTGAGAGCATTCTCAATCTTTTGGCACATATTGAATTCGGCACCTCCTTTGTTCTCACCCTCTGCCTTTTATTTCAGGTAACAGTCAAAATCAGTCTTGTGTTCCAGTGAATTGGGGGGCAGTTATAGCAATTGAGGGAGCAGTTTTAATGTTCACTTTCATTTCCTTACACTCTACATGAGTAGCCTACAGCAGAAAACTGGTAAACTTGAGAATGAGAAAAAAGATGACTGCAGATGCCAGAACATGTTTATAGGAAGATAAGCAGATCAGCAATTGCCAAATTCACTAGGTGTGTCCACTTGCTGTGATGAATTCTCTCTGACTGCTCATCCTAGTAATTGTAGAGGAACTGGAGATGCTTGAGACTCGTAACAGAGCTCCAGGCAGAGGGAGTGGTAAAGTGAGAATTTAATACAGTGAAGTATCTAGTTCTGCTGAGTGAAGATTTAAAATAAAAAAGGTTGCTCCTGTAGGAAGCATCTTTGCAGGACTACTTTAGCAAAGCATTATGCTCCTTTAAAGAGGATTCGGGGGTGATTCTGAGCATGAGTAACTGCAAGTGCTGAGGAAAAAACAATTGATGAATGTACTGCTGAAGAGAAGATGCTGCTATTAAAAGTTCAACTAGCCACAGGCATGTAAGCAATGTTTGCTTCTGAGACAGCGTCAGAGAAAAAGCTTCTGTTGGAAATGTATATACCATGAACAACTGTTCTGTTTTTCCTGAGCAGGAAAAATACATGCTGATAGCCTGAGCCCACTGTAGCTATTTTTTTTAGAGAACTTCCACTGGAGGGTTAGTTATCAGCTATATCACTTGTTTAAAAGTAATTTTGGAAAGATTGGTGACACATTAGTAAACTTGTTCAACTTTATACTGAAAATCAGTCTGCATGAACAGGTCACCTAACTCATTGGAAATTATTTCTTTAGGTTGAGGAACTCACAGAAAAAAAAAACCCCAATTGCACATTTCATCAAAAAAGTCAAATGGCTAAAGACAATGAGTCAAATTCCACAACATGTGCTCTTTACTAGGGTTAGATTAGCTTTTCAAATCTCCCACTAGGGAAGAAAAATGTGCCCTGCATATGTAGCATTGCTGTCTTTATTGCAGTTTGATAGCCTTGCCATGTATAGTTTGTCATCAGTTAGAAGAAAACAGTTAAGGCTGTCCAGAACAGTGCATGAGGATCCCAGTCTTCAGCTATGAACAGCAGCTTAACTACCACATTCAACCCCAGTCAGACAACCTACAGCCTCAGCCTGATCAAAGGTCACCAGATTTATTCTGATACATCTCTAACGTGCAGCTGATGAGTTTTAAACAAATATAATCAGAACTTCAGGTAGGTAGAGGTAAAAAGCCCATATGATATAACTGCATTTTCACATTCAGGAATCAGAGGGAGATGATGACATCTGAGGTGAGTTTGTGTACAAAGGTTCCACTACATCCTCTCAAGCACATCATGTTGGCAAACTTTTACTCAGTGCAAAGAGGTTACCAACCCATGAAATAATCTTTAAAAAGGTAGTTTCAGGAAGCTTTATTGAATACTTTTGAATTTGTTACAGCATCAGTAAATTAACATTTTACATTAGCCTGCTTTACACTTTCAGACCAGTTTTGCACTATAAGAACTCTGTACTATCATCTTACAGAACAAGTACAGTTTATAAGCATATATAGTTGTGTTTGTGTGTGACTGTGACAGGCCAGAAGACAGGGTTGCTTTGTCACATGACACCACAGGTAAAGAGAATGGATCTCTTAAAATTCTGTCATGCTGGTAAACCATATGGCTGTTCCAAAGGCTCTTCCCTTCTGCTACCTTGACCAAAAAAAAAGCCAGATGCATCCCTATGCTATCACACTCTGTTGTTCATCCCAAAATAGGCATTAGTTTTAGCCTTGTGGCAATTCTGGTGGTAAAAAATTTGTTCATGATGGAAGTGAGACAAATTCACTTTCTACAGAATAACACAACTTTGTGCAGGTATCTTATTTAAGTGAGAAAATAATTCTGTATGGCATTCTGAAGTCCAACATTATTATTTACATTACTTTCTTATATTAATGTTCTAGGAACTTTGTGTGTCTGCCTTGTGCAATTAACTTTCCTGTTGCCTTATTTGTTAAATCCACGGTGGCAAACGCGAGACTTCTTCCTTGCTTCAAAATCTGAGCTGTAATCAATATCTCTTCTCCAATCTTAGCAGCAGAAGTGTATCTTGAAGGAAATAAAAAATGAACTATTAAAAGAGGCTGTATAGAGGACAAATCCAAGAATATTCCTGCATTTTAGATTATAATGAAGGGAATTAGCAAAAGTGGGCAATAAAGACGCGTGTCTCTAACTGCCTGCTTGCAAATCCCCACTTCTTAAAGTATTTGAGCTCCTCTAAGTACTGTCAGTGGAAGTAAGTATAAGAGTTCTCTGAAAAAATGGAGGCTAGAAAGAAACCCATTGGCTTGGTTCTGAGGAAAAGTCCATTTTGGAACTGAAACAATCAGTATCCAAGACCTCAGTTAAAAGTTCAGCGCCAAGTCCTATTCCAACCACTGCTGGCTGCCTACAGCCTTTCTGAACTTGTCTGGCTGGTTCAGCTGCAAAATGTCATTGTTTACAAAAGCTCCAGAAGGTCATTTCTGTATGGAACCTAAGCATAGGTTAACTGCTTCCCATACCCCGGTTAGAGAGAAGTCATGGAAATCTGGGCAGCCCTCAAATGCTGTTTCCATTCATTAGATAACTCTTTGTTTTTATTTACATGAGCAGGAGGGCGTGCTTTTAAAACACACTTCAGAGAATAGGAAGAAATTCCTCCACAAAAAGCCTGGAAACCATTAGGAGGAACATGATCCAATCTCCAATCATGACCTGAGGCAAGGGAACAATATTCAAATGTTAGAACTACAGAGCAGAATGTAGAATTGCTGGATATAAATCTTATTGAGATAAATTTCATCAACCAGTCCATTTTTATACATGACACCATGTCACAAGTATGTCAGTCATGCCTAATGCTGATGTAACACAAGGTCTGTTAGTTGACAAGGGCAGAGTTTCAGCCTTGTCTCTTTCCCAGAGGCTGCTGCTGATCCTCTTGTGGTTACAAAAAAAAAAAAAGTTTCTCTGTTTCTCTCTGTTCTTTCCATTACTAAAATAGCTATCTCATGACAACTTTTTTAAAAGCTCCTTTCCCAAAAAGGAAAAAAGTTGTCTTATAGCAACGTTCAATATCCAATATTACTTGTTCAATGAAAGCAGTAGTCCAGATTAAACAAAGCTATTGATACTGCTTCATGTAACGTTGCCTAAAGGTGATTTTGAATCACCTCCAAGAGAAAGCACCTTCCCAAGATTTTATCCCTTATGTAATTGGGTGGGCATCCTTGACAGTGTAAATAATTCAGATGTCAGATACAGGGAAAACCCCATAATCATAGGGGAATTTCAGGTTTTAATTTCCAGTAAGATCCTAGTCATCACAGTGGTAGTATAAAGCTTAAATAGATGCTTCAGTCCCATCTGCCAGTGGACAAATCAGAAGGTGCTGGGGGAGAAAACAGGGAACCTTGTAAAGATACAGATCACTCCCCCCACAATTTTAAGGCTTTTTTTTTTTTATTTAAAGACAGTTTTGAAGAGGGGTTACTTTTCTAAGATTTTTAATGCTCTAGTTATTCCAAGTAGGATTACTTTAGTTCCAGTCAGTCATAATATCTTCATTAAAAGTAATGAAGCAAAGCTGACAAGCTATAATAGCATGATCAAAGAAAGTTTCAGAACAACTATTTTTTAAAGACACTGTGCTTTAAATCTGTATTACAGGAAGAACTGTTCTCAGTATAAAACTGCCTTGAAATGACATAGAACAAAGGAATCTTCCTCCACTGATAAATTCTGATTCAATCTATAATTTACCCTCTGTATGAGCACACAACAGAGCAGAACTGTTTCCTGTTTTAATATTTTTTCTGATTTAACATTTTATGGACTAATACTAAAAGAGGGTTTATAGAAAGCTGCTTACCCTAGATCTTGGTTTTTGAGGAGACATTAATGTATCTACACAAGCAAAGTCTGAAGCCGAACCAATTTCTTAAGACTACAATTGACAACATATCAACAGACCTTTACATTCTATGAATGAATGGACACTGTCTCTGAAACACGTGTAATGAAAGCTTAAAAAAGTCCAACTCAAAATTTGCAACCAAATGCCACTGTCTCCAAATACACATCTGCCTCCCCTTTATTTATCAAAACAGGACTTCTGAAACCAAAGAAACCACCGGTTTCAAGTGGGTGCCACAGTACAGAAATGAGGTACAGTGGAGTCAATATGGGAAAAAAAGTTAGTATGTTTTAGCAAACATGGTGAATGATACCTACGAGATGTTCATGTCCACACTGACTCCAGGTGCTGCTCTTTCCGTGTACAGCAACGCTGCTGTTGACACCACATCCACGAGTGTGGCTGTCAAACCTCCATGTAATGTGCCATATCTGTTCGTATGTTCCTCCTCTACTTTCATTTCACAAACAATGTTTCCAGGAGTTGCAGAAACAAGTTTCATCTGTATGACCAAAAAAGGAATAAAAAGCTTACTGATCATAGTACCAACACCCAATATCGCCCTGAAAGCAAATGAAAGTAGAGCTTGTTTAATTCTGGACTCATTTAATTCTGGACAAAAGAGGAAAAATACCGTAATTCAACTGTCACATTAGGTATTTCCATAAATTTTGAGCAGAAGACTATTGCCTTAGAAAAATGTGTATTTCTAGTGCACACAGCTTAATAAAACTTCAATACTTTCTATGCTGTCAGGAATCCTTAGGAGGCAACATTCTTCTTAAGTTTTCCTTTGGCTTTAATCTGTGAGTGAAAGGCCAGATTAGAGGGAACACAAAACTGCTCTATCTTTGTGTACCACAGTTGTGAAGCCGTATTTGTTGGCTCACAAAATAGGAACAAGACCACCAGTATATATTAGAGCAATCTCAGAATCAGTATTTTGAAATGAGCACTGGAAATACTAATCAGATTGGCCTCTCTGATCTGTAATTCATACTCTTGTGTAGAAGTATCCAAGACTGTACCACAGTGTTACAGCATCATTATATAGATACATATACATGTATACAGCATATACAGTTTTATTCCACCTCACAGGTGTTAAATACAGAATTACAGTACATCTATGGTACCATGCTTTCCCCTGTAACCAATACATGAAGCTAGAATTTTGAGACCAAGAAGTTACTGCAATTCAGCATTTTAAAGTCTCAATTCAAGTTTCCTCAGTTAGTAGCACTATCTTCAAAGTCTGAAAGTAGATGAAAAACTGGGCTAAGTTCAGCATATATATTTATTCCTATAACTTTAGACTATTAAAAGTGAAATGGGGACATATTTATTATAATTCCTACTAATTTTAATTTTTTTTAAAAGCCTTTTCTTAAACTTCCATATTCCCATACTGTTATCAGCTGAGTTGATCTAAATCTCTTTTAATCTTAAAAGGTATTAAGATTGAAATGTCTCCAGTTTCATTATTCCTTATTTATAATGCAGCGTAAGAGCTCAGTGTCAGCCAGTGTTCCTTTCTGATAAGCCAAAGTTTACTCAAATTTTGCAGAGAAATGATACATCATCAATGATGATGTAGTACACAGTCTGTCTACGAATGGAAAAAGCTGGGATTAAACAGAGGGGAAATCACTGAGGCAATATTCTGATACAGAAATAGCACCTTGATCAGTGAAAATCCCAAGTCCTACACCAGGCATGCTGTGCTGCACTCACTGGAGGCCTAGACTTCTGACAGAATTCCTAATGAGGACTTCACTGACGCTTGACACTGGGAGCAGATGGCTTCCACTTCTGTCAGGGAGTGGTGCTCCAATCCATCTGTGAGGCAAGGAAAGCATCCAGTTCCATTTGCCATTGCTCTGATCCGGCACTAGGTGCCTGCTGTCATTGACAAAAATAGTTCAGTACTTGAGTGCTTCCAGGACCTACACAGCTATAACTGCTGGTCTGTACTTCTCACAGCCCTCCTGTGCTTGTCCTCCCACTCGTCTGCCTTAGGAACCAGCATACTGCTTCAGCTTCCAGCCACTATTGCCATGCACTACTTTGCAAAAAGGGCTTTAAAACTCACAGTTCTGAGCCCTAGGCAGATACCACACTGGAGTTAAACCAGAAACTAAGTCTAATGCTGGAGCTGAACCAGTTTCAGACTAAAACCTGTCTTCTCCAGGACAGGAAAAATCTTGGCCATTTAGTTACGATAAGAAAGACTTCAGGTACCTCCCAGAAAAACAGCAGCTACTTTCAATTCAAACACAATTGTACTTTGATTCTTACTATGATCAGGTTAATGTCATCGTAATTCTACAAGATTCCAGGAAAAGTCTAAAAGTATTCCAGAGCAAGGAAGGAAGCCTGTCTCCCAAGGCTCACTGTCCTTTATGAGCTGAAATGCTGCATTTGCTCTCCATTTCATAGGATTTTAAGGTAAAGGACAGTAAAGATATCACAGGAAAGAGGTGACTAAAACCTAACTGGACTCTTTATAAAGAAATGAGCTTCTTAAACATAAAGCTTTATACATTTTTTTTAAACTTCATACTTCCCAACATGTCTTGGAGAAACATGACAGTAAGAATTGCTTTGCAAATAGTTGGTTTCTCCTGGATGTATCAGATCATGGAGCTGTCAACAAAAGCACTGCTTCCATCATTACATTTGCTCCTCTACAAGGCAAATCATATGAATTTTTACGTGGTTGGTTTTCTTAAATATATTTACAGCATCACTCCATGTCACAGTTACAGAAATAAATAGAAATTCAACGGAGAATTGTAGCATTGCAAAATTTAATGAAAACAATGAAACTGCTTCACAGGACTGCCGTACACAGCAGCTACGCTACCACGCACTACACAGTTTAGGACAACACAGTAACTTCAACCTTTTTGAGCATAATGTACATGTAATACACATAACTGTACATATGATGTACAATTAGTGTACATATAATACACATAATTGTGTCTATAAGGAGGAGTAAGTCATTACAGCAGTATCAGTCAAATACATTTCTTTATACGAGAAGGTATTATTGTAGGGCCTTGTGCAGAAACTCGGAGAGCACTGAGGTGCTTGTGTTTTCAGCCTGACTTCAGGGTTAGGTGTGAGATGTCATAATGAGCTCCCTTTTTAAACAGAGAAGAGTAATCATTTATTTCATAATTTCACAGTCTTGGAAGAAGAATACCAGCCACTGAATGACTACTGAAGGTTATTCAGCACAGTCGTCACCTTCAGAGAGCTGCTGGAAGGCAAGCTGGAGTATCTAACGAGAGTTACTGAAGAACAATTGTGTTTTCTATCCCGTGTTACCACCACGGCACACGTCCCGTTCCGAGGCCTCGAACCCGGGGAAAACACCGCCGGGCCTGTAACACCGGGCTACTGCCGTGCCTCCCCCCCCACACCCCATTCCAATCCAGCCCGACATTCCGGGAGAGGAGAGAGCGGCGTTTAAACGAGCAGCCCGGCGGGACGCGCTCCCTGCCTCCCGAGTGCCCGTACCTTGCGGAGCACCCGGTCGAAGCCCTGCGACTCCAGCATGTACTTCATGGCCTCCCTCAGGGATTCCACCGTCAACCCCATGCTGCCACCCGGTCGATCGCTGCCCGCCCGCGCCCCGGAACAGCAACGCCGGCGGGCGGTGCTTACCGCCGCCTTCCAACATGGAGGAGACGGCGGCGGCAGAGGGGCGGCGGGAGGAGCTGGTCCAGGCAGCCCGGGACCCACCGCCGGCGGCGCGGGAGGAGGGTGAGGATGAGGAGGCGCTGCACGTCGCCAAACGGAGGAAGGTGCTGTGCTCCGAGTTCTCCGCCATCACCAGCAGCGACGTGGCGGTGGCGCGTAGCTTCTTGGCCGGCAGCGACTGGCACATGGAGGTACGGCCGGGGGCGGCGGGGCCGCGGGGCTGCCCGGCGGCGGCCCCTCGCTGCCACCGGCCCCTGTGTTTCAGAGGGCGCTGAACGCCTACTTCGAATCGCCGCTGGAGACGGAGGGGGCGGCAGGCGGGGCGGCCTCCGCGGACTCCGGCACCTGGTAGGTGAGATAGGGGCAAGGGGGGATGTGGCAGGAGGAGATGGGTCCCAGGTGGGGGCAGCGGTGCCTCCCCGGGTGGAGGCAGGTTCCTCTCCGCGGGAGGGAGCTGGGACCCCCTTACCTGGGGAGGGCCGTCCCCGGGTCGGGGCCTAGCCCGGCGAGCATGGCATCGCACCTTGGCTGACGTGTGCCGAGACAGGTGCCTTTTCTGTGCCTTTTCTGCACTGTTCTCGTCGTTTCCCGACGTTTCTCTCGCCTTGAGAGGCTGCCGGACTTGGGGGCTGCACTTTCTCTCTGTGGATGCTTCAACCACCTTCCGCTGGGCTCGTGGATTGCGAGCGTTTTGGAGAAGGGACAGGCTCATTTTCTTCTCATTGCCTTGTGCAGCAATACACATGCAGATTTTGCTGTACACACACACACATTTGTGTACGTGGAAACAATGCATATATGTATTATACTAGACGTATGGATGTTTATATCTTTAAATAAAATCGACATGTGCATGCACATCTCGTTAAATGTACCTGTGGAAGTTAAGATGTAAGATCTGTGTCTTACATACACAGTCTCACAGCACATCACCAGGCCATACAAAAGATATCAAACTGCAAGTGGAATTGAATTTTTACACATCTCTACCTGTCATGGTTTAACCCCAGATGCCAACTAAGTGGCATGCACTCATTTGCTTGGACACCCTCAGTAGGGTGGGAAGGAGAATTGGAAAAAAAAAAAGTTAAAACCCGTGTGTTGCGATAAAAACAATTTTATGGTTGAAATAAAATAAATAATATAATATTAATAGTAATGAAAAGGGAGACAACCAAAAGAGAGAGAGAGAGAAATAAAACCCAAGAAAGACAAGTGAGGCAAAATACAGTTGCTCAGCCCCCCACTGACTGATACCCAGCCCATCTCCGAGCAGCAATTGGCCCGTCCTGGCCAATTCCCACCAGTTCGTACACTGAACACGATGCTCTGTGGAATGGAATATCTCTTTGGCCAGTTTAGGTTAGCTGTCTTGGCCATGTTTTCTCCCAGCTTCTTATGCACTTGCTCGCTGGCAGAGCATGAGAAGCTGAACAGTCCTGGTTTTGGGGAAAGTGCTAGCTAGCAACAACCACAACATCAGTGTGGTTATTCTGTACTGGATTTGCGTGGCAAGGTTTTGATTGTGTGGGGCTACAGGAGTGGCTTCTATGAGAAGGTACCCGAAGCTTCCCTACATGTGGCAGAGCCAATGCCAGCTAGCTCCAAGATGGACCTGCCATGGAACAAGCCCAAGCCCATCAGTGATGGTGGTAGCGCCTCTGGGATAATGTATTTAAGAAGGTTAAAAAGCTGCTGCACAACAGTAATTGCAGCAGAAGAGAGAACTGAGTGTATGTGAGAGAAACAGCGCTGCAGACTGTTCAGTGAAGAAGGAGGGACAGGAGGTGCTCCAGGCATTGGAGCAGAGATTCGCCTGCAGCCCGTGGTGAAGACTGTGATGATGCAGCTGTGCGTCTGCAGCCCATGGAGGATCACGGTGGAGCAGAGATCCACCTGGAGCCCTGGAAGGACCCTACGCTGGAGCAGGTGGATGCCTGAAGGAGGCTGTGACCCCAGTGGAAGCCTGTGCTGGAGCAGGCTCCTGGCAGCACCTGTGCACCCATGGAGAGAGGAGCCCATGCTGAAGCAGGTTTGCTGGCAGGACTTGTGACCCTGTGGGGAGTCCCTTGGGGAGCAGCCTGTTCCTGAAGGGTATGGGGAAAGAGTGGGAGCAGGAGGAAAGAGCTGAACTACTTAAGTGCTTTGGATTACACTGATTGTCTTCTGAGTAACTTAAATCAGAATGGTAAATGTTATTTTGTGTCTGTAAGGAGGAGGAGGAACCACTTACTTCACCTGTGTACTACAGCTCTGTATGACTGGAGTCTCTTTTAGTTACTGCGCTTTTAAATTATGTTGAGATCAATACATGGTTTAGAAGATAAGGGAGGTAACGGCAGAAAGAACAGTATTATGCATGTTGACAAACAAGTAAACTCTCTCTTTAGTATTGACCTCACAGCAGATGCAACTACTAGTAATACCGGTGTCAATAGTGCAGACCCAGAGCAAAAAGAAGATGACAGTAACTTCTCACTGATAACCTGGAACATTGATGGGCTGGATCTAGGAAATCTGAAAGAACGAGCTAGAGGGGTCTGTACGTACCTGGCATTGTAAGTATAGCTTCATCTTTGTGTTGTCATGTACCTGGATTTAAAGGAAAAAAAAAGTTTCTTGATTTAGGTATTTACAAATCTTCATGCCCAAATTATCTTAATGTTAGATGCGCAGTACAATCACTTCATAAACCCTAAGTAGCTGAAAGTTCGTGTACTGACTGGAAGAGGTATGCAGGTCCCAAAGGTTAAGTGTTCTGCGATAGCTGCTTTAAAAATCTGTTGATGAACAATATTGTTCAAGTTGAAGTCACACATCAGGAACATACTTCATACTTCCATCCTGTGCATAAGAAGAGTAAAACTGTGAGAGACTTTCTTGTCACATTCCAGTAGTATGAACAACTTCACATGAGAGCAAACTGTTTGAAATAACAAAGATTTTTGTAGTGAAATTTTTTCTCTTGCTAGACAATGTTTAGTTGTCTATCAAAAATGCAAATATGCAAGATAAAAGCAATAGAATCTGTGATTATCTTTTATAGTTTTATCAGTGAAAGCCTAACTTGAATATATTTATGAGCAATTTAAAAGTTCATTGATTTATCTTAGTACACTAACTTATCAATGTCAATTAAATTATTTAAACGTGGTAATTTCCACTCAAAACAGCAGAAATCCCTTAACTAAATCAAGTGAAAATTGATTTAGTTAACCTGGGGGGACAGTATTTTTCTTCTGTAAATAAGGTCTTAGGTTTGTCCCTGCTTAGAACAGGGCTATTCAGCAGCGTAGCAAAAATAGGGACAGCTGTAAAGTCATGTCTAAATCAGCATTTTCAGGAGTGCTACCCCATGTGAACTGTTACTGATTGTACATCTCTAAGAAATAAAAGAGCTTGTCATCACTGAGACTGGGACAAAATGAATTGAAGGTTACCTGAGGGGATCTGTTGTAAGGGAGTAAGGTGGTGGTTGCAGTCTTATGGAGAACATGTCCCAGAGCTGCTTTGCAGCAGCTTAAATTGAATTCCTTATGTATATAGTATACGAAACCCGTGCAAACGTTTGCAGAGTCATGGTATATAATGGTGATGTGTCTACATGCTGCTAAATATGATGGAAATATTTTTTTCTTTATTTAAAGAATAGATTCTTACAATATCTAGGAAAATGAGGGCAAGATGCACCTGAAATCCCTGACCCTGTTCTATTTGGCCTCAGAGTGTAGCAGTACTATCTTTTAGTAGTTAAATTGAAAATCTTGCTTTGCTGATTTCAGATACAATCCAGACGTTGTGTTTTTACAAGAGGTCATCCCACCACATCTCTGTCTTCTACAGATGAAAGCAGGCAGTTACACTATTATTCCAGGTAAGAAAAAAAGTTTCTAAAGAGAAAAAACAGAAAACTAAGTTTGATTTTATTATGTTTCCCTTGCCAAACCCTCCAATGATTTGTAGGAATATAAAGAATGAAGTAAAGAAGGAAGTACCTAAATTATTTTCTGTGTTTTCATACCAGCATATAGCTTGATTCAGATTACGAATGCCTAAGGCTTGCTTGCTTGGTGGTTTCCTTTATATTTTTTTCTGCATTTTGAAAGACTGGTAGCAAGTGTAGCCAAAAAGTACCGTAGATAACTAATTTCATAAAAATTTACATTTAAAAAATGTAAATGTGAAAAATTCAAACCACTATTATGCAACATTTCACTAGTGACTTTGTACAAATTAATGTTGATTCTCACAAGTTGTGATAATAAGGTCTCTTTCAGAACGTTAACTTATTTATGACACAGCATAAGATATCCTCGAACATTCCTTTCCCTGATTCTCTTTAGGTAACATGGATGAGTATTTCACTGTCATAATGTTAAAGAAATCCAGAGTGAAGCTACTGAAACATGAGATAATACCTTTTCCAACAACTGCCATGAAGAGGAACCTTTTGGTTGTGCATGTGAGTGAGTCAGTATGTACTAAACAGCTGTATTTCTGCCTTCCAAACAAAAAATTCCAGGAAATGTTGGAGTGGCTTTTTCTCTCTGACAGTCTCAAACAGCAGAAAAATTGCTTCTCCAGACATACGAACCCAGTTGCATTTGATACTAGCAAACTTAAATCTTTTATCAAAATTACTTACCGTACTTTATTTTCAAGTCTCATAATATCTGAAAACAAAACTAGAAGCCTGTTATCCTCCTGTAAGCCACTTTTCTTCAATGTGAAACTAATATTAACCAGAGCTCTGTCATTCAGTAATTTGCTTTGTGATTAGATTTTGCCTTTGAACTTCTTATCGTGGTTTGGATGGTAACATTGCCTCTTTGTTTCACACATAGGTGAGCATATCTGGTAATGAACTTTGCCTTATGACCTCTCATCTGGAGAGCACTAAAGATCACGCTAAGGAACGTACAAAGCAGCTGCAAATAGTGTTAAACAGAATGCAGGAGGAGTCTGAGTCCACCACTGTTATATTTGGAGGGGATACAAACCTCAGAGACAGCGAGGTAAATAGAAATAAACAACCATGTTATTTAGAGAAGGTATTCTGACAAAATCTTCTAATCTTCTCAGGCTTTTCTGTTGTCCTTATGAGAAATTAACTGCTTAAGCAGAACAGATATTCAACACTTATTCTTAAAAAGTGAAAGGGTGGCTACTAAGTAGAGGTAAGCATTGCTATGCTGAGGCATTGTTATAGCTGAGGTGATTTATATGGAGACCCTTTCCCAATAACAAAATGCTTTATTGACAATATTTATATCTGAGCAGATGCAGGGAGAGCTGATGAAGTTTCGACTTCAAAAACATCTTCTCAATTTGAGAACCTGATCTTTAGTTGCCCAACTTGCCGATTCTCAGCTTGTAGAACCAATGAAAGAAAAGGGTGCTCTGGAGAAATAGATCTTGGGATTTTAATCCCCCATAATCAAGACATTTAAAATTAGAGGTAATTTTTGGCTTCTGATACTGGAAGTGGAATTTGTGCGTTATTACTAGAACATCAGAGTTTTATCTCTCCCTGTCATGAAATTCCATTGCAGTGAATTGGAGTGACATTGGTTCAGAGAACACAGTGTTGACCCCTATACCTCAACAATTCAGAGCTGAACATTTATTTTGTAACATGCTTTGGATTTAGACAGTACTACAAGAATTGGTCAGGCTTTAGAGTATCCTGAGAAATAACACAGTTTAGAAACATCTCAAAGATCTTTGTTCTTAACAACCTAATGTTTTGCAGAAAAAAGCAATGCTGTGACAACTCAGTTCTACTTTTGAAGGTAAAACTTGTCAATTCAGTACATTGTGGGTCTGTTTTTTTTTTCCCCTCTTCTACCTTCAGGTTGCTAAACTTGGTGACTTACCTAAAAATGTTACGGATATCTGGGAGTTTTTGGGTAGACCACAACACTGCCGCTATACTTGGGACACCCACTCCAATACCAACCTAAATGCACCATACAAGTGCAAGATGAGATTTGACCGTGTTTACTTTCGGCCTGCAGTGGAAGGGGGAAATATTATTCCTCGAAGTATGGACTTAATCGGCTTGGAAAAACTAGACTGTGGCAGATTCCCTAGTGATCACTGGGGTGTTTTGTGTAATTTTGATGTGATATTATAAAAACGTAAAAAGGCTTGCATCGTTAGTTTTTACATGACTTATTCTTGTTTTTACAAAATTCTACCTTCTCAGTTTAAGTAGGGTGTATTTAAATTTTCAGCCCTAACATATGCTCTGCTCTTGACTTTGGCAGGAATGGCTTCATTTCAGGCTAGAGTTCCCTCTTCCTTATTGTTTGCATCTGCTCTTGAATCACATTTTTAAATATTTTTTTTTAAGAATATCCGCAAATACTGAACCAAATTCTAGTTTTAAAATGGGAGGAGAAACCTGTAAATACAATTCACAAACATACTCAGTGGTTTTAAAAGCACTTTTATTTTGGCATATATTATGATCTTATAATAAAACCTGCTTTTTTATTTTAAAACTACTTTTATTGTGCCTACTGTGTTTATTTTGTAACCATTTCCATCATCCTTTACAACCTTGTCTTTTGTAGGGTGTTTTGTATTAACTTCTGAAGTTTGTGTTGAATTTACATACCCCTTCAGGCAAGACAGTAAGGCAGCCGAGGAAAGAATGAGTAGATTGTCACAGAATAAGGGTTTCTTAAGTAGGAATTAAACTACTATTGAAGAGATTTAAGAACAATATGCCTTCTGTTTGACAAGAAAAGATTATAGGCAGTTGCATGGAAGTTGTTCACTTGGGATAGTATATATGTTCCTTTATGTTTATTAACGTGGATATAAGTTGCAGATTAAAACGTGTTGTCTTTCGATGTACTTCTAGATGTACTTGTAAACTGCTGTGCAAAGCCTGAGCAGCCCAAGGTCTCACTGACTTTGCAAAAGATCAAACAGAATTTCTTACTCTAGGAACTGTGTAATCATTCTTGTAGAATGGAAGGGACCTACAAGGACCATCTGCTCCAGCTGCCTGACCAATTCAGGGCAGACCAAAAGTTAAAGCACGTTGTGAAGGCACTGTCCAAATGCCTCTTAAACACTGACAAGCTTGGGGCATTGACCACCTCTCTAGGAAGCTTGTTCTGGTGTTTGACCACCCTCTTGGTAAATAAGTGCTTCCTAATGTTCAGTCTAAATCTCTCCTCAAAAGGTTAACCTTAGCCAGCTCCTCCCTTCATCACAGGAACAGGGAGGCCTGAGGTAGGTGTGGTTTTCCTTTGATTCAGCAGGAGGCCCAGGTGACCGTACTAAACAAGCAAATAAACCTCAGGATATTAATTCATCTCCACAGAAATCAGCTGCGGAAGTCTCTTGTTCTGCTTTCGCTTCTTTAAACATCAAAACCCAAATTCCTTTTACGAAAGGTAAAAGAACAACCTGTTTTGGAAAGGATGTCCAAATCTTTGTATCCTGATGGCTCTCAACATATTCCATTATTATATAATAACTGAGCTTCAAAAAAAGAAGGGAGGAGTCACTGATATATTTTTTAACTCACGTTGAGCCTTTGATCTCTTCTTTCTATTCCCAAATAAACAGTTATATAAGAAAGTGAAAATTATCTACAACTGCCAGGATTTTCCTTTCAGGCTTAAAATGGGGCTAGCACAGGTCACACATTCTGACTTGCTCCATGATCTTGTCTTCCTCACCAAGAGCCTTGGAAGAAATGTCATGGGGTTTGTTTTCAGGGCTTAAACCTCCTCCTCCTCCTCTCTGGTAGTTATAGCCAAAGGATTTGTGGGGAAGGTGAAGGCGTGGAATAAGTTTGATTTTTCTAAAGGTGTTGGAGAAGGGGAAAGCACAATAAACTCGTGTTTCCTCACAATAAACACCGGATTATGTGGCTTCTGTATTAGGGCTGCTTTTGTTTTTGAGGCTGCTTCTTCTAGACTGTTTTGGAAGACGTGAAAAGGGATGACTCTTGTTTTTCTAGAATAAGCTTTTAACTTGGGGAAGAAAGAACAAAAAGAAGGAGAAAAGATTCAAAAAAACCAAAATATTCATAACAATGTGTGACTTAGCTTAGATGCCTAAACTCCAGACCCATTTTTAGCATTGACTGATCCCTCCTTTGATGAACAGTCTTTCTTAAACTTTGGAATAGATAATGAGGGTCTACGTAAGATTTTTAATAGGAGCAAGCAAAGACATAACACTTTGTAAGGGCCAATTCATTTTTGTAATTATAAACGGTGGGTAAGAGTAAGACTGTAGTCAGTGCAATTAGTGGTTAGTCATGCTTTCAAATGAGGAAATTATGCCTACGTCTTATAAAAGTCTTACTGA
Organism: Chiroxiphia lanceolata; assembly: GCF_009829145.1. Taxonomy (NCBI): domain Eukaryota; kingdom Metazoa; phylum Chordata; class Aves; order Passeriformes; family Pipridae; genus Chiroxiphia; species Chiroxiphia lanceolata. The sequence goes on along the minus strand of NC_045637.1, from coordinate 61,797,550 downwards.
GTTTTTCTATGGAAAAAGTGATAATACTTAAATAAATTTAAGGAGACATAAATGCTAAATGTTTTGCCGAGTGCTGGATATGAAGCAATACGTCTTTAATTAAATGTACTTTAACCACTTAATAAGCATCCAAATTGCTGACAATCAAGAGCAGTCAGAATCCTTAAAATAATTTGTCTTAATTTAATCAGTGATGTAAAAGGTAAAATATCTGCTGAATACAGCAACTAAAACCTAAAGGGGTAGAAACAGCAAAATTAAACCAAACAAAAGGTGTCTTGGCCCACAGTTTGTAATTTGATTTATTGTCCTTATTCAGTAGCATAATCTTATGGCATCTTTATAGCCCAAAGGACTTATACAAACATGTGAATGTGAGAAAGTGCAATTATTCTCTTATGTGCTGTTGGAGGCATTATTTTATTAATTTTTTGATTCAGGTATCGAGAGAAGCAATTTTTCCTGAGAATCTAGCCAGTCTTACACATTTTTACATCAAAAGAGCTTGAATTTGCTAAAAGAGAAGAGATATACCTAGAATAAAATAAAGAAATGTTAAACATCTAGGGAGGCAAATAGATGGATTGCAGAAAAAAAAAGGGGGGAAAAAATAGTAGCAGGCACAACCACAGTAACAGCAGAAAACTCCCTAATCATTATTGAAACTGTATGTGTAAAGAATATCTATGCTCTTGACTGTAGGGAGTAATCTGAAACTCTAACTAATAAAAAATTGTTTTAGAAAGAGGAAGTGTATGGAAGATTAAAACAATAAACATCACACATCATATGCTGGTTTCAAAGTTAACTTCATGCAATAACAGACAAGACATATTCAAAATTACTAGATCAAAATACAAACATGATAACCTAAATTATGTCAACACCTGCAGACCTCAGTGTTACGGATGCTGCATAAAATAAAAGACAAGAATATTTACACAGAAACAGATGGGCTCTGTTTTGGTGAGCTAATGGCATGGTTTTCAGTTGTTTCAGCTCAGTATAGTTGAAAAACTCCATAAAGGTCATGTTTTCACTTCTGCATATCTTAACATATTTTCCCCCCGTGGCAGCCAATCCTGTACAAAATCCTGCTGACGACACAGTGCCTGTGGGTGCTCTCTTGGAATACCGAGGGCAGGTTAACCCCATACAGGGGTTACAGACTGAGTTCACTTAACTTCATTAGAGTAAATTTTCCAGGTTTTTGTTTACTAAGAGTATAATAAATGCTAATTAACGAAGATTCAAAAATAGCATATTTTTATTTCTTGGAGACAAGGCTTGTTGTGTGACATGAGCTCAGAGGAAACGAGTCTCAGTGACTGAGAAGCCGCCAGTGTGACACTGCTGCTTTGGTAATGGCTGAGAGATGAGGAGGCTTAAACAGGAGGCACAGTAGGCAGAAACGCTGCTTAATTATAACGATTGAAATGAAAGTTATACTGTATCTGTGACAACCCACAGAAAAATCACTAGTGTTATCTTACGTATTTATGCTCATATGACAAGAAATTGGCCTACTAACATACTGTAGATTTACAGTTTTGACCAAGGAAAAGGGTAAGAACATTTGTTTGTCTTGTTGAAGGATAACACTTAAATGAAAGACTAAAAATAAGGATTACACCATACCATTATAATATTTTGAACTATTCTATTTCCTGATACTGCTACTGGTGGGACAGAGATGCTGACAAAAACCTACTCAGAAATCATTTGCTGAGACAGAAGCTTTACCTGGACCTGGTAGCAGATGCATGCAAGTACAACTGACAAGGCTGAACAAATATGTCCAAGAAAGGGAGCTCACTTTCTTGTGGCTTTCAAAAATTTTCTCAGTGATTGAAGAATCAGAAAAAAATCTGCCTTGAAGATGAATACAACCCTCCTTTTCAGTGTTGGCAGACATTAACTGAAACAGGTCAAAATTTTTATCCATTTAAGATGGGAGGAGGGGAAGAAGAGTCTTTCTGGAAAAGCGTAACACAATCTCACCAAGGTGTGATAATCAAACAAGTGCCTCTTCCAGACCTCTTTGGAACAGGTGTCACATGACAAACTTCCAAACAGCTGGTTGATTTGTGAAAAAGGCAGATAAGAAGGGGAAGGCAGGATTCAGGTGCTCAGAGGGCTGCACCAGCTCCCTGCAATGAGTGAAACCTCCCAGTAATGCCATGCCTTGAGTCAGGGCTTCCTTGCTACCAGCATCGACTGAATGGCAGAAGGTCCATTTGGTGGTGATGGAATGGGTGCTTGCCAGGTATCCAAAATACCTCTGGGTATCTGGCAATGAGTTAGTTGTCCTGGTTTATGACAGCTTCACAGGACTTTTGTCTGCCCAGCTGAATGAACTTAGTGCAGAAAGGAGCTGGAGGTAACCAGATCAACGTTCGTTTAGTAAGCTACTTTTTAAAGCTTTGGTAGTCTTTAGATAGCTTACAGCACACTCAGCCTATTATATCATCAGTGTTAAACTTTTAGCTCTTCAGTGTTATGAAAGGCAAGAATTGGCTCAGCTAGAAAATACCATCTTAGCCTCAGCCATCTGCTTTCTTGGTCTGCTCCTCAGCTTCATAGCATTTCTGGACTTAACAGACAGTGAGTAGGCAATATGAGCTGCTGCTAGAGTTCATGAATGAGAGCCATTTGCTCTGATGCCTTTGTGTTTGCATAGGACTGTTTGCATCCTGTTTGTTCAATGAATAAGGAAAGTCTGTCTGCGAGAAAACCAAGGATACTGGACCAGCTACTGCCATGCAGGGAAAGCAAAGAGATGCAGTTGCTACTTTCATCCTTTTCCCCCTACTTTCACTAAGATGTCTCCTCCTGACAGGAAGAGAAGAGGCCCTGTCTCCTTACGCCTGCACTGCACCATGGAGCCTTTTACATACTTGCACAGATGGTTCAAAAAGCTCTAGCACTGAGTATCTAAATGAATATTCTTTCCTGCAGAAGAAATAATAAAATAATAAAGAAATAATTAAAAAAAAAAATCTGCAGTTATATCTGGTGCTTTTCCAATCAGTAAAATTAGGAACTCACAAGCACACAATGCGTTGGAGGACAATCATTGTCCCTCACTGGCTCTGAAAATCAACCCTGACAGGAAGGCTGCAGGGCATGGGAAATGGGGGTGCCTCACAAAGGAGAGATAGCCAGGCTTCCTCTCTCCACACACACTTCCTTTTCAAAGCCAAGCAGTCTCTGGCAACCTCAAAAAATTGCAACATTCTCATTGATCTTTTTTTGTGTTATTATTAGAATAATTATTTTTACACCAAATATGCTGACTTCAGCCTCCGTAACTGTAGCCTAAACATGGCAATCACAGAAACTGAGGAATCAAAATTGACATAACAACACAGCATGAAAAAATATTTTAAATGCAGTCAGACAATTTCTTTAGGCTCCTTCATATATACCCACAAGAAATCCAGTATAACAGTTCAGAGATTAATATCCTCGTTTACAGATCAAGTGCATAAGTTACTGGCTCCTTGTGCAAGGGAAGATTTGAGTACCTTCAGGAAATGTCATACAACCTATTGTTAAAAAAAATTGGTAAGATGGGAATTAGAGGAAAAGTAAAAAGACAAGGCAAAAAACTTATATGCTGAAGAGATGACATTTTTACATCTTTAGAACACCTTTTGTTCCAGTCATCCTGTAGCACCTGCGAAATACCATTTTCCTGTGTCAAGAATTGTCAGTTTATCAAAGAGTAGGCAGAACTCAACACTTATGGGAGCAGCCATAAAGGCGACCTGGTTATAAAGGGAAAAATACAGAACAGAAGAAGGTACCTGCTGAATACTCACAGGGAAAATGCCTGCCAATCTGGGAAACACGAGCATCCTTGAGAAGCAAAGCTGGCATCTTTGAAGTGCAGCTGAGTACAGAGAAACTGGAAACATCTTGAGACATCATTGATAAGTGCAGAACTAAGGAACTAAGGAATACATATAGGTGTATACTGTTGGGTAGGTTAGGAAAATATGAGCATCTTTGAACCATTCTACTAATAGTAGAACTGTCCACTGCTTATTGCATTTATTACAATATTTTTATACCCTCCACTCATTCTGACATAGAAATTCCATGGCTCTGCTCCTAGATCTGTGCTGACGTTCTCCATTGTGCAGCTTCCATACAAAGCTGTTTTGACAAGCAAGACAGGCCATGATGGCAAAAATACCATTCCCTCCCTTCACAGTAGTGAACAGAATGCAATGTCCTCGAGTGTTTTGCTCCTTGTGCCAGGGTCTGCAGAGAGACTTTAAATCATGAGACTGGCCAAGCAGCCTCAGGAGTTTGTGCCTCAGCAGCATCCTTGCCATAAACGTGCTCAGGTGTGTGTGTGGGTTCTGCATGTGGCTTTGAATATGGCTTATGGAGTTTGTCCTTTCCTTGAGTTAACTGGCTTTTGGGTTTATCTTCAGAGTTCAGAGAGATTGTTTGGACTGCCAACCTTAAGGAGATCAATAATATGAGTATATTTAGAAATCTGGAGAGAGTAAACACTGTCAAGGTACCCAAAATTAAAATCTGCAGTGCTGTGCATCCTCAAAATACAACATCTGGGGTGCATTTATTGTCTTTTTAAAATCAGTAGTTAGCTGTTGATGAGTTTTTTGAGGTCTTAGCAGGAGCTGGAATATGGCTGTGAAAAATAAATATTTTTCAAATATTTATTTAATAGGTTAGGCCTGACTTGACTCTTGACTGTGTTGCATTCTCTAATCCTGCTATACCCTTTTTGAATGGGTGATGTTAGTCAACACAGGATGTAACAGCATTTTTATTTTACTTCCACTACTATCCAATTATTCCTAACAATTCTCTTTACCTTTTTGACAAATGGCGAGAATCAAACTGATTTTTTTTTTCAAAAACCTAGTCACACTGACTCCCATATTGCTAAATTAGTCCAGCACTGCAGAGACACGTATGGTTATCCTTCCACGAGGGCACTATTTGCAATATGTCCTTGTTTTGGCGTATACGATAAGAAGAAAGCTTATCTGATGGGCAGTGAAAAAGGAACAAGCAAGGGAGAAGACCTTTTTGCTAAAGCAAGCTTTCCCATTGCATGTCAGCAGCTTTCACTCCTTCGCTGACTCCTGAGTGACAATACTAGGGAAGAAACAAATTCTATGTCCCACACATCTCTCCTCTTCATCTAACTACTGCACTTCAGTACAGAATTTCCACAATTAGAGCATAGATGATCTTGTGCTTTTATTTTTGAGGAAAATTCTACCTTATTGACGTCTTTCTTTAGGGGATGCCCGTAAGCACAGGGAAAGGGTCAGGTCTGTGAAAACTTGGAAAGTAGGTTTTGGAGCAGGGTTGGAGAAATTTCCTTCTGCAAGGAACAGATTACAACTTGCCAGTGCAGCAAGGCTGTCACCTTTCTGGTGTTTAGAGAGTGGAAGAACCATTGTTTGCATATTTCCTTATTTTGCAGAAGAGTAACTGGTAAAGTAACACTGTGTGTGATGTGTTTTCCACAGACCACCTGCTGCACTGATTTGCAGTCTGGGATGAAAGTTTAAAACTTACTCATCTACCTAAAAGTTCCCTCACATCTGTATGGCTTAGCTGGGCACTTGGCTCTCCAGTATTATCTGCCATTGCAAAACATTCTGAGGAGAACAGGGGCACTGAGTGAACTGCAACGTTTTTCATTTTATTGCAAGAAAGGGGAGTTTATCAGGACTGTGAGGTCAGTCTGGCAAAGAAAATAACTTTCTGTGTTATTACCTGTGTTTATTAATTTTCTGTTAATAAACTTGGCATGTCTCCTCTCTTCCAAGCATGAGGCAAGGAGAAAAGAGAGATTCTTTTGTTGCACTTATTTGCAGTCTAGTTTTTCAGGCCAAATGATATTCTGAATGACCTGAATTATCAATATACTACAGGACCAAGGTGAAGTAGAAATCTTAGAGGATCCAATGATTCTGTTTCAATCGATTAGTTTCTCAGGCAGTATCCTTTGGTTGAGGCTTTCCAGAGAGTTAACTAAGGTGAAAACAAAATGTTTCTTTCAGATTATATTTTTGGTCTGAAAGGAGACTGGTAGCTTTCTTCTGTCTGCTTGAAGCCTGCTGAGCTGCATGTACTGTACTCTCTCAAAGCTCGATTCTTTGCAGCTCTGAAAATAAAATACTGCAGTTTCTCCCATTGACTGACTCAAATAAAGTAATCTATGATGCATGAACAAGTCTAAATGAAATAATAATATCCTTAGCAGTGAAAACTGGATTGGTAATACAATAATTGAGCAGATTTATTGTCATCTCCTTGGACTAGCCTGCTGAAATAGCCTGCTATTTTATTTAATCTCATATCAGAGGAGTTACTGGCTGGTAATCAATCATTAAACATAATTTAGAATGATGGATGAAAATGTCAGCATTTCCAACATAATCAATCCATGTCTCATTAGCACATATTATTTATGATTCTTATAATGGAACCTGAAGGAGTTTCCAGGGGGAAATGGAGACATCAGCTGTTGTTGAAATGAGATGAGATATACTGTAGTTTATGAATTAAAACTGCGTATAAAAAATACTTACCTACAGTATCAATCATCCTTTACCATTTTACAAATGAATTGAGTGCCTTGGCTTTCCTCTTCTTGTGCTCTGTTCATTTTGTTAGTAATAATTCTGTGAGAAAATTATTAAAAAACATATAAGAAAGACCACTTTGCAAATTATTTCTAAGATACAGTGTGGGGAAAAGCCCTTGAATGTAAATTAGTAAGAAACACTTTACTGCTCTATTGCTGTTCGCTAAGGACTTTGGACACCTTTCCCCCCCCACCTTAGTCCCTATGCAGACAAATCAATACATCTCTTCAACTACAGCACAATTCTCTTTTAAGAATACTTTCTACTGTATTTTACCTCAAAGATGAATGAAACCTAGATTCGTGCAGTTGTTGTGCAGCGGTAATCATGGTCACAATGTCAACTGTTACCTCAGTTTGACTACATTTGAGAATCATTTTATACTTCAACTCTTACCCATCGATAAAGGGAAATGAGCAGTAAATGACTGCCTAGAGTACAAAAGACCAACTCATATTTTGGATGAAAATGAAGATAAAATGTAGCTTTGATTTGCCTGTGGAATTCCCATTAGTGGCACCACTGGCAGAAAGGAGTTGGATCAATAGTTGGCTGGCCACGGGAAACAGGTTCTGTTTGTTCAGCAGCCAATGCAAAAGCAAAACTGTCATAAAGTGATCCTTATCAGATCATCTTCATATCCTGGTCAGCTAGAGGCTCATTGAATTCCTGGTCCTATTTCAGCTCTGAGCACAATGCACTTACAAATTATTTGTTTGTAGTCATGAAAACCATCAGTGTCAATCTCTCTTGTTTTTATAGGTAATGTACTTACTCAAATTGTTTAAGTGCTGTATAAAAACATCTTTTTTTCTGCTGAAGAAGAATCTGCTAGCATCTTTTCTGGTTGTTGTTGAAGCTTGACTGAAAGGATTTACTACGTGTCCTTCAGTAAGTTCTTGAAGGGTATTTCTACTTTACAACAAACATTTCTGAGTTTATTTGATCAAAAGATCAAATGCTGGCTGTGTAGGAAAAACAAACACTCTCTACAAGCTATTAGCTTTCCAGAGGACAGCTTGTGCACACGACAAATGAGACACAAAACATAGTGATCTTAATGTTTTTCTTCATCCTAGACCTGCAGAGCAGAGATATTTTATTTCTTTTCAATGTTCTTTAATTCATATAGTTTCAAATTACTGTATGTGAGGTGAGGATTTGTATACACAAGAGAGCAATTTTGGCTTGGTTGATGTATGGTTCTTGAAAGAGTAGGTTTTGAGAGCACAGCACCGATTTAAAAAATGTTACAATCTACTTATCATAAAGTAGGAGGAAAAAATCACTTCTTCATGCAATGATGACATAAATTACATTACCAAATCCTCTAGCCTAATCCTAAAAGTAACCACAATGTTTTTACACTTATTCAGAAATTTATCATTGAGCTACAACAAAACTGGTTATGCAGATTTTATGTCTTCAGAAATTACAGCGATAGTGTCTGAAGATTGCCTTTTTATGGCAGCTGAAGGAGTCACACACTGGAAGGCAGAAAAGACATCTAACTAAGAACTGTTTACAGTTTTTAAATTGCAGAAAACAAATATTTTCATATTACTACAGTATTATCAATATTTTAATATCATTATAGCCCCAAAAGTTTTAAATTAAGTAAATATTCCCATTTATTAATGTTGGTTTTGTTGTTACTATTAGTATTATTACTACTATTATTATTATTACGGTGAAGTTTTGAAAAATCTTGGCAATCAAGTGAAGTCCTGGGTGACTGGAAAAGGGGAAACGTTGTATTCATCTTTAAAAAGGGTAGAAAGGAGCACCCTGGAAACTACTGACCTGTCGACCTCACCTCTGTGCCTAGGAACATTATGGAACAGATCCTCGTAGAAGATATGCTAAGGCATGTGGAGGACAGGGAGGTGATCTGAGACAAACAGCATGGCTTCACTAAAGACAAGTCCTGCCTGACAAACCTAGTGGCCTTCCATGATGGAGTGACTACATCAGTGGACAAGGGAAGTGGAAGGGCTAAAGGTATCATTTATCTGGACTGCTGTAAGGCCTTTGACATGGTCCCCCACAACATCCTTCTCTCTAAATTGCAAAGAGAAGGATTTGATGAGTGGACTGTTAGATGGATAAGAAACTGGTTGGATGGTTGCATCTGGAGGGTAGTGGTCCATGTCTCTGAGTCTCAGTGGATATCATGACAAGTGGTGTCCCTAAGGAGTCCATACTGGGACCAATGTTATTTAATATCTTCATTAATGACATAGATGAAAGAACTGAGAGCACCCTCAGCAAATTTTCAGATGACACAAAGCTGAGTGGTGGTGGTGGCACACCTGAAGGATGGGATGCCATCCAGAGGGACCTGGACAAGATCTAGGATTGGATCCATGAGAATCTAATGATGTTTAACAAGACCAAGTGGAAGGTGCTGTAACTGGATTGGGGCAACCCCTGGTATCAATACAGGATGGGGGATGAGCAGATCAAGAGCAGCCCTGCCAAGAAAGACTTGGGGGTGCTGGTGGATGAGAAACTAAGTAGGAGCCAGCAAGGGACTCTCACCACCCAGAAAGCCAAACATGTCCTGGGCTGCATCAAAAGCAGCGTGGCCAGCAGGTTGAGGAAGGCGATTCTGCCCCTCTGCTCTGCTTTGGTGAGACCCCACCTGGAGTGCTGTGTCCAGCTCTGGGGTCCCCACCACAGGAAGGGCACTGACCTGTTGGAGTGAGTCCAGAGGGCCACCAATATGATTGGAGGGATTAAGCACCTCTCCTACAAGGAAAGGCTCAAAATTGTGTTTGTTCAGCCTGGAAAAGAAAAGGCTTTGGGGTGACCTAATTCCAGCTTTCCGCTACCTGAAGGGAGCCTACAAGAAAGATGGGGGGGGACATTTTACTAGAGCATGTAATGACAGAACAAGGGGGAATGGATTCAAACTGAAAGAGGACAGATTCAGATTAGAAATTAGGAGGAAATTCTATACTGTGACAGCGGTGAGGCACTGGAACAGGTTGCCCATGGAAGTTGTGGATGTCCCATCCCTGGAAATGTTCAAGGCCAGACTGGATGGAGCTCTGAGGAACCTGATCTAGTGAAAGGTGTCCCTGTCCATGGGATGGGGGTAGAACTAGGTGATCTTCCAACCCAGGCCATTCTGTAAGTCTCAGTTTTTCCTTATAGAATGTGGAGATTTGGTTGAAGAATCTCTATCTAGCTGAAGTTATCTGTGATAACTCTACCACAGAGAAATACGTAATCTAATGTATAGCAAAAGGACTGCATTTTGTATATGCCTACACTGATGAAGAGAGAATATTTTGTGCAAAATTCTAGACTGGAAAAAAGTTCATAGATATATTAACACATTAGACTGTAGATGAAGACTCCTACAAAATTAGGGATCTTAAGGTAGCATTTCAATTTCTGTCCAAATCTTAACAGTGAACTCCAGAACAGAAATGGGAATATATATTATAAAAAAAATTACAGACATGAGAAAACAATGTTGGTTTATGTCAATAAACCAGAAAACATGCACATATCTGGTTTAGTTTTTTGAAGAGCACACATGCATCACGAAATGTCTGAAAGGGGCGTTTGGAGAATTTTTCTTATACATTCTTCTCAGGGGAGAGAAAAGAGAATGAAAGGTTGTATTTTATATTATGTTCTCTCCCACACAACCACAGTTTTCTGGAGAAAAAAATTCTTTAAGATTAATCCCTATGGGATTGTTCATTCACATTCATGAAAACAGAGGGACTGATACTGCCCTTGAAAGCCCCTATAAGATGGCTGTAAAAGTATTAGATGAGGCCATCTTGCTTAGCCAGCCATTTTTGGTAAGACTACTACCAGGGTCTATTATATCAGAAAAGAAATGTATCAGCAAGAGGAGACACACAGTCTACCTTTTCTAGCAATCATAATACTTTTCCACAAACACTCAGATTTTTTGAAAAGGAATGTTTATCTTTTCTCCAAGTTTAATTCTGACAATATTGTAGACTTCTAAACAACCTGATGGTTCAGTAGAGTTGTTCCTGTCTCTTTCACACTATTGTGCTTTGCCAGTGAATGAGTCATTTCAATAAATATTCCATTCAACTCCAAAAAAAAGGAAATAATGTTAGTCTGATTCTTTCAGTTGAATTTTGTTTGTTTTTCTAAGCACAAAACAAATAAAAAAGCACAAGCAGTGTGTGGCTTTTGGAAAGAAAAATCTGGACAGCACCGATAACAGTGAGGCAATCATTGAAGCCAAATTTCATTCTGCTACAGAGAGGCAAGGTTTTTAAATTACTACAAATTGAAAACATATGGCAATCAAAAGCTGTGTCTGAAATGAGAAAAAAAATGTTGAGAATCAGCAGGTCTCAATGGCCTTTATATATGTTAATATTTCACTTCTAGTGAATGAGAATTAGGTTTAGTTAACCAAAATGCATTCTTGAAAAAAGATGGCACTGAGAAAGGGAAATTTTAGTGTTTATTGTTAGTAAACTAAGCATAAGTTTTAAACAGAGCCACCAGACAGATTTTTTATTGTTGTTGGTTGGTTGGTTGGTTGGTTGGTTTTGTGGGGTTTTTTTGGGGGGGAGGGTTTTTTTTTAATAGTCCTAGGGAAATTAAAACTTAAAAAAAGGGCCACTGTTTAAAAGCAAAGAGGAAGTGGGACAGATGATCCAAGGAGCAGAGAGGTTGCAGTATATTGGGGGTGAGAGGTCTGCCAGATGCAATTAGGTAATGTCTTATTCCCCCGTGGGATGTTATTTGGTGATAAATACTTCAAGGTTTTGCTATTTTACTTAATTTACTATATGGTTTATAATTAAAGCTGGGCTACTACTTTATCATTAGACTGCAGACATGAAGGAACACCCTTCTTGTTTTATAGCAACGACTGATATTTTAATTCGCTTTTGAAAAAGTGGATGGTAAAAGAAGAACTGGATGGTGAGCTTTGAGACTACTAAAATACTGCCACAAACATATTCAGTGCATAGCTATGACACAGATGAGTATCATTTTAAGGCACAGTTAATGTTGTAAAGCTTTAATAAATATTTTACAAGTTTTTGAAGAATTTAGTAGTATTTGACTAAATATTTGCGCATTATTTTCTGCAGTAGGATAAACAAACACTATAGCACCCACTTGGAGAATAATATTCATTATATGCATTATCTGTATGAGCCCATGATACTTTAGATCCAATGTAAGATGAGTGTCTTTTATATGATTGATTTTACAAAGAAACATTCTAAGTAAAAATATTAAATATAAATATTTACTAAATATTTAATAAATTAGTTTCTGACTTATTTTGCTAGGAAGAAACCATCCCCCTTTTTGCACTTAGTGGGTATGTAGTTTGTAATATTGAATGAAAGCACCAGTATGCACTGTTTTATGCTATGACCTATCAATAATATGTACCTAATATATTGTATTGAATGGAAGACTTCATAAATCAGCTATGCAATGCTCTTAGTGAATTTACAGGTCATAAAACTTACAAAATCAATGTATGTTTGATTAATCAACTCATAATGTCAGAGTTTTTAATTAATTCTGTTTGCCCATGCAAGATTACAGTAATGATGTGCTTTGAACATTTGGGATTTAAAAAAAAACCTTCCAAATTACATCTTTAATGCATGCAATGGTAAAAGATATAACTACTAGTGATACTGTGCATCCACAATGTGCCAAACTAGTTTGATTTAAAGCTGAAGTCTCTGGAATTTTTATCAGCATATTTATATAAAGTAGTGTAAACATATGGACTGGAAATATTCAATACAATTTTTTTATTTTACTACATACAAGAAAACAGCGTTGAAACTTGAGTTTTTTTAAGAAGCTATTGCCTGGTCACTGTCATGTGCTGGAGGTCACCAGTACTGGCTGCTTCTCAAAACACCTTGGAGATATCAAAAATGCTGAAGCCCTTAGAGATTTGAGATACCTCCACTTGAAATTCTATCCAAATACCATTTGATTATTGGTTATTTCAGGAGTGAAAACAACGTACGTATGACTTAATAAATGCCTAGCAGTAAAAGTCAGGTTTTAACACTGGCAATCTGAGCCAGTGATTCACGATATACCACAAGTGCTTTATTATCACAATCACTAGAAAAGATACTCTTCATGAAATCAAAATATCACTTTTATTGTAATAGTAAGTCCATGCTTTATTTATGGAATCTCAGATATTTTCATTTGTTTGTATTATTTTGCATTGAATAAAACAATTCCCTGTTAAATCTGTTCATGCTGTGTTTCCAGATCATGGGAACCCATTCTCGACCTTTTGTCAGCTGTTTGTTGTTTTTTTAGAGAAAAAATGAGATAATTCCATTACCAGCTTGGAAAGCCCCTGGGCACAGCCCTGCTCCCCTTTGTCAGCCCAATGCTTTCATCACATGGTCCATGGATGGGGCACTGTGTGGGGAAGAGGCAGGTCCCAATCTGACACAGCAGCACTCCAAGTACTCAGTTGTATAGACTCTTACTATAGGTATACATATATAACAGCTAGGTACAATTATGCCTATCGTGAATCTAGTAAGAAAAGTTGATGAGTTCAGACTTTACCAGATCAGCTTGCAGGTCTTTGTGCGCTGTCTCTGCTTGAACGTGGTGCGCTATGATGAGCACAACAGACCCTGTGCTTCTGATGCTTTTAAAGAAGCCTTCGCAATAATGAGTTATGGGGACCCAAAAAGTCAGACACTGCACGTTTAAAGGGGAAGTTGCACACACCTCTGCAGTGCTCTGTATGAAACCACTGTCACCTGTACGGATATAATCCATGTGGCTTCTCCTCCTGAAAATATTCTGGATGTTAGGATCACAATATATGAAAACCTGATAACACATAACAGAAGCCTTGCCATTGGCATAGGCCTTGACAGGAATTCCACCCAGGAGAACCTTCTTATGTTCAAGCATTTGCAGGGACAGTATACTGCGTAATAGCTGTGTTACTCTGTCTCACAGTAGTGTGGAATGAATGCTTTTGTTCTCAGCTGTAATCTTGAATGTAAGGAAGTCTAATGGGAACACTGTATACTTTCAGTCTTCCAGACACTCAAAGTAAGTATTGCTTTCCTGTTCTCGCCTTTCAGAATATCCTGAATAGTTACCAGATGCAAAGACACCAGTAACACAATCTTGCTGAATTTATAAGATATTTAGAAAAAAGCCCTGTAATTGTAGCAGTTTGAAAGCTTTGACTGTTACTGTAAGTACCACTTTTGGATTAAATTTGGTATCACTTTTTCAAAATAAATATTTTCAGCAGGCTCTGCAGTTAAGTGCATCATTATGATTAATTTATGCAGAATGAAGCAGCCTTTTTAATTGATAATGATTAGTGAACTTTCTAAATCTGTAAAACTTCAGCATCCTTAAACTTCCAATAGATAGCACTGTCTATTTTTGCATCACAGCTTCCATTTAACAGAACAGGAAATATCTCATCCTGGAACTGCTGATGATTCAAGCTCAAAAAAAAAAGGCTTTTATTTCACCCACAGCACGAATGTGGGCTCATGTCAGTTTTTATAAGGCCTGCTCCAACCAGAAAGCAAAACCTAAGAATTCAAGAAGTGAGGGTTAGTAGAAGTTCGTTTAACTTTATCTTTTTGTTTTCTGCCATCTGATTATGACCACTGCTTGTTTTGTACTTAAAATTGATTAAACACTTCTTGTGGAAGGTACAGTAATTTTACCAGTTTCTTAGCCCAAACTCTGGAATTTTGGAAAGTAGATACATCTGAATTATGTAATACCACTATGGTCTCAGCTGGAACTCTTGGCTAGGCCAAGTGAAATGCACTGAAATGCTCAGGAGGAGACTGGTGTGACACCAGTGTAAAAGGCAGGAGAATTAAAACTTTTTGTTTAAAGTGCTTTCATATTCTGACCACAGACTTGTATCCTCATACCTGCTCTGCATCATCTCTTTTTCTGAGCAAACCTGGGTCGGCTTGAAAGGAAAGCTGCCACCCAAAGTTTATATGCATGGGAGAGACTAAACACCACTATTTTAAATTGCTGTGAAACTTCAAAGCCATATTCTCCGGTGCTGTATTTGTGAGCTACAGAGTCTTTATGTGTTATAACTGGATAAGTTTAACTCAAAATCTGTGTTTCAGTCGACAGATCAAAATTAGTTGGTGGTGTACTTGTCAGGTTTCTCATGGCAGCAGGGCAGCTGCATAGGGGAGGTCAGTCACACCCTCCTCACAAGACAGTTGGCAAAGAAGAATCTGAAAAACCTATTCCCATTCTTAAAGAAGATTACTCTTGATATAATGACAACTTCACTTTCACCCACAATGTTGACTTCATAATCATCTATAAATGTTTTCTGTGCCCAAAATGTATAATTTATTTCTTTTTTAGTTTGTGAGAAAAGAGCAAACTTATGTCCCATGCAAGACATCCTAAGTCCATCTAAGTCTATCTAAGAAAAACTTTGTGAATACTAGTTCAGGTCTAGTTCGGCTTTATTCCTAAGGTTTGCAATACACCTAACATAAATCCATATAAAAGAACACCATGTCCAAGTTATTTCTATGTCTTTTGCTCTCTAGTGCCTAGGATAAAAAAAAACCATGAAGCTGTGAGATGCGTCATGAGCCGATTGCTTATATCTGAAACATTGCTGTCCCCAGAATAGCTACTTAAACCTATATTGGCAAATTGTGATTTGCACATGACTGTTCCTATAATTAGAAGGGAAGCTACTGATTAAAAAAAAAAAAAAAAAAAGAAAATGATTGCAGAAGTAGCAAGCAGTAAGAATAATGTTTCCATTTAACTTTGTTTAGTACAAACAATGTAAAAATGACACCAACATTCAAACGCTATTTGTGTACATGGCCCAATCAAGGGTAGTTTGTCTCTCAGATTAACTCCTTTAGTCTGTTTTGGAAAGATGCTACATAGAAGCATTTCTTTTTGTCTTTCTCCACCAATGTTTATTCTCACTGAGGAAGGTCAGTGCTAACAGCAGGACACCGATATCCAGTGCACACCAGAAAGTACACTAGCAAGACGAGCATGGACTTGGTGTAATTGAGTTCCTTTCCTGTCATCTCAAATGGTACTTTTATGTGGGTGAATACTAGTGACAATTATACCCTGAACTGCTGTCTGCTGAAGTGAAAATGAGGCAGACTTTATGCAGTCCACCTGATGAAAAGATTCCTGCTTATGCAATGTCAGGTGCAAAAGGAATTTGATCAAAGTAGTCCTGCTGTGCAAGATACCTGACAGTGAATGGAGAGAAGAAAGGATTGCATTTTTGCCAAGTATTAAGCATTAGTGGAAAGTCAACTTCATTAGAAGTGGGACTGCTTAATTGAACATGACTATTACAGTTTATAGGGCTGGGATTTTTAGTTCCTTCCTTCAACATGATCTCTCTGACTACTTGATAAGAGTTACCTTCTTCCCCAGTCACTTCTCTTGCCTGACCTTGGCCTACAGATAGGCTTTGGCAGTTAATGATATTGTGGCTTACGGTAGCAGAAACTGCAAAACAGGGTCTTCTCAACGGCCTCAAGCCTAAGTGGTACTTGTTAGCTAACAGTTAGAATGGAATGGTGATAGCAATGGGTGAAAAAAAAAATCTGACATTTTACACTTCTGTTATCTTGAAATGTGAAGGAAAAACTACAGTACAAATAGCTGTATGCTTGCAAATTTTTTTTGATTCTGCAAAGCATGCCTTTGTACAATTGCAGTAAAAAATTATTCAAATATTTTTGTCCATGGGTCTTAACATTCATTGATGTCTCAGTTGTGGAAATATGGAAAGCATTCTTTCTAGGGAAAAAAATGACAGCTTAGTCATAAGTTCATATTTTTCTTTACCCTATCATCATTTCACTAAAAAAAAAATCTTTTAGGGAGGGTAGGGAGTCATTTTTTGCCATAGATTCAATCATTCACCGAAGTAGATAGAGTCACAGAAGGAAAAATTAAGGGCAGACTTTGACCTGTCTGTAAAACAACTTTTCTTCTAGTAAGTCAATAAAGTGATATATGTAGTCAGTTATGGTCAAAGTACACCCTTCACTCTGTATAATACCTTGCATAATTTCTCAGGTAAGAAAAGACATGGCTCTGCTACACATAACTTTGACCATGCAAACTTCAATTGTTGATATGATGATGCAACCTGATACTTCTATTAAGCTTTTGGTGCCTGACTGTAGTAGCCTCACTTTCCACATAGAATTTTATGATCTGGTCATCATTTTGCAGTCAAAAATTTCTCATCACATACACAGCTAGCATACAGATGATTCCAGTCTTAGGTCTTAGTCGTTAGAATGAGATCCATCGCTGTTTTAATACACCGAAGATAATGATGATAAGGCAGGTGGGGTAAAGTCTGGGTCTGCCTGGAAGGGTTGGTGCCCATTCTCGGAGAGTGTGGTGCCACTGCATTGGGTACCCTGGGGTTGAAGGCTCTGACCTACCTTAAAGATGCTTTCTGGACACGGGTCCTTTGTGACTACACAACATTGCACTGGCAATCTATTAGTACATGGTTGTAGGTCTTTTTTAAGACAGTATCAGTTTGCTAACTGAGAATGAGAAGAAATTTTGTGGGAGGAGGACATCTAGTGATCTGATATGTATTTACATGCTGAGCTATTTTCCTCTCACAGCTGAGTCAGCCAGCTAGCCAGCTACAGGACCTTTCGAAGTGTAGTGAATAGGGGGCAGGTATGCTTTGCTATAAAGCTGTAGGCTTGGGGTTTTGCTAAGACAATATCCAAAACAACAGCCTTTTAACCACCTAATTTTCAAATCAAGCCTCTTGAAATTAAATGTTGCATAGAATTAATGATTATGGCTACACTTCTTGTCTACAGCCATGACATTTCCCAGCCTGTATTTTGCTGACATTAATGACCGCTTCCACATTTCTTGCAGAATAGCTATTAAAATCCTGATATATTTAATCCTAAAGCTTTCAAGTGAACTGTACAACTGCTCAGCATAGCAGCATCTCTGAAACACACTGACAGTTCTTTAAATACTGTTTTAAAAATACTTCTTTCAAAAAATTCTCCTGAAAGCATGATTTATTACATCTCAGATTGATGAAGATTAGTTATTCAGCATTGTAACTGCAATGGGAGGATATTTCCATACTTCATACTATTGGCCCCTGACAGACTGAATTTCTCCTGCCAAATCTCATCTTGGAAAAGACCCTGCTAATGACATACACCTTTTCATGAGTGTGTTTGTACCAAAGTAGTAAACGAGGGGGTTGAACGTCTGTGTGTATGTAACAGGCAAACACCAATATGAGCAATTCTCTAAGTCACAGGGCACATCAAGAGGGGTTAAAAAATCCATTCAAACCATATTGAGAAATCACACCCCTGATTCAGGACTGAATCCCACTCATTCACACCAGAATTCATACAGAATAAAACCCAAATGCAGAATTGACTTTTTAAAGAATAGCTTATACTGGCAAATCCAATACAGTATGGAAATTCTAAATCTTCTTTGACTTTGAGAGGAATCAGTCCTGCCCTATGTAGTCTTAGACTTGTTATGCTGTATGATGGTTGGAGGTAGAATCCTCTCACCTTCCTGATACAAATATTCCTCTGAATCTGACTTTTCTGGGAAAGTAACAGCAGATGATAGGTGATAGCACAAAGCATTGCTCAAGGCAATTTTCCTTTTCATCTCACTGTCTTTCTCATTACTGAAGTAATCCTAACTTGTATAACCTCCTCCGTAAAGCCACTGCCCTCCCTGCTGAAACAAACTATTTGGGAGGTGGAAGGAGCAGTAGCGATTCCCTCCTGCCCCCCCTTGCAGGAGCTCTGGGGCTCTGAAAGTGCTGATCCAGAGCCAGGAACAGAGAATTTGGGGGAAGGCAAGTCCCAGCAGTGTTGAGCTGGTGAGGCTGCTCAGGAAAGAACGCAGCAGAGCACAGAAATGATACACTTCTGGCACCGTGACAATATTAACAACTAAAGTTGTTTGCTTTGCCTATTGCACTTACCATGACAATAAGACACGTTAGTCTGAGAACATGTGGAAATGGTGAACTTTGGAGGGTTTGGATAGTAAAGAGAATAAATATGAAGTAGATAGATTTGCAACATGCTCTTTATCTAATGTTTTACTGCTTTCATTTTTTTGTCCTTTTATTCAGAAACCTTCTGTTTCCATTAAGACCAAACTTTTAACTGGAACAGAAAAAAGATGTTGCACTTTAATTCAGGTTGTACACTCATGAAGAATTAGAAAATAATTTCAGTGGCAATAAAGTTAGATAAAAAGGAAACCCTCCTTTCGCCTCATTACAAAGTGAGATACTGAAGTAATTCTTAGGGGAATATTGTTTATTGTAGCATTTTCTCAATCACTAATACCGGTATATAAAGCATATGACTATTTTATATATAGAAAATTACTTAATCTTCTTTTATTTTAGCCAACATAACCCATGGAAGTTGGCAGGAGCAAGAATACTGAGTAACTTTTTATGGAAAAATAATTCTGGATGCCTTTCAGCCTTATTACCATGACTTTTTCTTAAACTCCATTGATTGTTGGACTAAAAGTTTAAATTTCCCTGCACATGGACAATTTCTCTCAGGGATGAAGGAGATTTCTTTGTCACGCATAAAATTTTCGTTCCAAAATCTGATAAACAAAAATGTCATTGACGTTGCTGTGATTATTAACCAAGCTTCTAATTTTTAACATTTTCAACCTGACAGATAGTTTTTATTTTTAAATAAATAAAAATCCTTCTCTGAATAAAAATATATAAAAATATATCACTTCCTTCTATTTCCTGATTCTGAAAATTACCAGGTCTTGAGCTCTGAACATAATGAAATTGAAGACCCTTGAGGGTGACCTGAAGAACCATAATGGTGAAGAATTGTGATATGGTGGTTTAGCCAATTTCATAGTCTGCTCAACTCTAGAAAAATGAGAATTGAGTTTTCTGTTGCTAAATATAATGAATTCCTTTTCTGTCCTGTCCTGTCACAAATTGTCAAACTTCATCAATGAAAAGAGAGATGTGGTGCATGCACATATAAAAGGTGATATGAACATACATATTTTAAATGGAGTAATGCTGCATATGGCCACAAGAGGATTTTTTTGAATCAGATATTGCATAATTCTTCTAAGTAAGTATTTTAAAATTAGCAGAGTGATGTAACACAACTTCCATATCTTCAGAGCAATTTTCTACTATTTACAAACGTGGCTACATATTCAAGTACATAAATACAGCTAAGTGACTTAATTTCAGGATAACTTTTAAGCTACATTTACTTTGAATCTGTTGGTATGCAATAGAACAAGGCAACCACTTTTAGTTAGAATTAAACACCTTACTGAATCAGAGCATGAAACACCTCATCATTTAATAGTAACACGACTTACACTTTTAATTGTATTTGCAATTGTATTAAGTTCAATGTGGCTCAGCTTGATTTTGAGGACAGTAATAGATGTCATTTTTGTTTTATGCCACATATGAATGTACTGTCAGAAAAAAGATGGTCATATTTCTCTTGATGATCACTCTAAAATGCTCATAATTACAATTTCATTCAGTTATGACAATATTAAAACTGGAAATTTGCCACCTTAGGCAAATTTCAATTTATCTCCAGCCTCTAGCCTAGCCTTTTGCTAGTTGGGGATACAATAAGAGTACTGGAATCCCCCAGGACCCTACATCTGCATATTCCATAAAGCTCTTTTAACCCAGCACATATTCTGAGGGACCTTATGGGTTCATGCCCAGGATGAGTTCCCCGGTAAGCCAAAAGAGTCTTTCTGACACGATTCAATTTGCATTTCTCAACTCTAGTGATAATAAATTATACTGAAACTTTCCAGAATGTGTAAGTAATATTTATACATTTAGTAAAGTCTTCTGCAACTACAGAAATTATATGTTGTTCACTTTTATGGCCCTTGTTGGCAAGTGAAACACAATAGATTTTTTCTGTAGAAAATCAAAGGGACACTGGAAGTCATCAAGCAACTTGAACACCTACTCTCAGGTTAGAACCAGTGCTTCCTGGTAGTTCCAAATATCCTTTGGATTTGAAACCTATTGTGGATTAACCCCAGCTAGCACCTGAGTACCACATAGCTGCTCACTCATTCCCCTCCCTGCCCTGCTCTGGTGGGATGGGAAGGAGACTTAGGGAAAATAGAAAAAGTAAGACAAGCAGTTTAATAATGGAAACAAATTAAAATATAATAATAGTAATAACAATAATGATAATTATAGTAATAAAGAGGAGAGGAAGAGAGACATAAAACCCAAGAGAAATAAGTGATGCATAATACAATTGCTCATCACCTTCTGCCCAATGCTCAACCTGTCCCTGAGCAGCAATCAATGGGATCACCGGATGTGCTTTCTTTAATCAAGTGACCCAAGCATAGGATTTGTTTGCAGAATAATTCCTTCAATATTTGGTGGGTGAAGACCTTGCAGTCTTCCCTGAGCATGACCCATCTTGGCTGCACTAGGACCTCCAGCGATAATAAGGGTCCCTGTTGGGAAATGTCTGGTGAGAGCAGCACAGGATCCATCAGTTGGACCATTCCTGTCAAGTACAAGTGTTTTTGTGGGGTAACAGACAACCAAAGGGTGGCATCCCTAAGAATTTGCTGCTTCTGGGCTACTTTTAACTATTAAGTAAATTTTAATTATCAGCCTGTCAGTTCCAGTGTCTTTTTCCAGTTATACAAAAGTGAATAAGAAGGAGACTACACACATTTCTATACTGGTGCATTAAATGTGCATCTCATCAGTTTTAGAACATAGAAGACTTTCTAGGAGCTGGCATATTTTTATGCATACTTGTGCTATGCACTGTACTCCTACGAACAGCTTGAAGGTCATGTTGAAATCATCTAGTAGACTGTACATCTTCCACTCAGAAACAGGAGCACAGTGAGAAATAACTTTGTTTTGCAAAGGCAAGAGAAGGTGTTGAGACAGCCTAAAGCAACAAATCCCCTTCCTCCCTGTAAACAGCATTGGTGCCAACAGAGTAGTAACTGTTCAAAATATCAATACTAGAATACTAATTCTTTATTAGAATGTAGAGAACAGTTTTGCATAAGACTCAAGAGTAACAAGCCAATAACTAATTTACACTGTCATGCTTATTTAAGTTGTATTTTTTGTTTCTTGGGGACACAACAGAACTTGGATAACACTTACTGACATATGACAGATTGTCTCCATAGCTTTATGGAATTTATGCTCTTCAAAATACTGTTCGCTACCACCAAAATCAGTGCTTAGGATAAAAACTGATGAAAATATTTCTCTTTTGTCAAAGTACTCATGTTAAAATATCCCAATTCAGCAAAGTTACTTTAAAGCAAGTAATCTAAATTCAGTATTATAATATTATACAAAATTAATACTCAATCAGGTGCCAAAAGATGGAACACAAATTCCGCTTCTTCTGGATTTTCATGGTAATAAACATTTAAACTCTTCTCATCAAGTGTAGTGTAACCCCAGGATATAACAAAAATGAGTTTCACATTATAGAAACTCAGGTAAGTAATAAACTCCCTCACTCAGAATTGAGTGGTTGTATCTCATTTTAGTCAGCATGATAAAAGGAAGAAACCTGTGGGGATTTTTAGCAGAATGGAATCTTAATAACAGTTAATGTTGCACAGGTCTTGCCCCAGATTTTCTTGTTTGTTTGTTTTGTTTTGTTTTGTTTTGTTTTGTTTGGTTGGTTTTGTTTTGGTTTTTTTAATTGTTTTTAGACAGTGATGTATTTCGCGTGTCAGTTATCATAAACTCAGGTCCAGATTACCCGAAGACTCTATAGAATCTTTCCTCTGGTGTCTCACCTGAGCATGGGGACTTCTTCAAGACATGGGGTTATTTCTGCTGAGCCAATAGCTCAATAGCCAATAGCTATTTTATACTCTTAGCTGCACCAAGAGTATAAAATAGTCTTTTATGAGTAAGAGGCAATGAATGGGTAGAGGTAAAGCAGTTTCTTATAGGAGCAGTCAGCCTCAGGAGGAACAAGACTGATGGTTGGTATTAACAGCAAAGATAAACCCAAGGCAGGGTGCCAAGTGTTATAGAACTCGTATGACATGTATTTGGTAGCCCTGTCCCAAAGGCCACCGGAGATCTCATATATCTTGCTGGGATGTGGGCAGATGGTTGCAGTTTTTCTCCTGTCTCACATCCCCAGTGGGCAGAGTTTTTGAACAGGTAACGTCTACTTGTGTTTTCCTGCAGAAAAACAGCCCAGGAATCAATTGTAATTTTGGACTGGGACACATTCAACATAAAGTAAAGAGAGACTAGGGAGACACTGGTAAAACAAATGAAATCATTCCATATTTATTTATGCCACGGGTTAATATTTCAGAGGGTAGACAGAAACGTTATATTCCTGCAATATCAGATGTATGCATTCAACTGTCTCATCTAGTAGGTGGCTGTTCTACACCTTAGGGTTGAGCGAGAGTTGCTGTTTGTTTGGAAAATGAGTGTTGTACTGCTCAAGGAGAACTAAGAGTCCTATTTATTTGTTTAATTAATTTTAATCTATTGTTTATTTATCTTTAAGTGTTTATTTTCAGTGATTCCAAAGTCTAACCTGTCCCTGAGAAGTCTGCTATGTGGTGAATCCAATTGTCTTGGAGTCCTTCCCAAAGCAGAAAAAAGCCTGAAATGTTCAATAAAGTTACCACAAGATGCATCACACAAACATGGATCTACTCAATTATATGTTTGTATAACATAAAATACTACTTCAGTAAGTCCTAATCATGAAACATGACATGTCAATCAGTATGATACAAATGAAAAAAATTACATTACTTCCACGTAATCACTCTAAAAATTCTCAGAAGTAGAGAATGTAATAAGAGATTACATCAGCCTTCCTCACAACTTAAATTAAGGGAGTATAATTTTGCTGTGCTTATAAAATGATGTTAACCTACTTTCTGGGAGTCAAATATGTAAATGGTGAAGAACTGGAATATGATACGAACAAGACACCATAGGGGAGTGAATCATCCCTGAAGAATTTCAGTTCACTCTGTATTTCAAACCTTAAACTTTGTTGGTTCATACAAGCATTTCGTTTAGTGTTGATGTGTCTTTGTGTCATGTTCCAGAAGATGGCAGTTGTCCCATGGTATTTTATGGATATATAACAGCTGTTTTCTCTCCATACAGGCTGTGGTTTTTTTGCTGCTGACTTTCTCTATTTTACCACTTAAGGAGTGGTAAATTAGCATTACTTCAGTGCTAGCATATAATTTGTACCTGAATTTTTTTAGCATCTATTCACTGTTTCCTTTTAAGATTTTTTAAAATTTTTAAATAAAACTAAAATGAAAATTAAAATATTTATATTAAAATACATTATTAAAGGCCGTCTAAAAAAACATGCAATACTATGTATCTACTACTTGATTCTAGTCAAGTCTGTTCTGTTTCAGATTGAAGAGCAGAAATCTGTGCTGTCAGCTCAAGCTTGGGCTAAGGCATTATTTAGCCAATGATAGTTAAAACAGATTTAATTGCATCCCAGAGTAATGACAAAACCATTTGAGCAAATGTTATCTGTGCCTACTGATGCATAAACTGAGGTACAGAGGAAAGCTTTTCTATTTTCATGTTTGTTTTGCTAATTCTCCATTTCATTACAAATCTTGCATTTATTATTCTTTTAGACTCCATAAAGTGGAATTGTAACACACTAAAAGTGTTAGCTTCATTTTTTGAGCTTATCATACTGTGGTTGCAGCCCAAACTGAAGATATAAATGTTCAGAACTTGATGCCAGATGGCAATGGCAACGATGGTATCTGGATATCTCTGTAGGCAGCAGCATCATATTTTGGAGATCACTGGCGAGGCTTGAGGTTTAGCATGACTACAAATCCCATATGAGACAGCACAAGAACATGGATGGATTCTTTCCAACAGACAGTGCCTGCTGCATTTATGGTCTCCTGCTTACTGCAGAAGTTCTTGAGTTGCATGTGTGTTACTAGGTTTACAATACTGTATCTGGTGTCTCAAAATGCTGTGTGTTTCACTGAGACTATGTCCTGTTTCTTTGTGTGAATTTTCTCAGTACTTTACACAAAAAACCACTTGAGTTTGATGGGAACATTTGGATCTTATTTGATTAAAAGTAATATATTACTTTAATACCATCTCCAGTATTGCTGAAGGTCAGTTTGTTCCTGAGTGTCTTTTAGAGTCTCTAGTTTCTATTTCTTTTAGTCTAGGAGCAAGCAATTCATTCCATTGTGATTAATATGTTTTTGCCCTACTTGCTGCACAAACTGCAGAGTACATGGGAGTTATTTTGAGGACAATAGATGAATTGTAAAGCAGTGTTTGTGAAATTACTGTGGTAAAATCCTAGCAAGTTCTGCTCTCTTCTTACTCTCCTTCTCTTTCTCTGTTCTCTGAAAACAGTTGAGTTCCCGTTGTGATGACTTCAGACTACTTCAAGGATGAGTAAAGAATGATTTAATAAATCAATAATCTCTCTTGACCTTGTTTCTGCGGGAAAAGGAAAATGTGTTAAGAATAATTCCAAGTCCTTCCCCTCTACTTCAGCTACCAGGAGCTGAATAGACCTTCATTATCTATGGAAAAATTACTGAAAGGCCCAATTTCCCTCTCCAAATCCTCTTGAATGCCTACCACAGCACTGAACGACAATAAGGATGATACAAGGTATTAGAGACTTGTGCAAAATCATGAGGAGAGACATGATCCCAGTTTCAAAAGTCTAAGAATTTCAGGTCCCTAAACTATTACCAATGGATGAGGATGATCTGGTGGAATATGAGTTTACACGTCGTGCCTATGACAAGCTGTAATTAACTTCATTAATTACCATCTTTAAAGTAAGGACAAACTTAATGCTTCATGGTCAAAAGATGATGGTGTCTGGTTTAAATTGGACTTGAAACCGCCTCTGGTGCAACTGAATGTGACCCTGTGGCTCTGGCCACAGGAAGAGAGCTGCTGCGTATGTAAAGTGGCAGTTTAGGAGAGAGAAAAGGCACTGTGTTCTATGACAAAGCTGCTAGAGAAAGAAATGAGTAAAACAAGACTGCAGCAAGGGAATTAAGTGTTCACCTAAATATTTAGAAGAACTAGTGAAGGCTCTAGAGCAGCACAAGGCTGTCTGGTCTAGTCATTTAGAGTGGCTCTACTAGCAGAAGAGACTGCCAAAGTCCAGATTCAGACCTGTCAGGCTGACAGCAGGCAGGACGAACCTCAGCTTCAACAGATCTGACAGTGGGAATGGATGAACAGAGCCAGGCTGCAGTCTCAGCAAGTACAAAGCCAGAGCATTAAGCCCTTGTTCCCCCAAGCGAACATTATCCACTGCATTGTACCTTGGTGCAGAGTGGGTAGAACAAGTAGTACCATAGAACCATAGCATGGTTTGGGTTAGAAGGGACTTAAAGATCATCCCATTCAATGCTTCTGCCACGGGCAGGGATACCTTCCACTAGACCAGATTGCTCAAAGCCCAAAGCCCCCGGGGCGCGGCCGTGGGCGGTCCCTGCCCTGGCCCCGTCAGGAGAAAGGACAGTTTCACATGATAACTTTACAACCAAATTGCTGAAATAAGGTTTTTGATAGGTAGGTGGAAAATCAACTGGCCTCCCAGGCTCCAAGGGCTGAAGCCAGTAACTCACACCAGCAGCCAGCCCTTAGTGGCGTCTCCCAGGGGTTAATACAGGTACCAGTATTTTAGACACCTTTATTAAGGACCTGGACAATGGGATATAGCACAACATCAGCATGTTTACAGATACCAAACTGCAGGTAGCAGTTGATAAGCAGGAGAACAAAACTTATGTATAAAGAGGCAAATCTCATAAGAAATCTCAAAAGCTAATGCAAGGTCCTGCATCTGGGATAGACTAATCCCATGCAACAGAATAGGCTAGAGGCAGCTGGATGGAAAGAAATTTCACAGACAAGGTCCTGGTTGACAGCAAGTTGAGCATGAGCCAAGTGTGCCCTTGCAGCAATGCAAGCCAGCTGTGTCCTGGGATGTGTGAGCATGAGCATAGCCATTGTTGCTTGCTGATTCGCTGCTAACCCTCGCTATCACCTCCCCTCTATTAGGCATTTGAAGTCACCTCTGAAGTACTGCCTCCGGTTTAGCTTCCTCAGACCAAGAAAAACTGATATACTAGAGCAAGTCTAGTAGATAGGCAGGTGCAATTCTATGCAATTTCCTTTTTCTCTAAAATAAGTAGATTATGCGGAAATGCAGCAGAGGTCACTTTGAAACCCTGTGGAAATTAACAGCTAATACCTACATTTGAATCTAGTTGTATATAATAAGGGAAGAATTCTCAGCTGTTTTTAACCAGCCTGTAACACCTAGAAATGCCAGCATTCTCTGTTAAACAACTAGGTCTTATTCTTTTTATTGAAAATTCACGTACATTCAAGAATACAGCAGCCTGGTCAGTAAGGAAATATGGGGATTCTTAGTTCCTCCCCCAGAGTAGGAGTTTAGGGTTTGAAGGTGAAGATCCCCACACTGATATGAGCACCCTATGAGGATAAGGGGAAACAGAGGCACATCATGAAAGCGAGATGCTTCCAGTAACAGTAAGTCATAGGGCACACTGTGCCTGTTAGGTAAAGTCAACAAATATCACATCACTCTCTGAAGAGTAAAGCAATGGCACAGCCATAACTAGAAGTTATAATTAAGAGTGGTACGAATAAGAAACCTAACTGGTTTTAACATATGCTTTCAGCTTCTGCCTTCATTTCTTAACTCTCTATAATACCCGCTAGGGCTTTTCTGAGACAACTGAATCCTAAAATCTATGCTGGGAATGACAAACAGTGTTATTTCCTTCCCAGCACCCTATTCTTTGCCTTAAATGAACTTGCATTGGTAATATGTGACAGAACATATTCCTTTTCAAACACATTCACAATAATGTTACAAAAAGTTAGGAAAACTCTTTCCCCCTTTCACTTTTAGCAATCCATATTTAGTTTAGAGGTGAAAAAACCTAATCTAAAATCCCATGCTGTATCATCTTGCCTTGGATACCTTCTTTGACCTTGTAGAGTAGCCTTCATAAAGCAGTAGAAGTAAGATGATGAGGGAATAAGAGTTGAATTTACACTTATTTGTTAGTATATAAGCACATGTAGCTTTTTTAAATTTACTGGGTTTAACAATTCCAACATTTTGTTTCTTTCATAAACAAGAATCAGCCAAGGGAATGCTTTTTTCTTTCCCTTATGTTCTCAGTATGTACCTATTTATAACAATGAAACAAAAACTATGTGGGAAACCATGCTAGGTCTAAAAATCCAGGTGAGTTAATTGGCCATAAATTTAAAAAGATTGAAGTTTTCTGCTTAACAGCTGCTCCAAAACTTTAGTGCATGGACGTTTTTACCAGAAGAAGATTTTTGTTAAGGAAAGTAGATACAAGTAGATGTGAAACTCATTGACGTATGTCCTTCAAAATGATTTCCATCTTCCTTGTCTGAAAGATATTTTCCCAGTGCATGCTAAATTGCTGCAGATAAATATTTCTCTCGAGACAATTTTTATCTTTGCTTTCACTCTGCTCAAGAAAATGAAGTAAGACTGACTCATAGAATTTGTGTTCTCCCTACACAATTAAAGCAGCTAGGACATAGGAAAAGGATAATTTTAACTTTGAGGTGACTGTTCTATTTTTGCCAGCTTAATGTCACCTGTGGCTTTCAGTTTTCCTCACATTGCAGTGGTTCAAGGAAAATACAGCATAGGACTGGATCCAACACAATAAACCTTTTTTTCCTGTGAAGCGACATCAAAGCTGACTGATGTTATCAGAAACTCATGAGGTTGTATTATCTGTATAATATAGGCTCAAAGCAAAAACATAAGTACTAATAGTCAACTGATACTCTGAATTTTCCGGAGTAGGATGCAAAATGTCCCCTAAAAAATACATCACAAATTGCCATGGGAGCCTGCTGCAGGACAATGCTGTTGTGAAAGCAATGTAAACATCAGTGCACAGAACCTCAGTCCTGAATTGTCACCTCCTTCTAATCCTGACCTGATTGCATGTGTCTTCACAAATCATTTCACCTCCGTTCCTGCTACTCTATTCACATTCCCTACAGAGATTGTAAATTTTCTTTTGAGTGAAGGAGCTTATTAGAAGGAAGATGTACATTTTCTGTAAATTTTTATAGAAAGACAAGTAGCTGATGAAGCTGTCACCACTAATAGGAAATAAATATTTTATGGTGATGAACAACACAGAGGGTGAAGGGAGAACACAGCCAAGAGAAGACCTGAAAGAAACGACAAGTGCTTTATATTTGACATCATGCCTTTGATTCAATGAGACTGCTTACAAGCTTCTATTTCAAGGTGCACTTTTGTGAATTACGGGAATGACACTGCAATATCAGGTTGGACCATTTACTCAATAGTGTCAATCAAGACATGGGAAAATGGTGGGAGTTGGATACTCCGGGAGCCTGGTATTCATCAAGGCTAACAGCAGTCCTTTTTGCTTGTTCCTCCTGACTATCTTCTAGCTTGGAAGTTACACAAATGGGAATCCTGGACTTGTAAGCAGAATTCTCAGGAGCATTAATTTTTTGTTATCTTCTATTTTCATTTTTAATCCTAATTGTTTCTTATTAAACAGCAAAGTCTCTCACTTTGCCTGCATTTACAACTATTGAAACAAACCTTTTAGAAATGTCTCTGTGTTTATGCTAATATTCTCCCCTTAACTGATGCGAGCTAAGTTATTAGAGAGACAGATGTAAAATTGTATGAAATACAGCAAGCTCCTGGTACAACAGATTTTAAAAAAAGCCCAACAGTTTTGTTGTTTAAATAGGTTCCTTAATGTCTTACTTCTTCCTAGCAAGATGTAAGCACTGCGGAGTGTGATGGGTGCACTAAGGGCTATAGGGGCACTCCAAGGGAACACTAGGATAAAATAAAGGAGGGGATCACAGATTACTGTGTGGTATTCTTCAGCATTTTCACTGACAACTTGGATAACAAATCAAAGGTCACTGTTACTCAGCTAGTAAGCAATATCAAACTGGAAAAAAGAACTGGAACTGAAAACAACCCTGACTAACTGGAGCTGAAATAAAAATTAATACAACACAACTAAAAAGAACGAGTCATAGTTGAAGATAAGCAAAATGTAAATGTGAAAACTGTTGTGCTATATACAAAAAATATTCTTGATGTCACTGTCTGTACAACCCTCAAAATAACTAGCCTATTTTGTGAAGAATTAACACTAAGTCAGTGGCGATTCTATCTTTCTATGTCATACTTTTGCATGTTTCAACACCAATAGGGTGGCAGTAATTTATTAAGAGTCCTGACATGAATCTAACTTTTAGCAGGTAAAACTAACCACTGGCTTCTGAGACATATTTAGTGTGCAGGTCCTTAAGGTATCTGCCCCCGGGCTCCCTTGTCTCCTCAGTATCGACAATGCCACCTATTTAGAAGATGGAACTACAAGTTCATCTGGTTGCATGGCAGATGTAGATGTTTAGATGTAAAAATGTACAGTGCACTAATTGTATTTAAAAAAGCTTTTATTGAAAAACAAATGGGTTTCAATTCAAAGAATTTAAAAATAGAAAGTCATCAAGTTTGTATAATTGTTATGACAACTAAGCAGCTGTTGGTATGCTTGGTACTACTCCAGCAGTATTCCTAACCTTCAGATAAAACCTTCAAAATCCTAATTTCAGTGCTCATGGACTTTGAAGTCTAAGAATTTCTGGCAAGATTTCTAATGTTTCAAGTCTTGCTTGATCGTTACTAATAAACACCAGGCACAACCATCACAAATCATTTGCTACAGATAAAAACATGACATTGACAAAGTTGCTCAGTGTTGCTTCAACAAAAGTATACATCAAAAGAGTTTTTCAATAAAAATAAATTCAGAATTTATCCTAAGTACTTGATACTTAAATCATACATCTCTTGCAACTTTATAATATATTAGGATCAATTAGATCCAGCTCTCAAATCAGAGTGAAAACACCATCCAGTCTTGACTGCCTTTATTCCAGTTTAAAGAAAAGTCCCAGTTTTGTAAATAGGTTGGTGAGTCAGGACCTTTATGCTAGGCAGGCTGTAATAGCTGTATTATCTTTACCCAGCTCTGTGTTGTGAAAAGCAGACTCTCCTATCAAGAATTACATCCAAATCTCTTAATGAGTTTGTCTCCTGTGTGCTTTGTTATGTGCCATAACATTTGGAGCCATAGTCTCGCTCTCTAACAGGACAGCCAACTTCAGAACAACAGCACCTTGTGCTGGTTAAACCCTCCCCTGCACCCCACATCAACTTTTCATTTCAGAGCAATTGAAGACTATTGCTGTAACTGCGTGCCAGACCAGATTAGTGCTGTCAGGATTTCCGGTGAGTTCTTTATTTCAAAAAAGAATGTTTAAAATTCAATTATTGCAATTTCTTCACCAAATACAAATTCTTAACTGATTATTGTTGCCAAATACACAAGCAGCTCTCAAACGCCAGAGGGTAGATATACTGGAGACGGTAACCAGACAGAAATACTTCACAAAATAGTAGTTTGGCAGAACAAATAGAAACTAAATAGTCATCGAGCGTAATTTAAATATTCTTCCATATTCTATCTGAAAGGAGGAGTGCAGGTGGAGGGTGTGTTTCTGAAGGAAGAGTATCTGCTCCCCACAGATGAAGGTCTATGCCTTAAAACTCTTGGCTCCACCAGAATTCTTCTTCCCACATGACTGGGTGCTGTGATGGCATGGTAGATTGGTAGAAAAGCAACTGTAAGTTTTATGTCACCGTTGAGGTGTACTTTGAAGTGCCTAAAACCATGCACTTCTTTTCTAGACCTTTGCTGAGAATTTTTATACCAGCATCCATGACTTCCTTGCTTAAAATTTCATTATTTCTCATAGAAAACAGAGAAATAGCTATCTCCTAGAGATACATATATGGGTAGTCCAAACATAAAGACAATAGTCATAAGGTGCTCAGTGTATACTTACGGGCACGTTTCTGACGTACTGTCAGATCTGGGGTGGGACTAGATGACCCTTAAAGGTCTTTTCAAACTCAAACTATTCTATGATCCTATTCTATGATTTAAGGCATTTAAATTCTTTTGACATCACTGTGAGTGACATAGAATGACTAAATTATAATAGATTTTAAGTTGCTGGCTGGAAAGTGTCCCAAATACCTGGCTTAAGCTTAAGTAAAAGGAAAATGATAGCTGAAAATTGTTATCAAATGGCAAAAATAGAAGATATTTTACTTAAGGTAATATTATTGTCCATCACCATAATTACTCTCGAATGCTAAAAGAATAAAATAAAAACAGTGCAATTGCATGACATTTTATTCCAACAGCTGCTTGTATTTTCAGTTCTGAAGAGCAACTATAGCAAAAGAGGTCAACTATATGAAAAGGTGATAAAAGGTTGTGACATGTTTGCAAAATCTGGGTTATGTTGTGTGCACCCAGAGTTTTTCAAGGGGGAGAGGGTATGATTATAAAACTGGATGCTAATCAGTTATAGTTTAACAGACTGGATTTTTCTAACTTCCCCCTCTGGAAGGAACCCTCAGATGTCTCACCTCTGTCCTGGTACCAGATTGTTGTGATCTGCCCCTGAAGGTGGGGTAACTGAGGTTCCCTTGGAGCGGATTAGAGTGAAATGACACTGAATGACTGGTGTTTACATATATATGTATAGTAGGATTATTTTAGAACAATTTGGTTGCAATGGAAAAGAGGTATATCATTATTTTGGTTATTAATTATAGAAATATAGCAATATAAAAGCATAAGAATAAAGCTTAAGAAAATGTATAAGAAAAAGAAAGAGAAAGAAAGGTTATGAGTAGATAGTGGAGAGGAAAGATATCACCACCTGTGGATCCAGCAACGAGACTTGATTGTTGCGATTTAGATGTCCATTGGTTGAAGTGGTGGCCACAGTCTTGATCCATCATGGTGGGGGAAACCCACACATCATAAAGTTCAATGGGTTAACAATCTATGTTCAGGTTCGGATGGGAACTCCCAGGCACCTCCCCTGCAAGAGGGAGTTTTACAGCGTCTGATGTAACACTGTGAATCACAAGCAGTGAAAGGCCCCAGAAATGAGTCTGGGGGCGCTTTTGAGGGTCTTTGATGGTTTATGACACCTTAAGACATGACAGTTGAGCCAGTTATTCTCCATGAGAAGGGATGAATACCTTCAGACCTGCATGCGAATGTCCTGACAGCTCCCCTGGGTGAATTTTACACCTGAGTCAGTTGCAGTAAGGGAGCACATTGGCATGATAAAAAAGCATTATCCCACTTGCAGCATTTTGTTCTTCTTGGCTTATTTTCCTTTATCTGGCTCAAATCCCAGCTTGTTGCCAAACAAAGGTGGGTTTGTTGTGGGTCATCCTCTGGTGGTAGGTGCTCACCCCCTCTGCACCTGGGCTGTTCTTATGCAGATCAGAAGCTTCACCACCACATCCCCAAAACCTCTCCTCCTCCCCTTTGGTTGCAGGGTGGAAACCTGGCCAACCCAGCTTCAGCAAAGCACTCTGCTGCTTTTGCAAATGGCCAGTTATTTGAGTCATTAACCCTCAACATTTCAGTCTCTCATGCAGGTACCTTTAGCATTTCTGCCCATCAGCTCCTGAGTTAGCTGAGTCTGAGATAGGTGCGTGCTTCAAGCCTAGTCCTTCCATCATGTGCCTCATATCAAATACATCCCAAATACAGCAAACCCCAGATCAAGCAGGTGACCATCCCTTCTGTCCCTCTACAAATCTTTCTGTGGCCAGTGCCCACAAGGCTGATACCACACTCACCCAGTAGACATCCAGGGAGTTTGAGGCTTGGCAGTGTGTACCCACAAAAGCGAGGTGATGACTAGGACCTTGGGCAGATCCCAGCCTCCAAGGCTTCTTGAAGTCCCAATCACTCAGGGGTTGTGGCTTCTCTCAAAAGTGGAAGGCCAGGCTTAAGCTCTGCCTTTAGTGAGTGATTATTTGCTTACAAAAAGCTCGTGCATCCTCAGGTTTGGTAAAAGTTTATTATTGTAGGTTTGTATATTTTATTATCTTGAAAAGATTGTCAGTGTTAGGGGGTGGTTCATGCAACAGAAGAGAAATTGGTTTTATTTTGATTCAGTATATAAACTGAAGTTGAGACCCTCATTTAAAAGCAACAAAGTAGGATGTGAATCAGTGGATTTGTAGAAGCATGACACAGGTCGAATGATATTCACTGCACAGGCATTTCTGCTTGTGCTAAGAGCCTTCTTGACAAAGAAAAAAATGTACTTGAAAAGTAAAAGGCCAAGAAGAGGCAGAAGACCACTTAGTAATGTTTTATGCTTTGCTTTAAGTTTGGAAGTTAATTTTCTGAAGATTACTTTTTCT
The DNA here is from genome assembly GCF_009829145.1 of Chiroxiphia lanceolata. Lineage (NCBI taxonomy): Eukaryota > Metazoa > Chordata > Aves > Passeriformes > Pipridae > Chiroxiphia > Chiroxiphia lanceolata. The sequence continues at coordinate 61,763,370 of NC_045637.1, read as the reverse complement.
CAGATCTGAGGTTTTAGTGCAGTCCAGACTAATGCATAGATCATTCTTTGAATTCATGGCTCTATTGGCTTTCATGATGTTGATGAAGCATCTGCGTAATTTTTCTACTTGAAGCATTTTTATCCATGCTCTGCTGTCTGGCCTCTTTTTTGTTTTATTTTCTAAGTGACAGTCACTCAAAAAAATTAATAGCAGCTATATCACCATAACTATAGTCTTATGTTACACCTAGTAACATCACTCTTGATTCTTCTGCATTTTATTAAGAAGGACATTTCCTCCCAAGAACTTGGGAGTCACTGAACATTTGAATAAGGAGAACAGTTTTTTGTTTACACTCAATAATTCACCTTTTTAAACTTGCACCATTAACAGATACATTCATAACAATACCTCCATTTCAAAAACATAGCAGGTACCTGGTATGTTATATATCTGTAAATTTGCATCTGCTCATAATAGAGAGTTCTCTCAGTATGATGTACTTTTGCATAACAGGTCAATATATTCTTTGGATGCCAAACATTCGCAATTAAAACTTATTATCCAGTATGGTATTATGGATGTGAATGTGGCTGATTAAGAAAACGTTTATGAAAAATTCTTTTAACCACTGTTTTGCACTATCTCTGCTATGTAGGAAAAGGACTTAATTTCAAGGGACCTTACACAGATGTGTTCTTAAATGTTTCCTGATGGGCCTGCATTCAGGGTCGTGTAAAGCAAATGGTGACCCTAATCTTTTCTTCAAAAATGGAATGTGCTACAGGTATGCCAGGACTACCTTCTCAAAGCTTAGAAACAAAACCAGAGTAATAAAAAAAAATCATAGCACTGCTCTCTAGAGCTGTCCTGAAGCCATAAACTGAACAGAAATCTGAGAATCAGTTTTTGGAAGAGGCAAGGTATGATTTAATGTTCTGTGCATTTTAGTAAGATAGTGCATAAAAGCAACATTCTTTTTAGTCTCATTGGAAGAACGAATATGTTTCATTTCAATTAAGTTTATGGAGTATTTTGGGGTATTGTACATTACAAATAATTCAAAAGTTATTGAGTTATATTGTTATTTTTTAATTTCACTAATATTAATTTTAAAAACTTTAATGATTCTGTTTAACTCAGTTAGGAATATTGACCTTAATGTAATAGACTTTAGTCATCATAGAAAGAATATGGTATCAGATAGAAAGGGTTTCAACTAGCTGCATCAGAAAAGCCACATCTTAACAAAGAAGGGTGCAAATCCTTTAGTGGAAAGATGTATCATATCATTGCGGCAGTGCATTGGAATGATGTAATTTAGTCTAGATCACCATTGCCTTAAATATTCTGTGATTCATTGGGGGTTTAATGAAATCTTTTCGTTAGATGTTTCATTATAATTTTTTTTCATTTGTTTCAAAGAAAGGTAAAAAATAAATATTAAAATTAATTACTGGATTCCTTAAGGAATAAATCAAATGAGTTTGATATCAGAAGTGGAGCCTACCTATTGTGGTGGAACTGAAACTGAAACTGGATAAAATCCTGCCCTTACTTGGCACAGTGACAAAGTTCCCATTGTGTTTTAAAACCAAGAGTCTACATTCTAATTTCGATAACTAGGACAAGAGGGTGTAAACAGTGGAATTTCAGTAGAATTGTTAGGGATTTATCAGTGTTAATCAGAGTAGAATTTGGCTCAATAGCTCCATGCTATTTTGGAGAATGTCTACATTTACCATTTTTAATATTTTCTTTTTACATGCTCCTATACAGCTCCAGCAGTGTCTTTAAAATAGTGCAATTGAAATTGTTAACAGGATTTTAATGCATCATGAATAACAAAATATAAACCTGGAATCCGGAAACAGAAATGTAATGAAATGTGTATTTGAATTCATTGAGCCCAGTCATTGCAATAAGTTAAGAAAATAAAGGAGGCTCAAAAAGTGGTCACTTCAAACAGAGGCAATGTGGTGTCCAGAAATCTCTTTGTAGTGACACGTCTTAGTAGACCAGCTGAAAATATGACTTCTGCTTCAAATATTGTGTTAGATTTAATTTCAATCAGCAGATGTATGGTTAAAAATCTGTATTTCTAAAAGGCTGTAGATCTAAATGACAGGAATGAGGAGCAATAGCTGCTTCGGTGATGGCATTAACATGCCTGTCTTTGCCTTCGTCCATTTTGTAAAGCATGCATCTCCCTTGTAAAATGATTTTAAAGCTTGCTTTTCCCCCTAATTTTAATCTTCTTTTCCTTGGAAAAGAGTGTTCAGTCTTCCATATCTAAGTCACTCTTTATCCTTGCAGTGCCTCCTACCCAACAAGTGGAAAACAGCCAACTGCTACAAGATAACACATGCCTTATACAAAATAATAAACTTTCACTAGATCTTTACACTCTGCCAGGAATGTGAACTAGTGGTGATCTAGGCCGAATCTCAAAATTTAGTGCTGTGGGAAGATAGGAAAGCAAGGGTTGAGGACTCTTTGTTCAAAATGGTCAAATCATACAATGCAGCCTGGACAATAAATATATCAAAGGCTTTCTGCTAGAGGTGAGCAGGGTTTGAACTGATACCCTACAACTGATTTTCTCATCATGTAGGTGAAGCCCATGGCACTGAAGTCAGTGGAGACTGGTAGGTAAGACAAAACAGAAATTACATAAATCTAGAAGCATCTTCCCTCTGCCCAGCTGTAGGTAAGAAGATGTATGTTTGTGCAATGAGGGTAAATGACCATGGGGATATAGCATATTCTCCACTTCAGCTTTCACATTAAGAGAGGAATATAATGTGATTCTTGGGGTTGTCCTGTGCAGGGTTGAACTCTATGATCCTTGTGGGTCCCTTCCAACTCAGGATATTCAATGATTCTATGATTTCAGAGATTTAAACCATCTCAGAGTTCTCTCAGAATGCTACATAGCAGAGCTGAATGTCCTTCCACATTTACCCAATACACGATCTGTATTTGCTTTCAGTTACTCAGGTGGGAAAAGTTTGTAAGGAGTAGTGATAATTTCAATTAATTTAATCATAGAGATTGGAAGAAGGAGCTTTCAGCATAGCAGCCTTTCTCCCAGACTGAAAAAAATGTTTCCTACTTCTCTTTTAGACCAGAACAACTTGTGCCCCATCCTCAGACATTATCTATTTTTTTTTTCCAAGCTACAGTAATTTAACTTAAAAGATGTTTTTTCTATTTCCTTAGACCATCATAGTAACAAAACCAATGCTGGTTTTTAATCCAGAATAACTGCAGAGGGCAGCATAAACTCATTATTTAAACTCCACAATACCAGGAAAGTTCACTGTCCCTTGAAAATCTCAAATAATATTTTTTATGCAAATAACCCACTGCTCTGATAAGCAACTTCAGCATATATTGCCAAGAGCAAATACGAGAGAATTTTATGATAGATTATACCTTGAAGAAGAACGTATCACATTACATTAAATTTTTCTGATTCTACACAGATGGAATAGGATGTATGCTCTGTAAGTACCTATTTTGCTTATGCTTTATTATGATATGTTACAATACAGTGGCATTTACCAACAGCTTTTTACAATACGAATAAAACCACAAAAGAAAGGTTGTCAAGAAAAAAATTTGGCATTGCTCTTTTTTGTCCCTGGTGGATTTCAAGTTATTAAGACTTATTAGGAACTAATTCTTTTTAATGTGATATTTATATACATGGATATCCAATTTTTAGTAGTAGTAAAGTAATTATGCTCTTTGTAATTCCTGGGACTATAAGACATTACACAGGGCAAATGTGAATCTTTGGCAATGATAGATAGTCTTGTAAGCACATGCTCCATGAGAAAGGGTTCAAAATATATTTCCCCTTTGCATATAAAATAAGATACAGATTTTTTATCATTTTCCAGTGTTAATCCCAGAGCTCACTAACAACATTTGCATCCCCATTTGCAATTGTTTGGTTTTATGGGCCTCAAAATTTTGTGGAGTTTCTCAGCAAACTTTCAGTGCAGAAAAGGAGCAATAATGCAAGCCCCAATTCACACAGGCGCCTCTGGGTTTCTCAGTCTTGCTCGGTAGATCATTGTTTTTCTAGTAGGCTTTCCAGAGTCCCACCATACTTTGGAGAACTCATTCGCCAAACCTTCCTTTCCAGTCTTCTGGTACTGTTCATTCAGTTTAATCCAATCTTGACTTCTCCCTTTCATTACTGTCTGACCTTGTGTGCAGACTAGGTATTCTCTGGTTAATAGCATTAGAATATGTAGTTGCACATTTTTCAGTGTCGTATCTATGTGAATTTGATCTTCCATTTCAGTAAAAAAAAAGCTTCTTCTTATGTATGTACAGGGAACCGGTTTTGTGTATACACATCATGGTCCATCTGAAAATGCTCTGAAGCTCACTCCTCCAATTGCTTATCTTTGTGGATTCAGATTATAAAAGTCTGACGGTTTTTTTCTGAGTACACTTTACAGCAGCTACCCTATCTGCTCCAGTTTTAAGTTTTTCATGGAGAAATTTAAATTTTAGTTTGTCTTCCATTTGAAAAACTGTAAAGCAGGCACTGAATCTTACCACTAAACTACTATTTAAAAAACAAATTGCACCAAGATAGTCTTCTCTGTTTCACTTGCAGTACAAAGTGGCCTGTCTTTAGCTTCTGACAATATCGTTTAAAATTTATGGCCCTCCCCATCTGCATTTTGTAGTTCATGGTGGAGAGAGAGAGAGAAATTCCTCCTAATGTTTAATAGAAAAGTTCACTGTTTAAAATAGAAGCTAATTCAGAGTTTTACTTAGAATTTAGTTTATAAAAGGACTCCACAGATACAAGCAGATGCTAATTGCCTGATGCTATAATAATATGTCCTCCGGTCTGAATAATATGCCTAACCCAGCCACAGCAACTGCCAGCAGCACGTTAACTAACACTGTTTCAGCCTGCATGCTGTGTAGAGACTGACTACGCTGGAGCATGAAGATAAACATGGGAATGGATCTAAATGGTAGCCAGAAACTTTATTAACATATCACTGGGAAAGAAGCTATAGCTTTTCTGCTTTCTAAAGTTGTCACTTATCGACTATGGAAGTGCAGACAACATGGAAATAATACAGATGTCAATACTATGATATTTGTTGTTGTTTTCAAAGTATTTTCTCACAATGCGTAGGGAAGTAGATTTTAGGATTTGAGAGAATTAGCTTTATGGTTTCTAACAGCAGGTATAAGACTGTTTGGATGTAAATGTTAGGGAAGTCCTTAACAATGTACTACATATATAGTTGATATATATGCAAAGAAAGGTTATCTGATTCATGTTAATGGCATAACAGCAGCATCCCACTGCTGGGTATTCATGTCAGGTTTGAAACACATGCAAACCAGGTAGTGAATCTATTTCAACACCAGTGGTCCTTATAGGCATTTGAGGTGTCTTCGAAGTTACTATTTGATGACAATAATGATCCTGATGACAATAAAAAGAACATTTAAGAGCATTTTTTTAAAAGAAAAAGATATATTCTGTGTTATTTATGGGTAAAACACATACATTATTGATTAGATGGATTATAGAATAAAAAGTGCAATTTTTACTTTTTTGTTCTGATGAAGAAACAGCTCATTTGCTAAGGGCAGGTAGCTGCTGTTCATTCAGTCCTTTCTCGACAAAGCCAGATAGACTCTAAGCATAGTAACAAACTGTTAGGATAATGTTATCACCGTAATGTTGTAACAAAATGATAATTGCAATGTTGTAAGAAGGGATGTTAAAATTTATCTTGCTGTTTTTACTGTACAGTAATTTCTGAAATTATTTTGCCCAATTTCATGTGACTGCTTCAAAAGATGAACCTAATTAAGGACAGGGGAATCTCTGCTCCAACACCTGGAGCACCTCCTACTCTTCCATCATCACTAGCCTTGGTGTCTGTGGAGCTGTTTCTGTGACATATTCTCACCTCTCTCTCTGGTTGCAGTTGCTGTTTTGCGGCAACAATTTCCCCCTTCTTAAATCTGTGCCACCACTGCTCCTGATGGGCTCAGCCTTGGACAGCAGCTGGTCTGTCTTGAGATGGCTGGTATTGGCTCTGTTGAACATGGGGAAGCTTCTAGCAGCTTCTCGCAGAAGCCACTCCTGTAGCCGTCTGTTATCAAAACCTCACCATGCAATCCCAATACAGGCTTTATTTCAGAAATTTCCCAATGCCTTCTCTGTGAACTTTCCCTCCAGTACTCACCTGACCTGACCAGGTTGAGACCACAGGGGCTGTGAGAGCATCCCAGTGGGCAAGACCTATCTATGGGGTATAACATATGGAGCTATTCAGGATCTGATCTCCGAGATGTATTGTCACAGTAATCCAAGTGAAGGTGAATAAGGCTCTGGTGCATGCATCGGAAGAGACGTAGTATTTTAAAGTAATTTTGTCAGTAGATTAATCTGTAGCCATGGTGCTAATGGAGTGCATGTCATACCTGTAAGAAGCAGTAGCGAAGCAGGAGCAGTGTGAGGGCCGATGGCAGTGGTTAGTGAGTCAGTGCCGAAGGCAGAGCTGCAGCACAGTGCGTGGGTGGGAGTCTGAGTTCCCCATTGCTAGAAGAGGAAAACAGATGCTGCGTTCACATTAAACAACAAATATGCATCTGGTTCTGCTCCAAAACCTACTCTGTAAGATAACAGAGTGAAGCCTGTAAACCACTTCCTTCGTGTCATTGCTGGATGACTCGGTATTACCATTGTAGTGAGACACACCTTTTGGTGATGGGAGCATGGGTGTAGAGTCACACATCAAAGCTTTTTCTGTGATTCGATTCACCTTCCTCATCTCTATTGGCAAGATTAACTCAGAGGCTTTCAGGAATGCTGGAAGGTCTGCATACACCTTGGAGATGAAATAAAGTCATAGAATCATAGAATCATTTAGTATGGAAAATGTCTCTAAGATAATCAAATCTAACCACTAACCCAATACTTCTGTGTTCATCACTAAACCTTGTCCCTAAGTGCCACATCTATGTGTCTTTTAAATATCTCCAGGGAGGGTGACTCCACCACTTCCCTTGGCATCCTGTTCCAGTGCTTGAAAACCTTTTCTGTGAAGAAGTTTTTCCTAATATCCAACCTAAACCTCCCCTGATGCAACTTGAGGCTGTTTCCTCTTGTCATATCTTGTTACTTGGGAGAAGAGACAAACCCCTATCTTGTTACAACCTCCTTTCAGGTAGCTGCAGAGAGTGATAAGGTTCCCCCTGAGCCATCTCTTCAGCTGGCTAAAGACCCCCAGCTCCCTTAGCCTCTTATCATAAGACTTGTGCTTCACACCCCTCATCAGTTTTGTTGCCCTTCTCTGGACACACTCCGGCACTCAGTGACTCACTTGTAGTGAGGGGCCCAAAACTGAAAACAGGATTTGAGGTGTAGTCTCACCAGTGCTTAGTGCAGGGGGATTTCAGCATCACCTGTGTGAGACAGGCCTTTCAGAATGCTCTTGGTGCACTTCACATGTCATTACTATCCATTAGGTAGAGGAAAAAGCCCAAGCACTGCTAAACTGTACCCTGTCATGCCTCCTCTTCTTGCTTCCTAAAACCTGCAAATAGTTGCAATCTTATTATTTCAGGCCTAAAGCAGAAATGCTATTTGGGAAAAGGGACAGCTTGCTTTAGTTCAGTGGTTACTGGATTGATGATGGATTTTCAGTGAAAAAATGAAGTACTGAAAACATATGAATTGTGTTTGCTTCTGTTAAATTCTTTTCTCTCTTCTGGAAGTCTCCTCCCTCCCCTTCCTCCTGTTGCTTTCTTTAAACAGGAGGGAGCACTGCAAAACTGCAGATATCTATAATTCCTAAGAATTTTACTTGTCTTACCGGCTATGAAGGAATAATTTTCAATATGTTTTAGTCAAATTTTTCTGAGGTACAAGTGATGTATCCAAAGATGTCAAAGAGGTCCTAGGCATTTTCAATATGTGTTTTAACTATCAGGCTATTCTTTTCTGTATAGTGTAGTTCCAGTTATTTAAAATGAGTGTTTATGACACCAGAAAACATCAAGATGGCATTTGGATTTTAGAAAGATAAATATATATCAGAAAGCTAATTTAGTAATGAATCATCAGCAGTCTTCTGAAATGGACCTTCACAATTTGCCATTCCATATAGACATTAGCTCTTCTTGAAATAATCTGGTAATTTTTATCTGTTGTGTAAACTTGGAGTTGCTATGCAGAAGAAAAATTAATATTTTTGTGTTGAAGAGTGTCAGTACCTAATATTTTAAAGGACAAGCATAGTGTGTCTGTATGACTGTTGTTTAAATGCTCTTGGTAAGTAGAGATAGTAGAATAAAGGATTGCAGATGTAATATTGTTAAGGAAAGATGGAATGGAAATATTTTGTACTTGGAAAGGTGAGACAAGAATGCTGCCACCTAAGAGTGCCAGGTGGCCCTATGGGCATTGGTTTAAATGTTGGAGCTGTATAAGGACAGGAAATTGAATACCTGTCTTGACAGAAGAAAATGAAAAATAAACATAATTTTGAGAAGGGAGGAAACAATCACAATGAAAACAAACTCAAACACAGTATATAAAAACAACCCTTTAATGTCTCAGTTATTTTGCTGGCAAAACAACTGTTGCTAAATCAATCGCATTGCACAGACAGTCACTTTAGGCATGATGCAGCATGTCAGGGTGTGATGTAGCATTGCAGATGCAACAAGCATGCAACATGCACAGAAAGCATAATAGCAACACATGAACAGAAAAGTGTCTTTAAAGTGATTCTGAATTTTGAGTGTTTCCCATTGCTTTCTTTGAGCTTGTAAACCATGAGGGGAGTGGAAGCAAAGTATTTTAGCTGTAGCTCTCTCTTGTTAACACATAATCATACCTTTACTACCATAGGAGGAACTTCTGAAAGGTCTAAATGCTGACCTGTGGGACTGGTTAGCACCATGGATGGGAAACTCAGTGACCACTCTGACGCAGTTTAGCTTTGTAGAACTGAACACCAAAGATCTAAGATAAATCAGGACCTCATCCAAGCTTTTCTTCCTAGTTCCAGGATATTAACTTTGTATTGTTTTTATGGACACTGAAGATTATATTGCATTTATATATGTAATTGATATCAATGGAGAATTTCCAGATTTTATGGCCATTGAGCAGCCTTACTCATGGTTGACAGCTTTATGTCTGTCATCCTCCAGCTATCCGATAAATAGGCTACATTTGTTTGATCACCTGGTATGGCAACAGAACATGGCACTTAAATTTATGCTCATTTTCTGTAGCAGGTGCTTCTATGAAATGTCTATATAGCTACAATTGTCAGTGGTTAGTTGCTATCATCCATGAGTAAAAATGTCCAGGAACACAAAGGACAAATAAACTTCTTATTTTCATAATTTTCATAGCTGAAACAAGCAGTAGGATCCAATACCTTAGTTGTGGTTATTGAAAGAAAAAACCAAATCACTAAAATGTGAAATAAAAGAGGTTGTGAGAAATTAATAAGCCGGTTTTATTACAAGCAGGGATTTCCATGGTTACCTCACGTTGGGATACCTGGAGGTCATTTTGTTTGGAGAGATTGAAGAACCATTTTGTGGTCAGGAGCCTGGTGGGTTGTATGTTGTTCTGGTCGCTGTTACTGACTGCTTTGCTTACTGTTCTTATTGTTCTGGTTGTACTGATCACTGTTACCTACTGCTGCTTACTGCTTTGCTTACTGTTCTTATTGTTCTGGCCACTGCTTTGCTTGTTGTTCTTGTTGTTCTGATCACTCTTAGGCAAATCGGAAAGCATGTAAGGCAGTAAGACCACTTTGGGCTTGCTGTCAAGGGACCATGCGGCTGGGGGCAGGGAAACAACCTGATAAGTGGATGAGGATAAACAATGGACTACATCAGAAAGCAAAGACTGCCTTTTAAGGAACAAAAGAGCGAGGCCTGGCGTCCAGGTGTGAGGGAGTGGTTATGTAATTCAAGAGACCTTAAAAAGGCTTGCCCCCTCCCAGGCAGGTGTGTTCGAACCAGGTCACAAGTTCGATGCACCCAGCACTGTTAATAAAGTTCTTTGTTTCACTTTATTTGGCCGTCTCTGAAATTTTAATTAGAGATATTTCTCACAAAGTGAACCCAGTTAATGTACCCACTATACCAAAAACTAAGATTCTTGTTCTGGATATTACTGATGATACTAAGACCACAGGGTAATCTTTATATTCTCCATGATGTCGATAATTCCCTTTATTAATGAATGCTTGATAACAAATATTTTAGCCAAGTTGTAGATGAATACAAAACAAAGGATCACCCTTAGTTAGGACCATTGACTGAATTTGACAGTAGAGGTAATTGGGTAGGATGAAGCACTATAAGAGCAGAAGCAAGTCCAGTTGGCTAGTCAAGAGAGACAGGCATGTGTGACATATGGCAATGTCTGAGAGCTTTGAAAACTCCTGAATAGATGTCACCCCCAGCAGGAACTTACAGCCCCTAAGCAGCTCAAAGTCAATATAAACTGTAAAGGAAAAAAGGCCATAACTTCACCACTCAGGAAACAGTAATGCACAGACCACTAATCCAATTGATTACTCTGGGACCACATCATCACATGACAGCAGTCACTGTGGAAATGTGATTTTCAAACATAGCCTTATGCTTTGTTAGCTGCAAATGTGCCAGTGCACTGGGAAAGAAAAAGGAACTACAACTCTAGTGCACATATATACCATCGCTTATCTCAGTGATAGCAGCTGTTTCCACAACAGCAGCAGCGGGTTACCATTGATCCATCTGGGCTCTACAGAATACCAGTCATCCTGTTAGTGTTGAGTATTTCCCTGGAAGGAAGCTGTGAGGGTCTAGCAGTGCAATGGTGCTGCTGCAGCTGCTGCTGCTGCCACCTCCATGTCTTTGCATTGGCAACTGCAGCAGCGTCACAGGGAAATACCCTTGGCAGGCTAACCTTGCCTTTGGATGCCCTCCACTCTTTAGCAAATAAAGGCTTCTGTCCATAATAATTTCAAATGTAGTTGGTTGCCAGGTGCCTCGTGAGGACTAACTCTGGCAAAAGCGCTTCTGCTAGCTGGTGTACTGGCTTAAAAGTAAACTGGTGGGAGAAATGGACCCAAGTCAGAGTTATAATTCACTAAAAGGATTACAATAAATTTAATGATACAGAGAAAACTGGTTTTAACCCCCAAAGACAGATGTATAACCCAGCATCCTGGACAAGAACAGAACAGTGTTTGCTAACCCCTGTGCTGAGCACCACATGGCCCCCCTGGGTGTAAAAGGAAAGGAAACCAGTTGGTCTGGGTGATGGTCGCAGTTCTGTCGAAGTAACAATCACAGTCTTGTCGAGAGTGACAGTCACAGTCCTGTTGGAGTTCTGGTCCTTCTCTGAATCTGACGAGTGGTACCAGAAGTCCTCAGGCCCCAAGATTATATACACTTAGATTCAGGTGGGAATGCCCAATACCTCCCTCAGGGCAGGGAGTTTCACAATTAGTGATTTAACTCTGTGAGTCATGGGACATTTTTGGAATCTTTGATGGTCTAGGTCACTGTAACTGCCTATTATTCCAGTCCAGTATGGCCCATTAGCAGAGATGACCTCTCAGGCTGTGTATGAAGGTGCTAATGCCTCCCTAGAGGGGAGTTATCACAGCTGAATCATTGGTCTGAAGACAAAGAAACACTCCCCTGCCTTGCAGGCTACACCCAGCTTGTAGCCTAAGGTGTCAGGTGTGCCCTGGGCAGCTGCTGCAAACAATCCCTTTACTAACAGTCCATCAGAAATGACATGGAGGGAGTAGGATACACAGTTTTGGTTATACCCACATAGTGATAAACTGGTCCTGGCCCCTGTAACTAGGACAGCTGCACACAGCTGACATGGGACTGAAGTCTGAAAATACGTTCATGGTTCATTACTGTCTTCAATACTCTGTAACATTCCAGAGAAACTTGATGTGGTTTTCATGGCAGTGGTTGCTGGTGCTCCTTCTCCCAGGCTCCTCTTGCTGAGTGCGGTAAGAAAGACAGATGCTACAGGCAGTGGTTGTTTGCCTTTCCTGCACCTCTTTTTGTAGATGATGTCAACAAGATTAAGAAATGCCAGCTCCAGTTTCTTAGTGTTTATGATTTTTGAAGCAAATGCAGGAAAGTGGTGACTAGAATTTTTGTAAACATCAAATTTGAATCTTTCTCATCCAGTAAATGATGATGGTGAGTCACAAAATTCCAGTTCCAGTATCTCTCCTAAAATGACAGATAATCCAGGGTTGGATCAAAACACAGATGATTTCATTTTACAAAGCCGCTGCTGGTAGGTCTCTGAGCCAAGAAACTCACACCTCATATAAATGCCACAAGTGACAGGTATGGTATTTAAAGATTGTTGCACAATCTCGAGCCATTTTCAGCTCACTTCCTTGAACTCTGGTCATAATTTCAAAACTTTGAGTCCTCTAGCAGAAACAAGCTGACAGTGACAGAGGCTTTTTTTTCCAGTTTCATGAATGACAGCAACCAAATGCAGCTACTGCTGAGATTGGGATTCAAATAATCTCCTCAGTCTATTCTAAACCCTGGGCCTCTAGAAGAGACTTTATCCCTCCTGAGATTATTTTACTCAAATTCAAAGACAGTAATAACATGCATAGAAGGGAGTTGGAGGTGGGTAAACCTAAGACAAACTGGCAGAAGAGAGGTCTCCTTTTTTTGGAAGTCAAAAAAGAAATATCTTAAGACCTGATTCTTTTCAACATTCAACACTTAAAAAATAACTAGTGGGAATCAGGTCTTCTGAAAATTCCTTCTCTTTCTCAGTGCCTCTGAAATTTTAGTGCTTTCTATGTACTTCCAAAATAGTCTGAAAATGCTCATTTCGATATCTAAAGTCAGGAATCAAGCAAAGGGATCAAACTCCTGAAGGCTTTCATCTGACACAGAAGAATAAACTACCACCATCTACTTCTACAACTATTTTTTAGCAAAAATCATAGCCCCACTGGCTATGCTATCTCACATGTGGGTAGCTGCTCCTCTCCAGTTACCTCATCTTTTGTGCTAGTGATTTCTACCATTTAGAAAGAGATAGCAGTATAGAGAACCATGAAAACTCCTTGCTGCCCTAATGAAACATTTTAAACAAACTCTCTTGTCCTTGTCTTCTCCTACGCTCCTGATCTGTGCAAGATTGTAAGCTCTTGCTTTAGGTTGGGGAGACCATTTCCTTCAAACGTTCACCTCTGTCTACATGGACTTCCCCACACAATTTTAACTCCTCATACACTTCCTTCTATAGCACAGTCACTACCTTTCAACAGAAATACCACCTGTAGGGCAAGTAACTCTTTTTGTGGATGATTTTGTTACTGAGGAGTCAGTTATTTCATTTAGGAAAGGCTTCCCTTGCCACTATCTCAAAATAGTGCTGTTCTCTCCCCCCTTGCATTCCAGAATCTCGATCTCTGACATGCAAGGAGAGAGCAGATGACATAAGCCTTTGCATTCCAGCAGGGAGAGATGGGGGAGCAGAGATAATAATAACTCAAAGGTGAAACCAGGAGGTGCCTTTGCCCCTGGAGGCCTGGTGCGTAACACAGCACTGTAAAGAACTGGTCCTTGCATATGAAATAAACCTTTTTTTTTTAATACTTCCACTACCTTGGCATTCTTGGGAAGAATACCTGCGAATATTTTACCTTACACCACCCTATATGAAAAAGCACTGAGTGCAGCACCACCTTTCTCTGCTCTGGATATCAGCACAATGCTCCTCCTTGCCTGGGCTATCATGGACAATTTCTTTCTCCTTACAGGCCTTAAATACTAAGCTTATATATAGTTATTGCAAAAAAAGGGCACAAAAATCATTAAAGGTTAACATGAGGTGCTACTAGCCCTAGGAAAATCTTTTTTTGGATAAGTAAAACATAAATGTTAAAGAGCTCTAAAAGGTAAGTTAAAAGAAAACACAAAAGGAAAAGGGAGGAAAATTAATTTCTAGAAACTTCGATCTCTCTCTAAACGAAACAGGAATGGACAGAAAAACAGAATCGGAGTATGTCCAAGCTCAAAACACAACAAAACTAATAGTAATGACTAATGAGAGTGAAATTAAAATTTAGTCATAAAATTAATTGATGAGATGCATAAGGCAGAGTGAATTAATTGTCAAAATGCATTTGTTTCAATAAAAATAAAGCTATTTGTTTGGGGGTTTCCTCATGTTCAATCTATCCTGTTCCAGATTGTAATTTATTTTTGAAAAATTCTGAGACATCTGGGAACAGAAATTGTTAACCTGTCACATTGCTGAAGTTGTTTTTGCTATTGCATTTTTATGGTGAATATAAAAATATTCTGTATATCAATTTATTATTCATACTGCTAGTTTTTAAAATACAAGGACATGACAAATTTGCCCTCATTTTTCTGTTGTCCCAGGGACCCAGATTTATTCTTTGAAGACAGACACAGTAACAAACAAGGGACAGCTATTTGCACAAAGCTTTGAATAAATAGATTCAATTAATTTATATGCCAGGGTCTCGGGTCTTGCACTGTTATCTATTCCTATTAGCTCATGGAAATACTGGTTTTCTGCCCTAGGAAAAAAGCCAGTTTTCACTTCCAACATGTTTTTACTTGTTTTGGTGTACCCAGTGAGTTTTTGGATTAGGAGACTCATCCTCCCAGACTTGTTAACCAACTCAGCTCTCTGAGACTGCAGTTCACAAGGATGCAGTAATGGTCAGTGACTCAGTGAAGATATTGCCCACCACCAGATGACTCATGTGCTTTGGAAATCAATGTAATTGTTTTCAAGTGAAAATCCCCCTTGCTGTGAAATTTAATTTTCTTTCTGTGTTCTCTGTGTATCACATTCTGGGTACAAGCATGAGAGATGTATTTTTCAGGCAGTCTAAACTGTTCTAAAACCATGCTACTACCAACGGCCTCACACTTTCCCTGGCCATGACTCTATGTTCTCATATGACGGCATAGGCTCGTGAGTTTGCCCAATTAATTAGTATGACTGAACAAAAATCCTTTTTTTTTGTGTATAAAGTTTGCTTTCAGTCATTGCACAGCTACATCAAGTTCTTTAATTGAAACAAGAGCAAGTGAGGCAACACAAGACCAAAGTGTGGTTGGGAACACCAGTATCTCCTTCCCCCCTTTTGGTGGTACCATGCCCTTAGATCGACTAGAAGTGAATAAGCCTGCTACCTCCAGTTATGATTTGTTTAGTAAAAGGTATTAAAGTTTGTTTAGCACCTGAGGTTTTGCAACTGCATCTAACATTTAAACTATGTTTAATGAGACTCAAAACCTAATGTTAAGTTAAACATTTCACTTTCACAGATTTCCCCCTCCTCACAGCAGATTTCTGCATCAAATTTAATTCCTTTTCTTCTTGTGTCGCAGAACTGCCTTTTCGTCTCTTCCACCCCTCAGATTCCTTCCATCCTGGAGTTCATCAATGAAATCACATTAGCTTTATTCTAAAATAAAGTAGTAGCATTTAACAGACTGTGGATTGAAATTCATGTGTCACATGGTTCTGGTTTTACAGTGCAAATTACCCTAGAAAATGTGGCAACTGCAAAAACTGGAAATCAAAGGCAGTTGTTAAAAGAATCTGTGCTCAGTAATATCATGATAATGTATGGAGTAAGCATACAAACAAGCTGAAAATAAAGAACTAATCTGTCCTGCAGGCCATTCATTCAGCTGCAGTGCTTGTGCCATATGTCAGAACATATGTCTTTATAAGAATATTATTTGGAGGGTAAACAGTGTTACTGCTGCTGTAATGCCAGTAAATTGTCCCCTAGACTGTTCCTGACAAATGTGTTGTTTATTCCCACCAACTCCATGTGAGGAACAGGTAGCCTTCTGGAGAGGGTCACCACCTACTGTCTGTGAAGCAGAGCCAAACAGCTGAAAGCTCTGTGCATGTCTATGCTCAGACCCATTGAGCCCCTCAGGACGATGTCTTCAAGGAGATAAAAAAGAGTTGGGAAAGGGACTCCTCTGTATGCTATCTTAAGGGAGAGAATTGGGAAAAGTCTGTCCCTGACAAAGCCATTTGTGGACATGGCAGGTGATTAATTCTGGATGAACACATACAAGATGAGAACAGTGTTACTGGGTAAAGGACGGGAGGGCAAGCAAGGAAGGTTGTTGCCGTTTAAGGGCAGGAGGCTGTTTGGGATGAGTAGTGTGAGCCATGAGTCCATCAGGACTCCCGACTGACCTCTCTAGTATTTCTCCTCATTACTGGGAGAGTATTTGATTGATGTTAAGGACTGAGCTGGCCCCATACACATCATTTTGCCTAGATGTGAGCAAAATCAGCAGCTGGTATTATTCTCTTGTATTTCCCCAGACCTCATTAATGAGGCAGCCTGAGTGCAGCCCTTTATTTCTGCTTCCCTGCCAGCTAACCCCTGGGCCGGGATAACAGCCCTTGCCTTTCCCTTGACCACACACACTGTAGTTCTCTGTAATTTTGTTTTAAGGTGTTTAGAGGCTGGTACTGTTTAATTTGCTCCCCAACCTTTTCATTTTGATTCCCGATATGGATTTTTTCTTCATGTGTCCAGCTCCTAAGAGAACACTATTCAAAATTGGAAGTATAAAAGCAGTAGGAGAACTGCAATGGGACAATGTGTTATTCTCCTGTATGCAATCTGAATAATTTGTTAGCTGCAAAGTCCAGGAGCGAGGTTCAAATTTGCAATTCTCCCTTTTTGCAGAAACCACATTTTTCGAGCCCAGGCCAGTTATTGGTTCGATGATATTGTGGGTTGCTTTTGTAGCTAGTGAATGAAGAGAAACTCCAATTGTCTTTGACTGCAGTTTAAATGACCAGATACCCTGTTACCATTTGGCTAGATACAGGGAGCTTAAGTGCCAAGTCTGAACATCCACTTGATTCATACAAACATATAGTAACCATGCAGTTATCACAGTGCTATGATATATTTCAGTTCTGTATTATACATGTTGATTTCTCCAGCATGGTCTATTATTGCCAGAAAGGGGAACTAGTGGGAGAGTAGATTTGTGTCTACTGGTGAGTGGAAAAAAGAGAAGTATGTTTCTTTTATGCCATTTTTGGTAAGTGATATTTTTTTATTTGCAGAATCTAAGAAATTACATTGGGGACAAAAAAACCAAAAAGATATCTCTTATATAGAAACATCCATAAGCATTGGTAGGGTTAACACATAGGAAGAGTAGGTATATTTACCTGCAAGGAATTACAGTATCGTTCTTACAGCTACTTGTGGAACATTTGTGTGCCAGACAAAAAATAAAGATAGTAAACAGCATCAAGGTAAACTATCCCTGAATTTATGTATCTCTGAAGCTGCTGGGTACAGTCAGGAGAGTGCTGTCTTCTGTATAGCCATTTTTATAGCTTTGAGGACATCTACCAGTGCACACACAGGTAAAAGAAGGCAATGCAAGACCAGACTCAACATTTCCTCTTTCAGGGTTAATGCTCTGTTATCTCCTGAATTAAACCAGCTTTCTATTAGTTGACTCCTTGTTTTCTGAAGGATAATTGTAGGAGAAGGAGCCATGGATGTCAGAAAATACATCAGTAGCTAAATTCCTAAGGAATAAACAAATCCCAGGTTACAATTGAGAACTTCTACTGTTCCAGTGACAACAACAACAAAAAAATCAATAAATAATGCCGATTAATGCTTTTTATAAAAATTAATGCATTTCTCACTTTTTTATATTAATAAGAAATTAATGTGTGTTTGGGATTGGAAATACTATTTAATCATTCAACCTGGAGAAGAGGAGGCTCAGAGGAGACCTCATCACTCTCTACAACTACCTGAAAGGAGGTTGTAGCCAGGTGAGGGCTGGTCTCTTCTTCCAGACAACTCTCAGCAAGACAAGAGGACATGGTCTTAAGCTGTGCCAGGGGAGGTTTAGGTTAGACATTAGAAAGAAATTCTTTACAGAAAGGGTAATCAGACATTGGAATGGGCTGCCCAGGGAGGTAGTGGATTCTCCGTCCCTGGAGATTTTTAAAAAGAGACTGGATGTGGCACTTAGTGCCATGGTCTAGTAACCGCAGCGGTGTTGGATCAAGGGTTGGACTTGATGACCTCAGGGTCCCTTCCAACCCAGCTGATTCTATGATTCTATGATTTCTGTTATAAAGACATAATAGTCATCACAAAATGTTGTTATTTGAAATAAAATTCTAAAGCTTTAGTTCTCTTTTTATCACTGCAAAAGAGCAATCTGCCAAGGCTAGGGACCTGTAATCCCAGTGGGGCATGTTTACTGCTTGTATAACCATCATGTTCCTGCTTTAAGTTCTCTGTTTTCATTTTTAATATCAAAGAATCATAGACTTTATCTGGTACAGATTTACAGTAAAAGACTTCTGCAAACATTCCTCTGAGAATAAGAATTTCTACTTTTTATTTTTGCTTTCTTTCAAATTAGCTCAGTAAGTGTCAGAGGATTATTCACACCAGACAAAAAAGTATTGCAAAGCATGACTGAACACTTACCATCTTGCACTGTCTACACTTCATACATAAAATATGAGCAAGAAGTTTTGTCCTTAGTTCAAGTAAGCTAGAAAATAAATACATATGTCAGGATGGCAAGTGCGATCCGCTCCTTGCCCATCAGGCACCTTTTGGGGAGGGGTGGGACCCTACACACGGGAGTAACAGGAGAGGTGAGAAGAGGACAGAATCACCTCTTTCAAAAGGATCAAGCTGGAAGATTGGACCAACGCATTTCATAGTTGAGCTGCGGTAGAACAGCACAGGACTTTAGCCAATGACCCTTCTGGTTAATATTTCCTACCTTTAAAAAGACTGTCCTATACTTTAGGTTCAGTTCTGAGTAAAGAAATAAATAAAATAACATATTAAAAGATCCAGAACTATGAGAATCTTGCCCTGGAAATACATGGTTCCTAAACTCAGGCTTCCATCTGCATGCCTGTAATTCAGTAAAAGTATGATCATAAAAAATTAAATGTTGTCATTTATGTTTATGTTTTAGTTAAAAAAACCATGTTTGTTGTTGTTGTTATCTATGCAGGTTGTTTTAGGTACCTTTAACAGTTTATAAGCGTTATGTAATATTTTTTTAAAACCTGGATGATGGAATGACCATATTTTGATTTCTCTGTGAATATTAATAATAACATTAGTAAAGTATCTATATAAGGAAGAACAGAAAACTTAGATACTGTGATACTGAAAATTGCTCTGAAGCAAGTAATTCCTGTCCTGTGAAACTTTTTACTTTTTGAACACATTAAGTATAGATTCTAACAATTCTTCCTTATCTCCTCAGTCACCATGGAGTTACTAAGGAAAGTCCAAAGGACAACTGGCAAGAATAAAAGCTGGACATTATGATGTCCTATTGGTAGCTGAGAGAGGTTCAACTTTATTAATGAAAGTTTTTTATCTTTGAAGAAGATAAATAACCATTTTTCTTCAGTCTTTCTCGTTCAGAAAGTGTGAATATTTTGCTATTTTGTAAGTAGTCAGCAAAATTTCTATACCTCTGTGAAATCACCTAACAAGAGATACATTTTCAAACACTTTTTTTAACATAGAGGAATATTTACCTGTTAGATCATGGTAATCTTATTTATCCCTTAGAAATGTTGACAACATGATGCATTAAATTTTGCTTCACTAACTGGTATAATTAAATATCACAGTGAGGGGGTTTAATTTGAAATGTGTCTGTGAGCTAAATTACTTGTGTATTCTCACACTGAAAGTCACACAGAAGGATTTATTCTGTATCTATTTAGTCTGAAATTAATTATATATTGAAAATACCTTGCAAGTGATTTGTCTGGGAGAGTAGGATAACATTTCTGCTTCGAGGTGAGCAATATTTTTACTTTAAAGCAGGATACAATAAGGATGTTGTTAATTTATAACAGCTAAAATCTTAATTTTAACACACAAACCCCATTATACTATTGATAAGCTGAGGTGTCAGGAAAGTAATGGACAAAACATCTTTAAAACTGTGAAAGCACATAGAGACTGTCTTTTTATCATGTTTCCTTTGCCAGCAAAGTCAGCTTGTGAAGTTTCTTTTCCTCAGTCATCTCAGCCCCATCCCTTCCATCTCCTGCAGAATGCCTTTCTTTATCAGATATGCCAGTACAACATTTTGTGGAACAATTTTTCATTGCAACATTCTCCTTTAAAAGAATCACTCCTCAAAAGGAAAACTGCTCTTTTCATGTGGGCTTTCCACCAATCCTTACCAAGAAACCCAGTTGAATTGGTACAAATGAGGCACAGCAAATGCAGTACAGGAGAAGCTAAAGCAGAAAAATTAGGAATCCCTAAAACTGGCTTTTCTGTAAAAGAAAGAAAGCCACATAACTCTAACTAGTAGATTATATTACCTTATCAATGATGGACAGAGCTAACTAGAACATTAAATGCAGTCTCTTTTCAAAGGAAATAGCTCCAATGGAGCCAACAGAGTTGAAATGGTGTGAAAATGGAAAAATTTAAAAAAATCAAGTGAACTGAACTTCTAAATGGAATCATAATCAAGATCCTTTAGATTAAATATCTCAGACTGTATGCTCAGCTGCAGCCCTGTGCAAGACAAAAAACAGGCCTCCTGAGGACTGTCATGTAAGCAGGTTGTGACCTCGTCTGCCTGTGATTCAGGATGACATCTCTCTGCCCACTGCCAACACCACCCAGCAGACTTGCACAGCTGCAAACTGGGGAACAAATGCACTGATGCTGCAGAAATATCTAGGCCCTGAAGACTCCTCTTGAAACATTGTTAGCATCTTCTAATAGACTGGGTTGTAGGACACTGAGCCTTATTTGTATTTGCGCTCCAGACTGAAACCATGCTGTCCAGTTTGCTTTCAAGTGAGTTAGGTTAATTCTGCTTGCATTTGTTGCATGCATTTATTCCCACAAGTAAATAAAATAGATTTATGAGGTTATATAGTTCATATTTTGAATATAGATTTGAGGAACTTTCTGGGACAAGACAGTTTCACAGGAGATGCTGTGGTTTTTGGTCACCATGGTCCTGCCCACTCCAGCATCCCTTTCCTATGCCATGCTTTCACCCTGCCCTCTTCATGCTGGTCCCAGTACTCATCAGCCTGCAGTGAGCTATTTCAGATGATTAACCAAGCAGAAAACCATATATTATTCTTTGTAGCTAGATTTACAGTGCTTAAAAAGAACTGAAATGAGCTCAGAGCTTCAAGTACGATACTCAGAGTTTTGTCTCAACCATTTCAGAAATCTGATTTCAAACCATCTCTTTTAGATCTGCAGAGAGCAACACACTGCCTATCCAATTTTAGTTGTTGGCAGACTGCGTTCCACAGCACTTGAAGAAACAGAGAGCAGTCGTGAATACATATTCCCTTCATAATCAAACATCCTATAATTCAACACTTAATTATCCAGTTTAAGTGAAAACTCCATCACCCATACTGCACTTTGTTTCAGCACATGATAAAATCATTAAGCATCGGAGGGCAGAGATCTCTGCAGAATATCAAAAGAAAGACAAGCACTTAATAATGATTATCTTATTTATAATTACTATTGTGACTTGTAATTTAATCTGTCCTAACTTTGTTAGTGCCATGTTGATACTGTACTGCCCTGGATAATTAATCAAGATGTCACGCAACACTAAATCAAATGTCTAGCAGACAGGAACAAGTCTGCTACATAAAGAATATTATCTCTATCAAAAAACTGTGATCTCATCAAGAAGTGACTCCATTCCAGCAGAGGAATGAAAAAAACTGTGAAAGCACTTAGAGGGAGTACTTTTGTCATGTTTATTTTGCCAGCAAAGTCAGCTTATGAAGTTGATCACGAAGAGGAGTTGATATGATCTGTAAAGTGAATGAAGGTCCTAGGACTAACCGGAGCTTATGTAATATTTATTCCTACATTTTTGCTGAGCTGTTTTGTGCCATTTTGGTACCGAGCTAAAAACATGGTTAATTTCTTAAACCTTTCGAATCTTGTCTAGGTAACAACCTTATTTGGCTTTTGGATTTTGCCTTAGAAACAGTGGCCACTGACCGCATTTACAGGTATTTTAATGTAATATTTTTAATGTTACATGACACTTGCGGAATCGCAAATTGTGTTGCCAGGTATCACCTTTTACATTATCTTATTCAATTTTTGGCCAGCAGTGTGATACTAGTCTTCTGTCAGCTCAGGGGGCTTCCTGGACAGCTGCTGGATGAAGCCCTCTGGAGCTGCTGGTTTAGAAGCTGCTATCGCTATTGATCACCCTGTTCTGAGTGACAATTTGATTAGCACATACTTATTAAACAGTATGCTTCAACAGAAACTGGTTGTTTTCTTTTTCCTAAATTCAGAATATAAACTTCACTGAATTATTGTTGAAGTCTCCACTATATCTGCCTAATGATGTGCAAATGCTATTAGTCCCTTGGGGTTTTTTTATCACTGAAAATTTCTTTTTACTGTCCTTAATCTTTCTTATATGTTTTATGTTTCATTTATATATTTTCCATCATTCTCTGCATATAACTCACAGCGTTTGGTATCAGTATACAAATTTTTCAATTTGAATAGTGTTGGTGGTCTTGTGGTTAAGATTATGATAACTTCTATGTAACCAGCGTTCCTTGATGTTGAAAGCAGGCCAGCCAAAGCATTTTTAATTAGCATGGTGGACAGAGAAGATTAAACACCAGATTATGGTTTTAGAGCATCTCATTTTTCCTGGAGAAGTATTGTTTGCCTTTTTAGGATCATAGAATCACAGAACGGCATGGGTTGGAAGGGACCTTAAAAATCACCTGGTTACAATCCCCCTGCCATGGGCAGGGACACCTTTCACTAGATCAGAGCACTCAGAGTCCCATCCAACCTGGCCTTAAACACTTCCAGGGATGAGTCATGCACAACTTCTCTGGACAACCTGCTCCAGTACCTCATCACCTCCACAGTAAAGGATTTCTTCCTATTATCTAATCTGCACCTACTCTCTTTCAGTTGAAACCATTCCCCTTGTCCTGTCACTACACGCCCTTGTAAATAGTACCTCTCCATCTTTCTTGTAGGCTCCTTTCAGGTACTTGACAGCTGCAATTAGGTCACTCCAAAGCTTCTCTTTTCCCCGGCTGAATAAACTCCATTCCCTCAGCCTTTCCTCACAGGAGAGGTGCTCCATCCCTCTAAGCATGCGCTGTTACGAAAATAAGGTTTCTGTGATCATGACAAGCATTCCTTTGTGTGCGTGTGCATGTACCTTTCCTTGTTCCATATCCCCAATAATATTTGACCATGTAGTTCAGTTTCTCCTCAGTTTGCCAGGGGTAAGATAACCCCAAATTAGCATAAAGTAATGAGAATTCAACAGCCAAGGTAAACCAGAAAATCTAACTGTAGGGGTGATTGCCATCATAATCTCCTGTCCCAGAAGACCAGTATGGCATTATACTTGCCACAGGTGCGAGTAATGCTGCAGGTACTATTCGTGCATTGTCAGGCAGAGATCTGTGACAAACCATGCTTCCTCATTTCCTGTTGTCATGCATGAAATCTACATATTTTGTTCAAAAATTACTTCTCCTACTTGATCATAATTGCTTTCAATGTTGTGAATTGGCCAGGAAAAGCAATGAGAATTTGTTTGACCCCCTGCCATGTTTATCACAAATGTGCTTATTTAAACCCTAGCAACTTAGTTATGAAGCTAAGCCAACACATGCGTGCAATGAACACTTTCGTAAAATAAGCCAGATGAATCACCCTCAAGAGATGCCTTTCTCTCTGCTAAATGCTAAGGGCACTTAGCTAGCTTAGACCAGACACCTAACTTTTAGTTAGCTGAAATTAGTAAGGCAAATCTGGGCAAAAGGCCTTGTCTGCGTCACTGCAACACCCATTGTATGTGCTTATTTCAGCTTAATGACAAAACTGTCAGAGTCCTAAGAGAGGTTAATGTCTTGCCTATGGTCCTTTTCCCACTCTACTAACATCAGGTTTATTAGTTTAATAATTGTTAAACTTAGGCTAGAACCTAATTGCATGATTTATGAAATGCAATGCTAGCATCTTTGTACATATATATCTCCACATAGATATAGAAAGAAACATATATACGTAAATATATAAATATATATGTATGCATGTAGGAGAGCAGTCATTCAGAACTGGGTTTGTAGTGATACTGAGTCATCTGTGTTATGTCCAAACAAAAAAGATATTTCTTTCTGTAAACCCAGGAGACCAAATATTATAGTTTCTAATTACATAAAATGGGCAGCCTGTGGAATATTTGCCTTCTAGGGTTACTTTTGGGTTTCCTGTTGAAAAATATAATGTATTAGAGCACTAAGAAGATTTATGGATACATTTTCATTGATTAGCATGTGCGGTACCAAGAATTCATTGGATGTCTAAGGAAAAATTATTGCTACTGTTATATATTTTGCTGTGATTTGTTCCTCTATGTTACCCAGAGATTATTATTATTTGAAACAGCACATTGGCAAGCAAACAACTTATCTTCTAATTATTTGCTTATACAAGCAATTAATACTGCAAACTCTTAAGTCTTATAAATTTAACTCTTAAGTAAAATGTCTAATTAATATTTTTGCTGTCTGTGTGATACAATATTTTTTACAAGAAAGAAGAAAGTAAAGTTTCATAAAAATAATTTAAAGCATTTTAATTCCTACTTAATATGCAATTTGATAAGAATTTGCTATCATGGCCAAGGCAGGATTCAGTGAAAGACTTCCTAAGGTGGAAAAATGAGTCAATGACCTTGTCCAAAATTTAAAAAATATTGCTCTACTTAATGTTTCTTCCCCAAAATCTGCCACACAAAACTTGCACCTAGTCCAGTGTCTTCAAAGAAACCAATAAGATTTTATCTAAAAATGGAACAAAAAATTGAAATTAGAAGAAATATATAAGTTGCAAAGAACAGTCAACATTCAATTTTTCAAAGGGTTTTTTTTATGCCGGTTTAATTAGCATTTTGTTTATTCCATGATGTCTGAAAGTCCCCATCCTTTTAATGTGGTGCTGACTAATGTAATTGAATGCACTCATTAGCCACAGCCGAAACCAATATTTCATTTGCACTGAAGGCACTTGACATTATCCCAACAGTATCTTAATGTGTATGCCAATATAATTTACCTCTGCTTTACAATCTCTTTTACTCTGCTGAAGTGGTATAAAATGATCTAATATATATGAAAATTTGTTGCTACCTAGTCTCAGCTATCTTGTAGGAAAGAGTACTTACTGAAGGTAAGTAGTTTTATTTTAAAATTTCATATGTTTTTATTAGTCATAAATATCTTCATGAAAATAAAGAGGATATCTAATTTATTCTTTAAATTGTACATAGACCATTACTGACTGTTTAAAAGTACAAACCTTCTGCCCCTTCCCTCCTACGTGGCTCAATGACATTCATTTACTTTTGCTAGGTTGTTTTTCCACTGGGTTGGCAAGTTGAGTGGGCTCCCTCAGCAATCAGACAAGTATCAGCATTTGTGTAAGCAAGTTATTTCATGTTGTTTTCTTTTCTAGTCTCTTACTTCTACTGCCCTGACCAAGAAGACCAGAACTGCACCCTCAAGATTTGGGCAAACCATGGATCCAAACAATGCCTTGTGCCCTTTGTTTTGCTATCTGTTCTCTGCCTGAGAATTACTAACACTTGATTTGCCTTTTTGTTCCCTGTCAAACACTGAGCAGACCTTTTCTTGAACTTATCATACACCCAAAAAATCAGTACTCAACTCAGAATCCACTGGTTAGCCTTTGGATTTGGGATGGTTGTTTTTTCTTTCTCATGTACTTCACAAGTATCCACAATGAATTCTGAGCCATTTTATTGCCCTTTGATTTAGTTGTCTAAAGTTCTCAAATTGTTCCTTTTTTCATAATTCTTTCTTATTTAACGGCATATGATGAGTTCATATTGACCCCAAGGTTCTAACATTTTAAATAGGATTTCAGTGAATTTCATTGTATTTTAGCATCCGTCAACCAATGTAATGGTTATCTAAGTCAACAGGAGTTATACCTGCTCCAGTACAGTAGCAAAACAATCTCAGTTCTCTCTTTTGATGACACAACTAACCACAAAAAAATGAAGCCCAGGTAGGCAACACCAAGACCAGAAGTGTTTGTATTGCATTACCTTTCTGTAGTGAAATATTACATAAGGGAATCCAAGGGCTGTTGATTCATGTAAGACTTCTCACATACTACACAATTAACACTGATGAATGTGGGAGTGCTTTTGACTTTACAGACCTTTGCAGAACTCCCTGTTTGTCATAGGCTTACTTGCTCTAAAAAAGCAAGAAGGAGTTTTTCCTTCTCCTGCCCCACTGTAAAAGAAAGATATTGAATGGGGGAGGGTGGTTTGCCTAGGATGATTCACGCACACAAAGAACTGGCTGACAACCCACATTCCAGGTTGAAAGCCCTCAGAAGACTGTGAGGGGGTGTGTGGAGTTTTTTGCTTCCTCCTCAGAAACAGCAAGGCACTTCACTTTTGCCTTAACTCAGGTAAGGTGCGTGTTGGAGAGGCTCTGAGGTCGTTTTGTTCTCGGCTTGGTCATCTGGCTGTTTTCTGGTTCTGGTTTACCTTCGTTTCCTGCGCCCTGTTCTGCCCCCCCGGACCTTTCGGACTTCATCGGAGAGGTTTGGCCCACCTACAGAGGAACCTTTTGGGGAAGAAGTCACCCTATCTCTCCTCTGCTCCCATGTTTGGCAGTGGGTTGTGCACACTGAAGAATGGGGGGGTGAATCCCGGTCATAGCCAGTCTCAGACAGTGTGAGTTTTCCTGGGACGAACCCCAGTTTTCCCCTTTTCCCCTTCCCCTTCTTGGTGTGTGTGTGGGAATCGCCATTTTCGGCTTCTCCTGCACGCTGGGGCCTCGCGCAGCGACCGCCAGAGCCCAACAGTGCCCTCTGCTGACCGTGGTTAGAATTGTGCCAAAAGGCAGAAAGTACTGAACTGTTTCCTTTTGAAGGGGATTTTTTTTTTTAGGTGCAGGATTATTTTTTAGTTGTTTTTTGTGTTGTCTTGTTGTTCTGCTGATACACATGTATCCTTTAATAAAGAGCTGTAATTTTTTTTTCTCCATACTTCCTCAGTTGGAGCCTCTTACTTTCAGATTTACAATTGCTTAGAGAGAGGAGCTGGGTCTACCTCATAACTCATCCTCCTTAGCAAAACACTTCAGTCTCATTAAACTGAGACACTGTTATATTCTAATCATTTGGTGGGGAAAAAAAAAAAGAAAAATAGCTGGGATGGATGCTCCAGTTTGATCAGTACCTTGGAGAAAGAGTCAGCCACAGAGCAGCCCTCCTGCTATTTGCTTTCCATGTTGTGGAAACCTTAGCATTCAGGTTGTATGTGAAACATGGATCACTCAAGTACAAAATCACTATAAAATAAGAGGAAGAAAAAGGTGGATTTCAGCAGGTCAGTAAAAGTTGCATTGTTACCATTTAATGTTCTGCCTGATTCTGAACAAATAACATTTGCCTTGATTGATATGGAGATCCCCTTTCCCAGAGAAAACATTTTACATTTCAGTGTTTCTGAGATTAAAGCTTGAAAAATGTTTTGCATATTCTGAAGATCTTTGATTTTTCCAGCTCTGAATTAGTGTAATATATTATTTCTTCTCACAACTCTGTCTTGATCTTCGAACAATTGCGGTACTCTGATGAAAGCAACTAAATATTTATCTTAGAACTAACAACATGATCAGAATAAAAAACCAGCATTGTCATTTTTGAATATAAAAACATTTCTTTCTGAGAAGTCAGTGAAATCCACCTCCCTGGAATGAATGCCAATTTCATTTGGCTGTGACTGTGATTTTTCAATGTTTACCACCTATTTGACATATGTATAGCATCCTATTGTTAGCATGGAGTCTCCTCATAGGGAAGATCTGTTATTTCTTTTCCTTGGCATACAGAGTTATATATATATAAATTCAGAAGACCTCAAAGAACTGTCACATGTAACTATGTTGGACAACAGCGGCAGGCAATGTAAACTTGTTAGGATTTTTTTTCAAATTATTACACAGTGATGACTGAAATTTTCTTGCCTGTCTGTGTGTTGTTTATTTTTCAAAAGATATCAGTTACCTTTTAATTTGGCTACTTTTTATACTATTTTTCTGTATAAGGTTGAGCAGAAACTTGATAAGATTTATCATATAAATGAAAAATAAAAAAATATTTATGCTGGAGTAGAAACAATATTTTGATGATTTTTCATTTAGTCTCAGTCATAAAAAATTGTATCCAAGAAATAGGTCTATTTCCCCCCCACATACACACTATCATTAATAGTAATTATCTTGATTAATGGAGGGCAAGAAAGAGGAGTAAGAACTGAAAGGAAAATTTCAATTGAAGAGGCCTCAGGTTCTCACAGAAGAAAGGGAGAACTTAATTAGCTAGGAGAGAAACAGATTTATTGTGAAAAAAAAAGAATCAATTTAATAATATGATTATTTTTCTCTTAGGTAGTTAGAAGTTCACAAATTAAAAAAAAAATTCTAAGTAATATATAATTCTCAGATTCTCAAATTATGCAAACTTGAATTTCCCAAAGTTGTCCTTTCATTCTTAATGCCTTTATATACATCTTGTTGATCTGAAGCAAAGAAATATAGGAAAATATACTAATTAGTGTTTTTTCCCTGACTTTTAATAAATAAATAGAAGAAAAAGTAGTTAAGAATACTGTTTTTTGTTTCAAATGCAGCCATGAAATGTAACATTATTGGAATTTTGTACAAGGCAACGATTTAAGTAAGCTGACTCAATAAGGTACTTGAGAAACACTACTTTAAAGCATTGACTACTGGAAGATGAAAACAGAAGATCAGCAAAAGGACACAATAAATGAAAATTAAATTACGTATTTAGTACCAAGAGTAGTAAAAGTTAAGTTGTTGCCTCCAGACAGTTTTTGTTTTAACTTCCAGATGTTGATAAGAGCTGTGCTCTTCGTTGCTCTCTAGTAGTCTAAACAAATGGAAAAATATTAAAATTTATTTTTCGTTTATTCCTTTCTCAGTGTTTCATAGTAGGGCCATTTACCATGTCCAGAGTAAAAGGAGCTCAGGATATACCTGGTAAAATTTTAAGAAGTTCTTGTCCTCCCAGCTCATTCATTGAATGCACAGGTCTCGTGCAATATTGTGACAGAGGAAGAAAATGCATGGAAGGAAGTTCTCATACCACAAAGTGCTTTTGGGACGTAAAAAATCTGCTTCTGATAACTTTTCTAATGCAGATGGCAAACTTGCAGGGCTCTGGATGCTCTGGATTCCGGTTATGCACAGGATGAGTAGCCCCTCAGTTGTCTCTGAGCTGCACTGCTGTCCTGGTTCCAGCTAGGACAGGGTTAATTTTCGCAATAGCCAGGAGGGAGCATGGTTAGAACTTGGAGGTTATTCTGTACCACCTCACTTCACTTTTTGGGGATGGGGGAAGGGGTCCCTTCCAGGTTGCTTGGGTGGTATAGTGGTGAGCAGATGAATTGCTCACCTCTCTTGTACACTTCTGTTAATAATATTGATGTTATTACTGTTAGTTTCTTATCTAATTGCTGTTTCAAGTAAATCATTCTTATCTCAACCTGAGATCTTTACCTCTTTTGCCTCCAGTTCTCCTCTCCAACCCACTGCATGGGAAGGAGAGGGGAGAATGAGTGAGGGGTACATGGTTTGGAGTGGTTTCGGTGGGAACACTAAACTGGAAAATATCATTCCTAAACCATGACAACTGCTCAACATTGGTATATACTTGCAGGTCTGCTGATGTATGCCAGCCTGGGGTTAATTTTCGTTAATTTCCTTTACCTATTATAAAAAATTTGAGATAATTCATCTTTGTGATAAACCAGAGCTTGAGGGGCAGTGTAACAAAATAAGACAACCTGAGAGCAATGCCAAAACATGAGTAGGGATTTCTGTAACACTGCCACAAAACAGGCTACACAAAAGAAGGTACAGATTCACTTCTTGTAACTGAAAGTCTCACTGGTTTGCTATGAGAAAAACACAACCAGTTAAATAAAAGAATTGAGTTGTTATACCTTGAATTCACCCTGTAGGCTTGATCACTATTTTTTTCCTAGTGTTCTCGCATGTATAGAAAATAAAATAAATTATTCCACTTCCAGGTGTTTTATGAGCCTAAGATGTTAATGTTGGGGTTTTTTTGGCTTCAGATCAGATTGCACACATGCACACATGTGCAGACATTATGCTAAATTAAGTTTGAAGGTGATTTTTTAGTCTTCAGAGTCTTCAGACTGTCACTGAACTTAGTGTTATAGTAGGTCTTACTCGGTGTGCTACACTTATTAGAGGATGTCAGGGAACAAATGTCAGGACTAGATCCTTGTTACACATGTCTCTTGCTCCCTGGCTCTGCTTTGTAATGTTCCGGGCAGAAAAACCTGGAAGAAATTTTGGAGATACAGTTTACTGCATCAAGCTCTTACCCAGAGAATAATGGATGTGGTTGCACTGTTCACTACTATCGTGGCAGCCCATGCACCTCCAAGCACTGGCAGGTGCCTTTAGCTGCAGCACATGCAGTGCACAGCCTGCTATAAAATTTCTACCGGTGAGACACTAGGTAATCCTCTGATGCTCTGAAATACTTTGAACTGAAGAGAAAAAAAGAAATGAGAAAGTAAAAGCAAAAGGATGGTATTGAGAAATAACATACTGAAAGAGATTATAAGATACATTTTCAAGGAACTTCTAGAGCATTCTAAATATATGTTTTAGGTTTAAGTTGGATGTATTAGAGTTTTCTTGCTTTCTGTTCAGTAAGTTTAACTAAGGTTGCTCCACTCCTAGTACTTCTAGCAGGGACACAACTACATTTTTTCCATAATAAAATGTTGCTATTTTATCCAAAACACAGATTTATTTATCTAAAATGAACATGAACAATTAAGTAACAGAACTGTTAAGCAGTGGTTGAAATGTCAACATTTCTTTTAACTCAAATGGCAGCTGTGTCCCACCAGCTTTATTTTAAATGTTAACCAGCAGCTACTACAGCCTTTAAGTGCCATGTTTCTTTGCTTACACACACTAATGATCAGGTTCCATTTCAAGGTACCTGGTTCTACTTTCTGCTTTTGGTTGGACAGGCACTGCATTTTTAGTGATCTGGTCTTCACTATTGTGAAGTACTGGCAAGAGAGAAGTCTATATCCAAATCAAACCAAATGCAGTTAACTCAAGAGGGAGACAGCTATCTTTGTAAGCTGCACTGACAAGAATTTAGACAGTGAAGTCAGTACTGTGACTAACATAGAAATTTTCATATAAAAGTATGTTTTCTAATCTAATCTTAAATCTAAATTATGCTCTATTTCATTCAAGAATGAGTTTCAGATAAGTGAGATTAAAACAATCTCTTCAAACGACTGGTTTCAGGAACAAAAGAAAATAGAAGGGGGTTAAAACAACAAGAGGAGCCCATGCAGTTAGAATGTTTTTAATAATGCCAAATGCCAAGGAAAAACAGCCCCAAGCAACAGAAAATAAATCTCAGCTTGATCTCTCTTTGGAAAGGGTGAGGTTGCACAGTTCAGGGCTCACAGCCACCGGGCTGGGCACAAGAAATCCTGAGAAGTCGTCATGGTCTCAAATGTTTAATTTTTTACCCATCAAAAGATAAAGTGGGTTGTCCATTTGTTCTTAAATTACCTGATGACAGCAATAACAGCAAACCCAGCTTAGTTTTAACATCAAAGACATTTTTTATGTACTGAAGAGAATGTGTGTGCCTGGCCATATGCTCAGCAATGTGCAAAGACCAAAGAAAGACCATCTCTCAGTCAGGAAATTACTGTCTTCAAACACAGCTGGGATAGGAGATGCGTAGGGTTACTGACTTAGGAAAATGTTGCTTCAAAAACACATCCATGTCTGTCTTCTTACTTTTGTGAGGCTCTTAAAACCACATTGCAGGTGCTATTTTTCATCATTGTGTGAAAACTCAAACATAAGATTTTATAAGACTATCAGCAGCCGTCACAGAAATATGCTTATTATTGTTTGTCCAGAGTTAATTTCATCTGGGAAGGTTTGCTGGAAGTAGAGTCAAAGATGTCATAATGGATTCTTTGTGGAAATAAAATGCTGTTTTTCTTCAAATGCATCTTTCTTTGGGGAACTGGCATGCTTCTGCAAAGCTTACCAACTTTATTCTGTCTACTATGGAGGGTTATTCAGTCAAAAACTCTGGGTGATATATACAAAATGAATCTTATGAAATCCCAAAGTTATCTGACTTTGCTACTGCAAATGCTTTGGGGTACCATCCTTCCTTTTGAATATATTCAGTCTTCAAAAAGTGGTAGAAAAATATGCAGTGCAATAGTCAGGAATTAAATAGGTGTGACAAGAGCATTTTCATTATGTTTCTAATTAGAGAAGCTGCTATTATCTCCCGTTGAGGTCCATTGGTATTTTGATTGATTTTTGTCTGTGCACAGATCCTCATCCCTTCAAAAGCAATGAGTTTTTTCTGTATCACAGAAAACACTGCGGCATAAAATCTTTTGCCTTTCATTATCCTTTAGCATTACTTATGCCTGTCAGGTTTCTAAATGTAATGACCAGTTTTTTGGGAACAAAGGCACTGAAGAAATTTGTCATTTTCTGTCTAATGCAGGGTTTACTCCTAAAAGTAGATTTTTTGAAAAGCAAGAACCTGGTGGGGATGCTAATTTTAATACCCTTTTATCTTTTTAATTTTAAGATAAATTTACATAATTAAACTCTGAAAACTGAGAGTCCTTTTTGCTGTGTGTCATAAAAGATATCTATTACAAAACCTTAATTTTTGGCATGTTTTAAAGATTTGAAAAGATACAATAGCATAAAGTGCACCAGATTATGAAAATACATATTATAAAAGCTACCAAGGTCATCATTAATAAAAGTCTTATTGTTGAATCTGTTAAGGAATGTGGTTTAGAAAAGTTCACCTAAAATGTTGTATAAAAAAGGGTAGTTACATAGTTTTCTTTTCATTAAAAAGAAAAGAAAGAAAAAGTGAAGATTTGGGTTCTTAGGCCAAATCTGAAACTTTGTAAAGTGAATAAGAACTGTGGTGACCTTTGGATTGAATCTCTAGAGAAAAATTTTGCTTCAATGACTGTGTAAAAACACTGTCTTTTTCATGTGACTTCCCTCTCTGTGTAGTCACACATTGCTGACTGTAACAAGGGAAATAAGTTCCTTGTTTTCCTCAATGCCGAGTTACACTACGTATTTATGAGCATATTCATGTGTTTACTGAGAGAATAAGAGTTTCCAAAGTTCTAATATTGATAAATCAAAAAGAGAGGGTTTAAAACATTGATACAGAATTTAAGTGAATTCAGATGACATGAGATTAATGGAAGAAGACAGAGAGAAACAGCTCTACTGTCTTTTCCTTGTAGCAATTTTTTAGAAATGAACTTTATATAAAACTGTATTTCACTTTGATGAAAAGGGGACATAGTTTTTAACATTTCATTTTCTAAGCCAGAGGCTTAGTGGAAAATTTATGTTGCACTACTGGAAAAATAAAGTATACTGTTACATAGATAGATATTTCTTATCCTTCACACTCTGTATCCCTACAGAAGAATAAAGCTGAGAAGTCCTCTGTGTTAAATGTGCTCTGGCAAAACTGAGTGACACCTAAAGATTCTGCCATTCTATTTCAAAGACACAGAAAAGGATGTTTGGATATGTCAGAGATTGAAAGAAACTCTTTTATTGCAAGTGCAGTGTCTATCTGAGGCACTCTGGCATCCAGTCTCTAAAGGAGGTGAGATTTACCAGGATTTTTGTATCTACAGAAAAACCTGTGTCCAGCCTGAGTTGTCCAGGTCTCACTATGTTGTTCAAACAAGTTATTTTTTTCCCTCAATAAAAAACCCAGATCTTCTCCTTCATTAAAAAGAAAAATAAAAATTAAAGTTTGACATGCTCTTAGCAAGGCAGACTATGACAAAGATTGTTGGGTTTTCTTTCCTCAGTTGTACTGTGTTCTTTCTTCCCTGGTACTTTCTCTGTGGCAAAACTAGATGATAAAAGACCTGCTTATAAACCTACAGATGTCACCAAAAAAGTGTCTGATTAGTATTTTTTGAGGTTACAATTATAGTTGGAACCACCTGAACCTGTAGGACATACTGTATCACAGTCTGAGGTAGCATGTTTCAATGCTAAAAAAGGATAAGGGCTGTACCCAGAGGTAAGAACGCTACAAGAAATGATGGGCATATTAGATGAGTTGGGGTAAAGTAGGTCATCTTTCAGACTCCCACTTCATTATCTATGTTTTTCTATAGAAGAATGCACTGACTATATAATTTAAGAATAACACTGCCCATTCCTTACAGTGACCTGTCCAGGAAATTATTTCTGCACTGTACATCCTGGTTCTTGACAGCTGTGGTACCATGAGCTAAGGAAGCATCATCCTCCTTCTGCACTCCTCTAGAAAGGCAAAGCACTGCAATAACAGGAACTTTAATCAAACACTTAAATGATTATAGAGAATATTGAGGTTTTTATTGTTTGCCTATTTAAAATATTTTTTTTAATGAAGATGAGAAAATATTTGAAATATGCAATAAGACATGAATAAAATGGAAGGTCTTCTTGGCTGTAGGAACACAATGTAAGAACTAAAAATTATCTGGGATTTGCATGTCTGAGCAACTTCCTCTAGCCAGTGAAAGTATTCACAAATCGATTTTCATTCTCTCCCTGCAGCTCCTGGATAAGATTATTTGTAAGATTGTTTTTGTAAGATTATTTTTGAATGTGTAATACTTAGCTCTTGTCTTTGCTATCCCTCCTCTTTTTCATGTAGCTCTAAATTCTACTTTCTTCCCGTTACATTCTGAAATTTGACGTGTTGTTTGCAGCTTCTTATCATTGTTTATTTTGATTTTTTCCCCTACTTTTGGAAAGAGTCTTTTTTCCTTATACTCTTTATTTATTTGTCTGGATTGTTCAGCAGTGGATAATTTTATTATAAGAACAAGCAGTAAGGCTGACGGTTTCCTCCGGGAGTGTGTTAGAAAAGCAAAGACTGGTTTATACTTGAATATGATTACAATTTTTACTTTAACAAGTTTTGTCAGTAAAGACACGAACACACAAAATTAAAATTCTGTGATACTAAAAATCTTTGCAAGTAGTGCACATGTATAACTTTATAGTGAATTGCAGCACTTTGACATTGCTCATTTCACATCCTCTACACTTAAGTTCAAAACACTGTTCTCAGATTATTTTGTTGCAGTTTCTTATAGGCAGAAAAATGTAGACATTTGGTTTTCAAATAAAAACTTCTTTGATTAGATTTTAATAGAAAATAAGGAAAACATCACAAGTAGAATATATACTTTTTTTCAAATAACCTATCCCTGCTCTAAAAAGGGGAAATTCATATAATATTACAGAAAAAGTAGTTAGCAGTGGGACAAAAATAACTAATTAAGACATACAATAGAGCTCGCAAAATAATTTTTAAAGAACAACAACTATGCATGATATAAAAAAGCCATGAGAGCTTCCATTTCATATATTCCAGGGCACATTTTTTTTTTTAATTTTTTTTGTAATTGCCTTTATTTAAGCCATGATAAATATATTTCGCGATGCAAACCAACTTTGCACAAGCACTATTACTTTGTAATAGGAGGTTTTATATTTTATGATGCTGAGAAAGTGATTTCTGAAATCATGTAACTGCTTCTACTAACATTCCCCAAATTTATATCATGGTTGTATATGAAGACAAATAAACTGCCCTGAAGTATCACACAGAGTGCAGTAGTTTTTGAATTGGTGTGGAATTTTTTGAGAGTTTCTACTAGGATATGCCCCACGATGGTATCATGTAAAGAGACTGTAAAGCATTTAAGAAGCTATATATTCTTCCCTCATGTCTTTTGATGTATTTCTACACAAACTGAAAGTTGGTCATAGAATTTTAGTAGAATTCTAACGAACCAGACTGAGAGAAAACTTGCATGGCTGACTCTCCTATGCTATAAACCAATTTTTTGTTAATACAGGATGATTTAAATTATGCAGTTGGCCTCAGTGTAAGACAGGGATACACAAAACAAATCTGTGAGTTGCTGGCCATATGCTTTTTATTGTTCTGCGACATAAAACAATCACATCTAGGACTATAAATGCAATTCTTGCTTTAAAACAATTTTAATGTTAATTCTTTGGGTTTATTTTAATGGAGCTGTAACTGCACACAGTGTTGTTCATAGTGAAGACCTGAAAGCTATCTGACTGATCTCACGATCCGGCTCATGTCGCTGCTGCCTTTGGGAGAGGATTTTAAGTGCCCCGCTTGAAACAGCAAATCGGAGGACAATCCAAGTATAACTATATGGTCAAAACCCCTACATTTAGTTTGGACTGTATTCTGCCAACTGCAGTTGTATTTCATATGAAACCAAGAAACACTAAAGTTCCATGCTCTTTTCACAAAATGCCATGTCTGTCACCCAGCACTTTGCAAATGTTTCACGAAGTCCACGAGTGATATTTGAAAAACAGCTGTCATTAAGGGAGCTGTTTATTTCAACAACGCTGCTGTGTTTAAACATAAAAAGGATAGTATTTCTATAGATTTTGAGAATATAACAATTAAAACTAACTCCCTTCAGATTTCTGTGAAGTCAAACCAGATAAAATTAACTACTTACGAAAACAATCTCGTGTTCTAAAACCAATTGAAAATGTTGATTATGAACACTATGATTTAATTATCATAAGAATTAATAAAAGAATACAATAATCCTATCATAAGAAACTACTCTGGTTTGAAGATATCTGAAGATAAAGCCCTTTTTTTCTCTGAAGTCATAGATAAACTAATTTATTTTATTTACTGTTAGGCACAACAATGCATGTAGATATTATATTCATGTATTCTACCCTGAATCTGCACTGGCAGCAACAAAAATATTGTAAGAAACTGTTGCACAGTATAAATATAGAAACTCTGCTGTGGTGGGAAGGAATGTTATAAAAACATTAATAAATATAAACTTAAACATACAGACAAACACAATCATAAAAATATATGAAATATTGTAATTCAGATATATTTATATTATTTTAATGTATGCGTTGTAAATGTATTTATACTATACAGTACATAAATGATTTGAAATAAGCCTTTATTGTTCTGAAATATATAGGTATAAATTACATTGCAGGTCAAAACTGGTGAGTACCTGAGGGCTATATTTGAAATCTGGATATTCATAGATTTACTGACAACCCAATTAAATTTTGTTGTTCTGTGTGAAAATTTATTTGTAAGGGTTCAGCGGACCCAACGAAGGAATTAATAAGGCATGTTATTAAAATGCTCTTCCCTGTTTTCCAGTACTCCTTTTGAAACTTTATGTATAATATTCTGATAGGTCTGAGTTCTGTAGCAGGTAAAATCAGTGAACGGTTCTGCAAAATGAGAAATTCAGAAAAGTATTTAAATGCTTGCTTCAGCTCTAGTTATGGAATCAATCTTAGGACACATCAGAAACTTCTTAATGGAAGATAAGGTTGAAGAAAAGAGGTAAGATGAACACTGATATAATCCAAAAAGTAAGAAAGATGAGAAATGGAGGAAGTATGTTATTGATTATGAATTTACAGATGGATCTGAGTCATGAAGCATGAATTCAAATCTCTTTGGAAGTGAGATTTTAGTTTAATTTTCCACTAAGTCTAATAATAACAACAAAGTCATGCATAACTTCCCAGAAAAATATCACAACTCTGAGGTAATAAGGAAATTCTGTCAGAGAGAAATTTGCCTTCCACCAAACAGCTAAGTAAACAAAAGAGAAGAGAAGCATTAGAAGTACTTTCCTCCTACATACTCCTACATCATATGAAAAGTTCCTATTTACTTATTCTGCATCATATTATGACCATTGTCATGCAGAATGGGTTTCCCACAACAATCAGTTAGTCTTTATAATGCTTGTGTGAGATTTCGTTGCGAAGTTCACATGTTCCTACGAACAGGCACTGCACTAAGAGGTTCTTAATATGAAAAAAGAAAGCTTTTTCTTTCAACATGGTTGGTTAGGGTTATGTAGCAATGTTTCTTGATGAGACAGCAATGCAATTCCTACAAAGTAGATAACAAAATTTTCACCCTGCAAAATTCTCCAGTTGTCCAGCTACTAGTGATTTGTGGTCTGTTCTCAACTAACTCAAGGAGAAACAATTTTTCCTCTCTACATGTTAGGATAGGGAAAATACTCTAAACCAGGTCTTTAACATTTAATCAGGTTTTCTCTTACAGTGTCTTATAAGATTTTATATATGAAAAAGGTAGGAATACAGAGTGAGTGTGTCCTAGTTAGAACAGCTGGGACCGATTCATCACTGGATGGGTGTATCCCAAAACTGTGTATTCTATAGCCCTCCATGCCATTTCCCAGAAACTGTTGTCAGTAGAGGCCTGCGAGGTGAGGGGATGTTCCTGTCCTCATGCCCTTTTGTGGAATTCCCTGACTGAGCACCCTTACACCCTTTTATGGAATTCCCTACTCTGAGAGAAGGATTGAGCATCCTTTTATGGAATTCCCCGCTCTGAGGGAGGGACTAAGCATTCCTGCCTGAACTGGAGAATATATAAACCTGGAGTTTCAGAACCTTACCACCACTCGTGGGATCCAGAGGAGGACTGCAGCTCACCGCTCTCAGCCAGACTGCAGCTCACCGCTCTCAGCCGGACTGAGACCACCATCCTCAGCTGGACTGCAATCACCGCCTTTGGCCGGACTGCAGCAGCTCTCCCACGGCCAGGTTTTTTCCCTCTCCCTTTGCTATGGGCTCAGGGGGAGCCCAGGTAGCACCGTTTTGTTTGTGCTCCGTGGTGCTGGGTTGTACTTTTGGCCTTTGTGGGTTAGGGCCTGTTGCTTGTCTGTGTGGTCGTACTTATTGTATTATTTTATTAAATTGTTATTCTGACTTGTAATCTCTCTTTGAGTTGGTTTGGTTTCCCCTGCTGGTTAACTTTTAAACCAGCACAGAGTGCAAAACTCAGAAGCGGGAAATGCTGCAATCCCACTGATGAACAGGATCAAGTGGATACTTATGAACAGAAGGAAATATTATGTACAGTCTTCTGCATTTAAGCAGGAGCAATCATCTGCACAAAAACACAGTGGTGAACAACTGTTTTGTGGAAGAGGGGTGGGAGATTCTAGTACCTTGCAAGCTGAATGTGCATCAGTATAATCATGTCCCTCCACGATCATACTGCCAAGCAGAAGTGGCAGAGCTTTAGGCCATCCAATGGACTCCTTCTGCTCTAAAACAGAGCACACCAAGAGGATGGAGTATTGTATCTAGCTGTGAGTACCACCAAAGCTATTTCAAAATGGCAGCAAAAAAGAATAATTACAGGTCCATAAGAAGATTCCACAAAAGAAGTTCAAAACACAATTGAGATTTTAGTTTTGAGCCGAAAAACTGAAGAATGTTCCATGTTTGTTAAAAAGTCTCCCCCATGTCTAAAGGGAAAAGGGAAGAAACAATGGAGTTAAATTTAGAGAACAGATAGTTAGGTTAGACACTATGAAAAATGTTATAGTGCTGATATTTTTTAGTACCAGTTCTGACTGCATAGACTGTGAGGCAAGTAGTTTTCAATAACAAGTTAGACAAAAAGACCTGAAATTACTTGAGTATAACTTAATGTTATGTTGTAATAATATAGTTCAATAGTAATTTCAAATTTCCTACTTTGACGCACACACACACACACACATATGTATATATATAAATGAGGTGGATATACTTAATAATTTAGAAACAAAAGTAGTTTTCAACAGTGCAGGTTATTCTCAGGAATCAGTTTTCCTTCTCCAAGGAGAAACAAATTTAGGCTCCACAGCCTAAAATTGCAGACAACATGGTGCAATTAGTTAAACTGCTGTAAGGTGATTTTGAAACAAAAGACAAAGCCCTCCTTCCCCCTGCCAGCTATGAACAGTTTTTGAGCAATGGGTATGTGGCTCAGCTGCTTGACAATGCAGACTGGGCAGGTTAATATGTTTTAACTGAGAAATTTTTGAGTCTGTTCCCTTGTTTGGAGAATTTGTACACAAGGACCTCATTAATCTGAGTTTGTTTGAACCAAGCTCTTCATATCCTTCTAGAAACATGACCTCTCTCTAGCAATCTCTGGGAACATACTGACCAGCATTTGCTGTAATGAGAAATCATGAAAACCCTTATTTGAGCATCACTGGAGCAAAGACGTATGCTGTACAGTGCATCATGTACAGGTATGTGAAGAATGCACAGCTGAAGAAAACCTTTCTGTGCACTGAACTGTTGATGCAGGTGCACAAGTAGAGGGGATTATTCCCAAAGGATGCCAACCTCCTCCCATGCCCATGTTTCATCTAATCAGCTCTGGTTAATTTGAGCCTCTCCATAATCTCATGAGTTTTGCTGGATGATGGCAAACCTCTTAACCAGATTTTGAGCCTGTTAGGACTTAAAGTTTATATTATTTAACTGAACGCTATACAAAATATAAATGTTTGGCTTTTCCAGGATAGTATATCAAAAGCAAAAATTTCTTTTTTGCTTCTAATTTGCACAGTGCTGATCTCAGGCACAGCAAAATTTTTGGTCAGAAAAGCTCTGCCTACAACTCTAGTAAGGCAGTACAGCTTTATAGCAATTGAGAAACTTATTCATAAAGAAGAATAACCAGATTCAGCAAACTCCTATCCCAGAAAAATGAGATGTTAAAGCACCTTAGTGTTCATCACTCCAATATTCATTTCCCTTCTAAACTGCACTTTCACAACAGGGCTTTCAGGAGATTTCTCTCCTCACAGATTAAAGATCCTCGATGTTGATTTTCATGATGCCCTCCCAAAACCAGAGCTAAGTTTTGCTTTTTTTATCTTACTGGAGTTCTTTATCATTATATTTTCCAAAGAGATAGAAAAAGGACATTTAAATCAAAAGATGAGGCTAGCAACACAACAATGGGAAGAAACTGGCTGTGACTGAATTTAGGCTAGAGATTGGAAAATACTTTCCAATCACCACGCAGTGAGATTCTAAAACATTTTCCCAGTAGGAGAAAACACATTTCCTCCTTATTCTTAAAAACAATTTCAGTAAGTTGCTGAATCTTATTGTACCAGACAATTTCACTGTCAATAGGATTTTTTGGTGTAATTTTTCTTACTCTGATTTTTCAAAAATGTGTACCCAGGAGGGATCAGGAACAGGATTAAGCAAGTTGTGAGATACATAGGAGGCTGCATGCAGAAAT
Source organism: Chiroxiphia lanceolata (assembly GCF_009829145.1). Taxonomy (NCBI): domain Eukaryota; kingdom Metazoa; phylum Chordata; class Aves; order Passeriformes; family Pipridae; genus Chiroxiphia; species Chiroxiphia lanceolata. Next base: position 61,721,884 of record NC_045637.1, on the reverse strand, counting down.
GTCACTTTATACGCCCTCTGTCATCATTGTCCCTCCAACTCCTGCTGCTCTGTGGTTTTTAGGATACCACTCAAAGGAAAATCTTTTGCACAGAACTTCTCTGTGCCACAGAGGAAGTGATGGGTTCTGCTAAATAATTAATGTTAAATAAGAACATTATTACAGACTATGTAACATTCAGATTTTTGAAACAAATTTATTTCAAAATCCAACATGGCTTTCACTCTTAGTTTATTATCAGCATCAATACTATACCATTCTTCATAAGCCATTAACATGAATTTTATAATTTTTGGTCTGAACTACCTGGATTTCAGATTTTTTTAAAAATATATTGATACTGCATATTAAAGTGAACACAGATATGTTAAGGCTAGATCACTGGATAAATATGATTATGCTCCAACAAGCCAATGGTTCTTGTCCAAATGTATTTAGAAATGGATTCTCTTAAACTCGATGATGTGATTTAAAAGTAATAATGATACAGAGGAAAACTATAATTAAATTTTTTTCACCAGCTTAATACATTTTCACACTTTCAAACTATATCATTGCTAATCTTTACAGGAAAAAACTCAGTCAATTTTTATATTATTTTTGAGTACAATAATTTTGTACATAGGAGTGATTTAAAGCAACCATTTACTTAATTTGTACTACTGTTTAAATTTCTTTGATGCCTTATTTCATTGTATTATTAAGATGTAGGTTTCCATGTTGAGCAAAATTTATGCATTTGAAGGCTAATATATATCTTAGGAAAAGAGAAATAAACTCCATTTTTGATTCTTGTGGTTCTTCAAGTAAGCGAATTCTTGGCAGAGCTGGGTAATGTAACAGAGATACTTAAAAACTAATTTAGTTTTCAGAACCAAAACTCAGAATTTCAGTATACAGTCAAAATTTTCCTTTAATTGAAAATGCAAGAAAAAAAGCACTGGTAGAGTAAGATAAATAAAGATCCCATGCTTCCTACTTTAAAAAAAAAAAATCAATAAATAGAGAGTCTTATAAAAATATCAGAAAGTAACGCACAAGATTAATTGGGAAACAACTAAGTCTTAGCAAATATTCATTCAGAGGTAAATTACAGGTCTAGTGTGCTGACACCTTAAATCGTTGGGTTATACCATGCTGGTATGGCATGGTGAGGAGAAAGAGGCAAGCAATTACAATTCATTTTACTTTAAAGCAAGTGAATCAGAGGGCATTCATACTAATTCTGTAGGTTGTTGCATTTGAAATATTTAGTTTCTCAGTGAGGAGGAAAGGCATATGGACACTGCCTGAAATTGATGTCACTGAATAAAAAAAGCTTCAGAATAAAAATCTAGTTTTCTCTGAACCTCTTAGTCAGAGGTGGGAAGATGAATTATGAAGAGAATTAAGTAGTTCAATCATCAGATGAAGAAACAGAACAAGTAAATGAAACATATTGCCTTACACACTCTGAAACTTTGACAGAGTTGAATAATGGAATGAGTGACCAGCTGTGAAAATTTCCACTTCTCAGAAACATCAGCAGTACCCTAATAGAACCACACAGCATTTTAAGAATCAGATCTGTCTTCAAAAATAAAAATAAGAACATTACTTACTAGCATCTCTTTACCCTGTGAACATTTACACATTCATCTATAACATATTTTTTGACTGTTTTTCCCGCTGCCAATAACCACTAAGAAGATCTTGAAAATATAAATTGGGTGGAAACTGTATTCACCAACGGAAGACACTGCAGATATATTTTATAAAATATATCCCATTTATTTTATGTTCTGACTCTGTTTTTTATCTATTTCCCATCAGTGCATGAATCCTGTGAGATAGCGTGTAGATGGTGTACAAATAAGTCAATGATATATGAAAAAGCAAAAAAAAGGCAAGGTTAAAATTTGAAAAACTATCAAAGGATGCTGCAGATACAGGTGAAGTCACACTCTGTAATAGACATCACAATGTTGATAATTTGCGACCTAAACATATTTTTTTGCAGGAAGTTTTGTTTGAAGGAAGATAAGAGCAGGTTGAAGGGCTTTCTAAAAATGTCACAGAGTTGTTTTGTTGGAGGGTTTTTGGCTTTTTTTTAAAGGAAATCCAAATGCCAGTGTAGTTCAGATACTGTTACATCATGCATCCATTTTGCCTCACATTTTGATGTTGCCTCTATCATTTCCTATCACAAACAGCCATGCCATTTTTCTCTTGGAACTCTGATTGTCTCCTCATTTTTCTAGTAAGCATTAGCTCATCAGATCTATTTGTCATCCTGTTTCTTTTCAAAAATAAAAAGGTCTTCTGTTCTTTCTAATTTCAGAGCGGAAAAAAAGCACTTTAAAAAACACTCAGATATTTGTACATTTGTGTCAGTTCCTGTTGCTTCACGTTTTCAGAATCTCAAGATCTTTGTTCTACAGTTATCCCCTGCAAATCCTTTATGTTATTTAACATTTTGTTAATCATGTTAACATATTTACCAGAAATTATATTATTCAGGCATTTCAGAAGACCCACTGTGGTCCCTTCCAACCTTACCCATTCTGTGATTCTGTGTTTCCTAGAAATGTGCAGAGCACTGCATTTAGAACTCAAAGTTATAAACATCAAATCAACTAGAGGTGCAAAGCTGCCATGAATTAAAGCATCCTTTGCATACTTTTCTGCAGAAGTGGGATGGCCCTTTTGGCTAAAGAGAAGACACAAAGTTTTTCTTTCTGTTGCCCTGTTCCAAGGCAATCCAACAACGTTTACACTGGGCATACCATCCACAGTTCCTCAGAACTGTTAGAAGGAAGAATTCTGATTTAAAAGCTCAACTAGTCAGAATTCACAAAATAAAAAGGGCTTAAATGGCCAGAAACTTTACTATCAGTCCTAAAATGTACCAAGAGCACTGTAAATAAACACCACAGGCTATCCGCTTATGAAATTCTAATGGGTAGACATATAAAGTTACTGAATACTCCACCTAAGCCTCTGTATCAATACAATTTACAAATAACAGATGATGGCACATTAAAATATTGCCAGGTTCTAATAAAATGTGTGAAGGCTATTCACTCACAAATCAAAAATCCACCTCCAGAACACATCTCTGAACCGTGCTGCTCTTGGGAACCTGTAGACTGGGTCTGCATGAAGATGTATCAACCGGGAGGAAAAAAAAAAAGAAGGAAAAAACACTGCACTGTAGCCTAGACGGAAAGGACCAAATGACCTTATAAAATCACTCTAACTAGTCACACACCTGTTAAATGTAAAGGTCTTTCAACTTGAATACCTGCCTGTCATTGTAATATTTGATGACTCCATTAAATTTCAACTCCCTACTGTTTTCCCTTTCTAAAAACTACAATCCAGAAAATAAATCAGCCATGTTTTGAAAGCCAAAATTTGAACCTGGTAGAAGGAAGGTTAAGCACGTATCAGATAAATAGAGCAGAAAAGCTGCTATTACGAAGTTGCTATATCCTCCAGAAAAGAAACTAGCTCCAAGTTTTCAAGATTATATGAAAATGCATCCATCCCTGGAGGCTTTTAAGATGAGATTGGATGTGGCACTTAGTGCCGTGGTCTGGTAACCACGGTGGTAGTGGATCAAGGGTTGGACTTGATGATCTCGGCTGATTTTATGATTCTATGATTTTTAGCTAAGAATAACATTGCTGTAATTGCTTCTGTGATTGCTTGGGCACCCTAAGTGTATTAAATGATAGAACACATTGTGTTTCCATTAAAATATAATAGATGTAAAGCTTCATTTTATTCAACCCTTATTAAATTAGTTACGTTGTGTATAGTTTTCAAATTGGTGCATAATTAACTTACTGTCTCGCCATTACAAACTGTGTAGTTGTATACAGTTTCTTTTCCTAGGCTTCCCTTGCAGACAATTTTCAAGTAGATTTCTCTTATGTTACCAAGATGACAGATTACAGAACAGGATTTCTTTTCTGAAAATATATTTCTGATATTTTGGTTTCTCTTGCTTTAGCCTACCTTGCTTTCTGCTTTTGCTGTTTTTTTACTATATGATATTATTTTATTCCCTGACACAACCTCAATGGGGCATGGCATAACCATTCTACCTTTACCTAAGTCAAGAGAACTGAATTCAAGAGAACTAGTTCAGTAATTAATTTTTTCGTTTACACTGGAAAGGTTTATCATTTATTGAAAAATAAAAATGTAATACCAAGACACAAAATGAAGGGATTTAATCCTAGCTAGAGAAATTAAAACCTTTTTTTGCCATAAAATGAAAAGGTGAATTCAAGAAACAATAAAATAATTTCTATTTAAGCTATGCTGTTGTTTAATGAGTTATCAAAAAAATGAAAACTTTTCACCTGAATTTTCTGAGGAAGTCGTTATCCTTATCTAAGGAATATTATGAAAACACTGAAATGTTAGCAAGTGTTATAAACTGTTTTACAACCATGGCTATTTATTTGCAAGTAGTTATTTTAAGTTTAATAATTTAAATTTTAAAGTACTACATAAATCGTTAATCAAATAGCTGATTGTTAAAAAGACTTCATAATTGCTCAATAATCTCATTTGTCATAGCTTCCCTTTGTAATCTTGTAAATTTCAAGTAATTTGAAATCTTGCTATCATTTGTATTTAAGTTTTCAGTAACTGCTGTTACTGCACAGTACTTCTACTTAGGACACATTACATTCTGTTACTCCCATTAATTCCCCATTAATTTTAATGAATATAAAGCATGATCAAAAATAAGTCTTCCAAATGATGACTTATGTGGCTTCAGTCCACCAGGGCCATAGGTTTGTACAGTGATCAGCTTCTGTGAGTCCGAGTTTTCAAGAAAACTAAGGGAAAGTTTTCTGAGTCTTCCTCTGGGAACTGGTCATACCATTTTTCCTGTGTGTGCTGATACAGCCTGCAAGTGTAGCTTAACAATTAAGGACAATTCAGGAAATTAAGTTACAGTGTTCATTACTAATAGGTACCTATAGCCTTTGATAGCTTCACTGAGCATCATGAAAGATGACAGTATTTAGAGTATATTTTACCTACAGTGAGAAGCTGATGAAGGGGAAAAATTTTGGAAATCTTACACACATCAGTATCATCATATATTCTAAATATTTTGTTTGTATCTGAGAAAAACATGTATAGCATATTGCTAATTCTCAGTTTTTCCTCATGGCAATGAGTGTGCTAATACATCTCATGATACAGGTCAATCTTACCATTCATCTAAAAGATCTCTATTTCACTTTGCAGACACAAAATTACATTTAATTATTGAAGAATAGTTTAAATTAACAGGGTTTTTTAAATTAAAAGGTTTTTTTTTTTGTATAATTTAACAAAACAGTACTTAACAAATTTTCTACAAGAAAAGTATGTAGCAAACAGCTGAAAAACTGGTTTTATGTTATTTTCTGAATAATTAAAAAAGTTTACAAATCCCTTAAATTTCTATAACACCAAACAAACAAAAACATAAAAGCACCGCCAAAGAATGTAGAATTTTTCTTTCTATTGCATCATGCTTCCAAAAGTAAGCGAAAATGAATATACAAAAAGTTTCGGAACATGAAGTCTAACAGTATGCAAACACTTGTCTGTTGCCATCCAAAATACGCATTGCCTCCTGTTGACTGGCTTAATCAAACCACAGAAGACATTACAGCCAGTATTTCCTGTTTGCTTTAGATGTTGTCTTACAGAAAGGAAATTAAAAGTTTATTTTGAGAAGATCAAAATATTTCATGCGGCAATCTTCACTTTAAATGATATTTTCTCATGAGATATATTCAAGAAACATAGAGTGATATACATCTAAAAACATGATTTCCTCTCACAGCAAATATAAACACTATTAAAGTTTCACTTTAGAATAATTTTTTAATAATCACTTGAGGATGTAAATACTATGACATAAAAATTATCCACGATTTTTTTTTAATTAATCACAATCCAGAAAAAGCAATAACCCCCTGAAACATACTTCCTGAATAAAAGAAAAAAAAAAACCACAAAAAACCCCCCAAACCCCAATGCCATTACTTATGTAGCTGTTCTTAGGTAAGTCAATAATAAGATAATAATAATAATAAATCATATAATAAATAATCTTTCTATTAATAATAAATCATCCTTCTAAACCTCACTGTTCTCATGTTATGCCATGTCTCCTATGTGTTACTAGCTATATATAGAGAAGAATTGTACGGAAGTGCAATGTTTTCTTCCTTAATTAAGTGACTTTTGATACAATGATAATTGTATCATTTAAGTCTGACACCTATAGCTATGTAACTCTTATTACATTTCGTGTTATCTAGGTTCAGGTTATCTAGGGCTTTTCACCGGGAAATGGAAAAAGAATAAATCCCCAATTCACTATTATGGATACTCCTTTATTATCCATCCCTAACTTTCTGAGGTTACCTTTCTCTGTGTTAAAAGCATGGCTATTTCTTCTTTAATAACATTAACTACATAGTCTCTCTTTTATATACACTGAGCTACAATTTTAGAAAAGCAAGGAGTACCAGAGTTGGGTAGTTACCTAGCATTTTGCCAAGGGATGTCACATGAGACCACATTCTCTAGGAAAGATTCAAGAAAGAGCTACTGAAGGTTAAAATAGCTGTATAAATAAACTATTAAAATTATTATTTTTAGGTACAGGATGAATTCTCATAAGGAAAATAAATACTGCCTATTGTCTATATAAAAAAGAGAAGCGGTGTGCTTTGCACATTCAATGCAAGACAAATTTGTTTGGGATATTACTACACAATAGATTAATAGAAATAGCCTGAAGAAAGTATGGGGGAAATTCAAGTTCTTGACAACAATCACTACTGAAGGGAAAATTAATTGATCTGTCTTCCTCTGGTATAAAACATGTTAAATGTTCCAAATAATAAGTGCCATAGTGCCTAAAAAAATTATTGCCCACAGAGTTGAAACAATGCTTTTGGATGTGATTTTCTAGGTAAGTTTTGTAACTGATAATAAAGTAAATCCAGCAAATGCTATCTAAAGAAACAAAATGAATTTTCCGTTCTGAAGTAATATGAAAGCTTATTATAACATAGCCCTTATAAAAGCATTTTCAAATTTCTAACATGATTGATCTTGCTGGCTTGGAAAATGCACAAAAAGCAAAATTTAGATACTGCTACCTGTCATCTACTATTACAAATCCTTAGAATTTATGCTCATTTATTTTTTTCATAATTACAGACAAAGTAATCAAATGTTATTTTGTGAAAAAAAATAGATCAAAACCAAACCAGTGCTGAGACTTTAAAAGACATAATTGCTCTGTGTGAAACCAGTAGTAACTTCCTTGCACAGAGTGACATCTGCTGAAAGGATCAGAAGACAGATGCATTTAATTTGATGGGATTATGGAACTTCTAACTTTAGCCATATGGTCTCATCCACAGAAATGAGGATTCTGTTAGTCTGTGATGAGAAGGGCTGTATAGTCATATGTGCAAATGATTTACTGGCATACTTACAGACCTAGAAACCTTAATGATCTCCTTGACGAGAATCACTGAGAGATTCAGCAGAATATCTCTGTAGTGTATTAACTTTAACAAATTAGAGATAATACGTCGTGGATTTGTAGCATCTCTGGAGTGCCCTTACATTACATTATTAAGTTAACTTCAGAGTGAGTAACAGAATAATGATATGAAATCTCCTGGGCCACTGAGGAAGATCATGGGATACACCTGGCTTCAATCTAGGCTGTTGTCAAAGAAGACTAAGTCAACTTTTCTTCATAACTAATTGCCTGATTTTTATAAAAAGTCCCTCAAAAAAAGGTTATAAAAGAAGTCTTAAATAATGACATAGAGTGGTAATTCCAGAGGAAGACATGTCAGAATAAAATACCTTATTTTGTTCTGGGAAGATTAATTAAGAAGGTCAGATAATGATAGGTTAAAAATATATTAATTATAAATTAATTTATTTTTAAAAGGGAGTGATTTAATTGAAGAGGTTATCTGTTATAAAAAAAAGTTTTGATAATTATCAAAATTTTTTTGTCACTACATTAAGCAGTTTTTTTCCTTCCTACTCTATCTGGCTTCAATCACATATTTTAGTAAACAAACAGGTTTGGGAGGCATCAAGATTTTGATTTCCTCTCATAATCTGGTTGAGTCCTACTTTCTTTGCCATTGTGCTTTAACTCCAGATGGAAACTCAGCTCAGCGCAACCTCATTCTTACTGCCCTCCTGGTGGGATGAGGGAGAGAACTGGAAAAGTGTGAAAACTCGTGACTTGAGATAAAGACAGTTTAACAGGTAAAGCGAAAGTCATGCACAGAGGCAGAGCAAAACAAGAAATTCATTCACCACTTCCTATGGTGTTCAGGATGGTGTTCAGCCTCATCAGGAAAGCAGGGCTCCATCACACTTAGTGATTTGGGATAACAAATGCCATCACTCTGGATATCCTCCTCTTCCTTCTCTTTGCCACAGCTCAGTATGATGAGCATGATGTCACATGGAATGGAGTGTCATGTTGGTCAATTGGGGTCAGTTGTCCTGGCTGTGTCCTCTCACAGCTCCTTGTGCACCCCCAGCCTCCTTGCTGGTGAAGTGGGATAAGGAACAGGAGAGGCCTTGATTCTGTGCCAGCACTGCTCAGCAATAGCAAAACATCCCTGTGATACCAGCACTGTTTCGAGCACAGACCCAAAATATAGACCCATACTAGCTACTGTGAAGATGATTAACTCCACTCCAGCCAAAACCAGCACAATTGCTCACAGGACTGTGCAATCCAAAAGATGCCTGCATTTTTGTGAACTTAATGAGGCTGCTCCATATAAAGTCCTGGACTTTGTATGGAAGGCCTTTCTTTGAATCATTTTTATTGTTTTGAACCTTTCCTGATCTCAGAACAGAAGGTATGTAATTTAAATTAGCAAATTAATATTATAAAATATAATAAATATCCCAACTAGATGAAACATATAACACAATACAAAGATTATTTTTTACTATGTAAACTGAAATAAATTATTTTTCTTTTTCATAACTGCAAAACATTTTCTATGTGATAAGAATAATGGATAACAGGTATCAGAGTAATGAGTTACTTTTACACACCCACACAGCATTTGATTTCAAATAATTACCAAAACTTTAATTTGCTTCCACTTACAGTTTATGGCATAGTTTTTTTCAGTGTTCTAGCATGTTTATGGTCCGTGAGTCACACAGACAAAAACATGATAAGAAGCGGGTCTAAAAGATTAAAATTATGTAATGAAGTTATTGCAGCATAATTTCAACTCTGACCTTAAATACCAAGCAAATTGTTCATACTCTTCAATTTTTGTGTTAAGACAGTGTCCTTGTATCAAAGTCTGTCATATGTTAACTTGCCTTTTAAGCATAATGAATGGCAGTCATGTTGCTGAAGATCAAGTTGATAGGAAATTGCCTGTATCAGCTGAGCAGCAACAGCCTTCGAAGATTTGTGGAGAGATATCAGTTTTTTACCCTAACAAGTAAGCTTTAAATAAGAAAGTCACTTAGAGTTATAATATTGTGTGATTTAATGTGCTGTTTGCTTAGCCGTACTTGCTTGGCATGAGTAGCTATGTTTGCTGAAACCTTAGGCTGCAAGCTGTGAATTTTCACTGAGATATGATTTTCTCTGGAATAGAGTTAACCTTCCTAGTAATTTTCCTAGTAGCTGATACAGTGCTATGTTTTAAATTTCATATGAGAATAATGTCAACAACACACAACAACGTAGTTGTTGCTACGTTGTCCTTACTCTAAATCAAAGAATTCTTAATTTTCCATGCTCTGCTGACTGAGCTAGTGCACAATAAGTATAGACCAGAAAATGAAGAGACTACAGCTGTCAGCAGAAGTGGCAACTTGTCAAGATAAGAACAGGTAACAGCCTGTCTATGTGGACGCAGAGAAACAATCCAATAAGCTTTTATAAGAAACCAGACCAAAAATCACCATTGGACCAAAAGGCATGTGCAAGAAGAAAACATGGAGAATGGATGCATAGAGTGTAAGGGTACAAAAATCTGAGGATTTTGTTGTTCTGGGTCCCTCTCTGGAGGGACTCAGCTCAAGCTGACCTGCTGCTGTACCATTCTATTAAATTATTTATTTATTGTTATATATCCAATGCCTGGGGCTCTGCTATGGGAAACCCAGGATTCGACCCTGAAGAAGGAGGAAGTGCAACTGAGAGTGTGTGTGAGCAAGGAGTCAAAAGGGACACCCGTCAGCTCACTGGAGCTGACTCTATGAAGGGACTTTGGTCCTAGCGGTTAAAGTCTTCAGTGGTATGTGTGCAGCTCCTTGAATTGTGTGAGAATTCCTGGGCAGAGGTTTCACATTTAACAGATACGAGCAGCTTAGTCATGCTTTTCTTTTAATGATATTTTACATCATTCTTATTGTTGTTGCTTTAAGCAGAGGCTAGAATCTTTATGTCAGCACAAGAATGAGCAACGAAGGAAAAGAGATAAGAAAGACCAGAGAAGCTGGACTATATTTGATGATATCAAAAAGGCATCACATATTCCTGAGAAAGTATGCAACTACCCCAGCATACTGAGGCATGCTCTGGACATCCCAGCCAAAACCACACATCCCTGTCTCCAAACAGCAGCACCCAGGCCCTGGGAGGATAATTTGGGTTAATCACCATTCTAACTATCCCACATATCCACCTGCCCAGGATCCTTGTTCAGAAGCCTCTTAGCATTTAGTTTTTGCCACACTCTTCTTTAAGCACCAGGCTACTTAACACATATTTGTTGCAATTTCCCAGCTTAAACTGTGACCTGCATTAAGAGGTGATGACTACAAATACTGAGGTGCCCAGGCTCTAGATACCTCCTCCATAATGTGATTAGGTCAACTAGACCATGTGTTTCCTTGATTCCTACTGCATTCCTGTAACGCAAACAAAACTCAAACCCACAAATAAAAAAAAAACCAACCCAGCTCCTGTATAAATGCAGATTCCCTTTATGCTTCCAAAAGTCCCAGAGAAATAGGGATTTATCTCATTTCTAGTCATACTTTACCAGCCAACTTCTGATATCAGATGCAGCTCAGTCCCTTTTCCATTCATTCTCAAATGTGGCTCTTATTATATCACAGCAGCCTCAAAAGCTGGTCTACGTGGCTCTGATTGAAAATGGTGTCTTATGTCAGATATCTCTCGAGTGTAATTTCAATACAAGTAAGCTGCACAGTGAGGAGGTCATATGCTTGGGCTGCACCAGTTCAGACTGGGATATACTTTGTTGTCCTGCTGAGTTTCTATCCTGGCATCCCTGGCTGTTGCTGTACCTACACAGCACATCTGACCACCTTTGTGACAGGCTGAGATTCTCACATTTCTCCGGAAGAGGGACAGAGCAGGAGGAAGGAAAGAGGGTGGACTTTCCCCACTCCTCTACCATTTCCCATGTGTGTCTCAAGCTGAGCTTGTGTGGTCCCAACCACTAAACTGACTCCCAAGTTCCCTACAGACTTCTATTCCTGCAGTTGCATATAGAAAAATTCCCTCCAATGGATCCTGAGATACTGGCAGCTGTACAGCAACACAGGATCTTTAACATCACCAGTAAGTTGTGTGATCTGTGAGAAAAGTTCTTCCCTTATTTCCCCAGCTTCCCCTGACTGAGGCTGTGGATGATGAGGCTTGACACTACAGTATCAAAGGATGAGGACAGACTGCTAATTCTGACAAGAAACTATCATGGATTACCAGAACATGGGTGAGAGCCTCTGTAAATCTCACTGCAATCTTTACATTACAATCTTTGCAAGCTTTACATTAGCCAGGTATTTTACAGTTCTAGTGGGCCACCATCAAGTTGTTCGACTATAAGCTGAACTTTTTCCTAAGGTCAGTGAAGCCACCATCCAACCACCCCTAGTGAGACGTCCATGTATTACCACAAAATTACCCCTTTAAATATGGTGATAAGATTTCCTTAGCAAAGGCCCAGCTGGACCACTAGCTTACAGAGTTGTAGAGTATTTTTACAAATACATGGGTAGGATTCTTTAATGTCTTAGAGATAGGAGATGGCATAGCAGAGTTTGCTTGTGTTTTGGTTTCAGGGGAAGCTACAAAAGTATTGGGTTGATGGGATACTTCCAGAGGACTGTGAGAGTGGCTGGTGTAGATAAGCATCAATCAGATGGCAGAATACGACTTCTCAGCTGTCATTTCTCTGCATTTGAGGTTCCTCCACCAGAAAAGCTGAAATGTACCTCTGAGTTGCCTCTGAGAAACTGGGGAACTACACACAGGATACGTCGCAGAAACAGTTTTAACGTTATTTTCTTATAGCTTTCATTTGTGTAGGCACAATTTATAGAATATAGTTATCATTGTAGTTTTATCACAGTATACAAGCGGGGGGCCATGTATTAACACACTATTATTTGTTTTAATAACTAGCTTGGTTTTTAAATACACATTCTGTTTGTATAATAATACAAATACATTCTGTATTATATTATCAGTTTGAATCCGATAAATCAGGAGTTGTTGCTAGTCAAAAGTTTTCTACAGCAGTGAGCTACATTACCCTTTGATCATATTTCACTTTTCTGAAATGCATTTTATATATGATGATATGTTTCCCTTCCAGTAGAATTGCTTAATTTCTAATTATAAAATGAACTGTTTTCCCCCATTACTTATCACTGTTACCCAAGGTTGCCTAACAACTTCTCTGGTAATAACATAATAATTACCCTGTTATTAGTAGCTATTTACTGGTACATATAATATAATTAGGACATTATTATGTAATTATGCTATTATCAAATACTAGTTTATGTAAAGCAACTCCTTTTGGACAGGAAGAATAACAGACCACAGTAGATTTTTCATTTTCTAAAGAGTTAAACATATCTTATTTCTTTTATAAGGATGTACTTTAGTGTATTTTTAAAATTAATTTTAAACTCTGAAAATAATTTGTAATTTACTAACATGGAGTTCTGCAAGAATATTAGGAAAAATGCATTCTGAAAGGTTTAGAATGCAGGAAAGTTTGTAAAAATTTGTGAATTTCCTTTCCCAGTGACATCTTATCATTTCAACCTCACTATTAAGACTTGGCATATGAAAGAAAATTCTACAGAGAAAAATAGATACAGAAGAAAGTCTTTAATTTTGAAAGTAAGCCTATTTAAATAAAACGCTTCCATTTACCAGCACTTGTTGAATATAATATAAACATCTGAGATGCTTATACACTACTATCAATTTAAATTTTAAAAGATCTGGATTTTCAAAATATTTTAATGAGACAACAATAATTTCCACTTCATTTATAAGCATAGCTTAAGATTCACCAGGTCTATATATTCCTTAGGAAAGAAAAAAGGAAAACTTCTCAGCTTTGTCATATGAGAGAACTTTTGGCCAAGTTTCAAAATCCATTCTACTTACATTTCTGTTTAAATTTTAAAATCACTGTCATAGATGAAAGTATTAAAATCTATTAGATGTGAGATGTCAATAAATCCAGTAGTCTATCCAGTTTATAACTTTTACTTTTTGTAGAACGAATGTAAATCCAGAGATAGGAGCAGATTTTTTTGGCACAGTCACCCACACCTACCTTCATACTTCTGGCTAGTTTGAGTGTAGCATCTATTTCAACATTTCTCATGTATTTATCATGTTAAATAAATCCTGTTCTTTCCAGACTTCAAGGATCAAAATGTTTATGAAAAACATTGCATTTGTGTTAGATATAGTAGACATCCACACAGATTCTAACTACCAAGCTGATCAGTAGCCGTGCCTTACTAGGGCATTATTTATTCAGTCTAAAGAATATATAAAGTCATTTGTAAACAGACCATGATCATTGATCAAACACCCAGGGGCTTAGGGTTCAAAAAAACCTCTGCCTCCATCTGGATTTGTAAATTCTTCTCAGAAAGTTAGAACCCTAAACCCCACTGAGAGTAAAATATGCTGTCTAAATCCCACCTGTTTAGTGACTTTAAAAAATACCTATTATGTGATTGATTGTCATGCTTAAATATCAGGAACCCTTACGGAAATCTGGACCTCAAAATGTTGCAGGAATTATTGTGTGTGCATGGTTGACTAGACAAGGAAAGACAGATTTGACATGAAGAAGGTCACAAAACCAAATTAGAACACTGTAAGAAGTCACTACTCCCACATATTTTTGTGCCTGAAGGAATACATTTAGGAGTGAGGCAGCAGGACCACTCTGCAATACAGCTGATGATATCCATCAAGCAATCAGGCTTGCTCTGAAAAATAAAAAGAAATAAAAGAAATAATAAGAAATAAAAACAGTCTGTATAACATCAGAAGGTAAGTTGAGGATTTTTCTAAAGGCAAGAAAATCTGATATTTGAGAGCTTATTGAAAACATGTCAGCTCTAAAAAGATGATTTCATGTGACAGGTACTGAATTGCATTAATCTCTGTCATAACTCCCCTTCAATCATTAAGTGACCCTTGGATGAGTTTAGGCTGCCTGTAAAGAAAGATATAAATCACCTGAGAGGATCATAGTTAATTGAGTCAATTGTAAAAACTAAAAAAAAGCAATTAAGACAAAAATAGACCATTTCTGTTAATCAACCAAGATTTTGTAATAGCCATGATTCCTATTAGATTAAAAAGTAATCAGTGGAGTTTAGTGTAGTTAAATTAAAAAGTAAAATCTGAATAAGTGTTTTGGTTTTCTTTATTTTCAAAATTAGAATGTGTTACCATGAGTGCTCAGTTTAGACACAATTAAAAATAAGAAACCCCTAAAAAACCGAATTATTTATTGAATCACTTACCCTCTACTTACACTAATTAGAAGAAAACACTTTAAAGGAATTACGTATCAGTCAATAAAATAGTTCAAAATGTAATCTGAAACAAAGGGGCAAATGACAACACTGAATTTAGAGAAATCTGGCTTACAACCACTCAAAGATTAGTCCCACAACAGCAAGTGAACAATGCTTTGGCTATAAGAAAAACATAATAATTAAACCATGAAAAACAGATCCTGATAAATACTCCATTGCTGAAAACTATTTACAAGTTTTGAAGCCATCCAAGGAAAGAGATACTTTTAACTTGTAGCCTCAGTTTCCTGAAAGAATAAGACAAAGGAAGAAAGGAATTTTTTGTGTGTCTGTATATAAACATATCCAAAGAAATACCGGTTTATCTGGCAGACAAAGCCAAATGTCTTGCAGCATTTGGGTGGATAATCAAGACTAAACACATCTGGAGACAGAGTCCCAAATCTCTGATGTGGAGTTCTCACGCAATAAATGCAGAACAAATATTGATCATACTGCTGATTGAGAGGCTTGTGGTGGTAAGGTAGGAGGATGAAGTAAGTGAAAAAAAAATGATTTCTTAAGGCAAAGAGTCTGAGAGCTGTTACTGCCTCCCTCAGCACTATCTATGCTACTTGAGTAGCTTCTGCCTGGGAAACCAAGGCCAGGCCTTCAGAAAGGCCAACGGAGACAAAGAACATCCATTCTTGAGACTGTTTATCACTCTTTCTCATCCCTTTCAGCTCTGACAGCAGTTATCACATAATTTTCTTTTTTTTCTGCTTCATAACTTTACTCCTACAGTGCAGATGGGAAAAGATGATTTTCCTCAGTGGAAAGTAGCAGAAGCCCTTTCCCGTTACTGTTTTTTTGGGTTTTTTTTTGTTTGTTTGTGGGTTTTGGTGTTTGTTTGTTTGTTTGTTTGTTTTTTCTGACTCTTCATTTAATGCTACATCATTGGGATAATTCTAAAAGTCCTGGGAGTTACCAGATCTAGTTTCCTAAAGAATAAAGTAAATTTGTCACTTTTCCTAAGAAAATGGAAGTAGAAAGCGCCTGCTAATTCATCAGGCTGACTCAGTGCAGAGAGTAGCCCATATACTCTCTTAATTTTAGAACTCCAGGAAACAGTTATACCTGACAGTGCAGAGGTAGGAA
Organism: Chiroxiphia lanceolata; assembly: GCF_009829145.1. NCBI lineage: Eukaryota > Metazoa > Chordata > Aves > Passeriformes > Pipridae > Chiroxiphia > Chiroxiphia lanceolata. The sequence continues at coordinate 61,705,873 of NC_045637.1, read as the reverse complement.
CTTGTCCCTGAAAAATGTTACATGCCATGGTGCTTACTACATGCTTACTATTACCAGTGGCAATAGTGCCTTCTGTAAGGTACTTGATAGCACTCTGTAGGAAAATAACTGTACTGAATCTGGTCCTCAAGATAGATTGATGGTGTTGCACGTGCAATTCCAGGCAGAAATTCCTCACTCTATTTTTCTGCATTAGTGGTTTAGAGAGTATATTATTGAAAGTCACCTTTCGATTTTAATGATCTCATATTTTATACACACAGTGCCTTTATAAGTGCATGGGAAAATATTTAAATGTTTAGATTTATGTGTCTATTACTGCTTTATCTAATCTTTTTTAACCACAGAAAATAATGCAAAATGCATACAGAATTAATCAATTTTAAGTGCTTTGCTTGCAAGTATTGTAACTCAAGGCATGGTTTTATTATTCAAGGGAAATAACAATTTGATATCTTGGGATCTGAACATAAAAACACAATAGATAGAAAGATCACAGAATACAGATACATGCACACGTAGAAATTTGCACTTTCTGTGAAATGAACATGAAATCCTTGGGATGTTTGGCATTGTCACTACGAATTAATTGAAGGGTGTTTTTTTACTTTGACAGAAAGTGTCTAATAGTTCCACAGAGGTATAGAGTGGTATTCAGTAAATAAGAATACACCATCTAAAAGGTGGCTAGTGTTCATGTATCAGCATGAAGGTAAGTTCTTCATTTATCTCTGACTATTCACTTGAATGCTTAATAAAAAATATGTATCCCATTATATATGTCTCTATCCCAATCAAATGTTATTTACAGGGGACAGTGCAGCAGCATGGACAGCATCTAGCAAAAGGGTTCTGGCGAACTGACTGAGCTCATACAATTCTTTGAAAACCCCATTATTAAGGAATACTCTTAAAAGAGGTTATCGGAAATGTATTTTATGCATGTTATTACTGTCCTTTACTTTCAAGATATAAAATCAATTTTACGCTATGTAGAACACATTTGCCATTTAAAGGTTGTAACTGTTGGCTTTGACAGAAAAAAAAAAAAGGTTTAGTTGCAGAATTACATAACCTTGGAAGATAATGAGTAAAAACTTCCAGCATAAGTTTCTATAATTTGCTGCACCTGTTCAAGCCTTGTCAGCATATTTTCAGTTTATCATGGGTTGTACAAGATGGACATAATGACTTGAAAATTATACAAGTTTATGTCAGACACTGCATGTGTTTTGCTTTTGACTATATGAAATGGCTTAATACAATCAATTTGATAAATCCCCTCACAAGGGAAGCAAGAAGCAGCAATGTCCTGAGAATATTTTGGTAGCCCTCCCACTATACCAGGCTACTATTAAGTTAGGCTAAATTTAGGGAACGCCAATACTTCATCCTACAGTGAGCAAAGCATCTTGCAAGCTCCAAAGGTTCCTCTGCATTCAGAAGGAGCACACCTAGCTCTTCCTTTCTTTCTGTAGATGCTGAAGTACCATGACAGCTTGGCTATAGCTGAGCTTTTAAACATCCTTCACTTGTGGACTTTCTGTAAACAAACAAGAATAATAAATTAAGTCAGTGAAAAGATGTTACACTGAGGTAACTTGAGTTACAAAGTGCAGGAAAGGCCATCTTACTCTCACAATGAAAAAATGTAGTAATGGTTTTTCTTTTTTTTCTGCAAAAGTGTTTTCTGAGAAGATGTTATAAATTTTCTGTGAAACAAGGTGAAAATTCAGGAAACAATCCCGATAATGGGAGTATAGGTTGACTATGCTATGTGGTGCCCCATTGGTCTCAGGCAGGTTGTCTCTTGCCAGGTTACATTATTTGATTCACAGTGTTTCCCCTGCTTCCCACCTGTACATCATTTTGTCCAAGAAACAATTTGGGCATCGAGACTTTCATAAGCATGGGTATGGAACACTCCAGTACATCATCTTAAAAAGGAAGTAATTCGTTTTTTACCAGGAGCTTGTTAACTACCAAATGAGTGAGCAATGAACATCATAAGAGGCACTAGGGGTTTTAGTAATACTGACTTTAAAGACATTGGTTTATGTAGAAACCCAGAAGATAAGGGGCTAAAGTGTATGTCTCAAACTTACCAGCATAGCTGTGGAGCCAGCCAAGGATTGTTTGTAAGAATATGCTGTGAGAAAGAACAGGATGTGGCTGGAGAAGGGGGCCATAAGGAGGTAGGAGAGATTCTTCTGGGACAAAGGTCCTTGTTCTGGCTCCTGGAGATAAGCACAACACAGTGGAGTGCAAGCTCAGGAATGAAGTCAAGAAGTGGGTATGGACCCAACAGAGGGAGATCAAGACCACCAAAGTCCCCCCGGAATCCTGTGACCCATTTCCAAAAAGGTCTAGAGGAACAAACTGTACATGATAACTAATTTGGATAGAAAGTGAGAAACAGCTTCAGGGCACGGAAAACTTATCTATAAAAAGTACCCACACAGAGCCAAGGAGGTGCCTCCAGGACTCTGAACATGCCATCAGCTGAATCAATGATCTTTCTTTCTTCATTTCTTTCTTTCTTACTTTCTTTCTCTCTCCCTCTCTTAAATCTCTCTCTCCTTTGTCACCCTGCTCTTTACTCAAAATCCACTGGTGTGTGTTTGTGCTGTAAAAGAAGGGATTAACATACCAATTTTCATGCCATGTGAATAATTTACTAATAGAACAACTTTTCTTTCAGTTTGGTAAGTAGTGAACGCTATTCAATTAATTTCAACTATAAGCAACAAAAACATTTTCTTCTTCCACCATAATTTTCTGAGTGTTTCCATTTGGCCCTAAGATATTATCAACGCAGTTTGTGAGTATAGGAGTATATGGATAATACAGTTCCTGAAATTCTAGGAATTGTGTCTTAAGTTTTCATGGATCAGGTGCAATACCTGCATATATACCATTAAAGATGCTGCTCTCCTTTCTTCTTACGCTTCATTCAGAGTTTATATCTTTTTTTCACTTCCCACATTTCCTCTCTTGTGAACTAACCAGTCAGTCTCCATGGTATTGTTTCTATCACTGTCTAGATTTTGCTGTGATCAAACCTTTTCCCACATCAACACTTTTGACTTTTTCTTTCCTACAAATCCCTGTTCTGTGACTTCTAACACTTCCAGAGCTCTAGATTCTGGTACATGCAGACAAGTCCAGTCCTTCCTTTCATTTCTCCACTGCCACAAATCAGTACAAAAGCACTAACTTAACCCTAGTTATTAAAATGAAAATGATTCTATAGTGACCATTCTCAAAATACTAGAGATTTGTGCACTTGGCTTAAACCTGGAAAATAAGTTCAGGCTCTTCCTTAACTACAGCTCACACATTACAGTGAACAAGTCAAATGGTGTTACTATCCTTTAAAAGACATGCAGGCAGAGTGCTTAGTCTTGTAAATGCTTAAGGTTTCATGGTGGTAACATTATCAACAAATTGGCGTCTGCCAAAATAATTTCTGACCCATTATTTAAATAATAAGGTGTTCAGAGCCCAATCTATGTAAAAACTAAAATAGCTCAAAGAGAGATTTTGAGACTGAATGGTAGACATCAGTCCCATAGCTAGGCACAATGTACACCAAATCTATGTGCTTTGTATATACTTTATACGCTCTTACTAAAGACTATTAGAGTCTGCAGAAGTCATTTCACAAATGAAAATTTGAAGGCATAGAGAAATCCAGACAAGCATCAAACAGTTTTTGAGTCTGAGAAAAGACAGATTGGTTTAAGAAACCTCAGGGAAAAAAGTATTGCTTTTTTTGTTTTTTCTTATTTCTGTTTGTTTAATTGGTGGTTTCTGTTTAGTTTTGGGTTTTTTTCCAGAAAAATCTCCAAGAGGTTTCTAAATCACTGAAGAAGGACATGACCACAGGACAGTGAGATTGCCACTGCTGCTCATAGGAGCAGCCAGTTCAACACTGAACCTCACTCCACTCCTGCCTCTGTCAGCTGCCTGGTCACTCCAACACACCACGGCAATGCCAGATCCTGTCCCTCTACATCCTTTCTTTTTTTCCCAAACTAATTTAAAAACTTTTCCTCAGACTTACAAATCGCTTACTGGTGTCTCCATCATCCTATCGTTATGAATACATCCTTTACCTTTGAAAGAGCTCTTTAACTGTGTGAGAAAACGTTGCAATCCTTAACATCCTGTCTACGCAGATGAATCTGCTGACTAGCATATAGTCAAATTATTTAGGTTTTTTGCCAAAACTCCATCTGTGTGAATTCCATATGTGGATTATCGATTTTGAGAGAAAAAGCATGTGACGTAAAAGTATATGGCACCCTTGTAGGGTCTCCTTTGTCACAGTCTCTCTTTCTTTTGTACTAGCCTTTACACTGAGTGCTGTTGGGTATCCCTCCCAATTCACAAGGTCTACACACAGAAGCCCATTCAAAAAATTGTTTTTCTAAGGAGCTTTGTCGAAGAAGTCATCAATTTTTTTTCAGGCACTTTTTTATATTAGTACTATGAAAGCTACCATTACCAAATGCATTAATAGAAAATGCTGGAAGCTGATTTACCAGGATCTCTGTTTAACTGCAATATTTTATTACATGTAGATGGCATCATCCTTTCTCCAGAGAGCAAGCTATAAGCATAACTCTGGAGAAGGGTCATGCTTAATCAGCCTGGGTTTTTGTTACTTTGCTGTGAATGATTTCTCCATTAAATAAAGCAATAGCACAAATATGTATTTCTCTTTTAAAAGCAGAGGAAATAAGTTATGACTGGCTTAGCTTACTTGTTTCTTTGCACTTGATTCAACAGGACTTTGAACTTCTCACAAACATTTACAGAGGAGGAGAAACATCCAGATGGGCTATAATTACTGAAAATGAGCAAATGATTTTGTAACAGAAGCAGAATTGGTTGGATTAACCTCTGTAGTTTCAGAAGCACTCTGATAAATATCCTGATTTAACCCGGAGTATTTCCTAAAGACTAAGACTGACAGGAAGATAACTTGCAGTTTCAGAAAAAGGCTTTTAATTCAACCTAGGGTTGATTGCACGGAACAGTAGACGTCCGTGGGAAATGCTATGACAATTGCATAGACACTTGTGTGGAAGTAGTCACCTGAACAGCTATGTCTGACGGTTGTTCAGTACTTCATGCTATAGTCCTATAACTCCCTTGCCTTCAAAATATGTTCATCATCAGGCAAGGGAAGGGACAAAGGTGACTTTTTGATGGCTGTATGCCTTCTGCATCACAGATCCAGCCCTGGCTCTTATCAGAGGAATCAGGGGAACCTTAGTCTGTTCTAATTTACATTCCTTTGCGACATCCCCCTTGTCAACATTTCCCTAGTGAAAAATAACTGGAAAAACAGCAGGACCTGGGCTGTACTCCAGCCTTTTCCAGCATTCACTGCAACTTGGAGACCATGTTTGAGACAACTCTGCCAGGGAGGAATTCACATAACTATAGCCTAACTTCAGCTCAAGGGTGCTGTCATCAGCACAATTAGGGACATAGAGATTGCCATATGAAATCAGGATAATGGACTGTATAGACAATGTCCTGAGGCCAGTAACAGATGCTTTGCAGAAAAATGTTTAGATAGAATCAGTGGTAGGTAAATGTAGAATAGTCTTCCGTTAGAGAAGGCTTTTCTAATTTTTGTGAATAACTAGATTTTACTTATTATTTTGCTAGATATGCATATCTGCTTATCTGCGATATTACAAGCATTACAAGTATTAAGCTGAGGGAGACTAAAAAGGAAAATGAGACGAGTAACAAAATAATGGCAAAGAGGAAAGGTGAACTCCAAGGGTTCTTCATGAAGCTGTAATTGAGAACCAACCCTTGTCTGAGACACACTCAGATGATAATGTTTACTCTTCCTTTATCAAAATTAGGATCCAATTATGTATCAGACTTGAAAAATAATTATTTCAAAGGATGGAAAAATGTAGCAGTTCGAGGGGTTTCTGGGGGGTCACTGCCGGCTGCTCAGTGGAGGTTTTCACCCACCCCCACCGCCCGTCCCTCGTGGCAGGGACAGGCGGCGGAGGTACTTGAGCCAGGAGACAGGAGACCACGCAGCACGCAGGGAATCCAGCAGCGAAGAAGAGAGTTTATTCAAATTTCCCGCAGCTTATAAGGGCTGCTGGGCCAAACAGGAGATTGGCCATTTGGCTAGCCAATGCAAGGAGACAATATAATAACTATGGCAACACAGAAACCAATGGTAGACAAGTGAATTAACAGCTTCCAAGCCCCGATAGAAAGAGACCTTGCTTGAGAGAGAGACTGATTAGTATCGTAAGTTTTATATGGAGCAAAGCACTCCTGAGAACATGTTGTAAAATTTAAGATATTTCTTTAAGATTTATGGGCACACCTGAGTGTGGAGGGGTTTGTGGCCTCCACTGTTTGGAGTGGGCTGCAGATGCTTTTAGATGTATCTGCTCCATATGTACTCCTGTCGATGTAGTGTCATCATTCGCTATGAATCTTTACAATCAATCACAGAAAATATAATCTTAAAGCAAAAATATTTGCCTTTTGCAGAAAGGAATTTCACCATATCTCCTTTTGGCTTCCTATAAGCAAGCCCAAATCCTGTAGTAGCCTTGCCTACTGGGTTTCTGTGGGTCATGGTGGTGAGGTGCTGTAGAACATTGCTTTCATTATGCCACATTGCCAGGAACTTCACTGCCTCTGGGCACTGCCGGTTGCCTCTGTAGTTGAGGACCTTCCAGTTGCAGTTTTACTGGAGCCTGGGCTGTTAGTTGAATCTGGTTTGCATACGATTACTGCAGATGTGGGCATATTGCCCATTCCCTCACTGACTCTCCTCTGGCAAGCCTGGGTAGCCATGCAAAGGAGAATCAGATGGATGGTATTTCAGCACAAAGTATGAATTTTCTGAGGGTCCAAAAGCACACTTCATGTTAATGCATATTGAAATATGCGGTTTTGCTTCTATATCCGTCTTGTCACTGCCTCTGCCTACAAGAGCGGAATAAAGCAGCTGGTTCCTACAATTATTTCGTTATGAGAAGGAAACAGATATCAAAAATTAATTTTTTTATCATGTAGAGACTCTAGATGTATAAAATCACTTTCAAGGGGGTTGCTGCATGCAATCCTGGTACATTTGATTATTATTTCACTGTTACACTGTAATTTAACATTCTGGAATAGCTGGTTCTATCAGCATCAGCTTGAAATTATAGTATTGTCTCCTATGTATTCCCCAATCACAGAACACAATACCCTGGAGAAAAAGAAGGTTTTGCTATTGACGTAGGAAAAAAATAATTGGCATTAAGTGGTAATCTGTAAACCATGTTTCATGCCAGAGCAAATTTGAGTGGTTAATTTTGTGTCACAACAACAACAACCTCCTAAACTGATGCAATAAAACTACAAGGACATGAACTGTACTCACAGTAATAGTATTACAAATTACATCCTTAATTAGCTAATCTTACTTTGCTACCCTATAGCAAATTGGTTTTTATTGTATTTTTCTTGGCTTTTTTCTATACAGTTTATTTATTTGAACAGAAAGTGTGTCGTCAGTGTTGTGTTGTTTCTGTCTTCAGAGTAGGTTGGAATTGGATATGCTGTAAGAGAACTCACAGTTACTGTGTGTCTTTTGAATATAAAAATACTTTTATACTATTAAAAATACAGAAAATCAAGACAAATAAAGAGGTTTCCTTTAGAGATATCAACAAGACTCCACATCATGGACTGATTATAATAAGCAAAAAAGTATGAGTTTAATTGTACTGGCTTTATCAGTTATGTCAACACAGCCAAAAACCTCACTGAGAAGAAAATTGTCAAATCTAGCTACAGAGTGTGTTACATATACGATTTCTCTGCTCCTTCCCTACAACAAAAACCCAACGAAAATGCCTGAAAAGCTCTTTATCTTGCATGCACATAAATTTTCTTGAGGTTACAAAAGCTGCCTATTTTACATAGCGTTAGAGCCTGTCTGTGCTAAGGTGGGATGGGACAGTGATGCTACTGATCAGTTCCCACGAGACTGAACTTTCTGTTTTAAGTGTGTCTTTCTTGAGTGCAGTTTGTATGAACAAAGTGAGCTTTCCAACAGACAAATATTTTATTAAATTCTCGATTGCTAAAGTCCCTCATGCAGGTTTTGTTGACAGATATGTGTAAGTCACCATCTAGTTATATAGTTTCCTCTAAAGGACTGTGTCTGGTACTTGATACATAGGGGATTTTTATTTTTCAACTGAAAGAAATCCCCAAACAACCTTTTGAAGCCCTTCTTAAGTTATTAGGCCTAAAAACAATTAGTTGATGCTGTGACGTTGTGCCTTGCTGTTGCCATAGCAACCTGTTAGATGATAAAGCAAAGGCCATTGAGGAGGGAAACTCTCAGTGGGTCCAGATGCTGCAAGATGTTGCTGAATGTGCCCAGAGGTCTCAGAGGGATGGAGCAGGGCAAAGTACATTCTCAGTATGTGTTGGATTGAAGAGCGCAGTTAGGTACAGACTGAAAGGAGCAAGGTTGTAGAATTCCACCTGCACATTTGAAACAAATCTAATTGATAACTTGGAGCTCCAGTGCAGCAGACACATCTGTAGTCAGTTTTGCTACAAGCAGCAACTCAAACTTGCAGACAGATGAGGCCACACTGTGTGGTGGTGGGGTTTTTGGTGGGTTTTTTTTTCAGCTTTTTCAAAAAATTCAGTATTTAAATAGAATAATTACATAAAATTAAAAGATATAAAGAAAAAGTTTTTTATGAGGACAACTGGACTACCTTGCAGAATCATAGATACATCCGCATTCTTTCTCTCATCCTCTCTGGAACACATTTCTTTATTTCTGAAGATCTTTCATTTCCTGTTGTTTTACTCCATCTAAAACAAATATATAGTTGAAGATGCTGTTCATAAACAGGTGTTTGAACCCTTGTCACAAACAGGATACAATAACTAGCAGCAGTAAAACTGCAAGTGGTAGTAGACCACACAGATGGTAATAAAATTATTATTAATTTCCACTAAAAAATGCTGTGTTGGTACTTCAAGATTTTAATTCACTCCTGTCACATTAGGATGAGAAAAAACAATGCACTAAGTTGTAAGATGCCTATAAAAATGGAGTATAAGTAAATAAAGATGAGCATAAATTAAAAAGAACACATTGTAAAAAAAAGGCAAAGAACAGAGATCAGCATGAAAAATAGAAGACTGAAGTTGAAAAAAGTGTTAAGATCACTCAAATTTCACAGAAAAAATATCTATCTCTTTATGTTTGTATCAGTTCATTTTGGGATATGTTTGATGTATTTTGTGTGAGAAGACAGTAGATACTGTAAAATTTCACAGCACAGAGTCATAAAGGAAGATTGATGAAAATAAAATTGACTCTCATAATCTTTATTCATGTGAACTTCTAAGTTTGTCTTACACTAATTTCTTACCTTAATGAGTTAATAGCCTTGTTCAGCATCCAAACTGCAGTACTAATTAGCCTATACTTGGAAACTCCTAAATTTCACTGAAGTTTGGGAAGATAATAATACAAAGTAATTTCTAATACAGTAAAGTTTTAGAACTGGATTGGCTCTCTTGCTTACTGTGTATATAACCATCATGTTACAGCACAGTGCATGACTACAGAATCACTCCTACTCAAACTAAAGATGTTCCTTTATCATTTGCCCAACATGGTGAGTGGTATCAATCCCTAATGTTGACAACCTATACTTGAACTTTCTGCTCTAATGATAAAAATATGTCACAAAGCATATTTTTTACCTTGGTGAAACAATGGTTGCCATCATGACTTTCTGGGAAAGAAAAGAGAGTTTTTGTTTGGTTATGCATTTTTTTTTTGTTTTATTTGTTTATTTTTGCTTGTTGTTACTGGAAATCCACACCTGGGAAAAGACTCTACAGCATAATTTAAGAATCCTCCCTGAAGATGTTATTGGTGAAAGGCTATTGCACTGATTTTTTTCTAGTTTAATTTATAGCTGATTTGGGCAAATAAACTATGATATGTACATATCAACATATACGATATATATAATTAATTATATTCTATATAATTAATGTATCTAGTGTTGTCACACTAGATTGAACTTTGCATTCTCTTCACATGCATAAGAGAAAATACATCAGATGAAAAAGAAAATACATTTTATGTGGTGAAACCAAAGTGAAGGGGAACAAAAGCAGCTACATTCGGCAAATGTATTGTTTTCCTGGTTCAACTATTGCTGATTCAGCTGATAGCAGTTAAATGAAAGCTTTGGCTCCAGCATTCAAATTAGACACAGAATCAGCAAGTCTATCCCCCAAAAAATAAAAAAAAAAAAATCAGAAAAGACCTTTTAAATTCACTAACAAGAGCAGGAACTCAGAATGAAAAGTCAGAAAGAATTGATTTTGTAAAATACATTACTTCCCTCTGCTTTAGGTATGTGTGTGGGTGATAATGTTTAGACTATGAGGGCTTCCCAACACTTTCACTGTGGAGTGAAACTGCCGACTTCAGATCACAGCTTGGACTTGGGCAAAAAAGAAAATCCAGCATGAGCCTTTTTTCCATCTTTTTTTTTTTTTTATGGTACTAACTATCTTGGTAAGGAAGAAAAGCTCTATGACTATCTTTTAATAACTATACTAACACATATTAATTAAATACATTGATTTATTTAGGCCAGCAGTCTTGGAGGAATGTGCAAGGTGACAGTTAAGCCACATCCACAGGTAGTCGGTTTATCATCAGTTGCATTCTGTGTGAAGGGGTATAAGAGCACTTCTGCACTAGTTAGTGATGGAGAAACTGCTGCTTTTTTTGCTGTTAGGAACTGTCTTTCATTGAAAATATGGTCCTATTTATGATATACTTGAGGTGTCTGAGACCTTATCACATGTCAAGTATAAGGGCAAATTTGGCGTCAGAGCAGACTGTACAGATTGTCAAGATGAAAAACAAGACTATTTCTGTACAAGTACCTCCCCTAACCCTCCATCCAATTTATAATCCTCATCTACACTGTCACTATTTGGGCTCTTCATTGCCTCATCACGACTTTACTTTCACAGGTGTGTGCACTGCTCATAATCCTGTCACATTCTTCCCCTTTTATCCACAGCTGCCTTTATATTTGGGTCCTTCCTTCTTTTTCTGAGACAAGCAACCTCCTCTCCATTTTCCTCTCTCCTCAGACTTCTCTTCTGTACAGGTTCTACTGTCCACCTTTGATATAATTTCCTCCTCCTCGCTTCCTGTCTCATCGTGAGCAGCTGTGATAAAAGAAAATGAAGTCATGCTGACAAGATACATTCAAAAGCGAAAAGCTACACTTGTGGTTGCTATGTGCTGCATTACGTTAATTTAACTTAGACAAGTGTAGTTTTAAAGGTACATAGGTGATATCAGGCCAGTCCTCCATCACTTTCTTTCTAGTGGGATATTTTTGAAAACTGTAATCCACTTATTGCTATGGCAATGAATATTCCTCTTTCAAAATCAGTCCATTACTAGTAAAAGGTAATGATACATGCTAGTAGCTGCTTCCCTGCCTCCTCAAAGTGCTCTCTAAAACATCATTCACGACTTACCTGAAATGTCACTGTTATTTCAGTGCTTAATGTCATTGTGATATTTTGCTGGCACCTGTATAACAAGACTCAAATGGAAATGTTCATGAGTAATTTGAGTAAATCATAGACCATTCTTTGATAGTTTTATTTAATTTTGCTGGTTATATCTGTTGCATTAAAATTCAGTATTAAAGTTACAAAATTGTCACTGCAAAAAAGTCTTTGCAGACATATTGCAGCCCCTCTTACCCTTTAAATATTACCCCAGTAAATACAAGCAGTGTCTAATATGCAAGGCAGTATTAGACATGTAAATGCAGACAGAAAAAAATGGTGGGATGCTCATGCTACCAGTGTCTCACCATAAGGGCAGCATGAGCCCTGTGTCTGTTTACAAACAGCCCTTCACAGTGCTGCTTTGCACAAGCCCTGCTTCTGCCTCCATGCCTCTTTCTTCCCAAAGCAGGTCTACCCTTAACCTGTATAGCTGTATAGCTACTACTCACCACAGTGACAAGATGTGTTTAAAATGAATTGTGATTCTTCTTTCTCTGCAAGTAGGACTCTTTCTCCTCTTGTGCTGGAGAAAGAAAAGAAGGGTACAACCACCTGTGAGTGGTAAGGGATGTCATCATCCCCACACTTTCCGTAGGTAGGCTGTAGGAAATCCTGCACTCTGGAGGAACAAGAGAGAAGGCCACCACCTCATACAGCAGTTTCTGCCATACTGAGGTTCTCCAGATTGGAATTCAGCTGACTCCAAAAAATCTGTTACCTGGATGGAAGAATGAAAGATGACTACCCTCAATTACTGTCTAATAATTACTGCCATCAACTCAGGGAGAAAAGATACCATTACCTCAATGGCTCAGTATCATTTTTCTTCATTGTTTCTCCTGATGCAAATGGGACGTCTCAAGAATTATAACCTACAACAATTTTAAACACATAACTAGGCAACTTAAAGGGAATAGCAATAATAAAAAGTTACAGCAAACCCACTGAATTTGCTATAATATTTAGCTTTTTGAGATTGCAAGGCTTGAAATTCAGGATTGTAATTACAGTCAGCAGTGACCCTTCACAAAATGTTATTCTATTTTGCTGACTTCTCCCTATGAAATACCCATGCAGACCTAGGAAAGAGTTGTGTGAGCCTTAGCAGACAGTCTTGCTGTGAAACTGTTTTATTGAAAGCAATCAAATTGCACCATGTTTGTAACGTAGCAAAGAAAAAAGTTACGATACTCTAAACTCTGTTTATGCATAAAGATGGTCCAGCAATATAAAGTGTTGTGTCATAAATGATGAAATGTTCTTTTTTTTGTACGCACCGTCAATCTCTCAGAAATAATTATAGTTCTGAAAATGATAGAGTAACACTTGTTCTAGACTCTTCTAAGGATCATCCTCAGGCAATCTTTCTCACTTTTGTCAGCTCTGTAGTTGATTTCTTACATTTTTCCTTCACATTCAAGTTCAATTTAGATGCAAAGCAACCTCTTTGATTTGCACAGGGATAAGATTAGAAAGGCTTGCACAGGAATTTGATTTTTTTTTAGCTGCCATGTGTAAATGCTATAGGGATTCATGGCTTTAAGCCTTTAACACATTTAATAGAGGTTATCACATGAAAAAGAGAGTCTCAGATAACAAAACTATTACTACCTTCATTTTGGTTGTTTGGTCTTTCAAGTGATATTTGTGAAATAACTATCGTTTCAACCAACTCATACCTACTACTGAACTGAGAAATAAGTTTTGAAAGATATTATGTAGCAAGAATGAAAGATGACCCAGGTGTAATGGTATATCCTTATTTTACATTAAAGTTTTTAGAGTTTCAGTAAAAGATATAATTTCATATTTCCCAGAGCATTAGTGTATGAAACCAATGACTGATGAAAAAATGGAAGACAAACAGACGGACGAACAAGGCAAACAAATAGCAATAACATGTAGTAGGCATTATTAAGAATTACTAAGAATCAATAAGCTAATTGCAACGCAGTTGAGCTACCAAAAGTAGCTGCTTTCACCACCATTTGGATGGAGGTAAAACATAATGCTCTAGCACTGCTTAAGAGCAACTTTCCGTCTAGGCCTACAATCTAAACCTATCTCTTGTAATCTAGATGAAGGAGCAAGAAATCTAAGGAAATAAAATAAAAGGTTAACAGATATTTATTTTCAGGTCAGGGAATATAAGATAACTTTATTCTAAAACCACCATATATCAGATTACTCTGCTTACATTGATTATGTCTAAAGTCACCCAGATTTCTTTGACATTAGAAAAGCTTGCCAACTAGAGTTTATTACAGCTTATAATGAAGTCCTAGACAATACTAAATCTTTGTGTTCAGATCATATCAAAATGTGGTGCCTGCAGGCAGCCAGCTCTGACTGGTATAGCAGTTAGCCTGCAAGAGGGTTGAGTCAGAGAGGAGAGGGCCCTGTGGTGCATCCAACCAAACAGAAAGGCTGTAGCCATGCAGGAACAGCATGGGCAGAAATCTTCTGATCCTTCAGGTTTTTTTAGAATTTGGTCATGCAAAGATCCTTATTTTCAGACCTGTGTGCCTAAAATTCCTGTGTCATGATGTTTAGAACTGCAGCATGTAATTCATTTGTCTAAATAGCCCCTTGTAAAGTTGTGAGACGTGGCTCAGTGCTTTTGGCAATCAAGCATTATGTTAGATCACTCATACAAAAACTTTTTTATCTTTGTCTGTACATTAACTATTGTGATGAATGACCTGAAGCCACTAATGGGAAAGGATATGCCTGTACCATCAGAGAGAATACATTGATAGACTGTTAGATAGTAGTTCAGAAACCATTAATAGAGCATTTTTCAGAGATGTAGACTGCACTTAGTTAAGAAAATCCCTTAAAATAGGGCATTATTTGGTTTCCAAGAAAACAGAAAGATCCTTAAAGGATTCTTTTAGGCCACAAAGGAGATCCAGAGCCTGATCTTACAGTCACAGTTGTGCTAATTAAAAAAACCCCCAACTACCACTGGTATAAATCTTTACTGTCTAAAGAAACAAATAAACAAAATGGAACTGTTTGTACCTTACCATAGCAACGCAATCAACCTTTGTCCTGAACCTTTCCCTCAAGGGCTTCTCAAGTATTAGCAGGTTTTCAGCTGGGATGCATTGCTTTAAGGTATATGCTCTTGGGTCAGGATTTTCTTTGGTTTCTGAGAAATGAAATAAGTACTATTACACTTGTGTAGATAAACAGGGCTGAATCCGGGTGATAATTCTTGTCACCTGTCAGGGAAGGAGTTGCAGAAGGTGAAGCTTGAAGAAAGAGACACCACCACCGTTTCTTTGCAGCAAACATAGATGAGAACGGAAAACTTTGCTAGTTCATGAGGACAAAGAGGTTAGAGCAAAAACTGGGTTTCAGTACAAGCCCTGATTTAATATGGCTGAGCTTTGGAAAGCTTTGGTCTGAATATTTACTCACAGCATCTTCCTCATAACCATTTCTTCTCATTTCTTCTTCTTTATATTTTTTTTAGAAGATAATATAACTTGGATGTGGCAATGCAGTATTTTCATACTGAAGAATAAAACTGATATAAGAAATACCTGCTCTAAAATCTGTGATGAGAATCCCATGTGCTAACAAACCTATGAGAAGCACAAAGCAATTGCTAAACCTAACAACAGTTTGCCTGAATGGTTGATCTCTGCATAAACACCCACTCATGTAAATGTAACATCACAGCTGGCCCAAACCCTTCTGAAAAAACTGTGAAAGGATCAATTGAGTATCACAAATGGTTGCTTATCCAGACTAAGCATCTATTAGCCAACAACTCTCAACATTCAATCCTTGACAAGTAATTAACACTGTCTATATGCAAAAATGAGACTGAAAGCTGTACAGAACAACACATATTTTTTCTTTATGAATTACCTAACATAAACTTGAAAGTTCAAAAACCTTACAGAAATAGGAATAGTTACAGCAAAATCAAATCACATAAGAAATAAGAAGCAAAAAACCTCCATCCCAAACTTAAGTCCTTTCTATTAATTTCCCATAAGATTGTTTGCAGTTTATAGTTTTTTTATTCCTTCAGAGGAAGGAATTCCTTCTTTCTCTCCTTTGATTAGGACAGAAGTCTCAAAATATTACTGGGAAGTAACCAGTCAGCCAGATTCTTCCCACTCTATAAAGGTTTTATACAGAATGACAGCGGGGAAAATCTTATATGTAGGCACAAATAGATTCACAGAATCACAGAGTGGTTTGCTTTGGAAAGTGACATTTGAAGGTCATTCAGTTTAACTCCTCTGCAGTGGGCAGGAACATCTTCAGCTAGGTCAGGTTGTTCAGAGCCACATACAACCTGACCTTGAATGAGTCCAGGAAAATGCACACAAAGAAAGGAATTTGGACCTTTTCTTCACAGAGCTTTTACTAAAGTGTGACAAAACTATATCCTTCTGTGCAATGTCCAGCCTTTGGGAAAATTAATATTAGGGAGAATTATAAATGCTGTAAGTTTTATTGTCAAAATCACATGCTAAAGAATTGCGTAATACATTCATGCAAATATTCTGAAGGTAGTTTATGAGCAAACTAACCCCACTCATCAGAACAACCCATTGTGTGTATTTCTACACCTATACACATAGAGTGTATTTGTTCAGTTTAGAGTGTTACATTAACACCATATGCATGTCCCCTGTTCTTTTCATCTTATGCTTAGGATTTAGAAGTTTCACCAGCTTTCTGAGTTTCTTTGATTCCAAATATTCAAACTTTTCAGTGCACCTTAAATTTATGTTCCACACCTTCCATTCTGCCTTGATAGGATTAATGGAGTCTGTAAATCAGAATCTGTACTGGAGCCTGATTATAAGTGAAGTTATGAAATCCAGATCATGACTTTATGACATTGATAATGCTTTAGAGCTGATTTATAGTTCATTAATATTGTTCCTGTTTGTAAAGCACTGTGAAGAAAAGAAGTAGATCAATAGGTATTTGCCTGTATATGGAGAAAATAAAAACTCACTAAAAAAATCATATGTGACCATATATAAAAGTACATTGAATAAATTCACATACTTTCAAGACATCAGTTGTTCTGTGGTTTTTTTTGTCAGCGTTTAACTGGTTATTCCTTTTGATGTCAACAAATCCTACTTTGAATAATAAAATGCTTAAAGCATAATCATCTTCTGAATTTCCGATTAGCTAAATAAAGTCAATGATGAAATATTTCTCTGGAAAACACCAACTGTATTCTGTAAGTGCTTGATAATACCAAGGTAGTATCACATATTTTGCACATTAAATTGTATGAAATCCCATCACATTGCATGCTATAAGTCCAGCTTGGAGTTGATTGATATCTCTTCAGGACTCCATTTGATTCAGTTTCGCAAGTAGTTGATCAGTTAACACTGAGAGCATTAAAAATTATTGATCTACTTTATTCTAATAAGGCATGACCAAAGACATATAGCTTAAAGTCCAACAGTTTACCTGCTTGATCAGTCTTTATATTCTTAAAGAATACAGAATTGATGAGGGATAGATAAAGCTCATCTGACCAGAAATCTGTGCTTCATTGTGTTTTTTAATTCCTCAAATAATTCTCAATTACATGCAAAGTTTCACTCTTTATCTTCAATGCCTTCACAGAATTTCCTCATTTTTATTCTATGAATTGTTTTCCCTCCTTGTGATAGCTGCATGCCATTGGAAAAGTCAAACTGTTCCCTTAAGAGTGAATCTTGAGAGAAAGATAGTTTTTTTTCATAAATGAAATAGTGTAGAAATTTCTATCTTACCTGCACACGATGCCCTATTCTTTTCAACTCTAGTGATTTTAATACAAGGTGAAGGCATAGCTAGACCATGCCTTCTTATTAAACTCCAACAGAATCATTCATATAAGAAAGGCGTGTTACTTAAAGTCAAAAAGAAAAAAAGATAAACACATCCTAAAATTACCATTACAGAACAATTCTCAGATATCTTGGTATTAGAAGAGTTGCAACTGTTGTGAAAAGATGCATAGGTGTATAGTTTGGTTTACATAATGTAGTACTATACTTTTGCCAGATTTCTTCCTCCTTTACTTACGCTCAGCTTAGAGACATATGCAGATTTCTTGCCATGGAATTGCTTGTTACAAGAACTTCAAATAATGTTGAAGATTACTCCTTTTGTAAATGCAAGTGGCTGTTTAGGAACAGGTTAAAGTGTCCTCACAGTCTTATAGTCTGTTGAATGAAATCAAACTTGTTGTTGTTGTTGTTATCAGGCTTCTTTATGTTTCAGGGCTCTTCTGAATAGTGAAAATACACAAGAGATGATACAATTAGGTGGTATAACTTTTAGTGTCACAAGTTCTAGGCTACTGCATAGCCTATGAATGGCAATGCTCACTTTACAATCTCTATAATTATGATATATTGTATAAATTAATTATTCAATACTAGAGATTTAGTTCATTTCTACTTCTAATATTTGTTTTCCTTATGCTTTCTGGTGTATCACTTTTGGAGAAAATATAACGATTGATACAATAATAATTTACTAATACATGATATAGTATGCACCATTGTAAAAATCAATATATAACTTCAAAACAAGATTACCTCAGTTTAGCATAACTGATTATGTTTCAAAAAATCCGTAAGGCTCAATTGGTTATTTGGTTTAAGAATGCACACAGCTATGTTACTGAATTGAAATATAATTGTGTTACATTATCCATTTTATCTCCTTGTGAAAATAAAAAGCACCATAAGTCAAACACCATGCCTTAGTGAATATATTTTTACTGATGTCAGAATGGGAAAAGGTGGAAACACTATAATAGAATGATTTAGAGGAGAATGATATGAATTCATTTTATCTCAGCTTCTGCTAGTTCCTGCCTTTTTGTGTCCTTTAGCTTGTGAAGCAGTGCTACACAGTAATCCTCATCCACTGAAGTTAACAGAAATCAAGAGAATACAGTAACCTCATCTTCTTTTATTGCTGACACTCTGGTTTCAGATGCAGTATAAAGAGAAATTTGAATGTCTTCCAGTTGAGATCTTGCTTCATGAAGAAATTAATGTCTAGGGAAATTTAAACTCCATTCTACTAATCAGTGCTGGTGTTTTTCTTTTCCCCTTTTTATTTCTGGTAGCACACTGATGACGCACCAGAGTTTACAGTCCCTGTCAAGCAGGATTAAAGCTAGGCAGTGTGTTTGTCTGCACAGCTGCCACTCTGGTCCCGTCCCTAATCTCACTATGCAAACAGTTAAAAGCGTGATGGCTTGGAGACATAGGAGTATGTCTCCAAGAGACCAAGCGTGAGGAGCAGACTGCATCACACATCATCATTGTGGTCACAGGGAAATCCTGAGGAGTTATTGACACTACGGCCGTGTCCTCTCCCAGGTCTCGAAAGGTTCTCCGACAAGTACCGACTGATCACAGCTCCCCGTTGAGATCAGCTGTGACAGTGTATCAGCCATCACACTCTGCTATGCAAGTTAATGCAGAATAGACCACAAATGGAGACCACAGGACAGTGTAGATTGATGACAGCTCTCTTTAAAATGGCAGAAATATCAAGAAATATTTTCATATCTCATCTGTTTTAGACAGTATTATATGGCTTATGGGGCCAGATTTATTATTCTTCTTAATACTTAAAAGTGCAGGGGATTTATAGTGAAGTTTTTCTCAATTGCTCTAATGGATTGTACTGCTTCTATCAAATGGAAAACCTACTTCAGTGCCTGGAAAACATCAGTAAGGGTTTTCCTGCTTTTAGGTATGTAAACCAATCCAGGTACAAGCGATACTATGGGAAAGTAGAAAATGCTTATAAAAGCATGACAAATACAAAAATAACTCCTTGAGTAGATAAAAGAGACTGATAAAAGGAGAGATTTACTTGTTTTGCACCAATTCATAGTTCATCAGTGTCAGATTGGATTACCTTTTGATGATATTCTTTATAAATTTTTTTCTTCTTCATGTTGAACAACAATATTTACTGACCTTAATGTGCATTAAATTTTCTAGTAAATTGCTAGTTTGATCTTTTTGTTGTTGTTGTTATATGTCCATAAATTTCTGATTAAAATTCATACAGTGGCCTATAATATACATATCATAGTTCTCACAAACACAGTCACTCATTTCTAGTTTCATACACCTAACAATGAATGCACAAGAAAAGGAATCTGGTGGTGAATGCATGACACCAGAAAGAAGGAAGCACAATAATTTATTTTTAACAATCTCCATTCTTACAAGACTTATTAAGGAAATTGCAATTGTTATCTTGCATTCAGCACAACATTCTCCCGCTAGAAGTTATGACTTAGTAGGGACTATTACTTCTGTGTATAATCAATATCTTTGCTTTACAACAAGTCAATTCAGTCTTCATTTACTATGACATAGAGAAAAGTAAAAGACGTTGCTTTTAAAACATCAAAGAAAAATTCCGTGGACAACAAACAGTTGCTGGTTCCAATAGAAAGTACTGGCATGGAAATTTATTTTGTTCTTTCTAGTTTTCTTTTTCAATTTTAAGGTAAAGAAACAATTATTTTTACATCTTAATTGCTTCTCTTAAAACAACCCAAGAAATATGAACAAACAATTATTAAAAATCTTGAGCTTTTTATCTGTATTTATACACAACATCGCTACCTATATAAATGATTACAGTACTATTCTGGAACTTAAATTATGTCACGAGGTACATATATGGCTAAGTGTAATAGGATACTTTCCAAATATTCTATGAGATGAGTGGGAGAGGGAGAAAAATTATCTGATTTGCAATGGTAGAAAATGCATCCTCATCAAATTCATTTTGTGAGCTGGAATTTCATCATTCCTTTTAGCTACTTCATCATTGTCATGTCATGGCTGGGCTTCACGAACTAAGATTTCGGAAGGGCACTACCCACGTTTGCTACAAGCGCGCTGGTGGCTAAAAAGGCTAATACGAGACAGGCATGTCCGATTGCAAAAGGCACAGCAGAAAGACTCCTTAGGTGGTACGTTCTGCAGGGCACGATTCTTTCTGCACTGTCTTTTCTCCTCGAGAGTGATCCTGCGTGCTTTCTCAAAGGCATCAGCAGCGTTATAGATGGTGTGTCTCCAGACCTCCCGATCGGAGGCCAGAGTAGACCAGTTATGGTGATCAGTACGGCCAAGGCTGAAATGTTGTTTCAGGGAGTCCTTGTGTCTTCTCTTAGCTACTTAAGGCCACTGAAAATAATTAATTTGTATACATAGATTCAAATAGATTGATTTCACTCTGCTTAAAAATTCATGTTCTGAAAAACTTCCGGAATTTTTCATTTGTGGAGTTTGTAAGGTTTCCCCACTATATGCAGCTGGAAAAAAAAGTAAAAGCAATGAACTAAGTGTTCAAATCTGAGTTAATTTTGCAATGTAGTAAGAAGAAATAAATGGTTAAAAAATTTTAAAAAATAGGAGGGAGGGAAAGAAAAAACATACTTATGAATACAGAATTCCTTTTATCTAAATTTATATACCTTATTTTAGAATGCATTTTACAGAGTAAAGAAATGTACGTGAGACACTGAAGTATCTATGGGATGAGGCTGGTATGCGCTGGGGGAGAGAAGAGATAAATTCTGATGGAAATCTGAGCAGCTCCTCTTTCCATGGAACTGACACGGTTACCAATACCAGCCATTTTCAAAAGGAAAGAAAAAATTCCACTTAATACTTTTTCCATCACTAAATAAGCTCCAGGCGACTTGACAAGTTATAAGTAAAACATTCTCTATCTCTATTTAACCCCTATTTATGAAGTAAAATGACCATATTTTCGTTGTTACAATGATAAAAAAATAAGCCATACACAACTGAATTGAATATAGATGATGGTCACTTAGATAATTCTGCAAGAAATTATTTTCTATTATATTTCGGTGAAAGAGTTCAACAATTTTCTCTTGCTAAATGATCATTACTCATGATTTCAGACCAAAAAGCATGTCCAGACAAAATGGGTTTAATCATATTGTTAGGAGGGAAAAAACGTAGACGCCAAATTAGCAATTATGCAACATTTGGCTCAGAACCTCCTATAACATAATCCTTTACAATTTGAGCTAATGAATTAGCTTCTATAGCAAAGAGCTTGGCTTATGCCTCTAGCAAGGCATAAAAAACAATATAATGCCAGCTAAACATTAATGCACATCCTTTGAAAAGAATCACCCCACCCTAGTACTGTCATGGAGGTTTGAAATAGGTTGAATTTGAAGCAAAATCTTCACTCTAAATTCTTAAAGTTTAACAAAGAATCTTTAAAATAAAATGCAGGAACCTCTACAATTGGACCCAGAGACTGATTATGTTGAAAGACATGTCTGAGGCTAGAACTCAAGTGGGTTACACATATGTATCCATGCAAATGTAAGCACTACTGAGTATTTTTAAAAGCTAAAAAAAAGATAGCTTTTAAAGATTTTGTACACTAGTTATAGTTAGATGCTGTTACGGTTAAACCCCAGGCAGCAACACAGCCCCACACAGCTGCTCACTCACTCCCCCACCAGTGGCATCAAGGAGAAAATCAAAGGGTAAAAGTCAGAAAAACTCATGAGTTGAGATACGGACGGTTTAATGGGAAGGCCAAAAGCCACATATACAAGCAATGCATACCAATTAATTCCTTGTTTCCACAGGCATTCACTTCTTCTCCAGGAGAAGAAAATGAACTGTGAAGAAAATTGACTACTCCAGTCCAAACCAGCACAGACGTTTAGCTCTGTCTGTGGTATTTAATGTTGCTTAAGTGTCTTCATGTTCTAAATATGTCTTATCATGTTTAGAATTTTCTTGTGCTTCAACTCCTCGCCTTTGAAGACAGAAGTATTCGGACACCAACCTTGTTATCTGCACTCAGAAAAGGACTCTGACAAGTTTTCACACAATCATTTCAGGCATTTTAGTGAGAGGGACCTGGAAAAAAAATAATAATGTCATTATAAAAAATTATAGCAATTATTGAAGTGCTCAAATAGTTTGAAGAAAAGAGTCAGAAAATTTGAGTCTGAGAAAAAATTCTCTTCAGGGGAAAATGCCATTCAGCATTCCATAAAGCGATGAGTTGTCCGAAACCCTCTGAAAATCCCCCGTTTCAGTCTGCAACACAAATGGTATGATTGCCAGATTTTAAAACATTGTTTTAAAAGTACAGGAGAAAAACATCCCAGCTGGAACACCATACCACAAAAGGAACAACAGAGATCAAGTACAGTGCCGCTGGAACAAACCAGTATTCTGTGTAAGTTGTTCAGGATCCATGCACAGCACATGGATCATCTGCTTTTGACATGGCATCTTTCTCCACTAGACCTTTGACACAACATTCTGATGGCTCAAACACTTCTGTACATTGTCAGATGGAGGAGGAACAGCAAGAAAGAAGCACAATGATCCAACAAATGAAATTACACACAAAGTAAGTCTCTCAAGAGAATGTGAGAAATGTAAACTGAAGCATTTCTCGTCAACAGGACAAGGCAAGGACAAGATTAGATATGCTTCTTCATTTTTTTTTCATATTTTGGTTCGTACTTCCAAATATTTCAGTTACAAATCAGATACTGGATGTTACTGTGAGGGATTTTCCTCAAAAAAATCCACTGTAGTTTAATCAGAGATGATTAATTTATTTACTGCAGAAGCCAGAAGTTTATTTAAATTTTACCAGTTGTATTTTCCTGGGCATATTCAAATTCACTCCCAAATGTAATCTTTGGGCAATAAATGTCAATTTTTTGAAATAACATTTGTTCTGTAAAATATAACAAAAATGTAGAGATGTGATCTTCCATTTTTATATGGGAAATTAGGAAAATCATGAATAAGTTAGTAAAAGATGATACTTAGATGCCTCTTCAGATATTGCAATCATTTTGGTTTAAAGGAAAGACTTTCATCCATTGAAGCTTACTTCTACACACCCGTCCAGATAGAGTTTTCTTTGCACATATTTGGTTGTTCTCATTAAAACAATTTTACGTCATATTTTCTAAATGTTAGCAGTAGATATAATGTCTGGAAATTGTATACTTCAGCAGAGTACTCACATAATTACAATCAGAATGTGCAATCCTGCTAACACTATTTGTTCTGCAAAGTTATTGAAATATATTGTTTGCCATTATCTAAAAATACTTAACCCGAATCCCAAGCTGATTATTTCCACTGTTTGCTTCCTGGAAAACATCAGTTTGTGTCTTTCATTTTGTACCTGACTGCAAGCATGGTATTTGTTTTTGATCCTGGGCTGCACCTACAGGTATATTAGTAGCAAAGAGATAGAGATGTGATCATCCCACCCTACATAGTGCTTGTCAGGCCACACCTGGAGTACTGTGTCCAGTTCTGGTCCCTACAATTCAAAAAAGACTTGCACTGATGGAAGAGGGTCCAAAGGAGGGCCATGAACAGAAGGCTGGAGAACCTGCCCTACGAGGAAAGACTGGAGAGGTTAGGTCTTTTAGTCTGAGAAAAGATGGCTCAGAGGGGATCTCATCACAGCATTCCAGTACTTAAAGAGTGTCTACAAAGAGTATGGAACCCCTCTCTCCATAAAGATCCACATGAAGAAGACAAGGGGCAACAGGTGAAGTTGCA
This sequence comes from Chiroxiphia lanceolata, assembly GCF_009829145.1. Classification (NCBI taxonomy): domain Eukaryota; kingdom Metazoa; phylum Chordata; class Aves; order Passeriformes; family Pipridae; genus Chiroxiphia; species Chiroxiphia lanceolata. The sequence goes on along the minus strand of NC_045637.1, from coordinate 61,681,601 downwards.
CCAGGAGTGGTATCATCTTGACATTAGAAGTAATTTTTTTTGTGGTGAGTATAACCATTGCCCAGAACAAAACCCCCAGGGATGTGGTAGAGTCTTGGTTGCTGGAGGTTTTCCAGATGCAATTGGACAGGGTGCTAGATCTCCCCTAGACTCTCATTCACATAAAAGGTTGGACTAGATAATCTTCTGAGATCACTTCCAACCTAGTCTGTTCTGTGATCGCATAATCATAATTTACATACATTCACCTGATGTGACTAGTACAGGCTACATTAGGAAAATTTCTGACATAGATCAAAAGAAAAGTCACAGTTGGACAAACTTTAGATCTCTTATAAGTAATGGGAAAGAGAAAAACTGGAGACTTCCTGGAGTAAGAGGGTTTTACATGTGCACTGCCAGAATTGCAAAACCAGAGAGTGAAAACAGGGTAAGACCCTTAAAATTTTGCAAACCCCTTTCAAAACAAATAGCTTGAGTACTTAAAATTACCCATCAGCAAAAAAATCTTGAGTAATTTATTTTTAGGTAAAAATTTCATCCCACATAATACGCACTCTGTTGAGATATAATAAAGTGCTTCATGGGAAAACTGCAGAGGTCTGAGGTGTTAGTTAAGGTGGGAAATCAAAAATGCACAGAAAAAAAAATAGTGCTGGCCTAAATATATAGTACAAAAATGAACTCTGAATATGAAAACCAGGAAAATAGACCAAACAGATGTACTCGACATGAGTGTCAAGGTGCTGATTCTAGCTGGCTCTAAGGGACCCTCTGCAGGAGACAGCTGAGGGGAGCTGGTGGTGTCTCTGAAGATGATTTCACCAAGTACTTAACTATTTGTCTTCTTTCTTTCTCAATACCCGAATCAGTAGTTAAATTTATTGGCTAGGAATTAAGTTTAATTCCCCAAGTTGAGTCTGTTTTGACTCCAAAAATAGATAGAGCATAACTTTGTTTAAAGATCAGTTATTTGAATTGTGTTGGCATGAAAAATAGAGCAGATCTGAAATTCATTTTTGCCTGTAATGGGAATTTGTCCCTAAATATGAGAAGCCTAGAACTGTCAAATTCATTTTTAATATCTTGCATTTTTATAGAGCTTTTCATACTGAAATATCCCAAAATATTTTATAAATTACAGCCTACTGATCATACAGCTTTCTTCCATTTACAGCATTTCCAGCAATAAATGATAAAGAATAATTTTGGCAATGGAAATGATAGCTATACTTCATTTAACATAATTTTTTCAATTTCTTTTGGAATAAAAGACCCCACACTCAACTGCCTTCCAGGAACAAGAATTCGTCACTGGAAAATTTCCTCTAATATCTTGCAAATCAGAACATTTTGTGGGGTCCATCTAGAAGTGGTAAATGTAATGGTAGCTATTTAGGCTGTGCTTCATGTGCTTCTGCCTCATGTGGCAACGAGGGCTTGGATACTGGATAAAGAAAACCTCTGCCAGATGCCATGATGCTGAGAAAGGACCAAGGAGTTTGAGGAGTTCAAACAACTTCCCCGTCAGTGAGAAGCCACCTCAGATGGTCCACGTGTGCTGTGAGAGATGGCCAGGGAAGAACAGTTCCATGTGAGCAAAATTTCCCACATAAACAAGACATTGGATAGGATGGTGGTTTATTATTGCCCTGTAGCATGCAATGAATTATTAACACACAAATTACTGATAGCATTCTAAACCAATAGTTAGGTGAACATACAACTTTTCTAAGCTTCTACAGAATGCTTTCTTCATTCACAAAGCAACAGCAAGGCTTTTTCTTTCCCTTTTTTTTTTTCACTTCAGGAGAAGAAAATGAACAAGATTTACCAACCCCGAGAGAAACGTCAGCTGGTTAAAATGTCTAGGATTAGATCTATCTCTCTGAGAAAGTATCAGTATTTACATCTTTGACTTTTGCTCAAATTGTGTATGACACAATTTCTAATCACACGTTATCATGCAAGGCAGAGCTTTTCATGGTACTTGGTTAAAATAAATAAATACATAAACTTGATTTTCTTTCACTGAAACTGCAAATGATAAAAATTGTTTTGAACTTTGCACCATTTCCTTCAGCGTTTTGGGGGGGCTTGCTACTCTTACATAATTGCTAGAAGAAAAAACCCATATTTAATAAATTTTTAATATGTCAGAATGAAGATTTGACCATTTGTGACTAGGGAGCTAAGAAACATAGTACACAATTTTCATTTTACGGTTGGTTTTAAAAAGATCTAGTTTACTATATTATTCAACATATGTCAAACAAAACAATATATTCTGTTTCCTCTTTACATTCTTATCAAGTAAAGACCTAAGAGGGGCAATAGTACGTGCAAATTTCAACCTTTGCCTATAGAAAATAAAAAAAAATTGAAGATTTTAGGCAGAACATATTTTTCCTTTTGGCACTTTTTGTCTATTTAAAAATAGCAAAAAATGCAAAACCACTGCATGAATAATTCATATTGAAGCAGATTTTTGTTCTTTTCATGCTCTGAATTCATACATAAATGCCATTATGTTGGGTATGTACATGTGTACACTTGCTATACATTTAGTGGTTTCAAGAATCTTCCCTATCTACTCAAAATTTCTCAGTCTAATTGTTAAAAACACAGTGAGGCACAGTTCTATGCAAAAGGGTCATTATTTTCTGTTCCTTTCACTCTGCACTCGTTAGATATTTGTTTTAGCATTTAGCATTTAGACTTTTGCTTTAGCATTTCCCTCACTCTGCTAAATCACTTCTCGTCCTCTGCAGTTCTGTTGAAGCGCGACTGACAAAGGATGCTCAGGATCATGAAGGCACTGTGACTAATAGAGGAGGCATCTGGGGGAAAAAGGGGGGGAAAATGCTACGTACTCTCTGCTTTGAATGTGTAAGTACAGTGAGATGTCTCAGTCAGAACCATATGCATTTATTATCTAACTGTTTCTCCTTTACAATAGTTCATGTTCAGTTTTCAGGACTTTTCTAAAAGGTTTATTGGTAAACTTATTATAATAAACTGGGAAATTGCAGGAAAGGAATGCTTCTCACCCCTCTTTTGTTTCCCCAGAGCATTTGCTACTGATAACTGATTTAGGTTACATTATTTTTCTCACATCTGATTCTGATCTGATCCTGATTTTGAAATGAATTATTAGCTTTTACATAATACTGTAACCGTTTAGAGAAGTTAATGCATTCCATCTACCGTTTTCAAATTATGTGTATCCATTATCTGTTGATACACAATTGTAGGAGGAAAGGAAGTTCTTTGTCACATACAACACTCAAGATTTTCTTCTTTGATGATGTAAGAGAATGAGGGAATAATGACTTTTGGTGACAAAATAGTGAATAACATTCAACCCTATTGACATCCACATTAACCCCTCTTGGCTTTAGCAGTGCAAATATTTTCACCAGTGTTTCAGAGTATTCTGCTTAATCAATCATAATTATGACCACACAAACACAGCAAATCACAGCTTCTGTACTCATATACACCTTTCTAACCCATTGGCTGGCTTTCCCTGCTCACTCTGGCAAAGCAAACTTATTCCTTGGGAGCTGATGCTCCTTCAGCTACTGTTAATTTTTAATGGTTACACAGTGCCAGCATTTTTACAGTCTCATTGCAAGCACAAATGGATTCAGAAGCTCTTTATATAGGTAACATACAGGTACAGAGATGGCCAATATTTATGTGCAGTATTCATTTACTCCAAGTTTCCTAGTCTTTTTCCCAGTCTCTTTTTTTCTCTACCTTGAACTGGTCAGTGCCCTACGTCAGAATGAGACCACTGGACACAAATGATTCATTCATAAATGACTCAACACGGGCCAGCAGTGTTCACTCAAAGCCCAGAAAACCAACTATATCCCTGGCTACATCGAAAGAAATGTGAGCAGAAGATTGAGAGAAGTGATTCTGCTCCTCTATTCTACTCTTGTGAGACCCAGCTTAGAATACCGAGTAAAGTTCAGATACCCCCAACATAAGAAGGACATGGAACTGTTGGAGCAAGTCTAGAGGAGGGCCAAAAAGCTGATAAGAGGACCAAAGCCACTTCTGTGAGAAGACAGGCTGAGAAAGTTGGGGTTGTTCAGCCTGAAGAGAAGGCTATGTGGAGACCTCATAGCAGCACTCCAGTAGGTGAAGGGGGCCTACAAGGAAGCTGAAGATGGACTTTTTGTCAGGAACCGAAGTAATAGAACAAGGAGTAATGAGTTCAAACTGAAAGAGGGCAAATTTAGGTTAGACATATGAAAGAAATTCTTTACTGTGAGGATGTTGAGGCACTGGAACAGGTTGCCCAGAGAAGCTGTGGATGCCCCATCTTTGGCAGTGTTCAAGACCAGGAACCTGATCTGGTACAGGGTGTACCTGCCAATTTCAGGGGGTTTGGAACTAGATGGTCTTTAAGGTCACTTCCAACCCAAACTATTCTATGATTCTGCGTTTCTAAACAAAGCACATTCATTCTCAAATGTATTTAATGTGGAACAGCCTGCGGCAGTTCAAGGATGTCACTTGAAATACAGCAGAAAATTCCATGAAAGTACACAAAATTAACACACCACAGAAGGTGACTGCTAAACAATAAGTCATTAAATTTTTTTCCAAAGGTTTGTAGCTAGCAGTATGTGGGAGGGGTTAACTGGAACAGCTAAAGGTAGAGTTTAGTTAGATTTATCTTTCAAATTTCATTAAATTCAATTAAAACAAGAAAAGACCAGAGAGTCTTAGTAATGGTTGACTCAATTAAAAATTTGATTTACAGAGAAATTTAGCTCTCAAAGAACTGAGAGAAAACCCAGCTCAAATGTTCAAAGTCTACCAAAATCACAGTCTTACAGGGGAGAGTGACTGCTAGTTTTAAAAGTAAGCATTTCTATTCACTTGTAATTATACAAATGCTACAGAAGAGAAAACAGTCCAAAAATGCATAGCTGCATCTGTAATGTATTCAAAAAATGGATCTCTCAGTGACCTGAAGTGTTAAATTAGAAAATTGCTCATATCATCACTAGTGAAATAGCAGTTGAAGGTTTCATGGAATAACTTTCAGTGCGATTTATCATATAAGTAAATTAAATAAGGTTCCAAGAAAGGACAAGTGATGTAGCTTACGTTTTCCTCAAGTTACAAGATTGCATACAAGTCCTTACTGCACAGCAGCTGTTTACAGTCATGCTTTTCTAATAGTAATTGGTTTATGTACCATAATTTTGCTATAGTCAGCCTCTGTGAACATCTAAATAGCTTAGCAGGTCAGATTTCAATCTTTTGTGATGTGATAATGCCATTAGATCTTCATCCATGCATTATTTCCTCTGTTCCTTTCACTACTGACATATTTTGTTTCTCCTACCAATCAATTCTGTTTTTAAGAGCCATCCTTCCACATGACTAAGATTTTCCAGTTTTCAAATGTCATTGATTTATTCCTTGTTGTTCCTAGATTTATTTCCTGAGACATCCTATAAAACTCACCTTCATCCCAAGAGTAATTAAACTGGTTTTTTTCTCCTGTGAATTATAATTTAGACAAACTATATTTCTCTCTCGACTTTCACTATTCAGATATTTCTTTCAGCTCGATAGTAACATTTCTATTGGGTTTGCATGGCAAGGGTTTGGCAGTGGGGGGGCTACAGAGGTGGCTTCAGTGAGAAGCTGCTAGAAGCTTCCTCATGTCCCATGGAACCAATGCCAGCTGGCCAAGGCAGAGTCCATCAGTGATGGTAGTAGGGCTTCTGGGATAACATAGTTAAGAAGAGGGGAAGCTGCTGCACAATAGCAACTGCAGCTGGAGAGAGGAGTGAGAATATGTGAAAGAAACAGCCCTGCAAACACCAAGGTCAGTGAAGAAGGAGGGGCAGGAGGTGCTCCAGGTGTCAGAGGTGAGGTTCCCCCGCAGCCTGTGGTGTCTACCACGGTGAGGCAGCCGTGCCCCTGCAGCCCACGAAGGACCACAGAGGTGAAGAGATCCACCTGAAGCCCAGGGAGGAGACCCATCTTGGAGCAGGTGGATGACTGAAGGGAAGGAGGCTGTGTTCCCACAAGAAGCCCACACTGGAATAGACTCCTGGCACAACCTGTAGCCCTGTGGAGAGAGAAGCCCATGCTGGAGCAGGGTCGTTGGCAGAACTTTTGACCCCGTGGGAGACCCATGATGAGGCAACCTGTTCCTGATGGACTGCACCTATGGAAGGAATCCACACTAGTGGACTGTCTGCCATGGGAGGGATATCGCACTGGAGCAGCGGAAGAGTGTAAGAAGCCTCTGAGGAGGAGGGAGGGACAGAGACAACACATGATGAACTGACCACATGTACTAGTTAGAACAGCTGGGCCCAGTTCATCACTGGATGGGTGTATTCTATATGTGTATTCTGTATGTGTATTCTGTAGCCTTCCATGCCATTTCCCAGAAACTGTTGTCAATAGACTATTTGCACCCTCTGCCCAGAGCAGCCTGACTCATCAGGCTACAAACTAGGTGCTAAGAGGCCTGCAAGGTAGAAGGGTGTTTTTGTCCTCACACCCATTGAGGAACCCCCTGCCCTGAGGGAAGTACTGAGCATTCCTGCCTGAACTGGAGAATATATAATCTTGGAGTCTTGGGACCTTTTGGACCACTCGTGGGATCCAGAGGAAGACTGCAAATCATCACTCTCAACTGCAGACCACCACTCTCAATCAGACTGCAGACCACCACTCTCGACTGGACTGCAACCACCACTCTTGACCAGACTGTAACAGCACTCTCACCAACAGGTTTTCCCCTCTCTTTTTACTTTGGACTCAGGGGGCCCAAAGAACACCATTCTGTTCATGCCCCAGGGTGCTGGGTTATATATTTGGGTTTTGTGGTTTAAAACCAATTGTTTGTTTGTATAATCGTACTTATTGTATTATTTTATTGAATTGTTATTCTGACTTATAATCTCTCTTTTGAGTTGAGTTCATTTCCCCTGCTGGTTTACCTTTAAACCAGCACACCACAGCACCACTCTTTGTCCATCCTGTGCTGCTGGAGTTGAGGATGTAGTGAAAATCAGGAGTGAAGTTGAGCTGACAAAGAAGAGAGAGGTGGGGAGAAAATGCTTTTAAGATTTGTGTTTATTTGTCAGTATTCTACTCTGATTTAATTGGCAATAAATTAAGCTAATTTCCCCAAGTCGAGTCTGTTTTGCCTGTGACAAGGATCTTTCCTTGCCCTTATCTCAACCCATGAACCTTTCATTATATTTTCGCTCCCCTGCCCAGCTAAGGAAGGGAGTGATGGGGTGGCTTTGCTGGTCCCCGGCCTCCAGCCAGAGTCAACCCAGTAGAGATCTTCTCTTCTGCTTTCTGAAATATCTTCCATGTCATCAAACCTCTTTTTTTAGCAGTTAATTGGACTTTAGATGTTTGACCTTTTGTTGTAAAAGTCCCCATCTCTAATTATTTCTATTTCTTGTCTTAAAGTAGATATGTTTGTACCCTAAATCTCTACTGGTGATTTTTCCTGCTGGAAGCTTGATGACATTATGTATAATTGATATTTATTCCAGCACCTTTTCACTTCCTTGCAACTTGATTCAAGCAGTGAATATCTGTCATTAGTGTTCTTTTCAATTCCCTGATTAAAAAAAAATAAATATTTCATCAGATACACTCTCTGGGCCACTTCCCAGCACCTTGGGCTCAACCTGTGGCAGTAAGCTGGGATGAATATGCCTTACACTTCCCACTTGGTTGCAGTGGCTCTGGCCACATGACGCAAAAGCAGTTTTCTTTATAGAAACCTTTGGTTGCAAGTTTAATTGTCTCCCTGCAGTAATCCTAGTCCTCTCTGCTTTGACATGTTCTCTCACTAGGATCAGCAGGAAGGACTTTGGACCCACACAGAGATGCAGGTTGAGAATTTCAGGTGAAGAAACAAAGGATCAAGCCTCCCACACTAATACTTAGATCTGCTCTCTTCCAAAATGTATTTCTCCCCAAGCAATGGGGTTTTGTTCCCATTTTATTTCATTTTTACAGGGTACTTTTGTCTGGTCTATTTTAATGAGACTTCACTCTGTTGTTTCCCATGGCAGTTCCCACGGTACAGTTGAAGTTTTCTACTAATTATATTATTTAATACTTTTATCATACTAAATGTTGATAGGCTATCTGTTTGAGGTAAATGATAAACACAGTTTACTTTCCAAGGCACAGATAAAAAATTTCTACATCTTTGCACAGGTTTTTCTTAGATAATACAATGTAACACGAATTTAATGAACTATAAATAAATTTTGTTTAATATTTGACATGGTTCTTTCAAGATCCATATGACAGGAGACAAAGCAGGAGAGGATGGTATTTGCAGCTTCTCTTCTTGATTGTAATTCACAGGTGCAACAGTAATCAGAGTAAAAAGAAGTAAGTTAATACTGCAAAAGGAAAAAAAGTCTAATGATATGGAGAAGAACCCTACTTGTTTCAGCCCTGACAGTAGATATTGAGACAGAAAACTGCATCTGTTTTTCTAAAAGATTGTTTGTTTTCACAAATTATTTACCATTTGATACTTTATTAAATTACATCCCAGAACTGCCCTTCCCCATCTGCATGCAGAACCTCCCCAGGCAGACAAGCAGCATGTCCAGACTCCAGAGAGAGGAGCACTGAATGAATTACATAAGATTGAAGAGATGCGCAGTGTCTCACTGTCCAGCAAACGCAAAATATTTTCTCCAGAACATACTGTGGGAAGACTTTAAAAAAATCAAATATATTTACTGACTCTCCCTTAGCACTCTGAAGGAGAATTTATTAAGCCTGAGGAAGTTCTCAGCTGTGTGATCTATAGGGTCAGTGCTGCAATGGAGCAAGGGAGAAGGATTGCTGGCAACGACAAGCAGTTGAGACTGGAAGGGTCAGCGGATATTCAGGTTTCTGGTCTCAGACTCTCCTCATCTGTTTCTCAAGCAAAACTCTGGATCTGAGTTGCTTGTTCAAAACTGCAACAGATAACCATTTTTCATTTTGGAAGTATTTTATGTGATTTGATTACTCTTGGTCCTTCAGGAACATTTTCTTGGATGACATAAGAGGGAAAAATTTATTTCAAAGAGAAAAAATAGTTTATTTCTAAGCCAGAGCAAGGCCAGATTGAAATTCAGTAAACCTCTGAAATCTTTACTAATGAGTTGCACAGTACCAATGTCAATTAAAAGAAAAAGAAAGGAGGGCTGAGGTTTTTTACTTATTTGAATATGCAGCCATAAATGTCTAATATTAAATATTGGTATTGTGAGTAGTTTTATTTACAACTGAAACACCCTACTTTCAGGACCAGCTGTTCAATATTATGACCAAATATTTATATCACAAAGTAGTAAGGATTCTCACTATTACTCAAGCCAAGTATCTCTGGCTATCAATAAACAGTATAAAAAAATCCCCGTACGTTTATAAAAATTATATTTGTTTATTGCAGAGAAGAGATATCTCATTATTCCTTGTAGTATTCTTTCTATGTAGCTTTTTGCTTCATGCTTTATAGTGACAAGACATCACTTGTTACAAATTATTAACATCATGATAGTATCTCCAGGTATTAAATATAAAGCATCTCTTATGCCATGCAGGTAGGTCAGTTTATCCAAATACTCAGAACCATTGTTTTGGTTTCCATGGTTACTCAGGGGATGCTAGCATTTTTCTTCCACACCATTGGTTGCCAAGACTACAACAAGCTGTTAAAAAACACAGAAGTTATAAGTCCAGATCGCAGGGGTGTAGTCCTGCATTCAGCAATTGTGTGTCATAAATCTCACTTGGTGCAGCATTTGAATCCAGAAGGCATCCTCAGTAGCATTGTTCTTTGGCTTAAGCAAGATACTAAGATTGATATAAAAAGAAAAAATCATAGAATCATTTATTCATAGAATGGTTTGGGTTGGAAGAGACCTTAAAGATCATCTGATTCCAGCTTCTCAGCCACAAGTAGGGACACTCTTCACTAGACCAGGTTGCTCAGAGCCCCATCCAACCTGCCCTTGAACACTTCCAGGGCTGGGGCATCTACACCTTCTCTGGGCAACCTGTTCCATTACCTCATCACCCTCACAGTAAAGAATTTCTTCCTAATCTAACCTAAACCCATCCTCTTTCAGTTTAAAGCCATTCCCCCTTGTCCTATCACTGCATGCCCTTGTGAAAAGTCCCTCCTCAGGCCTCCCGTAGGCCCCCTTTAGGTATTTCAAGGCTGATATAAATGGACTGTGTTTTGAAATGGAACCCTTAAGGATCTGTATCAGATTGTACCCAAAAAATAGATTCCAATTGTTTCCCATTTTTCACTTCAATATATTAAAAAACAAAATCCTGTCTTTTCATCAGAAGAAGTGATGCCAAAAATCTCAGTTTTTAACTTATTTAAAAGCAAAATAGAAGAATAGCTATACTTTTCAGACATCTGTAACCCCATACAACTTCCAAACAGTTTGCAGAAATAATTTCATATTGTGTAAAAACTAAACAATATGTGCCATCTGCTCTAACACGATACAGCCCTAGTACCTATAATATTTATTTTTAAAAAGACAAAGGAAAATATAATTACAGACTCCACATTTAATGAGTAGGAACGTAAATGTTGTTGTTGTCCAAAACAACATCACATTTTTCAGGCATAATAAAACTTTGAATAATCAAACTAGCTTGCCTACCATGAAAAAAATCTTTCTTTTTATGAAATGCTGAATATCAAGTATCTAAAATAAAAGCCTGAATTGTTTTTTGTTCTGTCTTGAGATATTTTTGAATCATGCTTGTCAACAGATATCTCTTTTTCTCCTTTACAGGACAGTTTATTTAAACTATTGCATTTTCAATTCATTAGTCAATTAAAAATGCCAGCAGCTGGTTGATTAAACATTTGTATGAAAAGGTTTGCAAATTTATAATCATAATATTTTATTTAAGGCTGAATTCACTTTCAGTTGAAATGTATGCAATATTTATATTCTATTAACTGTACCTGAGGATTGACTTCTTAAGCTACCAGTGTAGCCTTAAAACCTATGCTATTAAAAAAAAATCTGGAATTAATTAAAAAATTGCGATGTTCGTGTGGGAGCTGGTCCCCAATAGACCATGAGCCAAGCAGAAAACCTTCTAGCAACCCTATAGTTTTAATCTAAAGGATAGAGGTAAATCTTTGCTATCTCTAGAATGCCCAGAAGACGAAAATCAAAATTGAATGTGTTAGGACTATACTAGGCTTCTTTTAAAACCAGGATTTGTTTGTGACCCACTATTCAAGAGCTGTCTGGAACCAGCTTTATAGAAGAGTTGTGCTCTGTTTCATGAAACATGCTTTGTTGCATCAGAAAATAGCTGCATAGATAATACTGCAAATATCACTGTCAGAGACTGAAATGGTTAATGATTTATGCATTCCAGGAGTTTGCAGACTTTGACTTTTGCATTTTACCTCAAATGGGCAGTTGGGCCCATCCCTCCAGTGCTAAGCCCTAAAAAGGCAAGAAGATAACTCAGATGGGCAGTTGGGCCCATCCCTCCCTCCAGTACTAAGCCCTAAAAAGGTAAACAACTCCTCGTCCCAGGGAGGTGCAAAAGCATGTTGAGGGTATATAAACTGATGGGTGACTTTGGGATTTTGGGTTCTCCTTCTCCCCCACCACCTGTGAATCAAGACCATCGCTCTCAAGCATCGCTGGATCCAGTGGGCGGTGACTATGTCCATTTCTTTTGCACTCTCAGCTTCTCTTTTCCCTTACTCTCATCCTGTTTTTTCTCTCCCCTAAGCAGTTTCTCCCCCACCAAAGGTTATCTCTGTGTTGCATTGTTGTATGACAACACCCAAAACGGTAGCATACCTGTTGATACAAAATTGTTAAAATAAACTTTGTTTTCAGACACCGATTATTTAGCGTCATTTCACTTTAATCCACCCCAAGGGAATTGTTGATAAAAACCTGAGTTACTCCCCCTCCCCTTTTCCTGGGGCGGGTCGTAACAATCACATACTGCAAAAATTCGGCAACATGGTAGAAAATTGTACAAAGCAGGAAAATTCTACTCAGTTCATGGTGTGATGTTTAAGAAATCAGACTTTTCTGATGCCTTGCTTGAGCTATTTCTTTGAAAATTCAAACCTCTCTATGCTCTCTATCAGCTACCAAGTTTTGTGAGTTTGCAGCTGTAAGCCTGTGTACCTTCTTACCAATGGATGGCACGGAAACAAAGAGCCAACACTGGGGCCAAAGGAACTTACACATTCCTGGACTATCAATATGTAGACACCACAATCAGCTCACGAACCCTGGGCCAAATATGGCTCAATGCCAGGTGAATATTAAGGCTATAACACATACTTTTCCCTAGCCATCTGTTGCTTCTGGCAACTACATGGGACAGGATACTGCATCAGCTAATGTTTTGACTTAATGCAAGATATATTTGAAATTTAATTTTAATAAGGAGGTCTCCAACATAAGAAAGGTTAAGAATGAGTTTTACGTAGAAGGTTCTGTTCAAGATAATTTTGTACTGTGAGGTATAAAACCACCTGAAACTCTACCTGGTTAATTGCAAATAGCTTGTATTTTCTTTTCTGTGCCCTCCATCACCTCCTATCACTATAAACAGTACTGTGATACGGTTATAAAAACAGATCCTGGCGACATTGTTTCTTCTCTCAGAAAATTCTACCCACTTTAATATCCTCATTCCAGTTGTCTATTTCTTTTTGCAAGGGTGGCCTAGCAGGATGATTTCTGACAGACTACTTATGCCTGACTCCTTTAAGCTAGACTGGTGCTCACAGAGTCAGCTGAAAGAGCAGAAAGGTGGGGCGGAGGGGGCACTATCATTTCACTATAGTTAAATATGCGTAAAACACGATGATGTGTTTTATTCCTCTGTTTCCAGAGCTGACTTATTACTTGCTTTTAAACGCTTTAATCCTTTCGGAATTAATTGTTGCAGGCAATGGAGTGAAGCAACTCTTGCTCTTAGATCAGGCACCCTTCTATCCTCCTGGCCTCAACAAGCAGCTTGAGCATAAACAAAAAACATATTTAAACACAGCTTTTCATTATTTTTGGCTGTTTGAAGGGCCACCATGATATAAGAGCATCTTAAAATATTGGCATAGTATTTTAAAGGAACTATTGTCAATATACCCAGAAAGCTTGTCAGCAGTAACGTTGGAAACATTAGCATGAACCCTCATGAATGCTAAGTCAGACAACATACCACTTGATTTATTCAGTTATGTTCCCTAATAACTGAAAGCTCCTAAAGTCCCAAGATACATATTGCTTTTTAAGGAAAACTCTCAAACATACTGGCAAAAGAGAGAGAGAGTATTTTGTGTGGTTGTTTGTTGTTTTTTTTTTTTAATTTTGGAGAGTTTTTATGTTTCCTTCCTTTTATTTGTAATACAAATAACGATGAAGAGAGAGAGAAAAAAAAAGTAGATTTAACTTCTTCCATAGTCTCCCACTTTGCCATAACGTACTGAGTTCTTCTTTTTTTTAAAAAAACATGCTGGTATTTAATACAGTGGACCATACAGAGTATTAGCAGGAAGTACTCCCTTGACCTATGCAGATTTTTACAGGAAGTGAATCTGATGTTAATTTCAATTATTTCCCCCTTCCCCTAATTAAAGTGATTTGGAACATTTAAATGTTAAGATGATTGCACTGAACCCTGTGGAAAGAACACAGTTTGCTTTGTTTTATTTCAGCATCTAACAAACTCTAATTTTGTAAAAATCTTCTTAAAATAAACTAGACATGCCAAAACTGATCCTATTTCTCCAAGTTTAGGAGAATTGAGATGCAGAATTTCAATTTGCTGCAAAATTAAGTAGAAACCCTTCTGAAACTGGAAAATCACACTTGTCTCAACAGATTTCAGGTGAGAGTATAAGTTCAAAGTCTGGAAACACTTTCCTTTTTTTATTTCTTCCCAAAGTACAGACATTTCAAAAATGAGAAGATTTGGTATAGTTCAATTTATACAAAGTAAACAAAATAGCAATGTGCAGACTTCTATTTCATTTAAAGCCATGACAAGGGGTTAAGTTCATATCTCAATCAAAAAAACCACAACTTTTTTTTTTAAGTTTTCCCTTTGCATCCTAATAAAATTATGCTGTCAGCTCCTGACTTTTTTCCATTATTATGAGCTCTGTACACTTTCATTGATTAACTGTTTAAGCAAATGTTTGTCATGTCTCAATCCAATAATGTTTGCAAAATCCTGCTGCTCTCATAGATGGACAAACAATGATTTAATTGCAAAAATTACCATATTGACATGTCAAACACATATTTCATGAAAAGCAAACAATTAGAACATTAGCTTTAGCAATTAAAACCATATTGTTTGTTTAGTCCATTAACATCTTTACCCAGCAGAAGAAAAAACAGCAGTAAAAAACACCAGGGTCTTACCTACATAATAGGACTTAGTCTTGGTCAGCAAAGAAGTGTTCTTGCGCAGACATGCAAGCTGGGGGCACTGCCAGGACAACACACCTGGTTTTAAAGCCAGCTGAGTATTTGTGCAATACTCTCCCTTACCTGGTAAAGACACAAACTTATATCCTACATGTCTGAAAGGTGGAAGCTTTCAGGATAAGGCCATTTGATTCCTGGATTACCAGTTCCATAGTGTTTCAGAGTTTGTTAGAGATTTAATGCCATTTTCCTCTTTTTCTTTCCATACATATTTAAAACTGAGAAATAATTTACTATTTGTTTAAGACCTATCATCTTATTTCAAATAAGATAATTTGCCTCCAGCCTTGAGTTGTGATTGTCTTAGGGACACAGGATTTCCTATAGTCATATCAGAAGAATAACAAATTTTGCTGGATACTGCTTGATGGTTTTGTCTCTTCAAGGGACAAGCTTCTCACTTGGGACAAGCTTCTCACTTTTTTTCCTTGGGTTCTCCAAACAGACAAGTTTCACTTTTTTGAAACACATGAGCATTACATGAAATAAAAAATAATATTCTTGCCTCTATAAAAGCTTCAAATTATTTTTGGTGTGGGACACACTCTAAGTAGATTGCAACTTGGAATTACTGTGAGTACATAGAAAAAGAGTTACAAGAGATTTTATTATTGCCTGTTTATGTACTACTTTCCTTGTCAAATACGCCCCAACAGTTCCAACTATAAATACGTTATTTGAAAAGTTATTTTAAAATTCTGTGGAGAAGATTGTATTTCCACTTTGTTAAGCAAACCTGTATTCTTGGATACTTTCTCTACTTTTTTCTTATGTTTATAACAAGACAAGGTGGCTGAGAATAGATTCTTCCATAGCAAGTATTATACAGGGTTGAACAGAAGAAATGGAGAACATATCTGCATATCAAAATACCTTCGTACTTTGCAAATTGATTCTTTTGCATTCATAGTTTGTTTCATAACCTACTACAAAATAAATCACTGTCTTCATAACTACTTTCTTGCTATGTATGTTTCTTAAGTCATTACTCCCAGAACACTTTCTTGCTATGTATGTTTCTTAAGTCATTACTCCCAGAACACTTTCAAATCTGCCTTTGCTTAGTATAATAAACCCGTAAGAAAAAAACCCCTACATCCTCTTACACTTTTATTATAGCCCATCATCTCTGCATATATGAGTATGTGCATTTCTGTGTATATGGTTAGGAAATATTGAACAATCTAAAATATCTTAATGAATCTGCAGCTGTATTTTCCTTTCCAATAAAAATCACCGTAATAATGTACAGTACCACAGGCTGGATCTGACAGAGTCATTTTTCAGTAATTTCCCAATGGCCACTAATGATTGAGAAGTGATCATTTTACTGTCTCAGATACTGTGACAGACAAACACTGATCCATTTTGACATTCCACTAGTGGCTAGATTTTGACGTTAGGAGTGGCTTGAATACATCTTTGCCTATGGCTGTGGCCATGGTGGGAGACACCATGGCAATTTTCCATGCTCAAAGCTGCTATATAGTCACTGTTATATAACACAATTACCTGCTCGGGGCCTAAACCAGACTATACTTTTCTCATCCCTAATTTCTAAATAAGCATGCAATGTGTCCATTTGGCAAGAAACCCTAATCTACCCTTCTATAAGTGATCACATTCATTTGAACGGGTTAAGAGTGAATGCTGATCTTTTTAAAATTTAGTTTCGTGTTGGTGGCAAATACAGTAAAGTAACCACATGTCCTGTGTTTGCCTACAAAAAATTATTAATTATTTTTGTCTGTAAACACTGATTGCCCTGCAAGAAAAGGCAAGAACTTTCCGGTACACATTAATCTAACATTTGCAGTCTAATGCTATTAACACAAATGAATTACATGCAGTTGTCCAGGAAGGCAGAGTGAGGGAGTGGTGAATTTAATAAAGCCTTCCAATACTTTACTGCTGTATACTCTGTTGCATTTTTGCATGAATGTGTCTGGTGTTAAAGAAATCTGGTACTGCAATACCATTTCAGAGATGGTTCCCTTTGCGCTCAAGGCTCTAATTCCATCAGGTCCATTCAGTGGACAAAGGATTTTAATATCAATGTGGATCCCTTCTTTTTTTCTGTTTATCTCCTACTTCCATTTACACATATTTTTGTGATCTGCCTCATCTTCAATATTGCCTTTGTAAATATTATTATACTTCAGATTAGACGCTATTTGTTTACAACAGCAGCCAAGAAGCTTAGGAATTTACGTATATTCAAGAAATACTGTACAGAAAATTTCCCAGTACGTAATTGGAAGGAACATCATGGGTTATTCAAAACTATATATTGCGTTATATTTCTTCGTACTCTTTGGTTGAAGTTTAGTTGCCTCAAATGTTATGCAGTGCCTTTGAAACTACATTTATATCATATGTCATATCTTAAATGTGAAAAACAAAATTCTGATACTTTACCAGGACAGAATGGAAAGCATGAAGATAAATGTTTGGATAGACTGAAAAAGACCAGAGAAAGATCACCTGTATTGAACCCCACATGCAAGGAGGTTGTTTCTGGATGAACTAGTGAATGTGAAACTCTTACAAGTGCAACACCAGAGTTTGCTTTGAGATTGTTCAGCCTAGAAAAGAGAAGACTTCAAGGTGACATAATCACGGCCTTCTGAGGGAGCCTACAAGAAAGAGAGGGATATTTTATAAGTGCATGTAGTGACAGGACAAGGGGGAATGGTTTCAAATTGAGAAGGTAGATTTAGATTAGGTATTAGGAAGAAATTCTTCACTGTGAGAATGGTGAGACACTAGAACAGGTTGCTGAGAGAAATTGGGGGCCCACAATCCCTGGAATTTTTCAAGGCCAGGTTGGATAGGGCCCTGAGTAACCTGGTGAAAGGTGTCCCTGCCCATGGCCAGGGGCCTGAAACTAGATGATCTTTAAGGTCCATTCCCACCCAAACTATTCTATGGTTCTATGATTCTATGATTCAAGGTAATAACTAAACCCATAAGTTTTTTAGAGGTCCTCCTTCTGCTGTTATCTCTACTCAGTTCATACCTTAATTTTAAAAATAAACATTTCTTCGTCTCTCAGATTCAGACAAGATCATTGGGATCATTATTGGTCATTTGTTGAACGTGGAAAAGAGAAACAAATTTAATTAATCCATTTTTTCTGAACCACTGACCAGAGAGTTTAAATGTCAATGAATGGAAACCTGTAATGCCACTTTTCAGGGGAAAATCCACAATGAACTAATGAAGGAAGTATTCAACAAGGCTAATAATCCAAACCAAGTTTCAGTTTAGAATTCTCCCTTATTTTGCTCAGCAGTAGAAAGAAAAGGTTTTAGTAGAAAGAGCTTTTCATAGTTGGATCAATAAGAACACAATGTTTATTATAGTTGGACTTTATTTTAAGTGAGGCTTATTTCCTTCTGTTGGAAGGATAATTTCTGGTAAATTAATCATACCATGCCTAAGCCTGCTTTTATAATACTGCTCAATACTGAGACAATTGTTAAATCTGCTGGTGGTGTTTTACCAGCCATTTGTACCTCCTCCAGTATGAACCACTTTAAATTATATTAAATCTTTCACTAAGTCTTGCCACAAATTTTTGCATGATTAATTAGCATCTCTTTGTTTATCATATGTGTAAAACTCATGTGGATTTGTTTTTCATGTCATTTTGTTGTAAATGGTAACCAAATTGTCAGTTAGCATCCTCATCAGTTTTCATGTGGCTTGTGAAGAAAACCACCACCTTAAAATCTTAAGAATTATCTTGCTTTTTAGGTATTTTAAAATTTTGTGGTCAATTAAAATTAATTAATCTAATAAATATAACATATTCATTAATTAGATGAATAGTTAGTTTCATAGCCTTATTCCTGAAAACAGAGAAAGCAGGTTTCACTAGGCTATTTTAATATGTCCTCCCATAAACAGTCCCAGACTTTGCTGGCTTATCATATCTGACCCTGGTAGAATTAAATACAGTAGTACAAAACATACAAAACAATGAGCATATTTTCATTAATGTGGGAGATAAACATGATTTGGAAGGTCAATTGCTTAGGTAATCCTGGTGGATCAACTTAGGTCTGCTGCAGTCTTTGATATTTCCAGTAGTAAAATTAAACTTATCATTCTAAAAAGGCTGCAACAGCTATTTTCACAGTAATGTTGCAGAAATAATTCTATTTATGACATTGACACTTGGTTACTCCCCAAATTAACTTTGATGTAAAAGTACTGCAAATACTCCCTTATATTGGCGCAAAGATGCAAAAGTGTTTCAGAGACGTGTCTTCAGGAAGTCCTGAGTTGCATTACTGTGTGCAACACTTCACTGAAATATCTCAGCTTGAGCATATAAAAATGGCATCAAAATCATGGTAATTTTACAAAAATTTGGACTACATATAAGGCAGTGCAGACAAAGTCATCAGGCTTTTATGTAGATTTTTTTCTGTTCCTATTCAAACAGAAGTAACATTGCGGTGGGAAAGATTATACTGTTTATATTTAAATGATACTCCCTTTGAAGCCAGTGGATTCAATGACATTGATATAGCCTGTGGCCTTTAGATTTGAGATTTTAATCTGTGCATAAAACAGTTTATTTAAGAAAACTACTCTGTAGGATATTTAAAACTGATTTGAAAAAATAATCTGTGACTAAATGAAAGACATTCTTTTACTAAATAGTCAAACAAGGCATGAAAGCTGCATCAACAGTAATACGCCAATATTATAAGCAAGTATGAGCCAGAATTTTTCCTCAGGTTAAATTGTATCAGTCAATTGTCAAAAGATAAAGCTTCAAAAATGCTTCAGAACTATTTAGAGCAGTTTGTGCTTTAATGATGACATCCGCAATATAAAAATTCTTTACATTTTGCAAATATTTAAGTAGTTCCCACATGTTCCTGTCCGATTATTAAATTTCTTCTGAATCTATTGAAATGAGTCATGTTGGACCAGAAAAGAAATACAAAATTTCTTGAAAATCCTGTAAGAATCTACCACTATTTATCATTCTAATTTACTGGGGAAAAATATGAATTTGCTTGTGTGGCAATTATAAAAAAGAAAGTGGAATCTATTTGCATGGAACTGGTACTTAGAATTACTCTAGGTTTCTCTATAAATTGGGGGAATGAAAATTTAAGACCCATCTTAAATTGTTTCTCAGAAAAAAAACTAATTGACTTTTTCAGCCTGAATAAATTCTTGTTCGTAAATACTTTACAACTTTGTCTTGAAAAGATACGAGCAAAACAAAACAAAAATTAGTAAACTGTCCCAAATAGTGTGAAAAATTTTTCTTGGAGTGAATAAAGCCATAAATCTGGGTAACCTCTTCCTTAAATATGTCAATTATTCTGAAAAAAATTTGCTTTTTCATGTTTGAAATTTTTGAAATTTTTCATTTTGTTAATTCAATTAATATTTAGCAATTATAACACCCAGTGACATTAAAACTTTTCAGTTCTTGGGGATAAAAAGAGATTTGGACTAGATTCTTCCTGTCTCTAGCTTTTACTATTCTTCCCCATGTCCAGTGAAAGACAAAATATCTGGGACAAAATCTTAGTTCCAATTGAATACAATTTCCATCAATGACTTGAAATTTCTCTATATAATGAGAATATACAGAGGGAATAGTAATTAATAAATTTTGAAGTGCTGCTTTATATGTTATATTCACACTGTCTTTGGAATAAGAAAGCTTCAGCTAAGAAGGATTTGTCTACAACTAAAACATTTTAAATTAAAAAGGTTATTATTAATAAAAACATACTTGAAATGTTAGATTAGAAAGAGATATGTCAGGGCTAGTCCTTAGGACACCATAGATACAAAGAACAACTCTACTTCAGTGGTTTGGAAACTTTTGTTTTGTACTAAGCATATTGAACGAAAGTAGGCAGTAAGGTGGAAAAGGGAATAGAATTATACTTAAATAGATTATATTTATCTAATTTATATTAGAATTATAATTAATTAAATTTTAATAAAAGCTGGGAAAAGCAAACTAATGTGAAGACAAAAGACTGAAACAGAATAATAGATAATGCGGGATAGGATAATCAGGTAATAGAATAAAATGTTCTAATGCATTTTCGTTTTGAAAAGGTTGCATTCAAATTAGTTTCTCAAAATACTTGACAAGGGAATATGTGTTGGTGAACAGGATATTCACATTGTAAAATGAAGTTAAAACATCTCATTAATAACAGACTTTTAATACTGTAAAATTTAAATTTTCAAATACTTGCATATTTATGATGTCAGAGGATAATTGTAGGAGGTATTTTTTTCTATTTTACACTATACATGAAAGCATTGTGCTTGCTGATGAGAATGCCCTTCTTATCAATACACCGCAGAACATCTTTGTACCTTTATTGTGCTAACAATTCAATTTTTTTTTAAGAATAAGGTTAGCAAAGTAGTTAATTAACACAATGTTTTACAAATTTTAAAATGTATTAATATTGAGGCCTCAGAAGTTATGTACTTACAAAATAGAATTTAAGGTAGCCACTAATACTCCAGGTACTGATACTCATGACAACGTTCATCTAAGCTAGGATACAATTTGGTGTAGTCTAGTATTCACAATCCATAGCAGCATTTGCTTTTGAAAGGTAAAAAAAAAAGTGTCTGCTTGGCTGTGAAGAAAAATAAAATGTTAGAAGCTCAGTTTTTCAGCTCGTACAAGTATAGTAGCCTTATGGACTGGTTTTCATTTGAAACTCCATTTGCTTATCTACAGCAAACTCAAATAAAGGCACAAGTTTAAACAGAAATGTAAAGAAAAACTAATAGAAAATTAAAGAGTAATCCCATTGAAAAACTGGCTGGATAAATGGAAATATTTGAAAGTAAATGCCACATTTCCAGTGAGGTTTTTGTGTTCTTGCCATTCAAATAATATTGCAAAGGTCACTTTATTGAAATTGCATGCCTGAAAAATCCATATACATTTTTTCTTCCTAGGTTTTAGAAATGGTTTTCGAGTCACGAAAATCAAGTTATCTTAAGCAGTACAACAAATCAAACTACCTAGAAATATGTTTTGTGCTATTGTAAAATACAATAAATATAAAAAAAGTACTTACAGTTGATACAAAATTTAAGACTTTTGAGTGATTGTAGCAAAAGAGATCAGTATTACAGATTGAACAAATTATTTACATTGAATGTATTTTTCTTCTCAAGAGAAATATATCAATAAATAAGTCTAAGACTCAGACAGTGTTTCAACCTGAATTCATGACTTGAATTCCTTGTGGGGGGGACATGATCTTAATCCTGTTCGTTTTTCAGGGTGAGGCTCAGCTACCTAATTCCCTCTAGGCCTACTTTCACTGTACATAGAAAAGAGGGGACAATACATATCCCAGACAGTAAAATGTTCTTAATGATAAAAATATAGTTTTCATCTTTTCTAGTGATATAACTCAGATAAAAAATAAATGGAAAAGCTCAAATATTATGAAGAAATCCTTCTTTTGATGAGCAGTAGGTTTCATCCTGAGAGGAAAAATTAGAGAACTGCAACATACTGCTCAGCCAGGATGAACGGAAGAGAAAATCCATGTTCACTGTGTATTTTCTTACTTCAGTGATGTTGTAGCCTAAATACTGAAGTGGAGAACTGTGTGTTGAAATGTAGTACTTGCTGCAAGATATTTGTACAGAGTAGGGCTTTCATAAGCCTAATAACCCTGTAGTTTGGAACAGATGCCACGCATCTCCTCTTTGAGGAGAACTGAAGAATGAGTAACTACCTAACAAACATGCTTCCAAACAGTCTGACTAAATAACTCTAATAGAGGATGAATGCTTGCTGGCCGCAACAAGAGTGTTAATGGAGAAGAGGAAATTTCCTCAAATACTATCCTACCTTACCTTACTTAGGAGTAAAGGGGCTATTGCTGTGTCACTTCTGATGATAGAGACCTGCCTTCTGCAGGAGTCATTTCAACAGACTCTGAAGAGAGCTATGGTTATTCATCTTCAGCAAAGCCACCTGTCTCAATTTTGTATTTTTTTTTCCTTGAAGAAACTATTCATG
The DNA here is from genome assembly GCF_009829145.1 of Chiroxiphia lanceolata. Lineage (NCBI taxonomy): Eukaryota > Metazoa > Chordata > Aves > Passeriformes > Pipridae > Chiroxiphia > Chiroxiphia lanceolata. The sequence continues at coordinate 61,659,011 of NC_045637.1, read as the reverse complement.
ATGTAGAAAGAGGGGTAAGGGCAAACATTCCATTGTTGCCATGCTTTTTAAAAATAAGTGATGGGCACAAACCTTTTTTTGTTGCTAAATAAACCATGCAGATTAGTCTTCTGAGAAAGCCTGAGTATATCTCAGTTATCAGAAATTAGTTTAGCTTGAAAGTTAAGTATATTTAGAATACTCAGTATTTGGCAGAGAAAGTCTCCTTGTCTGAGTGGTTTACACCTGTCACAACATGGTTTCATTATCTTTTAACATCCTCTGGTGCTCCCACAGCAAAAGTTAAGCATCTGCCAAAGCACAATTCATTTTTCACTAGGGAGTGAAATGGTTCTCTGAAAGTCAAGAGAGAGTAAATCATGTCTGTGAGTTTCAGATCTGAAGTTTCCACTTTCTGTTATGAAATGACGCACTACCATACCAGCAGTATTTTTTATTACATTTTAAAATGTAATTTCATTCACTATCTCAATCTTCATGAGTCTCCAAAGGATACTATTTTCAACAGTCTTAGGGTGCAGTATACTCTGTCTGCCTTCATGTTGGCTTGTATCATCTACTTGTGCAACTAGAAGAAAAGGGTTTGAAATTCTTTCTGAAATTCTGTTTGTTGCCTTTGATTCTGAGGTGTTTTACATTACTGATGAAGCAAGAAGGGATGACCTAAATCAAAGGTTGAAATATGTGGAAAACAAAAGGTTGTGAATCCCAAACTTCATGCTCTTTGTTGCTATCAGAAACCATAGTCTAGGAAGGCTGAAGAATAAAGTAGTTACTTTAAACCTCTAAAAATATTTAGAGGTTTATAACTGAGAAGGGTCTTTGCTTTTGATCAATTTCTAAAAAAGAAACTAATAAAAAAGATGTATCAACTCCTAGAAAATCAGAAGTGTTAGATAGATGGAATTTTTTATAAAAACAGAGGCATCTGGTAGAAGTGTTTCTGCAGATTATGATAGTGGAATTGTTTTTCTTGTGCACTACAGGGAATCATGCCTATTTTTACAGAGCAAAAAAGAACTGTTTAACATATACTGCACATTCTCCACCAGTACTGATGAGCATGCTGAGCTGGAAATGTAAGAGAGTCTCCCCTTTAAACTAACCATAGTAATTTCCTCACCATTTTTCCTCTTCTCTCCTTGTTCCCCTTCTTCCTTTGAGATTTTCAGTTCATCTCTGTACAAAGTGACTGAAAGACTCCATTACCAGCTATTTCAGGAGAAACTGTGATACTGTGTCAAAAAATAGCTTTTTATACCAAAATATAGGAATCAGAAATTAATTGTGTCAATATAAGCAAATCGCAGTACTTCTGACGTGGTAGAAATGTGCTGTCTCAGAGTCAACATCAGGAAACAACAGCTATAATGCATTGCTGTGAGCTCTTTGACAACAACCTCACAGCTTCTCTCCACTGATCTGCTATGGCTAATTGTGCTGGTTTAAAAGTTAACCAGCAGGGGAAACCAAACCAACTCAAAAGAGAGATTACAAGTCAGAATAACAATTTAATAAAATAATACAATAAGTACAACCACACAGACAAGCAACAGGCCCTAACCCACAAAGCCCAAAAGTACAACCCAGCACCCCAGGGCACAAACAAAGAGGTGCTACCTGCAACCCCCCGAGTCCAGAGCAAAGGGAGAGGGGAAAAAACCTGCTGGTGGGAGAGCTGCTGCAGTCCGGCCAAAGGCGGTGATTGCAGTCCAGCTGAGGATGGTGGTCTCAGTCCGGCTGAGAGCGGTGAGCTGCAGTCCTCCTCTGGATCCCACGAGTGGTGGTAAGGTTCCGAAACTCCAGGTTTATATATTCTCCAGCTCAGGTAGGAATGTTCAGTCCCTCCCCCAGAGCGGGGAATTCCATAAAAGGATTCTCAGTCCTTCCCTCAGAATTCCATAAAAGGGTGTAAGGGTGCTCAGTCAGGGAATTCCACAAAAGGGCATGAGGACAGGAACATCCCCCCACCTCGCAGGCCTCTACCGACAACAGTTTCTGGGAAATGGCATGGAGGGCTATAGAATACACAGTTTTGGGCCACACCCATCCAGTGATGAATCGGTCCCAGCTGTTCTAACTAGGGCACTAATAATCATAATTATCATAATAATACTATTATTATTTTATCATTGATTATTACCAGGTTCTTATCCAAATAAAAGAGTATGTGTGCAGTTCTAAACACTAGATAACATTTAAACACAAAGGTAAACTGGGAAAGAATATTCTACCTCTTGAAAAGTGGTAAGCTTTACTACAGTCAACACATAGAGCTAAAAGGAATCAGACATATCTGTTCACTAGTAATCTAAATGTAATAGCCCCCTCAAATAATCACGTAACTTAGTACACAGTGAAATCCATTCTTATAGACAAAGCTTTACAATGAGGGTTAATTTCTGAATTGAAAGCCAAGGGAAAAAAAAAAACACAACCTGCCATAGACATATTCTGATCAGAAAAAGAGCTTGATCTGCTTAATTTAGTTAGTTTTGAATATAGTTCCATATTTTATTGAAAAAAAATTAAGAAAAAAGGCAAAGGAAAAGAAAAAAGGGAAAGGGAAAGAAAAAAAAGGAAAGGGAAAGAAAAAAGGTAAAGAAAAATGGGAAAAGGAAGAGGAAGAGAAAGGGGAAGGGGAAGGAGAAGGGGAAGGAGAAGGGGAAGAGGAAGGGAAGGTCAACTGCAACACCTGAAAAAAAATTCAAGCCATTGCAAATTAAACAATAACAGCCTGGGTAAAGTAAAGCAGACCCTTCTTTCTTTTCAGGCTTTATGTAAACATCCTAAGAAATACAGTGTAATGCCAGTACATACAGCACTACAGAAAAAGACATGAAGTCTATTTCCCTGATAAAATACCTTATTGTCTAATTTATAAGGAAATGTATTTCCAGCTGAGGAAATAGATCCATAAGTACCCAAGGTAATAGTATCCTTTGGTAATTTGCTGTAGCAAAGATCAGTTTCAGAAAAGCAAGCATTCAATTAAATGGATAGCTCTGTTTTCCTTTTCAAAATCTGATTAGAAAAAGAAGCAGAAATAAAACTGAGGTTACCCATCCTTTGAAATAGTGCTTTTACATAAATCCTGAAAAAAGCTTCTGGTTTTGGATGAAAAACAAATGCTGATAAATCTGACTTTCTCCACAGTGAAATTTCCCAAAGAGACAGAGGCAGACACATCACTGAGACAAACAATGAGATTATTCCCAAAGGTAGACAATAAGTGATTAATGTATGCCTGACAATCCACAGTGTGGAGAACACATGACTGTGAAGGAACTGTTTTGGAATACTTTTGATTTTACTATAAGCTCCACTACATACAGTACTACAGATCTCCCTGTTTTCATGCTGAGTGCTTCTGTATTAGTCAGATGCAAGGATCCTATCCAGACTCCTCTTGAAACCAGCAGTACAAACTGGGAAAAGGGAAGCTGCCTCACTGTTACTGTGAAAAACCACATCTTTGTCTTCAGGCAGCTACTATCTGGTTGTCTTACAACTGCCAAAGAAGGATGGTGATGTATGCAATGTCTGATAGATTAAAGCTGATGGATTTAGAACCTACCCCAAGGGATTCTTCTTTTATTCCCATTTGCAGTTTCATCTAGTTAGGCCACCATCTATTCAAAATAACTAACTTGCATTACTTTGCCGTGTATAAGACTCAAATAAAACCTCCTGATTGTAGTAATACATATCATCTAAATTACCTGCCTCAGAGTCTGAAAAAGGTTTTATTGTATTAATCATATACTACTTCTGTGAAGTAGATTCATTGCTGAATGTATATTCTGCAGTATTTAATAACTGAATGAAAAAAAATACTACAAATCAATCCAGTATTTTTTTCACTGTCAAAAGCTTCACTTTTTAACAGTTAATAGAATATTTTGGATATACAGTGCAGATAGACAGTAAGTAAGATGGAGTAGAGAGAGGGCAATGCTAGCCCCAAGAGCTCTGTAGCCTGCGCAAAATACAGAGTAGTTTTTTCTGTACCTTGGCAGGAGATGTAAAATAATTCATATCTAATAGAACTATCTTAGTCCATCTGGCACAGGAACCTATGTACTCAGCAAAGCTTCAGAGAGACGCTTTTTAAAGAATAACAGAAATGATTACTTCACAGCACTTCTGTCATCATTCTTAACCAAGCGCTTGCTTCCAGGTCACGTAGACAGGCAGCTTGTCCAATGGGGAAAAAACTCATACAGAGAAATTACCAACCTGCCTTCGGCATTGTGTCTTCCTGTCTTTCATACAGTCAAAATTTCTCTTATCTCAATTCTGTGGTACGAAGAAAAGTGACAGACTACTAGACCCTTATGTCTGGCAACCCTACTATCTGTGTATTTGCCATTTCCTGATTAAAAAGCAGCTGATATCACAAAAGGTTTCAGCATAAAACCCACTTGCGATCTCTATGGTCTCTCAGTACAAAGACAGCTTGTCAAAACATGAGAGAAAAGTCTGAATTCTTCAGTTCCATGGAAACTGAAGAATTAACAAATGTACTTTTTTTTTTTTTAACTTCAGCTGACATTTGAGCCGGTCTTTTATCAGAAAACTGTTAAAAACCTTCCTGTGACTTAAGAAGTGGTGGTGTGGAACGGATACAAAGTACAGAGGAGTAATTTCGGAAGCATAGAGCAGCAGTCAGAAGAAGCAGGGCAAACAACTCAGAAAAGGAGGTGGGCTCTCAGGGAATTTTAAGGCCAGAAAGATCAGCAAGCTGACATATTGTTGGGTTTACATAACAGCAACATTTGTTATGATTCAGGAGTGTATAGAAAAGACAGAGATGCAGGGGAATATGCTAGGGACCATAAACAACCTTTTCTGTAAGGTGTTTTTCAGCGAAAGTCACTGTCTTTTTCCCTGGGACAGTACAATACTTTCACGCAGTTTCTGTTCCACAGACCTCTGAAATTACAGGAACAGGGCAGCTTTTTCCCATTGACACTCCTAACAGCAGCTTCTGGAGTTGCTTATTTAAAGTAAACTAAACCAAGGGCTTTCTGCTTTATTTGTAATCTCCAGTCGTGCGCTGAAGATGAAAAAAGCCTGCAGCAGTACACACCTCCAAGACACAGGAACACCCTTGCACCTTGTGAGCACCTCTTGAACTTGATCAGGTCTGCACTGCAACAGAACATCGAGGTTTGCGCTTTCCCTAGAACTTTAGAGAATAAGATAGCAGCATATCCCTGTTTTACTATCCCTGTTTCTGCTAATCTACAATTTAGGACTCCGCAGAGAGACAAAAACTGAACTGAATGTTCAGTAGCCTTTGCAGTCCGACAAATACACTGAAGAAAAAGAAATTGTGCTTTATAAACCCCACCCAACTCTTGAGTCCCTGAACCAAAAATAAGACAAGGATGCAAGACTGTGAAAAGGAATTACCATATAACCTGTCCTGATTGTTATATTATTTATTGAGCATTCACTTTTGGTAACTACTGAAAATGGGATACTGGGTTAAAGTTGGCTTTGGCCTCATGAAGAACAGTCAGTCTTCCATCCCCACCTTACCTGCTGGTGCTGCTGGCTCATTTGTTTTTTAGGCCAGCCCACAGAGGCAAACACCTCTTCAAAACTAGTACATTTGTACTGATCAAGATACTGCTAAGGAAATCTTTCAACTGTTCTGGCAGGTAACAGTTTGACAGTTGCCCTGGCTAATTAAAAAGCTTATGGATGGTCAGGTAGGACTCAGAAAATTTTGTAATTCCAGAGCTTTGCAATTTATAGTGTAGAGAGTTCTTTTACTACGCAACAAACTATTTAATCACAGACTTAAATACTAATAAATGTTTTATGAGCAGGCATTTAGTGAGAGTAAATTTACAGGATTAGACTTAGATTTGTTTCATTCCATAGGAGCAAGTTAAGACTGCTGCCTTTACACATACAAATACTAGTGGAACTAGGCAAGATTATGTTATCCTCTTGGCTGTCTTATAAAAATTGCAGTTACTTTTAAGTTAATGACATTTTATTGTCTCATACTCGTTAAACAGCAATGACATCTATATTTTTCACAACAAAAGCGTAATCATAAGTACATCTATCAAGATTTCAAAATACACTGCAGACTCTTCTAGTGCATGTGTGTCTTTTCTCAGTTCCTCCTTCCCATTCTTGCTCTCCTCAAGTGACATTTAAAGATCCACTTTCCTTCCCCCAGACCTATGTCTGAAAGGCAATCAACTGGTCTTCCGAGTGTCTGACACATGCTTTTTGGCACTAGTTAATTTTAAAGATGCTGCGGTTTACAATTTATTTGACATTTACTCTAGAAGATTTGTGCTCCTGAATACATTTGTGTAATTTATGTTTTTGAAACCCGGATAAAGTCAGAGACTGATCATTTCAAGATATTTGCCTTGAGTGTTTGTTAACTGCTTTGAGTATCCCTCTGCTTCTTGTACCACTCCTGCGACTACTAGGGCACTTCAGCCATCCCTGAATGCTTAATAATCTTTAATAAGTCTTCAGTGAGCTGAAATAAATAGACAGATAGACAAAAAAAGAGGTATCATCTGTATGTATAAAATCCATCAAGAATTTACACAGATCTATTTATTTAGTACATCTCTAAAATGCTCCAAGGTGCCTGAAGCATAATCTAATCAAGTTAAACATGAGATTTTAAAAGACAAAAAAAAATCCTACTACCCAAACACACTGTCAGTCACAGAAAAATCTTTCAGATGCAAACATTCCAGTGAATGAGAAAAACATCTTTCCAGATTATGCAAACAAAAAGAGTGTGAGAGTGAGCCAGGGAAGAAAAAAGAGGAAAAGAGACTGAGTGGGTGAGTGAGTGAGCAAGTGAGTGAGTGAGTGAGTGAGTGAGTGAGTGAGTTAAAAGCCTGCAGGCTAGAAGCAGATAAAAAGGCACTGCACATCTCTTTTTCTGGTAGAAAGTAGGCAGATTCAAGGTACTCTTAACAGTATGATGATATTAACCCATTTACTCTCTGAAAACCAGAAAACCTTGGCAACCTCAGAATCCAGCAGTAGCACAATAACATCTTAGCTGCTGGTCGCAGATGATGGAAATCCATAAAGTATGCAAAATATGCTCTGAAAGGCAGATAGTTATTTAAATCTATAAATAGCAAAACAAATAAAACAATTACTCTTCTGTGATTCTTTATTTTTATATGAAAATTTTAAATAATAATGATTCATAGAAAGACTTGGGTTGGACCAAATATCATCTAGTTTTTTGCCTTAAGAGAGAGTGGAGAAAAAGGACTCCAGGCCAATTTAGTGCATAAGATAAGATAAAGAAAGTAGGTCCTTTAATGAAGCCTCAGGCCAGGGGAATACACATAATGCACTCCCTCAGACAGTGGTTCTATGATTTTATAATAAGGTCCATCCAATCCCAGATCTTCCCACCCCCAGTTCTGCCCCCTTCTGCCCCCCAACACGCCCATTCAGGAACTGGGTTTGGTGGCATGTGGAACCCCTTCTTCCTCATCCTCATCTTCTTTGTAGCACGTACAGTCCTTGTAGCTTCTCCAAAGTTCTGGGCTTGAAGGTTACTGTGTCTGTGTGACATCTTCTGTCCAGGCTTTCCTACAATTCTACCTTGAAAAGAAGACTAAACATGCTAATGGAATTTAGAGGGATTGATATGAAATGGGGTAAAGGAGTTGGGTATGTGTAAACATCGAGCTACAGGGTAAAGGATATGAAACAGCTACATTAAAATCTACATTCACTACACAACCACTTCTAAAATCTACAAAAGTTAAAAAATCCAAAAAGCTCAGAGGCATCAAGTTCAACTCTCCTGCCTTAAACAGGAGTACCTCCCACCAGATCAGGTTGCTCAAAGCCCATCCAGCCTGGCATTGAACGCTTCCAATCATGGAGTATCCACTTCTCTGAATAACCTGTCTGAGTGCCTCACTACACTCATCATAAAAATTTCTTCCTTTTATCTGATCTAAATCTATCCTCTTTTTGTTGCAGTGCTGCTCTCAATCCATTAATCCCTCAATCTCTATTGATACTGGGAAATGCCCTGACCCAGGTGCAGGACCTTGCATTTGGCCTTGTTGCACATCATAAGGTTATATAAAACTATACTTTGAACTACCTAAGAATTATGCTACAGTTCTACTAAAATATTAATTCTTTAAAGGCACAATTCATAATACAAATTTTAAATAGGAATATTAACGTATTTTCTTTGCAGAGTTGCTACCATTCTTTAATACTTATAAAATGCTGAATGTTTGGAAGTCCAATTGGAAGTCCAATTAAGTTCATATTAATAATTCAAAATTTTTCATTTTTAATATAAAACTGTCTAATATATAACACAAACCAGAAAAATATAAACTATCAGTAGTATGTATTTTAACCTAAAAACATTAATTACATTGGATGTAATTAGTATGAGTAAAGGATTTTTAAATTTAGTCCCAGTTGCTACTCAAAAATACTGCAAAATTTTAAAATTTGGTTTCAGCAATCTAAACAAAGACTGTAGTTAGAGGTCAGACTTTCTTTAGAACTTCATTGTTAATCATTTATTATTAAGAAGTACCTTTTAAATTTGTTTTTAAGAAGCACCAGGAAATTTAACGTAACTGCAAAACATTTAAAACTTAAGAAACCATCATTTCTGTTTTACTCTTAAATAACCTCTGAAAACAGTTAAGTTCCATTAGCTATGATTAACTTCAAGTATCCAGACAAGCAGCACACTTGCTATTGTATTTGCAGCATAGCTGGTGCAGGTACTTTCTTCTCATCTGATCTAGGAGCAAGGTGTGAGTATTTACAGTCTGTCAGAGAAACCTGACAAACGAAACTATGGGCTGAGCTCATTACTATGCTGATGGCTTCCCCCCAGGTAAGAAGAAAGGTTTTGTTAGACCCTTACACGATTTTGCAGAGATAAATAAATGCAAACAGGCTGGAGATACTCTTGCTGAAGGCTAAGGAGCCCTTGGTCTGAATACATGAAATGTCTAGAGGGAAATGGATTGGAAATGGATGGAAATAGCTCTTTTTGTAGCATAGAGGAGAGGGCAGTGAGACAGCATAGAACTGATTGTTGCTGGAGTTAAATGGGAATGAGATGGGCTATTTTCCTTTAGAATTTTAAGGTCTGAGGATACAAGCAAACCAGTGCCTTGGGCTAAATAAGGGATAGATATATTTTCTATTTAACACAGACAAAGAAGGTATGAAAAAAATTGTAACGAGCTAGGAACATTTAATGTTAATCATCACCTTTGCTAGAGGACACTTCTAAGATATCTCTGAATCCTAATGACAAGCTGTAATTTCACAACTGCTTTACAATGACATAAAGCAGGCACAGTTGTCAAAAAAGCCAGTCTGTATCTCCTGCCTGCAAGTGCTCACTCTGTGTCTCCATGTTTCTACTGGCACAAGTTGCATTCAAGTAAATCTCATGAAGAATCTGATTAAGGATATGCTAGTTTAAGGTGGTCAACTCCCATTAAAGTTTTGATTGAGAGAGAACTCAGCAAATACTAAAATGAAATACATACACATCTATAACCAGTTGTAAGAAGTAAATCCTCCTCCTCTATAACATACTTGTAATAATAGAAAAAATGCATATCTGTAATTTTTTTAATGTGGTTGTAAATCCATATGTTCCTTTCCAAAAGGCTCATTTTTATACCCTTGTGCAATTGGTATATATCTGTAGTCATTACCACACACTTTTCTGTAACTGCCAACACTCGCCATTCTAAAAATGAAGAAAGGTTTTTTCGAAAACAGTCTGAAATTTATAGGAAGTACAAGATTTTTTTCTCTGCTATACATCCTCTTTTTCTATTTCACATATGTTCTTGGTAAAGGCGGTTCACACAGTTTCTCATTGTCTTTGTTGAAACAAATAATCCCTAGAGAAGATTCACAAGAGGCATAAACTGGTAGCAGGCAGATTTGCAGCAGCTGTGAGTAACACTATATATATTTGAACTAGAGTACAAAATGGAAAATTCTTCTATTTTAAATCTTCTAAAACCAATAATTTGTTAAACAGCAGCAACATTTACTTTTACCTATAATCTGTCTGAGATTTCAAGATCACTTGCTCACAGTCAACAGTGTCTTCTTTCTTATTTCAGAGCAAGTCATTGGTATTTTCTCAGTGGTTCTTCAACTGGATAAGAAAGGCAAAAAAAGTCAAAAGTAGAAGGGACAGCCAAACACATTTAAACCAGGAATACGTAAACTAGCAAAGAGGAGGAGGATAGTACATCCTTTGATTTCTTCAAAAGTTGGTCTTTTGATTTAATTTCTCTAAATCAGGTTTGTATGCCCTTCCTCAAAGACTGATTTCACTCAAATACAAAGTTATTGACCTCAGCAAAAGACCATGTGGGTGCAACCCCATTTAAAACCATCTGCAACCACCTCACAGGAGCTGGGAGCATAACTACAGCCATGCAACTACACTGCTAACATGCAAAATATCTGTTTTTCTCCCATTCCTACCCTATCCTTGGGAAACCTGTAGCTGATGTGAATAAAAGTTTATGATTGGTGCCATAAAGGAGATCTGTCAAAAGATAATGATGATTTCCCTCTGGGCTCTAAAAGTATCCAACTGTAGTCAGCACTAGCATTTTTAACTCTACACAATAAGAAAAATAATATTCGATCAAAACAATACTATCTAAAAAAGCTGTATCTGATAACAAAAGCACAATTTTAGTCATTATTAAAATGCTGCTACTTTCCTTCTTCCTATTAATAACTGTAGACTAATATTAACAGTCTAGTAGTAAACAAAGTTGCTCATTTCCTTGCAAGAACCTCTCATTCCCACAAAATAGAATAATAAAGAATGTTTGGTTCTAATAGCATCCTGACAAGGAAAGAGGGAAAACAAGGAGCTTTGTCAAAACAAGCACAGTTTCAAATATCAAAGCTTCAATATCAATAGCTAGGGATGAACCACACACCTATATTTTTCAGTAAATAGACGTAAACCCCTGACTTACATAGCTAGAATTTGCTATTATTTATTTTTACAATTAGATCTCTACTGAGAGAGGCATGCAAACATGCAACGTAAAAAAAGGCAGAGTATGCAAGCCAGTTACCTAATTGTGGATGTACCATTTTGTCCCTTCATAGATTGCTCACGCAGCATTTAAACTCACTAGAACTGGTATTAATGCTGAGCAGATATAAAATACCATACAAGCCTAGGGCATCATCAGGCCTTAAGTATGTAACTTAAGACCTGACCCTCACATAGTTTGGACTGTTTTTTGTGAGTTACCATGTCCAACAACTAGGACAACAGTTTCAATAGTTTTAGTGTGTGAAGCATATGAGTTTCAACCACTGTTTTACTTTTTTAGGTATTCTTTATTAAACCATGTTGTCTTAAGTTGCCATTGCCATCAGTAGAATTTGCAAAGGTCTTTGTTGCCGTGGGCTTTGCCGGTTTGAAGAGGCAATATTTCTGCTTTATGCTTTCTATTAGAGCATTCCCCTGATGCTTGACTGTTATCATTTACCTCTGGGCACCACTCAATCACTCAGCAACACAGTTTGATCCCTGTTAGACATGAATATACAACTGTGTATCTGTTAGAGTACACAATACAGAGTTTATGTCAGCTTATACTTTTACATAGTTTGCAGAATGTTATACAGAACAAAACTTTCTGATAACAAGTTGACACATATCTTTTTCTGAAGCAGAGCCAAAATGAGTTCATATCAGATCAGTGCTTTGTATGATGAGGTTGTGGACTTTCTGATCATGGGACTATGAGACTGACACCAGATTTTGTCATTGGATCCCACAGCTACCTCATCAGCTGCCTTTATTTTATTCTTACAATAACATGCAATATCCCATATAGTTCATTCCAATTGCAACCAAAATTCATGACATAAGATGTATACGCAGAGCAACAGAAATTCAAGTCACTGCTGTTATAAAAACACAGCTGAAAATGTATATTCGCATGATGCGTAAGCTGTCATTGCAGATTAATATGACACAATGTGAAACCAAAATTCTCATTATCTGCACGTAAGCAGAAAAAAGTAGATGCATGGCAACCTATTGTTTCTTTAGAGCTCTAGCTCTATTAATAATCTTATTATTTGTCACCCAGACTGATAAAATCTGAATAATCCATAATACTCTCATATTGACCTTATTTACCTTTTATTGTTTCCTATGCTCCTGCTAAGAAACAAACAAAACCATTGCAAAGGCAATTAGGCAAATACTTTCTTCAGAAACATGCCCTTAGGTTGATCTAATGGATAGTGATATAGTTTGGTACATTTTGCAAAAACAGTCATAATTTTACGGTACCTTATATTTATGTATTACATGGAAAATATTACCTTGTATGATATAGCATATTTTATTTGTCTATTATATGCTACAGCTCTGAAAATATTCTTGTCTTATATATTCAACTCCCTAAAAATTATTTCTCAGCTCCTAATAAAAAGTGAATATTTTGAAATTTCATACTCTAACTGTCTGGATACACCAGACTTAGCTTTTCTTTCACCACTGCAGGGGATTTATATGACATTCCTCCAAACTTTTCCAGTTGGTATCCTTACGACAAGTTAATTACAGGCTTTATCTTCTACTTAAAGTGTTGATGAGTCTGTAAATAAAAATGCTGATTATTTATCTCAGGGTCCTAAGACCATCCACATCCCTGCCTGTCCCTGCCCACCCCCTGGGATTTCCCCCACCTGCCCAGGGCCCTGGCCCCCATCTCAGCCCCAAGGGTCATTAGCCCCTGCCCCAATGGTGCTGCAGCAAGGTCCGTCTCCAGCTCCCCACAGCCTGACCCTGCCCAACCATGGACCCTGAGCCAGGATCACCCACGGATCCATAGCCCAGCCCAGACTCAGCTTGACCTCATCTCCACAGCCCTGACTAGCCATGACTGCAGTTACCCACCCCAGGCACACAGGAGGGATCTGTCCCTGGCAGGCAACATAAAAGCAGATTTCCCTAAGGCCTCCCACACTGCCGCGCTGTTACCATCAGTCTCTAACGCAAGGATCTTGGAGACGCAACACTTTCTGCCATGAGAGGAAGAAGGTGCCTTTGCAAGTGCCCCAGGGCATGGCTTCTGAGGACATCTGTCAGGGAGAAAACACCTTCAGCTGCATCCCAGTGTGTTTGGTCATGTCTGGTGTGACAAGCCTGAGGCAAACTCACAGCTGAAGAAGAAACCCTCTGCAATGACATAGGTATGGCTACAATGCAGTGTATGGGGCATCCAAATGTGCCAAGAAGGATCTCTAAGGAACAACTGCTCTCTACCATTACACCACCTATGGGGACGTCTCAGCCTTGACCCTCTGTGCCATGTCTTTGCTCGGTGATTCGCTTCAGGAGATGGCTTAGTCTTGGGTTAAAACCTACACCAAACCGAACCAAAGAGAAGCCCAAACCCGCACACACTAAGGTCTTGTAGGAGGAGAATGAGCAGAAATTTCTACTAAATCTTTTAAGGTTGTGACTTGACAAGGTAATGACAATGATGGGCTCACCAGTCCTCACAGATGAATATTTTGTGTCAGTGGTTCATTGCCTTAACACAAGACATTGTACAACTTTCTCTTTGAGCCCTTTTTTAGACTTTTCTGTGTGACAATTTCCTCTCCAGCCAACTGAAAAGCTAAGTACTCATGATCAGAACACGGTACTCTCATCTTTATTAGTTGTACTCCAGCACTAGTGAAAGAGCTAGCAGCCCTTTCACGTCACCTTTCTGAAGGAAAAAGTCCTACTAAAAGGAAAAAGTGAACAAAATGACATTTTGAGATATATCTGGCCCCAGGGTTGTTTGATACTGCTCTAATATTTTCCTTGAATACTAAGTTATCATTTTAACTGTCTTCTCTGATTTTAAAGCTATTGCAAAAGATACACGTCAATTAGATTTAAGAAGGAACACATCTGTTTAATTTAACTGTTGAAGAGTTTCACAGAAAATACCAGGAAAAAAATTTGGATCACAGAATTATTAGAAAGCCATGGACATCCTCTCTCCACTGAGCTAACACTTTCACCACGGAGATATATAATCTTCAAGCACTCTCCTCTGTGCCCTCGCCTGATCAATCCTGATCTCATTTTGTGTGTTCCCTCTAGCAGTCCTCGAAGTATTTGCTTCCAAAACATATTTTTAATCATGTGACTCTTTCACTTAGATGTTGAGCTCAAAAATGTTACCAGTTAGCCTATCAAGCCATTTGTTTACAATATCAAATGACTTGATAAAATATGACATAACAGTTGTACTGCTAATCCTTTTTGTTATTTCTTACCCAACATTCTTAGCTTTTATATACCTGATTCGTGCATGGGAGAATGTGTTTTTTTCCTCTGAAAGGACATCACTAAGGACTGTGGAAACCTGCTTCTGAGTTTCAGGAGCACCACTCCAATAAAATTAACAAAATATACGAGGCACAGTTTTTAGGATGTGCTATGAGCTAAATGTGTACAGAAAAAAAAAATCAAGGCACCCAAAATTTTCAATGTATTTCAAAAATAACGGGTGTGATGAAGAAGTGTCCTGCACCAGGTAATTGTGATCAGCCACTAACAAAAGTCCCTCAAAGCTGCTGCATTAGAAGACACCATTCCAGCACTTGAGATCACCCAGGACCTCAATAACAATCTGTATTGTCAGAGCTCTGTATTGTCAGAGCCTGGGAAGGAGGTACGTGAGACACACCTCATGGGTCCCTTAAACTATACCCACACTGTGTCTCAGTTACAAACGTCGTATGATGTCAGGGGACACATCATGTCCAAGGACATGCAGGTCCTGGTCCAATGGTGCTGCTCCCTTGCGTTAGTTACACCACCATTTTCTTGCTGTTTTTCTTCTACTAAAAACAATAGGAATCATAGAATGATTTGGATTGGAAGGGACCTTTAAAGATCACCTAGTCAGACATCCCTGCAATGAGCAGGGACATCTTTGACTTGATCAGGTTGCATAAAGGCCCACCCAGCCTAATCTTAAACATTTCCAGGGATGGAGCATCCATCACTAGAAAGAATACTCTCTTTAACATCAATAAAAGCAGATTTTGACAAAAAATACGTAGTTGAAACAGAAAACAATAACAAAAGAAAAACCTCTGAAGAAAGCTATACCAAAATAAGCTTTCAGAATGCAGCAGGTACCTGCTTTCAATGACCAAAGCAGTCTTGCAACTGCAGTCTGTGACTACAGTCTGTGACTGCACAGACCTCTTAGAGGCAAAACCTTGTAATACAATTAACTTCACTAAAAACCTCATTAGAAGCAGTGAGGATTAAGCATGACCAAGTACAGTAAACAGACACGCAGAGCTACATAATGTTTTAGACACCTAACCCAGCCTGTATGCTCCCATTTTAATGGAACAGAATATCTCAGAGCTCCTAATGAGATGATGATGCTTGCACAATGAGATGTTCTGGTGACATCTGTTTGATGTCTCTGTGGAAATCTTATTTGACTTACTCTGGTCACTTACATCTGGATAAACTGATAGTTTCTCTTGCTTACACTGTGTTAGAGCTCATGACCACTTCAGCAGAATTTAGGAGTAGAGGTAAGCAATTGTAGCTATTGCTATTAATGCTACCTCTAAAAATAAAAGTATACTTCTATTATAATATAAATATATCAGGCATGTAACTGACTGGTTCTGTAGAGCTGTGATTTTGATTTTTTAAATAAAAATATGATTCATACAGGAAAAGGAAAGTAAGCAGAAAATACAAAATAAAATCCGAAACAAACAAAGATAAAATACAGAAAACAGGGAGGAGAGAACATATGACCTCCACTTTCTGCAACTAGACCAAAAGGTCTGATTCATATCTGTTGGTGGCCACTCTAAGAGACTTTTATCTAATTCCTTAACTGAATTACTTATAGTAACATGCAAGGGTGGGCTTTTTGAACAATCATTTTACCTGTTTTTTAGAACTAGCTACTCTATATGCAGTGTGTATTAAACAATGAAATAGAATGTTTATGCATAATCTAGGTACTTACAAATGTGCGTTTCATTGTTCCACAAATCCATGGCGTATACAAAATAAGATCAGCCTTTTCTTCTCCTTTCTCTTTTTGCAGCAGCAGGAATTCCAGGTAGTTTCAGGGATGAATTTAAACCCTCAATTTCGTATTCTTAAAGACATAGCAAATGGGGCTCAAGTCTCATACTAATAGATGTTGCAGCTTTCCTGACATTAAGGTCAGATTTCATGACATTAAAGGCTTATCAGGAGATTTTCTTCTTCAGAGAATACTTGATTTTCTGTCTTCACAAGAACACTGTTCTATAGCAAGGAGAAAGACTGCAGAAGCAGCAATTTGAACACTATTTCGTAGTAGGAGAGTCAGATCTGATTTCCACCAAAATAATTAGAAAGACTTCCTAATTTCCTGTGGAGCTAGATCAGATTAAAAAAATAAAAGTAAAATAAGCGATATGACTATGGCTGGTAGGAAAGTTTACTGACCTGTAATCATATAATGATCAATCCCCAAAAATTGCATGCTGGAGAACTTTATAAATGCCCAGTGATAGCTGATATCCCTGATATCCGACTTACTTCTTTCAGTATCTTCTGCTGTTACATATTCATTGTTTGATCTTTTGTTTTCCTTCAATAAAGTCCCGATAATTAATTTAGCAATCACTTTGCTTTTGCTCAGGTGAAGTACATAAGGAGTTACAGTACAACGAGAATGATAACAGAATAGAATTTGGGCAATAAGAACAGTTTTCACTTTTTCTGCTAATGAAAACAAGGGATGCACTTGACTTCATGTTCTGGTTTAAAAGTAAACCATAGGGAGAAATGATCTCAACTCAAGAAAGATTACAAGTCAGAGTTACAATTTACTAAATAAATTGCAATAAATGCAATGATACAGAGAAAACTGGTTTTCACCTCCAAAACCTGATGTATAACCCAGCACCCTGGGACAAGAACAGAATGGTGTTCATTAGCCCCTGTGCTGAGCACCGTGCAGCCCCCCTGGTTGCAAAGTAAAAGGAAAGGAAAACCTGTTGGTCCAGGTGATGGTTGCAAATCTTACAAATATTCTCCCTCTTCTTTCTCTCTCGTGCACTAATTGTTGGAAGGATAAAAGTAGTTTAAAAGTAGTGTGTTTTTCAATAACAGTAAGGGGTTTTTATAGATAAGAAAAGCAGGACATGAACAGGCATTCAGCTCATCCATGAGCTTTAATTTGATTAGCCTACACTTTTAAAAAAATCAAAGTCACCAAACAAATAATATATTTTGTCTGCGTGTTTTTAGCTAGACAGAATGAAATACAGCATCATTCATACATAAGAAGAAAAGGATTCCAATTACAAGGTGTAAGTCAAATTTCATAAACAAAATAATGTTCACAACATAGTTCTTCCTATAATAATTTCCTCTTTATCAGCATTTTATTACCAAGTCCTTTTACACTGATGAAAGTGATTTCACTTAAAATCACAAGAAAATCAGTATTCTACAATGAAAAGTAGGAAAAGTCTCTGAATAGTATATTTAAGAGTGGGAAATAGTGTAAGATACATACTAGAAGTAGGAAAGACCATTTACTTCCATTTGTACTCAACTAAACCATTGACAACGATGCTATTTTATATAAAGAGGAACAAACTCTTGCCTTTATAAATTAATTCAAACTATTGAATAAATAATTTAAATACAAAATTCTATTTCAAGTAGCATTATAGAAAGTTCTGGGTGTGGCAAAATTAGCAAAACACACACACAAAAAATTTATTGAGATTTCTGTGATTAGAAAACACCCTAAACATTCACCTGCTACTTCATCCGCAGCAAAATGTCCATGAGCCCTTTATCTGAACAATATTTTCAGTCCTATTCATGGTACAGTTCTGCATTACTTTCACATTAAGAATATTTCCAGGATGATATCACAGTATAAGTGTTCTTTCCAAGCATGTTTCGCACATCTTTGGCTGTAATGTTGCAGTGAGAATTAAATCCATATTTGAGCATCCTTGCTGTGTCTCATTTTGCCCCAAGAATAATTTCAAATGTTACTGGGTTATTTCCCTGGATATTTAGTAGTGACTTATCTATAAACTGTGCTTTGTAGCCAGGTGTCTGCAGAGTTGGAGGTAAAAATAAACCCTTTTATTTAAGATCATCTCTAGAGTTAAAAAGAGTATTTAAATCTTCATCCATATTAATGCAAGAACAGCAGAAAACACATCTCAGGACAACACTGTAGAGCAACAAGGAACAACCTAATAGAAATATGATTCTGCAAGGTTTATTACAGACATGCAGGGATAAATACATGTAAAGAAAAATAATTACCCAAGTCCAGAACATTCTGCTTTGTCCTGCAAATTGCCTATAAACTGGTAAGTATTGCCTAGGTAGAGGTTGAAAGTTGGAACCCTAAAAAATTCCAATCACAAACATGACTGTCTTCAACATTTACTCCCACTCTTCCTATTCTCCCTTCTCCTGTGACATTAATAATTAGGTACCACTTTTCAGTTAGTTCATCAGGCCGTACTATCAGGATAATCTTAAATCTATAGCTATACATTTTGTCTTTACAGATATAGAATTGTGGGATTAGCTTATATGTACAATTAGAACAAGATGAATTTCACTTAAGGTGGCAAAATGGCAGAAGGAGAAAGAAGAAAAGATATTCCATGTGGCATGATCACAGATTTCAGTGTTGAAAGTACAGAACAGGTTTTCTTGTTGTTCAAGATCCCAGTCAGGCTTACTTATAAAGTACAAACAAGTCTCTTTGCTCTTCTCTTGTAGCACTTAGGGTAGGAGACAACAAAACAAAATGCAACTCAAAACCTGTTGTGTAGATACTTCAGTAAGGAGAACCCAGAAGTCTTGAAAACAGCAAAGCCCACATTCGTATCAGTCTTCCCACCTACAACTCCATCAGAAGCCTTGCATGGCACATAGGCCAGCTGGGAAGCAGCTATATGTGGGATGAGACGCTGGCCTAACCAAGTAGCATGCTCAGTAAAGCCTAACTGCTGACAGCAGGTTGAGAGCACACCCCTTCATTATCAGAGCACTGTACAATTCTTGCAAGTGAGCAGAATTCATGACAGAAGCAATTTTGTAACTGTTATTCCTGAAACTCACATAGGACCCATAATTAGTCAGGTCTATCTATCACAGAACCTATCAGAAACACCATAGCAGATCATGTGTTTTCAAGAGAGAATTAACCTTTATAAAGTTTCATTTAAGCGGGGTCGAATTGAAAATACTACTGTCAGAGGTTCTAGCTTGTAAAGGTTTCCAGTAGTTTCACAAAAGGTTGTTAAATAGGTTTGATATCAATTTATGGAGTGAAGTGCAGGTGTTTCAAATGGGCTGGCAATCACCTGCTCACAGTTCCCATGAAAACAATAATTGCTATGCAGGAGTAATGCAGAGTGATTACACTTGGAGCAATTATGGTAAAAAGTAATTAAGCAAAATGAGAAGAGCATACAGCATTATTTGCCTTCTTCCTCTACCGATGGCAGTCCATATACCAGAGATTTCAATTTGATTTCGTAATCATCGTAAGATCTTTTCAGGATGTAGCCCACTTGTGGAGTCATTTTTTATACATAGTCAGATGATCACTTACTGACTGAATAATAGCTCAGTTTTGGCATGTTTTTCTTCTTATCTGAATACCTCTCATACTATTAATTACAGAAATAAGAATGCGGACAGGTTAAGGCCAGAAGGGGCCACTGTGATCATCAACTCTAAATAATCTGTAACATAAACTGCATTTTTTTCTTCATAGCAGTGCTATCACCTAATCCACATTTTGAGGTTTAAATATATAAAATCTTTTGAGAAATACCCAAATATAATTTGAAGCAAGATTAATATACTCCATTTACTAATTAAGCATTCTAGGGTTAATTATACTTATGGCTTAATGTAAAAACTTCCTCTTAATTTACAGATTTAACTATTACAGCTTAATTTCACAGTATGTGACCTTGTGAACTCACCTGCTTGATTCAGAGGCAAAGCATCAGGTATTTGTCTGTCTGTATGGGTAGAGATCTATGTGATGTCATGAGGCTACTTCTTAACAATAGCCCTCTGTATTGGGTTTGCATCGAAAGCTTTTGGTAGCAGGGGGGCTACAGGACTGAATTCTGTGAGAAGCTGCCAGAAGCCTTCCCCACATTCCACAGAGTCAACAACAGCCGGATCCATGGTCTTGCTGCCGGCCAAGGCTGAGCCCGTCAGCAACGATGGTAGCACATCTAGGATAACATAGCTAAAGGGGGGCTGGATGGATTGTGGAAACTGTAGTGAGAGAAAGGAGTGAGAATATGTGAAAGAAAATTCTGCAGACAAGGTCAGTGCAGAAGGAGGGGGAGGAGGTGCTCCAGGTGCTGGAGCTGAGGTTCCCCTGCAGCCCATGGTGCAGCCCATGGTGAGGCAGGCTGTCCCCTTGCAGCCCATGGAGGAGCATAAGGGAGCAGAGATGCATCTGCAGCCCATGGAGGACCCCACTCCGGAGCAGGTGGGTGCCTGAAGAAGGCTGTGACCCCATGGGGCACCCAGGCTGGAGCACTCTATTCTTGAAGGACTGCACCTCGTGGAAGGTGCAGTTAGTGAAGAACTGCAGCCCGTGGGAAAGACTCAGATTGGAGAACTTGGTGGAGGATTGTCTCCCATGGGAGGAAT
This sequence comes from Chiroxiphia lanceolata, assembly GCF_009829145.1. Classification (NCBI taxonomy): domain Eukaryota; kingdom Metazoa; phylum Chordata; class Aves; order Passeriformes; family Pipridae; genus Chiroxiphia; species Chiroxiphia lanceolata. Next base: position 61,638,226 of record NC_045637.1, on the reverse strand, counting down.
CTTACACCGGAGTAGGGGAAAAGAGTGTGAGGAGTCCTGCCCCTGAGGAGGAAGGGGTGGCAGAGACAATATATGATGAACTGATCACAGCCACCATTCCCTGTCCCCCTGAGCTGGTCAGGGTGGGAAGCTAAAGAAAATCAGGAGTGAACTTGAGCCTAGGAAAAGGAAAGGATGAGGGGAAGATGTTTTTAAGATTTGGTTTTATTTCTCATTATCCTAATCTGATTTGATTACTAATGAATTAAACTAATTTCACTAACTGGAGTCTATTTTGCCTGTGACAGTAAATACTGAGTGATCCCTCTCTGTCCTTATCTTGACCAACAAGCCTTTCATTATATTTTCTCTCCTCTGTCCAGTTAGGAGGGGAGTGTGCTGAACTGCTAACAGATTTCAGCTGGGGTGTTTGGTTTTTCTAAGAACTTCTAGGAAATGTCTATGTGAAAGCCCCTACTTGGTAGCAGTGCTTCCAGTGGCTCAACCCCAGGTACCACCATGTCTTTAATCTAGGATTCCAGGGGTTATGCAGGTCATTTCATTTACACAGAGTTGGAGGTCATGTTTAGTTAACTGGCAATTTCAGTCTCAACATTTTTCAGTACAATTATAATTTCTTAAAGTTTGCCTTATGTTCTTAATTCCTAAATGTGTGACTTTTCATTTTACTATATTAAAGCTATCTGTTTGCTTGTGCTAAACCATGAAATTCAATGTAAAGGAACTGCCACACCATAAGCTCCTCTGTAAATGCCATATCTACAAGACACCAAAAAGAATTCTGTATTTTCTTTCAAAATCTTAATATTAAACCTCAAGAAGTTGATAAATTCTCTACAGGTATTGCCAGAAACATCTATGTAGCTCAGGTGATTTATTACTGGAGGAGAGGTTTTATTTTTCTCAGTAAAATTTAAATGTGGTTAAATATTTATGGGGGAATGAAATGACCATGCAATGGAAACTGTACAAACTTTTCCAAGAATGTTGCACAAAAGGAAATACTTCTAGAAAATGAGACCTCAGTGTTCATCTGGTAAATGCATCTGGACAAGGTGCACTAATATATCTACAAATGTCATATACCTGTGAATATACAAAGAATTCTTTTAGCATTGAAGAATAAAACAGATAAAGTGCACATAATTTTAATCCACGCTGTAGCATTTACTTTTGTTTTTAAAAGTCTTCCATTATGTGTAAAACTGATTGTTATCTGGTTTCATGCTCAACCAGCTATTTTTGCTGTATTAAAATAGCCCTTGGTCAATGTTAATGCAAATGCACACAAAATATGCACTAATTTGACTGCTTTCTTCCAAAAGTGGAGCCACATACAGGTTTTCGTAAAATAGATTTGTACTTCACACCACTGGAGAACTCTGTTTTTTCTCATATTCAAATACATGAATCTGGCTCTATTTGCATGTCTCTTAAACTATACATAAATTACAGAGATTTAAACTACACTTGAATAAAAAGTGTTAATTAATTCCATGCACTTAAGTACTTGAAAATGTGAATGTTTTTCATATCAGTTAAATTTTCAACCCGTAGTGACATCTGACCATCAAACACAATTGAGTTTTTTGTTCACTTTTTTTGCTAGATGTTATCGCAAGGGTACTGCTTGTTTTTAAGTATTATATAAAAATTTTTAAAGAAAAGCAGTTGGTGTTTTGTATTACAGAGCCAAGAAGTGATGACTGGAACTGACACACGAAATCCATGCAAAGTACAGTATATCTTAGAAGAACTGCATGTTACTTTACACGCATTATACATTGAAACAAACACAGATTTTTAATTTTTTGGTCTTTGACATTTGTACATGTACTGAATACGGAACACTAACACAAGCTCTGCAAGCTAGAAGCTGTTCTTTTCTCTGCTTTTATCCTTTCTCAAAATACCACGAATATCATTAGGTTCAATGTGTCACATCATACTGTGAAGCAACCACGAAGATAACAACGTCCAAAATAATGCATTCACAAAATTATTTTATAAAGAGATCCTCCTCTTTCCCTACAATGTGGGATTTAAAGTAAAATTTATTTCACTGTAATATTAAATATATAAAGTGTAACGTTTATCTCTTGGAGATAGTGACTTTTTTTGGAAAATGAAGATACAAGAGATTATGAAAATAATAAAGTTAAGGTTTAAAGAAAGAGGTGCATGCACACAAAGTAAAAGGGAATATAAAAGACTGCAACTCAAAATATGTCATTAAAATGCCCTACCTGGCTAAAAATTAAACGCTTTTAAAAATAAACTTTTTTCAATGTTTAAATTTAGAAAAATACTTTTGAGGAATTTGTAAATAATCACAGATCCAATTAATTTCATCGTATAAAATATTGAAAGGATATTAAGATTGCAGATGGGAACACTCAACAACAAAATTCAAGTTTGCTCCTTAAATATAATGATTTTTTACACATAATTTCAGGAAGTTTGGGCATATTTTTATAATCTATTACAGCACAGGAGTTCATAGACATATGAAAATTACTAAGAAATTCTGCGTTTTTTCATACAAGATAAAAATTTTAGGCAATTATGAATGTTTACATTATTTCATATCATGTTTAGTACACAATTCTGACTGAAAACAGTGTGGTTTAATGACTCACTTAGAAGCAGCAATTAAGTGTCAGCTTCACTTGAAACTAAAAAGATTCCTTTCTTCCAAATTAGTTAGGTGGGTGATACAATCAGCTGTGAAGGTAGTACAGCTGAACATACAGGTAAGCAAATTCCTTCATTTTTCAGGTGTTTTCACATCATGAACAGTATGTTGGCTAAGTGCCATTTAATTTATTTTTTTTTGGCTATGTATCCTAAATCTGATTTATGTACAGCAGTGCACAATGGGTCCACATGAATCTTGGAAATGTATTTTAGGCTTTATTAGTTGAAGAAGATCACTGCTGTAATCTTTAGTAAGTCAAATATCTATCCACAACCAGACAGGGCAAACAATAAATAACTTATTTACCTCTTTTAATGAGACTTCTGTATCTTTTTAAGGCAAAAGTGGTACAAATCAGAAAATCTAATGTATAGAATGCCAACTTGGCTATTAACCTGCTGCAATATCTTAGTACAGCCTCAGAAGATGGACAGAACAGAGCTCCTTTCCAGAGCGTGCAAGAAAGGAGAACCTCTTACGTTAGCATGAGGTGTTACAGGGATGCTACCCCTCCTCTGGTCTTTCATCCACTCTGCAGAGAAAACTATGAAAAGGAAAGACTTCTACATTTCTCCACTAACACACAGTTTTAAGATGAACTGAGCAAACTGATCTGTTTGGATACATCCCAAGTGTTGAAAGTGCATTGTACATTTTATACTTCTGGAGATGCTTGTGAAGTAGCACAGCAATGTAGGACTTTGGCAGTACACATACAATGAAATTTTAGGGACTTTATTAAAAAAATATGTGAGTAACAGTTTCCAACTCTCACAATTCATGAGAAATATTGTTTTAAGGAATCTTAAGGGAAATGCAAGAATTTACTTAGTTACAAATACAAATCTTGCTTTAGTTTCAGAGGAGTTTGAGTGATCATTCCTGTTGGCTATTTTGTGTTGTACAGCATATTTTCAAATTCACACAACAGGGTGAAATTCAGTGATATTATGTTTATGAGTGGAAAATTCAGCCCTAGCCAGAAAAATTATTTTCTTTTTTTTCCCCTCTTCTTTACTTCATGTACACTGAAATTAACCTTTCTGGTCAAAAAAAGATGTAAAAAAACTTATTAGGACAGTCAATGAGGTGGAACTTTTGCTTTGCTTTCCACCAGAAGTAATAATCCCTCCCAACAAGCTCAGAACTTGGAAACAGATACTCAGTTGTAAGGGATCTTAGCACCCATTCCCTGATTTTCTGCTCAAATCATCCATTATTGTGGCATGACAGCTTCCCAACCGACTGCTCAGCTGCTCAAAGGTTGGACACAGTTCACAACACATTAACACTGCTTTTGTATTCACAACTTTCTTGTCACCTACAGACAAGCACTAACAAAAGCTTGTTTTGAGCAGGAAATTGAGCCTTGGGGTATGAACTGCTTCTTAAGATTTCTCTGAAAGGCTAGGTGGAAATGTTACTGATACTCTCCAGGAACGAGGTGGGATCTTTCTGAGTAGTTGTTACTACATCCCCATCCTCCACCCCCTCATCCTTAAAATTTCACACAGATGTAGCTCCTAGGTTTAAAATTATGTACAATTAAGAAATAAAAGCCTTCTCCAGATAAAACAATAAACTCAGCTTGTTAAATATATATAATTATAGATTTTCATGGTAATTTTTATTCAAAGTAATAAAATCACAGTTTTTTTCTTTTAAAAAACATTTTCAAAATTGTAGAATTTCCTAACATGTTATAAATTCAGCTGAAATCTAATAGTGCTTTAATAATTTGAGTGATTGAGGTGATGAGGATCTGAAAACTCAAAGGAACTTCTTTCTAGGCTGTTTCTGAACCTCATTCCTAAACCAGGAAATGGTTTCCTGCATAGATAAACCCTTCTTCTCCAACTGAGATTTTTTTTTTCCACATAATTTGTTTTCCTAGCAATATCATCAAATGATCTCTTCATATGAACAAATGGACACAAACGCCACACATGCAATAGCATGTCTTCAATATTATTTTACTGATTCCAAGATTCCAATACTGACACATACACGTAAATATTTTTATGTGCACTAACCCTCCATAGCTGATGTTCCACCACTCTGCACTACTTTTTTTTATGACAAGTTTGTGGAGAAAAAGGAATTTGGAAGAGAATCTGGCCAACACTAGTTAGCATCTTCAAGGTCCAGGACAATGGTGCAGGACTATCTCACCAATCTTACACATGATACCAAACCTGGGGTAATGATGGTTTTTTGGAGAGCAGGGCTACCTTTCAGAGGGCTGTTGATCAGCTGGAGGAATGGAAGTAACCACTATCAAGTGCATGATGTTCGACAAAGCCAGAAGTGAAGTTCGGAAACTTGGACTGGGACTCGGTGCTATTCTTCAGAAAAAGACTAGAGTGCTTCTGAAGCAGGAATTAAATTAAATGAGTCAGCAGCATAACCTTGCAATAATAAATTATAATACTGAACTGTATTAGCAAGAATCAGCCAAAGGTCAAGGAAGCAATTAGTCTACTCTGTGCTCATGAGGCTACATCAGAACACACTCTTCAGTTTGAACACCTCAGTTCGTGAGAGGGATGGATAAGCTGGAGAGAGGGCAGTGGAAGGCCACTATTCTGGCCAAGGACCTGGGGCACGATAGCAACACATTGTTTCAGAAGAGAAGATTAGGGGAAATTTAGTTGCCATCTTAAATTGCATATTAGTAAGTTAGAGAGAAGACAGCAAAAGGACAGAAAGCCATGGTCACAAGATACGTCAAGGGAAATCCCAACTCTGGATAAGAAAAAATACTTTAGTGGGAGTAGTTAGGCACTGGCACAGGTTGCCCCAAAAATATTATTGTTGCCATCCTTAGAAATTTTCAGAACTTGCCTAGACAAGGAAGCAATATAAGTCTGAAGGTATCCCTGCCTTAAGAGTATGTCCAGAGGTTCCTTTAATTTGATTTACTCTATGAGTCTATGAGTCATTAATAAGAAAGGTAAACTCATATCTTTTTCCAGCTAAAAGAATATTCTCAAAGGAGTAAGGGCCCTTCCACTATTTCTTCAGTGGTTTACCACTTAGAGACCTATTAAATATATTTATAAAATCGCTGAAACTATTAATTTTATTTAAGAATTTGCAGAATTGTACCATTTGCATTACATATTTTGCATTCATTTCAATGCAACATTCTGTGTATTTCCAATTTAAAACTGCATGATATCAAGCCCCACAACTTTTAAGGGAATGCTATTTTTAAATACTTACGCATTGTCTAGAATTGCTTTATGGAACATAATATTTTAAAACATATGCATATATTGCACATTTAAAACTGTATGTCCATCTCGAAGTCTATAAAGTTGAGAAAACATACACACACATGCACATTCAACACGTGAAGAAAAGCTCCCTTCAGACATAAATCCACATTTTGGCACAACTACACACAAGCCATAAAAAAAACCTTCTATAGCGTACATAAAAGTTCTATGTCTACAGTAAGGCAGCCATATGAAGTGGAAAAACAGTCCATCCTTGCTCAGTAAGATACATTACGAACAGCTAAACAGATAAAATTAGCATTTCCTCTCTAAAGCAATTGTATCAAGCTGTACACAGCTTATTTCAACTCCAAGTCAGAGCCCATGCTTAATTAAAAAAAAAAAGGCATTGTCAAAACAATCTGAAGAGAGAACAGAAGTTTTACTTTCTGAAATCATAGTACCCGAGTATTTATTATCTTTAAGACAGAAAATTTATCCATCATTTCACTTTGATGGAGTAAGATGTCAGAAAGTTACCTGTCCATATCAACATCTTCTTGTATATTTGTATGCTTAGTGAGTAAGAATACAGACATATAATCTCAACATTTTTTTCTCAAATATCTTTAAATATTTAAATATCTTAAAAAGGTTCAAGAGCTTCATTTGATAAAGCTATCTAAGATGCAAAGGATCAGCCCAAATTTCTTTCATACCAGTTTAACAGACTTTTGCTACACATGCAACTTCAGTACATTAAATACCAATTAGTTTTATCAAGATAAACACAGGATAAAGCTCATTGTGCTTTTTCTTGGTGTTTAGTTGACACAAATGAAGAGCCAACATACAGGCCTTCTAAATATTCATACATGGGTACAATTGGTGGATGGTGGTGTATCTATCCGACTTTTATTTTCCTTAGCATCATTCAGAGGTGACTTTTTACCCGTCTGGCATTTGAAGACTTGTTTGTAGGCCTTCCTAAAGTTTTCAGATAGAAATGCATATATAACTGGGTTCACAGAAGAATTGCTGTAAGCCAGGCAGTGTGCAATTACCCTGAAGAGAAAGGAGGCTTGAGTCAGTGGGAAAACTCCGAATTCAGCCCAGAGATGGATCACGTGATGCGGCAGCCAGGAGATGCCAAAAACCACTACCACCACCAACACAGTCTGTGCTGTCTGAGACAAGGAAAGGAAAACACAGATGTCTGATGAGCACTTGAAGAATCAGCTTTAAACCTGCCTCAAAACCATTATTTGGTGGAAAAAAAAATACACTGAGAGAGACCAAACTGGAATATTTATTACTGATTTTACCCCATTACCCGTATGGGCTTTATTTTTCATAGTGAACTACTGCAAAGGAGAACCTTAGCCTGGAAAATGCCATAGTACAATGCAAACACATAACTTTCCTCAAAGATAAAGAATGATGTTCCCAACTCCCTACACAAAAGCCTAGCTTTTTCTGAGGTGGATGTAAGCCTGATGTAAAATAATATTAACAGGGATCTTTGAGAAATCTCATCCAGATCTGATGATCTATATTTTAGTATAGTGCACAAGGACTTCTCATGAAAATTTCAAGAGAGATCTAGTATGCATGAAGGCAGCTCATGGAAGAGGTTAGAGCAGTCACTTTGCTCAACTGCTTAGTAAAGATGCGGGAATTTTTTTGAAAGTCTCTCCTTTAAAAATAGAATTTCCGCAGGGAGTGTCATACAACCACATTCTGGGATATAAGTAGAGGGAAAAAAAAAGAGTAAGGAGCTTGAATTTTCTGGTGATTGCATGTTGTCAAAAGCAATCTGGAAATTAAAGCTCACCACCAAATACTGAATTAAAAAAATGGAACTCAAAATATCCTCAGTGCTACCTCCATATTCCACTTCCACTATTTATGAGACAAACAACCATCAACATCATTAGATCCATTCTGACAGCTGCAGAATCAGTTAGTACAACCCTCCAGGTGCTGAAGGAGTTCTGCCAGGGCACAGTGGAATTTGACTGTCAATGTTTTTTTTTAGCTTTCACTTACTTCAGAAACAACAAGTTACTGCTTTGCAGTTGCCTAACTAATTAATATATACTCCTCTAACAAGTATTCTCTTCAACTCAATTAGCCTCCCAATTAAAAGCTGATAATAATTCAAAAGCATATTATGTTATGGGCCATTATGATGACTATATTAATGCTTTATAATATAATTTTTCAGAAAACTTAGGCTCTTCTTCACAGCCAAAACTAACCCAGTGAACATAGAGTGATAAATATTGCAGCACAGAAAATTTGTTGAGTTTTTGATAGTTTATTGAACTTGGTCTATACTTCTTGAACTGATTAATGCTCAGTAATAATTCAGACTGATCTACCTAATCAGAATATGAGTTGACTTAGAGAAACTTGTGGGGAAAAAATTTTGATTTCTGTGGCAACAGGCCAAAATAACTTATGACAGATACTGTTGCTGGTTAGTATAATCTCACAACAGAAATCAGAGGACATTATATCTGTAGTTAATATAATTTGTATAGTCTTAAGCAATCATCTTTTCAAAAGTGGTTCCTCTACTTAGCCCTATGGAGTTTAAGTCATTTGCCACTAAAACAGCCACAGAAATGTTTTCTTTTTCAGGTCTCATCAGTATAATGTGTGTTAAGAAGGGTGTACAATATAAGAGCAGTTCTTTCTCTGATCACTGTGTTAGATGTGTTAATATTCTAAGTGAAAACAGATTTTCAGGATACCACATGTACTTCGAAAGAGGCACATTACTTCAGTTTGTTCAAAATTCTAAAAAAAAATTAACTAGGAAAATCACCACCTTTCAGTAGATTATAGATGCACCTGAAAGCAGAGGCTGACCATGTGTCCCTTTTAACTTTTACTGAAGTTATTTCACATCTGCAGAATAAGCAATTTTGCATTAGGAAACCTCACAACATTTTTTTTATCCCTTTGTTCCTCCTAAGCCTAACTTCAGAGTTTAACTTTTCAAAATCATCACTATGTCTTACAAACAAGGTATCACTAAAGAGCAGCTCTTGTTTACCTGATGGGGGTTTGCTTAGGGTTTCCCATTAGCAAATAAAGCCCGCCTGATATATTGTTAATACTAATGCTTGGTGACCAAAATGCATGAAAAATATAATTTAGGCAAATTAATATTTTTCATTAATTTTTTCCACACAAACAGCAAATTTATTGTAAGGTTCTACTACCAAAATATTCCTAAAGGTTTCAGTAAAGCCACAAATGTATAATTACACCTGAAATGCATTCTTAACAAGACGGTAGAAGGAAATAAAAATAAAAAAGATAGAGAGAGCATTAGCACACTAATGAATGTGGTGTTTGAAAAACATAAGTTAGGCCTTAGATTCAGAAACTTATTTTCTAAGGCAAAAGAAAAGTTTTGGCTTAATTTTTTTCCCCTTTTGATTACTGAATCCTGATTCATCCAAGCAGTCTTGATCATGTCTGTAATGCTTTACCCTGAAGCTATGAATGCTAGTTCCTAGCCAGATATGTAATTCTTAAGAGTTAGTGTTTAGTGGAATGCACAGATTTCCAGTTTGAGAATAATTTAGATGAGAAATGGCAATATATAGAATGTCTTTGAAAACTACACCATTGGCCTTGACAACACTAAATGCAAAACTGTATATATTAAGTATACAGAATCAGGGCCGTAAAGGTCCTAATTCTAGGAATCGAAATCTATTGACTAGGGTATTTTTCAGGAAAATAGAGAATGCATAAATAATAGCTCACTTATTCCCTGTTGAGCCCATGTACATCTCATTTACATTGCAGACAGTCTGCATGTCCATATGGAAATAGTGATCAGATCAAATGAAGAGCTATTGCCTAAGGAATTTTTCTGACTCCAGTGTCATAAACTGAGAAGTTAGTTGATGATTACTGTGGTCAAATCTGTATTATATTAACTGACAATTTCTTGGTATAAACACATCTTTCAAATATTGTTCTAAGTCACAAAGCTTATATTCTGCTTTAAAGACCTTTCATGATTCTACTGGTAACCAGTACGTAACTTGCATCTTGAATGTAGAACCAAAAAACACTGTGTGGAAAATCAAAGAAGAATAGGAGAATCATTAAAAGTCTCTTATTAGAGACCCTAATTTTAAACATATAACAGAGGAATTCTTTAAAAAATATTAAAAAACCAGCTAATTAAAAAAAATCCCATTATTTAGTCAGGGGAAAATGCCTGTGAGAAAAAAAGACCAAAACCATCTAATTCTAAAGATAGGTTGTCTCTCCATGCCTAAATTTCAGATACTTTGAAGTTCAAAATATGGGGATCTCAGGTAATGGCTTGATGTAATGTGATGGAAAACTTGGATCGGAAAAGACTCCAATCCTGCTAAGTTCAGAGGGACACTGAATACTCCATGAAATACTTAATTTCAGTTTCTTCTTTCTGTTACATCTTTAGCAACAAGCAATAAAATACCAAATGTGTTTAGCCATAATACTAAAATATAAACAAATAAATAATAGTAATGAATACAATATACCTTTTTCTTGGATGCTTCTGACTTCTTTGACATGTTTCTCAACTTCTTGTGCAGGTGGTTAAGAACCTGAAAAGATTAATTTGCATCTTGTATTGTATTTCACCATTTCCTATTCAAATAAAATTCAAACCCACATATCTTAGAGTATGCTCTTCTGCACTGAATGATTCCCTTACAAGCATTGCTGATCCAATTTACACATTTCCAAAGTGCACAGTATGAAAACTGAAGGAAATACATATCTGCAGCTGTATGAATCCACAAATATGAAACAGACCACAACTGAATTCTCATATAAAAATTCAGACATATTACATTAAAAATACATGTTATGAATTAACAAGGAAACCCATTATGCACCTAGAATTAGCAACCACTCTTCTTCCATTAAAAATCAATACCTGTTAATTTAGAATGACCTTTACTGAGTGTAACACAAGAAAAATATATTTTGAGTCAGAGTTTTTCTGAGTCAGCTGAATAATTTCCTTCTTTCAGATGCATTTTTGATTAATATAATCAGGATGCTGGCACTACTTGATCTTCAAAAGAAGCTTGGGCTTTCAAAAATAATTTATACCAAAATGAGGCTCAATATATGAGGTGTGACTTTTATCAACAGTTTGATGATATTCATCATGCGTCTTTCACGAGTAATTTTTAAAAATATGTTACAAAAAGGCTCATCATCCAAGAGCAGGATCAAAATTTCAACATAGTACTTTACACATAAGATTTTGGATAGTGGATGCACAGAGGTACATGCCCTACTTTATCTGCCGCCATTATTACCTGAATCCAGTATATTCTTATGGCATGATTTGTAGGTATGGAGGGCAGGGAATATGCTCTTCAGCTGAATATGTTTAACATACTACAAACCATACAGAATAAAAAAGATAAATTCTTATTAAACTGGAGGATTTAATTAAGATATGGCAAGAGGTAATTTTTAGAGACAGCATCAAAGTGAAGGGCTCTGTTAGATGATGCTGCTAGGTTGCATTTTATATTGCTCTAAGATGAAATAAGAATGATATAAAAGGTAAGATCATCCAGATTTAGTAGGTAAAATAATCCAGCTTTAAAATAATTTTTTAAGGAATGTAACACTGAATTTAACGGTCCATAAGGACTTCTTAAGGTGGGGAAAAGGGTGCAAATTCAAGTTCTTTTATATCATCTGGGGACATTTTCTTTGTTTTCTTTGGGAAGCACACCTAACCACTACCAGGACAGACATCAGTCAAGGTTACCTACAGATATGATCCCACTCTGGCATCTGAGTCTTAGAGACATATATACTGAATTAAAAGAAATAAATTGGTATTTGTGAATAACCATAGCTCATCAGCAGATTCCACTTTTTCAGTGTCTACTCTTAGCTACCAGTGAACCAAGAGCAACAATAAGACTAAAAATTAATTGTAACCACTTAATATTGTAAGTGCAGTCCGTTTGTGGTTATCTGTGCACTAACATGTGAAAGACTCATCCTGCAAGCACTTCCTATTCTGAAACACTATCCAGACTGCCACCAAGGCTAACCTGAGCTCAGGAAAAGCAGGGAAAAAATAAATCAGTTTTCCCTGAGAAGGTCCCCTTTTGGCTTTATTCCTACTTCTTCTTCAGGATGAAGCAGACCAGAAAATGACAGAGGAAACCCTGAGGTCCATCAGAAGATCAGGAAAATAACCATCTGGCTCACAGACTTTTTATTCACTTACCATCACCCTGTACAAAACAGCTGAATTGCTGGGTCTATTGGTGAAAAATGTAAAACTAAAAAAGGGCATGCAAGGAATAAAATTAAGTTCACTTCCCATCACTGCTGCTTCATCTATCATACCTCCTTCACATAATTTACAAAGATGGGCTGTTTCACTGAACCCTCACAGCCCAAAACTAAAATCAGATAAACTCATCCCAGAAATCAGAACTGCAAAGTCTTTTTTTAAAGTTACAAGTATTTTTGTCTCCTGTGCTTAAACTTTTAGCACAAATTTTTGCATTGTATCTCTCTCCAATCCAAAGAAAGATGCAGTAGACAAAACTGTTAAATTGGATATTTGGTGGGGATGGGAGATGGTGGTGGAGAGTTTTGGTGCCAATTTAGATGATAACTTTTAAATGAATCCTTCTCAACTTCCCCTCTTTCAGATTATATATATATTTCATAAAATAAGCATCTGCAGTGAAAACATGCTGGCTCTAGGTAGTAGTGTACCAGATGGTATGCAAACTAGCAGCAAGAGAAATATGCAAAATGCAATTACTTATCAACATCAGTGGAACAGCACTCAAAGACCAACACAGAATGCCATGGAGGGATAAAAAGAGCTGTGTTTATGCACAAACACTACAAGGCAAATGAAAAACACTCTCCTTACCGCCCATTTCAAATTATCTCTTCTCTGGGCCAATGAATACTAAATTATTCCTCTAAGAGCCACTGTCTTTACCTGAATGAACAATAATTCTACATGCGCCTCTTAATTTGTCTCAGGCTATTTCTCTTAAGAAAGTATTTCAAAATATCCACTAATACATTTACATGTATTAGTGGGTACATTTACACTAATAGATTTACATTGTGTTTTTAATCTATGGAATTAAATACCGAGCTTGCTAAAAAACAGGTCCTAACCTGTTCTCATAAGGTGTAACAGTTTTTTAAAAAATTAAGCTCTGTAGAAAAGAAACATGAAACTTTTCTAACTCCAGCTTTCATGTCCCTGTTCTTAGTTGGCTCTGAGGGAAGGAACAGCTTTTCTGTCTTCCCATCTGCATGTATACAATAATTCCACTGACTACACCTTCATTATCAGCCATTGAAAATCATGCAATGCAGAAGGAAAGCCAGGTCATTATCAAATAAGAATGAACTGCTTGTTTAACAGAGCCATAATGTAAGCATTACATTCTGAACCATCTCTGTAGTATGAACCTGATTTAAATTCAAGTGCCATTGCCTGCAATCCATGTTTTAAAGTAATGTTGCTACTTCTATTGTCACAATAGATCCTTCACCCTCTTTCAATTAAGTGTGTCACTCTTTTCAGTGCAGTTTAATAATTTTTCCCCTTGCTGCTCAGCAAAATTTAAGATACAATATCTGAAGCCAAAAACCACATAAGCTTGTATCTTATGTTGAGGCTCTTACTTTTTATGGCTTAGTTTTAACCAATTCTATAAATCATACATGACTTCTGTGAATTCAAAATGTTCAGAATGATAGATAACAATGGAAACACTCCCAAGGCAAGACATATTTGTTTTTAAAAAAGCTTTTAACATCATACATCTATAGAAGGAAAAGTTTGTTAATAATTACAGGTATCCGACCTAAAGGCTTGATTGAAGGAAGCCTGATTTTCAAGGACTGAATCCTTGAAAAGCTGTGGTATCCAAAATTAGTTGTCACATTGCATGACCCTGGCAGGTGCCAATTTTTGTTAGAAGCTGTCTGGGAATCATTTATCACTTCGCTCTTTAAGAACACATTAGTGAGCAAATGTTGTAGCACTGCTATGAAGCACACACAGTAAAGTGAGTATTAAAAAAATATGGCAAGTAGTATGATAAGCAATGAAAAGAATACAGACTGTCTACAAGTATGCAGTGCTGTGACTCAACTAAAAATGACATAATCACTGATCCTCTCTCTTGAGTAGTAAACTTCTTTCAAGAGTAAGTCTGTGAGGCAAAAAACACTTGTTTCCTACAGATTTGTGACTTCTTGACTGTGTTCCCAAAAAGATGTGTCTTCTCCATATGTTGATGCTACATAAGACCTCTTCCCCTATGGCTTATCTGATGTTTAACAGTTGAGTGCAAACTGACTCTCCTTAAGAGAGGATGATGGAGACTTTCTACCTTCCTCACCCATTGGCTGCTGTTTTCACAAAACTAGGGAAATAGCAATCCTCCTGATATTTTCACTTCTCTATCAAAAATTTGGCTGAAAGTGAAGCAAAGTTATTTACGGAAGAGAGAAAAGGTGAAACTGTACACACAAGACACAGAGCACAATCTCGTGAATCTCTACTTGAAGAGCACATCGCGTGAGGTATTTTGGGAAGACACTGTTTCCAAATACCTGCCACTATCAGGACTTCTGCAGGTTATCCACTGGGGAAAATATAAATCTTTCCTAATACAATTTAGGGGAGAGAGAGAGAGAGAGATTGAGAGAGAGAGAGAGAGAGAGAGAGAGAGAGAAAACTTGGCTCCCTTTTAGAGTGACTAAAAAATGAGACTTTCAAAATTTGAAAGTTCAATTGCAATTTGCTTATGAAAGAAACAGAACTGCCTTAAAGCAGTCTGGAAAAGGCAATATATTCAAATAGAGAAATTAGTCTCCTTTGTCTTAATCTGTATCAGATCTTAATCTGTATCAGAAGATTGCATTATTTCACTGATCCACTCTTCATGAAAATCAGTGAAGTCCATAAGAAACTAATGCAGAGACTAACCTCTCCTATGAAGACAGGTTGAGAGCTGGGGTTGCTCAGCCTGGAGAAGAGACTGGTCTGTGGAGACCCTTTGCCAGTCTTCCAGTACCTAGAGGGGGCCTATGAGAGAGCTGGATAGGGACTTATTACACGAGCATATAGTGATAGGACAAGGGGTCACAGCTTTAAGATGAAGGAGGGTAGGTTTAGATTAGATATTAGGAAGAAATTCCTTGCCATGAGGGTGGTGAGGTACTGGAACTGTGGATGCCACATCCTCGAAAGTGTTCAAGGCCAGGTAGGATGGAGCTCTGAGTAACTTGGTCTAGTGGGAGGTGTCCCTGCCCATGACAGGGGGTTTGGAACTAGATGATCTTTAGGGTCCTTTCCAACCCAAACTGTCCTATGATTCTATGATCTTTATAGTACTTCTGATGGTATTCCACAGCAGCAGTCCTCTAACCCTGTGTGCATTCAGAAGCCAAAATACTTGTTGTACTTCATAAAACTTTAATAACATCAATAAAAGCTTGCAGCGACCAATTTACTCAAGATCTGTCAGAGTAGGAATGGCTTTGAGAAATCTGAAACTTCAGCTCTGATTTTCAGCTACTATCATCCTTAATTTCTCCCTCACTCTGCCCGAAGTGCCCAACTATTGCAGGTGGAGATTTGCCAGTGGTTCCTAATGAGGGCAGGAACAAGTGGGGTATAAGCTGTGGGGTAGAAATACCTTCAATAGCCTTGTACATGTCATGGCATTTTGCAGCGTCATTGACACTGATGGGAATACCAGGTATTTCCTAGGTATCTTCTAAAACTCAGGCCTTCAGGTTAGATCTTCCAGTCTGACACCACAGCAAGCAGGATAATACATATAGACTCAAAACTCATCACCAAGCAAGCATGACATCCTAGCCTGGCAATAATTTAAGCACCTGATTTTATTGTAATATCAAGTGGCCTTGATTTCACTGACTTGTTCTGGGCTTGTTTTTACATAGGGTTGCTATTGTTGGCTTGGGGTTTTTGTTGTGGTTCTTTTGGTTTGGTTTTAACTACATATTCATACTAATATTGAGATATCTACTTTTGTAGAGGTGCTTTGTAACAACGGGATGTGTTATATTTACTATGCATATATTTTGATTAAGCATATTTCTTTCTTTCCTCCCTATATTGTGCAGGACTATCCTAATTTAGAAAGTATTGTTTTCAGTTTTCTCTCATATAGACTTTATACTGAAACTGAAGATGCTTTGGCTTTGAAATAGGGAAAAATTAGTAGCTGGATACCTCCCTCTCCACTCATTCTGTAACATTCTCTGTGCAATATGTAGTGTTTTCCTCAAACTGATGATCTATGGCTACAGCTCAGTCTTATTCACCACTGTAGATGAAATACCAGTGTATTCAGAGAGGGAGAGCAGTATTCAGTTTATGTATGAAAACATGCATTTCTTCTTCATTTGCCAGGTTGAACTTGTTTTGCTACAACCGGTAATTTAGAAATATTGTCCTTTGAGCTCTGCATGCCTTGATTTTAGCAGAGTCAGATGCCATTCTTGCCTCAATTTACACCTCACAATTACACTGATGTAATACAGAACATAAAATTCTTTGATCAAATTAACTACTTCAGGTACATCTATTGAACTTGCCAATTAAAGAACTGCCTTCCCAACACTTAAGCAGCCCTTATCTGCAAGAGCAGTCCTATCCTCTCAAATGTAAATCACTGCCCAGGGAGAAATCCTGCAGCTGAAGGTTGCTGGCACAGAAACAGCAGGATCTCTGCCTAACTCAGCAGGTAGCAACTGGTGTTCCGGATCCTGTTCAGCAGCAAGCAGAGGGCCCTATGCTGAAGGCTACAATTATTACACACAGAAAAAATAAGCAGAAAAGTCCTTAAATACCTGTATTTAGGTACCCTTGCTTATTACTTTTTCCTGCGTGGGTCCTCATGCCCTGCTCCCTGGAACTACCTGCCCTTGCTGAAGTCAGAGGCAAACCTCCCATCAGCTTCAGGTGGGGCAAGACAGGGCACATAAGGACCAGGCAGTAGGATGCACATTTTGCTCTTCACGTGTTAACTGGACCAGACCAAACTGGTAGTTTGTGTCTTTTTTAAGTGCACTGCATTTTAAAGAATGACTGTGAAGCCTGGAAAACTTGTTGCTTTGTTGTACTTCATTGAGTTAAACTCCTCATACAGCACTGCAAGAAAATAAAATAGTTGTGACAGAGAAAGCAGCAGAGCACTGGGGCTTCTCAGCATTCTGCAACAAGGAAATCTGGCAGAGAGACCCCCTTAACTGTCAAAACCACACCCCACCCCCCTGCTCGCCTCATGCAATCTCTGTTTTGACCTGTACCACTGCACAGATGTCGTCCCCTCCTAGCTATAAAACCTGCTCCCTCCTTTTGTGCCACTGCACAGATGTTGTCTCCTCCCAGCTATAAAATCTGTTCTCTCCCTTTGTCCCATAAATTCACCCCTACTCCTTTTCCTCCCAACAGTGCCACGTCCCTACACATGCCCAGAAATGACCCTACCACCATCCTGGACATTTACCACCATCATACCCCCCCATTCCTTTTACATTTGCCTCACCTTGGCATAGCAGAAGGTGATGAGAAGCAGTGGCAGCAGATATCCGAAGACGAATGTGCAAACCACGTAGACCTTCTTGTGGCGTGGGTTGGGCCAGTGCTCCCAGCAAAAGGTCTGGTTGCTGGTCTCACGGTGGAAGATGCGCTGGTGGTGAGCCACAGGTGAGGCCATGGCGAAGGAGAGTGCCCAGATGAGCCCCACACCCACCAGTGCGTTGCGGGGAATGCGCAGGGCCGAGGAGCGCCGGGAGTGCACAATGGCCACATAGCGGTCCACGGACATGGCCGAGAGCGTGAAGATGCTCACCAGCATGGAGATGGTGAAGAAGTAGTGGATGAACTTGCAGATGAAGGCACCCAGCACCCAGGTGGGGAGCACGTAGACCGTAGACTGGAAAGGAATGCAGAAGAGTAGGTAGGCCAGGTCGGCGATGCTCAGGTTGAGGATGAAGATGTTGGTGGTGCTTCGGCGCTTGCCTGGCTTGCTCCTTGCCAGCACCGTGATCACCAGGGTGTTGCCCAGCACCCCCAGGGTGAAGATCAAGCCGAAGACGATCAAGGTGATGAAGTTCTCGATGCCGATGCCGAAGAGGGGCTTCCCCTCCTCCTCTGGCAGCCCAGAGAGGTTGAACTCCCCGCGGGGCAGCTCTGCCCCAGCTCGGGACCTGTTGAGGGGCCCCGCCGCGGGCTCCCGCGGCTCCATCCTTCCCCTTGCGCGCCGGGCAAAGTTCTCGCGGGTGGAACGCGGAGTCACCGCTCCCCGGCACCGCGGACGGCGGCGAGCCAAGGGCGGCCGCCCCACAGCGCCGGGAGGCGGCAGGGAGCGGCGGGTGCCGCCGCTTAGGGCACCCCGGCGCTCGCAGGGGCACGGAGCCTGCTCGGCAGCCCCACCGCCCCCCGCAGGCGGAGCCCGCCCGACTTGTCTGCGGAGACCCTCTTCCCCGCTGCCACCGCGCCCGCCCCGCGCAGCGCCGGAGCGTCCACGACCCCCGCTCTGGTAGTGGCCGCCCGCTGCTCCGGGAGATTGAGCTCCCCAGGAACGTCTTCTCGGAGAAAGAAAGGGTGGGGTTTTTTTCCTGCCTCCTTATTTTCCCCCACCCTTTTCTTCCCTTCTTTCAGCTTGTGATTGCCCACGCAGGGCGGCAGTGAGAGCGCGGGGCGGTCCGCGGGTAGGAGCGGAATCCCAGTCCTCTCCGCAGAAAACTTCTCTCTGCTTGGTGCCTCCGCTCCTAGGGAGATTCGGGAGCCGCGTCTGCCAGAAAGGCTGGGCGGCGTTCGGCAGGTCCGGTCGGGCTTAAATGAACTCTCTTGGAAAGACAGAAAAAATGAAGTGCCTGAGTGAACCCACCTCAACAGGTAGCCAGCCGGCAGCAAGAGTTAGTCCTCCAGGCTAAACGCTGCCTGTGCTCATTGTTTTCATCTCCTTCACAGGTTTCCATTAATCGGTCCGTACTATGAAGTATCTCAAAGGACAAAAGGTGGCAGACGTTGTCACTCCTTAAAAAAAAAAAAAAAAAAAAAAAAAAAAAAAGGAAAAGGGAAATCTAATCTAGCCTCTTTTCGCTGCCAAATCACAACTCCCGTTGTGAGCTCTGCCGCGGCAGGACCGTATCCCCGTTGAGGGCCAGCAGGCTCCTTGGAGCCGGGCAGACGCAGGCAGTCCTAAGCGGTGCTGAAATGGGAGCTCCTGAAAATCCAGTCTTTTCAGAATGGAGTGAAATATAAAACTTCTTCCAGAATATGGATACGAGTTCATATGAATATTCTCATCGGCATATCTGCATTATGAATGAAACGGATTTGCCTGAGGGTTCTTAGCCACTTGTTTTAGAATTACCAGTCAGGGAGCTACAGCTGGCAGCAGCAGTGACCAACAGAATTGTCCAGATGCGCTGTTGGAGGCAGTGAGCTCTTGTTTGCGTATTTCTCAGTCTGCAGTTTGACAGGGGTTTTTTTCTACCTTTCTTTTTGCTACTTATATTGAAGCATTTCAGCAGCTGCACATCAGCTGACTGCAAAGCTACTGACTTCTGTAGATGTAGATTTTAATTAAACTTACATATGGTCTGCTCCGTTATGTCCAAAGGAACACCTCATGGGAGAACACAATTCAGTTTATATAGATCTTAGAAGTTTACGTGGATTGAGCTGTTTTATGCATCTGTTGTAACTCAGTTAAGAAGTTGCAAACATATCAAGCAAAAATGAACCAACAAAGATTCCTCAAACACTTGGGGGTTGTTTATTTTTTCTAATGTGCATTCTTTATAATTTTTTGACATGCTTGATTACCATGAAAATCTACCAGTCTCTACTTCTGCAAGTGATTTGAGAAAGAACATTGTTAAACATTTCTAGGATGTCACACACTTTTTTGAAAGTGGTCTGAGTATATTGTGAAAATTAACAGAAGTCACTATAGATTTTCCTGGTGTTGCTGATGACTGTGTTTGACTATGAATTCCTTCATGTGGTGAGTGAGATACAGGAAACATCTTGAATACCTCTGATGTTTTGCTTTTGAATCATGTCTTGTTGCCAGACATCGCTCTTTTTCTGGGATGCCAGGAGTGCAAACTTGGCTTTAATGAAATTAATACTAACAATTACATTGATAAGAACTTTCCATCTGAAATGCTGTGTTAAATCCTCATCACTCACACTTCTGTTTTCTTGAGAAATAGTATCTTTTGAACGGTATAGCCTGAAAGGTGACCAAAGAATGTCAGACTTTACAGACAAGTAAGAAGGAAAATTGGTTACAGAAAAAAAATTAGTTTTAGGAAAAAGTAACCTGAAAACCACATTAGAGATTTGGATGGGAATATTCACTCTATTAGTTTCCTTTAGATATTTAATTGACAGTTTCATAGTTCAAGCTTTGCTTTTCTGCTACATATCTATTGTAAAGTATATAGTTCCTATAAGACTGCCCTGAGCATTACGTGGAAAAAACCTGAGAATACAACTATATTGTATTTATTCTGTCGGACCTTCAGGCTTCAGCTTTTACATGAGTGAAGTTCCCACATTTACAGCACTCATGATTGCTGTTAAGATTGTCATAACCAAACAGGTGTTGACATTTTAATCCACTGCTTTTCTTATCTAGACTGAGTAAAATTTTCATGCAATAGAAAGTTCAGATGAAAAAGTTGTTACGGATTCAGTACAAATAATTATCTAGTTAAACACAGAAAGTAGTCGAAAAAGTAGGTAAAAAAACCAGTAAAAAATTTGCATCACACTTTAGAAGAATAGATTTCATATCTTTGCAAAAGGGATCTCTTAAGTATCTGCCTCATGCATTTCCTTGAATCTAGTTTTATTGAGTCTAGTCCTGAACACCTTTTGACATAAAGAGATCTACTAAAACTAGAATAGAATATGAACTTCAGAAAGAGCAAGAAATTAAATGCGGTGTTCTTCTGTCTGTAATAGAATCCACAGTCATCTTTATCTGATGATAGCTCACCTCCAAAAACTTATTTGGCTTCAAAATTTTCCATAGCAATTAGTGGAGAAAATAATAGGATATATCTATAAAGGAGATGGGAACCTCTGTACCCTGTTAAATGTAGGCCTCCATATTTACTCCTCAGTGGCTTAAACAGGAAGATATTACTGAAAAAGCATACCAGAACATCCTTCCTTTTGCTCGCTCCAGCGGTTAGGTATCTTATTTTTATATGATTCCAATAATAAAAGTATTTCACTTACACTGGTATATTTTTGTTTCAGGAATGAGAAATCACATAAAAGTCTGACACATAATAGGACACACAACTTCCCTAAGAAGTGTTTCAATAACATACTGTATAAATTCTTTTTTTCTTGTTTTTTTTTTCTATGGTGAAGTTGAAGCTAGAGTTGAGGTTCAAGGCTCTAAACTACACCCCATGGAAACAATTTAAAGTGTACTAATTTTAAAGCATATGAGTAGCCCTAAATTTTAGAAATCTTTTGACAACTTAGCCCTTAGCTGATTTACCAGTTTTCCTTGCTGCAAAAAATATTTTCCAGATTTGGTTGTGTTTTGTTTATAAAACACAAGACTGAAAACAGACTTATTTTGAAGACTGACTCTTCTTATTTATTTGTGAAACAAGATCAGGCACAATAGTCACATCAATTTTACCCCATTATTTATGACAAGTTCCTGGAGTAGGAATTTGCATTATTAAGGCAGATGTGAACTTTAAATATAATTCAAAAGCGAAATAAAAAAAGTTCATGATTCATAACCAACCTTTGAGTCACCTTCCATAAAGTTACTAGTGTGTAAAAGTCAAATATCTATAAGCATTAACTCACCTTCTATCTATATTCTTGGGAATAATGTAGCCCTCAGGTCATAGTTGTCTCTACATCAGATTTCCACTGTGGAGAGGTGTCACCAATAAACTGAAGTTTATTGCTTCTTGCTGACATTTAGAAAGAAGTAAACATCTGCCCATATACATTTGAGAGCTATTGTCATTCCATCCCAGTTTGCAATGATTTTTTTTCTCCTAGTTCTGTACCCTAGTTCTTGAAAATCAGTTCTAAAAAAGATTTTAAAGTGCAGGCAATCAAAAGAAGAAAAGTAAATTTGAAGCTACAGTTCCCAAAATCCCATTCATACTTTGTATTACTATTTAATGCTTTAAAGTAATACATTTAGTCTTAAAAATTCTGTACAAAAACATGTACCCATACTTTATTCAATGCCCAGCAATTTTCTCTGTGAAAATGCCAAAAGCTAATCACCATGGCCTAGCAACACGAAATTGCTTTATAGTTGTTGAAAAGGGTTGCTTGTTTCATTTTCCTTGATTTGAGACAATTACCCCATGGAATGTTTTTTAATGTTGACTGCAGAAGCAACTTGCCTGTGTATAAAAACACAGCTGTGTTTTGTCTAAAACTGAGAGCATCAATATCTGTTATTCCTTGACAAAACAGAATCAAGAGTATTTTGATGAACCCTTGTAATACAATATAGCACAACAGAGCAAGTCTTATAAAACTCAGGTGTCCAGGTCGTGGGCACAGCATCTGCAGAAGTCGTTTAAACGAACACTTATTCTACCTTCAAACAGCTTTATAAATTGTACATCTGACTGGTTTGAGGTAGTAGGGCAAGAATAGAAGGCTTAAGTTCTGTAAAATGAACTTCAAGTTTCCAGGTAGGAAAAATGGAAACGCAGGCTACTGAAGGTACCTCACCCATGTGGGAAACATCAAAGTTACCAAGGCTGAAAGAGATCACAGTGGAAAGAAGTAACTCGGAAAGCATGACTGCTGCTGAAGCAGGTGTGTGCTGCTGGTAAAGAAACTGGGAGTTTGCAGGTTGCTTTGTCTAAGGTCAGCTCCAGGCATAGGCCAAGAAAGCAACTTGCCAAAGGCAGTGAATAGGCTGACCTAAGTAAAAAGGCCAGGGCCTCACTGCCCAGCCCTGGAGAATTTGATCACCGAGGCATTCTTTGGGCAAAGAGAGAAAACTGGTGGGCAGTAGACAGAGGATGGGAACCCTTCACAGCAGTTACTGCTGCCTCTACCTTCTCCTCCATCCTGACGGCAGCAGTAGCGTCAACGTTGGCTTCTTCGGGCTCTCCATAGATACTCAGAAAGGGCTTATGTGTCAGCAGCATCTTGAACTTGGCTTCACTCCAGTCTTCCTTGGTCAAGGGAAGCAAAATCTGATTTGTACACATTGCCAAGGAGCCTGCAGATGGCTCCAAATACAGCTATGCAAGAAAAGAAAAGTGAGAGGGTTGCCATCTTCCTGCAGGTATTGTGCCCAAAAAGATGTATAAGTTGATTTTGATTTTTCTTGGAATGTTAATATTTGTTATATGGATGTCTATCTAAGCAGAGATTTATAGTATCTAGGAAAATGTAAAAACCATACCTCTATAGCTGTGCAAAGGCCTTGTGAAGATATAGTACAGAAGAACGGGACTTTTTTAGATAAAAACTGCTAGTTCACCATTTCTTTTAATTTTGTCTGGCAGACTGCCATCATATAAATTGTGAGTCAGGAAACAAAAACTTTAAGGCAGATTTAATAGTCTTCATTAGAATTACTATTAGAATTACCAACAGATCCTGTCTGCTTTACAAAGCATGACTCTTATCTTCTAGTTAAACAGCCTGACAAAATTAATTTCAGTTACAAAGTTCTGGGGATGACTAGAGGATTGTTTTCTTTTACAGGTTTGTATGCTGCCCACCACTTTAGTACTGCTAGGACTTTGTCTGTGTCCAGAAATCAAGGAAAGGACATTAAAATATAGAGATCAAAATGACAAATTCAACACAGCGAATTCATTCCATAGTTGCCATAGATCTTAACTTAAGGTCTTGCAGAAACCAGTTTTCAGTGCTGTTGTCAGCTCTCGCAATTTTTTTTCTGACAGAACAGAGACTGCATCTACTTTCAGGTAATTAGTGAAACATTTTACTGCAGTGGATGGAGGTAGCTTGAGCTTGGTTTTGTTTGAGCCAGACTTTTCTTTTTTATTGGTTTTTGTAACTGCCTGAGTTGGTGCTTATTGATTCAGGTGCAGCTGTACAGTGTTTCAAATTGCTCTGGGAGAGGGCTTCATTCAGAGACAGATCACTAAACTGATTCTATTTTTCATTTTTCTGAGATTTCATGGGAGATGTTATTACTCAGAGTTTATTTGAAGTTTACCAAAAATACAGATGAAGTTTTCTTCCCTCATCTCCCAAGACCGACTGGGCACAGGCAAGCACCACGACAGAGAGTTCTGCTGGAGGAGTTCCTGATCAAACTGCCCTGCATCTCAAAAGGCAAACAGAAATCAGTTTTCTGATATAACCAATTTCTGAAATAATCAATTTTCACAAATGTCTATTTATCCTAAAATGCTAGCACTGATGGAAGCCCCACAACCTTTTAGTGATCAGTAATCATTTACAACCAGAACGCTCTTTGCTATTGTTTGCTTATATCTCTAGTGCAGCGATTTAAGCATACTCCTCTCTTGTATGTGGATATGGAAAACAATGTATTCTCTCTTCTTTTGCAGACACTTTCCAGCATTTGAAGACTAGCAGTCCTTGCTGGAGGATGTTCAGGTTCACAGGCATCCACCTAGTGGTGGAACTTGAGGGAAAAATTTGATCCAATATATAAAGATTTCTACACTTTTCCTCCTGGAAGGAAAACAGCGATGTGCCTTTGTTTACAATGACCACTTATAGAGAATCCAGAGGTTTATACGAGCTAATTTAAAGAAGCATTGAAAGTAGACTCAATTGTGGAGCATCCGTATTTTGTGCTTTCATGCATCTCACTTTTCCTGTCAGTCCTATGTGCAGCTCAGTTCTTTGTGTCATCAGCCCAGCACAAGAAGCTGTGTTTGCTTTTGATAATCAGATCCCCTCATGACATTATTTTTGAAGTGTTTCATTCCAAGAAATCATGACCTGTGAAAATCAACATGCAAATAGGGCCATTTCATATTTCATTAACCACAGTGACAAACTCTGTGTGTCTGTCAGAAGAGATTTTATTTCACTATTTTCTTTGGTATATTTAATAAATGGATTTTCTTTTGAGTTTTAGTTTGATTTTGATATGAAAAACAGAACAAAGTAACTCATTTTTATATGGCTGGATTCTTGCTATTTTTGTTTTTTCCCCTTTTACAAACATTACAGAAACCAGCTTTTGAAACTTCTGGTTTTTAAAAAGTATATTTTTTTAGTTCTAATTATTTTCAGCTTCCAGTGATATCCCACAAGTAATTTTCCGGTGTTCAGCTTCCAGTGATATCCCACAAGTAATTTTCCGGGAACAAGTCAATCACAGCATCAGGTTAGTAGATTATAGAATTTGCATAACTTTGTGAATCTGTTTCTATTTTTTTAACAATGTTTGACCTTTAGGTTCACTGAGTTTGAAGACTATCACTGGTAAAATTTGGCTTAGCTGAAGCCTTGTCAGTTTTTATCAGTTTTGTATCTGGGTTTTGACTTTTTATAAAAAGTTACTTACTAAAGAAATCCTCAGCCTTTATTTGCATATTAATTTAAGAATTTAATGCGATAATGTAAATTAAAATGCAAGATTTTTAGTTTTGTTATGGTAGCCCATGTTTGATTTAAAACTGAAATACTGAACAGAAAGAGAAAATACAGCTACAGAAACTAAGGAGCAAATCCACTTTCCAATTGCTTTAGTCGTATTTTTCATATTATTTTTGGTACATTTCTATTAAAGACTTCTAAAGGAAAAATATGCAAAAGATGGATCTGTAGTGAATTGACAGCTATTTTTATCTATATGAGAACATACTGATTTTCAATAAACTGTTTCAGTTGTGAAAGGGTGACCTTATCAATGAAATATGCTCTTTTGCTATTCTTGCCAAAAATACCATATAGTAGTCAAGACCACTACCCATCAGTTGTATCTATCAGTTTTCTGGAGATAAAATTAACTCTTCAGATTTTTTTCATGTAGGAAAAATAATCAATGGATAAAATATACTTTTTCTGAGATGCAGAGAACCTAGAGTAGTGTTGTTTAAATTCTTAGCAGAGCTTATCCAAATGGATATTAATGAAACTGAAGTACTTCAGGGATTTCATTTCAAGAGCTTACTGCATTTCTTCCTATTATTTTATATTGTGATGTTTTCTGAGAGCAAGATGCTTGCAATTTATACAGGTTCTTGCAGCACCATAGAAAAATCTATGTCTCAAGGAGAGACATAATATTATACAGTAATGATTGAAGAGAATAGGTTTGTGTTTATATTGGTTTGGAATAAATCTATACTAGGGTCTTATAGTACACATTTCATTATAAAAATTCTGAAGGAAAATCTAAATACTTGAAATTTTTGCTATGTTAGGTTATTGAAAAGACACCAGCAAATGCACATTTCTCTTATCTGTTTAATGAGCACTACTCAAATTAAAACACTGTGGAAAACCTAATGTAGACAAACTTGAATCAACCAGTACCAAACTAACTCATGGCCATTTACATTGACTTAACAGTCATATAAATAGTTTATTTTTGTATTTATTAGTCATCTTTAAAGGAGAAAGATTTTGTGTCAAAAATTGTGTAATAAATCCGATATTTTCTTCAAAAATTCGGCTCTATTTATGCAAAGTAGAGCACAATATGCTATTGTCAAGGACTTAAAATGAAGCTGAAATTTTCTCAACATATTCTACATAGTTATTAAGTCAGAGAAATTACATTCATAAGTTTCCATCAGTAAAACACCATTTTGTGCCCATATACACAACCTTGACTGACCATCATAAACATCATTTTTGTTTCAACAGTCATAATTTACCTGAGACCATTTTTTCTGGATACATTGAAAAGCGAGTAGCTTCTCAGTGTTGAAGACAAACTACTGTGAAATGTGTGAAGAGGGTTGAAAATGAATGTGCATACTTTAAGAACTCCTTGGAGTTACAGACTATGGAGAGTTTGTTCATATCAATAACAACTACTTTTTTAATCCTCTATCACCAGCAGACACACTTCAAGACCAGTTATAGCCTCAAGAATGTTTTTCCAAAAATTACATCCATGTTTGAGTCTGGAAAACGTCATGTTCTAAGTATTTGATCTGCTAAGGTATGTTGGCATTTCCTATAAATGAACACTCATCAGGAGGTTCTGTGCTTCCCGGTATTTACATACAGCAGATGCCATGAAGGAGGTATCAGGTATACATAGGTGAATGTGTCAATTAATCTAGTTACTACTCTATCTATCTTATGCATAAATATAGTTTAATAAAAAGATTTTATATATACAGCCAGGCACGTGATTGATTATGAGGTGCTCTAGAGGTTTTTTCTTAGTGAGCTGAATAAAGCACATCTTAGGGATATGGATAAAGTCTTGAAAGATATGAGATTTGCAGAGCAGATAGGAGAGAATAGTCTTGAATATTTTCCTGTGCCCTAACCATGCTCATATCCAGCAAGAGTGGAAGTTTTTTTACTTTTTTGCACATTTCTGGCTAAGATCTAATTCTTTCTGATTTTCTGTACACAATATAAGAAGCATAAACACAAGCAGTACAACAAGTGTCAACATTATTACATTCATAATATACGTAATTATCTGTCAGAATGATCATAAAAACATGTATTTATGACTCAATATCTGTTTTTCATTATCACTGTACTTAACTGTTTCTTGGAAATGAAATACAGGTATTTAAACCACAAGAAGTTCTGAAAATTCACAAGAATTACTAGAGGCTTGACCTCAGTTTAGTCTTAATCCTGTTCATCTGCACAGGTAAAATAGACTTGCCAAGCATATGACCTATGATCTGGAGTTGCCTTCTGCAAATTTTTTTGTGTCTTTATGTTTCAAATATTTCTGTTTTAATAAAAAGAATTGCCACATAAAATCATTAATACTGATTCTCTAATTAAAAAAAATTAGCTTCTTTTTCTTGTGTGTTTAGAGGAGACTTTTCTTTATATTGATTACGGAAATATTTTTAAAAATCTTTAAAATATAAAGTAAAGTAAAAATTGGGTGGATATCTGCTCAAAAGAGGTCTGTATCTACTGAGATTTGATCCAGAAGTTCTCCCATGATAGTTTACAATATCTGGATCAAGACAAAATCCACATCCACACCTAGGGTAGGAAAAAAGACTGTCAGCTTCGAGAGAGTGGACACATCCAGATTATGGGAGAATTTTGCCAAAGTAAAGATAAGTGTTAAAAGTCATTTACCTGAAATTATAAATTAATTGTTTTATTTGGATCATTAGCGCGGATATTTTGCGATATTAACTTGCTGGTTAGTTGTACCCTCTCTTTCTCACTTTGCAAATCCCAAAAGAATTTGAGGAAAAAAAAGGGAATCATTATAGATTTTTTAAACAGTTTTAGCTCAGAAAGCATGTTATGATCTAGTAAGTAGGCTACACATGGCCTAATACTTTAATAAATGTATAGTTTCTTAATCATTATTAGAGCGAGAAATGCTAATGAATCAGCCTTTGATTTGCGATTTTGTATGTGGCCCTAAGGGAGGCGATGCTTTTGCTCGCTAACCACCAGAGGGAGTCTGTGAGGCCGAACAGACGATGTAGAAAAGAGACAAAGCAAAAATAGCGTTTGAAAAAAAATTGACAAAGAAAAACTAATCTTGTCCTTTTGTTCCTATGCTAGGAGCTTTGACACAAACTGATTTTCCCTTTTTTTTTTTTTTTTTCAGTAATGAAATCTGTATGGCTGAACAGTTTCCTGACTGAAATCCTGCAAGAGGGCAATAAAGACTAAGCAATGCATCTGTATTTCTTCAAATCACATCTATAGATTATTAATTAAGTAGGTATTGGTGCTTTGTGTACACAGTAGCTAAAGTGCTTCCTTTTAAAAACTGATAAATTGCCCTAACATATCCTAAGGGCTGTCTTTAATTCAACAAACTAAACAAAGTAAAGGCATTAGTTTTGAAGACTCAAAGATGTGTTCTCTTCTTTCGGTACTGGTTATAACCCTTTGATATCGCTGTGGTAACTGGAAAAACCAAGGTAGCCTAGCTGCATAAATGAAATTACAACATACATAGGTGAAAGTTCTTTCTGAAAATAGTTTTCCAGGTTAACAATGGTTCAATATCAAAACAAGCTAATGTATTGGATGGGATAACTGCAAAAGGTTTTAGTTCAGCCATGTCCTTTTCAGTAATTTCAGTAGTTACCTGAATAAAGACTATACTCAATAAATTTGCAAACACAACTATTGTAAACACATTCAAAAAGAAGCTTAGAAATAAAAAGGATCTGAGAAAAACTAAACTGAGCACCAACACCACTTCCTTTGTGCCAGGATAGCATCTACAGATGTTCAGGTGAGGAACAACAGGTGAGGCAGAGGTGCTGCAGAAAAATATTTCAGAATCATAGCGGATTTTAGGCTGGACAATATTTGAACAACAAGATGTTATTACAAAAAATGCAAATACATACTGGAATATATAGATAAAAGTCTCCCAAAATTCTTAGCTAAAACAAAACAAAATGATATTTGGTTTTACAGTATGCCTTGTGAACTACTGGAAATAAATTAATAGAAGCAGTTCATTACTGGAAGCCTACTAATTTAGTTTATTGACTTCTTTAGCTATAATGGGAAGCAGGAACTGCTTTATATTGCTGGGGTCACATGCATTCAAAATAAGGTTTGGATAATCAATTTTAAATTACTTCTAATAGTGAAATGTTCATCAGAACAAAGAGAAAAATAATTTGACTTTTGGAAGCACTTAAACCACACACCTATACTAAATTTGGAATCTGAAATCTTAAGTTTTCATCAACACATGTGGACATCCGTGTTTTCAAAAGAGTTATGATCTGAATGTGTTTAATAAGATACACATTTCTAAGTGTAAATGGCAGTGAACCATTATATTCTTCTCATAGTCATAAATAAAATATGGGATTGTAATTGGAATGCATGTTCCTTTTAAGAGGTGATTGCTTAAGGTGATGGTCTGAAGAATTCAGCAATGTGACTGGCAGCATATCCAGATTCTTCCATGTAAGGGCAGGGGTTCACTTTCCAGCAAGTTCAGTTTTAACACTGCTTCGTAAAATTAATGCTAAACATTTCTGTGTTTTTATGCAGTATAGAGTGAATTGAGTTTTTCTACTTCATCAACCTCAAATACTTGTAAGGCAAATGAGATTTCTTTAACTTTCTTATTATCATTAATTGTGGAAGTTGTAAAAAAATATTTTTGTTCTTCTTCTTTCAAGCATTGAGGATTGCAGTCTGGATGTGATATTAAATCTTTTAATTGCATGGTAGCTCATGGAATAAAATTGGTATTTGAGATAATTCCCTTAAGAATTTGAATATAATCTAATTTAACATCAGGTCAAGTACTATTTTAATTGTAGTTGTAGCTAATTCAGTGAAAATACCCCACAAGAGCATCCAGTGTTTCATGAGTGGATGTGTCTGACTTTTGACTGTTACTTAATAGTTGGACTCCATAAAACTCACCATGATTGCATGATATGGGAAATATGATTGCAATTTATCAGACGAATTGTACTTTTTGGCTTTTTTGTCATACCACGTCCTCACTTCTGAATATTTGATTGAATTTTTATTCCTCATCCTCTGAAATGCACTGTAAAGGTACGATATACAGTGTAACCTGTGTGATAATGTCTCTGGCAATCTCTCTGAGTGATAGTAGGTATTGAATAAAGAGTAATGCGCTGAAACTAGCCTTGAAAATCTCAGGCAGAAACCCAGCTTCTGTTTGCTAATCCTCCTGCTCTCAGTGTTATGGCACAGCCTCTCTGATTCACCAGTGGTTTCACAATGTGACTATACCCAGTCATGAAGGATGGCAGATTGTCATGGGAGCAGAAGGGACTGAGCATTTCTCTGTGTTCGCAGTTTCTGCACTTTCACTAAAAAAAAAGGAGGAAATGATAGCAATTCCCTTTGTTTGCAGTTGCTGCTTCTGACTAGACTTTCATAATGGACAGAAGAGAAAAAGCCAGCCTATTTATTATACATTAGCTCTATCCGCTGTCATGCATTGTATTGTATTCTTAAACAGGGCAGACCAGATTGATTTTTCAGCTTTGATTAGGAATATTTATAAACCAAAAAAAGAAACCAGCTACCTCTGGAAAAGGCTTACAGCTGGAAGACTGTCTGAGAGCTGTAAACTCAGTTCTTTCCATGGCTATTTTTAATGCAATACTGAAGAAGTAATCATTTTTTTCCCCTCACTTGCCATTAATAAATTCCCAGGAAGTTTTTCAGTTGCTCAGGTACATTGCTGGCCAGAGACATATGACTACCCAATGCAGAAAACAGTCGCAGTATAGTTTTCCTTTCTGGACCTGATGGCAACAGGTGAAGCAAACCTTCATTCATGCTTGTGGGTTGCAATTTCTCTAAAAACAACCCAAGTTTTTTCATTTATGTCCTCAAACTGAAAGTGAGTCAATTCAGACATGTAGCTGTTTGATCTTCCTAAACAATTGACTCTCTAAAAAATCTTGTAGGTTTTATTTGACCTAAACCAGAAAAAAACCCTTCAACTTTAAATTACTGTTAATATTCCTAACATATTGTCAAGTGCCCATGATCAAACAATACCTAATTACTTCATACGTTCAATTGAAATGCAAAAATTTAATTGCTACTCAGATAGCTGTGTTGAAAATATCTGTAGCTAGCTATACAGCTCCTATAGATAGGAGTATCATAGGATATCTTACTGATTTCTTTAGAACTAGCAGAATAGCTAATCATGTGGTTAAATGGTAGTACAAACAAAACCTTGAAAGACATTTTGTTAAAACATTCCCAGGTCTAAAGCCAGATAAGCAGTTCTTAAGATCAAGTTTTAATTCTCTTTTTCCTTTCCTTCCCAACAATTTACTATAATAGGATGCTACCACTGACATAAAAAAAATTCCTTTCAATCAGTACACTTTTATTGCTAATGACAGTTAAACCATTGGAACTGGAGTTCTTGCCTGCTTGGGAAGATTCATGAAAGAGCACTTGCTACCTTTTATGATTGGAAAAGCAAGAACATTACATCCCACTTGACAGATGAAGATTGGGCTGAGTTCAATTCTTACAGCAGTGAGCATTAGTTGTCTGCATTGCTTATGACATTATGACCTGTCAGAGAGAAAAAAAAATAAAAAAAAAGAAAGTAAAGAAAAAAATAGGAAAAAGCAGAGCATAGAAATGTGATTATAACTGGGAGAGACTGGGGAACAACTCAATGATGATGGCTGTGCATCCACTGCCTGAAAATCTTTCTGCCTAAGGAAACTTTAGGGTTGATTTAGAAATTTAGTTCAATGCAAATCCTTTTAATAAGGGTGTATTGTGAAATTTCAGTAAGATCTATCATGAAAATGAAACGGCAATAAAATAAACTTCTGTTAAATTTCAACTCAAGGACCATATAAACAACAGCAAATAGACTTGTAAGGAAAGAAATAACACCCCAAAACCAATTTTCAGGGAAAAATGACGAAACTTCACTTAATGGAGTGATCTCCAGTTTATTAATTATCTTGAACCTTTTTGTAAGGTCCTCGTGGGAAATATTGCCTGCATAAATAAGCCATTGCTTTTACAAAAAAGAAAAGTAACTTGATTTTGCAGTATTGAAGTCAAAGGAAAAATTTACTGTCAAGTTGCTTGGAAAAAAGAATTAAATGCCAAATTTGGTTTATCATGTATTCCATATTTTCTGCAAATAAGCTTAGATGCTACAAGACAGGCATGGTGTTTTGTAGAACTGGTAAAGCTGATAGATTTGTAGCGATGGATTTTAATACTTGAGTTGCTGTCTTTATACTCAAACTAATGATATACTGATCAAGAAACACGTAGTGTAATGAGATGTCATTTCCTGAGAAAATTCTAATTTTAGGGTAGTATTTCTGTAAATACCTGTTTCTCCAGGGATTTTCTTCACTAGTATAAATAACATTGCTACACTGCTTCTCTGGGATAATGTTTTTCTAATCACTTATTACTCAAAGGAGATTATGCTTATGTTGGAAAAGAAGCATCAATGATTACAGTTTCAAAGGCAACATTAAATCTGACAAAAGCAGCAAGAACTCTAAAAAGACAAAGGAAATTGCTTAAAATGATTTATCCTATAATGATATTAAACACTTTACTGATATTTATTATTTTGTGTAATGTAGGGATGTATGAACAGGCAGGAATAAGATCTGTAGCAGCAGCAGTTGAAATCAGAATGTGAGCTGCAATAGTGGAGGCATGAGAGGCCGAGTTGAGAGGCATAACAGCTATCACAATGGCATCCACGCTTTGAATTCTTCACACTGCTTAAACCATCACGCTCAGGATCAAATCCACACGCTTTCAGAACAAGATCCTTTCCATCTGAAGAACCCACCTGCTCCCGCATCAGTGACTGGCTGAGATATAACACTGGTTCATAAAGATCTAAACTGGACTTTGCCAGTGGGCTGTGTATGTAGCAGTTCATGCCAAGGCCTCAGGACTAGTGCTGGTCCATGGTTTAGTTCATTAGACATCTGTTGTTTCAAGGGTAGCATCCTTTTGCCTTCATTTCCCCTTGGCATTGTGTATCTCATCAAGACTATACACAAAATGCACAGAAGTGCAAGTGAAAATTATCATCATACTTCAGTTAATGCAAAATTTGACAGTTTTAGGTAATGAGTCAGATTCTACTTTCAGAGCAACGCCAACCTACTGAACTAAATGCCAAACTGGTCACTAAAATTTGTGTTAGAAATATTAATTCTTAAAAAACCCTATGCAAATAAGAGTTTTAAAAATTTTTATTCGCAAAATTTATTAGATTTAACATTAATAGTCTAAGAAATATCTCAAAGTTAATGTATCTTTCTTTGGCCACCTCCTGATTCTGTGCATTTTTATTTAAGAACTTGATTCAATTTCTGAACAAAGCTAAGCTAAATGATACTGAACTTTGTCAGGTTCAGGTCAATATAGAAATAGTTGAAGGATAAAGACATTGCTTGATTAGTCAATTAAGTCATTAACTGAGATGGGGGAAGATCTGTTATTTTTTCACATGAAATTCAAAGACAGATGATCACTGAATGGCTTATTCTGCTTTAAAATGTATTTTTTTAAGTATTAAGTTTTTGGTTCTTTCCATGCTGGCCATACTACAAAATAGTATTTTCCTCTGAGATGTCCATACTCAAATTGGAGGTCTAGAATCAAATTTCAAATTTTTCTCACACACACCAAGAAAGAACAAGTTTCAACTCCGCCAGATCCTGAAGTCATTAACTTGAGTGAAATTAGAGGTACATATCCATACAGAATTGTTAAAATCCCTGCAAATAGGCTAGGATTTGTATTTATTTTAATGGCTTATACTCTCTTGAACGATCTTGAGGAATTAATCTGCAGGATGGGCAAAACAATGAGTTTAAATGGAATAACAAACTGGATAAAGAATTATGGGCAAAGAACAATCCCTGTACTAGTGGATAAGGTTATTTGCCTTAACATTACCAGTGCAGTTCAGTCACAGATTTAAGCCTTCAAAAATTAGGCTCTGGAGATTTACTCCCAGTAAATCTTGTCAAAATTCTTATTAAGGACAGAAGTGAAAGACATAGGAAACACATAAAGTAAGGCTGAATGCAAGAAAACTCAGGAGTTCACTAACACTATATCTACGTTAGCATATTAATTTTGTTCAAGAGTGTGTTTTTGAAGCAAAACTCTAGCTGATACCGTTCTTCAGTTCTCCCCACTGAGCCTCAGGGCTGCCTTACAGCTGAAGCTGAGCTAGGGATATGAGATTCTTCAGAGTACACATCATGTGCTGCAGCAGCTGGTATATATCTATTGCCTCAGCCGAACTAGGTGGGGTTAGGGTAAAACCACTGGAAACGTGTGTATTGAGGAGTTTGGGTCCCCAGCATTAACTGTTTGATTTGACTAACCTGCTCGCCTCGTGCAGTGCTACTTGATCCCATAACACAGCAAAAATGCAGCTCTTGCCTGAAGGCAGGATGAAAATCATCTTTTTAGAAAAGTAATTAAAGGTTAAATAATTTGTTGAATTTGGGCCAAAGTTAGGTGCTTTACAGTAAATGTGGGGATGTTTTATACTAAGTAGAATAACTGCAACAGGTTTTGTTGATGTGCTTGTTGTGAACAAGTATTAGAGTAGTCTCTTCAGCAGCAGTTGTTTACAGCTGACATTTCAGTAGCCTGAGTATCCTTTCTGAATGGATTTGCTCAGGGTAATGAGTGTTACACTTGGCAATGGATCTGCCCTGGTGTCTCCTTTACTCAGAATAATGACAAATAGTGAAATAACATTTGAAAAATAGAGAAGCATTTGCACAAATAACTTGTAACTTCCTTATTCAGTTGATGGCACTATGATTTCACATGTAAATAATAACAGATAGTTAGCCCATTCTAGTCTTTAATAATAAATGAAGTTTCATAATAGTAATCTTAGAGATTTGAAGTGATATTTACAAGGCAATTCATAAGAACAACATATTTGAGCAACATCTGAGTCCTTTTATTAATCATCCATGAAATTTGCTTAAGAGCCTGTGCTAAAGAAATACATCTCAGTGTGAAATAATGATGTTTAAATTCTTGCATTGCTAGATTCACTTTTATTAAAAAGCTATTGAAAGTCATATGCTCATAAAAGGGCCTTTCATATTGAACTTTATGAATTACATAAAATGTAGTAATAAACCCAGACACTTGTCTTGGTGTTGTCTGGGATATAGTTAATTTTCTTCTTGGTCAGTGGTACAGTCCTGTGGTTTGGGTTCAGTAGGATAATAATGCTGATAACACACTCATGTTTTGATTGTTGCTAAATGGTGCTTACCCTAAGTCAAGGACTTTTCAAAGTTTCCCATGCTCTGTCAGCAAGCAGGTGCACAAGAAGCTGGGGGGAAGCACAGCCAGGACTCCTCACCAGATCTGACCAAAGAACCATAGGATGTTGTTTTTAGTCAATAAACTGAGGAAAATTGGCCAGACCTCCTAATTGTTGCTCAGGAATGGGCTTGGCATTGGTCAGTGGGTGGTGAGCAATTGAACTGTGTATATTTGTTTAGCTCGGGTTTTATTACTCTCTCTCCTTTTAATTAAAAATAATTTTAGAAATGCTATTGTTATAATTAGTAGTATTTTATTTTGTTTCAGTCATTAAACAATTCTTATCCCATGAGGTTTACTTTTTTTTTCCAATTCTCCTTCCCATCGGGGACTGGGGAGTACTTAGTTGCTGGTTGGGGTTAAACCACAATATTATTTACTTAAAACTCATAATGGCTTGCAATAATCTTAGTTCTTCTCTGAAAATTAATAATCAGCTGCAGCTGTGGGCTTGCTTATTAAAAAATGCCCAGCATTTTCCCTCTTTCCTTCACATGAATCCCACAAATGCTGTAAAGATGCTTAAATATGCTGAACAGAATTGAAAATTATCCAAATTAATTTCTTTGTCAGCTACATAAAGAAATTCAGGTTCAGAAAGGACTTTCTAGGTCAGTGTATTGCAAGCAATCACTGTAGAGAGATAAGGTACAGTCCTGTCAGTAGCATGGACCAGCAGGAATTTCATCATTACTCCATGTTTCTCAGAGAATGATGATTAGAACAAACAACAACCCACACTTTTAATTTTAGAGAACCCTTAAATATCATGTGTTAAATCAGTTTTGTGATACTCTACCTAAATTTTGACATTTCTGGTTTCATATGGCTATTTTCCTAATTAGTGTTTTGGGGGTGTAGAGCTGTTTCTGTATATTTGTGAGTGTGGGCACGCATGTATGCCCTTATTTTTCAGTCCAGGAAATGGAAATATTTCAGATCATATTAGGAACAAAGACAGAAAGCTGTTAATATGTTGCTAGACAGGTATAAAATCAAATTCATGTAATAAAACTTTAAAAAATAAATCTGAGTAAGCAACAACCACACAGGTCTGGCTGGTTTGCCAAGGTTCCTATTCAGAACTCAATTCCTGAGTGAAAAGTTCACTGAGTGCTTACCTTACTTGGCAGCTGCTCACAAGGCTAGACATCGCCTATGTAATTTTCCTATTAATTGTATAAAGTAATTCTGGATTTTTATAAATTTAGTTTTTAACATCTGAGACTTGGGACTCAAAATTCAATCAGTTCTGGCACCCGGTCTGGTGTTTGCAAGGTTCTCTTTCATATGATTCTTCCAAATTCTCCCACAATGTTGACTTTCTTTATCAAAGAATTTAAATACTGACCCATGGTAACCATTCTTTGGGTCTGTGCAAAGGGCACAAATCAGCAGCAAAGGTTGTTTTTCTTTATATATCATCTCATTACTCATGAGTCAATCTAATAGGTAAAACGAGTTAGAAGAACAAGCACTTTCAAGACACATGTTTAAAAGTGTTTCCCAGTAATTTCTATGAATAGAGGTCTTCTTTCAAAGTACACTCACATGTACAAGGCTATGTTCTGCTGCTCATTCTATTTCTTTTATAAGCATCAGTCATTAAAAATAAGATGACCAGGTAAAGCTGCTTAAAAGCTCTTGCTGACTTCCTTACATTGGCAGAAAAAGATTAAAGGCAAATTCTGACCAAGACCTGCACTTATAAGATCAATACACACTATTAAAATTTTAATGATGCAGCATTTTTTAATGCCCAGAAATGACCCAGCTTATATGTCTTCACTCAGGAATCTAAGCTCCATAAGTCAACAACAATGATGAATTTAAGTACTCTTAAATGGCCTCCAGAGGTCAACTCTCTGCTTACTACCAAGAAAAACTAGACTACTCACCCATGTTAGAGCTCTACAGCAAATGACGGTATGCACCATACTGAGAAGTAAAAACATAAATAGAAATAGGACCCTCTCAAGTTCCCGTAGGTTAAAACCACTGTTCAACCCAATTGCCCTCACATACGTCAAAAGTCAGTGACAGTTCCTTGGAAACGCACAGTCTATTGGAAAGATGACACACAAGTTATAATTAGAGTGTATTGCATGGGCAGATTCCAGACTACTTCCCTACTCTGTGTGTTTGCCTCCTGCAATGTGATGTCTTAAAATTAACAGACCTATCTTTGAGATGAGTCTTTTTGCTTTATTTACCAGCAAAACATGGAGGGTAACTGCAGAATAATTCATTTGTATAACTGCTAGAACTGAGTTTTCCTGTCAATGCATATATGAAAAGAATCATCTCTATAGTTTTCATGGTAGAGCTATATCAAGGCACGTAGAAGATATTTGTCAAAGGCTCCAGTAGAGTCTTTGGAATGCTGAAAGAAACAGATAAAAATTCCTCTAAGAAAATTTGTGATTAGCTCATATTTTTATCTTTTATTTTTCTTTTCCCTTTTCTTATTTTTCTTCTTCTTCTTTTTCTTTTTCTTTCTCTTCATTTTCCTTTTCCTCTTTTTTTTTTCTTTTCCTTGTTCTTTTCCTTTGCCTTTTTCTTTGACATAACTTCTTACTTCTAAGCTCTCCTAAGGAATTTGATCTTTTTCTGATAACCACCTTCTGTTTTATACCCAGTTTCATTTTCACGTTTTCTAAAAAATAGTGTTCACGTAATGGTATGCTTCCTAATAGATACCAGATTAAATTCAGCTGCAGTCTCCTAAGTTTCAAATGAATGCCTGCTCTCTTTTTATATGGTTTGGCTACACTGGCCCATATCCCACAAAAGGGCAATGGGTGACCTGGGATTTCCCTTCTCATCAAGTGCATCTCCTTGCAAAGACAGCTGAGGAATACCTGAGGGAAAGCTTGCCCTGGAGAATGAAGAATTGAGCAGGACTAAGGAATCTTTTGGTAGGAAGAGGCAGCCCTGTGTTCAACTCTGGCATGGTTCAGTTAGCAATGCTGAACTATGTTAATAATCGTTTCATCAACAAATTTTTTCCATACAAAGTGGGTGACCTCTAAAATGAAGGATTTAAACCATTTCTTAAACAGCTATAAAGTATTTTAACTACAAAGTACTTTATAAACTTATTTCCAGCCTAAACATGTTCAATTCTGTGAGAGATGACGACAGAATCCATTAAAGATTCAACACTTCACTGTCTAAAGCCAAGGAATTAGTATTCAATCAAACCCATCTGAAAATCAGCAGTAGCATAATTTTACTTTCTGTTTCTATGAGACATTACATGTTTTTTGTTCCAAAACGTATTTAAAGAATTGATAGTCCATTATTTTTGGTTTATACAGAAGCTTCTGGAATTCCACATTAACTGATTTTTTTTTTCATAGATGATAACATAGTAGCAATGATCTTCATAAATAGTGAAGGCACTGGATTATATTTCAGAGCTGAAATGGTTAAAATGTCATTATAGTACTGATGTTTATGTGCACAAGAAATTATCTTTATTCCTAGCACTGAAAAACTGCTGGAGACTTCCTTGCTTGCAGCTGGATTCTAATAAAAAAAATAAACAAATATAGTTACTTGTTTCTGAAAAATATCTGGGAGAAAGTTCTTTGAACTGAAGTTTGATGTAACAAAGGAGACTTGCTTTGGTGCAAGTCCTTCCCTTTTTCTACTTTCTGTACATTCAAAAGCAGGGAAGAATGTATTGCCAGTAATTATCTGACTGCCCACAAAACTGATAGTGAATCTTGTTCCAAAGTGTTAAAAATATTGTATTTTAGAGATGTTGAAAATCTGAGAGCAGGCTTTATACTCTCAATCTGCTTTTAAATCTGAGCTGTTCTGAAGCCAAGACTTAGAGCTAGTTATGAGTACTCATGCTTTAAAGAAATGACGTTGTGAGATTTCCTCAATCAAGAAGTGTATAACTGGAAGACTGCCCCAATTTGTCCTAGCCTTCACCTTCCAGAGAGTGGAAAGCTGTTGAAAAAGAATTTACATCTTCCTCACATCTTGTTTTATAACTGTCAGCAGTAATATGAAAATCATTCACAAATTATTATTATGCATATTCTATTTTATTCAAGAAAAATATTTTTGTGTGTGTAAACATTGCTGCACACGTCTAATACTGATGTTTGCTTGTGGTATCAATTCGCCAATTGAAGCCCTGTGAGCAGGCGTGTGATTACTATTCATGAGTTTAGTGGTTTCAGCAGCAATTTGCAGAAGTCACTGGACTTATTTTTCATTTTGGTGCTGCCTTCTGGCACCACTGGTCTACTTGCTTTCACCTACCCAACTGAAAGCAAAATTGGACCAAAGGTGATATTTTGATGACATTCTTCCTCATCACATCATCTTCTCAGGTTCTAAAGAGTTACGGTTTTTTAGGACTCATACTTAATTTTCCTCTGCAGTTTCCAGTTTAACGAATTTTTCATGAACATGAATTATAGCAGCAGCAGTTCTGGCTGCAACATAGCAATTTCAGCTTGGTCTCATCTTGATAATTACTCTCTCTTGTTTGTTGGGTTGTAGTAATTGCATCATTAATATGCTGATGCTGATCCCTGGTGCTGCTTAGTGGACTGCCTTCTCTCCTCACAAATAAAGCCAGAACTGTAGGTTCTGGCAGTTAAACCTAACAATACATGTTAATTCCAATGATAAATTCAAAAGGAGTTGAAAACGCAACAAAACTACAATGCCTGAAATTTTATCAATCTGCTGTAACTGAAACACTTGCACCCGCCTTCCCGCTTGTCTTGGTCTGTCAAAATCTGTCAAGACAGCTCTTGATATGCTTGTGTGGTAGTGAGTGATTTGAGGAGCAGGCAATTGTAGAGGATATTTTCTAAAGAAGTATTTGACTTTCTTTTATAATATTTGAAGAGGGCACTTAAGAAAAATACATAACTGTGTAGGAAATATTAATCACACCTATGAATGTCTACATACTTTAGAATCTTGGTTCCTTTTAAATTCTGCTGAATTCCAAGTAAGTGATTACACTGACTATAGTGGGGTCTTGAATCAACTATCTAAGCGAGTGTCTTCCTCTTCCCTCTCGGTGTCATAATACAGCAATCAGCAGACCTGCTCCCAGAATGCTGCTCTCATAGAGACACTTCATCAAACAGGGAGCTATTGGCAATACATTCCAACTAGGAGTGCTTTGATTTGCTAGAATTCTTTTGCCCTGGGTTTCTTGGTCTCTTAATTTGACTTCTCTGGTGAACAGCAGCATGGGAGCATGAGAGATATAGTTAAAGCACTTTTTTACTGAACCTGTTGTAAAATGGTTCTTTATAGGTCAGAGAGAAGGGGAGGGGGGAAGGAGGAAGGGAAGAGGAAGGGGAAGGGGAATGGGAAAGGGTAAAGAGAAAGGAAAGGAGAAATGGGAAAGAGAAAGGAAAGGAGAAAGGGGAAAGGGGAAGAAGAAAGAGAAAGGAAAGGGGAAAGGAGAAAGGGAGAGGAGAACGGGAAAGGAAGGATGGAGGAAGAGTTTATAAGGATCAGTGGGCTGCATTTAAAGTTGGTCACTGTGAGCCCTCTCTTTAATCTCACTCCCTGTGGACAGGACATGATGTGATTGATCTGTAAATTCTGTAACCACATATTAAGTTAATATTATTTAAGAAATGCTCATTATACGAGTTATTTTTTCT
Organism: Chiroxiphia lanceolata; assembly: GCF_009829145.1. Lineage (NCBI taxonomy): Eukaryota > Metazoa > Chordata > Aves > Passeriformes > Pipridae > Chiroxiphia > Chiroxiphia lanceolata. Next base: position 61,596,556 of record NC_045637.1, on the reverse strand, counting down.
CCGAGTTATGTAAGGTACCAGAAATCTCCCTTTCTGCCCATGCTTTTCAAAATGTGATGCTTTCTACGGTGATTCATTTAATTAAATTTCTTTGTGTATCTAAAGAAGGGAGTTCAAAAACATAGCTCGTATATCCTATTACCACATCTTTTTAGAGTTCTGCACATTTTAGTCACCTGCTAGATACGCAAAAGGCATTACAGCATTTTTTTTGTTATTTACTTAGTTGAATATCCTTGCACGTTCTGAAAATTGTGCAGCACTTTAGCACTTTTGAAGGAGTTTTTTGCAAGCTATTCATAGGAGATAAGATCACTATCTTTATAGCCACCTGAAAAAAAGTGATAGTGCATTTCTTCCTTATTAATTATCCATTTCTTTTAAATCTCCATGATGCTAAAAAAAACTTGTGTATGATTTAGTTTGGAAAGGCCTATTGAGCAAATCTCCTCCCCTCGTCTGACTGAAAAATGTGTTTGTTATAACATATTGACTCAATTTATTTTGGAAAGTGTCTGGTCTACTAATGTGGCTGTCCCCAGTGAAGTTTCGTTGTTACACATGGAAGCAGAACAAAGATATTTTCTGGTATTCAATAGTCGAACATTTGGTCTGCCTGTGACTTGGGCAAGGGAAAGGGAGAGGCTGATCTATAAAGTTAGCATAACTACTTCCCCAAAACCTGAATATTTAGCCTCTTGTTAACTGATACTGTAAATGTTTGCCATCCTTACCATCTTACAAAAGAGGGGTATGTAGAAAGAGAAAAATAATTATATCTCTTCATAGGTAAAAGAAGCTTAGCTTCTACAGACGGAAAAGCAGCTACTATCAATTTTCCTTGTGAGTCTTTCTAAGATCTACTTCAGGACCAGCAGAAGCATTCTTAGGGAGTAGGAGAGGCAGAGGGAAGTCCTAGCAGGAACTGTAGTGACAGTCATTTTTTAAGCATGAGAGTTAAATGGCTTAAATGGAAGAGACAGTGACCTTCAGGGGTTTTAGCCAGCTTACTTTCTAGAAATTCAGGAAAATAATCCATTATGGATACTATTTAATTGGTTAAACTATTCCAAAGGAGTTTAGTTTTAACCAACTGTAGTTTCCTTGTTTAGACACTCACACAGACGGTGTGCTTCTATCTATACTGAACCATTCTCCAAGCCTTTGAAACAAAAAACAAAGCATACAATGGTATACGCCATGGGGGGTTTTGATCATTATTTAATGACAGGAGTAAGTTGTCAGTGTCAAACCCTTTGAACACTCAACATGTCAGAAAAGGCCCCCAAACAAATTTGACATCAGAGATGCACAGTGATGCAAGGCTGTGCTTCCTTCTGCTGTTTTGTCTATCTCACTTTGAAACCTGACTCATTTTTTTATCTATGTGGGATGCTTTAAACATTCTTCAGCATGCATTATGTGAGTCAAGACAACTATTGCCAATGCTCACAGACAAAACATTTCTTTCTGGAAAAGTATTCCTGCTATATTTTAGCAGTGAACATTTTCCTATCACCTTCAAAGACAGATGGGATCTTCACTGCTTGCGTTCTACTGAGCAGTAAATATAAATGAAAACTAGATAGTAATTATATGGAAGTATGGCAATTTTCTAGTAGAATTATGTTGCAGAAAAATCTATCTTATAATGCACTTTTATATCTAGATATAGATATATAATCAAGATATTAACTAAAGACCCTTGCACTAAAACTTATCCATGGGCATAAAGAGAGAATTTTGTCCTTTTTGCTGCTTAGCGTCAATTTACCTTATATTGGATCCTTTTCCCTCGTCACCATGAAACCAAGGCTTCCAAGTAATGCCTAAATCATATCCCTGATAAATTTTTCATTATTTCTCTTGGTTTGTTCCACCTACTACAGATCAAGTCAGCAAGAAAAGTAGTCCTACTGTGTACTATTTAACAGAGTGCACATAGTAGCTGTTTCTCTGATAGCACGGGCTGACTCTTGTCTTCAACAGGTGCAATCTCTGTGTAAAAAGTATACTTCAGAAAAAACTTTACAATTTGTAACAATTGGCTAAATGCAGCAGTAGGGAACTTGAAATGCAGAGATGATACAGTCTTCTACAGAGGTTCAAGGAAAGAAATTGGCTTTTGTACAGAAATTTGTTTTTTAAGAAACAGCACAGCTCTAATTCAAAATTGGAGTAATCTCATATGGTTTACAGCTCTTAATTTAGTCTTGTTTATAACTTGAAATGCCTGCAACAACTTGCTTTGCCCCCACAGAGATTTAAATCTTTGTCTCTTTTTTTCCTGTGTTCATTGAAGATAACATTTTGAAAACAAGTCAGAGGGTTTGTCAAACTCTCAAATACATTAGAAGACTACATACTCATTCAAAGTGCCTATAACAAAAATATTTCATCTGAAGTCCTGATGGGAATTGCAGTAAAAGAAATCTTCCTTTAGTTTCAGAGATATTATAAGGAAATCAGCAGGGGGCATTTAAAAGAAATATAACAAAAAATGGGATAATGGAAACTAGTCTTCACATTGATATGATTTTTTAAAAAATGTTCTAACAGAAATAATAATTTTCACACAAACAAGTAGTCCATGAATGTCTTTTGTGTACATATACAAATGTGGACTGTCTTTCCTTTAGGAAGAATAATTTTTATCTAAGAATAATACTTAATGTTAGACATAAACTCTTACAATTAAAGCAAACATCAGTTAGTGTGATTATTCTAAATTTGAGAGCCACTAACATGTTATATCATTGTATTATTTGAGAATTTCATTTTTCCTGAGCTATTTGCACCAAATTTCTTCTTGTTTTTCAGGAGAGGTTGCTATGCTTGTTTGATAAAATAAGATTTCACTTGTCTTGCTTTACTTTGTTTTCAAATCATTTTTTTACAAAGTATTGTAAGGCTTAATTAGGATTTTCTGTACAGTTATTAATGAATGCTCTCTTTTTAAGGATTATTGGTAATGAACCCAGTTAAAACACAAATATTTTATTTCATTAATTTTTTCATGCTGTCATTTTTTTTGTAAGTGGAAGCAAAGCCAATTTTTAAAATATTATTCTCACAGAAAGGATAATATACTTTAACCTAATATTTAATTAACAAAAAAAAACCGCATTACGCTTTTGATGTACTGCTTTTATTATTTCATACCATATCATATTACCGTTGTTCCAAACATCATCATAAAAAATATACCACATCATGCAATTCTACATGTCATGAATTAATTTCAAAAGTTTTATAAAACAAATACACTTCCATTTAATGAAGCATCATTTGTCATTTTTTTGCTGTTCTTTCCGGAAAATTTTGCTGACATTGATATCACTTTTTTGTGGGAAAAAAACTTACTTGAAATGGTGAGTTCAGCTGAAATCTGCTTGTAGAAGCCTGACTGACCAGTTCAATTCCTGTGCATGATCTACAGCAGAGCACTGCTTGATGCTTTCCCCTCAGCTGGTAGGCTAAGTCCCTGGTACAGCACAACAGGTACAGAGCGTGGAAGGCCCCTGCAAGCCTGCTGACGGCAGGGCTGTTACACCTCTTATTTGTCAAGCACACAGCAAATGCTCATTTATAATAGTAAACTGTTTTATTTTTTTTTAATGCATCTTTTACTACACTGTATTTCTATGTGTTTAGTATGTTGGCACCATGGTGCAAGGCCAAGCTTGCTATTGCAATTTAGCCCGTTTCCAAGCAAAGATGCCAAGGTTTTTCCACATACTGAGCTTTGTTTGAAAGAAATCAAGTGAATTCACATGTTCTCTAAGCACGAAGACTGACATTCATCTTCAGAGTACACCATCACAGAGAACAACATGTTCTCTGTTTAATGTGACTCAACCTGCTTGTACTAGAACATAAAATGCTAAGAATTTCTTTGGAGGGGAAACTCTATTAAAAGTATCATGAAGATGGCCCACATAATTTTATTCAAGTTATCAAGCACTTGATGCCTTACAAAAATCATTTAATCTATGCTGTGAGGAAGATTACTTTTACATTGTTTAAAATATCCTATAGTGGTTGCAAATAAGGCTTGTGAGACTCTTATCTAGCTCTATGGATGTCATAGAAGCTGGATCAAGCCCCAGGTCTGTATCACATGAGAGGAAGAACAACAAAGAGGGGAGAGAAACACTCAGCAGCTGGTATGACAAATACGTGCAGGTTTATTTTGTAGAATACTCTTGTTCATGTACATATTTTCAAGTGATATTCCTAGAATATTCAAAATGCAGCTTATTTACAGAACTTGCTTCATAGACCTATTTTACTCCCATACAGAATTTTATCTAGTGAAAGCAAATCTCCTTTGGCTATGTTGCAGGTTCGTCCACTGAATATTCCTGAATATTGTTAGTTGTAGCTAACAATCCTAATATGGCCCACATGCCAGGGTTTTTTATGCAGAACTCATTTATCTGAGAACTTTTGGCCTGTTCCTAATAAAAGGGAAAATTCTTCCTGCAAACTACAGAATTTTCCTCATTCCCAGGGTGATATAAACAGTGTCTCCTGTGTATGCCTCCTTTAATAATGGAGAATAAAGGATTGGTACAATATAAACTTCCCATTATTGCTCCTACTGCTGCCACAGTCCCCGCACTGCTTCTCTAATAAACCCCATGTGCAGTACAACTGCTCTATTTCTTCTGTCTGAGAAATACAATAGACCATGAATATGTGAAGGATGGTATTAGTACCAGTCAGTAGAAAAGTTTCTGATATTCTAGTGTTTTCTAACCAAAAAGTCCCCCCGTTCATTCATTCTTTAAAAAGCACGCAGGAGTGCTATACAATCAAGAAGAACATGCACTGAAGTGTGAAGTTTATGTCTAAATTGGTGGACCAAAAACTATTTTTGATGCATATGCTAGCCCTGTGCCAAATCATCATGATGGTTTATGTGTGGATATGCACAAACATATACTAGCTCTAAATTTGGTGGGTTTTTCTTAATGGCAATCATAAGGGCACGCTCAGGCCAGGAAGGAACTGTAACAGGTTCATCAATCATTGAGCAATCTCAGTGCAGCCCCAGAATTTTGTTTTGCTAGTATGTCCAGATGAGCTATATTGTTATAGGGAACTGATGTAGACAAGGAGAATGATGCTGAGCCAGATAAAGAGAACAGGAACAGCTCTTGCCTTGGAAATAGCGGCATGCATACCATCAAACTTCATACATCTCACTAATACCCTTCTCTGTCATTCTATCTTAATGGTAACGTACATAGCACAACACAAATTGTGACTAGGAGGAAACGTGCCACAGCAAATGCAAGATGTCAGAAGCTACAGCATGTACCAACATGTGCTTTTCATATACATATGTGTATTATTTACCAGTGCTTAAATGCATCATAAAGTTTTCATGCATTTATTTACCTGCACAGTATCTCTCATTAGGAAATTTTTTGGCTATCCTCAAGCTTTCAAAGATGAGCCTGTGGCAACTCAGTCCATGCAAAAAGGTTATAGCTTAAAATTACAAGGCCTTTTACAAGGTAATGCCTATTTTCTCTGGTTTGCAAAGCAGAGTGTAAGTCTTGTCTTCTTAGTATTACTGTATTTCTGTTAGGAACAGTATACACTGTCTTTGTTTTGTGCCATGCTGTTCACTGAAATATCAACTGTGTTATACGTGCATGGATTTGAGCTTGTGCACGAGTTTTCTGCTGAGACTTTCACCACTCAAAATGTGTTAAGAGTTGCCACTGAGGATGCTTCATTCTAACTGGTCACTAGTGAAACATCATTCTTTCCTTCTGTTAGAGTGGTTGATATGTTTTTTCTATAGCCTTACTGAAAAACTGCTTTAATTTTCTGTGTATACTAGCTGCACCTAAAAAAGGAAACAAAACAAGAGAGATAATTTAATGGATGGTACCTACATCCAGTTCTCTCCTGTAGTGTGCTTATTAATTGCATACATCCTTTCATTGCCATCATTCATGGTACATAAGAGCATGAGCAGGAAGCATTTTTTGGCCATGATCTAATGAAGAAACCAAGCCTAATATAATGAAAATTATCCAGTTTCGACACTACAGTGGTGCAGATCAGCCAATGCATCTACAATGAAACTACAAGGAACACGGAAATGTCTGAAACTCAGATGAAAGGGAATAGAACCAGTGGCATTTCACATGGTGAATGTTACACGTTATCATTTAACTGGGCTGTGGTCATTACCCTTAAAGGCATTAATGGATGATTTAGACTAGCTTGTAAGGTGTCTTGTCAATGGGAGACAGCAATCCAACTGTCTAGCCTTAATGGCAGACTGCAGAATGAAAGAAAAAGCGTAACAAACCTTGAAGAGGAGAGAAGGAAACACTTGAACAAGCCCTGAAGTGTTGCCCACCTTTCTCTCTCTCTCCTGAACATGGAAAAAATGTGTACCTGGAGATTAGGACTTCCCTGATTTTCTACACATGGGCATTAACTACTTCTTGTCCTATCCTCTCCCTCATCTGTCTGCCTCTAAGCCATCAGGATATACAAAGAGAGAAAATGTCATCTATTCATAAAGTGCTTAAGTGTTGGCCTAGTATTATCACCCTTTATGTAAATTACCAGATACTATAAGAGCCTTGGGTATGGTTGTCTTTTACATATGCTTTTGCTGAACAGCAATTATTGGAGCCAGAGAAAATTTTTCTCTCTGGGAAGGGAAATGACTGCAGCTGTATAGTCACAGTACAGCTGTCTTGAATTGCAAAATTCCCCCGGCAAAGATAGGACTCCAACCTGTGTAATGGTCTATAAAAACCATTAAGATTTTCCTTGATTTCTGTGGAATTAGGGAACTGTTCTTGGCAGAATCAGCAGTATCATAAATAGGCAGATGGTTCACTAAGTAGCAGAGAGGGATTACTGCTAGCCATGCTCCTTTCCTAATTTAGTATGAAAAGGGTTGGTTTTTTTTAACTATGCTTGTACATAGATCAGCTTGCATTCTCTGAGTTGAAAGAAATCTGCTCAGTCTCTTGGTTTACATTTCTACTGTGTAATATTGTTTTGTGCAGTTGCTCTCTAAAGCTCAGCATCCCTCCTTTTAAACTGAGCTAAAAATATGATGTTAATGTTAGATTCCTCTTGCCTACAGAAAGGAAGCCACAGGGCACCTCTTCACCAGCATCAGTCCTAACAATGCACAAACAAATCTGAAGGGTTCAAAAATCATTCAGCTAACAAAGAACAGTTAGAAAATTAAACAATTAATGGAAATGTAAAGGTCTCGTATGCCTTGTTCTTTGAAACTGCATCCTGCTCATAGACAGATACAGGAGGAAGTTAAATAAAGTTAATTAGCAGGTATTTTGGCATTCTGCTCAGTTTAATTTTATTGCTACATCCTGCTAGGTCAGAGTATCCAGAGGTTAATAATAAAAATTATTTGGAAAATTCTGTCTTGATCGAGTGGCTGTACATCATGGGCAACTACTCTTACACCATTGCTTTCCATAATATTTTATAAGTTACCTGAATAGACTTTGCTATTAGAGGTGCAAATGGACACTTAGTCGCATTGGTAAGGTTGGGAAATAGAAGGAACATTTTTTCTTGATTCAATTACTTAGAGAAAACAACAATAAAGCCACAGCTTTAATCTGTTAGTTGACTGACCTCTGCCTCTTGAACTGAGGAGGAAGAGGTGCTTGCAACGACAGAATACCCATCAGGAGATGGCCAAGATTCTACCTGTGGTCCCAGGTAGAATCATGGTGCAGAAATACTGGTTTTACAATCCAAGGGGGTGACTTTTCAGGGAAAATGGAGAGATTACAGTTTGTACACTGTACACATACAGTCCCTGGAGCAGATAGTATGTTTTATAAAAAGAGATATGGCTGCTGTAAATCCAAAGTATGGTCTCTTTTTGAATCTGAAATCCATCTTTTGGGTATATCCTGGAAGCCTGGTGCTAGACTCCTGAGTTAGTTCACTCCTAAATTATTTTAGCCTAAGCAAGCAGACTCAGCTGTTAAAAAGCCCAAAGCATTAGGTATGTTTCGTGCATGTGGTTCATCCATGTTTCAGCTATGAAGAAACATCAGAAGCAAATGGTGTAGAGCTGTGCTTTTTTTGAGCATCTACATTCATGCAGTGGGAGAGCCCTGCTAGACAACAGGTCCCTGTGACCACATGGGTCTCACCAGATCCCTATCTAGATCCCTCCCTTCCCCACTACATCAGGTCAGGGAGCAGGCATCAGTCATTCTGTGCCAGCTGCACACAGTGGTTTCTGGTCAAGTCCTTCCCTCACGTGTTCCATGTAAAGCCATGTCATGATTGCTTAAGCTCCTTCTTTAACCTGCTGGATAAGAACTATGTTCTTTACTGGGGATAGGTGGACAGGACTGTGATTGTATATTTCATCCAAAAGCCAAATGCAATTTGCTTTGGCTGGTAGGACAATCTTTCCCACAGATCAGCTGCTCAAAGGACAGCAACCTTCCCCTCACATGGTGGTTATTCTTTCTCCTAATATAACTTACTTCCCTCTCTCACTTACCCAAGCACTTGCAAGATGCACAAGGAAAACTAAAATATTCTGCAGAAAGACAAACCAATGGAAAAATCCCTGACCTGCAATGCAACTTCATTCCCTGACAACATTGCACCAAATTCCAGATCTGGGGTCCAGTAGAGCAAATGCTTTTGCAGGATGAAGCACCCAGTGCAGGAAACATCAGGCTCCAGTCTCCAACTCCATCAGCCTGACTTCTTCACTAATACACTGTTTCATGGTTGACCATGCATCTGACAACTTCATGGGCTCCACTGGAGCTGCATTCTGTGTTCCCTTTTCCTCTGTACATTCCTTTCTTTTCTTGTGAGATGGATGAGGCTCCTGCACTGGGAGAAGTGGGCTCCATTCCAACCAGAGCTTCAGAAATCTCACTAAAATCTTTCTTTGTCATTCTATGCCAATGAATGTTGACACGCAATGGCAGTATAGCACAGGGGAGGCGGTGTGTAATTCTGGAGATAACTGGTAACAATTGTTTTCATATGTGTGTTTGTGTGTATACATATACATACATACATATATTTCTAACATTTATATGTGTTATGGAGTTCTCATGCATTTAAACACTTGGATAGTAGCCTTCACTGAGTATTTTTCTGCCTATCCTCAAGCTTGCAGAAGGCAGGCCTGTGACAGGCAGGGCTGATGAGGAAATGGGGCATGTTGGATAAAATCACAAGGTGGTCTTTTACAAGGAAACAGCCTTCTTTTTTTTTTCTCCAGTGTTTCAAAGCACAACAACTAAATATTTTAATCTGGTTAATATTATCTTTTTAATGAGTGACCCATACAGCTCTTATTTACTATAATGGTGTTTTCTCTCAACCCTCCACTATTTGCTCATATACACAGAATTTTATAAGACCTGGTAAAAAGCACAAGCATCATACCAGATAAGATGAAATCTGGATTGTCAAGGTTTTTTCACACTCATTTCTGGATCTTAATTCTTGGACTACATGCCTTTTGAGTGATGTACTGTACTTTTGAGGATAAGCATATCTTGGGGCCTGTGGTATGTTTTTTATAAAGTAAATATCACACAGTACAGTCTTTGGATCTGCATAATGTTACCAGAAACATCTGCAGATCTTCAATTCCCTCTAACCTTATTATTTTCCTGACAGCTATAAACCGATGCTTCAAAATGTAACATTTACTACGGGCAAAAAGGTTTTTTTCTCACCAAACAGAATTCCTCCACTGGAGAAGTAGTCCAGTGACAACAATAGCAGTAAGGTATTGTGCTGTGCTCAAGAAGGAATAGCAATCACTCACAATTCTTGTTAAAGTTCCAAAGTCTGAGTCCTCTACTGTGATGCTTCAGATACTAGTGGGTTTTTTTCCTTAAAATCATTACTTGACGACAACCTCTGCAGAGTTATTGTTTCCTCTGCAGCTGACTCAAAAGTCAGAATGCAGGTAAAAGGTATCTGCTATTTTAACCATTTTTAAATCAGTTTCTTGGGTTTAGGTGTTAGACTGGTAAAATTTGTTCTTGTTAGAATATTTGACCTTGCAATGCTCTAATAATTAGAAAGAAGATGCAGATGCTGTGGAATAGCATGCTACCTCTAATCAGTATAAGGTTGTATGTTTGTGCTAGTTTGGAATGGCTGCTAATGACTTCAGCCAGTTGCAAGAGCTGGTAATTCTATGATGAGAAAAAAAAACTTGGATAAGTACTAACTGCTGGTGAGATTAAGAGTGCATACATATTCAAAATAGATAATATAAAATTCTTATCCTTTATGTTAGGCAGTGTTATCTAACATGACTTGTGTTATGTTTGTGTTTTCTGACAATCCCTCTTTCTTGCCTGCTTTAATCAGAACTGACATTTGATTTCAGACATGATGCAGCGGGACGAGCAGCTTCTGCTTCATAAAGCTATTGTGTCATTTGGCAAACAGAAAGGTTGAAGGAGATTGCACAGCTTCATGGTTAGTCTTCACTTGGAAATGTTCCTATCTAGTCACAGAACAAGAAGTTTTAAAGCATTGCATGTCATGCACTGGGCTGATGAATGTCCAGGGTGTTTCAGTCTGGTGAAACTATATACATCAGGTTTGTGATACAGGTGGAAGAATGAAGAGAAGTTTGTATATGAGTCTTTTACTTTCCAGAATACATTAATTCACTGCTTTTAAATAAAAGGTGTTACATGCAATGTTACCAAGTCTTCCTGTTTCAGTGTTACAATTCTAGTTCAAAGTCTCATCTCTCAGTACATCATCTTCTGAGTGGTTTAATAATGGCTGTCAAGGCAGACTTTTTGCAACTTACAACACTTCCAGAAATTTGAATTAGAATAGACTTCATTTCTAGCTTGATAAATTCAGTTGGGTTTACCATTAAAATATTTGCTAACTAAAGATTGGTTTAACTGAAACTAAGAAGAAATATTATCATTGTATTAAAACTTTATTAATTGAAGTCAAGCTTCTAGAAAGATGTATAGAGGGGTTTTAACTTGTTTTACGTGCTGGAACTAATGCTTGGTGCTGAATCTTATGCAGTAGGTAAAACCAGATTATTATAATAATGCTTTTCAGTCTTAGTCTTGAAAATTAGTCTTTCATGCATAGTGAGACAGATGTACAGTTATATGTGAAATTCTATCAAGGCAAGGTAAGAAATTAATCGGACTGGAATTTGAAAATTCATGAACCAAACTTTAAAAAGAATGCCAGTTGGGCATTCAGCAGATCAAAGGAAAATTGAAGTTGGATAAAATTGCTGAGTATAGGTGCATATTAAAAGTGAGTTTCACAGTAAGTAGTTCAAGTTCCTTGTAACTGGTTCAAATGCTCTGAAGTTCGGTAGCTCAGCTGCATTCACCCTTTGTAGTATAAAGAAATGCGCTTTCTGATACTTTCAGTCCCCCTAAAAGGGCTATCATTAAATTCTCTAAACATTCCTTTAGGAGCAAAATGGATGCTGACCACGCCATGGATTTGCCAAGTTATAGGGAAAGCAAAGAGAATTTTAGAGGTTTGTGTTCTACACTTTAGAAATGAGAGAATTCTTCCTACACTCAATGGGAAGTTGAGCAATAAAGTCAAACTCTTTTCTTCATTTCTTTGATTAGCGTTTTTAACCTATTTATGGGAGAGGGTATGCTTTTCTAATCAGATATAATAGCTAAAACTTGAAAACACAAGAAGCAGATACAATACGGCAATGAAGAAGTCTCAACATGCTTCAGTTCTGCTGTCTTTGATGACGTTCATATGCTATGCTAGTAGCATAAAAAGGCTGGTGGAAGAAGTTTGCTTATTTGAGATGCAATTATAGATTATAATTAGATTCAATCTACAAATCCTATTTTGTATATTCACCCCCATACTTCAAGTGTAGACAGGTCTTTCTTCTAAACTTAGAAGCTTCCAGCTGCAGATGATAAACGTGAAATAGTCCAGTACTTGTTACAAAATGTGAATGTATTACTTGGAGGCAACATCATTTGAACAGCATGTGTTAGCCTTCTCTAACATGTGACACAACTGAAAATTCAGCCGGTGAACAAAAAGGTCTCTGCTACTCCTCTTGTCTGATAAAGTGAATTATATTTGTTTGGTTTTTATTGTGTAACATTAAGGTCCCAAAAATGTTGCAAATTTTGTGCTATAGAGTGATTGCATCATTAGTATAGTTCAAACTGTAACTGCCATAGAGCCAGTTTTTAGCTGCCATCCCTGATGTGCATGACTGCAGTTACAGCAAGCTTGTCTCTATTCCAGCAGTATAAACAGTATTGTGGAATAAGAAAAAAATTTATTTTCTGTAATGAAAATTAAGGAGAACTGCATTTCATATTTAGAAAACCTGAGAGTATATCAACATACTGGTGATGTAATTACACTGGGGGTTGCAGTTTTACCCCACGTCAAGGATAAAAGTTTTAACCTAAATTTAAAACAGTTTACAAGGGTAAGAGGTAGCCATAGCCCACCCTGGGCTGCATGGCAATAGCCACACCATCCCTACTAGCAGCCAATCTGAATTTTTGCATCTTCACTATCAAAACCACTGGGTGTAGCACATTCATGCAGCTGATGCTGGAATCTCTCTGGTTACCTTACTCCTAATCATGTTGACAGCTCCTTTTGACAGAATGTCAGATCTTTGTAAATGCCAATTCCCTCTACTGTGAGGGCAGAATCAAACATCTAAGGGACTGTCTTGCAGAAGAACAGTTTGCTTAAATGTAAAAGCTATAGAACAGGGCTGCTTAAATCTTAATGCAATAAAACCAAGTATGAAAACAAATCATATGTTTGTATCTCGAAATTTAGCAAGTTTATGTGATAAAAAAGGAAAGGACAATTTTAAGTCCATCCTCTTCTGTGCTGTGGTAGCACGCATGCAAATTAATAATCAAATGGCCATGGAAACTTCCAAAATGCAAATGGCAAAGGCCTGCAACTTGTCCTTTTAGGCCTATCCACAAGCTTTACTGTAGTTCTTTCTGACTTTTAGAAATGCAAGTCATTTCAGGCTACAAATTTCCATTCCTTGTTTTTATAACCAAAGGGCTTGAGTAAGACCAATTGTGCTGAAATAGGAAAAATGTGGAAGTTTCTTACTAATATTAAGAAACAAAGCCAAGGGGGAAAAAAAAAAAAAAAAGAAAAAAATCTCCATGAGTGTAACCTCCAATCACATCTGCCCTGAAGTATAACACAATGCAGGCACTGTACTTTACTCTATGGGGTTGAGTGACAGAAAAAGCAGCAATCTCAGAGTTTTTGCAGGAAGCTAGTACCTGTGGCCATGAGAGGCTCTTGCAGCTGTCACTGTCGTTCTTGCCATTTTAGTAGGAGATCGTACCAATCTTGTCTGCTTTTCTTGTGGGCACACAATGTGCTAGTTACATAGTGTGATAGTTTATATAATCACACTGTGTTTGTTCATTGAAGCATAGTTTCACTAAGTGAGACCATTGCTATGGACTAAATTGAATTCACTTATGCATCTGTTCTACAACTACGAGCTAGGCCAAGGAGACTTTGGCTTTCTGCATTCAAAATGTGACACTCCAGTATTGATTAGATACTTTGAAACAAAGCTGTAGTCATTTCAGGCTAGGTATATAAATGAATAGAAACATCTGCCGTAATTTCTGGCTTTATTCTTCTTTTCATGTATCAAGAGAGTTACGAAACATCCTAGTGCTGTATTTACAAGCAGCATGAAAGATCACGAGAAAATAAACAATTCTGTCTTTAAAACACCATTTCTGCAGTTTAGGGTAAATATGATATATAAGGCATAATAATGCCTTGCCTGCACACTGTGGGGAAAAAAATAGCCAAAATACTGAATAGCTGTCTAACTGCAGAGCACTACCCAGCTGTGTGCTAAATGAGGCAGGGGTCCCACTAGAGAGCAACATTCAGTTACGTGGTTAGACAGTGGTGGCCTTTATGCTGCCACTTCCTAACTTTAGAAACCTTGACTTAAGAGCTTTCCTGTCTTTGGTTGGTTTGTTTTGTATGTATTATGTATTCAAGGAATATTGAAGTTCTTGTAATGTGGTTAACAACAATCAGGAGAGTTCATATTTCCTTACTCAGCAGTCATAAAATAATGACTTATTTCATGTTTCTTATCTAACAATACTTCCAAAGGAAGGTAGAAAAGGTAGAGAAAGGTCAATAAATGTTACAAGAAAGTTCAATAATTTTGCAGTTTTATATAATTTTTCCACTTTTTTTTTATTTTTTCCTTCTTCCTACCAATATTTCTCCGGACTTATATCTTTTCTGCTTCTGTATTTTGTGATGTTACCTGCATTTCAGCACAGTAACTGCTAAAAAAATATAGATGAGAACAACTATTATTAGATAATATAATAAAAATATAATGAGCCTGCAGTGAGTGATTTACCACATCAGAACTCTGATTTTCATTATATAAAATGTTCGCAAAAGTGTCGAAACTTCACAAATAAGATCAAAAACAAAATAATGAAAATTAAAACTGTGGAAAATTTATACCGTATTAACATTTAGTGGGATGTTTTTCATTCTAAAATTGCCTTTTTTTTTTTTTTCTCCCCAAATTCTGTGCTAAAATCATGCATTAATTCCTGGCCAGTTAATTTCATATCTGCGGTAAAATGGAAGACACGGAAAATCAAATGCAGTATGAAGTGTTAAAGTAAAGGTATTAATAGACATGCAAAAAGGTGTATAAAATAAATGGTTCTGTAGTGACAAAACTCTGACTTTTTTTTCTGTTCAGATTTCGAAATGGCTGTGACTATTGCTCTGAGGATTGATTTGTTAGCTGAATTCTGAAACAAATCTATGTAAAACAATTTTGTAAAATTGTTTAGATCCTAAAAATTCAGTAATTTCTCTTTGATTCATTTTTGTTAAGTTTTCAAGCCATTCCCTACTGTAAATTCTAATACCGTAGCATTCAGATGTGACAGTAAAAACTTTTCTAAGCTTCTCATAGATCAAAACTAAAAAGTTTGTGAGAGCCAATCTGACAACATCATGGATGTTAGCCATCAGATTGTAGGCAAAATTCCCCTTATTTCTATGTTGTCCTAGTTGCTATAAATTAAGTAGATTCATTCAGTGCAAAGATAAAGGAAAAAGGTGTACAGTTGCATAAATATTCACTTACTTGAAAATGTTTAAAGCTAATAAATAATTAACTACCTTTGGATAAATGTACGCCATACCTGCAAAAGATCATCATCTAACATGTATTTAAACCATCCTGTAGGTCTAATATATTAGCAACGCATGGTAGGTTTCCATGGTTTACCCAGTTTATATTTGAATCCATGACATCTGTGTGACACTGGCAAACTGCCACAGCGATGTCAGTTTTACTGACTTGCAATGGCATGCCAAGGATAGTGCATGAGCGTCACTGCATGACGGAAAATTTAGGAGGAAGAGAGTTTAATAATATCTGTACAGGCTGCCAGTTTTCTTTCTTTCACTCAGGAAGGACGGTACCAACACCAGCATTAGGTTGAGGTGCACGTTTCAGGAGAGTAAGAGCATAACAGCACTTACGCATTTTGCAGAACTGATGTTTCGTTTGTCATCATGTGCCACCAAATATGACAGAACTGTACTTTAACCTTTGGAGAAAGGTTTCAGTGGGTGTTAGATGGCAGACCAGATCCAGGAAATGCATGCTGGCACTAGGTGGAACAGAGATGGTTATTTAGAGCAGTGCAGAGAATGGTAGGAAAACTCAGAGACTTAATACAACAGTAGTGCTTAATAGAAATATAAAGTAATTCTATTTATGCAATTTGCCATTGTAGACATTTAAAATTGCAGTACTGATTTAGCAGAAGAATATTACCCATCACTTTTAATCTCAAAAGAGAGGATTAGCGAAACAAATTTGCTTCCTTGACAGATCACAGGGACTTGTGAGATTTCCACTTGTATTTCTCTTCCTTTCTGCTCAAACTGTGCTTTCTCAACCTTTCATAGGAATTACCTGAACTTTTTGCTGATGGAACACAGATGCCTAGGAGAGAACCGACAGTCTTCCTAAGATGTAACTCTGACACAAAACAGTCGCTAAAGACTATTGTAGCAAAATGGTTTTGTCCTCATAGTTCATTCATAAATCAGCTGTTGGGAGAAAGACCAACACGTCTCCAGGCTCCTCTATCCAGAAGGTCCTCCTTTTTGCTATGGTTGTCCTAGTTTCCTGCTCTGGGGAAAGGACTGACATTAAGGATAATGAATGTACTGACTCACACTTCTGTTAACAATTAAGCCATATTAAAGATTCTCCCTCTGTGTGGGCAGGGGAAGCTGGGCCTCATTAAGAGTTCAGAAGGAAAGATCAATGTACTAATTAATGCACCAGAAAATGACAGCCAAGATCTCTGGATCTGATTTCAAGTTGTGTTCTAGCTGCAATATCTCATGACATTTCTTCTAGATTTAGTCAGAATTTTTTCCATTAGAAGGCTGTTCATACTCACAAATTTAAACAGGATTTTCCATTGTTAAGTAATAAGATGAAAGCTTATATTTCTCCTACGAAACACAACTTCATCACTGTATCGTCATGGCTTTAGTTAACTCAGTGCAAAATTGAAGGTGAAACCCAGACAGAAATATTCCCCATATTTTTGCAGTACTGTAGTTAAAATAGTGAAAAATTGAAGTATTCAATTTATAATGACTGTCTCTGTTCAGGAAGGACTTGGTGTTATCTTTTATGTCTCTCTCTATCCTGATAAATAAAGAGGAAAGGTAATTTTATAGTTCTGTAGCTAGAAAAAAGCTGCATTTTTCATTGCTAATTTTTGAAACTTTAAAAGCTTACATGAACAGAGATGCTGATTTTACGAACTGTCAGACTTCCTCACAGATGACAAATATTGGGTGCATTGAGGACTGGATTTAGACTTTGTATTGGCAAGGGATTGTTTACACAGGCAGCAAGGACACAAAAGTTATGTGGTTATTAAAACCCACTACATTTAGAGCCTGGTGCATCTAAACTACTATGTCAGGTCATTATCAGTGTTGCAACAAGATCTTCGTCAAAATGAACTATCCTACTATTTGTAAAGATTTGTGTTATATTGCAAAAATATTTGCATCTCCCACTGAAACAGTTGGAAATGGGTAACAGAAAATAAAATAAAATAGAAGTAATGGTAGTTGATTCATCATATTCTGAAATGTTAAGCTTATTTCCTAGTATTTATTGTACATTATGTCACTGGAGGGGGGTGTGTGTGTGTCAATTTAAAGCCATCAGCTAAAGGAACAAAAGAGTATTAGAAGCTAGCTAGAGACTTTGTTGTATTCAGACATTCTTCCATTCAACTTCACTCCCTCTCCCCAAGCTTTCTGTTTCCATTTTTCTATAATTCTTAAATATTATTTTAATGCATAGAATATACCTTTTTGGCTTGATAATGCATGGTTGGAGCCCATGGAACATGGTAAATACAGTTGCCTTTCACTTGTTTTGGTTTGCTTGCTTTTATCATCCATTTCTTGTCTTTCTATGATCTAATTAGATCATATGCTCCTCCAGGCAAAAGAATTATATTTTTCCATACATTCACTTGGTTCATTTTCTCTAGGTACACTTTAGAATCATAGAATTGTTAAGGTTGAAAAAGACCTCCAAGATCATCAAGTCCAACCTTGAACTGAATACCACCATTCCATATCGCAAAGTTCCACAATTTAAACATATTTTAAAATTTAAATGTATTTTATTTGCAAATCACAAGACAAGAATTTTTTATGATTTATACCTGTAGTTTTAACTTATTAGCAAAATACTTGGTTTAACATTTTTTAAGACTTTTTCCTTATATATTTTTTTTTACCTTAGAGAATAACTGCTCAAACAGCTGCTTAGTCTTTGAAATGTCTGACAGTCTGCTATGCCTTTCAGATGTTGCTAAAATTCAATCTCATGTTTAACGATTCTCATTAGAAAAGAAATAATTTCTTAGATCCATTAATTTAAATGTACTTTGGCAAGAGCTGCTTATGATACAGTTATTCATATTCTGTTCTCATTGCTCATCTCTGAGTGACTGCAAATCCCAGCAAGTATACTGGGACATATATAATTAATGACAACCAAGAGTATGTTTGGTTAATGAATAAACATTAGAGAAAGAATGAAATGTCCTCTGGTGAGTAATACTCTCGTATCCAAGGAAAGGATAGTTGATGGGCCTTGATGGTGTTCCGTTTAGCATCATTTAATTCCTTGCACTTGGAAGGGATTTTGCTTTTCTTGTTCGAGACAGGAGGGCAGATTTTGTGCTCTGGTGTATTTATTCACAAGGTCCTTTCTTTACCTACTGCCCATTACCGTCAGTGTTTTCTCTCCATCCCTCCCATTAGATGTTTCAGAGTATCACAAGCAAGTAAAACCCTTGGTGTAGAAAATGGACACATATAAAACAGAGGTCCTAGTTGTTGTGGACACATTTCAGGTAAGATGCATTGGGTTTCACACTCACCCTCTTTCTGTGTCTAAGCTGGCCCAAGAGCCTCAGAAAATACATACCATATCCCTTCATTCAGCAAGAGCAGCTTGACTTCTTATTCTATTTTTCCAGGGACAGGGACAGCCAAGCTGGCGGTGCGTCATGGCATTGGCCCATGGCACTCTTGTTAAAAACAAATGCAGTGTTCCAGCTTCTTCCCCACCAACAGGAAAACACTCTGGGTATAAGTCCAAGAAACTACTTGCATTGCTGGAGATGTTCAACTACATGTAACCCCAGTAATGAGATGGGAGCACACACTGCCATCTGCCAGTTGCAGAGCACAGAAAGGTGGGACCTGTGGAGGAATAATATTATCTCTTTTAACAGTGCAGAAGAACCTATTTCTAAAAGCACCATATGTTACAGTGAATGGAATATGTTAAAACATAGATGAATTTCCATAAGAAGAAGAGATTGGGCTCATATGTGACATTTCTGTTGGCACAGGTAGTTCTCCTTTAAAGTTGTCCATGCTTGCTTCTCTAGCAGTCACACTGCTACAGGCACTGAAGCTCAAATAACTGAGACAAGGCAAGCATTCTTCAACTCTGCCTTTTCTGTGCTCCGTTGTATGCATATCTTATATTGATTTTAGGTTGATTAATGAGGGAGCTTTTTGCGGTTCCAACATTTCATTGTTAGCTAGTGTCCTGAGACAGACGAAGTTACCAGAGCAGATCATGACTCTCAGGGTAGTCATTACATGCTTCAAAACAACACATTGGAAAATTTTCCTGAAGTGAAAGGATCAGAGTGCTAATTTGTTCCCAGATCTTGTAAAGAGATTTGGCTAGATTTGTTTGACTAGAGCTTTGGTAACCTGCTACAGTTGGATGCCACCAGATGCAGTCACAATAGTATGTTAATAATAGACAGAAAAAAATATAGATAATGCATATTCACCTCACAGGAAAAAAAGAAAAATTCAACACTTTTTTCCTGTTGATCTGCTTTAAAGACTAAAACCAGATGTGAGCCAAACAGTAAAGAGTGTACAATTTATGTGGGATAAATTTCTTTAAAAAAACCAAAACCTGTAACAGACTTTGCCTGTCATTTATTTTTTTATCTATCCCCCCTCTTTTCTAACAATAGTATTGGAATTTTAAGAAAGAAATTGCATCACATTTCCCAATAACTTCTCTGTACTAGCAGACTAATTTGTCATATAATAAGCATGCAAGAATGCAGTATATTGTAATTTCCAGTTCAAAAAGTGGGGGGATGAAGTAAACTATTCTGCTGCTGATTGCAACTTCATGCTTATTACTCCTCCACCTTCATGGATGTGAAAGCCCCACACCAAGGCAAAGATGGCTTGTTTTTGAAATGCATCTTTGCTCTATCCCTATTGCATAGCACTCAAAATTATGTGAGGAAACAATTTTTTGAAACCTTGTTGAATTTCATTATCTCTTTTTTCATATAAAGTATTCAGCTATATCCACCATATGCTAAAAACTGTGTAGGGATTTCTACCTCGGAGTCTGGTGTTTTGGATGATGTAGCTTGGTTAATTTTTCTATATTTATCAAGAGTGACTTATGTTCCCTACCCACACAGATTTGCTCAAGTTTCTTAGTATGCTTTAGCCAGAGTGTGCCACAGTGCCTTATTCATGACTTGAGGCATCAACCAGCACTTAGGGATGATGTAACACATGATACTTTCTCTTCACCACAGACCATGTTCCTCAGGGACAAGCTGCTTATAGAAGTCATGTGATTCACAGATTATTCTGTCTGTGAGATCATTTGTGTGCACAATATTACTGATTTCAAGATCTGGGGACAAATATCACTAGGCTGAATGGAATTAGTGAGGAATGAAGAAGCAGTTTAATAAAACAAATAAAACATATGAACATGGACTGTTTCATGGTTTTAATTTTTCCCCATATAACTTTTGTGTAGGACTATGATTTGTGAAATTTGGGTGAGACTAATTGTGGATTTTAGATATGTGACCAAATTTTTTCAACACTGGTTACGCTGCTGGATCTGACAGTTTCATTTCAAGAAGATCCATATTTTCTGCAGCCACTGTCACAAATATACTTTGTATATTTAAGCAAGCAATTTCATCTGTCTTTGCATCCATTTTTCCCTTACTGTGGCTAGTTTTTCTTCTGCACAACGACCTTCACTGTGGTTTTTTTTGACTTTGTTGGTATGATGGGAAAATATAATATTGGCAGCATCTTGCAAGCAATATTGTAATAACAATAATCAAAAATGTAATAACCAATATATACCTGGAGACAAAACATTCATTTAAATAATTATTACTTTGTTTTTATTATTTATTGCAGAACACAGAAGTGTTAGACAAAAAGCTTTTTCTTTCTGTTTCTGACCATCAGAGACATACACTAAAGCCTACACTTTCAGAGAGGTACAGAAGTAAAGGCAGAGTCAGAGGGTGGAAGAGCAATTCCAGAATATAGACTCTCATGTTACAGATAAATATGAAGTCTAAATGTCAGCTTGATTTTCCCATTTTCCCATTTTGATTTTGAATGAAATATCTCTCCCTTTTACATAATCTCCTGCTTTTGGAATTCATGTCATTCCACTGTTCAAAAAGGAGAATACCCCTGGGGGCTTTAAGGGCAATGCATTGCAAAGCTTTTGTATAGAACCTGCTGCATTGGAACATCATATTGTAGTTTTACTGGTTCATGAAATATTTATGTCTTATGTCCTACATCGTTTTCACTCCAAAGTTACGGAGCAGCTTGTGGAGCATGTGGCTTTGTTCTATTTTTTAAAAGATTCTTAAGATTCTTTCAGCCTTTAATGCAGTGGAAACCAATAATGATACTGACATTTTCCCTGCAAACCTCATGTTTAACCATGACTCTCTCCTGATGTCTGTGGTACAAACTCTTCATCTGGCTGGTGTTACTGAAATGTAGCCTATTCTGTCACCCTCTGAGTATAGGGGTATGAACTAAGGAGGCAAGGTTTTATTGAGGTAACCCAATATATAGATTTTTTTTTTAGGTGATCAATGTCATGCACTTCCATTTAAATTAAATCCCACTCGAGCTCAGTTACAGCAGAATACAAATGCAAGCATTTATTCACAACATCCCAAAGCAGCAGTTACAAAGTATTACCAAAAAAGATATATATGCTGAAGTGAAAGAAAACCTTGCCTAACATACCTAAGGCAAGGTTATGTAAGAAAAGTCTTTCTCCCTTATTCATGTAACACTATGTCTCTTTCAAGAAGTTATCATCTGGGGCCTGGGTATTTCTCTCATGTCTCGGACTGCCTCTGCTCAGTAACCTCTACCCGAAATTGTGCCCATCACAGTTTCTTTTGGCTTCCAACAGAGAAGCACCTTCACAGCGCATCTTCAGCTGTGCTTACACCTCCACTTCTTACCTTTGCTGGAATATTAGCTCTCCTCCCCTTCAGTCCTTCAAGGACATTCAGACGGACCTACTCTTTTGCTCCAAAACTCATTTCAATCCATGCTTACGCAGGAGATAAGCAGGCCATTCTTCTTAATGAAAACCAGAATAGTTTCCCCTCCTTCAATATGTATATATTGCTTGCAGCAAACCTTTTGCCGAGGCATTGCTGCCTATATATAACTAGCTAGTAGACAAAACTTTCCTTCTGTGAGTAAAGTTCTTTCCTCCTCTCTTTAATGACTACTTTCCATGTTTTAGTGTGGGATGTAGCTTTCCCTGCACTTCATATTCTATGTCAATCTGTACACTGAAACCATAACTGAGATAATTACACTTAGATGCTTGTCTGCATCTCATTATTGGCTGAGTACTGCCTGGACTGACAATGAATTTTGGTAACTGACCTCCAACCTCCTACTCCAAAGCATTCAATTGTAAATATTAACAGTGTTAGGACAATAAAGCTACAGACATATTTTTCCTTTTTTTCAAATTGCAAAGGTATTCTTCTGCCTATTCCGTATCATCTCAAAATTCAACCTTTCTGATGAGCTAGAAAAACTAGTCACTGTATGATCACTAAGTATATATGCTTATTGACCTTGATTCAAAACATCACTGATATCCAGCTTAAAACACGTGACTGAATACCACTGGAATTGCTGTAAGCATGTACTTTAATGTCTTTTATGAGTAAAGATGGGTAGAAATCTTGTAGATCTGTGTTTCAATTTTGCGCCTTCTTTCCATCTCCCAAAAGTTAAAATCCCTACAGTGGTTTCAGCCCTGAAAGGGTTAGGGAGTTCCAGAAGACTCTGTCTTCTAGATAATATTTGCTTTTTTTGGAACATAAGTTCTCTACCTGAAGCATAATTCCCAGAAGAATTAAGCTACTGACAATGTAACTGGCTGGATGAAAATTTTAATTTTCTCCTGTCACTGCTGGGCAATCCACTGTACATGCATGAGCCTTCCCAGTAACAAACAGAGAGGTTTGATCAATGTCTGGATTTGTTAATTGAACTCTGTGCCAGGGCTCTGACAAGGCTTAAAAAGCCCTCTTCACTATTTCATTACCCTGAAAGGTCTCCATCTAATGTATATGCCACCTCAAAAGTGAGTAGTTTCACTGCTGGCTTCTTGACTCCTTGAGATGCTTTTCCCAAACACTTGATAGGAAGCTTCAACCAGTAAAATCTTTGTCTTCGTGGGAGAGAAATAGAGAAAAATTAATATGTTGGGGTTGTTAAACTTGATTGAACACACTCAGAATGCACATTTACACAGTTCTACAGCTATCTTTCCATCTCATTCTTTACAAAGATCAAATTTAACAATTTCATGGATCTGGGGGAAGGAAAATTGTTTCATAATAGATAAAACTGATCTTCGGCATCAATATAGCTCATGGGCGCATCAGGTGCTAATAGTTGTGCATGAACTTGGTATGAGGCATCATGATTATCACACTTCCCTTTCCCAAATCATCTGCATTTATTTCTCAATTACAGCCTTTTTCTCTTTGTCTAATGGTAGGAGAAATGAAGGAAAATAGCTGGAGGTTTTCCTCAATGAGACTAATTTTTCAAGAGAAAAAGGTAAGTTACATTTTTTCTCAAATAAAGAAAAAGCCCAGAATAAATGGATTATCTTTAAGGTCCCTCCCAACCCAAACCATTCTACCATTCAATGATAAATCAAAAGAAAATGAGATCTTCTACCATTTGCCCCAGAAAAGTGTAACATCGACTGGTTTTGCCTCTTTTTGGAGTAGTTCAATTTGAAGCTTGTTTTGACAACTGAAAAGTTAATTATCAGTCTCAGCAGAAGCCAAACACTGAATTGAGCCACGACAGCGAGGACTCAACTCCCAACTTTGAAATGGAATGACTGTGACAGTTTCTGCGGAAAAAGACAGGTGGCAGCACATCTATATTAGATACTTTTCCAATCACGCCAACAGATGACACTTTCATAGACCTTATAGCACAGCACCTCTCCCGAACAGTACATCCACATATGTTAAAGGCTCTTGATAAAACAGATCATTGTATAAAAGAAAAATTCACCTATTCTGACACTTCATATAGTAAAAAACTTGGCAACTAATGTAATTGTTTCTTAATAGTAGTGCTTGTAAAAAAAAAGTACTCCTCAACACACCAAGAATTTGTAAGATCTAATCCAGAAGTGAGATTTTTTTCCAAATACAGGTAGGTAATAATGATGCACTGTGTCACTAATTCTCAACTGTACTGGATAAAACAGAATTATTTATTTACTTTGTGACCTAATATTCAAGACATGGATACAGAGAGAGAGAAATTGACAACACAAAAACAATTTTCTTCTAAATTTAGTACTTTGCAAGGGAAATAACAGAGAATGTGAAATTGGTATGTAATATTCTTTTATTGAACAAATATAAGACTTCATTCATATACAGTGCTGAGTGTCAGACATGTAAAGTGTCCATAAATACCATCCGATGCTTGAAATGTTTTATTTTAACCTAATATTTCACTTAAACAGTGAGTGGCCTTATGACAGAAGTTATAATTAAAATACTCTTTTCTCTACTTAATAAAATGAGTTCCAGGGTTTTTTTTATCTACTGTTATCACCCTGAATTAAATATCTGACAGCAAGCTAGATGCCACATATCACAGAAAATTCAATTCCTCTCCCTGAAGAGCTTAGAGTCCGATTAAGCTGACATTAAAGTTGATGTAGATCTGCCCATTAAGTTAAGGGAAAGGGACTGATTGCATCGGCCCAGATTTGGAGTTAAGGATAGCAGACGGATACTGCTTTGAATAGGCAGCTTCAGTGAATCTAAGTGCAAGATGACATTCAGCAAGCTGTTCTTTGCAAGTGGAACACCCATTGAAAGCACTTTTTTCTCCCCACTCAAAGATACTTTCCGCTGAAAAAGTGCCACTCACAGCACTCAGCACCGGCAGAGCAAAACACAAGATTTCCAGCGAGGCTCGAGAGATTCTGCTCAGCTTGTTCAGCCTTCAGGATCAGCAAGAGGCCTGATGCTGAAAGGGATCCTTCAATTTTTGCAGTTTAGTTTCAACAAAACAACTCTAATTCTAGAAGTATGTTACTTCTTACGTATATTGACAGTTTTTAAAGACATGCATAATATTTGCAAATAGTGATTTAACTAATTTCTTTCCCACTTGATGGAAAACCAGGAGATAACTAACAGTCATGAACTAAACTTGTTACCTCAGTGTTAAGACAGATTTTTTTTTTTTTCCTCGTCTGGCTGCAAATTAGATTGTATTAGAGCCATTAGTTTGTGCCCAACCAGCAGGAGGTAGGTATTTTCATTAAAAAAGTAGGTAGTACAGAATTCTTCAAATGTCATCATGAACTGCAATTGCACAGCATGAGAAACTGATCTAGCCAAATGGAAAAAAATCCACACTATAAAAAAAGTGGTTTAGCTGTAATAATGTTTATTAACATCATGATGAACCCAAGGCCTTTTTGTGCTAAATGCTGTTTCCAACATGAAAGTAAAAGATGGTGAGTATCTTAAAGACTTCAAATAGTAGAACAAGATAGCAGATGGACACAGGCAGATGGGAAGGAGTGTAAAGAGGCATAAACTACTGGTCACAAACACTGTCGGTCAGCTTGCCTGACAGTTGTCTCAGTCCACTGAAAGCTTAACTGCAGTCATGCTGCTGCTGTTTTGGTTTGGGGAGGGGGTGGGAGTATTTTGTTTGTTGTGGTTCTTTTTTTAACATATGCATTATTGCAATTGAAGGTATTAAAGCAACTGGAAGGAGGATAAAGAGATAGCTCTGCATATGCTTACAGGGAGAATTGAGGGCGCAGATAGTCTGACAATGTCGTCTCTACCTTCCCCTCTAAAGATTTGTGTCAGTTTTAGTGGGTTATATATACTCAATAAAAAAACTGTCTTCAGACTTTTTCATACTTTCAGTCTACCTTCATTTTGGTGAAGTTCAGCTCTCAGAGAATTTTATTGCATGAGATTTTGGCAAATGGGTGAAGAGTATGTTACCTGTAAAACCAAATGTTTTAATGTAAGGAGGTGTTCAGTCTAAGAGTCTTGTGGTATTATATACATAAGTGATTTAACATGGATTGATGGGTCATTACTGCCATGAAAATCACATTTTACCTTAATAGTCTTTCCACAGTAGAACACTCTAATATTCTTTGTTCTGTCACATGTCCTTTTTGAAGGATTCTCATTCTGTGAGATGCTGACACTTGATGTAAAAATAATGCACCAGCTATATTATTAATAAAGAACCACAACTGTCTTCTGCTATTTTGGACAGGTTGGTGGTCTGGCTAATTTACAGCAACACTTTTACAAAACTTATCTTTGAACAAAATTAATCTTGATTTGCAAGTATAACAAATAAAATATTTTTTCTTATGACCTTAAAATTGATATTTTAAAATAATTTTAGTAGGTTATTATTAAATTTATTAATTTGAATATTGTTTAAAGTGTATTTAGAAAAACACTATTAACTTCTACAGACTTTTTGAATTTTTTTCAGGTTTTCAATGGGCTTGATGGAAAATCGTGGAAGAGAAACCTAGCCATGGCCTACAATCACTCTTGTACCAAACACAAAATTTAATGAAAGAGATGCGATAATTTTTGATTGGTGAAGGAAAGCTTGCACAAGGCCAAAGACAACACATGTACTGTTAGCATAATAAGGATGACTAAATCAGAGTTATTTTCAGATAAAGACTTCCTTGGGCTAAAGATGAACCATAGATGAGCCTGGTCTACAAAAAGCTTCTCACACAGGCATTTTTACTGGGATAGTTTCAGCCACTGGCAGCTGTTCAGCTCTGATTAATTTTTCCAATAATTTATATTTATCACTATATAATTACAACTTATAACTACAAATTTTGGCCTTCACAGATTTATTAATTAATGAAGACTTTTCCAAATATGTACACAGGACTGAATGCTTTGGGCTGAAACTTCAAGATTTGAGTTTTTTTCTGAAATTATTAAAATACACTACAATTTGTGAGTATACTCACTTTAATTCTCAACTCATTGACTCATTGAATTTGGATGTTTCCCAATGGAGGTGCTGACAGTAAGTTTAAAAAGCATTCATAGAAACAACTTGTTCTGTTGGGTTTCCTTTTGCTTTGTTTCTTTTTCAGTTTTGTACAGACAAGTAACTAGCTTTTTATTTTTCTGTTTTCCATTTTAAGTATTTTTCCCCTTCAAACACCATGGTTTCAGTTTACAACATTTCTCCTTGTGATGCATCAGATCTGAATCTTTCCACAGCTGTGTAAGCTGTACAACAATTGAGTATACTTCGCATTTTCTTTATTTTAGAAAAAGGACAGTTTTCTAAAACATTGAACAGTGGAAGTTTCATCTCACTAACAAAAAATAGTACATAATCAGTCGTTTATGCAATATTTGAAATGATAGCTTTGCCCCTTCAACATTGCTGCCACTCCTCTGCTTAGTGGCAGTCATTTACATGTACAAACATACATTCTTGTTTCAGCTACAAGTTGTACTGGAGCACAGATAGTATAACTGTACACAGTATTTTGATTACTATTTTTAGGAAAACTAATTTTCAAAAATCTAATCAGGAAAAAAATAACAGAAAGAAGATACTTAGTCTGACAAATAGCTCTTTCAGCTACCATCACTGAACTGCACTGGACTTGCATAAGAAATTGAATACAAAAAATTCTTCCCAATATTTAACCTTACAAAAAACTTTGTCAGCTCTTTGGGCCATTTGATGTTGCCTCCACAGAACTGTCACAGCCACAAGTTTCATCAGTCATGGTGGTTGCATGATGGTTGCATTCCTCAACTCAGTGAGCACCATCGTGTCTCTTGCTTAGTCCTCATCAGAATATTTTGGGCTACCAAAAAGATCGTGTGTGTGACTATGGCATGCATGCCACCAGCAGTGCAGATGTCAGAGTCTGAGAACTACAGAGGAATCAAGAAACAACCCCAAGAGTTTGATTTTTGATCACCACAGGTGACTCTCAGATCACTGATTGTACTTGAGCCCTGCTGCAGACAGAACATGTTCAAGACCATAGGAGCTGGAGCTCGTTCTAGTTCTTCACCCCATGCTTTTATTTAGTGTTCCCCATCTCTAAACATTTTTGCTACAAATGGAACTACCTTCTTTCTGCTCTTATTTGTCCTACTTATAACGAATTTCATACACTGGAAGATTTACAGGTTAACCCATTGCATAAGGAAGTTAATGGTATAGTGCCTTTGTTTTCTCTTTCATAAAGGCACTACCTAGGAAAGATTTAGAGTTTAATTTCTTCAAGATTTTCATTTTCATCTTGTTCTATCAAATTACTTGTATCCTTTCTCAATTGACATCTTCCACCCATTTTATGGGCATCCTTTTTATCTAGCTTGTATTAAACAAGAAGGAATAAAAATAGACAATATAGGGTGTGTCCCTGTTGAAATGCATCTGATTCCCAAATTTTCCTTTAGTTTCTAAGCATTCAAGAATCCCCACTGATATCACACTGACTGTTGTTAAAGCACACTGCTACTGCAAATCAGGTAATGTATTTAAGTGTTTTAATGTGGACTAAAGAGCTCATTTTAGGCTCCTCTTCTCAAAAATCATTATTCATATACTTGTGGCAATGATCATTACATGAAGTAGTGGACATGTATGCATGGTAGAAGCTTGTATGTAGAAGAAAATACATAACTAGATTATGAAAAAAGTGAACGTTCATACAAGTTTAGGACTTTTTCCTTGAAACAAATTTGTGCCAACAAATACTGTCACTCTTTTCTTGACCAAGTCATAACTGTTCATTAGTCCCATAATATTTAAGTATTCTTTACATAAGCAGAAAAACTAGCTAGTACTAAGAGAATTTTCAGTTAGTCTATTTTTTGATGATCAGTAGCTAAAAATCAGATACAGCTTATCTGACAGATAAATCCAGTTAATGACTGCTAATTAATTATTTCTCCCATAGAATCAGCAAATTCTGAGCAACGAACTGTTTTCATTGGAAATTATGATCAAGCAAATCTTCAGTCCATGGAACACACACTAAGTCCTGTATCTTCTCAGGCTTGAGTTCTCTGTGACCTATGGAAGTTTTTTTAATATTTTTTTTGTGTTCTATATTTTCTCTTTTTTAAAGTGTACTTCCTCTTACTGCCACCATCCTTCATACTACCTAGCTATTTTTTTTTAATTTCCCATTTATTAATTTTTTTTCTCTGTTAATGAAACTAGAGTTCCATACTAGTAACTAGAACTTATCAGAAATGAAAAAATTTACCAGGAATGTGGTAGACTATTGTTATCTCTGAGCTGCCTATCCATTTACTTTCAAGAGGCAGCTTTAATATTCAAAACAACTAAACACAAAGAAGCTCCACTGTTTTCATTATGACAGAGATCAAAGAATCTCTTAAAAACTATACAGTATTATATTCTGAGGAACTGGATACATTTACTCCTGTTTCTTAAATACATACATTTTTTTACAAGATATTTGTATTCAAAAAATATGAAATAGTAATTAGCACACACTAGATCATAGATAAACCTCGAAGTATTGCTAAGTCATTAATACCATCCATTAGAAGACTCAGCTTTGGCCACTTACAGTTTTGTCGAATTTTACTTGCTTGGGAAAACAGTTCATATGGGCTACGCCCACCTCCAAAACATTGTTTAAGCTATTTCATATACCAGGAATGTACAGAAAGTTGCTTTCTTTGAGTAAAAATAAGCAAGCAATGTCTATAAATCCCCATGGGTTGTTAGTATTTAGAGTTTAGATCTACTATGCAGGTTAAAATGAGTATTATGTAAGTCCTATGATATCCCTGTTAGTCCTATCGTACCTTACATTTGTTTTGGCCAAGAAGTAGAAAGCTCGGCATAGTCAATTCCAGAGCTGATCAAAGGTGAATTTTTCAGTATTGGCTGTAGAGGTATAGGATAGTGATTAACTTGCTCAAGCCCATTTGAAACTTCAAAGATAGTCATGTATTATCTGCATATTTGGAGGCTGTGGCTTTTCAAAGTTGAGTTTTGTTGCATTATGACTGTAAAGAAGAAGGGAACTGAAGACGATACTATTCAATCTACCATTGTTCATGAATACAAGATCAGAACTTTATTGACAGTGGTTACTGAATATTGTGTGTGTTTTAATAGATTCAGACTTCATCGTTCTTATTTTCACAGTTTTTTTCATAACCAGTCCAAATAACAATCTTTTATTATGGTTAACTTTATTAGAGGCATGAACCTGAAGCACTCTCTGATTGAGGTCTGAATCATCTTCCTGTCAACTAGCTCTGAATTTGGGGTAAATTAGTATTAAGCAATGCAGTACAGAGCATACTGCAAAGGAATGAACTGCTACTGAAGCCTCTCTCTTTCTACTTCAGTATTTGCTTACCTCATAGCATAAGTCAATATATACCTGCCAGTCCGAAGTGATCACCAAGAATAGGCATTCTGTGGCACAAATTGGGATACTATTGTGCTCATCTTTAAAATACTACTGACATTCATGTTTTCTGGACCTCTTTCATTGTAGTGACACACTGCAAGAACACTATACCTCCTTTCTAAAAACAAACTTTACAAGGGCAATTAATTTTCTTTTGTCGTTCACCTTCAATTTCCTAGCTTAAACACTTTGCAAATGCATAATTTGAGAAAGGGAATGTTACACCTTGACAACTCTAGCTAAAGTTTGTAGCAGAACAAAGTTATCTGCAGTCCATTAACAAGCATTGTAAGCATAGTTGATAAAATTCCTTCTTATTTATATTGCATTAGCTATTTAATCTGCTCCAGCTTAAAGGAAATAGAGTGGTTAACACACTACCATGTATGAAACAGAAAAGGATTTCCCAGCGGGGGAATAAGATAAGGCAGCACAAGCAAGTACCTGCCCTATAATCGTGTACTTTGCATAGATTTGTACTGAAAACTGCTTGTTGTTTTCAGATCCCTCTAGATTATGCAACAGCAAAACAGAAAAATGGCATGATTTCCTATCCTATGAAGCTGAACCCCAGCTGCGAAATGTGATTGTTTTTTGTAGTAGGAGATTGTTTTTTGTAGTGCAAAGGGGAAGGCCCTGGTTCAGTTATTAAAAATGTTTTCTGTTTTTTCTATGCTGGTACTGCCACAGCTGTGTTCAGGCATTCTGGAGTAAGTTTTATGTGTGAAACTGGTTGACTTCCTCTTGTTGGAAGCACATTGAATAGCAGTAAAGCAGAGCTTTGTAGGTGTCTGCCCACACAGTGACTACAGCTTCTCTGTTTTGCAACAGGAGAAACTATAATGATGAAGATTGTGTTTGAGGTTTAAAGAGTGCTTTACTTAGTGTAAAACTGATCTGAGCATACATCAGATTCTCTTGTAGAGACATATCAAATTTCATCTACATTCTGTGATTTAGTCTCAAATTGCAGTGAATTCAAGAGCTAGGTGATCATAAATTGCATTGAATACAAATCTTAGTCTTTGCAGATTTTAATTTAAAGGAATATACTATGGTAAACAAAATCATATTGTCATTATCTTATATCACACATTTTAATATTTTTCTTATTTCCCTCATAAAAATGAACTTGAAAGTTCAAATGTCAGAATCTCATAATTATAAAAAGAATAACAAAAAAGTTATTTCATTATAGGTGCCAGGTAATCATTCTTCTTGATAGGTACACTAAATCTGTCTTTCTGTTCTAAACTTGTTTTTTTTTTTCCAGTTACTCTTTTTGGAAACTTTCTCTTGGGGATTTGTAAATCTCATTTTTAAAGCCGAACAAAAGCATTCTCCCTTTTTTTGCATGAAGAAAAGTAAAAGGACTTCCAACTGGACAGCCCTGCATGTTACATTGGTTTCCAAGTTGAGTGTGACAGAAGTTACGCATTTCACATCTCTGGAATAAAGATGATTTCTCCAAATGGCTTCCATAAACTGACATTAGAAACAAAACAGCATTTCAACACACTGCAGGTATTGGATTGAGAAAATGGACACTGTGAATGGAGACACAGATGGGCAGAACTCCCTTTGACTCTGATCTGACCAAGGACTGTTATTTTAAAAGCATCTATATTGTTCCGGTCAACCCAAAGAGAAGTCCCAGTTCTGAAGAACATGCAATGTAAGAGCCAACGCATAAGTAAAAAGGGGAAGATGAGAAGAACAGAGTTTCAAAAAAAAGGTAGGAAGAGTCCTCTCTATATTAATTTCTGTCTCACTTCAAGTTAGCTTTTTGTCTGCCCACAGAAACCTTTAGCACACTCTACCATGGCTTAAGAAAAAAGGATATAAATACATCATATTTAAGTATATCTGTGTGTGTGCATGCATCTGTAAGTAGATTTATAGAATCACAGAATATTAGAAGGGAAGCCACAAGCTGGAAGGGAGCCACAAGGATTATTGAGTCCAACTCTTAAGCGAATGGATGATACAGGGAATGAACCTGTGACCTTGGTGTTATAGGCAACAAGTAATTAGTGAGAATACAGACACTTTAATTTGTGTAAGTGAAGAGGTATTTATACACAGGCTTATTTTCCATTCATTCATTTGCAAATGAACTGCACACATCAGGCATGTTTTCTCTACTGATTAAGTGCAAGTGAAAAGCAGAAACACAGTAATGTTCTTAATAGCCCACATCAAAGATTTTTTGCGAACCTTTTCCATTAGCTGGAATGTTTGTCTTAGAAGATGCAGAAGAGTAAAAACTCCTTTTATCATTGGACTTTTTTGACCTATATTACAGCAGTACATGACATGTGTGTGAAATATCCTGCGAGACGGTCATTTTCCTAGAAAACTGTGTTGTCAGAGGCAACGATTAGACGTAGACAAAAAAATAGAAAACGGAGAAAATGAGTTTGAAAGCCTGCTACGTTCATCATCATGGCCTTGTGCTACTACAACCACTTTTTGATCACTTCTGACAAACAGGATATTGGTGGTATCATAAAAATAATGCTCACTTCTTGAAAAATGCTTTAGAATTTGAAGACAAAATATTTAGGCAAAAAAATCCAAATAATAATTCCTGCTTGATCACTGATAGAGTATTCCTTCTTTAAAATGAAACATCACTCAGATCTTTAAATGTCAGTGTTTCTGTAAACAATTGCTTTACTTTCTCATTCAGACAAAGATATAACACATTTGGAAGGACTTTCAATATCTGTTATGTTGTCATTTATCCACTGCTGCATTCATTCACTAGGGAATCCTAATGTACCAGGAGAAGGATTTTCTTTACAATGCATATTTACAATAAGGTCGAATGCCTTAATACCCATGGCTAGTAAGAGACAGTGAATTCTGACAAGATATCTGAAGAAGGTCCATCTGCTTGTGGCTGCAGAATACCTTCCTGATTCTCAAGACTCATTGAGAAGTCAAAATGCAAATTTTTGGAGACTCAAAGCTTTCAGAAATGGTGGCTTTTTCACTGCCCCTTTCACAGGTATTTGATGAAAAAGGACATTTTGAGACATTTTTCTAAATATTTGGTGAGATCTTCTGAAGATTAGTCACCCTGACTATACAGAAATTTCTTAGCAACCAAGTCTTTGGGATACGTTGGGATACATTGATCATTAACACATAACTGACAGAGGTGGAAAAATGAGGATCAGAACACTTCAGGGTGGTGGTGAGAAGAAAAGCCTTTATTCAACTCCTTGCTTCAAAATGGCTCCCACCTTACACAGGCAAGGTGAGAACATTCTAGCAAGAGGGTGTAACCGGGGAGGAGTTTGGGCAAACTGAGGGGAAGTTTCTCTATAGGGAAAGTGCTGCAACACACCAAAAACTGACCAGTGGGGAAACAGGACTCATGGCCATGAGGGATAAAGGAAATTACCAGAACTTAAAGTACAGAATATGGGAATTATACAGTAAAATATGAAACACCACATAAAATCCAAAATGTGTATTCTTCAATAGTCCACAAAAGTCAGTATCTGCGTTCTCTTCCTCAGGAAGAATGCCGAACTCGATGTTTTCCTTCAATCCTCATAATTCTCACCTCCAACACATAGCTGCTAGTTTGTGATAGATCTCAGTATCTGCAGACAATGGTGTTCCATTTGCCTGTACAGACAGTCTGACACTACTCAAACAAATACCTGCTGAGAAAATGCTCTTGTATCATTTTTCTCGGGAAAAAAATGTGTCAATAACTTGTCTGATTCTGCTTATAAAAATAGGGTAAGCATTGTGTTGTTATTTTCAAGGATTCATACATAATAAAACGTTTGTGCGAAAATACATCAACATCGCAAGTCTTTATAATTAAGTCTTGATTCTAAGACTTAAATGAAAGTGTGAACTCATCTGGAGTTCACTAAAGGCCCATTCACAAAAAAATTTCAAATGACTCCTAGTTAGGTCTAGATTATGTTTCCTTTGCACGTAGGGCTTGATATTGCTAATCTTGCATTGGCAATCTCCACTGTCTCAGTGACGGTTACTCATTACAGCATTTTGCTATTTCCCATTTTCAGTTCTTGAAAGTGAATAGCTGTTCTTTCATCTTAATTCAATAGCATTCAGTGAATTTTAATTAAATCATTCTTTGAGTTTATATGACATTGGTCTGGTTACCCATTATGAGGCTTTCACACCCAAACTTTAGTTTTCCTAATAAGTCTAACCTATTGGCCAACAAGGTCAACTGTTTCTCATTAAGAATAATAACCAGCCAATTGTAGTATAAAATACATATGAAATATTGCGCAAATTCTGCTCTCTTTTCATTCCCTTTCTCTCATTTGCATAAAGGAACACTTCATACTTGACCAAAGCAATTTTTACTGGACAATTAATTTAAATTAAAAAATCAAGATTAATTTTCCTCTATTACTTGTTTTCATACTGTTGTTTATTCAGATAGAGCTCTTTACAGTGTCCCAAAGACCAGGGGTGAAATAGTGTGTGGAATATTTAAAAAGAAGACATTTTTCTTTTCTCCCTGTAAAAGGAAGCAAATAGAAGAAGAAATGATATGGCTTTGTAGATGTGGATACATTGCTGCTGAATACACACACTTATTTTCATCGTGAAGTGTTTCCAGGAGCCGGCATTTATGAATAGCAGAATTATAACGGGCAAATCAGAATGTCTACATTTCTAGCTGCTAATGCTGTCCAATGATTCTAGTGGCTTTTACAAAAGTTTAATTTTTATGAGTATATGTAAATAAGCATACTGGCATCTGATAACATACAAAAATCCTGGAGCAACAAGGGAAACTATAAACTGAACAGGGAGACCTTCAACACATTAAGAGAGAGCTGTTGCAGCTATGCCAGGTAACACAGCTGTACAAGGGCAACAATTTTTCCAACTTTTTTTCCCTACATACTGTGTCCACATTCTGTAATTGTGAATCTCCTCACACCTTTATATACCTTTAGGCCTCAACGGAGTAACCATGCATAAGTGTATGTAGACACACACACGCACATATAGATATACGAATGTATAATTTGTGTATGAACATTTCTATGCAAAGATATTCACAAGACCCACTACCCACAGGATAATTATTCTAGCTCAGATCATTTTAATTTGAAAGAAAGCAAGATTGGGGTTCTAATCTCATTGTCATAATTTATTAATCTGCCTTCTGAGACTGTGATCAAATGAGATTTTTGGATCTAATTTTCCTCTAAGACTTTTATGCAAAAAAAGGCAGAGATAAGCACCTGAAAACTGAAATTGTTTTCTTTTAAAGTTGTTAAATATTGGTTTCTTTTTGCCATGCTTTTAACAAAGTTACCATTTAAAAGTAAAAAAATGTACATAAAGCTAAAGTATCAAACCCATTTAATGTGCTCCTCAAATTTCTGGCAAAAGAAAGTGGTATCTTTTTGCCAGTGTGAGGAGTGTGAGGAAAGAACAGTATTTTATGTATTCCTAATATAAAATTCCCAGACTTTGAATTGCTCAAAATGGTGATATGCCACCTATTCTTTTCCTCTTCACTCTTTCCTTCCTTCTGTGATCCTTTCTAACTCACATTCCAGCATTTTATCTTCAGGTTTTAGTATGCTGCATGGTAGTCTTCAGACATACAAAAAAACCTAACATTGCAAACTTCTCACTTTGCACTGTTAGGATAGTAGGATCTTCCTTTCATATAATGGAAATGTTTACCCAAATAACTGTTTATCCATGAGAACATGGAGTTTCTAATCTGGCCCAAAATCCTTTTCTAAGACCTCCTTCATCTTCAAAGATGGATAGCAGGACAAAAAAAATTTACATAATGAGAGTGTGTAGCTGACTTATAACTCTCCATCTGTTGTGGTTTAAACATGATGCAGGTGCAACAGATACAGTAATCATTGATGAACTTTACAAATAAAGCGACTTCTTAAAAAAACCTCTATAAATTTATTTTGTACTTCTGCATTTTCATACTGGATGGAAACAGTATTTGCCTAAAATATCCATTCGAGTGAACTGATCCCCAGACGCTGGATGAAACACAAAAGGCATTTCTAATCCCTATAAACCCCAAAGAGCCTGACCCTTAGGGCTCGTGCTGTGAAACTTCATTTCACAGTGGCTGAAGTTTGCCTGTGCCTCATGCTCAAGTGACAGTGGGTCATGGGCTGCAGGAAGCCCACGGGACAGCATGCGGTTCCCGCTGGAATGACGAGATTCACGATGGGACTCGGACAAGGCAGAGATCTCTGTTGCGGGCTTTTGAGTCTAAAACCGCAGGTACCTTTTTTCCCCTCGGCAGTCAGATTTATTAGGATTCCCGTAGGCCCAGTTATGGAAGTTAGTTACCGGCCCACGGCAGCCAGGACTGTGAGGGCAGTGAGCCCTGGGCGGGCACGGCAAGCAGGTTGCCACGGCTCGCCTCGTCGTGGCCAAACCCCGCTCCCAGTAGTCCAGACCCACTCGCGTCCCTCACCAAGCAGGAGAGCGGTGCCCGCCCCGCGAGGGGTAGCGGGTCCCTGCCCTGGCCGCCCCCGCCTGCGGGGCACGGCAGGCGCCCTCGCCCGCTGCTCCTTCCCAGGCGCCGGCGGCTGCCGAGGGGCGGGCGGGCGGGCGGCGGGGCGCGGCTGCCGGGCGCACCTCCCGTGCAGGTACCGGGGGCCAGCTGCCAGGCTTCCACGGGGAGGGCCGGGGGTTAGGAAGAAGCAAGGGAACAAACCACACAGCGCCGACACCGAGCGGGGGCAGCTCCTCGCCCGCCGGCTGGCGGAGGAGGCGCGGCTCTGTGGCGGCGGGAGGGAGCGCGGCGCGGAGGTTCCCCGCTCCCGGCTCCATCCCTGCCTCTCTCCGCACCTGGCCGCCGCCGATCCCGGAGAGTGGCGGGGCGGGGGGTGCGTGTGCGCTCCGTCCCGCACCCCAGCTGCCCCCGCCCGCTGCATGCAGCCCCCGGAGCACCGCAGCAGAGGAGGACGCGCCGGGTGCGTTATGATTTACTCTTTTCTCTATTATTTTGTGGTTTGGGTTTTGTTTTTTCTCTCCGGACGGCTTCGCGGTGGGGAAGGGAGAGAGGCAGCCGGGGCCTCCCCTCTGCCGCCGGCTCCGGGGCCGTGCCCAGCCCGCACTCTGCGCTCCGCCGTGTTTGTTGTTGTTGTGCTCCGGGGAAGGAGGCGGCAGAGCGAGCGGCTCACCCGGGGCGGCGGGGGGGGTGAGGGGGGGACGACGACAGTGTTTCGACTTGTTTCTCTTCCTCTTCGCCGTGCGAGCCCCGCGTCCCATCCTCCTCGGCGGGGCAGCAGCGGGGGGCTTGGCGGAGGGCGGGCTGCGCTGCGGGACACCTGGAGCAGGTGGCTCCGGCACAGGCGGGCAGGTAGGTGTCCCCTGGGCTCCCCCGGGGGAGGGATTCCGCCCGCGGAACAGGTACTTGCGGACAGGGAGAGCGGTGCTCGGGGCGATCGGCGGGAGAGCTGGGCAGCTGCCCGGCGCGGCCCCGCGGAGGTGTCTCGTCCTCGCCTCGCCGCGGGGGCCGACGGGCGCGGGGCTCGCCCTCCGTCGGGGCGGCTGTGCCTTACATAACCGGGCGGGGAGCGGGGCAGGAGGCCTGCAATCAGTCAGTACCTTGGGCTTCCGGTTTCACATCGCAAAGCCTTGAACAGAAACGGCCAACTTCTCTTTTTTTTTTTTTGTTTTTGTTTTTTTGTCTCGTGGGGTCGAGCCTCACGACAGGCGCTGGCGGAGAGCTGAGGAGCGGGGCAGGTGCTGCCCCCGCCGCGATCCCACCGGCTGCCCCGCTCCGCGGCTGGGCACTCACCGGCTCTTGCAGGGATTTCCTTGAAGTTTCTGTGAGGAAGGCTTGGACCGGGCTGCGGCGGCTGCGAGGAGCCTCTGGGACGCTCCTGTCAGCGCCCCCGCGGCCCGCCACCTTCTCCGCCCTCCTCGGCTTGGCTCGGCTCGGCTCGGGGCTGCCGTGCTTCTGGTGCGTGTCACCGGCTGTGCAAGGGCTGTGCGGTTGCTGGGGGGGGGGGTTGACGGTGTTTAAAATAACTCTGTCTGTGATGAGCTGTGGCGATAGCAAAGGCTGCAGTTTTAGTGTCTTCGTACGCTTGTGGGGACTTTTTAAAAAATCGCTGCACGGTTTGCCTTGGAGAGAATGTAAACATGTATTTTTGTAATTGTAAGTAGGTCCATCGTGATAGTGTTTCCTGTGTGCTCCACCTTTGTGCTACAATATATCAGATGCTATATTTGGAGTAAAGTTGATTAAAATAATATGAAGAAACTGGGAAAAGGCTTTCTTGTGGAGAAACGGAAGTTTTCCCCCTTTTGTATATTCTTTTCAGTGGATCCAAAATTGAGTCAGATGATTGGGAGTGACAGCATGTATATTGCACTGTTTTATTTCTGTTATATCCACAAATTATTTTATGAAGTCCTGAGACTAATATAGTTTTGTGTCTATGGAGTGCTGCTAGTTAACAGATACAGACAAGTTAACCTGTAAATTGTGGGCGATTGTGTATAAAGGCTTGAAATACCTGGCTGGATGATTACCCTGTCAGTCAAGGTAAATAATAACAGAGTAAGAGAACAGTCTTAGATTTTGTTAATGATTTGATTACTGTTGGCAATCAAGTAGGAAACAGTTCTCTAAAATCTTTAAATGATCTTAGA
Organism: Chiroxiphia lanceolata; assembly: GCF_009829145.1. NCBI lineage: Eukaryota > Metazoa > Chordata > Aves > Passeriformes > Pipridae > Chiroxiphia > Chiroxiphia lanceolata. The sequence continues at coordinate 61,557,348 of NC_045637.1, read as the reverse complement.
GCAGTTAGTAATAACTGGTATGAGTCTGTCAAAGCTCTCGAGCATCACGGATTAAATACTTGCTTTAGATCCACTCTCTCTGTTGTAGATTGCCTTCTGAATGATTCTAAAGAACACCTATAAGAACATTATAAATGCCATACCAGGCTATACCAAAGTTTCTACTGGTAAGTGCCTAGAGAGGATCAGGATAGGGAAAGCTTGCAGTGATGCTTCCTTAGAATACGCTCTCCGGGCAACTGTGGCTCAAGGATTCCCTTTGGTAGAAGTGTTGCCTTTGTGCTTGACAGACACAAAGTTTTTTGTGTTGTATATTCTTTGATCTTATACAGTAGTGTCTGAAGCCATGTAGACTTTTAGTCTCTGAGGAAATAGGTGATGAGATGAAGCATTCTACTGACATTATTTGTCACTGATAAGATGGTAAGAGAGCAATTTCTTGATGGCAAAGGCCTATGGAGAGGAGTTACATTGATGAATATTAATTTTCCAAGCAATGTTCATGCATTAGGCTCTGAGGTAATGCATTTAAAATAAAGTTTGGTATTTATAACGTAAAGAAAAGGGCAAAGAGTGCCACACTCTTCTAATGTATCCTGACGAAATAGATTAAAATTCATTTTCACTGAGTTGGGAGAAAGCCATTAATAAAATGTATTGTCAACTTCATTGTATTCATAATAAGTAGAGAATTAAGAGCAGAAATTGAGTTTATGCCATGCTGTACTGCTGAAGTATGTTCACAGACTCTCCAAGCCACTATTCTATCATGATAGGTGATATGAATAAGGTTACAGTCACTATTGTCACTATTGTGGGGATAAATTTTAGGTCAGACCCTTGATGATAGAAATTACAGCATATTACTTAAAAATAGTTTCATATTTTTAATTGCTTAACTTTGGGTGTTTGTGAAAATTTTTATGACAAAAGTGTTCTTGAATTGGGATTTATTTCTCATAAGGTCAGCTTCCATATGATACCTAGATTTCTAGTTAGCTAAGGCCTTACATCCTCTTTAAAGACAAGCTTGTCAGTATGCTGGAAATCATTGACTCAAAGTATCCTGCACATACAGGGAGGATTATATCTGTTTTCAAGCATGGCAACAACCAAGACTTGACATTGGTCACCCCATGAATTGATAGCATAGTTGGAACATGCATCCAGTTCCTTCCGGTTCTGAGAGTTTGAGAAGATGAGTGATAGCAGTGTGTGGAGTTACAAATGAAGGTAGAGTGGAATAATAATTGTAGGATGAAGCAAGAGAGCAAACTGTCTCAGTCTCAATACCATTGTGTATGCAAAAATTTCTTGTGTGTTCTTTTTGTGGTGGTTTGATTCAGTGCTTGATATAAATTACCCATATGGTTGAAATAGCCATTTCAGTTACTTATTTCATCAAATAGAACATATAATTACACTTTAGGCTCTAATTACTCTGCTACATGATTGTTATGTCTAAAGAAACACTTATATAATAAACTGTGGAGAGAAGGCCAAATAAACTGAAATAGACATCTTATTCTTGCTTGAAGCATAAGTAGTAAATGCTGTTTATTGTTCAAAATAATGTTTTCTGTTAACTTCTTACCTGCCAAAAGAGAGAGTCATGAAGATAAGATTGGTGCTCATATATTAGAACCTGGGCCATTTGGTTCAAATTTTTACTTTCAGAACTAAATTGATTTAATTTACATGAGAACATAAGAATTTTTGACAGTCAAACACTGTCAAATGTTGATGAAATCAACATTAATGTGGATGAAATCTAATATTTTTTTATTAAAACGCTGAAAGCATAACCAGTGTTTAATGGGAAGAAGACTGGAAAGTTTGTAGTCTAAGATTCTGATCTTGCATACAAGGTTTAAAGTGTAAACTCTCTCATGGATTAAAGGACAGCAGAGTCTTCTGGATCATTGGTGAAGTGCTCAGTCCTGTGGTGTTTAATTACCTGAATAATTTTTCTTTCAGGCAAGATGTCAGGTTGAAATTGTTATTCATGTTTTCTGCGTTGAGGCTCTTAAATAAAAGACAGCAGCAATGAAGAGCATGAGGTTGGGAACTTTTAAATGCAGCCAGTTCATAGTCTTTTATAAGACAGGAATTTGTCTGGTTTCTTTAAAATACTCTGTTGAAGACAGAAAGGTGTCCAGAATTCTTAGGTGCTTCCAAGAAAAAGTCATCAGGACATTGTAATTTCTTAAGAAGCCTGAATTTATATGTATTTTTTTAAAAAAAAAAAGTTAGTGACCAAGTGAAGAAGAATCAGGAAAAGGATATATGCTTTTAGAGCTCGAGTGCTCAAATCACTTGTATAACTGGAGTTTCAGACAGGTAACACTAGGCTTCAGTACTTTGTTTGCATATTTCTATCCATTTTCTGGGGCACCCAGCCTTCTACACAAAGATTTGGACCTAATTAGATAATTGCTACGAAATGAACAAGTTGGACACAGTTGCCAAAGGCAGTGGCCGACTTCGGTGGAGATTACATTAGAACTGTATTACTGTAGCCTTCAGTCGTAGCTCTGGGTCTCCTTCTACTAATCGTTCTGCAGGCAAATTGTTCTCACCCTGATGAGACAATGTGTGACTGCTGCATTCGAGCTGAAGGAGCACAGTACAGTAATACTGACTAGACCACAAATTAAGATGCCACAATTGAAATCTAGTTCTCCAAGGGTTTTGCCAACTTGAGAATTTAGACAAAATATTCTTTGTTATGCTAAGCACTGTAGAATTGGCTGTTATTGGAAAGAGTTGCACAAAAGTTCATTGAGGGATCTCCCCCAGCGAGACAATGATAGCATCTAATCTTACATATTTGGTGACATTAAATAAAGGCTATGTCACAACATGTTTTACATTTTATTTACTTAATTATTTCATTTGATCATTATGTACTTTCTGTGTTCTTTTCTCTGGTTGTTTTCTTGTATTAGTAGCACCTGAAGAAATGTATTCTGTCTAACCACCACATATATCAAATGTAATCCTGTTTGAATCTTCACGTCACATGGGCTTTTGGGTATAGTAGGAAATAGTTTTGATGCTAGTTATGCTTATGATTAAAAATTTCATTAACTTCTCTAAATAACAAGTGGTACTCATGTTTCCTTGCTTTGCCAGCTGTTTTCAGAGTTTGGTCTTTGGGTTTTTTTAAAAGACTTTTTCTTGGTGTCCAGGAGATATCGCTCAATCTCTTACAAATTTTCTACACCTCATCTTCTTATTTGAGAGGTTTGCAAAGACTGACCCTTCTGTAAAAGGTTGATTACGCTGGGTGTAACTTTTTGGGTAGAGATTGACATACACCTTACTACTATTTTCTTTAAAGGATTCAGAATCCATTATGAACATTTATTAGGTGGCTAAAGAATTTCTAAATAGCATATACTTAAGCGGTTCCTGACAACAGTATTCAGATTTTAATGTTCTGAGGTTTTCAAAATCTAAAAGAAGCTTTATGCTTCTTAAAATGCTCCGTTAAAAATAAGTAGAGAACTCTTTGGTTAATGTAGAGTGAGATCATTCCTATGAGGCTTCTTGCATCAGTTGCAGTAACTGTGAAATCCCAGCTCTGTTGCTTGGAATAGTTGTAAATCTTGGACATAACCCAGGAAAGCCCACACAAAAGGCACGTGAGAGAAGAACAAGAAATAACATGGAAATTTCCAACCAGTTTTTTTTTGCTTCTGTCCTGAAGTGATTTTGAAATAACTCAGTGGGGAATTTAGTTTTCTAAATATTTACTGAACTATTGCTTTTTATTTTACTCCCCCCCCCCCCCCCGGAAGCTTTCAGAAGACCTTTTAAATAGGAGAAACAAGGAAAGTAATGAATCTGAAAAGATTGATCAAATCAGAAGTTGTTTGGTTGTTGTTTGTTTTTTAAATACACAATGACTGAAGGTACAATAGTGGGTTTTATAATTTTTTTTTAAGATGTTAGCAGTTTTTGATCAATGTATCAGCTGTACTAGGTTTGTTTTGCACATTGGAATGAAAAATGTTTTTTAAATCTAACTTTTTGGTGTTTATTTCCAACACTTATAAAATTTCTTAAGTGTATAATTGCAATTCTCAGTATTTATCTTTTCAAGCACTTGGAAATGCTCAAACATTTGGTAATATTTAAATTCAGGTCGTTTAAGATTGGTTAAGTTAACAACTGAGGGAATCTAGTTTCTAACTATTATGCTTTGAAAGTTAGAGGGAGAGGAAAATCAAAGCAAGTACACACCAACATATATTCTTAAAATTAATTCAGGCAAGTAGTGTATTTTTTAATATGTTTACATGGTGCATTATCTTTGATGTCTGCTAAAGACTTGAAATCTCTGGATCACAAATGAAAACACATTTGTTCTTAGCCTACTTCTTATTTGAAAGTCAGAAAATTCAGGTAGAGTGGTGCAGTTGGACAATTTATAGCTATCTTTGGAATTCAGACACTTAAAAAAAGAGGTTTGGCAGTGTGAGAGATCAGTACTGCCAGACGCACATAAAACTGTTCTGGCTGCATTTTTGACTCAGTTCCTCTGATTGGTCTTGTGAATACATCCAAGACCATGAAAAATAATGGTTATATGTAATGGATTAAGTTAGATGAAGGACTTGTACAGTGCAACAACAGCCTGTCATCTCAGTGGTAATGTGTTTGTCCCCCAAAGACTGGAAAAGCCCTGAAATACAGCTATTCTGTAGCTGTCAGTGCCCTTCCAGATTTGTTTTTGGTTTTGTTTTTTTTTTTTTTTCCAGTGGTAAATTGGGCTGTGACAATTTCCAGATTGGAAGACAGTTGTGTATTCTGGGTGTCCAAGGGTCTTTTGGAGGACAGTGTATAGCTGCATCATCTGTTGTGTCTTAGGATCTACCGTCAGCCCTTTCTGGACGTGGTCTTGCCAAAGTGTGGTATGGTGTTAAGAAGCCAGTCATGAGGTATGTTCATCTTTGAACATAAGGTGTTTCACTGGTGAAACTGCCATAGTAAAATCGTAGTTTCCAATATAGCAATAGCCCCACAGCCCTAAGGACAGTTGTCTTGTACTTTCAGCATAGTATTCATATTTCTAGTTTTCCTTGATGGGCTTCAGATGGACAAACTGAAGTGAGGTAGAGTGGCTTCAGGTTGGTAATGTTAATTGGTAGAGATGGTCATTCCTCAGGCTGGAGTACCTAGTACCTAGAATATACACACTACCCTTTTTTTTTTTTTAATACAGCAATTCTGCAGATCTCAGTGACACTTATTACTGTCCTCTGGCCTTCAAATCTGTGCCTAAACCTGAGTGTCATCAACATACCCCTATCTCATTGCCATTTTTACCTGACTAATATATTTAATAATATATATATATATTAGACTCTCAGCTCATCTGGGAAGAGATTCATCAGCTTGTGGGATGGCAGTTAAATCCACAACATCTCATGGTTATAGGAAGACATTGCTTCATGATGTTGTGTAATATATTGTAATGCTTTTCCGTTATCTCTCTCCATCATTATTTCCCAGATATCAGCATCACTCTTTTCTTTTAACTCTTAAAACATGAATCTTTAGTTAAACTCTCTTGTCAGATCTTCTTAGTTTTCTGGATGAAAAGTAGCGTTGGAATATTATCTGACAGAACTTATGGTGATTAAAGTAAAATAATATCCTTGTCCCTTTGAGTGTTAAGAAGATACAGAAGGAATTATCGTGGATTTGTGCATATGCTGGGGGTTTTTTGTGTGTGAAGGATGGCTGTGCAAGTTTGTGCCCAGAAAGGACCTGTTACAGTGAAATTATGACAGCAAAAGCTGGTGCCAAATGAAGGAAAATAATTGGCTGCTGTTTTCAGTAGTTCTGTGGTATGGGATCAAATAGTGATGAAACAATAAAAAGCAGTAACTTTAGAAATTGATATGTGGCTTGGAGCTTTATCCATAAAGAATGATATAATCATTATAATAGGAAACTTTTTGACCCTTACTGTATTGCATTTGTAATGTTTTGATAGCTCACACCATTCTAGAGAGTTAAATTACTAAAATCAGTGTCAAGTTACGCAGTGATTTCATTTTAATTTTTATCTTCGGTGAAGTGGTCACTGAAAAATAGTCAGCAATTCCATTCCAGGCATTTTCATCTCTACATTGCTTAGTTTAAAGAAGGAAATCTCAATGTCTGAAAGGCTGACCAAAATGCAGTGGTGAACTGTTTTGAAAATGGTTGCCTGGAGTGCTTCATGTATTAACAGAATTGGTGATAGCAAAGATGGGCAGAACCTTTTCACATTTCTGAAGTCAGCCTTGGTGTTAACTCTCCTTTTATTTTTATGAAAGTAGAAAGAAAACTGGGATTTATTTTTCCCCGTACTTGTTTTTTACCTTAATATACGTGCTCAAATAGTTAGGACTGACGTAAAGGAGAACAATTGCAATTATTTGTTCTTTGGTGCTTGTTGCGTCTTTTTGATTCTTTCCTCAGATGGTGAAAGTTACTGTATTGAGGGACTTCTTACTAAAGTGTGTAGCTTCTACATATAGAAACTCCCTTGCTTAGTTTTTTTTGTTGTTATCTTTTATCTGTACTCTTACTTTGCCCTTACTTGCTCATGGAAAAGAGATGAGTATAAGGTTCTGAATAGCTTTCATCAGCATAGTCTGACTCAGAACTGTTCACCTGGAGGGTAGGCAATAATTTGGCTTTGTTTTTGTTTTTCAGAAAGATACACTTGTCAAGTGGGAAATAACCCATAATAGGCTCACATGAAAAAGTTGTTGCTTTAGTGGAAATTTTAGTAGGTGCTTTTCAACTGAATGCAGGACTGTTGATGTTGAAGAGTTAATTTTAAATTTTGGCTGACTTATAGAGTGGGTTGTGAAATATTCTATTTTTCTCCTCCTCTTGTGGTAAAAAAGCTTTGTATGTGGTGTGGTTACTAGGTTTGGGGTTGTTTTGGTTGGGTTGGGTTTTTTCCCCCTTAAGTCTCCTTAAAATTCTAAATGCTACAACCGTCTTTATTAATGAAAGCACCACAGGAAGATATTTGATTCCAACTGAAGGTTGAAATTATAGCCACAAGTAATACTTTTTGGTCCCCCGGGAAAAAGTGAGAAAGAAATAATGAAAACTTTGCAACGTAATTGGTCTTTTATTGTAAAAGGTTTGTATGTTTCATTCCTGTGAGTAATATTTTATCCAACCATTAGGCCTTAGTGAGGCCACAAGCAATGTATAGCAACAACAAAATGTGCTTCTTGTCTTAATGGAGTGATGTGGTAAAATGCTGAATAGCAGCATATTCAGAATTCTTGACTGGAGTTTATATTTTACCTTTAGGGACTGTTGTATCAACCGTGAGGTGTATGCTGTACATGTAGTCTCTTATTTATAATTAGCTTCTGGTTTTGGTGGCTCCCCCCCATAGCTGCAGTGCTTCTAAATGAATTAGTTGTACAGTCTTCCTGATTCAGTGAGTCGAGTAGCCTTGTAGAGGCTTTTGAAGGACGTGTTCTATGAGGCCCTTGTTGGCACAGTTCTTCTGATCTGCGTAAGTGTGTACAATTCACAGAAGAGTGAAGGCGTTCAATTTACTGCATGTATATAGATCATATGTACAGCATGTTTTGAGTATGCCTGAAGTTTCTCTTGTCTTCCTAAATGTGCATGCTCTGCATAACATAGGTATACGATTCTAATATAGATTTGTAAATTCATTTGGGTTAGAAGGGAGGTCTCCAGTGCATCCTTCTGCCCACAGCAGCATCACTCATAAGATCCAACCAAGCAATGTAGTACTTTGTTTAGTTGTGTTAAGGATCTCCAAACTTTACACTGATCAGGCTGTGCACCCGTTCTCAGCCCACTACCAATGATTTCACCAAATCTGCACAAAATTCTAATTTATACAGAATCTACTCAGTGAATTTTAACAGTCACCCTTTGGCTCCTCCCTGCTCCAAAGATCCCAGGTGAACTCACCTGGTGCCAGCAGCTGGATGTTTGGAGAAAGGAGACTCCAAGGCAATGTCCTACAGTCTCCCACCTGGGTCTCCAATCCCAGCCTGATCATTCACAAGGCTCTCTGACAGTCACACTCCCAATGCCAGAGACTTTCACTGCTGGGACCAAAGCCCCTCCACAATGGGTGACTCCAGTGAGTTGGCAGGTGCCCTGCTTGACTCCCTACACACCACACTCACGCACAGTCAGACCAGGTTTCCTTACCAGTTTCACCCCAGGTTTCATATAGCAGTCTCTCAGATTCTGTAAAGCAATTTATTCATGGTGGAGTAACACAGAAATAGCTCGAGCTGGTGCCTTCAAGAAGGGCACCTGAACAAATGACACCTGGACTTTTATAGCTTCACAGTCTAAGTGCACGAATGTCTTGCTCTTCCTCCTGAGTCCTCCGCTCCTGTTGTGTCTCTGAGTGTCCAGTCACCTGGCTGGGCCACAGGTCCCTGTGCCCTTTGTTATGCAAAAGGTTTGCAGTTCCAGGCCTCTGGTCTCAGGCCAGAGCTCAATCTGCAGCTCTCACTGCAGCTTGCAACCTGAGCGACCTGCACCAAATGTATTCCTCAACAGTTGCATCTTTAAAAGCTCCAAGACAGAGATTTGACCAGGTTTAAGGCTACCTGTTCCATTGCTTCATTATCCTCATAGTGTTATTTCCCCCTTATCTAATAAATATTTACAATTTCTCAGGTTACGGTTGACATTGTTCTGCCCTCATGGACTTGGTGAAAAGCCTGGCCTCATAATTTTTATAATTTACTTTTGGATATTGAAAATTTGATAATAGGTGCTTCAAAGCTTTCTGCAGGCTGAACAAATCTCAGTGCTTACAGCCTCTCCTCACAGGGCATGTGTTCCAGCTGACAGATGTCTTTGTGGCCTTCCACTGAACTTGCTTCACTCAACAGTTCATCGTGTGGATCCAAGGTAGACCCAATAGTGCAGACACCAGAGTAATGAACTGTGCACGAAGCAGAACAATTGCTTCCCTCAGTCACTGGCTGTGCTTCTGTTGCCAAAGCCTAGGATGCTGTTAGCTGTCCTTGCTGCCAGGTGGACTGCTGATTCATGTCTTGCCAGGACCCCCAACTTGTTTTTGGTGGAGCTGCTCACCAGTAAGGTAGTTTTCAGGCTAAGGTCTCATGACATTTCTGTTGGCCCTATCTAAGTTATGCTGAACGGCAGCCCTGCCCCCCAGTGTGTCTTTCACACCTGCAAGTCTAGTGTTTGCAGACTTGCTGAGAGCACTGTGCACTTTGCCAGGTCGCTGTTAAAAGTATCGAACAGGCTAGGGCCCCTAACCTGTCCACCTGTAACCAGCTTATGGGCAGACTGTGAACCATTAAGAGCTGCTGTTTGAGCCTAATGATAGAGATGAGATTTTTTTTTTTATCATCTAGTACTTTACCAACCTACATGGTAACTTAGATCAGGTTAGGTGCAAAGGTGCTGTGGGAGACATTGTTGAATCATCCTAAAGTCAAGGGGGGTGATACCAATGATCTCTCATCCACAAATCCTGTCATTTTATGACAGAGGGCAATCATATTGGTCAGGCGCGATTCAAGCTTTGTAAATCCATCCTGATGATTCCTAATCACCATCTTCTCCTTCATGTACCAAGAAATGACATCCAGGTAGGCATTTGTCTGAATGTAATGTGGGTTTAGACTAATAAACAATGAAAGTAGGCTGGACTGTGATGCTTTCTTTCCCACTGATCCCTCAAACTTAGTAACCTGTACATAATCCCTGTCCTGCTCTTCTTTTCTGGATGTCCAGTTGCTGTCCAGCATGCTGTCCAACCATCTGTAGGTGATCAAGTGCATGCTGGTCACAGGATGAAGCACCTGCATCTTGGGAATGTGGTGGTGAATGAGTTGGGACTTCATGTGACCTGAGGGAACAAGCTTGTTAGGAACAGGATGTTGCTTCCAGAGTGATTCTTGCTCCTTGTGTATGTTTGAGGAATTTACAAGACAAGAAGGTGACAGCAAAAGTGACAGTAAGTTTAATAGTTGTATTGGTTTGATCATTGTATTGGTGATGTGCTTATAGCCAGTGGACTTTGCCCTGGATTTTCTTTTGTATTGATTTAGGTCCATAGTCTTGCCATTAGCTTGAGAGTATCAAGAAACACATATGCAGGTGTCAGTGAGGGGGTGTGTGAAAAATCTATATTTGTATTCTAATATGCATTTAAAGCTTCTTTTTTTGGTAGTTTTTTGATGTTTTTTTTTTTTGTTTTGTTGCTACTCCTAATCTGCTTTTACAACTTCTCCAATCATATTGTGGCTTTTTTTCTGCTAATCACCATTTTTATATTCCCTTATTACTCATAATTTTTAGGTGGTCTTTGGAAAACACCAGCAACTGTCAAATGCAGTAAGACCCACAGTAAAACTGAGACTTGCTTGATTTGCACAGAGTAAGAAGCAAACAAATTTAACCTGATGTATGATGCTGAATACTGAATTCACAATGACTTATTGGGGAATTCAGTGTTTCTTAGATCTTATCATTGGCACCACATGCTTTACTGGTTCAGATGTTTAATTTTCCAACTTCTGTTGTCGCTGAACAATGATTACTCTGTGTAGTTCATCATGTATCAAAATAATTTTGTCATGTGATGATAGTTGTCCTTTGTCCTGTACAGAATTGTACATTTAGATATTCATTTTTATTACCTGCATTGTTATTTAGGATCTGAAAAGCCTCTGGGGAGTAAAGTTATAAATATATTTAATGAAACATTTCTACAGGACCAGCAACTGAACCAATGGTAAGAGTTACATTGTACAGCTTAGAAATGTTCTAGTATCAATCCTATCAGCAGTGAATTAATCAGAAATACAGCTTTCATAAAATGGTTTGAGTGGCATGTGTAACTAACTCATTATTTTAATGCTTCCAATAGTGTTTAATTGCAGTAAGATTTTAGGAAAAATAATCATAATAGTTGGAAAGTCATTGTCAGTATTTTAACTCCGTCTTACATGTACCCCAAAATCATACTGGCATTTTCTAAACTGAGGCTGAAAAGTGGATGTAGGGGGAAAAGTCAGATGCTGTAAGGTAAATAGTAAATGGTACCTCCGTGATAAATTTTAGATATATAAGTTCTCACTTTTATCTCTGATGTCTGTATCTTTCACATTTTAGGAAGCTGTTTTTATGCTTTACTCATGAAGTGTAAAATCCCATCTTCTTCTTGTTCAGTTCAGTAAATATTATACATGCAAATATGACATTGTTAGAATATTAAATTTGAAGATGCACAAATGATTAAAGGTATTTCAAAATCAGCCAGCTCTGTACTTTAACCTGAGAGAAATAACCAGGGCTTTGGAAAGAGAGCAATTAAGTAATTTCATAATCACTCATGCATTACAGCAATAATACTGGCACACACAAGCATAAAAACTGGTTTTGCAGTGTCTGCCTGATACAAGCCAATACAATTGTCTTCAGTGAGCTTGCTTGTATAAGAAAAACCCAAATAAATAAGAACAAATGAATGCAAGATTTTAAGACATTAAAATTTGTTGGCATACTAATTTTAAATAGATAATAAACAGATAAAAAGGTTATTCTGTATGTGTCCTTTTGTGGTATTGAGTCATTTTGTGATTTCTTTTTTTTATTGATTGAGAGAGGCATTGACTTAGAGTATGTTGACTTATAATTACATTCTGTGTAAAACCTCCTCCTATACTGTAAGTTAAATAAGTTGGCTATCATATAATTTTTTAAGCATTTAAAGTTTTTTTTATTTAAAGATTGCTGCAATTCAGAAATGTTTGAAATTATTCTTATTTGTATTTTGTTGAGAACTCTATGCTTTGAACAGATTTTAAACCGTGTTGTAAATAAAAATTGCCACTCCCAAGAGACCATATTTTTATAATAATGGTTTAGGATCTAGTGGACTTTTCACAGAATACCAATTTTTATGAGGTCTGGTATCACTCAAGTTCCTAAAAATTAAGTTATCATTAGAAACTAAAAGATGCACTTAAATTATTTCACTTCAACCCCCATCATAAAGAGCAAGAGAGATTCTTGGGATTACTCTCCTAAGAGAAATTCATAACAAAGAGCCAGAAGTAGACAAGTCACAAAAATAGTGTTGGTTCACATGAAGCAGAAAATAAAAGTTGTGTTTGGGGGAAACTGAGGCAAGAAATTACAGTTCAGACTGAACAGAATGCAGAGTAGCATTGCTGTGGGACATACATACTGTGTATGTCTGGCCAAGAGAGATTTTCTTCTGCTTGCAAATTCTGTGTTTACAATATAAGATCAGGCAGGTTGGGGGAGCAGAGCATGAAAAAAACTCCTTTGTGAAAAATTCCGGATTATGTTTGGATCTGGACAACTTGCAGTAGGCAAATGGTAAGCAAGTGATGAGCAAGGTAATGGTGTTGCTGGAATGTTTCAACTTGAAATGAGCAAAATGGTAATCGGTACCAAAATTATTAGGTGCCCTTGTTTGTGCTATGTTGTGATATCATTTGTTCATCAACTCCTGTATGTTCCAGTCCCACTGGACCTGGCATCACTGTGCATCTTATTCTGTTATCATGTGCTTACATGTGGCATTTGAGAGAGCATTTGTGATATGGTCTGCAAACCTTGTGGCATTTTTCCCCATGTGGCATTTGAGAGAGAATTTGTGATATGGTCTGCAAACCTTCTCCATTCTAGCAGACCACCAATATCTGGTGTCATTTTAAAGTGCTTTAGGGCTGGCTATTCATATGATGTAGTTGGCAAGATAAGGGAAATTTATGTGCATTGCGAATTGAATTTAAGAGTGAATATAAGTGAACCCTGATGTATCCAAACTGAATAAATGTTTACATGCAACTATGTTAAAAACCCCCAAACCAGCTCTGGTGATAATTGCTTTCCACTTTGCTTAGCTTTAAACATAGTCTGCAGTGCTTTTAGCTTATGTTTTTAAACATCCTTGCCAGATACTATGAAGCCTGTGGTTTGGGGGTGGAGCTGTGTTTTTGATCAAGGTGTTTTTTTCTGAGTGAATATTGTGTGCCTCAAGATAATAAATGGGGAAAACATTTTTTTCCCCCTAGAATTGCTGTATTTTTGTTTTGGACATTGACATTGCTTTTGGCAGATGCTCAAATACCAAGCCAGGAATGGATTTACTAATAGATACTTTCTTATAAATGGTAATGCATTAGTGTTAGTGGATGCACCAAAAGAAGGTAGTGATTAAACAGTAGCATTAGCTTTGTAAGAACAAAGGTTTTAAGGTTTTAAAATGCCACAGACTAAATATTAGGGACCACAGCTGGGCAGTGTTGAAATAAAGAGACTGTTCGTGGGCCAGCACCAATGTATTCGGGCGTGAAAGACTCCAGCTGCAACATTTCAAACTAATCGTAACTGCTAACTTAGAATACCTGGACTCCACTAAAAAAAGTGTTATAAATTAGTTAAAACCTAGGGGTATAGCTTAATTGCTTGCAATTTAATAAAATTTGGTTAAAGTACGATGCCACGTTAAATAAGAGACCTATTGTTTTCACTCATGGATAACTCAGGCAAATGTTAAATGACAGGTTTTAATTCAGATGTGGTGGACTTTGTACTTCAGAAAGTAACTTGTATTAATGGCTGCACTTGTGCTGTAGTTGTTGTTGTTAGAAAGTGCTATAGGTGAATTAAGAGTTGAATGGTAGCAGGTTGGGTAGAGGTATTGTTTGAGGTGAGAAGTAATTCAGCCAAACCAGCAGCTTGGTATCTATTTTGTGAAAGGTTTTAACTCTATTAAGGAGTGGGATGAGAAGGACCTTTATCAATTGAATCAGTGATGTGATGCACAAACAAGTTGCTGGAAGAGTTCATTATGTAATTTTTCACATGTATATGTGACATAAAGTTTCAGCCATAGACTGTGGAAATACTATTCATTATTGCATTTCTATGGTGGAGTGTTTACGGCCGAGTGTTTGAGGAGGGGATTTTAAGGACTATTTTGGAATATAGTCTTAGGAGGAATGTTATGAAAAGGACAGTTGGTTTGTAAATGATTTGGGAAATAGGGATTAAAGAGACTTGAAGAGCCTTGTGTGAAGCCACTAGTCTATCTAGTGCTGAGAATTAAATGTCTCAGATTACTAAGGCAGCAAATGAGCCAAGGCTACTGAAAGTCATTATCCATACAAAGTGTGTTTTGCTGCCTTTCCTGTTCCTAGAGCTGCAGAGGGCAGAGGTGGACTTTGTGTGTCTCACAACTGTTTCCTGAGGGCCAGTGCTCACAGAAGAACTGGTTAGCCAAGACCCTGCTGTGCTGTAATTGGGATGGAGATCAGCTCTGTCTCTTCCCCATGGTGTTCAGGCCTGCATTTCCTGCTGCAAGGAGCAAGCTGCAAAGGTAGAGGCTGTTGAGCAAGAGTGATGGTCCCTTTCTTCAGTAAATGTGTGTCTGTGCAGAGAGAGTTACAATTTTCCCATGCTCTAGACTGATCCCTTACAGGATAAAATGGATGAACAGGAATTCATCAATGAACTCAGAGTGCAGAATAAAGTCTATTTGTCCAATGTCCTACACCCAGCTGACTAAAAACTGTCATGTTTCCTTTTTGCTCTCTCTTTCCAGAGTATTGCTGGTTTTGTCATTTTGTTTTGTTTGGGGGTTTGGTTATTTTATCCTTTTTTAAAGTCAGTTGTCAGTGTATGAACAGGTTCAGCAAAGGGTAGTCCCTCTCTGCTCCCCACCTCTTTGTCAATGCTTCAGGTACACTGTTAAGAAATATGGATTGAAATATCCTCAGGCAAAAGGAGTGGCCTGTGTCATTTGGGGCTGTTCTGCCATGGTAAGAACCACACCATTCATGAAGTCTCTGAAATACAGTGGTCAGGCTCTTGCTTTCTGTCTTGAACACAGCTAAGTTTCCTACTCTCCTCTACTTCTAGCAGAATCCTGCTCTTTTGATGTTTAGAAGCACTCTGACTTTCAGTTTAGATTTATACGTGGGCAGCATGTATTTCTTCTAACACCACTCATTTTGCTTTGCTTTACTTAGGCTTGACAAGTCAGGGGCTTTTGGTCTTACCCCTTTATAATAGGTTCCTATTGCTCTCCTCATCCTTGCATCTGTTCTAGTGAAAAATTCATGTTGTTAAATACGGCTGACTGGAATTGTACCTTGTATTCAGCTGATGTTATGCTAGTGGCTTGTGTGATGACATTAATTCTTCCCTATCTTAACTGGAAATGTCATGATACAGTCTGTCTTTTTTTTTTTTAATCTATTTTCCCCTGCCAGATCACACTGGTGACTCACAGTTATCCTGTGATCAAGCCAGACTGATCTTTCCCTTCAGTATCTTCTAAAATGATCCCTGGTTTCCCACATCCTGTGTGAGGGTGCTAATCACAAGCTTATTATCTCATGGTATGACTGACCTTCTGCTATAGCTGTTTAAAAAAAAAAAAAGGCAGGGAGTGGGTTGTTGCAGTGGTTTCCACTCTGTCTTGTGATAAGCTTGAGCCTGATAGTTAGCATTTTCCGTGTCTGAGACAAAGTTGGCTGAATGAAGACCTAAGATGTCAGAGAAATAACCTCATTGTATATTCATGGGGTTTGGTGTAAAATCATGTGAAGCTGCTTGGCTGTGTCATCGTAGCTGGAGTGTTATTTTGCATAAGTGATGGCAGAACTTGATGTCCATGAAGCACTCATAAAATAAGAAAGGAGGCATGTGTTGTGATTACAAACCCCAGCATTATGTAGTAGCTGAGTACGGGTTTTCGGAATGACAGGTCTGGATTTAATTTCCTAATGTCTGCCAAAGATTCTCAAATGGACTGTAAGTAATTTTTTACATATTATCTTTAACTTATCTCTGCCTTTGTTCTGTATCTGTAATGTGGGAGAAAGCTTTACCTCCTGGTCACGTGTTTTGTCTGCTTATGTTGCAAGACCTTTAGGGAAGGAACTTCTTTGCTGTCTTTGCGTGCTGTCTGGAAACCCACTCTTGGTTGAAGGCTGTGGACCCTGTCATGAATGATGATGTTTGAAACATTTTCTTCTTTTAAAAATATTTAGTTACCAATAAAAGTAAAATAGTTTACAAGTGCAGCTTGTTCAAGAACAAGATATTCTTGTGATTGGTGCTGTAAATATTATATACAACCTTACCTAACTTTTAAACATATAGGGGATTTGAGGTATATTTTGATAACAATCTTTGGAAGTGAATGCACTGCTAGTCTCCATATTGAAACACATATTTTCTTACTCCATTATTTGGATATGTTTCCAGGTTTTATTATCTTTTTCTTTTGTACACTGAATATGATGTGAATGGTGAACTGCATTGGAAAACTCTGCTGAAGAAATGAGTGGCCTGTCACATTCTCATCCTTTTAGCATGAAATAAACAGTCTGGTTTTCTTTTTAATGAAAGAAGGGGAGATAATAGCCTTGTGTACATTTCATACATTCTCATGTTCAAATGGAAATTTTTCCCAGTCATTGTTCTCTTAAATAGTTTTCAGTAATGACTGTTTCTATATTTGCTTTGTACATACCCTGGATAAAGGTTAGGAAAGCAACATTAGTACATGGAATTTAAGATTTAGATAAAATGAGACAATGTTCAAGTATGAGGCACGAGTACTTGAAAGCATATTTGAAGAAGCACATAAGTAAAATAATTGTGTCACGGTGCTGTTTCTCATGCAGATTTCAGCTGCTGTTACTCATTAATTATTTAAAATTCCAAGTGCGATAACTCACAGCTTAGTGACTGTAACCTGCTGAGCCTCTGACCTAAGCAACTAAAGCCCAGAACACCTGGACTAAAATTTAATTTGAAAAGAAGATAAATTGATTTATTTATTCCTCAGATATACAGTTCTCCTTAGCAAGAAATAATTTTGCTTTCTCTTCTCAGAAGGGAAAGCAAAACAGCGTATCGTTGTCAAAGAACATCCCAGACGGGTGTCAGAGTATCTGTGTTTCCAGATAGGTATTCCTGAACACAGAAAATTGCTTCTATACAGCTTTCTAAGTTACTTTGTTCTTAAATTTATTGATTGATTTAAAACCAGAGGAATTTACAAATCCTTACTTAAGCTTCGTGAAGTGTCACTTGCAACTTCTATTGCAAACCATTTCAAACTGGAGAACTGTCTTGTTTGTATTTCTGCTACTGGACTGCAGATAAATGTAATCTGTTAGGAGGCTGTCACATGAACCTTGAACCTTGTTGCATGTTTTAAGCACGCTTACAAATTAAAATCCTGAGTCTCTATCAAATTACTTCAAAAAGTACTTTAAGAGCATAATCTCATGCATGAACCCTCAGACAATCTAGTTAGTAAAAGGGAAGGCAAAAAGAATTGAGAAATACAAGCATATAGTTAAGGATGCATTTTTTTAATGTCAGAAAGGAAAGATCATGTTTTGTGCTCCTTTGGCAGTGTGTTTATGGGAAGGGAGAGCTATGACTACAGTAGTGGATTGGGTCAAGAGGGAGTCAACTTGGACTATGGTGAAAGTCAGACCCTTTTGTAATATCAATATTTATGCCAAATGTAACAGAGGAGAATTTACAGGAAATCCAACTATTGGTTGATTTGTTTACAGTATAGATAGCTTATATATGAAGTCAGAAGAGAGGGAGACAAAGGGACAAAGGTTGGGCAGAGAGAGATATTTTTCTTGTTTGGTTTTTTTTTTAATTGAAAAGGATGTAGTGGTTCAGTGTTATCTCACAGCGCAGTTAATGCTGTCTAAAGAGGGTGAATCATCTTCTTGTCCCATCTGTCAGTCTACTGAATATGAGAAGAGCTAGCATACAATGCCTTTGATTCATGCATGTTTAGAACTGCAGGTGTGCATTTTGTCCTCAGTCTCTACAGTGTGTTAATGAAACACTGATCATCTGTTCACTGGGAAACTTAGGTGACCTACCTCACTTTAAAAGGGAGAATATACCATTCACCATTTGGAGAGAGCTTGTTTTTTCTAAGCTGAGAAGGGGAAAAAAAGTGAGTTTTCAAATATATCTTGGTTTTATTCTCTTGATATTTTTTAAATTTTCATGGAAAAACAGATGTTAGGTCTTGTCTGTTTTCAGAGTACCTTAATCTCAGAAACTGAAAGTCTCCAAGTAACAAATACTTCTCTGTATAGTTTCTCAATTGCTCCATGCTTTTTTCCTATCTGATACTGATAAGATTGTTGCTTTGGCCTAAAATTCTCCATGATTTGAATTTAAATGTCATCCTTTTTTCATTTTTTTCTGGTTAATACTGCACTTATATTATATATCCTTGTGTATTGGTCTATATTTTTAAAAATTATTTTAGCATTTGGTATAAATGTGTGACTTTTAGTTGTTGACTCATTGAGGCCTAAAGTCGAAGTTCGCAGCTGGGGGGGGTGTAGTCTTAAAAGAAATATGGTACTTTAGAAACTATGATGTTGAAAAATGATGGTCTTGGGAGTCTACTGAATATCTTTACATACAATGAGGTTATGACATGTCTGTGTTCTTAGACTTTCTCTATATATCTTTCTCTGTCCTTTTATTTATTATTATTATTTTCATTAGAGAATTGATTTTACTGTAGTATCAAATTGTTTGTCTCTGGAGCATACAGGTGCTGAAAAAAAAAAACCCCAACAGTTATATGTCTGGTCCTTTT
This sequence comes from Chiroxiphia lanceolata, assembly GCF_009829145.1. Taxonomy (NCBI): domain Eukaryota; kingdom Metazoa; phylum Chordata; class Aves; order Passeriformes; family Pipridae; genus Chiroxiphia; species Chiroxiphia lanceolata. Next base: position 61,538,645 of record NC_045637.1, on the reverse strand, counting down.
CAGAGGGTTGGAAAAAATTGGTCCTCGCTCCAAGGTTTTGTCATGCAGACCTAAACAGTTCTCCAATATGCAAAAAAATTACCCCCGGCCTATTTTGTTGTGGTGTTGTGTGTAAGTGCCTATATGTAGCAAATTAAATGAACCTGTTGATATTAGTGACTGAGATAAGAGTAGATAAATCAGTCTTAATTTCATAGGAGGGCAACTTTTCTCTTTTGGTATGCATTCAAGGGGCGCCTGTGTTAGTGTACGTGTGGCCCTCTCTGTTCCCTAGACTGGGAATAGCTGTGAGGCACAAGTATCTCAGCAAAGTCATAGAGGACATACAAGGAGATCCATGTTTAGTCAAGATCCTGGGTTTTAGGTACTCTAGTAGAAGTGCAGCAAGCACAGGGAATGGTGCTTGGATGTACTGGGTGTATCTGTACTTTGCCCCAGGCCTTTGGGGTCGTACCTAGTTCCTCCATCAGATGCACTGTAGGTGATTAAAGAAATTTCCTTATGACCCAACAGGTGCATTGACACAGAGTTCACAGGGCTCCACTAATCTTAGTGTTTTGAAGACAAACAGTGAACATGTGACTAATGCCAAATGATTAAAATCATTGATGATTTCCATTTGTATAAGGGAGTGTAGATATCAGCATGTGCTATGTGACATTAGGTGAGCACTTTTCTATTTGGGAAGGGAGGTAGAAAAGCCCTATTGAGAAATTTGTTTTCAAATTTTATGCTTTGTTTTTCTCAATGTGTGGGACGAGGCTGCTGGTGTTCTAGCAAGGAGAGTGGGGTGAGTTGAAGGAAGAAAGGAGAAAAGTCTAAGCTGTAGAAAATAAATATATGTGGTTTAGCAATTTCATTGTAATTTCACTGTTGTCTATAATCAAGTTTAGACTATGCTCAGCTGTGCTGAGGCAAGATTCCTGGAAATCAAATGCTTTTACAAAAAATAATATGCAATAACCTTCTTGTTGGCAGTAGAGGAAAATTGTAATCAATGCAATCAGAAAACATCTTAAATCTTGTGTTCTATCTTCTCTGCTCACCCTATGGCAATTTTAGGAAGTGGCTTTCAACAGCATTTTTTTCTCAGAAGATATTCTTTCTCAGTGTTGTAGCCTTTCTCATGTACCCTACTGTTGCAGAAAATTGCAGAGAAAATTAAGTAAGTTTGGTGTCCTTTGCAATGATATATGAGGTATATGTAAGTTATTGAGCAATTGTGCTAGCACTGGGAAGTACTTTCTCAGATAAATGGTGTTTCAGAACTTAGCCCATCTCTCAGCGGAGTGGTTTTCTAGGTCTAGGATCCTTGCTAAGGTGCATGCAGTTGTCTGTAAACATGGAAATTGCTGTAATGTCTAGACGGGTCAGTAAGGGCAGGACTCTGATATGCAAGGCACTGTACATGATTAAATATATCTGAAAGTACTAAACTCCTGTTGACTTCACTGAAATCTTGGTTTTGATAGTTCATGATGAAAATGTGTCTCGAATAATGTATTTTTCTTTCATGAAGGATTTGTCAGAGAAATATAATTGTGGATGTCAAAAATGAAATAAAGTTTGATCTAGCAAGAATTGCACACTCACAATAATGAAATATTAAATCTGCATTAAACAACAGTGAAACTTGTGAGGGATATAAGGCACTATATTTTATTAAATAATTTAACACTTGAATTAAGAGGACAGGATTCCTAGGGAGCAGTTTGTCCATGAGGCAGGTTACTTTTGTTAAGTGGTTACTCACATCTGTCTCTGAAGTGTCTGACTGTGGCTGCTGATGGAATTAACTGCAGGCCACTCATTCATGCCTGCTGGAGGTGTTTCTTTCTTGGTGCACTGGAGTATTAGGTTACCACCACGAGGGAATTCTGAAGCAAGAGATGAGGTGTGCTCAGTGTCTCAATCTGTTTTGAAAGAAGGCTGAAGTGAAAGGCTTCCTTGCAAAGATGCGTATCACACTGAGAGCCTAAAAAAGCCACTCAAAACTGGCAACCAGTGCTGTGCAATGTGTCAGCTTGCTTCCCAGGAACCTACATAACCTGGATCTGACACTACAAAAAAAAAAATCTTTTGCTTGTCATTTTACTGACTATGTTTGTAGTTAATAGTTTACATTAGAAGGCTACCAAAAATAGAGAGAAGTTGCACATTTCTTAAAAGAAATTACACTTGTCATTTTTCCTAATAAGACCTGGATATAGTAGTAAAATACAATATTTACAAGTATAAGAATAGTCATTAATTTAGCAGGAAGTTTTAAGTAAATTCCTCAAATATTTTTTTATTCTATGATTACCCTTCCCATGTGTGAGTAAGACTAGGAGCACTTACTAAAACTATCTAATGTTGTAGCTCTGCACTATTATCCAACAACTGTGATGAATATGTATTCCTAGACAAGGTAGTAATTATGTTCTGATACTTGTAAATATGTAAGTCCTTGCATGCCTTTATTATTATGTGTAGTTCTCTTGAGTCATAATTAACGTGTGGGAAGATGTAAGATCATATTTAACAATCCATTTGCAGCATCCTATGATAGACATACAGTAGTCGATGCATTTTAATATGAAGTAACCATTAATGTTCAATAAAAGTGGTCAATGCAGAATTGTTTACAGACTGGTTTGACTCCTGAATTACAATATCACTTATTTAAAGTCTGATGACTGCATGGATGAACTTTTTTCAAGCTCCCATGAGTGAATAAGGAAATGGTATTTTGCATTTAAAACAGTGTAACCTGCAGAAAGTGATACCATTGCACTTCTTGGTATATTCAAAACGTTTAGAGTAGCATTTTTCTGTCTTTCAGTGAAAATTCTAAGTCATAAACTTCTTTATAGTAGAGTGTGTGTGTATGGGAAGATGATTAGAACTTCTTTTTTAACCACAAATATCCATTAATTTCAAGGCAGATTAGAATGAGCTAAAAAAACGATATGGTGATACATGATTCTAAAATTTTTAATCAACTGTGCAGATGAAGATAAGTTACGTGATCCCAACATAAGCGTATTTTTGTAGGTATGTGATGTGTTTTTCCATGCCTTTTTGTATTTTTTCTTTTTTTATTTTGGGTTTGGCAACAGCAAGGAGAAGTTTCTCTCCTTGGATAAGGCAGTGGTGTTTCTGTAGTTGTTGCTGGTTGGAATACGGGTTCCTATTGTGAAGAAAGCAGGAACGCTGGTCTAGGTTTCCATCAGGTCACCTGTTGGGCTGACTCCGTAAGAAGGTAGACTGATGTGAGGAGACATTTGATTTCCTTTCCCCAGGGCAAAATCCCGTGACAGTTTTTGGAATTACTTAAAGCAGCTGGCATAGCTGGAGTTACTGCTGTATCAGTCATGGATTGGGAAGTGCCAGGTCATGGCAACAGAGCTGATTCAGCCAGGTACGTGATTATAGCATGGTGCTGAGGTGGCTGGGTGATTGCTGGCGGTGCCTGCAGCAGCATTTCACAGCTTCCTGCATGAATTCACTTAGTTCACCCAAAAGAGTTTTTGGGTAGCAGAAGTTTTTCCAGCTTTTAGTCTTGTTAAATGAGTTTATTTGTGTGGCCTGTTATTTTCTGAGCCTCTCAGATGGTTTTAATATGAAACCAACAAGTCTTGATGGGGACTTCTGTAGGGGAGCTGATGATGTAACTGATCACTGCAGACATGCATAGTGTCATTCTGTGACTCAAGCTCACGTGCAAAATCTTTCATCTCACAGGATTTACAAAATTTGCACATAAGGAAGGTTTTGGATAAATGCTGTAGTGGTCAGAAGCTAAATCTCACGTGCAAGCCTATTTTGGCAGGGTGTGATTCTTGTTAGATTCAAAGAAGATTACTGTGTTTCTACAATACTTCTGTGTTTTCATTGTTTGGAGCATCGTGACTGTTCTTGTGGCTGTTCATCAGTGCTAAAGCATGCATGGATTCCTCTGCAAACAAGCATGTTGATCAGTCAACAGACATTTGTTAGTAAGTGCAAGAAGCTGTTTCTTCTCTTTATAGAGAGCTGCTTAGTCTGGCAACCTGTACATTGTGAAGGTGACTAAAATGAAAATATGAGTCTTTTTCCAGCTCAGATGTTTTGAATAGTTGGCTGCAAGTTTCTACAAGGGTTGAAAAATTAGTAATCCCTTTGAAGTCAGTGGCTCAACTCATTGCATAAAGATTGGCGCAGACAGAAACTGCAGTGTGGTCTCCCTCAGGACAGTAACAACCAAAATCAGCATTTAAGTTGTAATGTTTCAGGGTGTACTTGCATGATGAAGTGAAAAGGACCCGTGTGCCCACTTTTTAATCAAGTAAGGCAGACTTCTGCTTGAGGCTGAAGTGAAAAATTAAGTCTTTTTGCTGCTGTAAATGCTTGTAATGTTTACAGGTTTGTGTATATATACGGTTTCACTTCCTAGTCAGATATCTTCAGAACAGTTGGCACTATACAATTCCTTTCATAATTCATGTCAGATTGGAAGCCTTTTTTTTTCCCCAATTATTACTTATAGTTTTCTGCATTTAATAGGTAGCATGAAGAATTCTGTAGCATTTAGGATATCCTTGCTAGGAGCCGGTTGCTTTTGCCTCTTTGACTAAAAAGTGCTACATAAGGAAGTAATAGTAGGTACCTGTAGTTTACTTATCTTCCTTTTAATCATCTGCATTCATTTATGCATGAAAAAAATGAAGTAAAATCTAGTTGCATTACTGTTAGTGTCTGGAGAATAAGAAGGGGTTGATCATGTGAATTTAGACCACATGCTGTCCCTCTGATACATTCAAAACAAGAAACGAAACAGAACTGAAAATTTACAGGCTTAATCGGTGCTATTAGTTTCCAAGCTTTTAAGTTTGTTCCTGTAGAGAAATGTAACACTTGGCTGAGATGTAAGTGTACTCTTAAACCACACTCCTAAACTTTGAATAATGTTGTACATTTTCATTTCTCCAAGCTATTTTTTTTCCTTTTTTATTACCCTCCATGTGTAATTTTTAGCGTCTTGCTGAAGGAATTATGCGCACGGGAATCAGGAGCGCATGGATTAGCCATTTCATACGCTTCTCTGTTTCACAGAATGTGTTGGGTTGGAAGGGACCTTAGAGATCATTTAATTCCACCCCCGATTTGATTGGGTTTCATTTTGTTTGCTTGCTTTGTGCAGACTTGTGAGTGGAAAACTGGCCTTATTATTTTCAGGTATCTACAGCATGGCAGCATAGAGGTTTTCATTACTTTCACTGGGCAGCAAATGATTTTTAAATATTTATCTAGCTTAGTTTCACAGCCTAGCTCTTCTGTATCTGATATCTTTGTCTACCTTGGCATTGCAGGACTGGGACCCTGCTATGCTGAGTATTTTGTGGTACAGGGTGATTGTTCCTGGAGTGTTACTCCAAAGACACCAGGGAAACTAATAGGAGGCAGGAGGACACTGATCACAGTTCAGGTTTGCAAGTGTACATTGGCTTCATAATCTGTGTACTTAGACATGTGTTATAGATCAAATTTGATAGTTAATTTTTTGATGAGTGGAAGAATAATACATGGAACATGCCTTTGTGTTTCTCTGTAGACATTTCTTACAGTTTTGTATTCCACTCTCTTTTCCTTATGTTGTGAAACAGGTAATGAGAGGTGAGCTGCTGCTCATAATTTGTAGAGGAAAGGCTGGTTTGAGGAAGTTCAGCTCTGAAACCCAGTGTATATGAATTTATTTGTATTTTTCCTTGAAAATTTTAAGAACCTCAAAATATGTGAATTGATTGTTGGTTGTATTGATTTCACAAATTAAAAAGATAGGGTTGCTGTGGGTTTTTTTTGGTTGGTTGGTTGGTGGGTTTTTTTCATCTTTTATGCCATAGACAGTGCTGTTTAAAAAAAAAAATCTGTTTCCAATTTGTCAGTAAATTCTACCTTGGGTACATTTACCGAGTTTGGATGCTTTTTAATTTTTCTTTTGTGAAAACTTAGAGGTGCGTATTTGTGAGGAATTATTTAATTGAATAAATGTAATACAGTGTGTGGCACTTTGATTTTAGAGCAAACTGAATTCAGTGAATAGTCAAATAAGCACTATAGGCCCTCAAAGTCTGAAATTTGTCTTTGGGTGGGGGAGTGGAGTGTCTGTGTGAATAAATCTGTCAGTCTCTCCAAAATTTGCAGTAGAGATACAGTATAAGATTGCTTTTCAAAAAGTTCACATTTCTGTGATGAAAAGTCATAAGTAATCAAAGTTTCTATCTTTAGAATCCTTTTGTACACAAATCAGTGCATGTAGATGGGGGTTGTAACCACATAGATTCTACTGAGCATAACTGGTTAACAGCTTATTGTTTTGCTTCATGCATTTTCTATCATAAGTCCAGGTTTTTTTAATTCCAGTCATAAGACTATGCTTAAGGAAGTAATTTATCCCTCTGATAGCGAGAGCATAGTGCCAGGATTTCTGCTGCTAAAGTTTGATGGCATATACTTCTGTTTATTGCAGAGTAATAAAGTGTTACTGTTAGCACCAGAAGCTGAACTTTATTACTGAAAATTCAGTTCTTGATTCTGAGAGGAAAAAATCCACTTGGAACATTTTTTGCATGTTGTTTTAAGTTTCTTGACTTTAAATGCTATGATGCACTGCATTCATGTCAGCTGAAGGCAGCACCTATGTGTAAAATCCTATACAAACACATGCTTCTATGAGAAGAAATATGTGGCATAACCCCAAGTGTGCTCTAAAACCTGAAATTTGAGTGTTGTGGTTTAACCTACGTGAGCTCTCTTAAAGCTGAAATACAACAGGATGAGACAGAAAATACAAAGAAAGAGTTGGCATTCCTTGCTTACATGTTTGTCATGAAAGTGGGAGCTGTAAAGAACTTATACATTCTAACCTCCACAGCAAGTTGTTGGCAGTTTAGTGTGGTGCTTTTTTCAGTAATTGCTGTTTATATAATGGTAAATGTGAACTTACTTGATCTTTTATGGAAGTTTGCATTTTCAGATTATTTGATACATATTGCATTGTTTTGTTATTATAAACATAATATCAAAAAACAGGTCTAGTCTTGTTTTATATACAATTTTCACAATGAACATTTTTAGTTTTTTAGTTTTCTTTTTAGAAGAAGGTAAGCTTTCTGGTATTGCTTAATTTGCAAAATAGACCAGATAAGCATATTTTTATTCCTCAGGATCTTTCACAGATCTTACCTTGGACTGTAAAAAATGCTTATTGTATGAGAAAAATTTCTTTGTTATGTGTCAGATGAAAAATTAATTAGTATTTCTGTGCAAATGTATTGGTTTCAAAAATGCTGTTTTGGTTTTATCTTTTCAGAATTTCAGGTTTTGGTGATCCAGCATGGGGAACCATGTAGGAAAACGAGAACATAATGCTGACAAGTCAACCAAGGTAGGTGGAGAAAATTGTAGAGATGAGGCTACTTGAGAAATATGTATGTTATGAAATATGAGGGTTTTTTAGAGCAGTTGTTTACCAGATCGCTGACACCATTACTATTTTGTAGTTGACACTATAAAATGAACACCTTTTTTTGAAAGATGATGAGATCCTATGAGATGATGAAATCCTATGAAAAGATGAAATCCTGTGAGATGTGGCCTAATCAGGTTTTCCTGTACTGGATTTAATGAGAGATGTGATCCCATGTCAGATCCACAGCTGATAATAGCTTCTCAGTCATGGTGGAAATGAATGAAGTGATCCTTAGAAGCAAGATATTGTAGAATTTTTAGAGTTGGTGAGCCAAGTTATTTTCTGTGCGTTGACTGTTTTCTATTTCAGCAGTTACTGGCTTTATCCATAAGAAAGAAGCTATATAGAAACACATAAAATAAGAGGATTCTAAAGGAAAAGACTGTCAATCTGAGGAGATACAACTTTAAAAATCTCCTTCCCCCCCAAAGAAATATGAGAACTGTCAAAGTGTTCATTAAAAGTTCATATTTGTTTTCTAAGCTTTTGCTGACACTGTTGTGTTTTCTGCAAATAACGTGGTATTCTGTTTGGCTTGTGATAATATCTTGTTTATTTATTTTTCTATGTTGTACCAGAAGAGATTTCACACATATCCTAAAACAGGACATCTTCCCATATATATATATATATATATATATATATATATATATATATATATATATATATATATATATATATATGTATAAATGCTGCTTGTTGCTAGCTGTTGCTATCTTCCCTCCACCCATCCTCACCCAAAAATAACAGTTTACAGTCAAAGCCCACACTGTATAAAGTTATTGCCCTTTGCATTGGACAGATGATGTAAACAGATAGTTCTGGGCTTTTTCTGAAGGAATGTGGGTATTTTGCATTGCTGTGGCAGATAAGCAGCTATCCCTAGAAGGTATACAAACTAGAATTTGTACAGTTATCAGTTCTTTGCCATCTCCTTTAGGAAAATACATAAGCACACTGGAAGGAATAGGGATAAAACAGCAGGAAGACAGGACAGCTGGCTACATATGTACATATGGTTTTGTTTTGTGTTGGTGCAGTATTTTGTAAAATGGTTTTGTGGCCAAAGTTTCGGTTTTAGTACAAACAATAGTAGGAGTCCCAAGTTGTTGTCCTGTGGTGACTTGCCCTTTAGAAAACTGTTGTGCAGCAAAGTGAAATGTACCAAACAGGTGCATTTAGCCAAGTATTTTGATCCTTTCCTACTGTGAGGTCCTGCAGGTGTGATATGGTAGGTTTACAGAGCTTGATGGGCTGTAGTGCCCTACATATGCCCTGATTTGGTACTTGAGGACAAAATTTGGTCAGAAAAACACATTGTATCTTCTCCCACACTGTGGGATCACAGGTGTTTGATTCATCTTCGTGGCAGATGGGTGAGTTGTTGGGCACATGGGGCTTCAAAAAGCTAAAGATTCTTCAAATTGTAGCAGCCTGTGCAGTAGGTGGAAGGACTATGGTGGTGAGGAAGAGTTAGGTGGCCTTGAGTCTTGCACTTGGTGTGTAGGACAGATCCACAAGGAAGTGGTTTGCTGCAGTTCTTTAAAATTCCTTCTTTTTCCTAATTAGTTCATGGAGAATACTTGATTCTGCAATCAAAATAATATTCATTTACCAAAATTCTTTTTTGAAGGGGGAACTTATTACTGTAGTAATATGTTCTGTCCCTCACTCGTCCTTCTAGAGGGACAAAAATTGAAACCCCAAACCCCTAAACTTTCAAATTAGCAATGCTTGATCAAAATCTCCCTTTATGCACAGTAATATCACGTCACAAGAAATTTCAAGGCCACAGATTTAAAGTCAGGAAATAGATGGTTAAGGTGCTACTATGTATTCCCTATAGGTACTCAATCTTGATTCAGTTCTTACAGGCAGCATTAAAGTTCTTCTTAGTGGTAGTATTAACCACGTCAGACTTTTTCTTTCCCTTTCGTTTTTTCTTTTCTTAAGTTGAAGTAGCTTTTTTGTTGTTGTTCAATATAGCTGTAAATTAGAACTGTCTTCCCGCCAGTCTTCTAGTATGGTATGGGAGACAGTTGCTGAGGCTTTCAGAGACTACAGCAGAAATGCTGAACTGCCCCTCCTCACTCATAGCGATAGAACTGCAATGAAAGAGGTGAACATCTCCTCAAGAGTCTTTCTAAACTTCATTACTTTCCCACTTCAGGCTGTTTACTATACCTCCTTTCTCAAACCTTTAGTACCAAAGAAAACAACAGAATTTTGTTGAATTTCATTTTGTTGAAGTTCATCTTTGAACTTTTGATGTCAAGTTTCCGAAGACGGTAGTGGTTCCAGAAACGATAGACCATTTCTGCACAGAGCTATTTTATGTGTAGTGACATTAGAGAAACTGTTGCCAACTGCAGCTATCATAATTCTTGGTTGTTCAGTAAATGTCCTGTAATACAGCAATTACTGTGGGGTTTGTTTGGGATTATTTTTAGTTGACATCTAACTTCACTTTACTTTAGTAAATTTGACTATTTGAATTACAAAATTAGAAATAGATTTCAGAAAAGGAACTATTTCATCAAATACCTAAGATGATACCAAGATGCTTTCAAATTAGGAAATTTGCAAAAGACAGTAAAATGGCTTCCCACGCTGTGACACTTCTTTCAAAATGTTGTTCTCCTCTTGATTTATAAATATGTCAAGCTACAGCGATTATTTAATAAATAATGAGATACTGTGAAATTAAATGAATGCTTTAAAAAATAATTGGTCTATTTGACCTAAATAATGTGTAAAAGTGTTTACAAAACCCTTATGTTTTACTCAAAGCAATAATATACACCATCTCATTTCTGTTGGGTTGCTTTCTCTTGTGTTTGATGGATCGACATCCTTTAGAGTTTTGTAAGATACAAAAAACCTATTCAATGAACCAGTAATTTATCTTTTCTTTTTACTTTGAATGGTTCTAGACTTTGCATCTGCTTAATGCATTAGTAAATGTGTATTTGTTTACTTTGTTCTTAGAGTTAATACTTGGGTTTAAACTTTACATAAATATATCTAAAAACAACAGCAAAAAGAAAAAGGGCTATCCTTCATGCCCTGAGTTTCTTCAAGTTCTCAGAGACCTAACTGTAGAGGAGTAGACAGAGTAGACAGTGAAGTTTTATTGGTTTTTGTTCAGAGCTGTAGTTGATCTTAGTTAATTTGGCATCACTAAGCTACAAAGTGCCACAATCTCTTCTATAATGACTAAAGCTGCCTGTGTTACAACAGCAAAGTTCGCTGCTACTCCTTATTTTGATTGTCTTCCTCAGAGAATTCTGCACAGCACATTACTGCCATCCCAAAATCTTTGAACCTGAGCACCTGTCAAAACTGGCCCTTAACTTCATTGATATTTTGGGACGAGGGGGTTGGAAGGAAGGTTTCCAGCATTGTCCCATTTCTTCCACAGCAACTATCAAGTCCACCTTGTCCAAGGAGCCTGGTTTCCATGGTCACATAGTACTGTGGCAAGCGTGAAACCAAGCTTGTGACCTATAAAGAAAGATCAAAACCCATGGCCCTGCCATGTCAAGGGATTGCTCAAGAAACTTAGAAGGGCCTAGAAAATATTAGATTATTGAAAATAATCTAGATTCTCTACCCAGCTCACATCGTTGATGTACTTGGGGTGTGCTGTAAATAAACACCAAGGAACCAAACCCTCTGATACCCAGCTCTGAAAAACCTTGGGAAATGTAACTGCAGACCAAAACTGAAAACAGACATAGTGGTGATAAGGCACTCAATCTAAAATTTAATGTTTTGTATGAACTAAAAATAATCGGTTAATAATGACTGGGTCTTGCTGGGTAGTAAACTTATGAAAAACCTTGCCTTTAATTGCAATGGGTTATGTACCTAGATTCTATAATGTGTTTTGCAGTGGTTGATTTGATAATTTTAATAAACTGACTGGTTCTCAGTGTTTAAGGAGAACTCAGCATCACTAGTTCAATAAATCAGATGGTTTCTATACTGCTTTTGAGGAGATTCTATTTTCTTTACTCATTTTTTCCCCTGTTGTCTTGCTAATGTTCAGAAATTTGCACCCTGTCTAAGACTGCAGTAGTGGTCCTGATAACACTGACAGAAAGTTTTCTGCCTCTCCCTTGTAAAAGGGAGATGAAATTCTGAGGATGGCTGGCACGTGATGGTAGTTGTATTGATCATCTCATATATGCTCAACGATCTGCAAGCAAAATGGTTTTCACACTGATGCACTATCTCATGGTTGAGACCACTTACAGACCTGAGCTACGTGTGGTTTTTACCAGGTGCTTCCTCTTGGTATGCATCATAAATTATCAAGAAAGGAAAAAAACTAACAAATGTGGCTTTTGATTTTATTACATTTATATAGTCTTATTGCCATGCACAAATCAATCATGCAGCTTTTTCACTTTTTTCCCCTAGCAAACATGCATAGCACTCTTTTTATTTTCTAGTGTAATCGTGTGTTTTCTCAGTTTTACCTTTTGCTGTAAAGCAATAAAAAGCATGGGTCCTTCTATAGTGTATTCTTTGCAATTTGATGTTTTTGATTAAAACACTCCCTCTGAGCTAGTATCTTTCTGAAGGCAAAGGAAAAAGAGAGAAAAACTTTAAAATGTTGAGAGCGACAGTGTTTTCTGTGACAGATTTGATGAGCATTTTCACCAGCCAGTTTTAAAGGTTACATACACAGAGAAGAAATTCTTGTGACCAACAAGCATCTGGTTAAGCTGGTGCCTGGCACAAGGAATTGCTGCTTTTGGAAGAGGCAAATCCTCTTCAAGGGTGTGAAGGGAAGTTCTAGGCAGTCAGGTTAAGCATTACCAGTTGAATCTGATAGATGTCTTTTTTTTTCAGTTTCTACCATCGACCTAGTTTCGGCCTTGAGCAAGTCCTCATGTGCTCTCTCTGTCTCTCTGTTTAATTTCTTTCTCTGGAATGTTTGTTGGGACTGATGCAGTGTCATTCTGAATAGTAGTTCTTGGAGACCTTGAGTGGAGCCTTCAGATGCTTACGTGCTTCAGCTAGTGAGATGATATCATAGCGATACAGAAATGACTGTATGGTTTGAAACCTCTGAGAATGCCAAGCATGAAGCAGCTATGACATCTGTCCTCAAAAATTAACCCTAGGACCATCTTTCAGTTTGGTATTGGAAGTCTGCATTAATGGTTCACTAGGCAAATAGCTCTACTACAAAGTTAAAGGGAACAATTCATGTGTCTAAATCCAAGTGATGTGTTTCAATACTTGACTGTTCATTAAATTCTTCGGGCGCTGAATTTAGTATGGTCAATTATAGTCATAATATTTGATCTTTCTAATGTCTAAAATATGACAAGTTCATATTTTGATTTCAGCAAGTGTTTCAGTGTTTCGAGTAAATGTGTAGGCAATGGTTTCATAAAATAAGTTGAGAGCATGTTTTTCTGTTCAGCACACAACGGCTAAGTACTAGTGTTTCTTGATTTAGGTCTTGAGCTGGTTGAGCTTGCATGGGTGTAAAAGGAAGAGGTGCAGTCACTGTGGTTTTGGCTGGGGAAGAGGTAGGGTCTTAGGCTTTGTTTTCCCACCCTCAGCCTACAGAACTGACTAGAAGAGGGAAGTGCACTCTGTGCTTTTTAAGGTCCTGTGCTTCAGGTGCCATGTTGTTGTTGAGGTTGTTTCCTATAGTTCCCTCCTTGTTAGTTTTGATACAGAACTAGATAAATGTCCTTTCAAATGAGTTTAATGCCAGTACCACTTAAATTAGCAATTATACTCCTGGAAGAACAGGAGCGTAATGCACTGGGAATTCTTTGTGAACTCTCTGTGAACTGTTCTAGTTGCTGAGATGACGTCAGCCCATACTTCAGCCAGAGAATATGTTGTTCAGTTCATTAGCATCTTCACGCCAGAGAAATGAAGGCAAAGTTGTTCATATTTTTAATCTTGAGGAAACAGTAAGTGACATGGAGATCCTGAAAGGGAGCAGTATCTTCCTTCCTCACATAACCGTTTGTGCTTTTACTGTTATGGTGGTCACAGATCAACACGCGACAATATGTTCACAGAATGACAGATTATGCTGAGTGGGAAGGGACCCACAAGGAGCATCAAGTCCAGCCTTGTGCAGCCCTTAGCCCTGCACAAGACCATCCCCAAGTCACACCATGTGCCTGAGAGTATCATCCAAATGCTTCTTGAACTCTGTCAGGCTTGGTGCTGTGACCACTTCCCTGCAGAGCCTGTTCCAGTGTCCAACCACCCTCTGAGTGAGGAACTTTTTCTAATATCCAACCTAAACCTCCCCTGACACAATGTCAGGCCATTCCCTCGGATCCTGTCACTGGTCACCCGAGAGAAGAGATCAGTGCTAGCCCCTCCTATTCCTCTCATGAGGAAATTGTAGGCTGCAATTAGGTCTCCCCTCCGTCTTCTCCAGGCTGAACAGACTAAGTGACCTCAACCGCTCCTCATATGGCTTCCCCTCAAAGCCCTTCACCATCTTCATTGCCCTCCTTTGGACACTAAGAGCGTAATGTCTTTCTTACATTGTGGCACCCAAAACTGCACACAGTATTCAAGGTGAGGCTGCCCCAGTGCAGAGCAGAGCGGGACAATCCCCTCCCTCGACTGGCTGGCAATGCTTTGCCTGATGCCCCCCAGGACACGATTGGTCCTCCTGGCTGCCAGGGCACTGCTGACTCATATTCAACTTGCCATCGACCAGGACTTGTATCACCTGCTCTGAAATTGGGTGAGATGAAAATTCTCGTTTGTTGCTTGAGCCTTAGTTATATTTGAGAAGAGCATAAAAACACTTCTGCAACAACGTTAGAATGCAGTTATGGATGTAAACTCACTTGCAATGAAATGTATTCTCCCTATTACAGAAATTGCCAAGCTTTACCTGTGGATACCCAGTGCCAAACCACAATGGAATCTCCAGTGTAAGACAAACCTGCCCTCTAGCACAAGTATTAAACCCTGTTAAAGGTGCATTTTAAAGTTTGTTCTCATCTTTTTCTCCTAATGCTAATTCTGTTGTCTTTGATGCTCTTGGGCAGCAGGTGTGAGGAAAGTGTTGGAGCCATGCTTTATTTTAATTCTCAGCTTCACACAGTTGCACTTTTGTGTGTAGTGTAACTACTGTGCAGCTAGCATAGTGTAACTAGTTGTAAGACATGATTTTACACTGTGTCTCAGTACAAAGTCAAAACACTGTCTCTGCTTAGATCTGGTGCTAAATATTCTGCCATGAGAAAAGAGGAGTTCCACATCGTTAAGCTGAATTGAATCCTGCTCTTGTTTGTAAATTCAGCAAGTGTGTAATGGACATCATAAGGACAAATATACAGGACTTTCCCATAGAAAGTATCACTGACAGTAGCTTCTTTTTGCACTTCAGAAGCTGAATTTCTTGAATAACTGCAACTATTTGTACACTGAGTAAATTTAGCTTGTCTGTGGCTACAGTTTATTTTTTCTCTTTGAGCTGAAATGTCACAGAATGTTTTTCCTTTTTATTTAACTTTTTCAGGCGCTTTGCTTTGAGCTGATGGAAATGCTTTGATAGCATTTGCTGGAGAAAACAAGGGGTTTTTTTAAAAGGAAACTGAAAAACTTTTAAGCAGAATAATATAACTTTATTCTTGATTGCTGAGATAAGATTCACTCTTAAAAACAATCTGATCTTTCAGTGCAGCAACCAGTGAATGTGGCCATAAAAATATCAAAATTTGCATAGTGCCAAAAGCCACACAGTACATAACAGTTACCCTGGATAATTAGGGGGACTTCTGAGCATCAGTTGTAATCAGGAAGAGGCAATAATGGAAATCTTGCATTTTTGTGACAGTGCCACAGAGTGATGTTCAGGCTGATGAGGCTAAACTTAGCTAGAACTG
Organism: Chiroxiphia lanceolata; assembly: GCF_009829145.1. Lineage (NCBI taxonomy): Eukaryota > Metazoa > Chordata > Aves > Passeriformes > Pipridae > Chiroxiphia > Chiroxiphia lanceolata. The sequence goes on along the minus strand of NC_045637.1, from coordinate 61,523,261 downwards.
AAAGCTGATTTAGGGAGGCATGAGGGCACTCAGCTTGCTCATGATTGCTAGGCAGCTCAAAAACCATCAAAAAGACCCAAGAGCCAGAAATCTTAACAAGTCTACCACCCATAAGATCTATCTTCAAACCAGACACTTATTATCAAAACAGTAGTCACCATTTTGGGGTCCTCAGTTGTTCCTGTTCTGTGTAAAACTTCAGGAATGGATTCAGCTGAGGTTTGCAGATGAGTTATGGAAATCCCAGTATGCGGGAGGTGTTTTGATTCAAAACAATTCAAGACAGTGATGTTGAAGTCTGAGTGATGTGGGGGTTTTTGTTTTGGTTTTGTGGTCATAACTAGCTTGTACGCCTAGCTCCTTCTACTTTATCTTCCCTCTACTTCTTATGCCCGGTTTCTTTCTGCATGCTACTTTCTGCCAGCACCTCTGATACAGTCAAAATATATTGCTTTGATTTTTCTGAGGCATTAGAAATCGTACTTAGTTGCTAACAGTGTTGTTGCATGCTCAGAAACAGTGAAGAGATGGCCAGCTAACAGGCAGTCTGATCAGGAAGGTATGAACACCGTGGAAGAAAACAGAAAATTTGCACTTCTCTGACAACACATATCCACTAGAAAAACTATTTTCAAGCCAGCTCTCTCTCTTCATGTTGGCATATGACTTTCTGCAACTGTCCCAGCATACCATAGTACATGGCTTTACAAGGCTATCCAGTAGTGCCATTGTCAATATTTGAAAGCTGAAAATCAAAAGTGTCTTCTGTTATTTTTATGACCTACTGTCATCACCACTTATATACTCCTTTGTCATAAAGCTGTGTTGGATTTTTGCATTTGCACCTTGTACCTATTGAAAAATTTGTTATATGCAGAAAATGTAAGAATTGCTGTGTAGTTCTTTTGGGGAAATGTGGCTAAAATTTGTAAATGTGAAGTGGAACTGTGTGCAAAAAACTTTAAATCTCACTTCTGTTCCTTTTGTGCACTAATATATATAAGTACGTACATGTCCATACAGAAAAAAGTACAAGTGTATATTTAAAAATATTTATATATAAACACAAGGGTATATTCAAGTATTCATACTCTGCTTATATCCCTGGATGGCTGCAAAAGTACTCTCTATATCAGTTTCAAAAGGCAAGATCAGTAGCCTCCACCCTGGGGAGTCTGACTATCCATTCTGGTGTTCCCTATGAACTACAAGTTAAGTGTTTTCTTAACGCTGAAGCAGAACTTTCTACTGCAGATAAAACTTTCCTTATGGTGCACAGTGATAAAGCCTGAATAATCAGTACTTTTTTTTTTTTAAACTCATGTCTGAAATTCCAGACAATCTTGGGTTTTTGCGACTTGGCAGATGAAAGATTGCTGAATGTGAGACTCAGAACCTCAAGTCAGTGCCTCTCAGTGAGAAATGTTTATGCATCACAGAATATATTGAAGATATTTCAATACCTAATATTTTTTGATTTAAAATTAAATATCTTTAATATATTTTAAAAATATATACTACAAGTATAGTTAAATATATCTTTGTGTTCTAGGAGAGCCTTCAGAGTTCACAGTAGGTAAGACCCACTGCCTCAAGTAACAACTGTTTTGTCTTTGGTATGCTGCTACACTGAAAACTGAGTCTGTTTGGGACAATTGATGTTACTTCTGGAGCTCAGTCACATGAGATGAGATTCTAGGTCAAGGCTGTATATAATGAAGACTAAAACTTACTTTTTTTCTGCTGAAAGAAATACCTTGTCATGTGCTGCACTATACTTGCTGATAGAGGTTCTTTCCTATGGTGTGGTGCTAATCTTCAGTTTATTTCAGAATCAAATCTGTGTTTGGAGAAAATTTATGTTATATATATGTTATATTTATGTTATTTGAGATGGATCTGAACCACTGTAATCCACTACATTCAGATTGGCTTGAATGAAGCATGTTCTGACAATGTGGATTTGAACATTCAAACTTAGAATTCTGAATTAATTTACTTGACCAGTTAATGTTGATATTTTGATTCTACAATTCAATATTTTTTAAAAAAAAAAGAATTCTGACACCTTTTCCTCTTGTTTTGACCTCAGTGCCTTGTGTTCTACTTTCCTGCAATCCTCTCAGGGTGAGAGGGGACTTAATTCCATTCTGAAATTTTTTCAGTATACTTCTTCCATCTGTTGCTTCCTTTTCCTTTCTACTGGCATCTTGTCTATTGTTTATTATTTTATTCTTGTTATTATATTATGCTATGCTATATAGGTCTTACAAAGATTGATAAAACCATCTAAAAATGAAATTTTTATAGAGCTTGGGGCAGGGGGAGGAGGCTGACAGATCCCTGTCGGTGGATGTGTTCAGGTGGAATGGGGAGCTCTGGGTTCCAACAGCCTCTCAACAGACTGTATGGGTGTCCTGGCTAGTGACCTTTAACTCCAAGTACACAAACAACCAGTGGAGCAGGTCCCATGTCTGCCTTTAACAACAGATGCTGAGATCTTCCAGGTGTCAGATTCTACTCTGGGATTTTGCAGAATTTATAATGCTAGAGCATAATGCAGTTAATACTGTAATAACACTGTATTGCAGCTGCTGAGCCACCTGATTCTGGGAGAATAAAAGGTTTGTGGCATTTTTGAAGCTTATAGGGCTTGACACATAGACTTTGTATGAACTAAATTGCCTGTCTTGTATCACTCCTGATTCTATCTCTTGATGCTGTATATAAGGAACAGGAGTCCTTCTGAACATGTTTTACATGCAGCCCATGAGGGAGATGGCTCATATTGAACTACAGAACGTAGTGCACTATTGCACTATTGAACATAGTGCAAGTTTGTTTTACAGCATAGGAGCAGAGGCCCTTGGTTTTGATCCCAGGTTCTGAGCTCTGGTCTAAGCAGATGACAAGTTGTTCTGGTTTTTGCTCTGATGGGTTTGCTTTAACCAATTAGGCTGCAAACCGTGGGCTGGTGAAGCAGGGGCAGAGCTGCTTTCTTCCTGCAGAGAGCCAGACGGCCAGTTAATTGTCCCAATCACTGAGTAAGACTTGGCCAAGTCTCCTGCTCAGTTCTCAATTCTGCTGCTGTGCTGCCAAATTGGGTCTTGTGTCTTTAAGAAAATGAAGACTTCAGCGACAACTATGAGCATCTGGACTTCTGTTGGTCATGATTTAGTGTGGTTAGTTTCAAACCTTGAAATGGTTCCTATCTGAACGTTGTTTCCTTAAGAGAAAAGAATGCCTGGTGCCTAACTGGACTAAAGATTTCTGGTCTGAGTTGGGACATCCTGCTTGTTACAATGTTGTTAATATCAAGGTATGGTTGTGACAGCAAAAAAAACTTTGAGTAGGAACTCACATTTTGAAGCATTGATTCTCTATGATTTTGCAAGGACAACTTTCATATCTGTTGAGTTACCTATTACAGGACAAAATTTGAGGGGAGGAATTTTGAGGGGAAGAGTGTTTTGGTTTGCCGGAGTTTTCAAAATCCTGCTTTAGGATAACTATTTTTCATAGTTAGGAAGAAATAGGAAATGGTTATTTGAATGCTGCACTAAAGGAGATGTGCTAGACTGTAAGGGTTGTAAACTTGCTAATAGAATTGCAAATGCAGTGTGTTTGCTTATCAACGTGCTTATTCACTTGGTTTAATAACTGCAAATATAGTTTATGTGTAACCCCTTCATACAAATATATCTGTTGGTGAAATGCAATATATGTAACTCAATCAGTTGCTTTTGTGTCAAGATAATCCACTTTTATTACAATAAATAATTTTAGAAAATAAAACTGTGGGCTGCTAGAGGCAAAGGATGGGACAAAGCAGAGTAATGATAAGATATTATTGACAATGTAGGGAATTGAATTAAAAAGATGTCTAGGTATTTCCAGCAGGCCGCTTATTTTGTTCTGTGCTAAAAAGGCAGTGTCTTGGTCTAAAGTGATTATGGAGTCCCATGCCAGTAGTTATTCAAGCTGCTTGAGTTAGACTGTCAGTCAATTCCCAAATAGCCTGTATGTTGGAAGGATCAAATACATGTTAATACAATACAGCTATTTAAGTTTTTATTTAGAGCTGATGGATTCTGATCTGCATTTATTTTAAGATTTATTTTTTTTTTTAATCCATCATGCTCCACCTGTTTTCTTCAGTCCTGGATCTGTGTCACACAGCTTTTTTCAGTATTGTTTTGACTGTGACTCTGGCAGTACCAATTCTACACAGAAGTTCTGTAGTCAATGGATTTTACTACCTCTAAGGGAGAAGGTGAAGAGCTTTGCGAGGTCTGTTTTGCTTATCTCTGAAGTCTGCACTGTACAGCATATGAGTAATACCAAAAAATCTGTCTGAGGTCTAACTTCTCTGAAGTTACAGCTGCTTCTTTTTTATGATGAAATTACCAGCAAGAGAATAGAAGTGGCAATAGCTCCTTGTTTATGCACAGGTTTTCTCTCTCCAGTTCAATTATCTGCCTAGAGAAGCAATTGAACATAGTGCAAGTTTGTTTTACAACTGCCCGCATGACTCCTTTAATTCCTGCTTGCCTATAGAATTGAGGCATGGATTTTAGCCTTCACAACACATATGCAGTGATGTAAAATTCTATTTGTGTGCAGAGGGTTACTAAGTAACAGTTACTGAGGGAAATGCAGTCTAACTGTGTGACGTCTGTGCACTTAAAATTGCCAGCCAAATAGTGCATTAGCATAGATTTTGCACATTAATGTAATGGGATTTGCTGTGGGCAGAGTGTGAGCAAAACCTTGTGAAAAACAATAACAGTGTAGTTTGAAGAGTTATAGTCTCCCTATAGCCTGGCCTTGTGGACAGAAGATAAAACCAGTTTTTGCCCTTCTACTTCATCCTTTCCATACTGCACCATAGTTCAGGACCCAGATATATTTCATAGAATCACAGAATATCCTGAATTGGAAGGGAACCACCGAGTCCAGCTCCTGGCCCTGCATAGGACAACCCCAAGAATATCAAACCACGTGCCTGAGAGTATCATCCAAACGCTCCTTGAACTCTTATCAGGCTTGGTGCTGTGTCCACTTCCCTGCAGAGCCTGTTCCAGTGCCCAACCACCCTCTGGATGAAGAACCTTTTCCTAGTATCTAACCTAATCCTCTCCTGACACAGCTTCATACCATTCCCTCAGGTCCTGTCACTGGTCACTAGAGATAAGAAATCAGTGCCTGCTTCATTTGCCAGCTTCCAGTCAACTAGAACCTTTCTAGATTCCCAAGACGGTTGAAAAATCATTGAGAGAGGTCTCATGATGACATCAGCCAGCTCCTTTATCCTGGAATGAATCCCATCAGGCACCATAGACTTAACAGGATCCAGCTGAAGCAGCAAGTCCCCCACAGGTTCAGGGTTGTCTGGGAGTTTATTATTCTCACAGTCATGGTCCTCTGGTTCAGGGCTCTGGGGGTCCTAGTTTTAATATTAGTATATGTATTTTAATATTTGTGTGATATTTGTATGTGTATTTGTATTTATATGTATATCTACTATAAATAGAAAGGTTTCCATATGTAATTGGTATGTTTTGCATGTGTATCTTCCTTGGGGAGGGGAAGGTTGAGTGGCAAACAAAAAGACCATTGTGACTTGGGAATCGACTGGGTGTTGATAATACAAGGAGAAGTTTGCCTTGAGCTATGTGTCTTCCGTTAACTGTGTTTACTTCTGATTTTTCACAGTTTATCAGAGGATTTGGTTTTTTCTATGGATTTTTTTTTCGAGGAACGTTACTTGGGAAACGTCATGTGTCTATCCTTGAAAAGGAGCTTTTGCGTTGAAGATGATTCTACTTAAGTGATCAACCTTTCCTTTAAATCATACTTACTATAATTTACAGTAGGACTTTGAGCTGGAGACCTTTATATGCTGCTAAAGATGAATTTTTGAACTCTCATGAAGTCCTACATCTTTTAACTGATTTCTCTATTACAAAGGTACTTTATTTTCTGCAAATACTTGGAAGATAGGGAGGACTGTACATGTATATAAATTATTATTGCGGTGGAAAGGTAACATGAGATTATTAGGCTGTATGATTTGTTCACTTTGGATTATGGAGAACTTAATTTCAGTATGGTTCCTATATTAATTATATCATTATGTCAGAGTATATGAAAGATGCGCAAAACTAAATTTTTATAATGAACTACTTCCACAGTGCTTTTATAACGGTGGCATAAATATCTATTGGGCATATATAGTCATTAGTTTCTTGAATTTTTATGATGTTCTTTTAGCTGAATCCAAGAATGTTATTTGTTTATCACTGAGAAATGCATTATAGCTGGTAGTTGATCTTACGTTATTTACCTGGGCTCTGCAGTAATCAGCATTGCCACTGTCATGTGAATAGTATCATAACTTGTCAACTGAAAAATTTACTTCATTTATTCAGTCATGGCAATTGTTTTTTAATTTATTTCTTGTTCTTTCTATGGGCGATTAAAAAAACCTAACAAACCAAAACAAGCAAAACCCAAAACTAATGATATCATTTCTGTAAACCTTTGTGTGTTGATTTCTATTCCTGGCATAGTAAAGACTCTTGAGATTTTTGATGGGTTATAATTCTCAAGTACTGTCTGATTGCATTTTTTGCCACTGTTTGAGAGAGCAGAGTATCTGAGCATTTTGTAGTCTCTCATCCAGTCCACCCATTTTGGTCTTGAGGTCAGAAACCCTTCCCTCTGGGGAGAAACTGGTCCTGAATTTTTCACTGTTCTTCAAGCTCCTGTTTTTCTGTAATTCTCTGTGATCAGCTGTGACTGGTGTATTAGACACAGCTTTTCCCTCAGGAAGCTGTCATTGCTGGTGACAGTATTGACTCTGAGCAAAGTATCTTTAAGGTCTATAGAAGTAGCAAAGCAGAACAAGGGGAGAAAAATTGTCAGCACAACCCTAAGTACATATCTGTTCTTCCAAACCCATTTCTTGTTGCTCCATAGGGACTCGTGTGTCTTTTTTCTCAAATGGCCAAGTTTAGGAGAACAAGGGTTGAGCCTTTTTGCTAATAGTGCCTACCTTTGCAATGTACTTCAGGAGCTGCTCAGCAGTTCCAAACACCTTTAATGCAATCATTTATAGTCACTTAAGTAAAATGATGCAAAAAATAAACTGAATCTTTTCTGCAAAGCTACTTTCAGGCCAGTTGGCCCCTGCTGATCCTAGCGAATGGAGTTAACCCATTTCAGATGCAGAGTTTTGCATGTGTCTTTATTGCACTTAATGAGATTCTTATCTGTTTATTTCTGTAGCCTGTTGAGGTTCCTCTGAATAGCAGCTCTTCCTTTCAGTGTACTGACTAGTCCACCAGTTTGTTATTACCTGGGTCTTTAATAAAGACACTAAACAATATTGGCCTTAGAGTTGATCCCTGAGGGATGTGGATGCTGACTGACTGCCAGTAGGGTGCTGTGCTGTTGATCACAGTCTTCTGAGCTTGGTGATGCAACCAGTTATCTACCACTTGTATTCCACCTACCCAAACCTTATCTTCTCTGTTTGAATATAAGGGTAGAGTGGCAGACTGTGGGAGGCTGTGTCACAGGCCACACTAAAGTCAGGGATATGATGTTATGCTTTTCCCCTCCTCCACAGAACCAGTCATTTCATCACAGGAGGCAGTCAGGTTGGTCAGATAACATTTGCCTTTGGTAAATCCAAGCAGGCTGTTCCCACACACCTTCTATCCGTGGAGAACAATTACAGTTAAAACTGTTATGTCATCTGCTTTTAATAAAAAAGAGAAAAACAGCCAAGCATTTGAAATGCTGTGTACTAAAAATGTCTCTCACTTTACCAAAGCATTATCACTCCTTCAGTGTTAACACAGAGGTTTCTGTTGAGTACAGAGTGTACCCTACCTTTGACAGTCTTTTATACTACAATAAAGTATTGTACTTTGGGATAATCAACAAAAAGCATGAAGGCCTTTTTTCTTTCAAGACAAATCCACATAAAAGATAGAAGAGGCATGACATGCACTTTCTAGTTGGATGATGGCCCTTATTTGCTTGAAACCTTTATAGGGAGATAGACAATGGTCACAGATTTACAAAGTCTTGACTGATACCAACCTGTACACTGTAAAGTAGAGTTAGTGTTGAGTGGTCACAGAAAAAAGGCAATGCTGACGGGCTGAGCTAATGGTTGGGGTTTTGTTTGGTTGGTTTGTTGTTTGTTTACTGTTTTGATTTTTTTCCCTCTAATTAAATAGCTATAAAAGAGGAAAGATCTAAAAATTAGGCACTAGAGGAAAAGGTGGAAGTTGAAGAAGAGAAGAACAGTTGTTCCTGCCTAGAGTTTGAGACAGACCTCGGGCAGTGAATAGAAGTGTTTGCTAGTAGTTTCATGCTCCCACCCAGAACCTGGGGCTTGCACAGATGATGACTTTAGGTGGTGCAAGGTAGCATTTATTTAAATCCTTTTTTTTTTTTTTTTTAACACATAGCACTTGAATTTCAACATGATACTTTTCCTGAAGCTGTGCAGGGTTTTTACTAGAACCACATTAATGAATCAAGCTCTGGTAAACTGAATCATCTTTTTAAATGTCAGTTTCTGTTTGCTTTTTGGCTCACTGAGTGATAAGCTGGCTGCTCACAGGCTGTATTTCTGGTCTTAACCATTTCTCCTGTCCATACATGCACATGAGTCTTTCATTGTCATCACTTCTGATACTTATTTACATTGGTATTAGAGAAGATGGACATTTATTTTTACAATCAGTTGGGAATTTATATTTCTTGGTCTTTCTCAGGTTTAATGTCTTTGTTTGACTTTATACATTTGGAAAATGGAAGCTACAACTGTTTAAAGCAATATTGTCCCTTCAACAAAACAAGAAGTGCTCCTGAAGAACTTCAGGATTGTGTATAATGCACATGACATCTATCTTATTCAGTAATTAGATTAGCTCTTCATTCTTTTCAAAAGGTATGAGAACAGCCTTATGAACCATCTATATTATGAAGCACGTATCTTATCATATTGACCATCTGAAAACACTTTGGATAAATGTTTTCTGATCACAGTCTTTTCTTTATGGTGTACATAAGTGGAAGCAATTAGCTTTACAGGAAAACCTCCCCTATTTCCAGGTGAGTAATAATGTGTATTTGCTGATGAATCAGATGTCACCTGGGACTGAAGAAGCACTGAGTGTGTGATCTGAATGAGTAATTTCTTGGGGCACTCAGGGTATGTCTTACCACTGGCTTAGTGTGGTAAGCAGCAATCATTAACTCAAGATGACTATTTTTGAAAGTTAGGAATGGGTTAAATTATTGATATATAGGAAAAAAATGTAATATTTTAGCTGTACTCCTTCCATATGAAATCACCAAGACCTAGAAACTAGCCACATCGCTTCATGGAAGTTTGGAAAAATACTAAACAGATTGCATGTATGAAATATATATATATATATACACACACGTATATATGCAGGTATTTCATAAATATATATATATATATATACACACACACATAGACACACACACACATATATGTACATACACAATATTGCATACCCACATCTGCATGTTACACTCTGGGCTGCATTAGAATGTAAGTGTGCTCCAGAGGAGGGCACCAAAATCTGGAGGTATTAGTGGAACTGGTACAGCAAACCAGTTGGTGCCTGGGTAGCCAGAACTCGATGAGGTCAGGCTCAGTGACAGGCCTTAAAATGTCCGGAAGTCCCAGTGTGATCAGATGCTCTGATCAAGTTTAAAATAGGTGCTCAATAAAGTCCAGGTACCTCACAACTGCATAAATATTCTGATATTATTGCTGCTGGTTGAAACAATGCATCCTCTGTGTTCTTGTAGCTTACTTCTTGCTTTAGAAGACTTTCATGTACCAGTTGTGGGGCAACTAGTGAAGTTGGCCTCTGCCACTTATTAACATTGGCAGCTCTTCGGGATTTGTTGTTGTTCTTGTTGTTTTTCCCCTCACAGTGGTCAGTACTATTTGAATGCTAATTTAGACATTTTAAACATAGACTGAACAATTGCCTGAAAATAAACAATTAAAATGTCATCTCTCTGGTCTTGTTTGGGTAAACAATTGGGTTTGTTGTGGTTTTTTTCCAAAATATTTTTCCTCTGAGACTTTCTTATTCCCTTCTGAGATGGGAAAGTTCACCTGTTGAATACATAGGTTGTAGTTCAGCATGCAACTTCCTACATGTATTACAACGGTACATTTTTCTTTTAATCATATTGGTGCAATTGTAACTCTGCACAGTAGATTTTCTGAGAGTGACTCTGTGTTGGGTTAAAGTGTGGAGGGAAGCATTGTTCTCTTGTTTGTTTTCAGAAAATGCCGTGGGTTGTCCCTGGCTGGATGCCCAGTGCCCACCAAAGCTGCTCTATCACTCCCCTCCTCAACTGGACAGGAGAGAGAAAATATAGCAAAAGGCTCTTAGGTCAAGATAAGGATGGGGAGAGATCACTCACTGGTTACTCTCATGGGCAAAACAGATTTGACTTGAAAAAAGCTAATTTAAATGATTACCAGTCAATTCAAAGTAGGACAATGAGAAATAAAAATTAAATCTTAAAATACTTTCCCTCCACCCCTCCCTTCTGTTTGTGCTTAACTTCACTCCCTTCACTCCTACACAGGGACAGGGAATGGGGGTTGTAGTTAGTTCATCATGCCATGTCTCTCAGCATCTTCCTCCTCAGGGAAGGACTCCTCACACTCTTCCCATGCTCCAGCATGGGGTCTCTCCCACTGGAGACAGTCCTGCACAAGTTTCTCCAACTTGAGTCCTTCCCATGGACTGCAGTTCTTCACAAACTGCTCCAAGCATGGGTCAATTTCCACCGGGTGCAGTCCTTCAGGAACAGTCTCCTTCAGCATGGGACCCCAAGAGGCCACAAGTCCTGCCAGCAAAATTGCTCCAGCCTGAGCTCATCTCTCTGCGGGCCATAGGTCCTGTCAAGAGCTTGCTCCAGCATGGGCTTCCCATGGGGTCACAGCCTCCTTCGGGCATCCACCTGCTCTGGCATGAGGTTCTCCATGGGCTGTGGGGGGACAGCTGCCTCACCATGGCCTTCACCATGGGCTGCAAGGGAATCTCTGCTCTGGCGCACCTCCTTTTTCTTGGTGTCTGCAGAGTTGTTTTTCTCACATATTTAATTTCTCCCTACTGCTGCAGGTTTGTTTTGTCTCCCTTATTGACTACATTATCCCAGAGGCACTGTCAGTATAGCTGATGGGCTTGGCCTTGATGAGAGGCAGATCCATCTTGGACCTGTCTGGTCCATTGGACATTGGTTCCATCGGACATAAGGGAAGGTTCTAACAGCTTCTCAAAGAAGCCACCCCTGTAGCCCCCCTGTTACCAAAACCTGGCATGCAAATCCAATGCAGAAAACAAACTAATGGAATAAGGAGCAAAATCATGGGAGGAGGTATCTGTTTTTACACAAACCATTGACATAATGCCATATATGCAGAGGTGACTGGCAAATTTTGCTTTGAAGGCATTCACCATTGTGAAAAACCGAGCAGGGTTTAATGCAATTCTCGCTATTAGCAGTGTCATATTGTTCGCTTCTGAAGAAGCTGTCAAAGAAGAAAATACAGATTTTTTTATGTAATATTAGTTTTCCTGTTTTATCAGTGTTCTTGCACTATGAGTGATCTGTGTGGGTACTGACTGGTACTTGCTGAAGACTTGGAGTGTGTATGATGTCTGAAGAAGAATTGACTTGCTAATGATTTTCAAATTGCCTGATATCTGAAAATAATCATAAAGAGCCATGATCTTGTTTAGCGCATATGAATGTTGCAAAAGGGAAATTATGATGCTAATAAGGGTCTACTCCTCCATTCCTGATAATGGATACAAAAGTCAAAGCAAGCAGCAAATGGGAGGGAGCAGTTTCCATTTGTGTCGGAGACCTTGCTGTGGAATTTTTTCCTTGTTGTTGGAGTAGATTATTTTTGGTTAGATTTTTTGACATCTCCTAACTTGCATTGTATTGCTTTAGTGTTAATTCGGTGCATTGTTTTGTGTTATTTATTGTATATTTTATGACACTCTTTCTGGTTCAGTTTAGACAGTTTCTTGAAAATGACTGACAGCTAGAATATTTCCGAAATCAGTTAGTCTTCTCTTTAGATTTTGCATTTTGTGGTTGTTAAGGTAACTGGAAAAGTGAGAAAGGGATCCTCATTGTGCTTCTCTTCAAGTGTCTCAGGCAAAATTTTAAATTGATTGTAATAGGTGCTCTGAAATTGCTTTCTTAAAAATATTCAGATAAGTATTGTATACATTTTGGTGTTTATTCTTTGTCTCTAGGATGTTTCTCTGTGTTCTAGTAAGTAATTTTATCTATGTACCATGGTCAACTGTCTACTAGTTGGTTTATACCTGGAAGACTTACAGTGGCCTGCTGAAAGAAAGGTCAGCCAGATTTGGGCCCATAGTTGGACATCAGGTGAACAAAGCCCTGGGGTAGTACTGTGGCTTTCTGAAGAGGTAGTTCTTCCTGCCAGATAATTTTAATGTCAAAATTTAGCATTTAACTTTCTGTTTCTTCCTGCTGGTTGACTTGAGTGAGAATTGGAGTTGCTGAGAGTTAATGGGCAAGGCCTATCTCTTAAAATGATCTATAAAAAAGACTTACAAAGGTGAATAATACTTCTAAGAGTCTTGCAATGTCTTTGGTGAGGTATGGAAATTACATAAGGTACGACTACATTTCTGTGTGTGCTTTCTCATGTACTTTCTCTTTTAGGAGAGAGATTTGGGTCCATGGTGTTGTGGAACAAGGGCACAGGAGCCAGGTTTTTCTCCTTGATCTTCCCAGTGAGGATGTAGGGCTTGAATAGAAGGAAAGGGATCCTGGAGGTCAGCAACTGGTTGCACAGCTGATCTTGACAACAGGCATTTGGCTTTTACAACCATGGAGACCCTCTATGAGGGGCAAGAACTGCTCAGAAAAGACTGAATCTATCTGACCAAGTCAGGCAAAAGCATCTTTGCCAACAGGCTGGCCAAGCTGGTCAGGAGAGCTTTAAACTAGGAATAACAAGGGAGAGAGATGGCAACCCACAGACAAGTGAGGAAGTGATGGACTGGCTTTGCAAACAAAGGATGATGTGGACAAGAGTAACCTTGGAAACAACATAAGAGGGCTGAAGGCAGAGGTTGGTTCCATGAACTATCAAGGAAATACTTGTTTTTGCCTAGTGAGTCTCCATTAGACTCAAAGTTTTGATACGAATTAGTTTGTAGCGATTTTTTTCTATAGTGTTATAGTGAGGAATTGTTCTTGACACGGTAGTATATTGATAAAGTGATCCTTGATAACATGATCAAAAAAGGTCTTTCCTTTTCTTCACATATTGATAGCGCAGGTAGCACTAAGCTAGAACTAGTAAAAGCAATGAAATGTCCTTCTGTTGTGCCTGTACTTTAGTGCATGGAGCTTTTATCACCTGTGGTATTTGCTGGATGCATTTATTTTTCAAATACAACAGAGAAATGAGACTGACTGCAGGAAATCTTGATAGTTACCCTTTCCTGATCACCATTCTGTGCTGATTACTTAGGCTTCAATTTCAAAAGTCTCCTACAAAACCATACACTTAAGAAGTGAATAGAGATTTTTTTTTGTATGCTTGATGTTTTTTAAAATTTACTCAAGTGGTAGTTAAAAGATGTCATACCACTGTTTTACAATTATAAAAACTATTTTGTGTCTTTATCAGTTTCCTTTAACTAACAAAAAGCCCTTGGTTCCATGCCAACTGTATTTCAAAACTTATCTGAAAAGAAAACTTTATTTACATTTTGAAAAGGGCAGGCATGTTGATTATTTTGTAAATCAAATTATTTTGCCCCTATAAAACTTGACATTTGAAAACATTTTCTTCTAAGTGGTGTTTGTGCATATATTTACACTCCACAGAGGACCTATGTTCATTTTAGAAGCACAGACTAAGTCGTTATTTTCTTTCAAGATCATGCATTTAATATTGGCCTATTTAAATCAAACAGGGAAGTGGGAAAGTAATTTTCTGTTTTGAGTGTATAGACAGGTATATTCATATGAAGGCCTCGTTTTGCATGACTGTTGGTGTGTTCATGGCAGCTTCCCCTTAACCAAGTGTTACATAACAAGCCTTGTTTTCCCATACCAAGTGGAGTGAGGGAGGGCCTGTGTGGTGGATTGGATCTGAGAGCTGGTTTGGTTCAGTTCTCTCTGTCTCTCACCTCACATTACTAGGATGGATTAGTTTTAGCCCCTCTTCCACCCTTTGTCCAGCTCCTGGAGGACCCAAAAAGTCACGGGAGCAGCCCAGCTTGTGGGGATGGTGAAGAGGGAGCATGCAGGCCTCAGAGATGGGACAAAGTTGGGACCATAGGAGGAATTAAAGGTTAAAATACCTTGCCACATTTGAAAGGCAAAGGTGTCTTTTTCTCAGCAGCCCACAACCCCCCCAAAAACCTAACCCCTTTTTGTACAAGATTTAAGAAATATCTGTTAAGTTTTATTGGTTTTTTTATCACAGTGCAGAAACAAATGCATTCAAATTCTGACACTGTGGTCAGAATTTCCTTTGAACCCAAAAATCTTGCAGGTAAATATAATATGTTTTATTATCAGGCAATTTGTGTGTAAAATTTTTCTTAGCTTTGGCCAAGAAATACACTTCATGAGACTACAGACTTTCAAGTGACCTAAAGCAGCATCAGTATATTGGAAAAGTTCCCTTCTAAAATTAACTGCTTGATGTTAAATTTTATTCTTCTTTTAATTCTTGGCAAATACATGTAAATTTTGCTTTTTAAATGCTGAAAATGTCTTGGTAGGTTTTAGGGAGTTGAAGGCATGTAATTTTGAATGTAAAGTGCTCTCTATAGCTGCTCTCTATAGCAGCTTTTGAACTTTCTTTCCCCATGAGCTATAGTCTTGGAAGTGAAAATTAAATTCAAGAAGTTTTAAGTTCATTTTTGATGTGCAGTGGCAGTTGTTTCAGAGTGTTTCCTGCTCATTAAGCTCAAAAAGGATTTGAATTAGTGTCACGAATCACTGTGAGTAGAACAGCAAGAAAGTATTTTAAAGTTGTCTGCTGTTTTTAGCTTCTTTTTGTAGCCTCTTAACACAGATCAAGCACTAAAAGATACTTTTATTATTCAAGAAAGCCAGTCTTCAACTGCATTGAGGAAATGACACAGGCATATATTCTGTGTAATAATTTTGCACAGTGAGGGACTGGTTCTTGCAAATAATGGAATTAAGAATAAATTACCAGAAGTGAAATTCTAGCCTCCCTGCAATCTGGTTTGCTGCTGGGGAACTGGGCAAAGCTAATCTTTGGTGTTATGTGCCGAGTTCCTTCTGTGCGCGTTTAGTTGGCACAGTTGTGCTTCAGCTTTTTGTAGCCCACGTAGTCACATGTGTTCTACTTGGCTTCTGCAGGCTGGTGGAGTCAACAATTTATGTTGATGAGGGAAACCTTGTCTGTTTTCTCTTAACAATGGTAATGCCAGCTTCAGAGTCAGGATATCAACTGTGTTGGGTTTTTGTCAAAAATACCTGTCTTCTGTCAATTGGAGTACCACAGAAGCCAGAAGATTTTCGTAGCTAGGGGCCCAAAAAAGACATTTTATTGCTGATAATGTGGCAGAAAGGTTTATTTCTAATAGTCTCGTACTGTTCTTAGGCTTGACGCTTTTACAATGCATATTTCTGAGATGGTCTGTAATAGTTTCATTTTGTAATATATTTCACTCAAAATACCTTCTAGGTGATGGAAGAAAATTAATAGTATTTAACTGACTATTTTGGTGGGGGTTTTTTGTACTGATTTAAGACACTTTCTTGTTCCTGGGTCACTGCAGATGTGTGTGATGCCACAGATTTGGACATTGCTTCAGGCATAATTTTTTATTTTTTATTTTTTTAAACATCCATAAGCATCAGGCAAACACAGCAATGCAGCATTGTACAGCCAGTCATTGGTGGGAGTCTGGGAAAAGGGCTGTAGCCTCTCCTCTGAGTACCATGACATCAGGTAACTTCTGCACTGAATCATAGTTTGGAATGATGAAGTCTCCTATCCATATGCCTTTGTGCCCAGATATTTCTAGGTCACCTGCAGGCAAGTGTTAGAAGACCTCTCAGTGCCTTTGCTTTCTCTGCTGATTAGTGCTGCTTTGTAGAAGCGACAGGAATCCTCACAGTGTTGCTTTGAGGCGTGTTTGTTGTGCTGCTGAGTGCCCTGCTGTGCCATTGCATTGAGCTCCCCGTAGACAACTGCCATCACTTTTGCATCTCTTCTCTCTTCCTGTGGTTAAAAGGGGCAAATCAACAGGTTTGCTGCCACAGTCCTTCCTGTATAGGCCCCTAAGGAGAATTCAAGGCTGAGGATCTCTAATTATTTGGGCAGCAGCAATTATTTTGATTTTTATTAATTGCAAACTGCCAAACTCCAGCCTGTGATATAAGAAGTTCAATGTACGAGGTTGAAAGGTATTTTTGCCTGAACCACCCCTGCCCCCAAAAACATTTGTAATGCTCTGTTCCTGACTGGTGGATTGTTATTTTGCACTTTTTTAATGGCTTTGGGTTTTTCCCTCTTAACTATTGTGCATCATTCTTTAACTAGTTGCTAGATTTTGCATCTCTTTTGTGCTTTTACAATAGATTTGAGTATTCAGATGCTTAGATGACCTTCTTTATCTTTTTCTGGTATATCGGATATCTATATGAATTCAGATTTTATGAATATGCTGGAATATAGAAGTACTTTCATTAGCCGTGAAGAAAACCTGATTGCTGTTGTACACTGTTTTATTATAGCCCTTCAGAAAGACCTCAGGTGGTGGCATTTGCAAATTACTAGTGTGCTAGGGTCACACACTGCCGTTGTTCAGTGGATTTATGAAGCTTTTAAGGAGATACAAAGTTGATGCTGCAGCCTCAGCTCTCAGTGTATTTATGACCTAAACCACATCCTTTCCTTGAAAAAAATAGAGAGTGAAATATTTTCACTTATTCAGCATGCAGCTAAAACAAGTGCTTAAAGGAAAGTAGTCAGTCTAGATAAGACGAAGGTGATGAGTGGACTGTGAAAGCATCGTTATTGATAGTTGTCACTTTTCAGACCATTCTGGAAATGTGCTTGAAGACTTTTTGTAAAAGAGATGTGCTCTTGTGCTTGATATCCAAAGTTTTTATTTTTGATTTTATTCACTGAGTATTGTTATGGTTCCTCTTCAATTCATGAGGTCAAGAGCTGCATACATCAATGTGCTTGACAGATGCTGTTTGCAGTGGCACTGTAGAAACGCTGCCTGGGTTCAAAGCAGGTGGGACATGTGCTTTAATAATAGTAGGGCCAGGTCAAGTGTTCTAGAGCTGTCAAACCTCACTGTGTTGCCAAGTGTGGGTTGAGGTCCTTATACTGTCTTCACAGTTTCCTATTACATGTGCCACTGCACTACTTGTACAGCTGGTGCAGTGGCAGTTGCTCTGTAGGATTGGCAGAGGAAATAGCAAGTCCATACTTGTCTGAATTTTATATGAGTCACATCCAGTTTTCCTGTGTATGGTTTCAGGGTTAACGTGCACCGAGTGGAAGACATTTGCTTGAAATTGAATATATTGACCCAGAGCATATTTTTGTGTCTTGTTTTAACTTGTTTTGCAAAGTCCTTGCTGTTTTATGAGAATTTCTGATTCTGGCAGTATCTTAGAGTACCCATGAAGTAACAGATTGCTGACACAGCTTTTCCTCTCCCTCTACCCCTGTGCATAGGGTACCTGAGGTTGGTTTTTTTCTGTTCGCAGTATTCTTACAAAAATCTTGATTCTTGCACAGGGTTGTCTGACCTGCTTTTATTTAGTTTTGTTCCCAAATGAACTCTGTCATTTTAGCAACTTGCTCCCAAATGCAATTTGCTCCCAAATGTCCATGTTAGTAGCATGGACACTGTAATGTAATCCCTTGTTTTCTCCCTATTACATGCTTGAAACTCCCTCCTCAGCAAAGGGAAATACCGTATGGACTAGTAAAGCTAACTAGTAGCATACCGTGGGTTCATTAGTTGCGTTTACCTGTTACATTCTGAGCTGAAGAGACTTCAGTTCAGTTATAAAGCATGAGAACCCCATTGTGGTCAGGAACATTTAAAGGCTCAGAATATTCTGTGAAATCTGTGAAACGTCTCCACAAACAGAAGTAATTTTTAGACACCCTTCGTAAGTGAAGGGAAGCACACAGCAAAATAGTGTGGAACTGGTAATGGGGAATGTAGCAAAGTTTTGAGCTGGAATTCAGTGGTTTTTATCGCAACCTCTTGGTATCTTAAGGTTTTCTAATAGACTGACTTAGTTTCTTCAATGATCTGGATAATGTGTCTGAGGCATCTCAGACATTTTTCAAAGGGCCTTTGTCTGCCTTGGAGGTTAGTGATGGGATCCTTCTGTTTGCAACTTCTTTTGAAATTCTCCATCATTGGCATCAACAGCAGCAGTAGCACTGTACTGTTGGAGCTGAGAGGAACAGAAGACTCTCCTGGGAAAACTCTAGCCCTCTGTCTTTACATCACCCTGTCATTTTTTTTTTTCACTCTTATATCTTAAATAAGATTTTGACACGTGCACGGGAATGTAAAAATAATTACATATAGAATTTTGTAGAAACTATCAAGTATAGGATATTTTGAGTATTGCATTTTAGAAACTGAACATAAAGAATCTGTAGAAATGAAAATAAAAGTGAAATATGAGATATACTAGAAAATTGAAGATGATTGTGATTAGCATGATGTTTGAAAGAGTTATTTTATTTAACTGAAAATTAATGGTAAAATCTGAATCCTTTTCTTGGCTGATGGGGACTGAAGAACGAACTGATGTAGGAGTTCCTGGAATGTTTTCAAGAGCTTGAAGCTGTATAGATAACATAAGCCCAGCTTCAGTCTGGCATAACCCTGTTCTGAATGATGGCAGTAGTCTTGCTGGAGGAGTACAAATCAGCCAGTATTATGATGTTAAAATTCACCATTCCTGCTTTGTGCAAGAAGCCTGGTGCTTGCTAATATGTCTATGAGTTTTTGTACTAATGGAAAGGGTTTGGAAAATCTCCACATTTAAGAAGAATTAATGGTTGAAGGTACTTGTTTAATGCAGGTCCAGGTGATCTCTGCTCACCTGAAGAGGGCCAACTGCCATTCCATGAATTCTTGCTGCTAATAAGGGTTGTCCACAGCATCTCATCTGTTTGATTGTGTTAAGCTGTACATGTAAAAATTCCTCTCTTTGAACAGGAGCTAAAACCTTTGAGACTGAGGTCTTTGATAAGAAAGTAACAAGGAATTCTTCCAGCTTTTATGAAATCAACATTGTTAATACTTACTCTGGAGGTTCACAATACAAAAATTATGAAGAAAATTATGGTTGTTAAGATTGACTTAAATCCTGTCTGGCTGATTGCAGCAGTATTTGGTATTTAGAGACACATCTGTGCATTTGACAGACTTAATGATATGTGTCTCTCAATCCTGTTACTGTCACAATTTTGAAGGAGCACATATTCCTGTTTTAAAGATTTTTCTTATTTTTTTTCACATGGAACTCTGTGGAAAATCAGTTAGCTCTGAGAAGAAACAATACATAGAGTGTCCTGAAGGTATACTATAGCCTGAACAGCATACATACATTTTGTGAATGAAAGGTAGCCTTGCATGGTAGAATTTAGGTGAATATCATTGCAGAAGCAGAAAATCAGGAATGCTTTGCAGACTTCTTCAGCTGAGTCTGGAGCAGCATGATCTACTGCTGCGGATATAGTTTGGATTATCCAGATTGTTATTGTCTGCAACAATTTCTGCTTTTTCTCCTATTTCAAAATGAAGGTTTATTGACAGTCAAGTATGGTTTTATCCATTAGAAACTCTTGTCTGTCTTTTGAAGTGGTGTCTGTTGTCTATCTTAGTTTTGTAAATGTAACATGGGGAGGAATCAAGTGTTTAACCATGCCTCCAGTGTTGCTAGGCATTGAGGAGGGAAGGCAATGTGCTGTGGATAGGAATGAATGAGAGAAGGAACTGGAGAAATGTCTATGCTGCCAAAGCAGCAGTTCGTGCACTCATGGTCTGTGTTGTCTTGCTGCAGTTAGAATTCTTGATGTCTATGTGTGGCACTTTTCTGAAAATAAAGAAAATTTTAGCTGTTTTCATTTGTGCCATTGGGATGGAATTAAACATAGTAGCTAAGTATATAATAAGAAAAAGGAGTAGATTGTAAAAGCCAGGACTGAGAGCACAGAAAATATGAATCTTTGCTTCACAGTGGATTTCTTTAATTCTCATTTAGATATAACGCTTCTTGAATAATTGTTTGGTTTCTGATGAGAATTTTTAACTTTGCTATGTTATCATTTAGAAACTGAAGTCATTGAGTAACAGCTTTGTGGTTAAAGGAAAAGAAACTCCTAACTAGTATGCAAAAATGGCAAACTAGTTAAAAAGTGAGCTTGAATACTCTATAGTACAACTTTCCCTTTCCTGAGGACATAGCTGCTTCTGTAAATGTAATATGCTTCACCACACTTTTTAACCTGGCCTAGTACCTGCAGAATATAGCTTATTGTAACTCAGCATTTCTTAACATTTCCCACATAGGTAAAGATCATCTAAGCAGACACTGACAGCAGCAAAATGCCAGTAGCCTCACTTCTTACACTAATGGGTATATATATAGCCAAAACATTTTTTTTTTATATTGCTGTTCATTTGTTGCAAATATTTTGATAGCTCCTGGTTATCTGTATATTTACCTATCAAAGTTTTAAAATGTTGTGTAATATGGAGCCTGTGGTTCACATGGATGGAAAACAGGTGAACTGAGTCACAAGGCACCAGGGGACAGCTACAGTAGGAAGCTGGGCCAAAAACATCCTGTGAAACTGAGGCAGATTCTAATTTTTATCAGGTCTGAATCAAGAGCAGCTGTTCATGTACATATTCACACATATACAGTTGATGTATATGTGTATGTCTTATTTTGTAAATGCTTTATGAAATAATAGAAGTATTTCCAGTCTGTGACCAGCTGCTATCATGCAGTAGATTCCGGCTTGCTACATAGGTGTTTATGGTGTTTTGGAACATGAGTGGCCCGATTCATGTAAGAAATACAACTTAATTGTGCTTTGGTAGTGATTTTGGTGCCCTATGGTTTCTCTTCCAATGCTGGAACACCTGTAGAATGGGGCACATCCTCCTCACTTCATCTGAAGTACAGGTTGGAGGCTTTAGTTAAGAGATGCTTTATGGGGTGAGAGAATTTTTTTGAGTTTAAGTCTATTAAACTCATTGAGTTTAATGTTTATTTCATGCTAAAATCATATATCTCTTCTCCTGGGAACTGATACTGTAAAACAAACCTATTTTCCCTATCACTATGGAAACTGCATTGAGTAATCAACCTGAAAGAGCTAGATAGAATTATGTTTACTCTGTTATGTACAAAGGGCCTTTATTTTATAACCAGCCACAAGCACACTATAACTGTAGGTAAAGAATCCCTCCTGGCACAGCTCAGGCAGCGTAAGGTGATGTGCTTTCACTTTTTCTGTTCACCTATTGAAAGAGTGGAGATAATTTTTTTTCAGGATACTAGAAAAAAGAATCAAGCAACTGACCATGCCTTGACTTTTCAAGCGCTGTATTGCAGCACAACTTGGTTTGGAGCATCTGGATCATTGATTGTTCTTTTGCAGTGATTTTCCTTGTATTGGTTTTAGTAATATAAATATTATATATATGACAGCAAAAATGTGTCATTTTTTTTGGTGCAAATAATAAAGCAAACCAAATCTTTTTAAAGTTTGCATTTTGGTTAAGAAGACATGCCAAGCAGAATTACATCCAACCATGCACTGTCATGTTTTAGGCTGATAAATCATACAACTTTGCTGTCATCATCTTGGAGCTGGTATCTGTCAACACCAACATTGTGACTTATGCAAGGATCAGACAGCACATCTGCTATGTAATTTTTCCAGTGATTTAACTCAAACCAAAATGTCTCAGGGTTCAGTCTTTCTAGTTTCCCTGTGATTGTCATGTTTTCAAAGTGAGGGATGCAAACATCTCTCCACTAAGAGCTTGGAGTGACAACTCGTTTCATAGCTGAGTATCACAGCTGAGTATCACAGCTGAGTATCTGCTGGATAGTGTTTTGTTGTTACTGCCCTTGATGCCTTACAGCAGGTTACAGACTTTCAGCTGTTTCCCAAGAGGAACAAGAGCATGAGGCATAGCAACCCCTCTCCTCCTACACTACCAGCTTTACCATTCATGAAATATAATGAAATACACTTGAAGATGGATTTAACAAGCACTGCCTTTACAAAGCCTAGAGCATTAGCTCTGATCAAGAGTTCAGATATCCTCTTTGTTTGGGAAAGCCCTGAACCTGGTTCGATCATCTAAATGTATTAATTTTGCCTCATCCATGACGACACAATTTTTAATGGTTTTTTTTTTTCCTTTGGGATTGGCTTACCCTGCTGTAGCAGATATCCTCTTCTGCTTTTTTCAGCGTTGAAGGTTGTTCTCCTTCTCTCTCTACAACAAAGCTGAAGTTGACTTGCTGCTCACTGTAGAGCAACTAAAATAGGAGGGAGAACTCAACTGCAATATGCAGCTTACAGAATCAGTGGCCTCTAAATGCAGCTCATTCAGTAAACCATTACAGATGCTGTGGACCTTGGCTTGTGTCCCTCCTGTGTGTGGACGGCACCTAACACATTGCACACTGGGTGGCTCCACAACTTACAAATTATATCTGTGGGGAAAGGACTTTAAGTTATTTGTGCTGATCACGGAGTTGTTTACCCAAAACAAGTTGCCTCCCAGTACAGCCACTACTGATTTCTGACTGGGTTCCTCCGTCTTCCCGAGGGACACTAGTTAGGCCAAAGTGACGTGAGCATCTGCTAAAATTGACTTTCCTCCTCAGATCTAAGAGGTTCATAGCTGATGGGTTTTCTGCACGGGACGCTCAGGTTGGTGCCTCGAGGGAGTGCAGAATCCTTTCACTCCTACAGGAACTTCCTGCTCCAGGAAGGACCTGCAGTTGTCCTCTGAAGCACAGTTTCTCCATCTCTGCTTTCCCTAATTCTTGTCTGCTGCTGTGTGACACCAGTAGGCTTGCTAGATCTATCTGTAATTTTTTTTCTGAAAAGTCTTGCTGTCTTGCTTCAAAGTCTCTTGAGTTTATGTGCCTTTAGTTTGCACTCCTGTATTCTATAGGGAGGTTGACAGACTTAATCTTCTTATATCTTCCTAATGGTTATTAATAAGGGAAAATAAGGGAAGTTTGGGAGTGTTTCTGAGACCCAAGATAGTAATTTTCATGAACAGATTGTAAAACAGCATTTTCAAATATATGTCAGGATTTACAAATTGTATTTCTCCAAAATCACACAAAGCTTTCTGACT
Source organism: Chiroxiphia lanceolata (assembly GCF_009829145.1). NCBI lineage: Eukaryota > Metazoa > Chordata > Aves > Passeriformes > Pipridae > Chiroxiphia > Chiroxiphia lanceolata. The sequence goes on along the minus strand of NC_045637.1, from coordinate 61,499,742 downwards.
GAGCATGCACTTGAGTAGAGCCATATCCATCTTTTAAAAAGCATAGGCATACTACATTTCTCTTTTATTCCTTCCTCAACTGTTAGTCAACTCTTTCCAGTAATATTTAATATTGCATCAGTCACTCCATATCCATCATTCAGCAGTTGAGTGCTTATGCAGTTTACTGTCTGCCTGGCTGTAGGCTTGCGTATATACGTTTCTCTTGAGTACCAAAGTAAAACATTTTGAAAACATGAGTTATTTTTTCTTTAGTAGCAGTATAAATATTTAAAACTCAGGGTTTCACAGCTTATGTTTTCTTCAGCCTTTTCTATCTTGGGAATGAGATGCTTTAACTTCTGGCAATTTAAGTGCTAAAGCTGTTGATTTATCTCTGAGCCCCATCTAAAAACAGGTAGCTAATTGGCACATTTGCTTCAAAAATAGATAAGTACTTTAAAGAGTTAAGTACCCGAGTTGGTTAAAGATTTGAAGCTGGCTGCTCACTTACCTCTAAGGAGAAATATTTGTGCACTATCTTCTGATCTCTTGGTTCACTGAGTCAACAGTGGAAGATGTCAATAGAAATAAAATGAAGTATGAGGAAGAAAGGTGGAAACTTACAAGTCTGTTACGGTTTAAGATCTCTCTCTTATTTAGATGTCTTTTCTAGCCCTCCATCTTATGTGGTCTAGTCAGATTAAAACAGATACAAAAAAAAGAAAAAAAGAAACAAACAAACAAAAAACCCCTGGATTTTCTGAGAGTATTTGCCCTCAATATTTTGCAAAACCACATATATATATACATATACATATATACATATATACATATATATATATATAGCAAAGATACCAAAACTACCTGTGTTAATGATTCACTATTCTTTAAGAATGTAATGTGTATAATTAAAAAGTTTGAAGAGTGTTTCTATTCGAGAGCTATAAAAAAATAATTAATCTCAATAAATGTTTGTTTTACAGAGTGCTGAAACCAAGGTGGAGGAATCAGCTAAAGAGAGTCCAAAAACAGCCAGACTAACACAACAGTCTTCAGAGGATAATGAAGTATTTGGTGAGTTACTAGGACAAGTGGAAAATGTTATTTGATATGTTAGTACAAAGACAATTCCCACAAAGTCTTAGTGATCTATTTAATATTGGTGTACATCATTTGAGTGCAGGCCGTACAGTTCCACAGAGACCTGGAAAGATGGAGGAAAGGACCAAGAAGAAAACAAAGAGGGATTAAGGGTCTAAAACAAATCATCTCTGAGGAGAAGAAAGGTTGAATCTAAGTGTTCAACAAAATTAAAGATTAATGCAGTAAGAGGGAAAATAAACTTTTCTCTATCCATAATGTACAGGATAAACAGTGAATTCTTAAAATTGCAGGAAAATGTGATCAAATATTATGAAAAGGAATCCTAAAAAGAATACTAAAGCAGTGGGGTGCATCATCTGGAAAGTGTGGAAATTCATCATTGCAGGCCTTGAAAAACAGGTTAGACAAGTAACTGTCTAAACTGATGTAATCATCTTGTGCTAGAAGGACAGACCAAATGACCTTTGAGAATACTTGGAAGCCTAGATTTTAGATGATCTCCTCTTGATATTTTTCTGTGAATCCCCTCCCTGCTCTCCATATAGGTTTTGCTGGTAGTTTTATTATCTGATCTGAAAGCTGCATTTGACCTTTTCTTCTGCATTAAGATTTGGAAAAGAGCCAGGGAATCATAGACTTGTAGAATAGGCTGCATTGGAAGGGATGAATCATTGAGTCCAACTCCTGACCTTGTGCAGGACACCCCAAGAACCCACCATGTGCCTGAGAGCATTGTCCAAACACTTCTCAACCTCAGACAGGCTGTGACTACTTCCCCGGGGGGGTCTGATCCAGAGCTCAACTACCCTCTGGGTGAAAAACCTTTTTCTGATAAGGAAAGGTTTATTATTCCAACTTTGTGTTGATTTTTTACTAATAGAACTCCAATAAAAAGCAGTAGTCTAACAATAATGCATGAGAGGTTAGGGCAAGGCAGAAAGTTGGTGTAGTATTTAGCTCTGTTATATTCTAGAGTGGAAACTCAAGGTATGCAGAAGTTATATAGGTGTTACTAAGGCTGTCTAGCATGAAAATTTTGGATGAGTGCAATATTTTTGAATACAGTATGGAATTTTTTTCTTTCCAGGTACAAAAGGAGTGGAACATGGATAATTAATCTATATATGGAAACAATGCTTGTGACCATTTAAACTATTTTTGTTCAAAATCGTCTTTTCTCAGTGAGATAATATAGTGTGATTGGCACATGAGCCTGAATTCTTGGTATGAATACTTCCAACACTGATCATACAGTGCCAGTGTCTGATGAATCCACAAACAGACTTTAGAAATAGCTTTCAACTTTATTAAGTCAGTGCTGAGGCTATTACCTCATTTCCTCTCCATTTTTTCCACCAGTTATTTGCAGTAGATCCAGTATTACTGGTTATAAAGTGTCTCGGTATGGTGTAATGTGCATCTCAAGCTGTGTCCTTTCTCAGTTTAGATCTCTAGTTTTCTTTCTGTGAGAAGGATGGAGACAGTAAACCAAGGAGTTCTCCATCTACCTCCTTCTACCAGCAAAATCTCAGGCTTTTAAACCTTCTCTGTATTCTGATCATTAGCCCCATGTAGCAGTGAGTTAAACCAATAGTTGGTCTAGCCTGTGGTCCATGTGGGGACTGTGAGCTTAAAGATGGGAATTAAGCACCTTGAAGTTCACTGTTGGTAGCCTTAAAATCAACATGCAGTGATCTATACCCTCACTACTAATTGAAGAAGGTCAACATGCAGTGTACTACATGGTCTTTAAAGCTAATGATTTACTAACAAATTGCTAAAAATTTCCATGTTCCAAATCTGTGAACTGAACTGGTTATCTCTAAGATAAGCCAATGATCAACCTCTGATAACTCACAACAAAGAGGAAAATTTCTTTCCAGCTCCAAAACCAGTCAGACTATAGCATCGTATATCAACTCCTTTACCATTTTGCAAATGAAAGTCTGGCTTGTTTGTTGTTCTTAAGATTAGGTCAAAATGGGGGGGAAAGAGAGGAAGTATGGTGCAAATAGAGCCTGAAATTTTCTTTTACAAAACCACTGTAGTGAGAATCAGAGAGAATATTTTGGCCGATACAAGTTTCATGTGTCTTGAGAATGACACTGCTGTATATGCCTGCCTTTCCCTGCAGTTCTGGAAAATTTATTAAAATACTTTGTTCTGAGGATAAGCTTGAAACAATTTTCCCTAGGTGAGTTATTTGTGGTCCTGTGACTTAAATGATTACAGACCCTGCTCAGTTATTCTTCCTATGGCTTGGTCTATGAGCTATTCCTCATTTCTTTTTCCTTCCTTTTTCCTCAGTGATGATAATTATACTAAGCATCAAGTATGCACCAGTAGTTGGTTAATTTATAGCTTCAGCTTTGACTAGAATTCCTCTTCTGAAGAATTTTTAATAGCCTCCAGTCCCTTTGAGCGGGCGCAGCGCAGCCTTCCCTTTCCACACAGATAGCTATTTTACAACTTATTTACTTTTCACAGAGATCTCTTTCTCCAGCTTTCTGTGGACAATGCCACCCCCTACAGAAAGGTTAGTACAGGCAGCGGAGAAGTCAGTTCCTGCCTGACGCAGCCACTGAGCCTCCTTCAGAAGTGGAGGCAGCACCCCTTGAGTACTGCCTGCCTTTTCTGTCTTGGTGCCTGGGTGCGCAGCCGGCGCTGGGAGGAGTCGGATCCCCCGACAGCACTGGCTGCTCCTCTTCGCTGATGCCGCCCGGTGGCAGCAGCTCCCAGACCCTGGCAGCCACCAGAGCGCCTGGACTGCCAGGTCAAGGGTTCTTTAGCAAAGAAGACAGAAATCTCTTGATTTCCACTTGTCCCCGGCCTCTCCAAGGTTAGTATTGCCTTGGACCAGGTGACAATATGACTTGTCAGGATAAGGGAACTTTCTCTGCTGTGAACATCATGGAATAGATGCAATTCCTAAAGATTATTATACAAAAAGTATCTGACGAAGCTGTGCTGTTTGAATATGGTAGTATTTCTTTTGGAAATACTTCCTTCTGGAGTAAGTGTGGTTTCTGCAGTTCTTATCAGTTGGGTACAGTTTTGGAAGCAAACACATTATTATTGATTGAAAATGTCATGGCAGTAAAGAACCAAGCATGGGGATCTCTTGCACGTCTCCTTGACCTGACAGCATTCTTTGTAGATACAAACAAGGTTTTATCCACTACTGTGGAGTACCACAGTACCACATAAATGTCTTAGTTTTCTTGTTCTTTTTCTCCATATGGGTTGGATCTGGGACTTACCATTCTGGAGGGCTTTTTTAGCCTTTCTCTTTAATATTAATTTTATACTGGGTGTATATGAAATGATCTTACCAACAAATGAAGCCACGTTGTACCAGCTGCTTTATGAAACAAACAAACAAGTCAGGTGTGTCTTGCGTTTCAGAGAGCTAATTCTCAAAAGTGGAGTACATTTTATACAAGAGGATAGAGTGGAGAAGTGGAGCAGAAGGGTAAGGGTATGGGAGAGAAAAGACATCACAGTGATGGTATTTGTAACTATGAAATTCTGAATTGACAAGAGTTAGTTTTGTTTGTCCTTTGAAAGGATTTTCTTGTGGCACCCAACAGAGTTCTGTTGTCTCATATATACTGAATATGCATCTGTGATGGGGAACTAGAATGTCTTGCTTGCTACAAACTTCTGTTGAATTTGCACGTAGTCAACATGGTGTCTGTTGCAACCAGTATGTAGTTAGAAAAGGATCCTGAATGACATCTCAGTCCAAGGGACAGAAGAAAATTGCTGGGTATGGTGCTATGCGTTTAAGGAAGTGGATCAGGAGGTGACTGCTAGCCCTACTTCCAGAGATTATTTTCAGAAGTTTATCAGATCCATTGCAACTCTACAATTGTAAGGCAGAAGCAGGGGGGAAAACTGCCAGTCATTCTGACCACTGGGAGGATTGGACCTTCATTTCTTTGGTGCAACCCCATATTGCATTAACTTGGAAAATGACAAATGCAGATTTTTATTTATACTTCATACTTTTTTTTTTGTAAGGTTGAGCATAAAATTACAAGTAAGGAAGATTTCTCCATGGGGGAACTGCAGTATGGTTACAGCATATTCCCCTTTCTGATGGCAATGAAAGTCAAAGTATACTAACTTTTCAGGATAGAATCATAGAACAGCTTGAGTTGGAAGGGATCTTTGAAGGTCATCTAGTCCCACCCCCCCCCCACCCCCCGAGGGCAGAGATGTCTTCAACTAGATCAGGTTGCTCAGAACCCTGTCCAACCTCACCTTGAACATTTTCAGGGATGGGGCATCCACCGCCTCTGTGGGCAACCTGTTCCAGTGTTTTACCACCCTCATTGTAAAAAACATCTTCCTTGGAAAGATACAGTAAGACTTGATCTTCTTAAACAGGAAAGTTTCATTTCTATCTAGTAGATCAGGTCTAAAATTATATCTGGATGTGACCATGGTTCTTCTGGCTTAGTGCTTTCCAGGGATTCATGCTGTGAGGCTGGAGTTGTACTGTGAGGTGTTGGGGTTTTGTTATTTTGTTACTGTTATTGTTTGGGTTTAGTGTGTGTGTGGGGAGTGGATTTTATTAATAAAAAAGGGCAAAAATAACCTTTTTTTTCCCTTGAAAGAAAAGATCATATTATAGAGCTTTTCCAGCACCATCTGCCATTCTCTTGTTTCTAATTGCAGTACTGGGTACATCCTAAGGTATCTTTTTGTATGCAGAGCTAAGAGATGCAGCAAGAAAGTGTACATTCAGCACAGTTCCACAGCGACCCTGACTCATCCTGATTCATTGCTTATGATGATGCCTGCTGCTGTGTCCTACGCAGAATGTCCTGTAGGTAGTTGTATAAACCCATGCAGGTTGCAAAAACTTCTGTCTATGTGAAACTTCCATCTGTAGCAGTTTGACAGATGTAATCATGCTCCCACTTCATCCAAACCTAGGAATTTTTGGATGCTGTGTAACTAATATCAGTTTTGGGTTGGAGTTTTTTGGGGGTTTTTGTTCAGCTGAGGATTTAAGGATGGTTTATAAAGTTTCTCTTAAAAAATAACAGAATTTGTATTCCAGTTTTACAGAATATACTTACAAGGTGGGAATATATGTGTCGGTGTGTTACATCTCTATGGATGTCACTCTTTTCCTGTATCCATTTTTGCTTTTTGATTCTTCTTTAAAAAAGGGAGGGAGCAGAATGTGAAGGGAGGAGCTGGAAGGCACAATGCCTTTATCAGAAGGTGATGCAGTCTTGTCAGGAGCTGGCTAAAAGCTGAGGGTTATCGCAGTTCAGTGACCTTACTGGGAAGCTCTTTGTAAACACAATCAATTATGGAACACAAGCTATGACTTTAATGCAAAATAATGGCAAGCTTACACAAAAAAATCAATGTGGTGAGACAGCAAATGGTCCTAAAATAGGTGTTATTACCATGGTGCAGTTATTTCCTCTTGCCTGAGAAGCAAATGGGGGAATTTAGTGTCCTGTAGGTTTTCATTATATGCTAAGTAATAATTCTGGTTTTCCAGCTGTCCACATATTTCCGCTTTCCTTTACCATCTCTTTCCTTTCCCCAGTATCTTGCAAGACTTGACCTGTCTGCTTTCATCCAGTGACCACTGCTTTATCAAAATTACATCAGCAAACCTGGATTAGCTTTCTGTGATGGAGAGAATTTACCTTTTATTAAAAAAAAAACCAAAAACATGTCTATTTTTTTTTTTTTGTGCAGTTGTTGGAACTCAGGGTTAGCTCACAGCTTTCTCTTTTTGGTGTGGGTTTTTTGTGTCCGCCTACAGATTTATTTTCTTTTTTTTGGGGAAGGGGCTGAAACTTGTGTATCTTAGGTATTGTAAAATGGGTTTTAAAACCTATATGTATTTTACATATGGAAAAGCAAAGTTGAAGACTAGGAACTGATGAAGTGGAAAGAGACCTGTAGGATTTCAGAGGCTGCAGCTGGCCAGATGGTGGGATTTTTTGTTACTTTAAGGTTTGAAGCATTTTCTAGAGTTATAGATATTTGCAATTTCTGTGTTAATTCTGTGGTTGGTTTGATTATGGCTCATTTTAATGGATTTTCTTTATTTAACAGTAGCATTCAAACATTTTTTTTTCTGGCAGCCATCTGGTGCTTTAAACAGTAACAGTAGCTCTTGGATATCTAGCTAGTTAACATGCCATTATAATTAATGTAGTGTTCTCCAGTAGCATCTAAACTTTTAAGGTTACTTTTAGCATGGCACTGATGTTTGCTGCAAAATTAGTGTATAAGCACTTAAGGGCACTTTAACAACTCTGATTTGGTATGATTTTTCTTTTTTTTGTTTTGTGTACCACTTGCAAGCAATATGCATAACATAAGTTTGAGTTTTTCTTATATCGCAGGGACTGGATTTGTTGGGATCATTAGCACAGACATGGAGCTGAGCCAGAGATGCCTGTTGCATTTTTAGCAGTGGTGGACTGTTCTCACTGTAATTAATCAGCACAATAACACTAAATAACTTATTCATTATTTTAATGCTTGCTATACAGTGTACAGAATCTGGTGATTTTTTTTTCCCCCTCGTTTATTCAGTAAGAGCGAGTCTGTGTGAGAGATGGGGGGGAAGCACAATAGGCATTTATCATCCTATTTACACACTTTGTAGCTGGTTGTAGAAGTGAGGATTGCTAAGGGTGGTCTAATGTCACTTGTTGCTGCATGGTGATGCGAGGCCTTTGGCTAATTAGCTAGCCAGGAAAACAAGTTCCTGCTTTCCCAGTGTATTTTGTCATCTTTATCCTGTTAGCACGCTGCAGCCCAAGGGAGTATTCTGTTTTCACAGAAGCCCTTAGTGTTCTCTGTCACTGATCCTTATGTACCATCCAGTAGGGTTAAGGCAGGGTTTTATCTGTAAATGAATTAAAAGTGCTTCTAAAAGATCTTTATTTTGGGGAAAGGAGCTGAAATGTTGCTGTTGTCCCATTTCCAATTCTGTGAGGCTGAATGAACACTCAGTTCTGGTAGTGAAACAAGGAGAAGATTAGTCCTCCGTGAGCCAACCACTCTTCCGTCGTGTTAGCTGAAACAGATGTTGTCATTAAAGTTGAATTATGACATGGCTCACTTTTTAATACAATGGCTAAAAGAGAACCAGAATGAGTTTTTGTACCATATATTAGGAGAATATGAAAACACCATCTAAGATTGATAATGCTGTTGTGTCTTAAAAAAAAAATAATATGAAAGTAATCTACTTTGACTTCTTGCATAATCCTATGGAATTTCATTACATAACTCCTGGATAAAATTCATAATACCTGATTTGAACTAGAATATTGCAAAAATTGTATAAAAACAATGGATTCTCCCCAGGCTTTTAGTGGTCAGTTACCCTGATTAAAAAGAGGCACTTTGCTCATGGTCTAGACCCCATAATTACCTCTGATTGTGAGTCCAGGCCACACTAGGCTGCCCACAGCACAGATCAAGAGAGAGATATCCAAACCCAGATTTTTTTCTTATCTGAATGCAGAAGATAGAAACTAGGGGAAAAAGCGGATACGGATGTAAATATCTTGCCCTCATAAATACAGTAGGTCAGTGCAAAGTTGGTGCTTCCCATCCAGCATGCTGTCAATCAGGTGAAATTCCAATCCTTGCCTAAGAAATTCTGGCTTGGATTACTTAGTGATACTTCTCACTCATGCCCCCATTTAAGTCTTGTTCACTGGCAATACTGTAATTAGATCTATTGACTTTGGCAAAACTATAGAGATAGTGAGTTGAGCTTAAAAATCCAAAATGCATCAACTTGTCCTTCCAATATTAAAGGGGTGGACTGGAGTGTGGAAAAAGCTGTGGATTTTCTTATGTTCGGGTTGATGCCTGAAGATTATGGAACGGCAGCAAGAGAGCCGTTGTGGCTGCATCCTGTCATCCAGCAGCAGTTCTTTTGTGAAAATATCAAGCCTGGTGTGTGATGGGTGTAGCTCTGGAAGGAAGAGGCAAGCAGCAATAAGCCCCCTGTGAAGGATTATGAAAGTAGAGAATGACAGCATGTTATAAACATCCCATGCAAGTTGTTTTGGTGGTGACCCTGACAAAGTATTTTTCTCTCTCTGCTGATTTAATCTAAATTGTGCTTCAGCCTCATGTATGGCATTTGCAAATGTGCCCACAAGACTTAAAATGAATCTGATGGTGGTGGAGAGTGAAAATGAGAAGGAATGCAGAGCATTTGAATGAGCAAATGAAAATTTGCAGGACTTGGCATCTGCCAGCTTCCCCTTGGCACTCCCATCTCTGTACCCTGGAGCTCTGTGAAACTCCAGAGCTCCAGTACCATGTCAGGCAGGAAATCCAACCCATACTTGAAACTATGGCTTTCTGTTACGCATTTGTTCAAGAAGGCTGACTGTGGTTTGGCTTAACTCCTTCAAATACATAGCTTGGCAGCACTTGTGCAATAGTTCAGTTTTATGGGAATAACAGTGTCCCTTTAAGTGCTGACAAGGAAGAACAGAGCAGAAATTCACATCTGAGATAATCTATTTTTGATGAGGAAAATAGAAGTGAAAAGGACTAGTATTTACTGGTGTGCACACACTGGTACTTGTACAGAAACATCCTGGTGGCGACAAGACTGCAGTCGCTCACAAGCCTTGCGAGGAGCAGAGAACAGCCATGATAATGCTGCTCTTTATTTTCAGTGCTGTTCAGAGCAGGCTCCCTCTCTAGAGCCTTCCCTATGCTTCTCTTCCCTGTTGCTAATGAAAAGCTTGGCCTTCTCTAGGCCTTTTAATATTCCCACTTATTTGGAAGGGACTATTTGCATACTGGCTGTAAAGTGTCTCCATCAAAACAGCAACTTTAAATTAGTCTGAGTGATTTTTAGTAGGTGTCATCTATTGTGATTTTTTGGGGTTTTTTTGGGGTTTTTTTTTTTGTCCTTTTTGCTGTAGCATCTTAAAATTTCTACTGTACATCATATTAATCTGCTGCAGGATGACTGCAGTAGAAATCAGCATTTTAAACACTAAACTCAGTTGTTTAAATAAACACATGTATGGACTGTGCAAAAATAACTAAATCTGTTTATCTCAAGTGACTTCAATAGAAGCTGTCTACAGAAAAAAGGAAATCACAAGAGTTCTCATTTCTGTTCTGAAAGATTTGTAATAGGATTTTCTTTTAACCTTTGCTTGTGGAAAAGTGATTGAATGGGCTCTTGAAACAAGAGTGATAGGTTTTGCATACCTAACTAAGACAGCATGTGATCTTACAATAAATAGACGTTGTTTCACTGGACTCATTGGAAACAAAATGAAAATATCGATGCTTCAAAAATAAATACTTCACATTTGACAAACTCTTACTTCCTTGAAATAAATGTGCTTCCCTGAATGTTTATCAGGATGTAGTGACTATTTGCCTTGACAGGACCTCCTGCTTTTTCAGCACAGCAACTCTGCTTATTTCAACAGAGCCATGCCGTGGTTCCTACCAAGGAAGATGCTGACTTAGGTCTATGGTACTTGAAGTCCTCAGCTCAGCTAGCAGACTTGAGGTAGCTTCAAGCAGAGAGATATTTCCATTTTCTTGTCTGCAGAAATCTTGCAACCCGAAGCCAAATGGGAGAAGCAGATAATTTTACTCTTGAACACATGGGCCAAGTTTTAATTGCAGTTTTGACATTGATTGCCATGAGTGGACTGAATTCTTTGCAAAACCTTTTTGTACAGGATTTATTGTAGACATGATACATTTTTGCCACCTTCTGCTTCACCTGTTCATCAGGTCTAAAATTTTCCAGTATTTCATTTTTTGTAAGGCAAGGCTATGTCATGAGCAGGCATTAGTGTTATTCTGTTACCTTTTACTTACTTTCAGGCTGTCCTTTGTTTTGTGTGTCATGTTTAATCTTGTGTGTAAACTGGCCATCCTTAAGATGACCACAAGACCCTTGTTTGATCTTGTTTGATCTCCAGATTTTATTGCTGTAGTATCATGTTCCTTCTCCATTTGTCAACACAGGAAATCTACTACAAAATAGGTAATAGATGTGGGGATATCAGTTATACAGTGAGCCTTATTTCAGTCTAAATGCCCTAGTCATTATTAAATAAAAATTCTGAAAGTTTAATATTTTTATTTATTTGCCAGAATTTCTTAAAATAATTTTACTACTTTGTTTCAAAATACATAATTCTGATATGAAGGTCTGAAAGCCAATTTGTTTCAAGATCCATGCTGAAATAAAACCCTAAACCACAAAGTGTTAAGACTCTTGAAAAATGAAAGCTTCTCTTTTCTTTTTCCACCAAATTACTCTGCCCTTGATGTGAGGGATCAGTGGCTGGCCAACATCATCATGAGCTACACAGCCTACAAAGGGACAGTGATAAATGAAAATAAACAGAGGAACTTCTATAGATTTCAGCAGAATTAGGAATATGCTTTAACACTTTGAAATGCTATCCAGATTCTGACCTAGATATTTTGGTGGATCTGGGCTTATAGTGAGAAGCAGAAAATTGGGCAAAATATTTGTTTGTGCCTTCTCCCTCTGTGATAAATCCCCCCTGGGCTCCAGCAGAGAGGTGTGACCTCTATTTCCATATGCCAGCAATAATAAATCTGGCATCTATTTAGTATTCAGGATGTGGATTGGAGTGATCAGTAGGATTGAACCTAATTAAGGAATTTTCTAAATGTGAGAAGCTGAGGAGTTGAGACTTAAATGCATGCATGCTTGGATTTTTATTTTTTCCTTTTCAGGTGGTCTAATTATTTTCGTGGTGCATATGATTTTTTTTCCTCTGTTACTAAAGTACCATAAGCCAAATGCAGACTCAATTCCAGTATTCTTTCAGTCACTATTCATACTGCAGAAGCTCCTGGCTCACTAAGCCTATTGAGCTATAAAGATAATGGGAAGACCATAAGAAGGTTTCTCTGCACTGTTACGGCTGATTCCCATTTCTGAGGGTAGGTACTTTCTCTGCCAGTCAGACTCCTTTAGTACCAAGCAGTATTTTGCTCTTTAATTGTAGGGCAAGAATCAAATTGCTCTAGTTTTAGAGATGAACTGCAGTTTCGTGATAAAACCTGTTCTACTCGGGTAAACTCAGTAGCAGAACTACAACAGCCCAATTATTCTGTGTGGATGTGTGTTTCATTAGCACCTCTCTGTATACCATTTCTGCCCTGGACAGAATTACAGCTGCAATGTCATACCTGCACCAATACAACTCTGCTAGTGACTGCTCCATAATGGCAAACATTGAAATGATTTCTCTCTTCAGCCCAACAATCTTTCTGTATTGACTTGTAATTCTTTTTTGCAATTCTAAATAAGTATAAGGGGTGACAAGTGTCTTTCTAGTTTCTGAGTTACGCTTTTGCCACCCTTTTTTTTTTTGTTTAACATATGTGCTGATTACAAATGTCTTTTGCAGTGAAAATATGAGGCCTTTTCTACTGTTTTGTCTTAGTTCTTGTGTAAAAGGACCCTTTTTAGTTCTACCTAGAGTTAAGGTACCTATTATTGGATTTCTGAGTCTGAAATGTTCTTGCAAATTATTTTCAGGATTCCAATAAAAAAACCCAAACAAACATGTGGAGCTGTCCCCCCAAGAACACAGAAGTGAATGTTTTGAAATCAGCATGTTACTCAAAATCACACACTGCTTTGGCTAGTCATTGTGACACTCAACCACTACTGATATATACAAATATCTGACTTTTCTAGTAAACTCCCTGTGTTTTTTCAGAGTATCATAATCGTGTTCTTCACCAGAAATGAATTGTGGGAAAAGGCTGAATATAAGCAAGTTGGACACAAGGAGCTGTTTCGAATTAGAGCATTTTCTCCTCCACCTATATTAGTCTGCTCATGTTGACATAGTTGTGACACAATACTGCAACATAAAGACTTGTATTTTTAAAGGCCAGATTCATAATTCAAATATTCTGATTTAAATAAAAATACAACCCTTCTAATTTAGCGGATTTGTTTTCACTGAGGGCATATATAAATATTTGATCCTTCTGGTTGTTTTATTTGGGTGTTTTATTTGTTATTTTAATTAGAAAATAAAAAGGGGTTTGGATGTCCTCGGAACATTTGAAAGTTGTAATTTTTTTGATTTATAATGTTAAAAGAAAAAAAAAAGAGCCAAATAGTGACACTTTATTCTGAGTGATATATTCTAGCATTTCTTCTTTGTAGAACTCTTAATGAGGTCTCATCTTTCTCAAAATTGCAGTTTATTTGCATTTAAGTGTAGGTTTTTAGAACACTTCAAGTCTCCTTAAAATGTTGAGGTTACAATAATGCATTTGTTTTAAAGATATTATTTTTACACAAAAATAAGGACTCATGCTAGTAAGCTGTGTTTTCCACAGAGAGGAAAACAAAATTACAACTTGGATTATGGGGAGGAATTTGATAAAGCATATTTATGTCCTTTCATGCACTGTACATTCATCTATTTAATTCCTAGGCTGGTTTGTGTGTAATATGTGCACAGTGGAGATGCATATGCAATTTCCTTGTCTTTCTGAAGCATAAGTCATAAAGTGTATAATTTTCTGTAGATTTTTGGCACACAGTACCAGTTGGAGTTCTTGCCTATATGCTGCTTTTGCTGGAGTGGCATGAATCAGAGATGGTTTGTTTTGTCATTTGTTTGGTTTTTTTTTAATTAATATATCTATGAGTAAGAGGGAGGGGGAGCATTTCATTTTTGAGATTACTGGTAAAAACCATAATGTTTTCAACAAAACAATTCAAGAATCATTGAAGTGCATCACAAGGATATCTTAATGAGTCGAATGGAATATTGCAAAACAAATTTTAATAAGTAAGAAATAAATCTCATACAGGAGAAGGTAGGACAGGGCAGCATGGAGTAGTCTTGTTCTTTGGTAATTATATTATTTTTGTGTGCAACTTTTTAGCCTAGTGTTTGGGTTTTGAGTGTAGGGGGTTTCCTTGTGGGGTTTTTGGAGGTTTTTTTGTTTGCTTGTTTGCTTTATTTGCTTGTGTTTGTTTGTGTTTTTTTTTTTCCTCCTGTGTTAGTATCTGCTTGTGCTAAGAACCTTGAATCAAATGTACTTACAGGTTTCTGCCTGTTGCTTTGGGGAGATACAGATGGATCTGGGATTAGAAACACATCTGTTTCTGTTTTGTCATTCTTAAAACTGCTTCACCGTTTAGTACACAAACTCTCAAGCTTGAAATCCTTAAGTAAAGGATTGCTTATACACACCTTGTATATTGCTTATATACACCTTTTAAATTAGCCCAGTGGTCAGCAAGTTCAACCGTTGTCCGAAAATGCAGAAATTCCAGGTCTGTGAAAACCCTACACTTAAAATGTCCTGCCAGCAGTTCTACCTCGGTCTTTATGTGTGATAGCCGACATATCTCAGATGATCTCAACTCTCAGGGGAACATAAGAATAGAGGCATTCTCTGCGTGCATGAGTGCTTGGAATAACACTGTGCTTAGTGATCAAATGAACAATCCCTTTGAGCTTTCGAGATAGTACCCCCTCTCACAGGGCATCGGAAAGCATTTCTTTAACAATTATGCAACAACAAAGCACAATGGGATCACTGGTTGCCATGATTTATTTCGGAGGAGGAAAGTCAGAGTTTATGTTACCTTGTTGTTGTTACTATCTCAAATTAAACCTCTTCGGCAGTTCAGAAATGCAACCTGATCTGTTGCCAGACCCCTGGTATTAGCGGAATAAGATTCTACATAAATAAGTGTTAGAAATTTTTTGTGTTACAGATTTTTGCAAAGATGTCACCTGCCTGTTACTCTTCCCCCCCATACCCCCCCCACCCTTCTGCCCCCAATCTCTTGTTCTTGCTTTTCATTAAGCAGTTTAAAAATTTTCCTGGTGTAAACAGAACCTGTACCACTGACTATGCTTTTCTTATGATCTGGGTCATTTCTCCAACCCCGTGTTCTTCTCTGTTTACTGTGACTGATTCCCAGTGTGTGACTATGATATTTTACTGCTGTTGTCTGCTTTTGCTTACCACCAGTCTTTTTTCCCTGTGCTTTCCTCCCCGCGTTTTCTTCACACCTGCTGATATGTTTCTTTCTGCCAGACCTTCTTTAGCAGCATTTGCATCCTTCTGTCAGGCTGGTTCCTTCCTTTTCTTCATTATTTGCTCCTCCTCTTCAAGGTCTTCCTTTACTGCCAGGGGTCAAATCTACCTCTGCTGCTTTCTAGCAACTACTCTACTGACAAACACACAAAGTTCTCCTTCTGGTGAGCTTTTGACAATTAACCTGCTACACAGTATTAGACATTCTCTCTCTCTTCTTGCATCCCTGAAAATCAGAAAAATAAAAAGGAAAAAAAGAAGTCCATATGTTAAGGGTCAATTTAAAGTTATTTAGATAGTTTTTTGTTTGTTTTTAAATACACCATGTCGAACACTGAACACTGCAAGCCTCATGCCAGTGAATATTCCAGCCTTGCATAGATGAATATGGGTGAGATGACCTGGGTAAATAGCACTGCTCAGGGCTGTTGTGGCCATTCTGCTGTAAACAAATTTTAGTCAAAGACTGAAACATATTCCGCAACAGGATGCTCTTGAAAAATAAAGTTTCTCTGAAAAGTTTTCTAAAAAATTATACTCTTTTCTAATAAAACTCTTAGTAGTCAGTCTTTAGCCAGATTTTGGGCCCAAAATACACAGACTCAGAATCAATAAAAGTGTGCTATCTTTGCAAATAGCAAAAATAAAATATAAATGTTACTCTAAGTTACTAGTGTTACAAGTTGGTCACAGTTTCCAGAACTTAAAATACTCTCATCATTGAAAGGTTAATTTGTTTTACAAATAATAGAAATCTCAATGTCAGTTAAAATTGGATCTGTCCCTAATCTCTTTACTAGACAGAGGGGTTTCATTTGTAGTTGTTTAGATAGCAAATTTTAAGTAAAATTATGTCAGTGGGAAAAAAAATTATACTTCTGCTATTAAAATGCCACTGAAGTATTTGCATCCTCAAGTACATTTCATAAACCACAAATCCCTTGTTAATTGCAGTGCACAGATTTCACCTTACTATGATGGAGCCTTTGCAGCCATTATTATTAAAATTATTTAAATTTTTTTTTTGTTTTATGGCTATTAACAGAACTTTTATGAAATGGCTGTAGCAAACACATGGCATCCCTGAAAAGCTGAAGCTTTAGGAAGGCGGTGCTGACTTGCTGTCAGTCTCTTAAGCGTGTAAGTGACCACTTAACCAATGTACAATGATTGAATGTACGTATTTCAAAGGCAAAGGAATTAGTTAGAACTTAATAATGTTAAGTAGAATCAGTTCAATTCAGTTTTGGAATTCTTTTCTTTGAATCTGAAAACTAATAACAAGGTTTTCATATGTTGTGGATGTGTGTATACAAACATGTATTGGTATGACACACCAGTGTTGCACAGTTAGACAGCAGTAGAATAAATGCAAACACATATTTTTTCAATGTTCATATTACGTAATATCTTCCTTCTGGATGATGAAGAATAAAAGTAGAAGATTGTAAATTGCATTCATTTAAAATTAAGATCAGATGTTTTCATTTTTTACTAGTGCAGTTCCCATGCCCTATTAAAATCTTGGGGGGAAAAAAGGTATCATCTTTAGCAAAATTTCTAGTTCTCAGCTACTGAAGTAGGCCTCAACTTAATATTTAAATTCCTGTTAGAATTTTACTGGTTTGTTGGGGGGAGTGGTTCCCTTTTCTCCCTGCTAATTAGATTAATGCTGCCAGCATACCATCTTCAGACCAAGAAACATGTTTTTACTTTTATATTTGTACTATTTATCTATACTTTAAGTTTGTCTGTAGTTTTTAAGAAAGGGTATAAATTTCAATCTTAGCCCTAGATTTCAGATATGACCTATTATTTTGTCTAACATCTGTCTTCACTAGCTCTTCCTTCTGATGGTGCTAGTTAAAGAGAGCTTTTTGCTCTGATAGTAGTTTTAAAGTGTCTTGTTTGTCAACAATTCTTTTACTCCATTTCAGAAAAATCCAATATCAACTGTTACATGCATGTAATCTGTACTATGTCCTGCTCTTCTTCAGAGTCCCTTGAAGCCAACCAAATCAGGCTGACAGGAGCCTGCAGTGTCCTCAGTCTGAAGTTGAGCTCTGTGTAGAATGACATTTGTAGTCTGTGCTCTAATGAACCAGTTGATTTAACGAAACTTTGTTCCGCTGCATAAAGGTTAATATTTTTCTTCATATAAAAGCAATTGCTGTGAATTTCCTATTTTTATGTTAGAAGCACATGCTATCAAGTAAGTAGAAGTGACTTTGAGCTTAAGGTATTTTAACACTTGGTTTTTCCCTTTTCACTGCCTTGCAAATAATTATAGTCACCTTTGTCCTCTGCGTTCTCAGTTGAGGCACTGTCTTCCAGATCTTGCCATGCTCTATTTGGACTGGATTATTTTGACCAACTTTAAAATTCTGAAGTAAAACTCTGCTTTGCTTTAAGGTAGATTACTAACAAAGGCATTTTAACAGAGACCATTCACACAGATGATACCACTGATGCTGTAGAACAGCCTAGTAATATACCCCTTCTTTCAGATCATCACGGTAGAATAGCCTGTGGTGATTGGCTTTGAGCTGCTTATAATCAGGAAACACCCAGTTTGTTAGATTTTGCATTGTTGGTGTGCCAGAGGCTGGAAATGGGATATAAATTTGATACTCGATTTGATATTCCTGAGGAAAAGCCACACACATTTCTTCCTTCCCAGTCTTATTTTCTCCTGATGCAGCAGAAAACGTATAAGTCCAAAAGGAAGTGATTACTTAGGTAGCAACAAAGTGCTGCATTAACTATGGTCCCAAGGAAGAATGGGGAGGTGGGAAAGCTACTCGGGTTTTATTTTGTGGCAGAGGGTATTTAGTACAGCCAGTTTTCTTAGGGTCCCTCTGTGAGATTTTTTTTTTAGTATGGGGAAAAGTCGTTTGTCTGAATCTATTGCTGACCTTTCTCTTAATTATTTGGAGTCCTGTGGATTAGTATCTTGCTTCAGATTAAAAACCACAAACAAACAAACAAAAAACCCAAACCAGCCCAAAAACCAGATGAATGTGCATAATAAATTGACAACATGTTACCCTCTCTGTTAGAGTATGAAACTAGTAGAAATTAAAAAGCAGATGTAAAATTGATAAGCACGCAATTTCCATGTTGTGAGTGGATTTTTTGAAATACCCAAAGAAAGAGAATTTTACATACTCTGAAAAAATTATCAGAAAGATCATAATATGTGTGTGTAAGTAATAAAGAACACGAAGCATAGATATTCTCTGCAGAATATCCTAAAGCAATTTCACATTCACAACTCAGTCTTGAAGGAAAAATTTTAAATGGAAGAGAAGGACTAGAAAAATCTGGTCCATGCAAGCATCAGTAATGAACACTGTCAGTACCACGTTCTGGGAAATCAGAGATGTACAATAACTGTAGGCATTTTGGAGTTTGTACAGCGTTTTTTTCAGAAGAGTTGAAGGTCAAAATACCTGATGCCAGACTGCATATGAGCTTTAACCTGGCAGGTGAAATACTAACACCACTAAGCTTTTCCAGTTTGGCTGGTAGTAGCGCCCCTGGCTGTGTGTGTTTTGTAAGAACATACTGGGGACAGCCAAGCAAGATGGCTCAGTGGACATATACTCTTAAACAGCAGCTGTCTGTAACATCCAGTTTTACTTGGCTAAGCACTAATTTAATTTTTACTTTTACCTTTTAAATTTTTTTGAGTATGTAGTAATCTGTTTAGAATGTTTTGTTAAGTTAGCAAAAATAGTCCAAAAGCAGAACTTGACAGCCACTGCTTTACTGCCAGCTCCTCCATATAACCCATTTCAAATAAAGGCTCTTTCCAGGGTAGAGTTGTTACACATTTGGCTTGTTTGCTTTTAATTTCCATTAGACTTCACTGCCAAAACAACCTGGCCATGCCAGTGACAAGGCTGAAAGTTGGCTTGCTGATAACTGTTAATATTTGCCTTAAAAAGCATTTGATGAGGAGTCATGCTAAAGCTCTCTCCAAAGAGGGAGAGAGTAACCACACAATAAAAATACTTAATTTCACTTTTGGAGACCACTCATTTTTAATTTGCTCTGGGTGAACACATTCCATTGTATGCTGAAAGAAGAGACATAGCAGTTGATTTTATTTGTTATGTCTGCATGGGGCAGGAAGAGAAGCAAAATAATTGTACAGATGTGGAAAATACATTTCTACTGGTAGGGGAACAGGATGATCCCTTCTTCTGCACTTGTGTCTTGATCTGAAGTTCATGGCATGTGTGAACACTGACCATGATCTTGGGTTGAAAGCTGTTAGTAGTTGGCTTGTTGGTGTGTTTTGTACAGATACAGTGCCTGAGTGTTTGCATCCTAAGCGGGATTGAAAAGTTGGCTGATCAAGCACATAACTGTTCCTGAAATCTAAAGATTTATTTCTGTACTTTGAATTTTTTTCTCAGTGAGTGATTTATTTTTGTATGTACATTATGAAAAGCAAAGAAGCGTTTCTCCCTTCTTTTAAAGCCAAGGAATAACAAGATACAAAGGAGCCCTCTAAATTGCAGGACCCCAGCAACATTTTCCATCTCCCTCTTGGGGCTACATCCTGACTTCCTCCTGTATACATGTGCATATAGTCCCTTTGCTTTCGCCTTCCACACCTCTGCATCCATGTTCCGAGGTCAAAGAAACCTTCACGTGCAGGTTGGGTGACAGAGGATGTCGGAACTCACATCCTGACACAGAGCATGGACACAGCTATGCAACTGGAATGCATTCATTATGAACAAACATGAAGAACAGACTGTTTTTCAGGCCACTGGGAGTAAGGCTAAGGCTGCCTCTTTATTCTTCAGAGATTTTCAGTGATTACTGGCCTTGATCAGTTTTCAGTTTGTGTAAAATAGATGCAGGAAAGACTAAGGAATGACAATACAATGGATGTTTCCCATTGATCACCTTAGTTCTGAATCGTGCTTGTAGAGGAGGAAAAGAAATTACTTCTCTGGTATCACTGATATCTCTCCAGTCAGCATTGAAGTGCAAGGGTATTCACTGAATGTTATGTTTTCCAAAAGCAGAGCCTTTTGCTCTATTTTGTGTTACAAAGCATGAAAAGACAATCTCTTTGAATTAATTTCTTTTATAGAATCACTGACCCTTGTAAATGTATTTCTTTTTTCATTTTAATGCCTTTTCTGGCTACCATTTTAGGCATAGTTGCTCTAGTTAGCTAACCCTTCTGCAGGTTTAATGCTGCTGGTACTCCTGAGTTAATAATGCTCATATTTGTGTAGATGTTCCTAAAGAAACTGTGTATGACCACCATGAGAAACTTCAGTGTCAAAAGTTAAGCTGTGGCATTCCCCAGAGATGTGGTGCCTCTCCGTTGGAGTACATCCACCCTTACTTTTTGCTGACATTTATCCATTTTTAGGGGGTTATACTTATTGAGGGGATTGCCTTTATTCGGTCATCATGTAAACTGGGATTTACTAATCACATCAGATTTGTGTATATGTATATGCAGGATAGTGCTGACAAAAGGATTCTGCTTTCAAAACTTAGTAACATCAAATAGGTCTCAGTTATCTGTGAATCTGCTGACTTAGAGCTATACAGATGCACATTTTTTTCACAGAATGGCTCAACAAAGTCGGCATTAGCAGTTATATACAATAATCTGGGACAAACAAGGTTATACATCTACCCAATTATGTTAAAGTTCCTGGGAACTGGGTGGGGCATTCTGCCACTCACGTGAGTGCAAGTGACTCCCCAGTGACTTAAATACCACTCAAGATAATCTTACAAAAAATTAGCAGGTCTCTACTGTGGTGCAAGCAGAAGAATGGCTGAAGATTATGCAATTTTTTTGCTGGTTAGTGGTGGTGATGATGATGATAGTTATCATTTAGGCTAGCCCCATACAACTTCCAGACACTGCACAACTTGAAACCATTATGGCAATGACAAAAATATGTAAGCAGCATGACTTCAACTTGCAGTCATCTAGTCAAACTGTATCAAATGATAAATTACATGTGTATGAAAAAGAATAAATGTTCAGATAACATCATGATATAGCTTCAAATAAAATTATTATTTTTCTCTTTTTTTTTTATAAGGATTGCAACTTGCTTGCACTATCAGTAGAAGTGTAGGATAATTTGACAATTGCTGATTTCAACTAAATTGTGTCAGCTACCTGCAAAGAATATGGGTATATGAAAAATATTTTCCTTGTCAGAATAGAAAATTGGGAATTCAGAAATAGCGTGAATGATAGACCTGTCTTATTTAATGTCACAGAAAGAATTGTCAGGAGGAGATGTGGGTAGGGAGAAGGGGATTTGTTTCAGTAAATGGCTCTTTATGATACTTTCTGAAAGGCAAGCAGTAAGAGCTGGAGAATTTTCCAAGTGCAAGTTTTTTGTCCTAATTATGAACTACTTATTTTCTTATCTTTATGAAATGTATCTTTCTTTGTTAATCAGTATGTATTTAATTTTTTTTTTCACTTCTGTTTCTCAGAGAGTAATATCCACAGTGGGGTATTTTGCTGCTGGAAAACACCCTTTGAGGTTCAACCCCTCCTCTAAGAGTGTCATTTTCTTTAGGTAGTCAGGATAATTCAGTGTGTACTGGGGAGCTGGAAGCCTCTGTTTTTCTTGCTCTCATCAGATTGAGCACAGATTAGTTTTCTTTCAGTGTTTTTTTGAAGGCCAAAGATAATAAATGAAGCTCAAAATTAAATGCATTTGCTTTTCACAGTTTGATGCTTTCAGGCTGTTGGGAAGCAGCAGGAGTGGCCCAGTGTGGGGGTGAGCTGGGACATCAAGGCAGGCAGGGGCAGGCACCTCGGGTACCTGACAAGGGGAGCAGGAGCAGCGATGGCTGTCGGAGTACTGGCAGGTCCCAGCACGGTGAGACACAAGGCTGGCACAGGCAGTATCAGGCAGGTCAGGCCTGGCCAAGAGCTGGAGCTGAAACACATCTCTTGGCCAGCCACGTGGCAGGCTCCTTACAGGTCTTTCACTTAAATGAGCTGTTTCCTGGCTGTCTGAACCTAGGTTGGAACTACCCTGCAGCAGAGCTGACCTTGAGCGTGGGCAGGTAACTCCCAGATGAGTGGGTGGGAAGAGGCTGCAGAGCCTGCTGGTGCACTCAGGACCCTGGAAAGGTAACTGCGAGCCAAGGTTTTTTCAAACTGCTCCTCACAGGCCTATAGATGGAATTAGGGTTTTTTGCTTGGTTTTGGTTTCATTATTTTTGTTTATTTATTTATTTATTTATTCATTTTTATCCTTGATAGGCCATGAACATGAACCTGGAGGTACACAGGCAATTTTCCTGCTACTTTCTCCGCCACATTGGACTTCTACAGTCTGTGGTATCTCTTTGGCAGACTGTACTAGTTATCCTGTTTTCTTAGGATAAGCAGAGTCTATCACTATAGTCCACTATATGTCACTGTGATGGAATACATCCTAAGCTGAGAACTGAACCAAGTTGCAAGGGCTTTGTAAACTGATTGCATTATTTACTTATTTCAAAGGGATGCTAAATAACTTCATATTTTGCCAAACAAAAACAATTAGTGGCTACAGAAATGCTCTTAAAGCTTTTACCTGGGAAATGAATGACCTTTTATTTTCAGAGATAAAATTAACACAGCTATTTTTTCTGTCTGTGGAGCACTTTTTATCTTCTGTAAGTTGTCTGCACAGCTACCTAGGAGACAGAAAAATTAAGACTTCCTGCTGGAAAAACCAAGGCAGAGTTGTTGGTTTATTTCAGAAACTGATGGTGGCTTGAGCATGGTGCTTCTGCACACATAGGCACAGATCTACTAATTGTTTGGCCTTCTGTCAGCAGACACAGGAGGAACTGCCAGCTGGAGCCTGACAGTCCCAGGTTAGTGCAGCACCAAGCCCACTCCAGGCATTAGTTAAGTTTGCTGGCTGGGATGAGCATGCTGCTGGGGGCTGCAACATGACTTCTGCTGGCCTGGGGTGCCAGTGGAGCAATCTCTGCTTGCAAAAAGCAGCCATGGTATCACCTGCCTTCCTGGGATTTCATCCTCAGTTAGGGCAACCAGGACTGTATGGCATGTGCATTTTCTGTGTACAAGTGCTGCCCTGTGATAGTCCTTCTGGTGTAACCTATTGAATTGCTCTCAGGCTCTTTGTAAATTATTCCAGAAGTGTGGTTTTACTCATTCTCATGCTTGCTTGGTGGATTGAAAGAAACATACCCAAAGTACACTTGGAAAAACATGTTTGTAGCATTTCTTGCTTGTTAAAATATTGTGTAGCTTCATTGCGCTACCATTTTAGTCTTCAGAACTAATAGCTCTTTTTGCTGTGTTTTCTTCATCACATAAAAAGTGACTTTATACATACTCAAATAGCAAAATAAAGTTTGTGAGTTCTTTTTCTTTCTTTCTTTCTTTTTTTAATAGCAGTAACTCCCACGAACTGGTACAAGGCTTGGTACTATGCAAGCAGTTTTTCACTCTTAGAATGCTGCTACTGAAAAGCAGATATTGTGTAAAGTACCATCGATCACTGCCGCGGTTTTATACAGTTTGTCACCATTGTTCTTCATATAGCATTGAGTCACATTTAGAACTATGGTACAGCTCACAAGTGTTCAGCACAGGGGGAAAAAAGTGGTGGTTATTTTTTTTTTAAATTGCGAAAAACCTCTTTATTATTTATAATCTGATTTCAGTGATTTTTTAGTGTATGGAAAATATGTCTGATGTGGCCTAGTATAGAGGAGGACAGATTTATTAATATATTTAGAAGTGTACGACATGGTTTATTATGATGGAGAGTTGAATGGAGCTTCTAAAGATAGAGAATAGCTGAGGTTAGATACTAGAATATTAAAGCAGAAATCTAAAAGGCTATTCTGACAGATGCTAAGCCCAGAGGCAGAAATGGACTTTCGTTGTATGACTAGATTTATGTCAGCAGCTTTGGGATCCCCAATAATTTCCTGGATTTTTTCTCTGACTATGAGCATACTGTATGTCAGGTAAAATCCCACTGAAATACTAGATGACTTCAAATTGATGTGTGAGAAGAGCGAATTTTCTCTTAGTCTATCAAACACCATAAAAATACATCTTTTTGAAATGTGAATTTCATACTGCACAGATCGTATCAGTAGCCCAGACTACTTTGGAAATCTTGGAATTTTGTCCCCTACTTCAGCAATATAAAAATGTTTTGTTTTCCTTTCATGCACTACCTGTATAGACAAACTTGTAAAATGACATGGGGAGAATCCTGTTTGTAATTGGGATGTGGAGGAGGCAGCAGTGTATGATCTTTTTGTTAGCACAGCCATTTAAATTTCACTGGGTAGAATGGGAAGTTAAGTATTTCTTCTTTCAGTGCAGCAAAAACAAACTTCTCAAACTGGATCAATCTGTGACACCAACCAAGCAACACTTAAGACTGGATTAAGAGAACTCTGGGTAGATGCTGATCCAGCAGTGCTCTGTTAGTGGAGGTGTAGAAGGTTGATGGGGTACTGCTGGAAAGACGTTTGTGAAATGTGCTGTGAAATGACTTTGAAAGCTCTTAGCTAATGAATACAAATGTCAGCAATCCAGAGCAGCAGAAGGGTTTGGGAAACAGCAATAGGCCATGCAGTATTTATTTTCCAAGTGGGAACCCTTTGAAAGTAGACGTTTTTTGTTAACTCCCAGTATCATAAGATGTACGTGGGTTTTAAGCATTTGACAGGGTAGGTTAGGAGAGGTAGCACTTTAAACTTGTGACTCTCCCAGTTGATTTAGAAGTGAATATTTGTTGTCAGCTTGTAGTAGCTTCTGACAGCTATGCCTGGTAGGCTTTATGATGAAAAGAGATTTCAGAAGTGAATTGGTGTGCAGAGATAATTTGGAATCTTATCCAAGACAAAGTCTGTTAAAACCTACAGCAGTATGGCGAGGGATCATGATGTCTGTGGAGGTCGAGCCTATGGGAGTCAAATAGGCAGCACAGCAGAGTGGTTTGGACAGCAGCTTTGGTCCAGGAACCTTGTGAAGAGAAGGTGGGAGGAAGGACTGGAAATTGCTGGGGGCCGGAGGGGGAGATGGTGCTTGACATGAGAGAACAACAGGATGGTGTGACCGGTGCAAATACAGTCCTTTCTTTCAGAATTGGAAGTCTTACATTTAAGGCTGTGGATACTGTGAAGTGAACAGTCTCGTGATTGCATGTAATGTTTCTTTATTCCCTGCTAAATGTAGGCCATTGCTTGCAGGATAAACAGACAAGGTGGTTTGTATCAAGCTCTAAATGTCTTGAGTTCACATTTCTCATTAACCTTTTCATAATCAAAAGAAATACTCATCTCTCTTTTTTTTTTTGTGGTATCTTTTCACCAAACATCTTATTCTTAGCTCTCTGCCAATATTTCTGTGAAATAATCTCTCTGTTGTAAGACCCTGTGCCAGTTCAGTAACTGCACACTGCTCTGAACAGTTTATCATTGTTGTATGATCTAAAATTCTTAGGGTTTTAATTGTACATAGATTATAAAGGCCTTGAAGAAATTTTTGCTAATAGCTTAACAAAATACACACTGTTTATTGCATGTGTTACAATATTTTTATACCCTCAGCTTGTTCTGCCACAGCAATTCCATGGCTCTGCTCCTAGATCAGTGCTGACATTCTCCATTATGCAGCTTCCAGACAAAGCTGTTTTGACAAGCAAGACAGGCCATGGTGGCAAAAATCCCATTCCCTTCCTTCACAGTAGTGAACAGAATGCAACATCCTCTGGTGCTGTTCTCCTTATGGCAGGGCCTGCAGAGAGACTTTAAACCACGAGACTGGCCAAACTCAGCCTCGGGAGTCTGTGCTCCAGCAGCATCCTTGCCATAGATGTGCTCAGGTGTGATTTCTCTACTGGCGTTGGATATGGCATGTGGAATTTTTCCTTTGAGTAACCTGGCTTCTAGGTTCATTTGCAGAGTCCAGAATTATCATCTCAACTGTCACTTTCTAAAATCCTGTGTTATTACATGAATACATTTTAAAATCTGTTTTGAGTAAGCCTTGCCAGGTAGACAAAAACTAAATGGCGTGCAGAACATCCCTGGGGTGGCATATTTGTGAAGCATTTACTGGTTTTTTTAAATTAACAGCTGCTGATCTTTTAGGCAGAATTACTTTCTCACCATTCATAGCAGAGGCAGAGCTGGAGCTGCAGATGACTGCTACGCAGTATCCATATGAGACAGAGATCTTCTCTTGATATGAACATCTTGAACTGGAGTTGAAGCTCATAACCGGGTCCTCTGTGTCCGTGAAGGGCATAGAGGTGCTCATGTCTTCCACCTCATGGATGCAGCTGGTGGTGTGGTTCTTGTCCCCACTGAGGTGTGAGCTTCTTCCACTGGTATAATGTCTTGGAGGTGTGAATCACAACATGGTCATTGCATTGCCTCAGGACCCAGAGATGTTCACATCTTCTACCTCTTGAACACAGCTGGATATGTGGGTCACAACATGGGCCTCTGCATCCTCACAGGGCAGGCAGGGAGCTGCTCTTACCACTGGGATTGTGGACAGAATGGGTGGGAGGTGTGGATCACCACCTGGGCTTTTGCCTCCCACAGGGCACAGAGGTGCTTACATTATCTTAGAATATTTCACCAGTTTCTGAGATGTGATAAGCTGTGTGAACAAATTCTGTGCAACTGGAAGAAAATGTCAGGCTGATACAGTGTCTAACTGTTGTGGACTTGTTTGGATTGTAGAGAACTGCGGTTTAGGCAGCC
The DNA here is from genome assembly GCF_009829145.1 of Chiroxiphia lanceolata. Classification (NCBI taxonomy): domain Eukaryota; kingdom Metazoa; phylum Chordata; class Aves; order Passeriformes; family Pipridae; genus Chiroxiphia; species Chiroxiphia lanceolata. The sequence continues at coordinate 61,472,769 of NC_045637.1, read as the reverse complement.
TTGAACATCCTAACTCCACCTTCTTTTTTTTTTTTTAATTTTTTTTGAGTATTTCTTGAGTATTTTTCGTTGGCTTCTGTAGAGACAGATCTCCAATTTTGTTTTACATGTGCAACAATTCAACACAATGATAAATGGTCTACAGACTTATTTGTGCTTGGGTGTTTCTGATATTTTTAGAAATGTTAACAAATACGTACATCATACTCAAAATGTGCAATTTATAGGACTGTAGTGTATCTTAGAATTTTCTGGGAAAAAAAATTCTCTAAAAACTACCAAAGTAATTCCCCTCTCTGCGAATTCTGTAACTGTGATTCCCTGAGATCACCTGGGCTTTTAAAAGCTTCAGTTCAGAATACATTAACAGGGCAAAATAGAGAAATCCAGGGATGCAGTGTACATCTGAAGCATGTGCAAAAATGTCAAGCTTATTGATTACATCATCCTGCAGGTGATTCACAGCTGCCAAATACCCAGCTTGCATTGTACACTCATCTCTCTAGGACTGCCACATTCCTCTAATTTGCTTTTTACTTCTGCCTGTTCTATACAAAGCTGTCTTGGAAAACAAATTTTGAAATTATGTTCTCAAAACAACAAATCAGTGCATTATTTGGGGAGAGCTAAAAGTATTCATATTCTCTTATTTTTTTAACATATGAAAAACTCCTATACAGTACTTAGAGCTCTACTGTGTTTTTTGGGGCTTAGTTTAGTTAGTTGGTCTCAGGAAAACTTAACATACATGAACACTGATTCTGTAGGACTAAAATATGCAGCTCATAAAAATCAGGGTTTATTGCCTTGCTCTAAGTAGTTTCCCTATGGTCACAAACTAATTATGTCTTTCAAAGGTAGCATATTTGGTTAACTTATTTCAATTGTATTTTATTCTGCAGTTTATACTTTCTAAATAATATAATACCACTTGGACATTTAACTCCAGGTCAAGAAAAATACAGCACTGTTGTCAAGTCTTATTTTGGAGGTGCTACATGATGGGTTTTAACAGAAAATATTCTATAGCTGGGGTTTTTTTTGTTTGTTGTTTTTTGGGGTTTTTTTGTTTTGTTTTGTTTCTTTGCTGCTTATTGTTCTGTGAGCAACTTCTTTGAACCAGCTGGTTCAGTCTCTGCCCTCACCTCACTCATTTCACCAACATCTCTTTTTCTGCTGATTTTAAGGCCCTGTTTCTTTATGGTGTTATGAAAGAAATTTAGCTGTAATATTGGGTACTCAGTTGCAGCAATGGGAATAGGTTATTTTTCAGTAAAACATAACTGATGTTGAAAATACAAATGATAGTGGAAGTTCTGAGATCTTATGAAAGCACTAGTCATTTTGTTGTGCTATTACTTTGGGAGGGGGTGGGGTATGTACAGGTTTGCAACCTACTGATTATTCAGACTCCATGCAGTTGAAGCAGAAAAGCTGAATAATCAAACAATCTTTGTTTAGTACTAGTCAGTTGCACAGTTTTTAAAGAACACAAATGCTGATAGGTCGAACAGGTAATTTAATTTTTCCTCTTAAGCACATGAAATTGTTTATTAGAAATGATGCTCCAGCTCACTTTGCTGTGGGAGGATCCTTTGTGAGATACTCAAGATTAAAACAAACCTGTATGTTCTAGTAACACAAAGGAACAATTTTTCTTTGAAACTGGTGGGTGGATAAAATTCTTTGTTTAAGTTTTTAAAAAAGTTTCTGCGGGCTGTATGGAGAATTGCCACATGTTTCTCATAGATTCCAAATTTCTGCCATAGCAAGTCCCACTGGTTTCAACCACAGGCTCTTTTGTTTTCTGTACTCTCCTTTGTAACCCTCAGCAAAGGGAGGCAATGCCAGTAGTTCTAGAAAACAAGAAAGAGAGGGTGTGAGCCAGGCCTACACTGCTGCATTCCTCTGCAATGGTAGGCCATGCCACTGTGGGCTTTGTTTCAGCTCTTAATTGTAAATCAGTGGCATGGATAACCAAGTGACCAACTCTATGAAAGCATGCAGAGTGCAGAAGGCAGTTTGTTCAATCAAGTGGATTGGTTTTTATTACAATCTCAAGGTCAAAAATTGTTCTTTTGCAGGGGATGTTTTTAACTTTTTTGAATGCCTCTTTTACTTGCAGGTTTTTTTACTTGTTCTCACAAGCATACAACACCTTCACACACCCATGAGGCTAATAACATTCCAGAACCATTTCTCTTTCATAGACTCATTAAGGTTGGAAAAGGCCTCAAAGGTCATCAAGTCCTGCCTTTGACCAGACACCATCATGTCAACTTAATCATAGCACTAAGTGCCATGTCCAGTCATTCCTGGAACACTTTCAGGAATAGTGACTCCACCACTTCCTTGCCTGGGCAGTACGTTCCAGTGCTTAACCACCCTTTCAGTGAAGAAATTCTTCCTGATGTCCAACCTGAACCTCCCTGGCACAGCTTGAGGCTAAAGATATGACAACAACAATCCTCCCCAGCATCTGTACTACCTGTTATAGGGATCCTTTTTCCAAAAACTGTTAGCTGTACTGCGGAGTGATGCTTAAGGGATGCATTTATCATGAAACTGGTACTCCTGTAAACAAGCAATGGTTCACAGTTGCTTATTAAACACTTTGTCTGGGATGATGAAGTCTAACAGAATTTAGGGGAAAGAAAAAAATCAGGCTGTTGATCAACCTAATTAACTTGCAAAATTAATACTACCTATTATTTATCACTTCATATTCCAGCAGTGCTTTTATTGATGAAATAAAAGTGTATTGACTTCTGTGTTGTCATCAGCATCTATCTTTTAGGCATTGGGTCCCTTAAATGAAAGATGCAAACTTAGGAAAGCAGATGATAATTGCTGTTAAAGGACATAATTTACTGGTTGTGTTGCATATAATTTTACAATTTACCTCAGTACAAATATGACCTTTAAACAGTTGCTGCCATACTGAAAGAAGTGTATTTAACTAGATGGGTCCTATGCAGACTTGTACTGCTTGTATGAACAATGCATACACTAGACCCAGTACTTAAAATCTAAAAGTCTGTTCTTGACCCTTACCAAGAGGTCGATGATTTGATTGTCCTTATGCAGATCAACAGTGCTGTATGTAGTAAAGGACGCTTCTGGCAGATAACTTCTATATAGACAACCTTCAAGATAAACTAGTTCACAGCTGTATCTTTCCATCTCCACTTCCTGAGCTCTCAGAATTACCTTTCATGTAGCTGAGGGAAGTGCTGAAAATGGTACCTCTCAGAATGATGACAAGGCCTGCTCTGTGGTATGCTGAGGGAGCTGAGAAGAAACTGTCAAGCCAGCTAGGGAGTTTTATTTATCCCAGTGTCAAAAGAACAGCACTACTTTTAGAAACACCTTTGGCAGCCAGCAAGTTTTTCATTGACTGGCCTTTTGGAAAGAAGGTTGCTAGTCATTTCAGGAGAGATTTTATTGTATCTCTTACCTAGCAAAATAGCCACTTGTGAATCGATGTCACAGCATGTCAAATGTTTGAGGGTTTGTTTTTTTACCCAGCAGATCTGGAGTACATTTTAGGTTAGTATCAAAAATAAAGCGAGAGGAATCACGCTTATTTTTTCATACTGTAGTAATTAGTGTCTGAAAGAATTTATATTCTCATATGCAATTTTCAGACTTTTTTCTGCAGCATAATTTTATGCTAAAAACTACAAATTCCTATTCTACCTGAGTGAATGCAGTATTTATTTTCCTAAAAATTTGAGCATAAATAATATAAATAAAGTGTCATTCCTTTCTCTTGCTACACCTGCAAAGACAGTTGATTCCATAGCAGGATGTGAACTGATATTTCCCTTCTCTCCATCAAACCTTTTTGTGTTTTCATGTCAGCTCTTTTGTAAGGCCGAGCTCTGCTACCTCAGCAGCTTATCTCCAGTGGGAGAGGACCAGGGAGGGCTTGAAGGGATGAGATCTTTCATGAGTCTGAAAGAAACTGTGCCAAGCCTTGGGTGTTAACAAAGGTCTAACAATTAATGGATCCTATTTGACCTGTTGGTTTTCAACTCTCAGGAGGCATAATACTTTCTGCAGAGAACAGCTAAGAAACTGGTATTCCACGGGGCATCAGGGATTCAGAAAAAGCAGCATTTGTCAGACTCTTCTTGTAAAATTTTAAGTTGAAGTTTTGTTCACCTGGCCACAGTAAATGTCAGCTCTAAAAACATGTTGTGCCTTTACTAACAGCAGTGCAATCCTTTTCAGCAGGCTCAGCCAGTAAGCCTTATTGACCCAAGATGTAGTATAGAACTAAACTTGGTCTTTTATTCAATTTAACTCAATACTAGTAAATACTGGACTAGGTGGTTTTTTGCAGTTTTTACCATATTTTTAGTACTAAGGTTTATTGTAAGGGAACGTGTGCCACAACAGACCCCTTATTCACTGCCTCATCAGATCAGTGTAGAAGTGTACTCAACTCATCAGTGGAATGGAAACATCCTCACACCTTTTGTTCCAGTCTGGTAGGAGCCTTATATGCTCTATAATGTCTAATGGAAGCAGTCGATGAGGAAAGTCAAAGGAGCGTTATGTTACACTTAACAGGTGGCTTCTAATTTTTGTGGAGGTTTGGGCTACAGCTTGATTAACCTGTAGGAAAGGCTGAGTTTTTTGTGCAGAAAAATGTTCTTCTTTCAGTTATGCTGAAACTATAGAGAAAATTTTCCTTTGAGTGGAATTTTTTTACCTGAAAGTGACAAGATTTGGCAAAGAGGGAGGGAGGAGAGCGAGCTGTAATGGAAGTGGTCTCTTGGCTAACTGCAGTAGGAGTGTTAAAACTCATGTGAATCTGTATTGTGAGACACACTGGCATTTTTTCTCTGGATTCATTCTGCTAGCAAATGAGGAAAACGTTTGTGTAAAGGCTAAATGCACCATCAGATCAGTTGTAGTTGCGTTCAGAGCCGTGACCGGCTGTTTGTTTCACAGTGATGCTGCATGTCATCTATTCCAAACAGAAATATTTTTCCAAAATTGATTTCCAACTGTTTGACAAGCATCAGACAAACCCAGTAATTAGATCTGTGAATTGAAATGCCTGATGGCATATTGCCTTCTAATCATATTAGTGAAGTTAGGCTGAGAGCCATTTTTTGTCTGCAGCGTCTTAGCATAATGAGGATGAATCAAGCTTTGCAGTTCAGATTTAACAATGCAGACATAATTCTTTCCTCTCTCTCTGCAAATACTTCTGTAGTGAAGCCTATTGGTTGTAGGCATTCCATTCTACTGTGGACAGCCCCGCAGTAAAAGTCCAAACCAGGAGCTGGAGTGTACCTCTCAGTGGTGCCCAAGGGAGAGAGTGGAATCGCCTCAAGAATTTTGGTTGGATTAAAAAGCCACTAAACAAATGACCTGGAGATCTGTAGCCTCATTTGAACCTTTCTCTGCACCAGTTTACTGGTTTGCACCCATTCTGTCATCCCCTTTCCTCCTTTAGTTTGATCAGTGGGTGTTCCCACAGCATGTTAAACCATGCAGTGCTCCTCAGAGCAGCCATGACTGGCCTTGTTGTTTCTGATGGATGACTTGCACTGGTCTGTAGGATGAATGACTTTGCTGCTGTTGCCTTTGACACTTGATACTGCTGAGCACCAAATAGTTTGGATCCTTTTTCCAAAGACATTAAATTGGTCAGCTTTTTATTTGTCTTTGCTCTTGTAATAGGTCAGAATCTGCAATTACTGCTGCATGTTCAGACTCCTCATTTACACACTCCACTGTTCTGTACTGAAGAACATTAGAGTTTGACAGTGCTGAGAGTGATAGTGCAGAAGAAATGGAAGTGTTTGGCTTCATGACAGTATCCAAAGATAGAGCTGAATTAGGATTCTCAGCGCTGCCTAACGCTGTACTTCCTGCAAACAATTCCTTAAGGTCATTTTTCTAGAGAACTTAACTCCATAAAAAGGAAAGGGAGAACACTGGGAAACAGTGTTGGAACAGTTGTTCCAACAGAGTTGGAACCCAGACATCCTCAGCTGCAGCATATATGTAGTGATGATGAATGTCCTTTTTCTGGCCTTTCATTCTTTCAAATGCCTGATTGTACCACAAATGTTACTAGAAACCACATCTTCCAAAATAGTGGTTTCAGCCTCTTAAATAATGCAAGGTAAACTTACTAATACATATGCCTTAGTGTTACAGCTTACTAAAGATCTTGAAATCTTAGCTATTACAAAGTTGGTAAATTTCTAGATGTAACCCTTTGTTGTTCAAGTGACTAAAAACAGGTGAATCAGCACAAAATTTCAGATGTTTTACTTCATATTTTATTGTCATCATTTCAGTAAACATACTGAAATAGAGTTGACTCAGAATTGAGAACTATATTGCATTATATTTAACTATCCAGTTGTCATCTTATAGAAGAGAGAAGACTGAAAAAGAGGAAAGGACAAATATGCATTATATTTCATGTGTGGAAAAACAGTGCTTTATAAATACATATGACTTAAGCTAAAAGGCAAGGTTGATTCAAAAGGTCCCTTTAGTTCAGTGAGATAATTTTCATCTTCATACCCTGAGAAAAGAAGGCCAAGAAAAGGAAATTAGTAATCAATCACAGCAGTCTGTAGTTATGATAAAAGTATATTAAATACTTGGTGTTTACAAAGTCGATTTAAGGTACTTTCTGGCATTTGTAATGAGCAGATAATACTTAATTCTTAAGATTTCTTACAGATATTTAAGGTCCTGTCATTAATTATCACAATCAATATTTGCAATATTTGCAATATTCTGTCACTGTTGATCTAAGCTTCTCTTGAGAAGTCAAAGTAGGAGAATGTAGTTCAGCTTTTATCAGCTTCATTTTCCTCATTTATTTTACAACATTTGTAGAGGGAGCAGCAGTAGGAATGTGAGAGGAATTACAAGTATCTGCAAGAAAGCAAGACTGGAAAGGAGTGGGAGGAGATGAAAAACTTGTAATCTATTTTAAAACTCTTAGCTTAACAACCTCTTTCCAGGTTGTTCTCTATATGGAAGAAGACTACAGTTAAGTGTACACAAGGAGAGACTATCATAGAGCAGCTCTACCAAGTGACCTATGAGAAGAATATTTGTATCCAAGATGTCTCTGTTAGAAATTGTACTTTGCACACAACAGGTTTCCATTGTCTTGAGAGTAGTTGTTGTTTGAACCATGTGAAGCTGAGAGGTCCCAGCCAATTAGAAGCTTACATAAAAGAGTTATTTTGGTTCTCAAGAAATGGAATAAACTATTAATGTCCAACTGAGCATCAAGGCACAGTAGTTTTGAAAATACTTATATGGGGCCTAACTCCTATTAAAGACAATGGAGGATTGGATTTAATATTGTTTCATTGAAAGCACCTTTGAAATTTCGCTTTCGTTTCATTAACAGACTGTTCAGAATTTTTATTCAGCTGTATTCCTCGTTATGGAAGTCACTGTGTATACAGGGAACAAATGGCCTCGTTCACTCTGACCAACATTTACACGAAAAATTGTGCCTGCAGAGGCTCCAGAGTGGCACAGAGCAAGGGGAAGTGGAAAGGTGGTGTTGCCTTCGGGAGTGGTCCTCGGCCGTGCCTGGAGTGTCACATCCCTGCTCACAGTCTGGCTCCCTCCTGCTGCTTTTGGGCCAGTGCGAGGATGTGCTTTTCTCGCACTGTCATTTGCACAGCTTTCCATGACTATATTCAATTCAATGTAAATAAACTTTGATAGCCTTCTGGTTAATGCCTATGGCAATGCATTCTGCTATATCCTATTTTACAAGGATTAACAAAAAAAAAGCCTCTTCCTCCCTGGGCAACTTTCTCTGTACAAGTGATACGGGACAGGAAGGGTACTCTGTTTTAACAAAGAACATCTTGCAGGGAGAGACAACAAAAAATGTTATCAGCATCATATACACAGCATTTATAATGGGTTGTAATAGAAGACTAAATATTTGGTTTTAAATGAACAAATAAGCATATGTTTACATGATTCATTAATTCTGGATATCCTTAAGACATTATTAAAGTGATCTGTCTCTCCAAATTCACTGGAAGACTTTGATTAGTTAGCAAAAATACTCACCATATCTCTTACATATTTCTGTATATCAGAGAAGACTTAAGCACGCAGAAAATCTAGAGGAAAACTTAAATGTGTGCTTTCATTACTGAAATAAAGCATACAGAAAGATTTATACTTTATAGCTCACTGAGTATGCATTGGGAGAAGCTACTTTTGTGGCACAATTACCCTTCTTTGTTGCTTACCAATACCCGTATTCAGTGACACAAAGAACAACTGTTGTAAAAAATATTAGTATGCAGATGCTCTGCTGTTTTGTTAATGCATTTAGTTATATACAATAACTCTTTTGTTTGCTTTTCTTTTTCTGTCCTTGAATGGATTTGTATTATGGTATAGAATCTAAGCTTAGAGTTGCTGTTTAAAATGTTTTGCAGTTTTAGAATGTGCCACATATCCAAGCTAGTTACTTTTCTTTTGTTATATTAAGAAAATAATTTGGGTATATGAACGGTTTCTAATAAGTTTGAGAGTATCTTTTCAGGGAAACCCAAGTCCCAAAGTTGCCAGCAAATATTTCCCCACTAATGAGGTCTTCAGTGACAGTTAGTGTTGGATAAATAATTGTATTCCTGAGAGATACTTTCAGATATTTTAACCAAAGAAATTTTTCTTGAAGTCCCTTAACATTTTCTAGGTAGTTTTCACAGAAATAAAAAAAATATTGCACAGCAAAACTGCACTTTATGTTTTTATATGAAAAACTAGCAGGCTGGTTACAACCAATTGTAACCTACATACAGGTGTTTATTTGCAAAAGCCATCATTACTGTCTTGTGTGGGTATCCATAATATTATTTGAGAGTTATTCTCAGCCTTAAAAAAGTTTTCTTTGGTGTCCTGTGGGTGGGCAAAACCATATGAAATAACTGTCAATAAGTGAAATTGCTCTGGTGAATCAGCGAAGTACTTGAGCCCAGAGTACTTCGAAAACATAACAGTATTTACAAGATCCTTTCCCTCCCATGGCAACAAGGACCAAATCAAATGAGGATGTAACAAGATAATAAGCAGACCCTAAAGGTAACATGACTAACAGTAGCCTATTTCTGAAATTCTGAGCCTCCTTAACTGCAAAAGATGTTTCTGACACAGAGTTTGTGAGAGGTATCTGTGCTTGAAGGTTGCTTCTCAAGCAATGACCTACTAATACTCTTTTGGTGTTCCGTAGAGATAAGACATAGTCATCAGTGGATGCAGTTCTACTTAGAACAGTAGGGATCATAGTATAGACTAAAAAAAACCTCAATAAATCTTTTTATCACTGATAGAAAGAGCTACTACAGGTGAAGGGCTAACTGTGCTGCAGCTGATGCTTTTCAGATATTTTACTGCATGCATCAGAACTCAGCTGTGGAGAAGGCAGCGGGCATTTCACTTTCACCACAGGGGTCTTTCTTGGCACCTTTCTTGGCTAAAAGCTTGTCAGTTTCTGATAACTGTTTTTTATCACTTCTCACAAGCACTAAATGCAAATTGTACAGTTTTGCTCTAGGCCTTCAGCACTAGGACATTGTACCCCGAGTGCCAGAATAATCATACATGGAGAAAAACTGTGACGGGAGGCCAAGCAGAAATTGCAGTTTAGTGTTGTCTGCCTTTTCTGAAGTGAGGACAATTGAAGAGTGGAAAAAGAGCCCCCTCCCCTCATTATGCCTGTTTGATTCATACTGAAGTTACAGTGAGGGATTCCAAACGGGGCCAAAAGTTCTGACATCGTGGAGAGGGAATTTGCACTTGTGAATGCACAGATCTACAGTGTCACTTTAATTATTTATTTTTTTCTTCTGCTTTGGAAAAAAAGGGCACAGTTTAGTGTTGCAGTCCTCACGGGAACGTATGTGAATTCTGATTGTTCACTGAAAGCCTCTCATCAGCAAGAAAGTTAGTTTCAGTTGTGCTTCAAGTAATCTATTGATCTATTTATAAATATGTTAAATTAAAAAAAAAAAAAAACACACCAAAAAACCCCACCTAGAACTACTGCAAATCTGTGTGAGAACATCATCCCGGTTTCAGTTCCAAGATAGCTTAATGTTCTTAAAGGCTGGTAGAGAACATAGTTTCATTACAACTGCACATATTACGGGTTTTGTATGAAATGAGCATCTCAAGGCAAGGGAAAGAAAGCAGCATTGTTCTAGGGCTGTTTTTCACAGGCCTGTATTCATATCTCATCCTTGTTGTTTGCAGGAGAGGCAGATGTGAACCAGAACAATGGGACCTCCACGAAGAACCCAGCGGTGACAGACTCCAAAGGCACAGCAGACCCAAAGAATGCCTGGCCTGAGGCCAACCCAGCTGACACGACTGGTCGCCCCCACTTGATCCGCCTCTTTTCCCGAGATGCCCCAGGAAGAGAAGACAACACCTTCAAAGATCGGCCCTCAGAGTCAGACGAGCTACAGACCATCCAAGAAGACAGTGCAGCAGCTTCAGAGAATTCGGATTTGATGGCTTCACAAAAACGCTCCTCTTTCCGGCACGGATCAAAAATGGCATCTGCAAGCACTATAGACCATGCTAGACATGGATCTCCAAGGCACAGAGACTCGGGTCTACTTGACTCGCTGGGCAGATTCTTTGGAGGTGAAAGACACGTTCCCCGGCGGGGCTCGGGCAAGGTGAGCTCTGAGGAATAGAGAACTGCAAGGCTACAGGAAAATACAGTACAATTAAATAGGAAGGGTGGGTCTCAAAGAAAGGTCTAACTGCTTTAATGCAAGAGTTGACTTAGCCAGCAAGGTGGTACTTGTAATGTAATGCTTGGCTTTAAACTGAAAACAACCACAAAAAAAGCATAGATCTGGGATCTGGGAAACAAGAGGAGCTATTCTGGATAGTAACAAGGAGTATTAGAATTCCAGGTGGCTATAGAAACATTACTGAGAGGAATTTTTATGAATATTTAATGTGCATTGTATGTTTTTGTATGCTCTGCTTTTGTACGTTATTTTTAAATATTTGCAAAAGGGAGCTGGATGAGAGCACTAAATGCAAGACACTTGGCACTAACTGAGAGACAAACTTGGAAATAGATGTTAGAAAAAGAATTGTGGCCAAATTCTCAGCCTGCTTGTGAAAAATCATGTTTTAAGCTCAGTTGACAGCACTGACGAGGAGATGGTTTGACAGATATTATCCTGAATCCCAGATATGCAAAACTGTCCAGCTGCTTTATTCTGGCAAGAAGTTAGGATATATTCCAAGCATTTCATATTAGAAGTTTTATAACAAGCCATTTCTTCAAGGTATTGATGAAAGGCTATTAATTGAATTCTTTCCTTTTCCAGTATTAACCTGCCTCCTCTGATAAATTATGCAGCTGGCATATTAGTTCACTATTACTCAAGTGGCAAAGTTTAAGATATTTTTGCTGTACGCTTTGCCACATAAATGATAAGTGGAATCTTGTGTTTGTGTGTCCACACACTACATAAGTATTTTAATGGAACTGCTGTAGGGCTGTAAAACCTTCTTTTAGCTGAATTTATTGTAGTTGCTTAAGTTGTGTGTTGCAAAAAGCAATGCTTATAATTGCTGACTGGGCCCATGAATAACCTTTGACAACCTTTGAGGTCTATGCAGTATTTCTAACCTGTGATATGTGCCATCTTATAATTTTACACTGGGACAGAGTACGTACTACTCTGTGGTGTAAAACTGATTTGTGGTGGTACAACAGCTGCAGGCTGTCAGTGTACTTCACAGCTCCACACCTGGAAGCTCCACAGTGTATAATAGCCCTTCCCTGAAGAGCTGATGTAATGTAGAGACCACTGGATGAAAAATACCCTAGAAACTTAAAACCAGAAGCTTCTCACACTTGGTAGCCAGTACTAAGCAAGCTGTGTGTTTTGTTCTTTTCATTGTTCACATTTACAAACTGGGGCCTGTAATGCTGCTGACAGTTTTAGCAACCAGGCAGTTGTTTCTGTAGGTATGTAATGTTCATACATGCAACAAGCAGTTTCTGCAAATATCAGAGGCTGTTCCCAACACTGTTATTTTCTGGAACCTGGTTGGCTAGCTCAACTCTTGCTGTTTTATTCATGTACTGTGTTACTCAGTGAAAAATAGTATATGAAATGTTCTTTGTACACAAAGGAAACAATACCAAAAAGTTAGATTCTGCATATGGAATACACAGAGGTATGTATGTTCCTGCTTGGCAATAAATCAAACCAGTCAACTCACTTTTTAGAAGTAATGGCTAAAAAATGACTGCAAGTTGTACAGATTATGTATTTTATCCTTTGGCATGAACATGATTGTTATGATTCTCTACAGATCTCTACATAATTATGTATGAGGGCAGGAGATCATCTCTTTTATCTCTGTTGCTGTTCAGTAAACTGCTATTTTGAAGCACTTAAATGTCTGCAAAACAGTACAGAATTATGGACAATTCTAACTTTTTTTTTTTTACCTACCGGAAGTAGTTTTTCTTAAGAGCAACTACACGTAGTGTTACAGAGCCCTGACTTGCAGATCTGAGCTGGAAGCCCAGAGAAGTTTTATTATCTTGGCAAAAGTCAATCACATTAGGACTTCAACGCCAAAGCATCTTTAGCACTGTTCCACACAATGATAATATTGATGCATGTCCTAGGAAACATTCCTAGGAAGTTCTCTCATGGGAGGACAGTGTACAAAGTATTGAGCAAGTGGCACAGACAGTTGTTTCAACTATTACTTATTTAGCCTTTAAAACAATGCCTTTTGGTTTCTTGTATCAAGGAAGCCTTGTGGTGTCATTTATTTATACATGTGTACACAGGGGAAATCCAGATGGCTAATAGTCTTACTTGTGCTTAAACCCTAAATAGTTGTTGTCATTTGCTGAATTTTGTTGAGTATGACTACTGATAGATAGTGTTCATGGATGACTTAAAATAGAATGAAGTCCCTTGGCAGTTTCCAGACTCCATTAAGTAAACAGGTCTTTGGTAAATAAGATCAAGAAAAGCACCTTAAAGGATAACTTTCAAAGGCTTGAAGTGCAAAAGTTCCTAGAGCTGCACTGTTTATTTGCTTCCACTTGTTTTTGATTTATTTTGAAGCATTTCAAAGCAATTCTGCAGCTGCCTTTCTTGTAATCTTCATTTTTCAGCCAGTCCATGCCCCAGTGGGAGTGTATATCTCCACTACCCACACCAGCAAGCACTGGAATGCAAAGACAACACTTGCTCTTTGTACAGATTTAGGGCTGACATTCAAGCAAAACACATAAATTCTTTGTGGAGGCATTTTCTTCTTGCAACCATGGCTAAGAAACATGTTAATGAATAATATTCACTATTGTGTACAGAAAGGTGGGGTAGGAACAATGCTGGGACTGTTTCATGGCCTCTTCTACTCCTATGGAACAGGTTCTCCCTTACCCTGCAATTCTGAAGTTAAATTAAGAGTGCATGGAAGTCCCATGGGAGTTGTTAAAAATAGAAATACTGGAATGTACAGAAATACCCCTTCTCTAAGGGACAGTAAGCACAGTGGCCCTTGTTCCCCCAATCCCATCCCCATCAATGTTTTTGGATAGCTGAAAGTCAATCAAAATCAGCTTGAATTTTGTACTTTTAAGAAAAAAATTTAAGACAGAATATTCCAAACAAAACTGCTGTTGTGCACAGCTCAAATTTAATTGTACTAAAGAACAATTTAAAATGGTGACAGAAAGAAACTGTGGTGCAGACATTTTAAAACGCATGCGAGAGAGAAGAGCATAAGGATAAATTATTTCCTTCCTAATCTTTATAGAATATTTATCTAAACATTTGTAAAGCATCTAAGTAAGTTTGTTAAAATGATCAAATGTTTACTGTGCCTCCTAGATTCTAGCCTGTATTCAACTTCAGTATGTACTGATTGCTATTTTGTTTCTTTGACGCAGCTTTTTATGCTTTTGTAATTCTTTTGTTTATGATTTTTGTTTTTCCTACTAAAGTTTGGATTGTGAAACAAGAACTTTTCTGTCCTGGTTTAACATTCTGCATTAACGTACTAAACTTTAAACAACGTTTGTGACACAGATGCAGCAAACCAAAGTAATTGTGTGTGAGAGTAAACAACAGGCTAAGGCCAGACTTAGTGAAAGATTAAATCAATTTTTCTTATGCATTTTGCTTCAGTTTTGTATGCAATCTTGTAAAGTTCTTCTGTTGCCTGTATGAAGCCTTGCTCCTATATTTCTTTCCCAATATCTATGTGTCTGGGTGCAAGGAATATGGAAGGAGATGGGGCTTCCCCATCCTATAGACAGATAAAAGGTATGAGGAGCACTGGGCTGAAGTTCTTCTCATCTTGAGCAGAATCAGGGTTTGGGATCAGAATTTCTGAAACAACAGTTCCAAACCGACTCCTAAGTTTAGCAGTTGCTGGAACAGGGATCTACAAAAATGGTTGCAATAAACATGCACAGGCAAAAAGTTTAGGAACCACAGTTTTAAATAATGCCAGGGAGAGATAAATTAATCAGAATAATTTAATAATTTTTCTTTTCTTGCACTTGAACTCTATACACATTTGCTGTGGAAGCTTTAATGTATACTACAGCACCGTGAAGAATTTGAAAAGGAGTTAAATCACATCGTATACTAGTCAGACTAGCATTGATTTAAGTTAATACTTACTGTGATTTTTATTTCCAATTCTGAGTTTTCAGGGAGTGGTATTGCTCATGATACTCTGTTTTGTAAAACCTGCTGTGCAAGCAGTGTGCTTGTAAAAAATATTTTTATATAGTTTATGGTGGTTGTAACAATAATTTTGTTTTAATCTTTTGCTTTATATGTGCTTTATGTATTCATTAAACTGTTTATATCACAACAACCGGTGTACTAATGATTTAATTTGTTTTAAATGCTTTAATCTATTAACAGAAGTTGCAACAAACTATTACTTGTACATGACGGGTTTTCAGATCATTAAAAGAGGCTGTATGCTCTTCTCCAAAATTCAGCTGAGACAGTTCATTGGACAGAAATAAAAAGAGGTTGCCTTCTGGAAGGAAAGGACTAGGTTTTTGAATAACTGAAGCTCCAAATCTGATGTTCTCGCTTTATGATAATGGGAACTGAATCTGGCCTCTTGTTTGTAGCAGGTACTAATGAATGATGAATAGCTAAACATGAATTAATGTATCAGAACTGCCAGTTTGAATCTCCTTTAGCTTGTGCAGTGGTAGAACCTTCTGAGCGCTTTAGATCTGTCTGGTTTAAAAAATTGTCACCCATACAAAACCAGAAAGTATTAACAGGTGAGTACACTTAGGAGCCAACATTACATAGGATTGATTTTGACATGTTCATTTAACACACGTATGGCCATACACATGTTATTCATGCCTAATACTTAACACATTATTTAATGTACTGGAACTTGCATTTTCAAGGAAATTACTGCTTAAAGTGATTATTACAAACTAAATGAATTTGGGAGTTGGACCAAGTAAATGCTCTGTAAGTGATGCTTAGAAATGCAAGCACTAACTTTTGGTGAAGTATTAGTGATGCTTTGTTCTCAATCTGGCAGCAGCTGCATGGCAAAGTTTGTTCAGAAATGGGACAAAGTAGTTGGGGCTTGCTGATTTGTATTACAAGTTAAAGAGAAAATCATGACTGGGCAGACAGGAAAAGCCAATCGGCTTCACTGCTTTTACTGTCTTTTATATGGTCTCTTTTTGACTCTTAAATTCAGAAATGTGTTAGCAACATGTTCAGGCTAAAATACACATTAGTCAACTGAAGCATTTTAAAGGTCTCTGTTTCTAATCAGTTTGCATCAAAAGGTTTCCCCCTTTCATTGAACTTCTAACAAACAGGATATTTCAGTACAGTTTTTGCCTAACTTTTTCTAGAGTCTTCTATCCACAGGTATGATATAATAATAATAGTAGTAGTAATAACAACAAGTTTAAGTGGGAGCTGAAGAAGAGCGCAAAGGATTCTTTTGAGCACTTGGTGAAGTTCCAGGCTTGCTGGTGCACTTTGCCTGAGCCTCAGCCTAATGGCATGGCTGCTGGAGGGCCAGCTTTTGGGTCTTTTGGTAGTAACTGGCCTTGGCTGTTCTCAACAATTCCTCTCATTTTCACCTGCAGGGCCCCACACCCCAGCTGAGAGTAAGGTCTGGATGTAATTTTACTACTATATATGGAGGTGGGGGTGTGTTTGTTTAAACAAGTGGGAGGGGCAGGGAGAAGGTCAAATAGATCTAATGAAAATGTGACATGAGGTATTTCTCTACCTAACATTGAGTTTTTTTCCATCTGTTTATTTATCTGATGATGAACCAGTTTGATAAAAAAGAAACAATTTTAGACTAAAATCTGTTATATTGGGTTTTTTTCCCATCGGATATATTATTTCCTTGTAAAGGAAGTACTGCATTATCCTTAGCAATTGACATCTTATGATGCTAAAATTAATGTTTTTGTTCTTCAGTTGTTTTGAGATTGTACCATGGTAAACACTGCCCAATAGAAAACTGAGACAAAAGTATTTTTTTCCCACTGACTTTGTTTTGTACCTCTGTCATCACATACCATTAGTGACAATTCTGGCTTTCATCTTGTGTAGTCATGCAAAATATCTTATGTTGTTCCTGAAATGGTCTCCTGTTAGACATGTTCTGTTACTCATTTCTCTCAAAAGTTACTTGGTTTCATTTTGAGCTGCACAAAAAATCATCCACTGCCATTTTCAGCTGATTTTACTGAATCTCTTACAAAGCAATTTAAAAAACATTTGTAAAACACAGAATTACTTCTGCAGACCCAAGATGAGCCTTAGCTCTCTTTAACTTTTTGCTTATGATGCATCTACTTTTTCATTTCTGATGATACCTCATTCAATTAATGTGCCTTGGAAGCTGTACAAGCCTTAGGTTTGGGGTGATCTGTCTTCCTTATTTTATACTAACTCTATTGGTGGAATTTTTACCTCAGAGTGACAGTATTTGTTAAAAGAAATAAGCTATTAACCATGCCATGTCTTATTTTTTTGTAAGAGTAAACTCTCCTTACTGTTATGCTCTCTCCAAGTTATGCTGATACAGGCAATAGTACTTTTAACAACCTGTACAAGAGTTTAGCTTGTCATTTGCTTACCTATTGAAGGCAGAAAAGAAATAAAATTGGGCCAGTCCCTTCAAAGTTGAGAACTGATAAAATACTTTGTGGGTGGGTGACTGCATGCAGTCTGAAAGATGAAATATTTATTTCCAGAAATCAAGGGGTTTTTCTCCTCTTTATTTCTGGTCAGCAGCTATAAAGGGATAGTGTGCACCTGGTATTTATATTTTTGTTTTCCTGAAAATTCCTATCTTGTTCATTCTAAGAGTTTCATGACTATATGAAAATACTAGGGAACGGGACTTTTTGAAATATTTAAAAATTTCTGCTTTCTTACCAATAGCCATATCCACAATGTTACATTTTTTCACTGTAGCAGCACCAACAAACAGATGCATCTCCACCAAATATATATACAGGTGATCAGTAGAAATTTATCACGGTGAATACTGCTCTAGGATGCTTCTGTATCTTGACCACGTACAGTTAAGTCCTTAACGCTGTGAAATCTGCTGGTAGCAGAAGCTACTCTGAGAATACTAGCCAAAGTCTCTTTTTTTGCTGGAGTGATCATTCTCAAAAAAACCCACCAAACAAAACCAAAAACCCAGCCAAAAAAAACCCCACACAAGCCATGGATCATTTCAACAAGGTTTAATCTACGCAATCAATACCAACTTGATAAACAACACAGAGGACAATACTGAATATGCACCACAGATTCTGTCCAAGCAGATAAAGAACCTCTGTCATGAAAAATATTTGAATGAAATGATTCATGATGGGCAGAAAAATGCTTCAGAAAAGAAAAGGCAAATTAAAGCATTGGGTTGTGCCTCTGAAACCATTTATCAAGTGTCACAACAATGGAATAAATAGGTCATGGGGAAAAACCCAGAAGGTATGATGGCACCCGTCTCTCACTCTGGTTCCATCATAAACCAGAATTTCTCTCCTGAACAACTATCTTGATTCTTCTTTTTTTCTCCAGTAATTCTTTCACCTGCTAATTTGTGAGCAAGGCACTAAGAATAAGAGTGTTATAGGGAAATGTGGTTCTGAATTATCAACTGGTGCTTCTCCTGATGGTGTTCTCCATTGTTTCCTCCTTCATGCCATCTTTCTTATCTTCCTTGCATTTCTTATTTTTCAGTCATCTCTAGTCTTTACTGACATGTTTGTTATTCCCATCACTCTGGTAAGAGTTCTACCTCTTTTTTTTGTCACCTATTTCTAGACAAAGATTGTATTAACAATCCCAGCACAACTCTGGAAGGCAGAATCTTTTGTACTCTACATCTCTCTTGCTGCCAATTGTCCTCTGTAAGGACAATTTGAGCAAGTAATTTCATTTCTGTCTTAATTTCCACATTAGTAAAAATTATCAGTACCATTACAAGGATGTGTGGCCCATTTTTTTTAAAGTGATTAGAAAAGCCTGCTGAATTTGGTAATTAACTATAATGGCAACATCAGACCAGCCAGTGGGGAAGCTGTCAGTATACACATTGCTTTTTTTAACAGATCAGCAAGCTGTGAACAGCCTGGAACAAACACCATCACAAAGAGCAAATTGGTACTTGGGTTGTACATGAATGAAGATTGAAGCAATGACACCGGTATAACACAGCTCTGGTTTAGCAGTGCATGTTCACAGAAATTATATTACTACTAGAATAAGCACTGAAAAATACATCCTCACATGACACGTGCTGTATGTTCTGTTGCTGCCTGATGAGAGGCTGGGTAGTAGCACTGGAGGGCTCTGACACAGTGCCAGCTACACCCAGGAACACAAAGTCCCTCCAAATTCCAAGATGAAGCAATTTCTCTATTCAAGTGCCTACCAGATTGTTCTAGTCAAACTATATAATAAAATTTCCTCATTTAAAAAAAACCAAAATGTAAACGCCGAGTAAGATTTACTGAAAGGATGTGTCTCAATTCCTGTTTAGCATACTGTTTTGAAATGGTACTAACTACAGAAATTCAAACCTGGGTAGGAATTTCCTTAGAGTCTGGATTCAGAATCCATTTCAAGGACTAATACAAAATCAGCGGTATTTGTAAGCTGAGCAGCTTACAAATTGCCTATAATCTTTCAGCCTTTTCAGCCTCTCACCTGATGAGAGATGTTCATCACGATGTTTAAAAGCTAATTTTAGTCTACCTGTATGGTTGAAAATGTCTTAGTGGGGGGGGTGGGGCTGGGTAAGCATTACATCCTGTAGGTTGCGGAACAGTTTGGTTTTCTAAGCCAATCTAAATGTACTTTTCATGTCTGTATGAATCTAAAATTTGTTGATTTTTTTTATGATTTCTTTTAAATTCATGCACACTGACTCATTGGGCATCTTGTGAAGAAAATCCATTGGACCAAGGAAATGTTAATTGTTTTTCATTCTTATGAATGTCAAAAATCTTTACTTAGTTTGACTACATTTTAAATCAGCTATTTCTTATTTCATATGTATTTGGATTTTGCCAGTAGAGAAACAACATAGGATGTGTTTAGATTATCATCTCACATCGTAAAGTAGGCAACAAAACCACTTAACAGTGATAACTGAAGGGGATTGAAAAAAAGCTGTAAATGCAAGTACTCCAAACCCAAAGTATTTTAATGCTGTTATTGTCACTAAAGCTTATAACAAACTGAGTAGGAATTAGAGCTTTATGTTTCTATTTACACATCTATGGGCTCTTCAGCTATAAGCAATCCCCTTGTGGAGGATGAGAGCTCCCATTGACAGCTTATAATACGCATTTAAAAGTCTCCCTTAATGAGTTGTAAGATCTGACATACCGTGTTTATAGCAAGCAAAGTCAGGGATGGATTTCATGGGATTTCATCACTAAATACAAGCCTGCTTAACAACAATTCTTATACTTTTTATACCCGGAGTCAGCTGTTGCACAACACCGAAAAGTGTGCATATATATATATATATATATACATACACACACGTATATACACACGTACACACATATACACACACACACACGTATCTTCAGGTAAATTGGAAATGTAATAATCTTGCAGAAAACCCCAAGTGGAGCACATACTGTTAAAGAAGCTGCAATTTTTTTAATTTTTTTAATTTTTTTTATTTATAGCTCCTTCCAGGTGTTAATATAAGTTGTGCCAGTAAATGTAATTAGTCTGATGTGAAAGTAGATGGCTAATACAGGGAATGCCATGCCAACTAATGCTGAGACTTAAAATACCTGCATGTTTTCTTTGCATCGTATTCACAGTTACTCTTTTTCTTTTTGGCTGACATGCCTAAGGTAGGTGACAGAGTAAACCTTCCTCTGAAGCACCAGAAAAGACTGCAAAACATTGCAATATTGAATCACTCCGCATGACAGGATAATTGTAGGGATTTTACATGTATTTTTAAGAATTCTTAGTTACATTATTAATCTTTAAAACTAATAATTTCACAGTGAAGTTGCAAACTGCATTTGTGTCATGATATCTCCCAATTACTGCTTAGATTTCCAGTACTGGCAAATTTTATCTATTAAGATAATTCAGCCTAAGGGTTGTTTTTGGCTTTTTTTAATGTACAGCGGAGTTGACTTAGTAGGGATCCTTTATTAAGGTCAAACATAACAACTGGGAACGGGAAAAGCTGAGTGTTCTCCCATTCAGTTACTGAAAAATTATTGTATGTTTAAATTTTCTTTAAGGGCACAAACAGAGGCATCTCCATTTTAAACTTCACCAGCAGTACCCAAGGGCTCTGAATTCAACTTATATTTTGCAAGTGCATTTCAAAATACATAGATATGGAAGCCAGGGATACTTTCTATTGGCAATTCTCAAGACTGAAATTCCTTACAACGTTGCAAGAGATGCAGGGAGAACTTGCTGCAGCTGCTGGGCAATAGAGACCAGTAATACAAAGAAATAAGAAGTAAATTTCATCCCTTCCTAAAACATGGTTACTCTTCTCTATTCCTATTAGGTTTTAATAAGAATATCATTTAAGGCCAAGCACTTAAAGAATATTTAAAGATAAATGGTGATGATCTGAATGTATTAATGAAATATACAATGACTACTGGATGATTTCATTCAAAAAAGTCCACTTGTATCACACCATCTCAGTAACCTATCCTAGCAGGATAAACCAGATATATTTTCTCTTTTCATTCTGAATCCGTTCTAGTTTACCTTTTAATACCTATAGATATCAGTTATTACATAAATACGAGCAAGATCAGAAAAACACCACTGGATTTTGCTCTCTGCCCCTCAGATCCAAAACCTGGACAAACAAACAACAGGTGAAAGAGTAATTCCAACAATGAATTGAAGGGAAACGTAAATTACCTGTCACAAATTGAGAATAATATCAAAGATCCTGAAGACATATGATGTTTGCTGATGACAAGATTAAATGAAAGCACTTTATTTGTAACACCAGGAAACACATTGTTTAAAATCGCTCAGAACAGTAATTAAAAATTACTTTAGATTTGCTACTGCTTCATTCACATTAAAAGGGGAGACACTCAAAGACAGTGATGATGTTCGGCACTGCAGGCAGAAGAAACTTTGTATTTACAGCATAATGACCTTTTCAATAAGCCAAGTTAATATCACCCAATAATTGATCAGAATGCCAAATTCAAGAAACTCAACCTGATCTAAACTCTAAAACCCTATTATGCCAGCTTTTCTCCATGCCTGTGGCAATCCACAGCCCACAGGCAATCAAATCTGATTTTGAAGTTTTCTACTTCCCACACTGTAATAGTTGTGCAGTTGGATGGTAACCAGTTTCTGCTGCTAATGATGGATGTTCAGATCTGGCACTTATTTATCCTAAGGACAAGGCAGTCAGCTGGTTTCAAAGGCAAAGCAATGGGCGATTTGAATGTAGGTTAACAAGACAAACACATGGCTGAAGTAACTTGCCCTAAACACCTGTTGGCAGCTTACTGGCTCTCTCTTCCTAATCATGGTCACAGAGGATATTTTGGCAACACTGGAACTGTGACAAAGCAGAAACTGCTGCAGAAGTATAAGTAGGGCTGCCTGCCTGACACTGCGGAGATCCAACAGATCCCGTAAAACTTAGAATTTCCTGCTTTTAAAACAGTATCTACATATCATCAGCAGGCAAAAAACAACCCTGATAAAAACCAGCTGAACTTCTCTACATTGGTTGCTTTTTTTTCCTATGGAGATCAATCTTATAAACAATATATCTGACTTAATTTGGACTCTTGCCCAGGAAGCCCTACTGAAAATAGAAAGTATTGTCGGCCTCACTTGATTTCCTTATTCTAAAAAAAAACCCCATATTGTTCTTGCATTGTTATGTTCACCAGTGTTATGTAGTCTTTGGGAACTGAGAAATGATACATGATGTATTCCTGCTCTACCATGAAAAATGACCCAACATAATTTTAAGGTTTTTTTCTATTTCTGGTTTAATTTCTAAAATTACATTCTACTATCCTCCTCAAGAAAAGTTCCCTACTTAGGTAAAATTAAAAGGTTTCTGCTACCTAAACTTTCCAGTAACAGGCTTAATTCCACACTGAGCTGTAATGTTAAAAACATTACATATGTCCATATACACACTCTGTATTTGCCATTTTGTAGCACTGACAGCTTTAGGGTGCAATCTCTGTACATTTCCAAGGCATTTTTCTCTTCATTCCTGGTGAAAACGACTCTTCATACCATCACTGATAATCTGTCCTTCCCAGCTGACTCAGTGATATGCCTACTCTGTTTTTCAGGATATACATGCAGCCAGGGTCCACCACGTCGGGTCCATCCCCCAGAGATCTCAGCATGGCCGGCCTGTTGATGACAACCCTGTAGTCCACTTCTTCAAGAACATTGTAAGTCTCCCCTTTGCTTGTTATGCAGTAAAATGAAATCTTTTCTTTAGGATCCATCAGCAACCATCACTCCCCAATCATTACTCTTTATTTTGAGCCTCGTTAATTGTACTGTGCCTTTGCACTCATTATGCCATTTAAATACAAAAATAATTTTTACCTAGGAACACAAACAATACTCTAATGCTACCAAAAAAGCATGTGGAACCCTTCATTAGCCCGGTCAAATTTCAGCAATGATGTCAATTATACAGCTTCATCATATACGGGTTTTGTCCTTGTGTCTCCAACACTGGCAGTATTCAGGAATTATCACTGCTTTAAGACAGACATAAATCCAGTGTGTTCTAGGCAAATCCTAAGACAGCAGAGCAGCTTCTCAGTGCAGTTACAATTTTTTACTCGTGGACAATTTGCAAAAGGCTTGATGACTTCCTCAATTTATTTTTGCCTTCATTTTACAACTTTTTTATGTTGGTTTGTAGGTCTCACCCCGTACACCTCCCCCAATGCAAGCAAAGGTAAGCAATTTCAGGGGCTCAAGCAACATCCATTTATGGGCTAATTCATACTAATTCAATTGCAAGCCTGATTCATTGTCTTTAATGACACTAAGTAAAAATTTACAGGTATCATTGGGAAAAATTTAATGCAAGAGCCTAAGACACAGAAGCCATGGTTCTCTTACTCATGCACCTTCTGACTTGAGGCATGATAAATCAAAGCCACTCATAGGGATTTTTATATTCAATTCATGCTGTGATTGCTTTATGTAATAAACTAACAAAACGTAATGCTTTCAAACAAGCCTCACCCACCAGAAACTGTCCTTATATTTACTAAGTTCAGTTGGCTTTTGCAATACATAATACTGACAAACCGTGGCTAGTAAAGTCAGTTCTTGTAATTACAATAATGAATTTTGACCTTTTTTTGCTTCGTGAAATGACTGTAGACTTGTTTTCAACTCCTGCCTCATTATCTGGCCATTATTTAATAAGTTTTGCTGCCTTTTCATCTTCTTCTGCGTATGGCACACCCAGATGCTATGTTCCATAGTGATCATCGTGTCATTGTTTCTATTTCTTGCATGTACAGGGAAGAGGATTATCCCTCACCAGATTTAGCTGGGTAGGTGATGAATGTGCTTTCAGTAACAGCCATTTTATTTGCCAGGCCAAAGCATATCTTGCTCCATTGCCTCAAGCTGCTGCAGCAACGTGATAATTTTGTTTTGTCTCAATTTTGCTATTTTGCTTTTCCCGTTCCACTTTCCTCCCTCCTTCCACAGCACTTTAAGATGGGTAATTGTGTTGCTTGCTCTTATCCAGCAACTTGACAGCTCTTGCAGCAATAATTTCTTTTGCTTTAGCACAAAGGGAGCAAAATCCAATGCATGGCAAAGCTCTCCTTTAAGAGTTCTAGAAGACTCATCTGTTGCATTTTTCTTTTTCTGGGATGGACAAAAATGGGAGGGAGGGCTGGGATGGACAAAAATGGGAGGGAGGGCTGGGATGGGATAGGTGCTTATTCCACAGTTCAAACTGCTCTTATACAGTCTGCAAAACTAACACTGTCACTAATCCAAGTATTTTGTCCCACCTTTCCTTGCAACCCCTGTCAGTAAAAAGTGATCTGCCTAAACAGTTACCAGACGAATTCTTTCCACAGTTGTCTCAGAACTAATTAAATTGTACTTCTCTACCGCAGGTTTGGTTTTATACAAGATGGCATGTAAATTACTGGCATTTTAAGACAAAATACCAAAGTCTTCAAGCCTTTAAGCTTTTTTTCCTTATCAGAACACTACAAACTAGCTGATATGTTTGACATCTTAGAACGTGTGAAATTAAAACATTCTAAGTTTTGTCATGCAGGTTAACCTTCCGAGCATTCACTTTTTGATTGTGAATTCATTTTTTACAGATTGATGCTTCCCTCAGATTTGAGTCTATTCAGATCATTTCCTAACCTGTTTCTTCACTTGTTTATTACATAAAAGATTGTTCTATTCCAACAACCTCCAAATTCCTCATTTGAGTATTACATTTCAGTGATCACAAACAAAGATTACAATGTATATATGACAATTTGAATGTGACAATTTGCAATATACATGAAAATCTTTCTTTGCAGGGTGGTGAAGGACACAAGCCAGGATATGGAAGCGGAAAATTCTATGAGCATAAATCTGCTCACAAGGGACATAAGGGATCCTATCATGAGGGCCAGGGCACTCTTTCCAGAATCTTTAAACTGGTAAAGTACAACTGAACTTACTCTTAAGTACAAAAAAATTGAGTCCAGGAAAAAGAGAAGCCAAACCTCTCCAGAACCTGCCATGTTTGAAACAGCCACACTTCCTTAAAGCTTCTGAAGTAATTAGATTTGCATGGATAAACTAGAAGGTTATGTCATGGCTTAGTGACTACTTACATGACAGGAAACAAAGGTAAAAATACACAGTCAGTTACCATCAGGAAAGAAGGTAAGTCCACAAAGTCCCACAAAGACCTGCACCAGGATCAGTGTTGTTACTGAACACACAAATGAGCTGGAATACAGAAGACAAATGAGCTGACAGAGCTTATTGCTGCTAAATTATCTAGAATAGTGA
This sequence comes from Chiroxiphia lanceolata, assembly GCF_009829145.1. Classification (NCBI taxonomy): domain Eukaryota; kingdom Metazoa; phylum Chordata; class Aves; order Passeriformes; family Pipridae; genus Chiroxiphia; species Chiroxiphia lanceolata. Next base: position 61,447,126 of record NC_045637.1, on the reverse strand, counting down.
AAATTAAAGCAAACCGATCAACTACAGAATGATAGTACAAGGCAGTGATGGACACATACACCTGGCTGAGATGCAATAACAACTTGAGCAGTCCTGCTTGTTCCCACTCTAGGTGGGAGAACTCCTACAATATGTCAGTACAGCAACTTGCAACACCACTTAAGTCAGGTAAATTGGAAAACTGTCATATGAAAAATAAACATTTGGTCAGATTATCTTTAATTTAGTTCAGATCACCATTTCAAGTCACAGCACAGCTCCACCAAGACAGCCAATAAATGAAAACAGTACAGGAAGAAAGGTCAGTCGCGAGGATTTTTCATATTCTGTGTCAGGAAACAGACACATCATATCCACTGGCAGGTACTTTGACGAAGACTGTATTGTCCCTCGAAGGTAGTAAAGCATTCGCTCATAACAAATCACCTACTGTACTATTCGCACATGAAGAATGCAACCAGCAGTCACCTTCAAGTCAGAAGGTCTGAGATTCCAATCTCAGACTCTTACTATTCCTCTCTGCAACAGGAGACATAACAGCACCTTCACTTGTAGCAAACCCTGCATTTTTATCTCTTACACAGTTTAGGTTATGTGTCTTCCATTGTAGAGTTGTTTTTCAAATATATGTGACAGCTTGAAAACTTCAAGGAGGTAGTAAGAATTCTTATGTTGCAATTAAAGAAAAGGAATGAGCTCTTCAGAGGCACAGGTAAAAATCAAATGTTTACCGTTTAAGTCTAATTTTCACATTGTGCACTTATAGTTTTTAGTGGAGTTTGGATACATCAATAATTCCATTGCTATATACTAACACTATTTGTAAAATTCCATTTGAACATCTGAAAATACCCATTAATATTTTTTTTGCATAATCATCACAGCTACTTTAGCTTGGATTTATATATATCTGAGAGACACATATACCAGTTCTACTTTTTAGATAGTCTTTTCCCAGCTGTTATAACTTGTGGAATTCATATCAGAGTTCTATTGAGGCTCATTTGATTTAGACCCATTGTACAGCAGGAGGCATTAACAACTATTTCTTTATACAGTTCTACAGTCTTTGACAATAGTTATCCACTCTTTACGACATCTTTGAAAGGAAAAAAGCAAACTACCAAATGAATTAGACTGATTTTTCCTTGAAACAGTTCTGTAAAACTAGGGAGGCAGCGCTGAAAGATGAGAAGAATATAAATAAAGAAAACAAAGCCCCAAAGTACACACATGCTTTTTTTTTTTGAAGTAAACAGTTCGGACATCACCCGATTACAGTAACAATTAGCACACCACCTCACATTTGTGGTCATAAGCACATTTTTCAAGATTTGCCTAAAATAGTTGCTAAAGCTAAGGGACAAGACACCCAGTTGGCCTAATCTTAAGTTCCAAAGAATGAAACACCAAAATTTTAGCTTGGATCATCTTTGCTATAAAACCGCTTCTTTTCTCAATTGCAGGTTTATGAATTGTCACAATTCTTTTCTCCTAGTTTGATGTTTTCTTATTATTTGTAAAAATAGGCCAGACTTCAGCCCTTTTATCTTTTCTTAGCTTCTTTTTGTTGTACTCACTAAAGACTGATGTTTTTCAATGTATAGCACCAAACACACATTAACTTCTAATTAACCTAACTCTGTTCTTCCCTCCACAGGGAGGCTCTGGGTCCCGACCTGGATCGCGGTCTGGTTCACCAATTGCTAGGCGCTGAAGCTCTAAGATGCCATTCAAGGATCCTGTACTCTGCTTCATAGTATAACTGCCTTAAAATTAATAACACCTGCCACAATTACCTAGATAGATGCAATCTGTTACTTAATGCCAATTAGGTTCTGCATGCAGTACATTATACAAACTTCTATTGGCAATCCCTGACCAACAGCTGAATGAAAGGAACGTAAAAAGTAGCTCTATTAGATGTTTTCCTTATTTTATGTGAAGTAACAAGATCTCTGACTTTACTTGTTCTTCTTCAGGATGCCCTAACTGTATGCTGGACTCTATTATTTCTCCCAAGCACCTAATTTGAGCTCAACTCTTCTGGTTTCGTTTTAGTGAACATCAGAATTACAAATAAAGAGTTATAATGTCTTGGACACTGAGCACTGCTGTTAATGAATTTCTGAGACACTGCTGTTAAAAAAACCCAACATGTGCAGAAGTTGCAAGGACTGTTTATCCAAATAGTTTTTTTGATTTTTTTTTGTTTTGTTTTTTATTTTGTTTTAATCTTCCTTCTCTCACTCACAGAATAATTTATTTTCATAACAGGATTAGGCAGTCATGGAAAGGTTTACCAAACACTGGGAGTTCAAGGTATGTGAAATGTGGGAGGGGGCAGATGTTGTAGAATCAATATGGTGCAGAGCAATAGCAATAAGGAAATTCTTTCCGTGCCATGAATTGCTCATCGCATCCAAACCATTAGAATTAAGAGTAGATGAGGGAGAGAAAGAGGATTTCAAATTTGAGTTAGACTAATGTTATGAAACAAGGGATATTCCCAGAGAAACATCTAAGATTGCACAAGTGACCACTGGATGTCACCGGTGCTTCACATAAACTCTGCTGCAACAGCATTGATTTTGCAGTACAGTAAATGAGTAAATAAACATATAAACAAAAAAGTCTAATTTCTGAAAGAAAGCCCTTCAGTACTGGTATCTCAGGTAGTCCTGCACATCTCATGTTAGAATTTCAAGTCTTTCTGTTGGTATTGCAGCAGTGTTGTATTTGATCAGCTCATCTTTTGCCTGAGTAACACCTGGATGCCTATTAAGGGCAGTGCACCAAAGCAAACTCATAGTAAACTACTGTGAACATTTAACTGTTGTACTGTAGTTGCCTCATAGAAATAAACTGTAGCTCAGTTAGATTTTAGATATTAATTGTTCACGAATTACTAAAATGAATGTGTGGCGATTGTATTTCCAACCACACTTAGGGAAATAAAAGGCTCTTCTGAATTGCACTGTTTTATTACTTAAACTGACCATTTCTTCAAGCTGTCATCTAAGTGTCTGATTAATTATTTTATTTTTTTAGTTTTAGCCTATGCATTGTAGACTACAGTTAGTGCTTTGTAGGTTGAAACTGCATTCCTAATAAGTGCCCAGTGAAAGTTACCTATAAATATTTATGTAATTGCATTTCACATCTAAATCTATTGTAGGTTTAAATCAGTGTCCATTAATATGAAGCAATGGAAGATGAAATGATAGAAAATACATAGAAACTAAAGAAAACAAAACTGCCAAAATCATTAAGCATACAAACAAGTATTACATCTTCTATTACCTACACTGGTTGCTATGTGTATTTTTCTATTGTAGCTTCATTCAGATGTATACTCTGCAACGTAGTAGTTGATTTAATTTGAATACATATTGTTCTTATAGGAACACAGCTCTTAAATATATTCATTATTGAAATAAAGTAATCAACTTGAAACTTGGGCCAGTTTTGTTTTTTACAGAGGAAAAGGTCATGTATATGAAGGTCTGTTTATTTTTTTTCCTCCCACAATTTATGAATAATCTTCAGATACTAGAAAATGACACTTTGGGACCCAGCTGCCTGCATACAGGCTTCCATCGCTGGTGACTTAGCATGGCCCAGAAAGCTGCCAGTTGGACACAAGACTTATGGGAGACCAGTGTCTGTGCAGTGGCAGCTACAGACCAGGGGGATATTGCAAGGCATGAAATGTCTATGAACAGGCAGTGAAATCCTGCCCTTCACGAACAAGTGTGGCGCAAATATTCTTTTCCATATTCAAAAATGGAAAAGAATATTGAAGGTAAAAAACCCGAGAAACACATCTTTCAAAATACTGCACTGCAGAACTTCAGAATTTATCCAAAGCTTCTTCCTTGCCTTCATCACTCTTGTTTCCCTCACAGTCATCTTTCCCAGAGGCTGAAAGTGGTTTTTTTGCATTTACTTCCTGTAGAAAAAACAGGGACAGCAACTGAAAGCATTATTTTACCAACACGAGTCCCTTGAAAGTGATTAAAACTTGGACTGAAATTTATTCTTTTAAGTACTCACCAGTTGTTTTGCTGAAAACCAACAGTTTAAATGGTGACTTGATTTGTAACCAAAAGGATTTTTCCTGAAACAGGAACGCACAACCAGTACTAGGGAGAGAGTAATTTCATGTACTGAAGGAATGGACATAAACCAAAAGAAATTCTGAGCAGACACAAGCCAAAAAGCCTGAGACTAGCATAAGCCTACTACTACATCAAACCAGAAAGAACAGGGGCACTCCTATGCACTGTTCACTTACCCACTACACAACATGGCTGTTCAAGCAGGTCTCAGAACAAGAGTTCTTCTCTTTCCTTAAATAACGCATCTACTGCTTTTGAAAACAACAACATATTGGTTACCGTGTATTTGTACTGAACATGAACACATACACTACTTTGAAAACCTCCAACTCAATCCTACCAAGGAACCTGGGCTACACAAACCTCTGTTCACTTTGAGAAGTGTCCATTTAAAAATGGCATCTTTTTACTCACAAGATCTTTTTTTAGCATGTGCTCACTGAGCATCACAGAATCACAGAATGGTTTGGGTGGAAAGGGACCCTAAAGATCATCTAGTTCCAACCTCCCTGCTGTGGACAGGGACACCTTCCACTAGACCAGGTTGCTCAGAGCTCCATCCACCCTGGTACTGAACACTTACAGGGACTGAGCATCCATAACTTCTCTGGACAACCTGTTCCAGTGCTCACCACCGTCATAATGAAGAATTTCTTTCTAACATCTACTCTCTGAAACCTACTCTCTTTCAGTTTAAAGTCATTCTCCCTTGTCCTGTCATTACATGCTCTTGTAAAAAGTCCCCCTCTATCTCCTTAATAGACTCTCTTCAGGTACCAGCCACTACCAGTTTTTACTTGCTGGCAAAGCAATCTCAGCTAGAGCAGACTGAATGCTTTCAAGCATTCAGGAATAAGGTTCCCATTATGAAGGATGGATTTGCATCTGGATGTGACCAGTTATAAATCATCTTCTGTCAAAACTGAATTTTGCAACCTCTGGAAATCATCATCCCCTACACAGCAAATAACTCCAACCAGCTTTGCTGTGCATTTATACAGCATTCTCTGAAGTAACAGGGAAAAGGTTTTATACATGGTACACACAACACAGCACATTTTACTATAACAGATAAACAGGGTGCTATGTCATGAGGCCAGACAACTGTAAAATATAATATCTTCCTTAAACAGCTGAAACACTCATAAGCTGACTGGAAGGGAAGGCACTTCTGGAAGAACTTTATGTCTTTTCTTTACATGCAGTATTCAGACATGCACTCCTGGTAAACAGAATTTTTAGAGTCTTCTGGAATCCAGAATCATATGCTTAAAAAATACACGAAACAGAATTTGGAAAAAAGTAATATTATTTAGCATGTTTTTTAATTAAATATTCCACATAACAAAAGTGTTATTTTCATGTCACCAACTATATTACTTATATACATATGCCGAACAGTTAACAAAAGAATTAAGAGATGCCCTATCAAAACCAACAGCCATTTCTTGCTTCAGCAATCTGAAATAACTAGTTTATATCATAGACAAAGTATAGACAATATTTACAGAAGAGGGCTTTTTGGATCTGAGAACAATTATCTTTCAGAAGGTAAATTAAAATCCAGCTCTGTATTATAGTACAACATATCCACCACTGATCTAGAAGTACTTGTGGCAACCAAACGGATGAAATTCCTGCAACTGGGATTAGTATTTACAAAATATACTGATCAGCCACACAGAGGCTCATATAACTTTAAATATATATATACATATACAAGCACACATATATATATCTATATATATGTAACATATAAATAAAATTCAAAAGAACAAGGCAAAAATAAGAAAAAAACCCTTCTGTCTTTGGAATGTCTAAATGACAACTATGCTTTTACTCCAGTGTTTCTTTGTTATGAATATACTTAACAAGTGGCACCTTTGAAAGCATTACATAGTCAACTAGGTAGTTTTGCTGAAACAATGACTTAAACAACAAATAAAAGTAACATATTTCCAAAATTCACAAAGAAAATAATGAGGAATTTACAGATTCAAAATGATAACTGTTTACAGCACCAGGGAACATTGTATAATAGAGGTGACATAGTGTGCATCAAACCTTCTCCCTGCTACTACAAAACTGTACGTTTACTTCACAGATTTAATATATGGCTGTGTTTTCCACAGATACTGAGATATGTACCTGCTGATCCAATACAGCAAACAACAGAAGAAGCTTTCATTGGAATCTCTTCTTGTTTGGATTCTTGTGAAATAAGTATTGCTGAGTTCAAAACCTCAGACTTTTACCATAAAAACTAACAACTGTCTGCCTCTGTGGCTGGAATGGAAATGAACATGCTCCCTCTCAAGGGTTTAACTCGATAAAAGCCATGAAATCATGGTATTTTATTTTTTTTCAATGAATTCTCAAAATGTACTAAAAAGAAAAAAAAAGCTTTGAACAGCAATACAGCATTTTCCTGTGCCATGTAAGAAAAAAAATTGAAGGCAAAACCCCACTATTTTATACTGCATGCATGCGTCAACTCTGCAACATTTTGTTTCCAATGTCAATTATTTCCTTAAATATGTGAAAAAGAAAGCTGACGGACAGTTTCATGATTTTCCCACGAAGTTATTCTTCGCTTCCATTAAAAGTGGGAATCATTCTATTCTAAAAAGTTCCAGTTTATTTTTTAAGTAGGTATACTGGCTGTGAATTCGAAGATGAAACTGTATACATTATTACCTGAGTTCACTGATTCACAGACAACTTAGCACAGATTAAATGGTGTTTTCCCAATATTCTTCTACAAGTTTAAAAAACTGAATTGATCTTTTAGGTAATTTTTGTAAATAATTAGAAAAACTATAATATATTATTCTATTGTTAGTATTTTCAATGCTTGAAGCTTTAACTGTAAAATTTGAGTCCCAGAAACATTTTTAGCTTTCAAATTTTAAGGTGTCATCGAAAAACATTGCCTATACTTTGCCATTCATTTGAAGATTCTTGCACCACTTCTTCTAAATTCAGAGCACGACTAATATCTTCCCCTTCCTGTTCTTGATGACTAGCAGGCTCTTGTACAGGACCTACCAAGGCACAAGAGAAAAAGGCAATTGAGTATGATTTGATGTATAGCGTTAGAAAAATGCCAATATAGCATTTTAGAATAAAGGACTGCTGGGAAAGGTATTACACAACTACTTCACATACTGCAGATTTATAAGACAGTCTTCGAAAAATTTAAAAAAATCTAATATCATTGTTTTCCTGGAATAGTTTTTGAACACTGTATTTCTGTACACAGAGTTCCACATAAAGAACAAGGAACCAAAAAGGCAACCAATCACTGTTTCAACCTGATTTTTGGGTTGTGTGTGCAACTATTACCTCATCAGCTGTGGTCTTTGGCTATTAGTGCTTAATTCCTCGATAACTTAAGGGAAGTATCTTGTGCTTTCCCAATAAAGCACATGGCTTTCTGAACTCACCAGTACTACCACTATGCTACATACCAGTGTAACCATGAGCTCGTTTCATATGCAGTTTCATATTGCTTTTCTGTGTAAATCCCATTGCACAGTAATCACATTTATAAGGTCTCTCTCCCGTGTGCCTTTTCATGTGGACTTTAAGGGCACTCTTCTGGTTAAATGCCTTTTCACATAGTGTACACTGAAATGGTCGTTCCCCTTATAAAAGAGAAAAACATATTTAATAATTTTTCATTTCAACAGTAAAATACAGTTCAGAATTCAGTAAAAATCATCAAGATGACCTAGAAATGAAACAGACGTGACCTTTTTCCTTAAGACCTTCTCTAAACAGTGCTACGGCTCCATATTGTCACTAAAAATTCCAAATTAAATGTCAGAATACTTACATAAGTATTAAATCACTGATATTCCCATCCAATTTATCATCTAAGGAAATTATTTAACAGAGGTGCAAAAAAATCAGTTTACCAGTTTGACTTTTCTGTACTCAAGGAAACCTTCAGCTTTTTACATCATTTAGAGTAATGCAGATAAAGCAATGTTCTAGAATTAACAAAGCTGATGTCTGTAAGAAACTAAAAAGTCAAATATGTTAAAAAAAGAAGTGTTCTGCTAATTCTACATGGGACCTGTGGCCTCCTATGCCAACAGCTACTAGTGATTCCCACATCTTACCAAAGGATTGATCCAAATCTACCAGAATACTACTGATTTCTAACTATAAATGCACAAATGTATTCATTTAAAAATATTTAAATGTTTAAAAATATCTACTTTGCAAAATCAGACCTTTGATTAAACATTCAACACCCCAACCTTAGAGATCAATGAAAGACACATTGTTGTATGTCATTAAGGACTGCTAAAAGCATTTTCTGAACTTAGATATACACCTCGTTATTAGTTAGCACAATAAAGCACAAGCAGGAGTATAAATACTTTCCCACAATTGTTCTTAAAGGATGAATTTCTCTCTCCCTTCATTACCTGGATGTTAGTGTTCCCACATCCACTGTAGCTTGCATGCCAAATCCAATTTCTCGGACAATCAAAAAAAGGTCCTTTAAAGCACAGAAGTTTTCTTTCTTTTTTGTCATCAACTATTTCACTAGTTTGAAGTGAAATCTAGGTTTCCTCAAGTACTTTTGATTCCATTTTTTTTTATTCACTTAAAGTGAACAGCCTTTCTTGTGTTGTGTAATGGCTTTTGGGTAGAACTGGGAGCATCTGCTTCCCTTTAATTTCAACATTTCTCCAAACCACTCTTCATTGGTAAATCTTAAAGTACGAGATATTTAGAGTTATTCAGAGAAATAATGCTTTTTCCTTCTAACCACTGATTCAGTAGGTATTGTCCATTAGAAATGGTTAAAAATGTATAACCAGGAGAGAAATCACACTTTCTCACAGAAAGATGGTACCTTTATGGAAGCAAGTCAGTTTAGATTTACATTAGCCTTTCCTATCCTAGTCCATAGTCCTATCATATGGATATGTTGTCTGATACTGTTGAAATAGAAACATAAATATGAATTTAGCAAGGTTTGTTACAGCCTGTGGGCATTCCTAGCCCATGAGCACCCAGGTACAAGAAACAAAAATATCTAAGGATTTACTAAGTGAATTACAAGTCCTTCCAAACCAGAAAGAATTTCTCCTATGATGGTGCAGATGCATAAAGGGACTCTGCTCTGTTCCCAGACATTCTGAAGTGCTCTTTGCCCATCACAGTGGGCAGCATGAATTAAAGCAGGGAGAATGGAAACTGGTTGTTTCTCCTGATTTCTGAATATTTTGTGGTACTCTTAACGAGAACATTTCCTTTTTTAAGAGTCTGTGTTATTTAGGCCATTTATGCAGAAAGCAAATTACTGGGGAATTCTGAAGAATTTTAATCTCCTTGCATTTTAACTCCTGTCTCTCTTTTCCTGTCCCCAGTATAACCAGAATGTTCCTTTCTATCTCAGTAACCACAAAACAGCTTCATGTTGGGGAAAGAGAAAGCTCTGGTTGACTCACTGAGAGTTATCCTTTTGTGGGAGTCCCATCCAGCGTAACGGTAACACAGATAGCTTTCCCTGTCCTTTTTAACTCTAGCAGCCATGACAGCTCTTTCTTGGTAGCAGTGACAGGGAAAAGAAAGAACTTGTTTTGGAGAACTGACTCCTATATTTAGAACTCATTTTCTTAAGAACACTGTTCTTCAGGTACAGAAGGTGACAGGGAAGGCAGCTGGGCTAACATCCTATGTACAGTTCTCAACTTGTAGCAGGGCAGAAGCTGCAACCTGAAAAGCACTTACATCACAGAAAATGTGATGGCTTCCCTGGGAGAAGCCAGCATGATCTTTATTTACAGATTACCAGTTAAAGAAAATACTTAAGCGGAAAAGAAAACAACAGATTAAAAGCACTGGCATCAGACAGATGAACTGAGCAAGTAGCTCAGTGACAATGAAGCCCTGTATACAGTAGTCAGTATCAGCAGTCAAGTCCATTCCTTGTTTAACATCATTGACCACACCCACTCATTTGCTCGTTCTTCTATATGCTTGAAGATGATCATATCCAGTGTATTTACACCACTTTAAACAATGGCTTAAAATATGCTCTTATTAATGTGTTTCAAACTTTTACATACAAGCTCATGCATTCACATTACCATTACAGTACTGCCAGTCCCAAAATACAGATAAGCTTAGTGAAGCATCATGAGATTTCAAGTCCGCTGTTCCTCCTTTTAACTTCCAAACATTTCAGGTTAGAAATTTACTTGGTTTTTTTTAAGCTTAAGTTGATATTTAAATGCAGTGAGCTGAAAGCATAAGCAAGGACTCCAAACATAACACCCTTATATTCATAAGAAAATCCCATGAGATAAAAATTTCTGTTGTTACCTGTGTGAATGCGACTGTGTCTCTCCAGCTGACTTGGCTTAGCAAAAGCTTTTTCACAAGTATCACACTTAAACACTCTAGGCTTCTGGGAGCTCAGCGACGGTCCAGCCTGATGGGTTTGCATGTGCTCCTAAGGCAGTATAGAAAAAAAAATAAATTTCAGACCGCTTAAAAAAATGTCAGTATTTAACATAAACAATATAGTCACACCTTGAACACAAAAGCAGAGAATCTTAGTCATCAGCAGACAAGCTGGAAGAAAATGGAAGCCTGTATTTTTTTTTCTTTTAAATGAGAGATTATTTTTGTATATCAACTCTTTGCAAGACGGATGCATCAGTATCTTTACATTTACATTTGAAAAACTCCACCAATAACTGTATGTCTTGCTTTTTTTGCATATGTTAGTCCCTTCACTAATTATCTGAAGCAAAATAAAACAAGCTGAACCAGAACTCTTGAAATGCTTTGTTCATCTACAAAGAGGTATTTTGACAACTTTGCATTTAAAGTTAATATAGGATTTTTTTTCCCTCTCTCCTCCACAGTATCCATCTCCCTCCTTGTCTGATACATAGGTATTCCTCAGCACCTGAATTAGTACCATTCTAAAACTGTAGAGGCCTCAAACAGGGGACTATCACAACATACACTCATACACAGCCACACAGTGCCAAGATGCAAATAGAACCACTTCATAATGAACTCTTAATTAAAAAAGAAGAAAAAAAAAAGAAAAAAAAGAAAAGAAAATCATTAAGGCCCTTATAGGTAAGACAGCAGAATGAGGATATGACATGTTTTACCTTCATGAAGAAGCATTTATAACAGCTCTAACTTCAGTGTTTTTAATTCACTGATGCTGGACCCAGAAGATTTGCAAATTTAGAAGAGCATCTTATGTTATCTATTAATTTTTTCATTTAAATATCTTTATTAATACCAAAATAGAATTCAAATTAAAAAAGAAAGGAAATACATATATATTTAACTTAAAAATCTAATCAAGACCTGTTTGTGAAACAGTACTGCAAATACTTGCTCACTTTCTAAAATGTGTGTAGATATTCTTTTCCAGTCTATTCATAACAGACTAAACTATTAATTAGTCTTTACTATACCTAAACAATAAGCCTTCTTGATGTCTATGGAGTCCTATTCCTCACTCCACGAACTGAGTCAAACTGTATCTGTAGAATTTGTTTACACTGGAAAATCAGCGAGATGGTTACAGGGAAGAATATTATTATCATAGTAATTATACAATATAGTACTACAGGGAAATAATATAAGGTCTTCTGAGAAAAATCAGTAATTCATAAACCACAGTTTACGTGGAAATAAAAATCTTTTGCTTTTATCTTGTTTCTTACCTCCTGAAGCTTTGAAATGGTGGAAGCAAACTATGACCTACTCCAGAAAAATTAACAGAAACTGGCTGCTTCTTTCTTCCACCACAAAACATCCAACTCAAAACCCCAAAAAAACCCCAACCTCCAAATCCCAATAACCCCCCCATACCATTTTCTACTTGAAAGCAAACAAGATAGCATTCAGATAGCCACCATAAAACTTTCTGTCATCTTTCTCTGAACAGTTTGTGATGCAGTTCAGGTCCACTGATCTGTCAATCTCTTACAATTTTCCTGTAAAATACATATACTTTTGAAAAAGAGTTCATGGGAATACAGTGCTCTGAACTTCAAGTACCTCTTTATAGACATATTTAGTATTTCATTGATTGTTCATGTAACATTTTACAAGTTTATTTGTGTAATTCTCATATTCATCAGCTAGGAACTACCTTGGGGTTCCAAACCAGCATTATCTAATTAGAGAAGAAGAACAGGAAACCTTCTTTGAAAGGGCCCTTAGCCCCTCACACATGCATTAGTATGTCACTCCTATTCCCACTCTACCTATCCTGAAACATTAATTGTAACCACCTCTGAAAGATTGGCAGAAAGTTCATTTCATTCCATTGTTTTAATAAGATGTGCTGTTTTAATTTCATCTTAGAATCATGTCTGTGCTTTATTTACTATCTACAGTTAACTTGCAGATATTTCCACTGCATACTGATATGGAATTGGACAGTTTAGTCCAATGCACATCTTAAGATTCTCCTCTCTGAAGCTGTAAAATCAGAACAGTCACCCACATCAGAAGGGGAACTGAAGTCACCGGACTGAAAATTTTTGACACTGGGGGCAGGGTGGGTGGTAGGGGTGTTCATACATAATCTCTAAAGAAGATTTTCCTGTGGATAACTGTGAAACTGCTGGTACTGATACCTTTGGAAAAAACCCCATATAATTAAGTACTGGTATCTAAAGACTGATACCCTTACCTCTTATTTGGATTTTCTGAAAAGCCTGAAGTCTGGCAGTGCCCTTAATATTTCTGGTGATCTCCAAAATACTATCCAGTATAAAATGAAAACCATGAGTAAGAGGTCACTGAACCCTTCCCAAAACCCTAAGCCAAACCCCATGGTTTCCTCTTTGCTGAATTTCCTGTTAAAGGCTGCTTACAGCTGACATTCTGGAACACCTTAATGAAGAAGAGTCTGATAATGTGTGGAATTTGTTTTAGTACATGATGGTCCAGTGGTAAATGAAACTGTCCTTTAAGACCCTTAAGATCAAAGCCACACATTAACCCAGCACTGTCCTAACCTACCACTAAACTATGTCCACTAAGCCACTGTTCACAGTGCCACATGTACATATTTTAATATCTTCAGAGCTGGGTACTCAACCACCTCCCTGTAAAGCCTGTGCCAATGCCTGACAAGCTTTCAGTGAAGAAATTTTTCCCTAATAGCCAATCTAAACCTCACCTGGCACAACTGAGGTCATTTCTTCTTGTCCTATTCCTTGTTACCTTGGAGAAGAGGTTGACCCCCATCTGCCTACATCCTCCTTTCAGGTATTTGTAGCGATAAGGTCTTCCCCAAGCCTCCTTTCCTCCAGGCTAAACAACCCCAGCTCCCTCAGTTGCTCCTCACTAGAGACCTGTAATTGGCACCCTTCACTAGCTCTGCTGCCCTTCCCTGGACACACTCCAGGATCTCATTGTCTTTCTTGAAGAGAGGGCCCCAAAGCCGAATTTGAGGTGAGACCTCACCAGTGGCAAGTACAGGGGGACTATCACTACCCTGGTCCTGCTGGCCACGCAATTTCTGATACAAGCCAAGATGCCACTGGTTTTTTTGGTCACCTGGGCACACTGCTGGATCTTGTTCAACTGTTGCTGACCAGTACACCCAGCTCTTTTTCTACTGGGTTGCTTCACACCCACTCCACCCCTGGCCTATAGCATTCTTGTGACCCAAGTGCAGGACCTGTCACTTCGCCTGTTGAATCTCATACTGTCCAAATCCCTCTGCAGAGCCTTTCTGCCCTCCAGCAGATCAACACTCCCCCACAACTTAGTGTCCTCTGCAAACTTATTGAGAGTGCACTTGATTCCCCTTGTCCAGATCATTGATAAAGATATTAAATAGAAGTGGTCCCAGTACTGAGCCCTGGGGAACACCCCTTGGGACTGGCCACCAGCTGGATGTAACTCTATTCATCACCACTCTGGGCGTGGCCATACAGACAGTGATCAGTGCACCGGTCCAAGCCATTGGAAGACTGCTTCTCTATGAGAATGCTCTGGGAAATGGTGTCAAAGGCTTTGCTAAAGTTCAGGTAGACAACATCCACAGCCTTTCCCTCCACCACTGAGCAAGTCACCTTGTCACAGAAGGAAATCAAATTACTCAAGCAGAACCTGCCTTTCATAAACCCATGCTGGCTATGCCTGATCCACTGACTGTCCTGTATGTGCCACATGATGGCACTCAAGATGAGTTAATCTATAACCTTTCCTGGCACTGAGATCAGGTTGACAAGCCTGTAGTTTCCTGGATCCTATTTCCAGCCCTTCTTGTAGACAAGTGTCACATTTGTTAAACTCCAGTCAACTGAGACCTCCCTGGAGCCAGGGCTGCTCATAAATGATTGAAAGTGGTTTGGCAAGCTCTTCTGACAGGTCCCTCAGTATGCATGGGTGGATTCCATCCTGCCCTATAGACATGTGTCTTAGGTCATTGGCCATTTCCCCTCCCTCCACTGAGGTGTCTACGGTGCTGCATGCACTGGTACAGGGACGCTTCAAACATGCTCCACTGTGGAGCAGACTGAAGGGCCTTGCTAGCATATGATTCCTCAAACATTGGTGTGCCACCCACAAGCTTATCTCTAGTGAGACTGGTTTTATCCCTTTCCCCCTACAAACCTAGTTTAAAGCTCTTTCAATAAGCCTCGCTAACTCCTCAAAGATCCTTTTACCCCTTTGAGACAAGTGTAGCCCATCTGCAGCAGGCCTGCTGTCATGTGGACCAATCCACGATCAAAAACCCCAACATTTTGCTGCTGATGCCAGTCTCAGATAGTTATTGATCTGCTGTCTCTTCCTTCATCATTCCCTGCAACTGGAAGGATAGAAGAAAAGATTACTTGTTCTTCTGATCCCTTAAAAAGTTGTTCCAAGGCCATGAAGTCTCTTGTGACTGCCTTTGAACTTCTCATTGCAACTTCATCGCTGCCTACCTGAAAAATCATTGATGGATAATAATCCGAGGGACATACAAGGGCAGGAAGTTCTGTTGTCACATCTTTAACATGGGTCCAGTATATAACAGAAATCAAGGTTTAATTATGACAAAAAAATGTAACAACAGCCAGTTCTAAGAAAACAAATTGAAGAGAGACCAATATTTGGGTTTTGTTATCATTACTTAAGGAAAACAAGTACCAATACTGTTTTGGTTTTTTTCCTGAAAAAATTCTTCTAAACAATAAGTTTCACAACAACACATTTTATGACAGTTTCCCCAAGGTCCAATAGTCTGGTTGACAGACATAAACAGTCCAAGGGGGTGAACTTCACAAACGGAGCATATTTCCTTAAAATATGATATTGGAGTTAAAGGAAATCTATTGAAGAGCTCTCCTAAAAGCTACTTAGTACAAAGACATTGCCTTTGGCTCTAGGAATTTCCTGCTATAAACTCTGGGAAGCTGGCAAAATTCTGGGCAAGTTATATGTTTGCCCTCTTTCTAAAGATCTTCTTCAAATTACTTCCATTTAGTACCTCTCAGAGATAGGATACTGGCCTGAACATAGCACTTGCCTAGTACAGCCCAATACCCCCAACAGGAACATCCTATAATCCAATTAGGAACTTAAATACATCACTAATTTTTTGAAAAGACTTCAATGTATCTGGTTGTTCATCATCTAGAAAACAGAACACAGAAAATATCCTAGACAACAGCAATAACATAAGGATATTTTAAAACAAACGCTTCCTCTACAGATATCATTTCCACCCACAAGGCAGAATCTACAAATCAAATGATGAGTGCATAGCAGATAGCTTCCTGAGATTCCAAAATATTATCTGGAAATCAGGATTAGCAGAGATGATATTCATAAACAAAAGTGAAATCTTTTCCTGGCACTACTACTTGCATGACAGGCATTCACATTTTTCATTCTGTAGTCAATATATGCATTAAAATCCTCTCTGTGCTCCAGAAGAGAGTTCTCTATCTGTGTATACATTATCACTTAGACTCCCTCTCTCAGATGCACACCTCTCACACTGTAAAAGGAAAGCAAAGACAAAGGGATAACAGGTTCCTTTTGTTAATATCACAAAAAGTCCAAAACAAAGAAGGAGTTAACAGAACAATCAACTATTATTACCAAATACCTTGAGATGCGTTGCCCGCTTAAAGGCTTTATTACAGATGTGGCAAACGTGTATTCGTTCCTTGCCATGAACCTCCTTACAATGGTGCGTCAGCATGGTCACTGAATAAAAGGTTTGACTACACTCAAAACACTGGTGCCCACGACTTTCTTTTTCTGCTTGACTGCTTTTAGTCACATTAGGGGAAACCTCTGTCACCTACAACAATTTACAAAAACACTATCAGATTATTTCATAGGCACATCCATAACATTGACTTATTTTTCTGAATCTACCTCAACCAATTTTTTGAGAGTACTTACAAGCAACTTACAAATACAAAGGAAGTATTTACATACATAAGTTGTATGGAAATACGAATTTCTATTTCACTGCTCTTAAGAATGACATATATATGCATTTTAAGAAAACTACAATAGTAGCTATGATCAAATTATTCTAACTATAAATAGAATGTGTTTGTAACAATATTTTTCTACATTCTGTTTTATACTCCTGAACATCATCTCAGACGATTCTCACATTTCTCCCCGAAGAAAATTCAAAGCCAAAAATGTTTCAGACAGAAAAGAAAGTATCTCTGATTTTACAGGAGAAGAATATTTTCTATTCAATTTCTTTATTGGGGATTCTATTTTCATAATGAAGTAAAGCTCTGCCTCTAGAAGTAGTGAAACATAATGAATAATTGATAGAATTTGGATAGTGTTGTGTTGCATTTTTGTTTCATTTTAATTAATGAGAAATGTTTGGGAAAATCTCACTTCCTTCAAATAATTTAACACCAAATTCCTTCAACTTTATACAGAAGAACCTTAAATACAGTAACGCAGAAAGTAACAAATGAAGATGAAGGAAGCAGTACTCTGAATAAATTATTCAGGATAAACTAAACTTGAAAAGATACAAAACATAGTAGAATATTATCCATACTAGAAATCAAAGATGCAAGATAAAACACGTTGAAAGAAATTACAAAAAACACTTGTGTGTGTGTTTCCAACTAGCTGGATGTTCTCAGGAAAAGTGTGAAATGTTGGAAAGTCAATCAACATAGTCACCATGATTAAATAAAACAACATCGTACACAATGACAACCACCTTATGTTATTACTACATTTTGAGTTATTACAACAGTGCTACACAGACATAGTCACACTTCACAAGTGATATGACAATAAGCCTTATGAAATGACACCCTGATTCATGAAAGAATATATATCTTGAGACACAAAATCTAGTTTTAAATTCAGAAGAGTAACAAAATCTGTTCATGTTAAACTTTAAAATATCCATATTCACAGAGTATTTGAATGCTGGAATTAAGAACTCACACCCATAAGCATATGCAAATGTAAAAAATCACATGCACAAGGTATTATTAGAAACATAGAATAGCTCAAATTGGAAGGGATGACTAGAGATTGTCTAGTCAAATGTTCTCAGTGCCATGTCCAGACATGTTCTGAATGTCACTCACTGAAGACTCCATGAACATTCTGGACAACCTATTCCTATTCAAACACCCTCACAGTAAAACAGGGTTTATGCTCAGATGGAATTGTTTTAATTTGTGCCAATTGCCTCTTGTCCTTACACTGGGTATGACTAAGCCAAGCCTGGCTCTATCTGCTTTAGTCCCTTCCATCAGGTATGTATGTACATTGGTAACAACCCCCCAACTAGAATCTCTTTCAAGCCAAACAGTCCCAGTTCTCTCAGCCTCTCTTTCTACGTTAGATGCACCAATTCTTTATTCATCTTTGTATCTCTCCACTGCACTTACTCCTGTATATCTGTGTCTCTTGTACTGGTGGGCCCAGGACTGGACACAGCACTCCAGATGATACATTCTCACTGGTACTGAGAAGAGGGGAGGATCAATTCTCTTGACCAGCTGGCAACACTCCCTTTATTGAACCCCAGATGCTGCTGGGCCTTCTTTGCTGCACTGCGGGCTCATGGTCAACTATTTGTATATCAGTATCCCCTGGTCCATCTTTGAAAAGCTGCTTTCCTGCTGCGCTCAGTGTGTACTAATGCATGGGATTGTCCTTCTTCAGGGACAGAACTTTGCGCTTCCTATTGCTGATCTTCATGAGTGTCCTATAGGCCCAGTTCTCCAGCCTTCTGAGGTTCCTCTGCATGGCAGCACAACCATTCAGTCTGTTTACTCCTTCCAGTTTTCTATCTCTGTAAACCTGATGAGCATGCACTCTGTTCTACCACTCAGGTCACTAAATGAAGAACATTAATGAACCTCTAAGTTCCTCCCATTGGTTTCCCATGCTGCATGCATCAGTGAACAGGCACTTCAGAAAGACAACTAGTTGTGAACATTGTTCCAAGCAGAGTGTTGGAAGTTTCCTCTCTAAAGCCATCATCTCAGCACCTTTATTCATACACATACATTTCAGGTGGGCCCCCTTCCTTCGGTCTTTATTACTTTCGAGGTATCTTGTGCCTGTATCAGCCACAACTTATCCATATCTTGCCCTCTGCTTGCCAGTGCAGTCCACCACTTCTTCACTTCATTGTGGGTCACCATCTGCCTCTCCCATTTCTCCTATTTTAGGGCTTGCATCACCAAGCTGGTGGGCAACAAGGTTGGTGGGCCTTCAAGAAGAGAAGTCTGAACTACTTTTTCTAATATTAATACTATTTTACATATGTAAAAGTTTCTATTGAGATTCAAACACATATGGAGCTGAAAAGACTTTAGTTGCACCACTACTAAAACAATTTGGTTACAGAAAAAAATGTAAAAAGTGTACCAATAGGTGCTATTTTTTTTTCCACGGCTCCCTACTTTGTCTGGTTTAATCAAAATACCAACTTACTTAGAAATTTTTGGAGCAGTCTGTGCTAAGAGCATGGTTATTTAATTTATGGAAAGAAACACATTATAAACGGCATTTCTTTTTTGTGTATGTGTACGTATTTTTTAACTCAAAACTTGAAACAGAATCTGTGTGACTAGGAAGTCACAGAGAACCTCTTCCCAATACTCTTATTTGAGAATGACATCAGCCTCCAGGATTCAGGTTATAAAGGAATTATTACAGTATTTTGATTAAATAATGTCCTTTTGTCCACAAAAAGATACAGAAATATATACTATCTACCTGATACGTTATTTCATCAGAATTTGCAGGTGCTGGATGGGGTGTATGGCTCACCAGTATAACTTGCTGTGAGCCTGATCCACTTTGGCTAGTGAGATTGGAATCTGTGAGTATAGCAGGGAACTGTTGACCCTACCAAAGAAGTGAGAAGAAAAAACAAAAGCAGTAGAATTATATATTTAAACAGGTACATTTAAACAGCTAACTGTAGTCACGTAAATTTTCATCTACACTGAGATTTCAACTGCACAATGACCCTAAATTTTCACTTTCTAGACTTTTAATTTTTTCAATCTCCCCACTCTGTAGATTGTATTGCCAATGTGTCTTTGGCTCTTTATGACATCACAAAAACATGATAAAAATGAAACTAATGGTAAAGTTAGTGGGGAGATGATACTCCATATAGCACTATTTTTATAATTTTTTTATAATGCCACCTGTTATTAAAGATAGTCAATTAAATTCTATCCTGTTACTTGCTGTGAAAGGAACTGTTGCAGCTGCTCTTCAACTTTCATGTTCACAAAGAGAAAAAGAAAAAAATTACCATATTAAATAATAGTAATCCATATTTTTTGGAGTACTATGCTGTATTACTGAATAGTGATGATGAAGTACACAGTTTATCACTAAAACAGTAGAACTTATCTATTCAATGAAAAAAAATAACCCTGGAAAATTTATCTGCACTTCTGTTTAAACAGTTCATGTTTCTAGATGCCAGTATGCACAAATCTTTGGCAGAAAGAAGGAAAGTTAACTGTGTTTTCAAATATTAGGTATTTACAGGACAGAATTATTTTCTAGGCAAAATTTCCAGTTCCTGCCCTGAAAGACAGTAATATCACTTCATCTGTCAGTTCAGAAACGCATGTCTTACCTGTGAAGTGATATTAAGTGTAACTGCATCAAGACCACCTGACAACATTCCCTGAGTGTCAGCAAGAGTCAAAGTGACACTACCATCTCCTCCAACTCCTGATGAAGACATTACCAAATTCTGGGCAGAAACTGCAGTCTGTGATATGGGTGTTGTTGAAGGAAGGTTTGTTCCACCTGTTGTATTAAGTTCTGGAATAGATGCAAAATGGTAAAAAAAAAAAATCTGTTACATAAAAAACTCTTAGCTGCCAACTTATTTTAAGTGAATTTAATTTCTATTTCTCATTCGCTAGGACTTTCTATTTTGGAGTCAACTAAACCAGTTAAACAGCTAATCAAGAATTAAAATTGTCAGAGTCAGATGATAAAATTAGAAAAATTTCATCTAAATGTAGCTTGATGGACATAATATTGACCAAACACGTTTGTGTGTATATAAACAGATATAGGTAGAAATTGATATATGTATTTAAAAATTCAAAATTTGAATACGAGAGTGACTGATATTTTATCACATTTGCGGCAAATACACAAGATTCCTCTGTCCGCCAATTTATAGAAATAGCCTTTCAATACTCCTTTAACTGCCCTGAAGTACTATAAGATAGGTCTTCTTGCTTTCATTTTCTACTTACTATGTGGAATAAAGTTCATTTAAACTGACATAACAATTTAAAGACTGTGAAAAAACACACAAAGCCCTGTAGTTCCTGAATCATAATGTGCAAGATTATACCATTTAATATTTAGTTACCTGGTCTAATATTTATTTTTTTAACAAAACGTTACCACTTCTAATTACAGAAATCTTTATATGCATACCTGGAGCGTTTAGTGAAGGGCCCTGAGAAAGCAGCTGGTCATTGCTTATAGTTAATGTAGCACCTGTAGTCTGACTGCTGATGGTTGGCGCTGTTAGCCTTAAGCCAGTATTCAGATCACTGCCTCCAGAATTATGCTGAATAAGATCTTGGCCTGAACAGAAATTAGCCCTATTATAACTGGAAATGTCTCAACATTATTCTGCTACTGTTCTTAGAACTGAAAACAACAGATCATAAAATAATAAAAGTAGAAAATACAACCAAAACATAAAATTAATTTCTACAAATGCAGATTTTTATGCAGAGGTACAACGAGTTTCTAATATAGATGTAATTATAACAATCTAGATCCTAAGATTTACAGAAATACCTGAGATTATTAATATTTAGACAAATATGGATCTTACTTATCTAGATTCGAGATACCAAATTCACGAATCAGTAAAAATCCAGCAAACCAAAGGCCAAATGTGGTTAGTGTGACTTTTTACATCTGCTATATGGATAATGAATTGCATTGAACAAGTCTTGTAAAGACATCACTTAACATGTGTTAACTTTGCTTGATGGACAACCAGCATAAAACATAAAAACTGAAACACAGAAACTGAAAATCAAATCTATCAGTTGTTGGACACCATTTTTCTTAGATGAGTGAACATTCATGATCAAGCAGAAGAAGAACACAGACGTTATTGTCATGACACTTAAAAACACTAAACACGTTACAGAATATAAAAAAAGAGAAAAGAGAAAAGGAACAACAAGAAATAAAAGAAAAAACGAAGCAAAAGAAAAATGTACTAAATATTATACTAGATCTATTAAAGAAATGTTATTAATCAAAATACAATCTTTTTTTTAATTAGATTCTTTTAACTACCTTCAAATGTTATCTTATAAAATAGAGATCTGGTATTATCGAAGATTTTTAAAAATACCAACCAGATATTGTAAGAGTGATTTCTTGAGGACTTCCTGATGAGGTCACATTAGTAGAGCCTGAAGCATGAGCTAGAACTTGACTCAAACTGGAATTATTTATGGTCAACATTATCTCATGTTGTCCATTTGAAGATGACACCATACCCTGTGAAGTTATGACTTGAGAAATGTCCTGTGCACCTAAATATAAGGGGTAGAACAAAAAAAAAAAAATCCATGAAGAGCCTTTCATTATAACAGACAAAATCTTTTAAAGTATTATTTTCTGAACTACAATAAATGATGTAGTCAAGGGGACATGCTAGAACATGCATTCTAAAGGATAAATTTTCATATCCAATTTAATCCTCTGTAGTTAAGATTTTCAGAACAAAGACTTCATATTTTTCTTAAGACTTTGAAAGTTCTTAAGTATTTTCACTGCATAGAATCACAGAATGGTCTGGGTTGGAAGGGACCTTAAAAAGCATCTAGTTCCAACCCCCCTGCTGTGGAGAACAACGCTTTTCACTAGACCAGGTTGCTCAGAGCTCCATCCAGCCTGGTATTGAACACTTGCAGGGATAGACAATCCACAACTTCTCTAGGCAACCTGTTCCAGTTCCTCACCACGCTCAGAGTAAAGAATTTTTTCCTACTTAATATCTAATATAAACCTACTCTCTAATCCACCTTCTGAAAAAAATTATATTAGCAAAGGGTAACACATAAAGCTGTAAAATTTGCTGAAGATGCTCATGCAAGAACTGCATGTTTATTTTATTAAATTAGGTATCTGGTTGGGGGGGGTAGGCAAGGGGTGTGACATTTTCTCACTGTGGATAATACCACTAAGTAGAACTAAGAAATTCAAAGCACAATAAAACTATTGACACTTCTCACCATTTGCGCTGGTTGTCAGCACAGACTCCTGCTCAGACAGGGATCCTATTGTCATATTAGCAGATGATGTTACCGTGGGCTGCAAAGACAGGCCTGATATGGGCTGAATAACCACATTAGCTGGCACTGCACTTTCTGTTGCCTGGAGGGAGGGATTCTGTGGAGCCATACTGGGATCTCCAGTTAGTTGCTGAGTAAGTAAATTACTCTGCTGCAACGTCTGCTGTAGAATACTTGGATCGATCTGAAAAACAAGTTGCAACGATCAATCTGAAGTTAAAAAAGATAGATTAAAATGAATATTCTTAACATAAATCCGGAATTCATATTTATTGCATATAGAGTAGATACAGTTCTTAAATTTTATAATTAACCATTAAAAAATTAAATTTATTTTTTATGTGTCAGCATATAGCCAGTCTCTTAAGTCAATCAAGTCTATTCAGATTCACCTGTAGATTCTTCCATCAGCAAAACATTTGAGAAATCATGACCATAGTTACATATTAGTATGGAAGGCATCAGGTACACACACTGCTGGTATTCTGTACTGTCTTGTGCATGTAATGTTTATCATTGTCTTCAAGCCATTGAAAGTGAAAAGGCATGGAGCAGAAGGAAGAGTGATACCGGAAATTATTTATTTTTTTTTCAGCTACTAGGGCTCATTAAGGTCCCAGTTCACAATCCAAATCCTGTTGTCTATAGTTAAAGACAGATTTTACTCTTCATGGACATTTAGTGATTGAGAAAAACAAAAATTAAAATGCCTTCATTTTACGCTAAAAACTCCTTGAGTAGAAAGACTCTGAGCAACTCAATACAGCTCTGCAGACGTCCCTTCCCTAAGCTTGGGGTTGTACCTGGCAACCTCTACAGGTCTCCTCTAAACTCAACGATTCTGTGAAACTAATCAAACACAACCAAGTTCCTAAAAATCACTGTTTCACATCTTTCAAATACAAACTTTTAAATGTAATCATCTCATCTTTTTTCTGTTGTTTCTTTTACAACTTCAACAGGAATTTAAATTTTGAATCCAACAATTAAAAAC
Organism: Chiroxiphia lanceolata; assembly: GCF_009829145.1. NCBI lineage: Eukaryota > Metazoa > Chordata > Aves > Passeriformes > Pipridae > Chiroxiphia > Chiroxiphia lanceolata. Next base: position 61,423,172 of record NC_045637.1, on the reverse strand, counting down.
TTGCATAGTTACACAGGTGTCTTATGCTGTGCAATAATTTGGGATTGTTTCAGGGGATCGGAGTGGGAGATGTCTTTTGTGAGCTGGGTGGGAGTCTAAAGTACTTTCAAAGTGAAGAGACAAAATGCAGTTAAAAGAAAAAACCCATATTTTAAAGCAATATGCCAAAATCCCAGATGAGTAAAAAAAAAAAATGAAAAAGAAAAACCAAACCAGAAAAATACCTCATTGTGCAGCTATTTTTTAAGTCTTCTAACGTTGTATAACTCATACAGCAAGGTATTGCCATGTACCGAACTCTTCTAGAATTATGTATATTCTAGAGAACTCTTCTAGAATTATGTATGCTCCTTAAACTTTCTTCAGCCCTCAAAGTGACTCCATACAATTAAAAGCAAGAAATTGTAAGCAACCTACCTGTAATGTTATGTTGTTAATACTGTTGGCATCTATTCCAGAAATTTGAACATTTTGTCCAACCAGATTAGCAGCAAGTTGTAGCTGTATTCCTTCAAGAGTGGCCAAGCTACCATCTGTCAAGGACACAGTTAAGTCACCTCCAGCTACCAAAGAAAACAGTTATATTATAATGTTTTTATTTATCAATATTGACTACCTCTTTTAGCTTGTTTATTTTTATAAATTAAATCAAGACAAAAGCTACGTAGACAACATTTATTTATGCCAAGAAAAACAATTTGAAGTAGATGATTGCCTGTTTTAAAGCTTCATAAATTCTGTGTGATTTAAGGACTGTTACTTAACAACTAGCGAGTATCTTACAAAGCAAGAATTCCTCCAGAATAGCTTTGGAAACATGGAGAAATTGGTATAAATTTCATTGGAAAGTGTGCCACACCTAAACACAGCAGCACTCACACATGATATTTACATTCTAACTCTGAATATACACACGAAAGCTACTGCCACATTTTGCACAGCACAAATGTTGTTCAGTATCAAAGTGTCAAAGTTCATCCTACGTACTAACATGGAAATAAAGGTATGTAAGTATTTGAAAACCAAAAATCTTCATTATTCATGTAAATAACTGGTGCAGAGAAACAGAATAACTGTTTTGCTTCTCTTCTTTTTAAAAAAAGGCAATAGAGTATTACCAAAAGGAATACAAGTACTTCAGAGCTGTTTGCTATCTGTAATTTCTTCCTCTCTGCAGTGCAACATCACAGCAGAAACAAAAAGATCTTTTCAGGTGAACTGTATACATTTTCCCTTTCGTTCTTAAATAAATAAATTTCTATTTATGTCACCAATGTGCACCAAAACATGAATTCAGTACAACTCTTACCTGTTTGGCAAGCAGTGTTTGCCATAACTTTCTGAACTCTAACAGAAAGCAAAGTTCAGAACTTGATCTCAACACCACCACCACCACGTCATCCATTTTTACCTGACACTGAAGCAGGCAGAATAGCCTGGCCCACAAGTCCTTGCTGAAGTAAATTTTGATCAAACTGACTTGTCAAAACGGAGTTATTCATGATGAAAACATTGGGGTCTGTAGAGGATGAATTAAGAAGGCTGACTGGTTGCAGTCCCTCAGTTGAAGTGCGGGCAACAGGCTTCCTAACTTTCTTTGCCTCCGGTTTATAATGACACTGTATGTGGGTTTTTCTGCGCCCCGAAGTACGAAACCGTAAATCACAGTGTGGACATTTGAAAGGCTTTGCTCCTGTATGCAGACGCATGTGGACTTTTAGACTCCCTTTTGTAGAAAAAGAATTACTGCACACATGACAACAGAAAAGCTTCTGGCCTGGAAAAGTTTCAAAAACAGAAAGGGAAGTTATAAAAGCTCTAAAATATTGATAGCACTAAATCATGCATTTAACAAAAAACCCCAACATATTCTGGACTAACCTGAACAGAATAAATTTGAAATAACTGGACTTTTTCTTTATAATTTTGTCTGCTTTTCAAATGAATTAAGGATCTTAATGAAGGGTATATTAATTTTTTCCTATTACTAAAACTCAGTATGCTGTAAAAGCTTTCATGCAGAATCAAACTTGGTGACCTTCATGCCTCTGTCCTCCTCCTCATCTTACCTTCCTGACTAATCCAGTTGTTCTAACTACACAGTTCATAAACCAGAGAATTAAAAGTTTTATCTCAATCTCTTCAGCATTTGGCTTCTACTTACTTGGCTATTCATTTCCTTTTTAATTCCAGCAGCTTTATTCTTGTTTCAATACTGCCACAATACTGACTAGAATTAACAGATTACAGGTAGGAAATGAATAAAATTAAGTAAGATAACATCATAAGACAAAAATACCAGCCCCTCAAAGTAATTTAGAAGTACAGAAATCTGGCCTATACATATACAAACCTCCTTATTCTCTCTCCTTTCAGATTGCATAACATCTGAAAAAATCTTTGGTCTCAAATGGAATTGTTCATGTACTACAAGTAACAGCAAACTATGGAGTTCATTTCCTTAATTAAATCCACAGTTGTACAATTCACAAAAAGCATAATGTAAATATCTGGCAGAAAAGATGCCACTGCAGCTGAAAACTCCCTATAGCTCCTGAAATTCCCAGACCTTCCAGTACAATATTGTTTTCTAGCTAAACAAGGGAAAGAAATCAATGCATTTCATAAAGAAATCACAAAACCAATGTGTGCCTATGATTCCTGGTATTGAATTCTAGTTTCCATTTACACAGAAGAATCTTTCACCAAATTCCTGAATTCAATTCAACCTACTTCAAATGACAGATTTAGATTACAAAACCCTGGCACTGTTGTCAGTTTTTCTTCATCAAAACTAAGTAAACCTCTGACGATTTTCTGTTTCAAATAATGGAGAAGAGCCCAATAACATGAGTCAGTAAGACAATGGGAATCTGGGCTGCAGAAAAGCTGTCTACCACATTCAGGGTGCCACAAAGGAAGCCATTTAGCTGTCTTTCTCACTATATAAAAAAAACCCCACCCAATGGTAGAAAAGGGAAATAAAAAAAATAAAAGCGAGAGAAGGAAACAAAAAAAATTAAGCAGGAAAGAGCAAACTGAACAGTTGAAGTCCTGTTATTTAAATATTCAAGGAGATTATTACCTGACTCTGGATAAATCTAATGTAAAATATTCCATTAAAGATAGTGAACAAAGAGATGCAATCTCTTGTTAAGTCCCACAACTTTCCAACTGCTTGAATCTGGACATACATGACCAAATGCCTGCTTTGTTCTTTTGATTATCCTTAGTATCTGCTACTGTCTGAGACAAGATACTAATCTACGCGATGACCTGATGTAACACATAAGCAGTATTTCTTACTAAACAACAGAAGAAAATACAAATATAGTGCAACAGAGAGGGAGCTTCCATGAGCAAAATAATTATGTATTACAGTATTAAAAGCTTTCTATCTTGTCTTTTGTACTTTTGAAAAGAGATAATAATGAAGCTTAATGAAACTGTAGCCCGTTTTAGAAATTAATTAGCTCAGGATTGGGTTTATTACAGAAGTTCAATGGTAAGAAGAAAAGGAGTATGAAAGATTTAGAGGGTTTTTTAATTAATGCAAAATTAGGGTTGAAGAACACCTCTATTAAAATCAGACCTCTCTCAGGAATACAGAGAAACTACTGTAAAAACCTAAATACTACAGATATTAGGTTTACATTCAACTTGCATGATTCAAACAGTTGAAGGTTCAAATTTTTTGTACTCTTCTTTTTCAATTTACTTAGCAGTGCAAACATTAATGTTTATATTTTTTTCCTCTAGTTTAACTTTATAAAATCCCTCAGCTCCACCTTCTTGCTCAGGAAAATCATTTATCATCGAAATGCTACAGAAGATTTGACGCGAAAATGTTATGGATACTTGCACACGTAGTTTTTGCAGGAGCTAAGTGTATGACTGCTTTAGAAGCCTACTAATAGAGAAGGCTGTAATAATATGGATTTTTTGAAATGTCCTAATATCATTAACTTGACGATGCCATAAGTACCAAATTTCACTGACTGCTCCCATTCATTGTGCCACATGCTAGATCCCAGCGAAAACATACCATTCCTTGCAAGATCTGTACTGAAAACAGCTGGTCAAGAAAGCAAACAGTTTCTAAACATAGACATTCAAAATCTTACTGACCTGTGTGTGTTTTAACATGACAATCCAGAGTGGATTTTACAGTGAAACTCTTTCCACATTCTTCGCACTTATACGGCTTCTCTCCAGTATGGATACGAACATGCCTAATAATTCCAGAATACATGTACATCTGAATTTCTACTTTTACATCAGTTTGCAAAAATATTTATTTTCTATCTTACTAATTTTAGAATTAGTTAAACACTTATACTATCATTACACTAAGCAGAACAAGTAAAGAAAATTGAAGTATTTGCCTTTTTTTTCCAACTGATTTTTACATGCAGGTCTTACAGCAAGAAAAAATAATTTATTCAAAAATGTCATAATAATAATTTCAATACTGCAAGAAAATAAATATGAAAAGGCTGGGTTAGTCATAGTCAGAAAATGTATTTTATATTTTGACGTTACGTAAATATGAGTCAAAATTCAACTTTGACATAAAGAGTTATATGAAATTATTATTGCTTAAGTTTCTGGTGAACAATTTAGCAAATTAAAAACACACAAAACTTTTCCATTCCTTACCTGACTAAATCACTGGGTTTTTTAAAACTTTTGGGACAATAACTACAACAGTTGGCATATTTGGGTTCTGCTTCCAGTTCTGCTTGCTTATCTTTGATCTCACTAATTCTGTCTTTCTCTGCAGCAGACTGGACAAGAACTTTTTCTGAGACAGTGGCACTTTCTTGAGGCCTAATCTTTGCCAGTTCTGCTGTTTCTTCTTCTGTAAAAGTTATGACACCAGGACGAGATTTTCTGGAAGTTCTTTCAGAGTTTTCATCATCATCTTCAACACATGCAACTTTTAAGGAAAAAAAAAAAGGCAAAACAAAAAAATCAAACCAAAACAAAGAAAACATGTTTCTTTAGTTTAATCTATCAGCTGAAATTACAAAAAATAGAAGGGTTTATTATTAAACACATGGCCACTACATTACATGCTTGGACTTTAATCTCTTTCAAAGGTCTAATTACTCATGTCCGCACTTCATTTTAAAAAAAAAAAGCTGAATTTCTGATTTTTATTTTTACAATAACTAATATGGGTATAAGTAATTTAGGACAAAAATTGTTCTACTTTAGTGACATACTAAAGTAACTATGTCACATACAGTACCTTGAATACACTGGACAGATCCTGGAAAACATTTCTTTAAACAATTTAGATAACACAGCAATTTTAGCAGCTCTGGACATCAGACATTATCCACGCTGGAAGGCTATTTTGTAATATTACTGTTACAGCATTCATGTAATCCACCAAAACATCTGTATTTCTTATGGAGTAAGGACTGTAAAAGTAAAAGTGAAATAATTTACCTCCCCCTCCTGTATCTGTAGCTGCTGCTACAGCTGAGGAGACTGTCTGATGTTTTTTCATATGTTTTTTGCAGTGAACAGTTGTTCGAAAGCTTTCATCACAGAATGGGCACTTGTAAGGCTTCATGCTCATGTGAGTTGCCATGTGCCTGGTAAGGCTGCCATTAGTTGTGAAGGAGGTATTGCAAATGCTACAGCTGAATGCTTTAACTCCTTAAAGTAACAGAAACAAATAAGTAGCATGCTATTTGTTTAAGTTTGCTTACACAGGACATTTACAAAACCCAAACATGGTTTAAGCTAATATAGAGCTGGTATACTCTGTTACCTGTATGAGTCTTCTCATGTGACTTAAGAACTCCTGAGGAAACAAAACCACGTCCACAGAGTTGGCATTTATAAGGTTTCTCACCAGTATGTGATCGTACGTGTTGTTTCAAATGGCTGGATTTCTTAAAACCCTTGTTGCAATATTCACATCTATTAGAAGAAAATTGTTTTCATTAGTTGTATACAATTACTAGCCATAAAAGATTCAGGAAATTCTGTAACGGAACATAGAAGTATAACAAACCTATATGAACGCCTACTTTGATCTTCATTATCCTCAAGAAAATGAGGCCGTTGGGTATGCAATTCAAGTTCTTCTTGTGGTGACTGATCTTGTATCAAGCGAGTAGTCTAAAAATCAAAGCCTCAAGTAAATTTCAATAACACGATACTGAAATAAAGTCACACAAATAGGCAACAAAAAATTTACAGCATTTACAGCCAATACAAGTAATCAAATTTATGCTTTCATAAATTTTGACAAGAAATTAAGAGTTCTATATGATACCTAGCTCTTTCATAGTGAGAAGGCAGGCACCAAAATGTTCACCTACTGTATTGGAATAAATAGACCATGTGGTGCATTTATACTTCTCTGAATCTACACAAAAACGTATTTAACAAGTCTAGCTTTTCTAGTGTTGGAGGAGTTAAATGTAAAACTAGAGAAGCCATTTTAAACATTGAGTAGCAAAACACAGTGCTGCTGAAGACTTCAGTACTTTTTGAGCATTCCTGTAAGTAAAAGCCACTACAGAATAATCCTTAAAAACAACAGCTTGTTTTAAGATTTGAAGAGAAGAAAACTCCAAAGCCTGTAGGTTGAAATTACTCAAACTCTTCCAGATCCTAAACCCCACTTTAGTTCTCTGACTGACATTTGCAATTCGCAAACAAGCTTGAAGAGACAATAACTCATGCAGATCATCATGGTAAGTACATTACGACAGGTGGTCTTCATGCTAGGTGCTGCTACCATCATAAAAAGTTAGATTTAAACTGTACTTTTAGCAATTGAGTTCTTTTACAAATTTAACAAGATGAAAACCACACAAGAACATCACACATTGCGATATGCAAGCTCTATGAATGACCACTATACATTTGCAATGGTTTTTTTATTGTTTGATCATATATATCTATAGAAATCAAAGAATTAGGACAAAAGATAGTGTGATAATGTACAATTATTTCATAACTTTATGTCTTTTTCTCAGTTTTAACATTGCAATCCAACTCCACAGCATTATATCCTTTGTTAAGTCTAGAACACCAGAACATAAAATTTCTTTTTAGAAGCATGTAGTCAGGTCACTTATCCTCTTCCCACCCTCGTTTTCCAGTTGTTAAACATAAGCAATCTAGAAAAGAAATCCTGAAACTTTTCTGACTTCTTATTTTACTTACCACCAATGAAATGGTGCAGAGAAACTCACCACTGAACACAAAACAATGAAGCCTGCCTTCTAGCAGTACTTACTACATTAATAGTGTCTGTATTTGGAACCTGAAGAAGGGCTGGTGGATGGTAACTCGTTGAAAGAGCCTGAGATTCAAGTGTGCTTGAATCCTGCAGCTGCTGTACAGCTGGAAATTGAGTCTGTTGATTGTAGCTGTCATTCACTGTAAAACCTGCCAGAAATTAAACAGTTACAAACCTGGAAAATACACTGAATTGGACTTTGAATAACACTACACTCCTCTGAAAACTACTTTCAAAAGAAGTTAAGTAGTATTACTACATAGTAATACTTGTATTCTTCACTGTTGAGTGTCAAAAGACACGAATGTTTCTGGTATCTATGTAATATGTATAATAGGGTTACTTACCATTAGCTGGAATTCTATTGGAAAATCTCCTCCACAGAAAAACACAGTTTGAAGTTTCTTCGGAGTGCCACAATTACCTTAGAGCCATTGAAATTTTGAATTTCTTGTATGTAAGCATGCATGTGTCAAACAGGTTGACCCATCTCCCTTTATCCACGTTGGTACCACGCTCCCTTAACTACACTGGAAGCCGATCACAAGGATGCAAAGCTCAGTGGGGAGGATGGCGGGTGAGTGGAGGAGATGACCCAATAGGAGAACTCCAGTTTCTGATAAAGTAACCCCATTTTCTCCTACTTTGGATCTCCTCCACATATTCCCACTCTTTAGATAATAGTAAAGTAGAGCCTCTCAAAGGCAAACTGCAAAGTAAAAAATAAACATATTTTTATTCACATTTCCAGTAAAAAGACCTAGAATTTTTATTTGGTTCTGTTCTCCCAAAATATCAGATCTTAATCACCTCCTTTTCTAAATGAATGGATGAAATGATAGCATCAATGATTCAGAGCCAGGGAAATATAGCTCAGATTGCATTGTTTTTTAATGCTATTAGAGATGTCCTTTATCAACCCTTTTAAGTCCTAATACTTCTAAAAAAACAATCCACAATGTAATGTGGAAAAAACGAAACCACAAGTATCAGTAATTAACGTATGGGCAACAATTTTAGTACTTCTGTGCAGTTTGCCTTTAGTGGACAAAAAGGGTGAAGATTACAAAAAAAGGGTAGAAACAAACCCACATCAGAAGACCACAGCATCAAAGGCCAATAAGCAATGCTTAAAGAATGTTTTGAATTACAGTATAACAAAAACTTGGATGTGTTAAGTTTAAGTAGAAATTTTCCCGAAAGACCCTTTCCACACCAGAAGAATACTGTAATTAGTAGAGGAAAAAACCCTACTCCTATGCTATTGCTTACACCATAGAATGAAAACCCACAAATGTAAACAAATCTTGAAAGTATTATTAGTCAGGTCATAACTTGACACCAAATCTATCGTTGCAATTTCTATATAATTTTCTCTCCTACAACTTGTAATCCTACAAGATTACAAGAAAAAAAAAAAGGATTCAACAAGCTGAACCTTGCACCTCAATTACTTAGTGAAATGACAAAATAAAAAAGTAGCCTGAAGAACAGCAATGAAAAGTTTTGCAGTGATAAAAGTGCTGCTAATTTATACTTTTCAAATAAATTTTAGAAGTATCTTTATAGAAAAATGGCATTCCCACTACACTAGATGAGTATACAGAAAAAACCAAGATTCAAGAAACTGAAGCAAAGTGATGTCACTTCTATGCCCTACATAAAAAAAAAAAGGACATAACTATTAAATGTACAAAGAAACAGCTACCTAAAAAACCTGAAACTTTTTTTAATCAGCAGGTAAATTGTACTAGCTAAGAAGGAAAAAATAAGTTACTATACCATGACCTGTTTTGCTTCACAGTGTTTAAATAAAAGCAATTATTGACATCCTGAAAAATTTCCCAGGACTATGCAACAAAATACTCAGAAGAAAAGTTCTGAATGTAGAGGTATTTGAGGACAAAAAGAAAGAAACACTACTTCTGAAAGTAGCTCTGAAATAAATATGGACCAAAGCTGTGACAAGAATATATTTGATGCATTCCCATTTTGCCCAACACCTAACATGAAGGTCATTTTCCACTCAAAAAAGATCTGACAACTTTAGCATGCTCAAAGGCATTTGCTACCACCATAAAATTTCTACAGAACAGCATTAAAAAACCCCACACCACCAAACACCAAAAATCAGACATTCGGTCTGAGAGAGAAATAAATTTCATGACCTTTATTTTCTGCTCTTTTTTTCATCACTATATATTGTTTCCCTGAAGCTTTTGATCAATCTTCAAAGAACAGTGAACATCTGAGGCACTGTATAATAAGGGGAGTCTCTTAGAAGACTATGAAGTCTTCTGAAGTTGGAATTGCATTTTGCATTTTTCAGTACAAGTAATCATTTACATTGCTTGGGGTTTGTTTGGCTTTCGGACATCACCCAACCTATTGTCTTCTATATTAACAAAACATATTGCAAAATAGAATACTCTGGAAAAATCAGTTTACTAGTGGAAAGATGTGTCTTGCACATGAGAATGAGAAAACAACAGCATGATACTCATAGCAAATACAATATTTTAGTTTAGACAAAACTTCAAATCTTTACTGACAGATCCTTCGAATTCTAACATTACAAACATCTACGTGCACATGTGCATTTCAGCTGGGACTAGTGCCTAGCAATTAAATGTTCTGCAGGCTTGCTTCTTAGGCAACTTTTGCAACCAGCTGAACAGTACTGACTGGAATCAGTGCGTAACTAGTTACTGAAAAATCAGAATTCCAAGTCCTAAGATTGCAGATCAGCTTCTTAGGAAAGCAAAGCAGCAGTCTGGTGGCAAAGGTATATTTCTATGGGCTACAGAATAACATTCGTAAGCATTTGGAATTCTTGCAGTTTTTCAAGGTCACTCGCCTATCACTACTATTTGAATTATCATTCAACCATGCTTACAGGGAGACTTTAAAGGAAGAAAAGGTGATGTAATTTATATGAAAACACATCTGGTGACATATTATTCAATAACCCCAAACCAATTTCATATAAAAGATACACTTGGTTGTTCTGACATCACTAAAAAGTCTTGAAATGAAGATGCCTGAACACATAAACTATCAAGAACACAAGTCCTTTTCCTCAGTCTTCAAATCTAGCTCAAATGAATCATAGATTATGATACAGCAGCACCCTCACAGGATCTGCACTTCTTTACAAGTCCGAACACATCAAGAAGAAAACCTATCTGAACAAACCAGAAATTCAACAGAAGTATTACAAACAAACCTGAAAGAGTAAGTTCTGGCAGGTCTGTGCAGACCTAGAAATCAGTCTCATCTGGTTGAAATGCTATGATTTTTTTTTCTTAAAAAAAAAATAAAAAAGAGAAATCAAAAAACCTATCAAAGATCTTTCATAACTCCTACATTGTTTTATTAATAAACACTGAACCAAAATATTTTAACAAGAATACAGCCTATAAATACCAAGGATAAAAAAGACATAGTGTTTTAAGCTTTAGTGTTCTGCCTAGCTGACAGGAAAAAGAAATTAGGAGCATGAAGCATAGATGCAGACATAGGGAGAGGGTCGACCAATTTAACGCATGCATCCGCGCAAATGCTTACCTACCTGAAATTCAAAAATTTTGAAGGGCTCCAGGATCTTCAAGGAAACTTCAAAGAGTTGGGAATCTGTGGATGAGATTCCAAGTAGAATAGGAGACATCTTATACAAACGAGGCTTTAAAAAGCCCACACCACAAGTGTTCTGATTCTCTGTACCAATTCTACAATGTACCGATGATCAGTCTGGATTTCTGACGATGAAAGAATTGTTTTGTGAGTTCTAGAAGAGTCTCTGCCCTCCCCAAGAAATCATTCAATATTTATTTAATAGAGAAGATACACATACGTAAAAACTGAAGTTTAAATAAGGTAACAAAACAATGTTCACATATTGGGTTTTCAAATTCAAAGGAGCCACTAACAAGGAAACAAAATCCACCACCACTCTTCAGATTAACATAGAGTTAAAGGTTGCACTTTTTTCTGTAATCTCTTTTCATTCATTCAAAAAACTGTAAAAGGTAACCAATGAAAATCATCATAGGATTTTAAGAGGACCTGGATCAGTCTTGTTTAATAAAGGTGGAGACTTTAATTTTTTTCTTTACATACAAAGCAGCACAACCTAGAGAATTAAAATCAGAAAGTTATGCTATTTCTCATAGTACCATGCAACTTACCAAAGTCAATTAAGTTTTTACAAAAGACGCTATAAAACTTAAAATGACGCTATATCAGCTGGTCAGCCACTGAGGTATGATTCCCAACCAAAACAAATGAAAACCCCTTGAACATTCTCCATGTAAGGAACTCCACGTGCCCACTCCAAAAAAACTCCAACCACCAAAAAAAAAAAAAACCCTCAAAACAAACCCAAACAAAATTAGTAGCTTCATACTAAACAACAATTCAAGAAATCCAGCTCTGAAAAGCAAAGAAAGGCAGTCGTTTCTTCATTATTTGCAGGTTACATAAGCCTTACACATTTCTCTGTCTTTTATAGGGAAAAAAAGTTTTCAAATGCTTCCAATCTCTTAATTTGTTATTTACATTGCTCTATAAAATACAAAAGGAAACTGCTGTGGATAGCTGAAAGTATGATTTTTTACATGACTATATTTTGCACTGTCTTTTTTCAAAATGAATCCAAACAGCTACTCACTCAAATCTTACCGTGTTTCTGATCATTTCAGGTTATGAGCATGCATATTTAGGGGGAAATTTGTGTAAACTGCCACAGCAATTTCAAACACAATCAAAGAAAGAATATGAAATGCCTGACTATAAAACCCCTACTGTAGTGACTAGACATCGGCTCATAAAAGCAAAATCTATTTATATTTAAGTATTCAAAATATTCTACCAAGTATAGCTTCAAAACAGTAATTGTTTTGAAAGTCCTCTGCATTGCAGTTACTCTGAGTGCAGGTGCTTACTTTAGAAGTGCTTGATCATAGCTATGCTGAAGTCAGATTTATAAAAATTACTTTTGTAAAACCTTTATTCATTACTAACCTTGTGATAAGCCCTGTTGATCAAATGGCTGCTGTGTTATAGCCTGTTGTTCAAACTGAGTGATGTTTTCCTGTAAAGCATGCTGGGATGTCACAAATCTATCTGAAATGGGGAAGGGAAGGGGAGAAGGTGGGAGGAGAAAACAAAAGAGAAAAATATCAAGAAGATGTAAATAACTGCATATTTCAGTTGTTTCCAAACTCCTATATTTTATAGTCACTGAATTTTCACTGTACTAAAAATAAGCAAAAAATTATGGGCTGAACAGGTATTTAAATCTTGGGTTATAGCACACTTTACTTATATTCCCCTGTTGTACTTGCTAACTCATTACACCATGAAAAAGAACAAATAAGCAAAACCAAAATACTTTGTTTCACTATTATGTATAAGTACATCAAATATTTCATATTCTCTCACCTCCAAACACAGGTATTACTTTCTAAGTAGACTATACAGAAATGCTTTTTATTAATAAGAGCTGATGTGGTAAAATTTTGTACTATTTTTCTGTATATTAGTTTAGTAGTTTTGTTTGCTACTACTAAAGAGTGCAAATCTTAATCAATCTTTTTTATATTTTAACACTAAACCTAAACAGCAACGAATGAAATTGTACAATATACTTTAAGTAGCCAGCTTTACTCCATGTATTTTTCTAGTTGTTTACTTGCATTGTCTTGAAACCCAAAGGACTGAAATTTGTCAAGAAACCATTATTTGAGAACTTGTAAACTTACCTCATTATAAACCTAATTGTATTTCAAATACTCACCCTCATCTTGCTCTAAAGGTTGGTCAGCCAACTGTTGTTCTAGTGCTGTTTCTTCTGTGCCTACTACTGGTTGCTGGTCTAACTCTAAAATAGCCTGTTGATCTGTTGCAACAGCTTCTGACTGCTGTAGCTCATCACTTTGAATCTCCACTTGCATCTGTGTAGAAACATGAATGCTCTGCTGATCTACTGTAGAATCATCTATCGAAGAGGATTGCTGATTCTGCTGAAGTTGCTGTGCAAGTTCATATCTGCAAAGAAAGGTAAGAAAGCCTTGTTGTGGTTTCAGTTAGACACTTACCATAACTATTTATGTGAAAAATTTATTATTTTTATTATACACCATAATTTACTACCTTCAAAAGGTACCTATGTGTTTGCTACCCATAAATAAACATCCATAGTCAAATACATGCATTTGTTACAGAGCAAAGCTGCTTTTCCAAGTATCTTTAAGGAACAGCTACTGAACTACATTGAAGGATTCATTTAAAAATTGTAAACATACCTATGAGTCTTCATGTGTTTTTTACAGTTTAGTGATGTTTTGAATGTCTTTTGACAATACGGACACATATACGGTCGAAGATCATTATGGATCCCCATATGTCGCCTAAGGCTACCACCAGTAGTGAAGGCCCCATTGCATACAACACACTTGAAAGCTTTCAATCCAGTGTGTGTTCTAATATGTGCTTTCAGAACTCCAGCTGACACAAAACCTCTTCCACACTGAGAGCACTTAAATGGCTTTTCACCAGTATGTGACCTTTTGAAGAGAAAGCAGAAGATTTAACAGTTTGATTTACAAAGTTATTAAAGGACTAAATTTTAAAATGAGCAAAATAAACCAAACTAAGGTGACAGTTGTAAGGATGGAAGAAGCCTCAGTTAAGAAAATCCAGAAATTAAAACTTTAATAACTTTATTAATAACTTTAATAACAAACAACTTCTCCGGTCTAAAAGCAACACTGTCTGACTAGTTTTAATTGCGTTCTACACAAAAGATATGATATTGTAAAGCTTCCCTTCCTCATGTTAAGACAGCATAGTAAAACCAAGAACTGTTTTAAGGCAGTTTGAGAACCTACAAATAGAGAACCTGATTTGTAAGGAGAGTACGACGAACTCACCATGACTTGAGTTAGACAAAGTGAGAAAGCAGTCCCGAGCTTACATTGTACAGACAAGTAGATTGTCACCTGCTTGTATAGAATCTTTCCTTAGATCTTAGCAATCATCTTTGGTAGGGTTTTTCATTTTCCTCTTTCAATATTCATAGTTTATAAATCAGAAAGCACTGTTTCACAACTTGACTAAACGTCAAAGTTCACTGTCTGTAAAACTGCAATTTGATCTCATTTTAAAGCTACCCTTTCTTTTCAAAAGAAGGTTGGATTAGTTACCTCCACTGGTTCTCCTCTAATCTAAATTTTTCCTTCTCAAAACCAGGAGTTACATACAAAGCAGACAATATGGAGTATGCAATTACAAAATCACCACAAGAATTCACAAGTAATGCTTGTTATTTTCTATACAGTTTAGGAAAAAAAACAGTCCAAGTGTTAATAAACTAAACTGCACACTGAACACTTGCATTGCTAGGACCACATACAGATATGAGTTAGTTCAAAGCTTCCTCCAACTTTAACAGAAAAAAATCAATTACCACTAGTTCACTGTTTAAGAGATGGTAAGAAAAAAGAAGTCTTTTCAGTGAATACTACATAAATTTCATGCTTTTCCATAAACTTCATATTACATACATTTCCTTTCTTCATTGTGTTTATTTTACCTGATGTGTTGTTTTAGATGACAAGATTTTTTATAGGCTCGATGGCAATAAAAACACTTGTATGGTCTCTCTGCATTATTTACAAAATTACTGTTAAAATAATTTTGGAAGACCTGGCTATTCCTTGGGATTGGCTGGATAAGACCTGCACACATAAACACATGCACAAAAAAAGGAAAAATTAATTGGTAAAGTTATCCAAGGCTGCAGTAGTCTGAAGAGCTAGCATTTGCAAAGAAAGCATGATTAAACTTACAGTATCCAAAAAATATAAAGACTGTGTATGTTTCCAGCACATATTTAAAATTATGCATATATCTATTTAGCATTATATATACTATACTGCACATGCTATTTTAGTGATAGTTCTTCTTTTATCCAGAGGTCCACCTCATTACAGTGAGTGTCCATGTCCAAAATAAGTATTAACTTTTAAAAAAGTTGACAGATACGAATTCACTGCTGATCCAACAATATCTTCTTCTTCCAACCTCGACCTTAGCCAAGTGATATTTAATCAGTGTATCCCAGATGTATACTATAACTATAATATGCATTTTATGGAAAGTATAAAACACCATGATTACTTGACTTTACTTAAAGGATAAAAGTAGTCCATTAAAAATTGTTGTATTTATACATCTACTTCAGCTAATCAGTCAATTTTGCTAATTCTCTGAGTGCCTCCAAAAACTTATTGTAAAAAAACAACCCCAAAACCTCAAACCAATGTTTTTAAACAAATGTTTTTTACACACTGGTCCCTGAAGTCACTCAGGTGTCATTTTGGAAATTCAGTTGGAAGTTCCCACTACTAAATGTCCAGTTGGCTAAGAGAGTTGGACTTGTTCAGTCTGGAGAAGATAAGGTTTCAGGGAGAATTTATAGCAGCCTTTTGTACCTAAAGAGAGCTGAACAAGAGCCATGGATAGGGACTTTTTTAAATGGCATGTAGTGATATGACAGGGGGTAATGACTTTAAGATGAAGGAAGATAGGTTTAGATTAGATGTTAGTGAGGGTAGTGATTAACTGGAACAGGTTGCCTAGAGAAGCTGTGGATGCCACATCCCTGGAAGTGTTCAAGATCAGGTTGGACAAGGTGTTGATCAGTCTGGTCTAGTGGAAGGTTTCCCTGCCCATTACAGGGAGACTGGAAATAGATGATCTTTAAGGTCCCCTGCAACCCACCTTTCTAGGTTTCATTGAAATGTTAGTGCAGTAGGCTGTCTGAGAAGCAGTCAACAGAAGGGTATAACCCCAAACATCATGACAGAATGGGGATAATAGCAGACTTCTCAAGTAAACCAACTCATCATCATTCAAACAACTGAACTCAAAAGCACCCATCACAATACTAATAATACAATGGTTGATGGAATGATGAAAAGTTTCAAAAAATATGCAAAAAGATCTCTTAATGGTCCTATATATTCACCACAAAACCCATTTATATTGTATTTTCCTTCTTCAGACTGCTTCATCTAGCTTGTTATGTTTCATATTCATAAAGGAAAGCCTGAATGGTTTCTGTTAAGTTTCAAATGTAATTGAAAAGAGCAGAGACAAGGAGAGAGAATTCTCTCAATTTTAAGAAGAGATAGCAACAATAAAAATCAAAAACCATATCTCTCAGACTTGAAAACGTTTTTACATGTATGTTATACATATATATATTTATATATACATAAATGCCAAAACTTCCTTTGCCTTCCCCATCTAACTCAGTTAAGTGTAGAAGAATCATGTTCTGTTAAGAAAACTCCAACCAAAATAAACCAAAACCACCTCCAAAAAATCCCAACAACAACCCCCAAAACACAAACCACAAACCAAAAAAACCCACCAAATCCAAACCCAAACCCCTACTTTTAAAATTACTTCTGGCATTCTTCTTTCATGATAATTAGCAGTAGAATACATGAGATGACACAAGTATTACAAATCAGAAGAGGAGAAACTCCATATGACAAATACTTACTCTCAAATTTATTTTTGATCTTACAAGATTAGAATAATTCAATTAACTCCTTAAATGAACTATAGCTGACTAACTTATGAGTGTATACCAGGTTACAATGGTTCTAGTCTGTAGAAATTTCCAATAAGATATATAATAAATCAGAAATAACTATATTATATAAATAACTGATTTCTAATAAAACACTCCCAAACTATTTACTTAACCTGTTCAACTCAGATAAATGAAACATTTCTCTGAACTGTTAGAATAGTTAAAATTGGTGCTACTCTGGACATAGCATGTCAGCAAAATAAATCCAAATGGGAACGTTTTATAAAGAAGTGTATTTCCTCCCATTAGTTCCATCTTTGGAACTGTAGTAAAGCCTTGAAAAAGATTCCAGTAACTTTTTTTGCATTTCCTAATCATTAAGTACCATAAACTACTGAAGTAAAATGAAACAAACACTGAAACAGATACAATTTGCAGACTTTTTTTCATAGGCTTTTAGAAAAATTAAGACTATTTTAAAAAGTAAAATATGTATCAACAAAGGTGCCAGTCAAAGATTAACACTATTACTGAGCAACAATATTAGGTTCTTGACAACTCTAAAAGAACTCAAATTTTTTTTTTTGTGGAGCAGGGGGGTACAAACATGGAAATATTGTTGGAGGTTGAAAACAACATGACACCCTCTAGACAAATAGTATAACTTCTTATTTTTTACATTGAAAATGCCAATATCAGTGAAGTTCATGTGTTATCAGCACCTGTAGAAAAAAATTCTTATAGTACTTCTTGTTAAGATTCATCTTTTTCCAAAAACTGGACTTTCAATGTGCAGATGTTAATTGTATTGAAGTGCTGCTCTTTAAAATTAGGGAAAAGCACTATAGCAGTTTCCAGGGTTCATTCAAGAAAGAAATACTGTATGATTGGAGTGTCTGAAGCTGTCAGCTAAGTTTTGCTTCCGCCCCAAAAATTTAAGCTGATACCAAAATAACCCTTATTCTTGCTTTCAGTAACTCCCGGAAGCAGCTGAAGTAAAAGTGTTTTTAAAGAGTGATAAAGATTTTATCAGTATAAACTAAAGACATTAGCAATATAAGATCCCACTGTAAAGACAATTACACAACAGAGAAGGCAGGAGTTCACAGACTGGTGAGTCAAACTAAGAGTAAACGCCTCACCCCTTACATTGACCTCTACTAGACGACAATATAATGTCTTGATCGGGCTGTACAACAACTAACCTTCTTCCAAAAAGTGGTTTTACGTAATGTTGTGACAATTATTCTACAACAGAATTAAAGGAACTGTAAGAATTCTCCATAGCAGGTTTGAGAATTTTTCTGCCCTTTTTGAAATATGACCACTAATGATTACCACTAATTCAGTTGAGGTCATAATTATAACAAGCACTCTAAAATCATGCAACACGCTGACTCATTAATATCTGTAATCTGTAATAAGCATGACCATGTTAAGAAGAATCTAAGTCATGAACTGTCTGTCATCTTTTCTATACCAACAGTCTAACAGTAGTTAAACTCCTCTCCTAATGTAAAAACGCACTTTTTTTTTTTCCCGGTAAGGATTATACAATTTCATTGTAAATAACAAATATCCTTCTTATTAATTTTAGTGCAAGTAAACTATAAAATATGGCACTTTTCTGAAGCCCGATTGTTTCTGATTATTTATTATTTCAAAATGCACCTTTATAAGTAAGCTCTGAATGTCTGCTTGATTGAACTGTGACTTTTATATTCCAGTGAAATCCAAATTTCAAGAGAGTACAGATTTACTTGCTCCTTACCTAAATCAGTTATGAGTATGGGCTCTTGCAAAGGAATGTCTGGTACTGGACCACTCGACTTTCCTACTCGAACTTTTGCAGGTTTACGTTGATGTCGCAGCTTTCTTAGTTCAGTATGTTTAAAATGTGAAGTGATGTGAGTTTTCTGATGGCCCGATGTTCTAAACTTTTTGTCACAATGAGGACAAGCAAAAGGTCTAACACCTGCAAAAGATTAAAAAGAAAAAAGATTAGTCTGGGATTTTATTTCCATCAATCTAGAAATGTAGCTTTAGAATACTGATTCTCTTTTCTGTATTTGCTTCTTTGTTTTCTATCACAGTGTCTACTCTTAAATAGGTTTTCAAAACAGATTGATGAAACCCAATCAAAAGCAACAATTAAATTGCTGAACTTCTAACTGATTGAAACACAATGACTTAAATCAGTTTGTTATCAAGAAACTGAATGATGCAAAAGTGACAGCAATTTTCAAATGTTCCAGAAGCTATCCTAAGAATTGCAGGTACCAGGTAAAAGTCCTTCCAAAACAAACTTCTAAAAAACTGTGAGAAAAAGGAATCAGCAAACGCACAGGCAAATGTGTTATATAATAGGATAAAACAGAGGAACAGTCATGTGACAAAATTAAAGAAATTCAAGATCAGCCTCTGAAAACGTCAACACTGTTTGACGGCAGTCAAAAAAGCATGCCAACTGGAAATACCAAAGAAAGAATTCTGTAATGCAAAATCCAGTAGAAATCTCTCCTTGAAAAGGATACTGGAGAACTTAATAAGTTACAGAGACAGGCAAGGCTGAACAACTTTCAGCTTTTGTTCAAGGGGAAATCTTGTGACTTAAAAAGGCTAGGAAACATGACCAGGTATTATAAAGAAAGTTTGATAAAATCACAGGTGGAAAACATGTACAAAAATGTACTTCAAAACACAGTAGCTAGTACATCATATGAAACCACAGAGCAGTTCCATAAACAATGGACTACCTATTTTCCAAGTCACATAGTGCTTCTGCCACTCTGAATGAGCCTGAGTTCTTCTATAAAGTAAGATTAACTTTAAACAAGAAAAAAATGCTGGTTTGCAAGTTTACAAAAAAAAAAACAAAGTGAAAAACTTTCTGCAGAAGAACTGAACATTGATATTTCACGGATTAAATGCATCAAACTATAAAACACATTGAACACCAAATGCACCTTGTCAATGAATGACACTTTTGCAGAAGGTAATTACATAAACAGGAATGAAAGGAAAGAGCAGCACATTTATGAGCTTATCTTGCTGAAATATTATTCAGCAGAATAAGAAAAGAGAAGTGGAAAACAACTAGGTTGTCCACCAAATGCAGAAAATTCATTTTTCTCTATGGAGAGAATAGTTCAGCCACAGAAAAACAGATATTGAGGACATCACGTATGATGTAAACAAGGACCACATGAACAGAGGAGTTTTAGGATATGCAGTGTAAGATACTGAAAACAGGTAAGTTGGCGAAGACATCAAGCAACACCTCAACGTTGAAAACAAAATGGGAAGTAACCGAAGAGTCCTGAGTGACATAGTGAAATTATCAAAAAGTGTAGGGAAGGGGAGGGAAAACGCAGAGTAAATATGAAAGACGATGACTCTTTAAAAAGCACAATTAAATACACTCACAATAGTGATATTAAAAAGGAACAACAGTTGACTCATCATCAGAAAATCAAATGCCCGTGGCTTTTGTAAGAGACCAAAGTCTCAAAGACATGAAACACTAGAAAGTTATGACAAAAAATTACTCATCATATAAGACACTAAAAATTATACGTTCTCTGATAGATAACAATGACATGATAGACATTGTCTCTAACTTATACATTTCACGTTGTCTTTTTTCATTCAAGGTTTCACCCACATCATAGAAAATAAGAAAAGCAATTTTGAATCCTTACCTGTATGTAGACGAATGTGAACTTTTAAACTCCCTGAGGTGGAAAAGCTTTTCATACAAAATTGGCACTTGAAAGCTTTGATGCCAGTGTGTGTTTTTATGTGCGCTGTTAGAGTACTCTTAACTGCAAAGGCGCGGAAACACTGGGGACACTTGAATGGCTTCTCGTGGGTATGAATGCGAATGTGGCGCACTAGATCACTTGGTTTTTTAAATTCTTTAGAGCAATATGGACAAACATGCCACCTTATTCCATTTTCTTCACGTATAGAACCTAAAATAAGGAATATCAAAATGAATGTGCTTTAAACCTTTTAACAATTCTTCAAAAATCCCACTACACTGACATCATTATACAAAGCAATCAAACTACACAAACAAAGCTTTCTATGAAATAGATGCCATCACAATACAGTTTGTAGATGACTAACTTCTCTATCAGATACATTCTGCTTCACAAAAATGGTGATGGGCTGGAATGACAAAAACAAAACCCAAGATATTCCTCTTGAAATTCAAACAATGCAGTTTCTATGCCACTTAAAAATGTAGAATGTAGTTGCAATGTAACATAATATACTAGTTAACTTATAAATACTATATCTAACAAAATTATCCAACAATGACTAAGTCTTCAACTGTAACCACACCAAATTATTTTAAGTACTAAACACTTATCTAACTGGAGGAGATACTTTGCACAACCCTCTCTTCTGCAAATTCAGACTTAAATTACCTTTTGCAAATTTCTAAAGGAATAAAAATTGCACAACAAGTCCTTCTGATAGATTTAAAATTTAAGGTTAGTTTTTTTTTCACAAAAGCTGTTTTATGATCCAAGAACCCTAAGCTCTATCCTAAGGCAACAGGATGCTTTTTCACAACAACAACAACAACAAAAAAAACCAAACAAAAAAACCCTTCTAAATCCTATCAAGAGTTTTTTATTTATATATGTTGGTTAATATCCGATATTTGCTCATTTAAATCTGTTTACATGGTGGGTTTTTTCCTGCAAACCATGTCAATACAGTGAGGTCATAATACTTTATCAAAAAACAAAGGTTTTGACCTGTCAAAGTGTTTGACTGTATAGCAGTGACTTTTTTATTTGCAGTCAGAGTTAGAGAGCTATTAAGGTTATACACAAGCAACAAAATACTTATTACCAGAGGAAAACGTTAATGTTGATTTTTACCACAGTTATGCTGAACAAGCTGAATTTTTGACTCTGGATCAATTTCTGCATCCCTCGTCCCTCGCAAAAGAAAAAGCAACATCAGTGTATCTATGAAGATACTACAAACAGAGTTCAATGGCTTCTTGTAGTGCTGTCTCTACCAGACAAGCCACTAAAGTATGATGGCTTTACTTGGAACAAACTTCTAGCAGCCATAAAGCTTGAGCAATCTTGAAAATGAAATTGCATTTAAGCACATATAGACAAAATCCAGGCTTGTGCATACACAACACAGTTGGGAAGCAGAACATCAACACATATTTATGGTGACAATATCACATCAGTACTGTTATTCCAGAGACAGGTGACATGAAGCATTATCCATTGCCAGCCTTTATCCTTGCCTACACGGGAAGATCAGTGAAGATCTGCATGAGGCAGCAGTACTGTACTTATGTCTCTGTGGGACCTCAGTTCTGAAGAAGAAGAATAGAGCTTGCAAGAACTCTTTGTTCTGGGACACACAAACAAAACCCAATCCTTCCCAGTCAAGGATGATGGGAAAGAGAGGAAAAAGACTAATATACTTTCTTTTTTGTTCTCTTCCTATAACACCACTGATCTAAATCCAAAAGATCTAGCAGCGTCATATCACTTAATGCCATTCTGACATGATTTTGTATAATCTGTTACAGATACTATTGTTCATATCTTACACTGTGTTTGAGATAAGAGCAATAAAGTTCATCACTGATCCACAATACATTTTGGGGAATCCCTTTATAAAGCCATAAACATAAATGCTACAGTCTTTACAGCACAAGTAGAAAGCAGTGGCAACATTACCAGGTAAAAATGGTGATTTTTTCTTAATAAACTTTTTTTCTTTTTTATCTAGTTTCTCTGTACTCTCTTGCTCCTTATCTTGTTCTGCATTACTAGAATCAGCTTGATGATTTGAGAGAGTTGGGACATCTGGGTTCTGATCCTGGGGCCCAGCAGTCTTAGCCTGGCTGCAGTCAGTAGAATGTGCAGAGACAGGAATTGAAGACAACCCACTGTTCTCTAACGCTTGCTAAAAAAAAGAACAAAAAAACTTCTAGATTAAGAAAGAAACATTCCACAGTTACCCCAACTTTCCTCAAACAACTACTTGGAAGATATAATGCAAATATAATTAAAAGAACTAGAAGTCTCATTCTCACAGAATTTCAGCTACATTTCAAACCAACACATTATTACACAACACTGACTTCTGATTGTCTGTTAAGATTTTAAGTTGCATTTCCAGCAGTTATTCATTTGCCAACAGCTGCCTTTTAGGAAACAACATTTTTTGTTTAAATAGCTATCAAGATAGTAGTTACATATCACATTATTTTCTGCAACTACACATCACACTCCAGACATTACAGAAGTCAGCACAGGTAACGTGGTGAACCCGCACATAGCTACTTGTAATATTTGGGTCTTCCGAAAAGAAATTTAAGTGGTACTTAAAAGGCTAGAGATAAAAAGATATCTTCAAGGTTAGCAGGCTACAGTTAATATTAAAGAATATTATTCTCTGCCCGGTCCCATTCTGTTTGTGCCTTTATGTGGCAGGCTGCACAACAAGCACACATAGCTGATTCACCACCCTGCCTCTCTTCTGTTACATAGCATCTCCTACTGCCAGATATATCAAGAACAAAATCTAATAGTTTAGGAAAAACTGACCTCAGAAAAAAATTTCTTGCACAAATAGGAAATAGTCAAATAGCCCTTATTAATTAGAACAGGGTAAAGAGCACGTATACATTCTCATTTTTAAGCCAGATAAAAATATTTTTCCCCTCTTAAATGTCATCATGATTTAAGCATGGCATTACCTGAGGACATGCCACAAGCTGCTTCTAGGCAATAGGAAAAAAAAAAAGCTAACGTGATCAATAAAAATATTCATGTATGGGTGTGCACACTTAAAGCTTTCTTCTAGGCCATATAATCAATATTTATAACCCTTCTTTTGTATTATTATACAAAAAGGTATCTTGGTGCATTCCATACCCATTCAGTAGGTCCTTACACTTTTTTCTTTACTGATAAATGATTCAGAAATGCATAAGGAATGCTATAATTGAAAATACTCAGAATCATTTTCACTACAATACGAGAAAGAAACGACCAAAATGTAAAGTTATTCTCACGTTGAGCTCTTACCTGCAAAATATCTCTACTGATTCCCACCGCAATGTTGAGCTGTTGACCAGGTTGTTGAGGTTGGTTATTTTCTACAGGACCTGGTTCTGATAACTCAAGGAGCTGCTGAATGACATCAGTGACAGCCTGCTGACCTTGGTGAGCAGCAGCTGGAGACACCTGGTTTTCTGTCTGTTGAAGAAGCGGAGACCGAAAATGTGTGGCCTGAAATATACAGCAGTACATTTGTAAAGGAAGATGAAAAGTATATATTATGAACTCACCTGGCCGGGTCCCTTATCTGAAATGTTTGTTAACTGTCCACTACAAAGATGTCTCTTTGTATAAGACATAAGGATTATAAAGAGCTGTCATTCAAGGTTTGCTCACTCCATTAAAGAACTGCTTCTGTAGATCTCTTTTTTGGAGTCTTTATCAAGCTTTAAATTGTAAGCTCACAGTTTTAATTAAATTTATTAAACTACTAAACCTTCAACCAGTTTACAAAACACATGCATCAATTACAGAATTCCACATGTAGAGGCCACATGAAAAGTAATTCCAAAACAAATAAACAGCACTGACATGGTTGTCTTTTCAAAGTTCACATTTATCTCAAGCAGGTCCTTTGGAAAAAAAATAACCTTCTATTAGTTGAGATTTTTTCTATATGAAATCAAAACCTTTCAGAACAAACTACCAACTTTTCCCCTTCAACTTTCAACCTTCAAAACCTCTTAGCTTTAGAAGAATCTCTTTATACTCTGAACATTTAAAAAGGCAGCAGGTTCTGTAAAAACACTACATAAACTTGAAGTTTAAAAAAATGTAATTTCTTAATCTTTGATTTGATAATTATATCTTAGGCTACCTTAGCAAAAAATATGAAGAAAAAAAAGTGATATAAAGTCTTGGTATTTATTTTTTAAACAGCAAATAGAGACTCTTTTTCACCTTCATTTCTAAACTTCTCTTCCTTGTAACAAGAGAAAAAATAATTGTTAATGAAGGAACTGCTCAACAACATCTTCAACATGAAAATTACAGCATTACATGTATTTAGCCAGTGTGTTCTGTGTATTATACAGCAGTTTATATACAATCTCATGGAGGTTACCTTTTTTGAATAATAATATACACATATACACACATATGAAGTTTTTTACCATTATTATTAAGATATGCTGCTCATTATAAAAAGTTTCAGAAGACCCTTTCTAGGTCTCATTTTAACACCCCACTTTAAAGACAGAATAGAAAATGTTTTATTACTGCTCCATAATTCCAGAGTTGTTCAACTGGAATAGCGGATCTTTTGACGACCCTTGGTTTGTTTGATCTGCTGTGTAACAGAGACCACGTGACTGCTCTGAGTGAATAACTCCTTCCAGTATAGTAACTGTACAAAAATTAGAGCAGTTCTTTAAATCAAGCAGTTTATTGTGGTAACTTTTTCTGTTACCATTCAACTTTAACATGTGGCTCCAATAATAAACTATCCACACTAAAATCCCATACTTTATTTCAAAGTGTCAATTTGTCTAGCCTCAACCCTCAAAATTATTTTTCTTTTCTCTATTAATGAGATTATAGATTTTTCGTTCTTCTTCAAAAGAGCAGATCAAGTCACCCTGAAGTATTTTATCTGTTGGGCAGGGTAGCTAATGTACCTTGAATCTCTTCAATAATAAAACACATCATAGCATGTTTTAAGAATTTTGATGGCTTTGATTTTCCCTGTATTACTGAAGACAGTTCATGATAGTGAACAATATAAACAGCAAGTGAAAACAGCAAAAATTGCAGAAGGAAATACAGAGAATAGACAATAGTGGATCTGGACAGGCCAGATCGATGTGCAGAGGCCAGTCGTATGAGGTTTAACAAGGCCAAGTGCTGCGTCCTGCACTTGGGTCACAAGAACCCCATGTACTGCCACAGGCTGGGAACAGAGTGGTTGGAAAGATGCCTGGTAATTTCAGGTAATTCTGGGAGGAGGAGGCAATGGGATCTACTGCTTCCAACTCATACCTCTCACTAGGAAAAAACCTTGCACGCTCCATCAAGTACAGGGAACCAGAGAATATGACACCGTGACACAAGGACCTAATTCCCATCTGGAGAAATGCAGGAGACTATGCAAGACTTGAAATTTAATTTCAACTGATTAAAAAAAAAAAAGAAAAAATTACTTAAACTTTTGAAGAAAAGCCATTTCAATATTTTTAAAATCTCACAAGGAAATAGTATAATTATTTAATACAACAAATATTCGTAACCAATTAGTTCACATCAGTTCTGTTCAGCCATAAGTTAAGTGATCCTGGAATAATGAATTTTCTGTCCAGCCATAAGTTAAGTGGACCTGGAATAATGAATTTACAGAAAAGATAAAAAGAAAGTGAGTGGACTGTTTATAATGACTTTAAAGCAGTAATGCCATATTTCCTAGTTCTTGGTTTCATGGATTCTAGCACATCAGAAGATAATCAGTAGCTGAACCGGGGAAAGGGAGACTGTAAGTCAGATGTCTGTCACTAAGATACCATGCTGCAATCAATAGGTGACAAACAAGATGCTACATAGCTGCAAAAAAGCATGCCAGCATTCTCAGTGTGACTGGCACATACAGACCTGCCTGTACATCACAGCTATTTGCTATGGGGTTCCAGAAAGTCAGTCCTGCATCCTCCTACCCCAGCTCCACAGTTCGTCCTGAACCCCACAGTTCCACTGCTGTCCAAATTCCAACCAGCTCAACCATTATGAACACAACTCCTTTCCTCTAACCCAAACCATGGTACCCATGCAAAGTAAAGGCAGAGGGGCAGGACAATCCAACATTTTTAAGAGTTCTTACTTGCTTCTGGTCCTTCTATACAGGAGAGTGTTTGGCTCCATTTTGAAGAGCTATTGAACAGAATTATATGCAAAATCATGACTGTGTAAACAAATGAGGGAATACAATCCATTCAAGGCCTATTCTGTCTCTACATAACAAGCTGCATTCACTAAAGAGCTTCTCTTCACATGTTAGCTGGTCAATTTATCACAGAGGATCACTGCATATCATTTTTCACCAGTTAAATGAAAATTTACAGAATTCTGTAAAGTTTCTCCCACTTCTAGTCTTGACACACAAATGTGACAAAAACTTTACACTTACATTCTTCCATTTGTTATCAACAGGTTGCAAAAGATTAGCAGGGGATGTTGTTAAAGGCTGGGTGACAGGGTCCTACAAAGAAATGAAAATAAAGTATTTTAAACCTTTGTCAAAAAGAAGAAAAACATGATTAATATAATGCAGAAAAGTGGTACAGTTCATTTTCCTAGAAAAATGAACTGAGACTGAGAGAAACAAAAGTACACAAAATCACCATCACTGCTTCATAGTTTATACACATTAAATAAACACAAGTTACAGAAACCAATACCTTAGCTATAAGTACTGATCCAGAAAAAGAAAAATAACAGCCTTACAGTAACCATAATTTACAAGATGTACTCATGTACCACGCAAGAGTGCATTCTTTGGTAGCACAGCTTTTCAGGAAACTTCAGCTTTTGGAACGTGTACTTAATAAGGACATAATCATTGCCTATCCCCAGGTACGTAACAAGGGATGACAGAGCCTATCGCAAGCTTCACAATAGAATAATTATACTGCAGATTTGTTGTTAAAGCTGCTCTGCAAGTTTTGAGCAGAATGAAGGCCAGTTCTAATCAAAGAATGCTAGCGCTAACCTAATAATGTGCCAGCTTTCTAAAGCAATAAAAAAATACAAATAATTAAGTATCTGCAGTTTCAGATAAGAAGTTGTAAATAAAAAGCATAATGCTCTCTGATATGTAACCGCCACATCATTTATTATCTCTGCTCTCCCTTGTTAAACTTCTTGACATCTCTTTTTAGAGAGAGACTTTTTCCTCCCTTCCCTCTCTTTGCTTATATTATTGCATGGAGGCGTATTTGCTATACTGTTTCATGGAAGCAGAGAAGTATGTGTGCAGAAAAGATAACAACACACTGTTGTAATATCAATGTGCTAGGCAAATGCAAAATATTTAAGCAAAACAAAACAATAAGAACACAGTTAGCCGGGGAAAACAAACATGAGGTAGTATAAAGAAATTCTCTACCATCCTGCTTTTAAGATTAGGCTTGTGAATGCAGAAATGCACAAAAAGACACAGAGAATATAAGTACTTGCAAGCAAATAGGCCACATTAGCCTTTTTTTAATGAATTAACATGAAGAAGGAAATGGTATCTAAAAAATTGGTGCTCCAAACAACATTACTAGACAGTTGTTTTCAACAAGATACAGCTGCATAATGAAGTTGAGACTTCAAATTTTAACCCTCCTCTTCGAAGACTGGTCTTGTTTGTGACCCATTGAACATTAAAGTCAGGAATGAAGCAAAACAGAGTGGAATAAAGGTAGAAAAGGCAGTTCTATTCAAAGAAAAAAAGAGTACTATGATAAATTAAATATGCACTGGCTCAGAAAATAGAACAGTCTTCTGAAATCAGAAGCATTTTCTGAATTTTAGTTGTATCTGGGTAAAGAAAGAAAAACATTCAGTACTTCCAATAAAGCTATAGTTTTGCTTTATAATCTGCCATGTAAAGAAGCTAACATTTAAAACAAATTACTGGAAACACACAGAAGGATCCACTATGTATTTATATGAACTAGATTTATATAAACAATTTCTGAAAATGTGTGGCAACTAATACATTATTTCAATAGTTCTAAATTTCACTGTTACACTTAAACTTCCCCATTAGTTTTATATTATCTGGGAGGCTAACATAATCTGTAAGGACCAGAATTATATTTTACTTAGTTTTAGAATTGAACTGTTGTATTTTCAACCAAATCCTCAAATTGTAAATCCCTTTTTGCATATATTTGCCAATTTACATTTTCCCAACATTTAATCCTGAAAATTAACACCAGAAATCACACAAAACATGAAAAAGACAAAAGAAGCTACAGGTCTAGAAGTTCTAACCTATCCAAAGAATTATCGGAATTAAGATATAGACCTGATGAAACTCTCAAAGGCATTTTCACAATATACCAAACAAAACTTACTGCTGTAACATGAGATACATCTGTTGAAGCACTCGCAGAATTCTGTGGACCACCCATGTGCATCTTGCTGATATGTGTATTTAAACTACCCAAGCTTTTGAAGACACAGCTACATTCTGTACAGTTGTATGTAGGGCCATTCTTCACCTTAAAGAAAAAAAAACCCACAAAAAATTTAAGTAATTTTCCCCCACGTTTACCAAGTATATGTTTCATTATTTATCCATATAACAAATATACTGTGGGATTATGAGAGTAAAATGGTTTAATTTTTTCAAGTTACTGATGAAATTAATCTGGTATATCTTGGATATCAAATCAACTGTAATCTACGTGCATGACTGTAACTGCCTATTACCACTTCTCAACATTGGGAAGCACCAGACAGCACAACAAATGTCATCTGGCAAATGATACTGCAGACTTTTCCCTCTTTACAATTTCTTACTGTTCCACACTTAGAAGCAAAACTGAAACGCAACTTTATCAATTAAGATGTGTCAGAAGATGAAACATCGTACATAACACAAAAGGTCGTTCTGAAATACAAAGACAAAAAAATGCAGACAAAACCAACACAGTGAAGGGCAGGGAAGTTTAATATGTAGTTTGAACTGAATTAAAACACACAGAATAAGAAAGTGACCAGCAGCAATTTGTTTGGGACTTTCAGACCAAGGCGTTAATGTAATTAAAACAGCTAAATTTGCAGAGTTCAACCTTCCTCACTTCCCCTTCTCAGTCTATCACAGGAGTAATAGCAAGTGTAGGACTTGCAACATAAAGGGAGCAACAAAGTATTCAAAAGAAAACACACTGAAGTACTTGCAATATAGTATGCTATTTTGTATTTTTTGACACTGACCTGCTAACAAGACTTTCAAAAAGAGACATCAAGTAATAAAATACTGCTACAACTCAACAGAGTTGTAGCCTTACAAAATGAGAACAGCCTGTAATTCATTATCACCTGTTATTTTGTAATTGTCTCAGGATAAAACAAAGAATTCATAGAATTCCATGCATGGTTGAAGAAAACACAGCAAGATCAAGAAAGAAAAAAAAAAAAAATTCAAAAAAAAATCAATAAATTACCCAAAGCTAAAATGTAGGCTCAGGACCACAGAAGCATAGGATGTGATCAAGAGGCAGAATTTTATTTAAAGCACCTTATCCCACAGCTTGTTTCTTTCTTACAGAAAAACTGAGTAACAGAGAAAAAATATTTTTTTACTTCATCCCCAACAATCTTGTTTGGAAAAAGTCAATGTAAATTATGTAATCAATGAAACCAATGTTGATATATTTTTTTATGTAGCAAAAGCTATCACATACAGGGAGCTGTGAACTCTGAAAATGACTAGTCACACAAAGATACAGAATCGATCAGGTCGGAAAAGACCTTTGAGATCCTGAAGTCTAACCTTAATGACCAAACACCATCCTGTCAACCAGACTATGGCACTAAGTGCCACGTTCAGTCTTCCTTAAACACCTCTAGGTATGGTGACTTCAATGGAAACCCCATTCCAATGCCTAATCACCCTTTCTGTGATAAAATTCTTCCTAATATCCAACCTAAACCTCCCCTAGTACAGCTTGAGGCTACGTCACCTTGTTCTATCACTAGCTACCTGGGAGAAGAGACCAACCCCACCTGGCTACAACCTCCTTTCAAGTAGTTGTAGAGACTGATAAGGTCCCCCCGAGCCTCTTCTTCTCCAGGCTAAACAATCCCAGCTCCCTCAGGCACTCCTCATAGGACCTGTGCTCCAGATCCTTCACATGCTTCACTGCCCTTCTCTGGACTCGCTCCAGCACCTCAATGTCCTTCTTGAATTGAAGGGCCCAGAACTGGACACAGGACTCAAAGTTGTATGATTTAATATAACCAAGTGTAATACAAACTACCAAGATATATCCATACACTAAGGCATATCCTAAAAGAAATAAACTAACATGCTAAGAAATCCTTAGTAAAAAAAATCCTCAAAATATCTACTGTTGTAACACAAAAATGGAAAACGGGAACACAAATCTTGAACAGAGTTAGGGGAAGAGTGAGAACAGAGATGCTATTCTGCACCCATGAAAAAGGGCAAAAAAAGCTGCCTCTATTACTTCATACCTTACAAATCAAAACTAGGTCCCTTTCTATGGGTATTTCCAACCAAAAATCACTAAAGTCAGTAAGGAAATTACTGAACAAAGTTGCACAGCCTATGCTGCTCAGAAGATTGTATTACTTTATCATAGCAGTACCTTTTGAATCTAAAAACCTGTCTATCACAGAGAAGAACAATAGGCATAAAGAGATCTGAGACAATGAATTTTATCTTATTCTACAATTTTCTTCTACCTGTAACCAAAAAACTCCTGAAAAAGACTTCAAGACATATACTTCAAAGACAAATGGCAAGTAAACTCTATGATGGAGTTAGTCGGTTTGGCCTTGAAATTTTTCACCATTTTCTGCTTTGATGCTTTTGGCTTACTTTCATCTGAACCTAGTCCTCATTCTCCCAGGACAGACACAGGTACATTTTTATACACCCAAACCCACTACTTTCTAATCTATCCATGTACTGAAAAGACAATGGCAAATGAAGGGTTTGCTGCTTCTCCTAAGTACACATTTATTGAGATCAAGCAATTTAGGAAAGCTTGCTGGTCAAACCAGCAAACTACAATCTACACTACAGCAGTAAATCTATACTGTCTGTAGACAGCACTGGAGCGCATAGAACAGCAACAATTGAACAGGACATGTCAGTACCAAGGCATAATTAATTGTATTTACCTCTGAATGCACTCTCTGTATGTGCGACTGCAGATTGCCTTTCTGGGAAAAGGCTGCGGGACAAAAGGCACAGGCGTGGGGCTTCTCCCCTGTGTGCTTGATCATGTGAGTCTGCAGAGCTCCCTTCTGGTTAAAGGCTTTCCCACACTCGCTGCATTTGAATGGTCTTTCACCTGCAAGGGAAAGGGAAGAGGAAGAAGAGGAGCATAAGGAGCTTCCAATAAGCGTTAGCAGTTTCCTGTATTTAAATGAAAAATTGTAGCAGCTAAAATATAACCTTGCCTAGAGACATCTGTACATACAAGCAAACACATTTTATTAGTGGGTTTTCAAGGAAAATTGTTTACCTCAGCCACCAACCTCAGCACCTACTCTGATGACAATGTAGCCTTATGAAAAAGTTCTGTGAACTAGCTGATGGTTATCAGTTAAAATGGCTAAAATGAAGGAAATCTATACAAAGCAATTATTTAAAATGGATTCTCTCGACTTGTGGTTTGGAAGATCTCAGAAGCTGTTATGCAAAATCACTGGAGGAAAAAAAAAGGGGGGGAAAGAAAAGAAACAACAAACCCACATACATCAGTCTTGTATACCAAATCGTATAGAAAGCATGTATCTCCACTGAAACAGAGGGACCAGAGGGTAAATGGACAGTAATAAATAAGTATCAAAAATATAACCTTTAGTTTAAAAATCAAAAAGTCTTACAGTAACACTGCAGAAGATGGTTTATGGTTCCCACTCCCCAATAAATATCAACAGCCGTTCACTCTTTACAACCATCTACTGAAAATATGCAATAAAATATTATATGAGATATCATACAGTCCCGCCCAGAAAATAATTTTAAGACTCTGAATGCTCATATTGCTATTGAACATTAAACAAAAACTAGGCAATACTGTTACAGGAATGCTCTGCCACAATTTCCCAACTTTGGTGATCTCAGTGTTGCGCATTCTTCCAGTTATTCGTACAGTCACAGATTAGGCATGAAAAACTGCACAGAAATTGTAGGTGACAGAACATAAGAGAACTGTGTAAACACATTACAGTGCAACATATTTTAAACATACAGATACTAAGAATAAATTTCAGTTTCTTACAAACGTATCTTAATTGACTACTGGGAACTTCTGCTATGAACTCAGTATTACCCTTTTTTCCTTTTAATTAAATAGTTTAGCTGAGGTAACTCCAAGACCTTGAAAACACTGCCTCTGCAAATTTCTTTAGCAAAACCATTACAAGCATTCTGTACATTATGTCTGCTACACCAATAAGTACTACCACGTACTAAAGATAATGCACATTAAAGTAGCTGTAATAAATATTTTTATATGACTTCTAGTTATATAGCTGTAATTACATCTACTTTACACTTATTAATTCTTAATTAAATTCACATTGTCTGGAATAAAGGTAGTTATTTTTTGAAATAGATTACAAGCATTTAACTCACTGAAGGAATGTATGTTTTCTGTTCTGCTGCTTATGGGTTTTGAAGATGCTTTAAGATCTGTTTAGTTTTTAAGACAAAGAACATTGATTCATATCTTGAAATACAATGACAGAATTCCTGCTGGGCTTTCATAGGTAAAAGGCTTAGCTTCCACTAAGAGTTGGTGGACACAGAGAAGGTTAAGTGGCTTCAGGCTAAGTGTGCCTATTTAAGTCAATCTCATTATAGAAACTAAATCTTAATTCCACTGTGGAAATGTGGAATTTCTGTACTCCTCAAGTATAACTTAATAAAACACAGATTGAGAGGGGGAGTGAGGGGCTTATGACGTAGTTATTAGTATGGGAATTGCAGTCTCTGAGACTTAATTTTTTTTCCCAAAAGGGTGTAAGTGCTTGAAATGACTCGTTACGAACAAAAAATAGTATTGCAAATTAAGACTCTAATGTAATGCTGCACATGTAGCACAGACAGGTTCTTTCAACAGTTAAAAACTTGGGGATTCTAAATTCTTTACAGTAGAGTTGTCCTTTCCTACATAGTTACAGTACCTCAAGATACCACACAGATTGTCTGCAGGTTTAGAATAATAAAGTAATTCACAAATTAAATGAGCATTTGCTAGCTACTTGGAACTTAAAATTATCTACTGTCATGTGCAGATTGGGACTGCATTTTCTGTCTCTGGCTTCCCAGTAGACAAATGTCTTTTTATTTTTCCAAAGAACCATTAATGCCCTTGAACTTTTTGAAGCTTTAAAGAAGCATCCTTAACCAACTATAACCTTGTTTCTTTAATTTCAACTAGAATAAGCTAAAATAGTGTATCAAATACAGTCAAGACTCTAAAATACTCAATTTTCGCTGACCTTTTTTTGGGTATTTGTTTGAAGCAATTTTTTAAAAGCAGGTACAAGGGTGACCTCTTGTGTTACTATTCTATAACTGGATCTGTTGAACTTAAAAAGATTCTTAAGAAAGAGTCATGCAATGGTATTTTTATTTCTCCTTGGTAAACAAAGTCATTCTTGTAAATAGCAACTCATCACATCTCTGCCTGAAACGACTGTTAATACAAACAACATTGCACACTTATGTAACTACCTATTTGAACTAGCTAAAAACTAGACAAACAGCAGTTTATTCAATATATATGAAAAATACATACATATTGCATAGCACTGAAACACCTCCAACAAAGGTTCTGTTTAAAGCCAATCTCCTGCTATACTATGTATAGCTGGTCGAAACTTAAGAACTATTCCCTTAGTCATCTATAAACTTCAAAAACTTTTATTTTATGCTTGGTATTTTTCAATTATTTCAATTGCTTAAGGGTTAAGTGTGCACATATTTATGACAGTAATTTAGAAAAAACCATTTGCTATTCATTCTGGAAATCTGAACAGCCACTTGCACTTCTTCAATTACCAAAATTACAAGCTAGGGTTATCGCATCTCAAGATCATTTTGCAATTTCAAATAAATCAATTTAAAAACAAATGCAAGGCCACTATTTTAGTAGTATTATTAATTCTTATGCACTTTCACTCTTTTTGGGCTAGCAAATTTTAGAACCTGCTCTCTAGAGTATGTAAGATCTTACTTGGAGCAGTTGACTCACCCTTGCCTAGTGATTCGCATTTTAGGGCTCATTGAAACTGCAAGTACCAAAACTGATAGTTGGTAAAAAATGAAACCTATACAGTACTTTAATTTTTTTAACTGTTTCCAATTATATGAACAGAAATTTTAAAAGCATATAAATTTGCTAAGCAGAGGAAAATAAAAAAAGTTTATTTTAAACCAACAGGTAACAGCATCTAATGAGTGAAATGTATTGATAGCATTTGAAGTCCCAGCAGGGAGAAAAAGACTAGCATTTCAGAGGTTAACTGAATTTTGTAAAACAAATGCAAATTAAAATAATTACTTCCACAGCCTTACCTGTGTGTATTCTAACATGTCGTGTTAACTGACTTGGTTTCTGGAACGTCTTTCCACAGTGAGGACAGGAATAGGTAAACCCACTTCTGTCAATGTTTCTGTTGTAAGATCTAGTATTTGATACTCTGCCATTAAAAAAACAATTAAATAATTAAATAATTTTAATATGAAGCATTACTTTAATGATTTTATTTTAACCCATCATTTTTAGCATACTGTAAACTTGATAACAACATACAGTATCAGCTGCAACAGTGAAAAACCAAAGTCTATAATGATACTAAAAGAACAATGCAATCAGCTTTTCTCTAAGGACCTACACGCACCAAGAATTTTAGTTATTTCTGTAATAAAAATGGATACACCCTAGAGGCTCTCTAGAGACATTTTCAGAGTAAATTCTGCCAGAAGTATACAGTGACTTCACAAATATTATTTTCATGGGAACTTTCAACTCTGTGCAACTCTGCTTCTTTTGCCTGAACACAGCAGGTCCTTTATTCTTAACTAGAATACAAAAATCCCATGCATTTGAGTCTCAATGCACTTGTTGAAGTCTACAAGGAGCAAGGTAACAATTTAACAACCCAAATACTCACCCCTGCCCCTCAAACACAAATCATACTCTCCACAGAACCATAGTAACAGATGACATAAATCCCCCAAATTCATTTCTCTACAAATCAAATGAACTAGTTTAAATGGCTGCTGAGAAACGTCAACAGCAATGTGGAAAACTGACTGAAAAAAAAAAAAGGAAAAAACCTAGATTTTGCAGACTATCACAACAACTCAGGAAAACAAGCAGAAGCCACAAGGCAGCAGGCAAACCAGTACAGTATTGAGAGCATTCAATTATCTTCCATACTGCCTGAGTAACAACACCTAGACATTAATCCAGCTTCTCAGTACTGCTTAATTCTAGCTGATATTAAACAATTTTAAATACCTGGTGTTTTTATGAACAACTGAAAGAATTAGCTAATGTGGAGCAAAAGTGCAAAGCACACCACCACACTGAAAGACAAGTTGTATAATAGAAAAAAATAGCAGGGAAGTAATAGTCTGTGTATAACACAAGAAATCATTAAACTTCTCAAATGCTGCATCTTTCCACTCTAGGAGAACATAGATGTTCAGTGTATATTTAAAGGAAAGCACATTTTCCCTTCCAATTACTTAAAAAAACCTACATGTATTTTTAAAGTCTTTTTATAATCTTAAAGAATGAGCACAGTGTGGGTAATATATTTTAATTTTACATATTAATTATATCTACTAAAATTTTAAAAAGCATCCAGAATAAGTCAACTGAAAACTGAAGATAAGGACAGAGAACAACACAGATGTTACAACCTCTTCTTTTCACCTCAGGACAGATCTAGACCAGCCTGACTGTCAGAATGCATTCTTTGATGAGCAACGTGTCTTAACTGTATCTGCAGCACTTTAAGAACAAAAATAATATCTGATTTGGAGGCAGTTGTAGGGACAATCACTAAAGACCAGATCATCTTCTAAATTACTTCATCATTTAGAGTCAGAATGACCATTTTCTTTTCAGCAAAAGCTGGATACTGAATTTAAATTAGTATTAAATTTAAATTTAAAAACTTCATAATAGTCTGAATACAAATGATTCAGAGAACTATTACCTTTTTGGCAATGAAAGTGCATCCATTCTATGAAAAAAACTTAAAGGAACAAAGCTCTTCATAATTTTAAATCCTAAAAAATCTCTGAAGCTTATTTTACACTGAAAAACAGTACTCAAATTGATGTGTGTCTTTGAACTTTAAATACACTCTACATAACTGAGTTAGACCAAACATTAACTTTTCGTAATTCATTAATTAATTTTTTCACTTTCAACAATAAAATTTGAATTTCCACATTTTTCCTTTCAAAATTATTTCTGTGAAACACAGGTCTGAGCTGCATTAGCTTTGTGACGAACTGGAGCGGGAACACTGCATTGAGTCATTAACCCTGCTCATATACATGGGTTGTATTGGTATTGCTGGTTAAAGGACAGCACAGCACCAGTACAGACAGTAGTTTATTGAACACAACTGCAACATGTTTCTACATCTGAACTGATAAATAAGATGAATGTCATATAAGAAAGCTCTGAATCCAGAAATAATCCATGCTTAGGAAAATAAACAAATGATCATGAAGCACTTACATGTCTTTTATGTCAGCACGGGGCACACATAATACTCTCTCAAAATCACAACCATCATATTATATTCACTCTATTCATCCTAACATCTCTACACAGGAGATGTCCACAACAAGAATGATTTTTGTATGCAATATGGTACATTTATATAACCCAATACAAACATAACTTGATTCTTCAAACCCTTAAATTTCTGTTTGCAAATGGAAATCTACAACAATACCTTTTTCAACCTTCTGGAACACAACTATTAAGATTTTAGAACCTGTATCATCTGCTAACAAAAAGAACTGGAAACAGCAAGTATTTCTTGTCTAGGTAATTTTCCCCATCTGTTTTTTACAGAAACTGAGAAAAGATTAGAAGAGAAATCACTAGTCAAGACTTTCTTAATATATAAACTAAACCAATAGAACTAAATTTTTCTTCCTTCTAACTTAAAAAAATTCTCGCATTCCTAAAAGTAAAGTTAAACTAGAGAGCTGAAAGAAAGGACAGAACAAATATCCATCAAGAATAAGAACAGCATTTGTCAGGCCTCTTTTTTTACCTTCATTTTATGCTTTTTCAGATTTATAAGAAACTCATGGGAGGTTGTGATGAGGACCACTTGCAAAATTGCAAAAAAAGATTAAACTGAAATGAACAATTTTTCTTTGCAGAAGGCAATCATGAGAACTTTTGTCATTAAAATAAAGGCTATGTAAAATTAATATACATTTGCTTCAATGTACTGCTATTAGCCTTTAAAATCATAAACACACTTCAAAAAACTACTTTGCATCAGAAAAACTTCACCCACATTTACAAACAGCTAGCAGATGAACTATGCTTAGTATGTGTGCCTAAATACAAAAACGGGGGGGGGGAAAAAGGCCTCCAAAAATAACCAACTTTAACAAAGTTTTAAAAAGCAAATGCCATTTCATAATAGCGTACCAAAGAAAAGAAATTATCTGCATCAATCACGGTATTTTGCTGACTAGAAATGCTATTCCTGCTTTTCCCAGCTATCACCATAAAACTAGCATCTGCTCATTTTGTTACAATCCCGTGATCGTCACCTTATTTTATAGTGAGTTTTCATGTGCTCCTTTAGCTGTGAGGAAGTTTCAAATTCCTTTTTGCAAGATTTGCAGCTGTGGATCCTGCTGCCTGCCAATTCTTGACGATGTTCTTCCATGTGTATGGACAGCTGACTCTGTAAAGTGAATTCATCTCCACACTCTGAACAGATAAGATTCTGAGAGAGATAATAGACACTGATTTTTAAAAATATTCCCAAAGAGCAGTACTCACACAAGCTTTGCTCAAGCAGATTAATGTATCCTTCTATGGACATTGTCAGCTGGAAGTAAGCAGTAATAAAAGTATACACCAAAAAAAGTTTATGAGTCCCAGAATATAAACCATGAACAATAATCACTGTAAGATTATATTAATATTTATATTTGAAGAAACTCCACTGAAACCGAATTCTGAATAAAGTTCACATGGCAGCAGAAGCAAGCACTTCAGTACCATCATCACCACTCCCTATTTCCTTGGTAGGCTGATTCAAGACACACAGAAACTTATCTCAGTGCCATTACACTATGGTCGACAGAAACATTTGTAACAAATACTACTTTCTAACCACAAGCATCTTAAGTGTAGAGTCAGGGATTTCTAACTTTTACTGGTTAAAATCATATTTTTAAACAGTAATCCCACCACAGTTAGTACTGAATTTTCTTAAGCTATCTTCACAGAAAAGCTGACAGAAATCAAGAGGGACACATAATACTTCTGACAGATAACCCATTAATTTTACAGCAGTGTTAAACACACCATTTTCCAGTTATATTATTATTCCATGACATGTACAATGGTAATTATACTTCTGATGTTTAATGCAAAACTATTGCCACCTCTCTGAAATTCAGAGGCAGAATCAAAGTCAAATATTGTTTCAATGAAAACTAAAAGCTCTTGACTTCCTTTTGCTTTACAAAATCCTTAATTTTTATTTCTCATTCTATCTTTATTTTACAAAATCTAAGTTGAGAGTTAAGTTTAAATGTCTAAAAATATCCATTATCTCTGTTAAATGTTCCTCACTGGTGTGCCTAAGTAACTTCAGACATCAATAACTTCAGATCGTCAATAACCTCTGCTTCAAGTTCAAATTCCAGATCTCCTACAGGTCTCCTAGGCAAAAGTACTGGGCAAGTTACTCCTGCAGTTCTCTGTGAGTTGTTACATTCACCTCTGTTTCATCATAGAATTATTGAGCATTATAAGAATACATTCATTAGCAATTGAAAGGTACTCATATATTTATAAATTTAATGTTCAAGCTGCAGATTGAATTTTAAATTAGAAGGCATCACACAGTCTATTCTTCTGACATCTGCACCAAGCATCAAAATCAGAGCTGCTGAAGTGCATGAAAAATCACTTAGTGGCAGAAATTAATATCAAAAATCACTCTCAGGTGTCTTTCTTGATGTTTAGTTTCCTTAATCTGATGTTTTTAGCCATTTATAAATCAAGTTTCCTTAATAATACCCATTAAGCCATGTATCATTATAGATACATTAACATGCAACAAAATTGTACTCAAGTCCACTTGACTGTGTATGTGACAAAATGTGAACTAAAACATGATTAAAGAAGGAATACAATCTCTACACATGGTATACCCTGCCTGGATTAGACAAGTATAAACAGGCCTATTACCTCAAACTTAGTGGTCAAAACTGCTGCAAAGTTGTCTGCAGTTGTTGGCATGGAGAAATATACCATTGTTATGTTTATGACTAGAAGCCAGATGATAACAGTGGTTTAGCTCCAATTCTCCAACATAAAGTGTAAGTTTAAAAAAGCCTTCACGGGGAAGGAGCAATTACTTGATTGAAAACTTGGTATTTTGGGCAGTGCAATCAACTCCGGCAACTGCAATAATGCAGTCATAAAGTGTGCAAAACACCACTGTGTATTAACTGTTTGCTAAGAATTCAACCAATGCCTTATAAAAATGGAAAACTAAATTTTGAGAGGGAAAGAAACATGAAGCACTCTGAAGCAAAAACACCACTCAAAAACGGAAGTGGGAGTTGGAGATAAGGGAACAACTTCATCTATTTCTATAGATGGTGAGAGTGCCTCGCCATGACATCTGCCATCAAACACAATCACCCAGATTATTACATGTGGTCTTATGTAGATGAAGTCACAGAAATATCTTCAAAATAAGAGTATTTGTAAATAACCAATCAGTTAATATTTATATATATGTCAAACATGCACAGATTCTCTTTGTTAACAAAGACATGATGGGAACACTTAGTTATATCCAGCTTATTAATTTTTGTAACTATTATTAAAACAGACTCCCCACTAAAAGTTTTTTATTTCTTTTGAATCAAATAATTTATTCACTCCTCCAATCTAAAGCATACAGGTAGGGGATTAAATACAACTATTATGACATGTCTTTTCAAAATTTAAGTTATGATGTTTTTAATGAATTACCTCCTCTTTCTCATGTAGCATTATATGAGCTTTCAGACTGGCTACTCTGGAGAATTTCTTGTTGCACACAGGACACGTAGGATCTTCGCCATTGTGAGTACATTTATGAAGTGTCAAGTTGAATTCAACATTAAATGACATCGGACACTGGTCACATCGGTGAGGCTGTTCGTTAAAATCACAAAAATAAAGACAAAATTCAGTCTTCCCAGAAATTACATATACCCTGGGTGACACATATAACCATATAAATCAAAATGTTAAAAACAGAAAAGCAGTTCAAGTACCTACATATGATAATGATCCTTAACAATACCAATCCTAATTATTTTATCTCCTTTGCATCTCACTACTGAAGATACAAATACAGCATTTCAAGAGCATATGGGGAAAGAAAGCAGGAGAATTAAGTAAAGCAGAGGTTCAAAACTGAGACTATCCGAGGAGAATGAAGTTAGCAGTAGAGAGGAACAAGCAGGAGATGGAGATATATTTTCCTACTTTAACTGTGATCGTGATTCACCCAGAGGGTGCTGGAACAGACTCCCCAGGGAAGTGATCACAGCACCAAGCCTAACAGACTTCAAGAAGCATTTGGACAACACTCTCAGGCACATGGGGTGATTCTTGGGGCTGTCTTGTGCCTCAGAGATCCTTGTGGATCCCTTCCAACTCGGGATATTCTATGATTCTATGAAATCTTCATAAGCAAAATTAATAA
Organism: Chiroxiphia lanceolata; assembly: GCF_009829145.1. Classification (NCBI taxonomy): domain Eukaryota; kingdom Metazoa; phylum Chordata; class Aves; order Passeriformes; family Pipridae; genus Chiroxiphia; species Chiroxiphia lanceolata. The sequence goes on along the minus strand of NC_045637.1, from coordinate 61,381,495 downwards.
TCAAAACAGCAAAACAGTTTATACTAGGATTGACTGCTCTTCAGTTGGTATCTGCACAATCAGTTTTCATTTTTTAAGAGCACCTTCACTTCTAGCTATAAAAGCTCTTACATAACTGTGCAATAGCATGGTTTTAACAGTCATATATCAACTTTACAACATTGAATCTTCTCTAAGTTGTTCTTTGTATACATAAATTATCTCAAAGTGCTACATTTTGTAAAAATTAATCTGTATGTACAACTACCTCAGAAAGTAATATAATTATTTTTCCATCCCATGTAAGTAGTTCCAGCTTTGTGAAACAGAAAACAAGGAAAAGAAATTAAATGCTTCATATTACAGATGCAACCTGTGGCAAAAGTTTCATTTAAAACATCAGTCCAGTCTTAACCAAATATCTGTATTTTTCTCATTCTTTCCTAAATTTGATTTGTAAGCAGCTAAAGTGATGACATTAATCTACTGCCTAATACATACATACTAAATTAGTTTATTAGTGAGGTCCAGTTAATCAATATAAGTATTATGTTCTTTTTATTGCTAATATATAGAATCACTTTGAAAATTCGATTGAAAGAAACCTATACACTTCCTCATCTACCTGAATATTTTATAAGTCAAAGAAAATAGTTAAAATTAAAAATTACTGATCTGGAAGCAGCAATCTAACTAAACAACTTCAAAGTAAGGTCCTGTCTCAAAGGAAACATGAGAAAACATGAAAGAGAAGAAACTTAACTGAGGTCCCCAAGTAGTAATTTTTAGTGGTGTGACTAAAAAAACGGAAAAAATGTCTTGTGTTACCTTTACCTGACAGTTTATGAAAATATCATTATACATAGGTTATATCTACTAGAATTCATACCTTGTCATTTTGCTCATGATCCCTCATATGGCGCTGAAACTGGGTCTCTTTTGGAAAAGACAGCAAACAGATCTCACACTTATGCAAGTTAGGTACTTGGTAGGGAAAATTTCCGTTCTCTATATTCGGTGTCAGAACATCATCTACAAAACAACAATCAAAACATTTGTATAAAGTCATATTTCATCTGCTTATAATTTATTGTGAAAAACAAATTTTTTGAAGCAGAAACTATTTCAACTCCTCTAAGATTTTGACTTATACAACACTCTAAATTAAAGGGATCTTGCAGATATCAGGCATAAACACTACTGCTTTCGTTGACAACAGATCAACCACATATATCCATACTGTCAGTTGCTAAAGAGATAAACAATCACCTTTTCCTAGTAATTTGAAATAAATTCTTCCTGTGCTTCATAAACACCCATCAAATTTGCAACAGAATAAAACTCTGCCAGATACACCAGGTATGAGTAAGATACTGAGACTTTTAAAAATTACATAGTCAATAGTTCTGACTATACAAGTTTTCCACCCTCCATCACTTCTCTCTCTTTTTTTCCTTAAGAAAAATTTGGACGTCTTTTCTTTCTTCTACACTTGGCAATGTAAAACCTTTATTAAAACCTATATTAAAACCTTTAGAGTTGTAAAACCAACACCACTGTTTCAAATAGCTGAGAGAGAGGCACTAAACTGGAAGTCAAACTGTGTACACACTAAGTAGTCAGTGAAGAAAGAGATGTGTTTTTCTTTAAACAGACCCAGTCTAAGCCCATACAGTTTTCTTGTTTTGAACTCCTAAAATCACATAACTTTGGATATACAAGTCCAAGCTTCTATATCCTCTTGCTCAAATGGCCAAAGTCAAACATATAAATACTTTACGATATACAGAAAATATTAATCCAACTAAGTTAAACACATTTTACATTTGAGAAGATACTGTACTACTACAGAAGTTATCTTTATTTAAGAATAACTTGAAGAAAAGCAATTGGCAGGAGGACTTATTATATCATTCAAAGCAGTATTATTAAAATGAAAATAAAAACTGATTGACTTGTGCTGCAGGTTAGGAACACTGAAGCGAAAAAATCCAAGAATTCAGCTTCAAACATTCCTACAGCTCCAACTACATCAACAACAGAACACAAAAAGAAGGGAACATTGATTTTGTTATCTAGACACATGAGGCCTGATGTTTCTCTTTAAGTCAGTATTTTCCACCACGAACATAAGAATTAGGCACAGGAAGTAACAACACAAGTAGAAGTTTACAGTATTCTGTTTACATTTCCTAAGAGGAAATCAAAGGTTACAATTCATACAGTATTTCTGCTCAGTACTGCACCCGCTTCAAAGTTCTGTCTCATTCACCACAACATTTACAAGGGAGGCGGGGGAAAAAAAAAAAATCAGTACCTTATATCCTGACCATATTTTTTGCTTGCTAAAATTCTCATGAATAAGCTTTAAAAGCTTGTAGTTGAGGAAGCTGTAGGAAACATTTCAGCACAATATATTTTGGGCAAGAAGTAAAAACAATGTCCTAGGGACTTACACTTCCCATTTCTGGACCGAGATGCCCAATTAACTTCTGCTTTGCAAAGTTTAGTTATAAAGTATTTCTCTGTAACAGAAAGATGTAAGTATCACAAATATTTATCATGTGTAAACTTAACCTACTGCATCCTTTAATGGACTCTCAGCTGTACATTCATAGTATATGCAGACACTACCAATAACAACCCTGAAATAGTCACATTTCTTCAATAACTAAAAATCACAGCTTTAACTAAAAGACACAGTCCTTTAAACATCCTTGTGATAAATACCCCTGAGTTGAATAAAGGACACAAAATCAGTTTCTGTAAACACTGACAGGACAAGAGATGTGGAAGAAAAATCTACTCTGATACTTGGGGTATATGAAAATGTAATGTAGAAGGCTTTCCTTTCCCCTAGAAAAAGGAGTAATTGTTCAACCCCATGAAAGCCTGACCTCTCACTTTAAACTGACAACTGAAAAACGATCCAACCCATGACTTCAGAAAGGCCTTCAAGCCTTCTCCTTCAACCAAAGAGATTACTATCTTTAAAATCACTCTTAAGATCAGACACTGGACAATATACAAAAACAATGCCTAAGCAACTGAAGTAGCTAAAGTGTAACACCGACATCAAAGGTGCTAACTTTGAAACACAGAAAAAGCAACATGCTCACTAGTGTCTGAATAACATTACTAAATGACACCAGTTTTCATTCAATAACATTTCTAGGTATCACTTTCATTAAAATGTGTATCATCTCTGTAATATCGACTGTAATACTGATTAATCTACAGGCTGTGAATTTTCTTCTGGAATTCAAAAAGAGTTTAATTATATAATGAAAAATCAAATATCTTGTGATGTTTCAACAGAATTTGATGACTAAATTTCTATGAAATCATACCACCTGATTGCAGAGACATACAAGAAGACAGTACTTCAGCCTTTCTTTAAAAAGACAGAAATTATTAACATTAAATCAGAAAGAGGTAACAAGATAGAAAAAAACAGGAAAGACACTGTCAATTAAAATTAACAAGCAAGTGAGCTGTATTTTGACTTTTCAGGCAGCACTCCCGGATTCATGAAGTATGGCTTGAGTCTGTCTTCATTTCTATGTGAACATGAAACAACAGTTTGACAAAGTTTTTTGTTAGAATTAATATCCAGATGAAGCCTTTACACTGATACCTCTATCATAAAAGTCAAAGTAATATCCCAAAATACTGTATTTTAGATAAATCCTCATAAAACAATCTTTCCTATATTAGAGGAAAAAGTGCTTTTAGACACATCAACTTGGATCATGAAACAAGCCAATCACTGCAAAATACTGAACCTATCCTAAAGGCCAATATTTTTGAATACCAAACAAACATGTAGATTATGTCAGTTCAAGAAGCTGGCAGTGGGGTATGTACTTTTAAATGCCCTGAGAAATTTGTTAATTGAAAAAACCCCACAACAATTCTAAACATTCTCTCTGTACCAAAGGGAAACAAAATGAAGATACTGACATACCTGACACAGTGTTTAATGGACACAATTCATCATTATCATATTATGAAGCACATAATAAATAGATAATATGACACTTATGTTCTCAGAAAAATATAAGTATTAGGTACACAAATTAAGCAATCTATTTATTGTCAGACATACTCTGGCAGATGAAAACAGAAGTCTGTTGTCTATTAATGAACTAACTGAATGCCATTCAAGTCAGCAATACAGAATTAAAAGTTTGAGGGTTTAGTTCAAGAAGACATTAACTCTAAACACATAATGTCAGCACAATCACACAAAAAACTGTCATGTTCTTAGCAGAGAGAAGCTACTTGGTGGTATCATGAATAAACACACACAGAGAAAACACAAAATTACTATCAGAGTAACAAACCCTTAGAAAAAACAAATGATTCTTTCAGATCTGCACGGTATAACAAATAATAAACCTCCCTGAACAGGTGCAAAGCTTAAAACACTGTCATTTATTAATATGAACTGGAAACAGTGCAGAAGCCACTGTCACTTACTAATTTTTTTCCAATTTGCATATTAGTCTGGTTGCAACATAAATCAACCTTATTACATCACAGCTTGAGAGAGACAGTCAAGTATCAAAACAATTAAACTAAACAGGGAGTACTTAGCTCATTATGCACTGTCAAACACATTTTTGCCTGTATGTACTTTCAAATGTATTTTTGTCTGTATCCTTACAGTTTGTCCAAAGTGCCCATAGATAGTAGAATCAGATTTCTGAAGTACCTATCAATGAGAATAAACTTTCAGTTTAAAGATAGTCTTATTTAAATACTCTCAATGTTCCAACCTGTAATTTCTATTTTAAATTTATTGTCCCTCACAGAGCAGCAGCAATCTCTTTGGGTCAACTCAGCTGTGACACAGCCTTCACCAACACTTGACCTCGGGAGTTGAGTCAGCAAGCAGGTGCTCTCTGCTATAAGCCACTGACGACAACTCAGCGTGGAAGGAGGAAGACGGAATAAGAGCACTCCAAGCCATTCCCTCCTTATGTAAGCAGCACTGTGCCTCATGGCAGCCTGCAGTTCTCTCTGCAAGGCGCAGATGGACTCATTCAGCTGTGAATGCAGCACAGCCTTATTAGATCTCTAATAACCTCCTCGCATCTGACTGAGGGGACACTGTGAATAAAGCGCTCAAGCTTGTGAAATTTGTGGATGAAAATTTGTCACTGAAGTTAAATGGCAGCTGGCAAGCCTAGGGACAAAAGGGTCTGACCCTATCAAAACCTATTTACTAATTTATGAGTGAAAAGAAAGTGGTAGGACAAGAGAACAAAACAGGGATGGCAACACTGACATTTCCTCATACTACACTTGAACTCATAGAACGCAAATGAATCATTAAAACATTTTGCCTGGTTCTGCAATCATAAAAGAAACAGTTTACTTTAAATTTAGCTCAGTACTCTTAAACCAAAATAGAAGTCATTCCTCGTGACTTCTGATGGGAAGAGAAGGGGAGAGACTAACTCTCAGTCCACGTATCAAATCAAAGACCAGAAATCAATCAAGATTGGCTTGTATAAGACAAGGTAGTTTTATTATGTTTTGGTCAACACACAATCAGGAATGCAAAGTACTACCAGTCCAGACACTTAGCATCCAGGAGTGCACTGCTGGGATGGACATCCAGGGGCCAATCACTCAGCATGTGCCAACATAAAGCAGCTGCACTCCTTTCAGGAGCAGACGATTCCAGACATTGCACAGCTACATTAATGCACTGCAGAGAAGTCTGACAAGGACATGGAATTAACAGCTCCATCATAGCTGGTTAGATACTAAATGGATTGCACTGGGTCTGGCTGGGATGGAGTCAACTTCCTTCCTATCAGCTGTGTTTAAAATCTGTGATTAAAGGCAAACATTTGCCTTTGCATCACTTGATTGGGCTTTTTTGTTGGATGGTGATTCAGCTGGCTTGAGGGGATTTTTGTTTTGGTTGGGGGTTTTTACCTTTTTCTTTTTTAAAACTTTATTTACTAAACTGTCTTCATCTCAACCTACAAGCCTTTTCTTGCTCTTGCCATTCCTGTTCTCTCTCTCACCCTACTGCAAGAGAAAGTGAGTAAGTGGCTGGAGCGTGTTTCATGGCTGGCCAAGGACAACCCACCACACAGATACACCATCTGCATCATCCTAATCTACACAGATAACTGAAAATATTGGCATTTCCCTAACCAACTTCAACAGCTTCATCTGCCATTCAGGTAAATACTGTCGTATTTATTGTTAAATACTCCAAAACAGGAGTTACACTTTTTTCCCACAGTTGCATATGAATATACTAAGCCACCGTTTTTCAGCTGTTTGTTTTTACACGATTTGGGTATCTCCTGGTTGAGACCATGACCCTTAGCTGTGCCCAGCCACGACAGCGTTAACAGAAACTTCTGAATGAAGTCAATGATTTACTACATGATCATCCTTCTCCCAGGGAGTGAACAAAATCCAACTGCAGCAAAAAACCTCATAAGAAAGACACGAGAGGTCTCAAATAGAAACTTTGATTATATCTGGAAGCACTTAATGCATATGAATACATGAGGTATGAAGGTATCAGCACAAGTGCAACAGGGAATAAGATTTCTGCAATTGGTAGAAAGCTACAGAGAAGGGACAGAACAAGGGCTGAAGTTATCACAGAGACAGAACTTAAACACAAGTCATTCAACTGCATAATAACTTGGGAAAAGACACACACATTTCAAGTATAGTGAGGATCTAATGTGGAATTTAAGCACACCAGTGTGATCCAAGTTTATCATCATCTCCCTAAGACCCAACACATCCCTCGTAAATAACCACAGATTTTCTTCCTGCAGAATAGTGAGATGGCCAAACAACAGTATTGCTATTAAAATCTAACGATTATCTTTTCTAAGGCAAAAGTTTGGGCAGTTGTCCTTCTGCATGTTTTAAAAAGGAATTACCTATACCTATTCTATTTAAAAGATTTAGAGCACATCACATAAGCAGTACCTCAACCTCTTAATTCTTGCCTGTAAGACATGACTCCCCTATTTTCTTCTTGTCACTCAAAGGTCACCACATAAAACCCTAATACACAACTACTAAAATAATCTACATAACAAAAGTTTGGTAAGACTTCACTGGGGAGTTCAAGTTTCAATTTTTTTCAGTAATACAAAAGTGGAATGTAAAGCCTCCAAACTGACCTTCTCCTAATTCAATACACTCACACTATAAATGATGCAAACAAAATACAGCCAGCTCTGCAGAGCTACGTCATCTTTTCTTTTTCTCAGCTTTGTGTATTTAATATTTAGCATTCTTCATATGTGAAATCTGTTACAATTCAGGCCTCCTGAAGGCACGATATACTCAAGTTTTAACTGCACTCATAAAAGAATTCAGCTCAAACTTGCACAAAAGTGGCCTTCGGGTTTAATATGTGACATACACTCTAGGCTTAAAAAACGCTTCAGTATGTCCTGAAATATTTCATTTTGTTGTTCAAAGAATTCTCCTCTGCTATCTGAAAGAGATCTCATAGTCATGAAGGTCAAAACTGCTCATTTCATGTTGCTGCTATTCACTGACAAACATCACAGGTACAATAGAAAGAACGTCTCTAGGGAAGAAGACTCCACAACTTCCTTCTGTAACCAACGCCAGTGCTCAGTCACCCACACACTGGAAAAGTGTTCCCTTATGCTCAGACAGAACCTCCCATTTTTTGGTTTGTGCCCAGAGAAGTCAATTTGAACACTTCAATTGAGATTAAAAAAAAAAAAAAAAGAAAGAAATCATTGCAAAATGGTTTTGGGGAAACACTACAATGCCAAAAAAAGGTTATCTTAGAATAGCAGCTATTGAGGTCACAATATTATTTTGACTGTTGTTGCCTAGAGTTCATTTTTTTTATCCAACATATTTAATTTTCCTAGAACAAAGAACTTGTTCTAGTCTTTGACACGCATGGCAGTCGAAGAAGTCTAAAGGAAGCTGTGTAACATTACTGATTCACCTTTATTTTCTCTCAAAGATGCATTACCAGAAACATACAGACTGTACAACTACAGAGCAACACTTTTCTTTCATGATACACATCAGCATAACAAGGCTGTAGGAATCCCAAGGACCACACTAAAAAAAGAACCTAAAAATGTACAACTTCCTAAGTAAAAGATATGAAATTTATTTTTGCAAACAGCTATTTTCTAAAAAAAACTCCTCCTGCTAAAAGCAGAGCCTATGCTTCAGTTGCACAACTAGTTTTCAAAGTTAGTCAGTCTGTATCTGAAAGGGACAAACAGCCAAACGACCTCAGAACATAAAATTCCTTAATTCAAGCTGTCCTGTTCAGCCGGAGCTTCCTCATTCATGACCTTCTTTTGTCACACAGAAGTGTAGGAAAAAACATGACACTTTCCAACACTGACTTTGCTGTTTTCCCAAACTACTGAAATCCCAAGGACCAAAGACACCAGAACCCACAAAATTTGCCTATATAGGAACAGTCACTGCAGTTACTGTTGTCTCTGAATCCTCATGGTAGCCCTGCACCCTGTGATACTAAACTGCTGTCTGCAAACTACCTCTGTGAAACGATTTCGTTAGTAAACGAGCAAATTTCTTTCAAAAGAAATAAATACGTGAAAAATACAGAATGTGATGAAACTCACATCAACTCTTGGCAGCCATACACACCTCCTACCATAGGAAGAACCTAAGATCAAGATCCAACTACAAGCAAAATGAACAGTTACTAGGAACTTTTTCTGGACAGTCTGTCCAGTTTTGATGTTTTTCTCATTCATGCATCGTGCCATTACTACAGGAGCTTACGCATGTATGACATGTGTAATCTTTCAAGAACTACTAGAGAATTAAGTAGATCTTTGTGTTCAAGTAAACTTTTAAAATGCCCAAACCTACAACCTCCAAATTATAATAGCAGAAATTCTTTGGGACTGTCTTTATATGCGTATTCCTTAGTGATCAAAAGCTGAGATAAATGGCCCCAACAGAAGCAACAACAAAAAAACCCCAAAACAAAACAAAAAACCAAAACAACAACAAAAAAACCCCACTTCTGACAGGAACCTGTGGCCCATTTAGCTTTCCATACTGTAGAAAACATTTTATCCAACTTCCCAACATTCACCTAACAGCACAGTAATTCTTTTTTGCCTGTCAGCACACTTCAATCCTACAAAAAAAAATATTCCACAGAAGGCTCACCTACACATTCCCCTTGCAGAGCCAGAGCTCATCTGCAAGCACTGGGAAAACCAGACATTCTAAATATATACTGAAAATATTAACTGACTTTTTATGACTGAAATAACCACAGTATTCAGATGCTTTATGAAATCTCATTCTGTTCTACCTATTGAAAACAATATAACCCCCCCCAAAATCTACTGCTAAGTGCTTGTGCTGAAGGAGAAGCCACAGATAAGGGTTTCAGGCCTACCTGAAACACAGTATTTTTGCAGTTTGTGGGCCTTAATGAGATACTGCTCACAGAACCCCAGTAACATCAGCAGAAATGAACTGCACAAAAGAGCCATAAAACTCACCATCTACCAACTACTGTCAGAAAAACCCCCATCAAACCAATCCTGCCCTGAAGTACTGTCCAGTCATCGACAAACAGTAAAACGCAATCAAAAATTTTTAAATAGAAGACTAATATATGTTCGGGAAGGAAAACCAGGGTTTTTTGGTGTTTTCTGTTTGTTTCTTTTTTTACACATATACTCACAAAGAAAACAACTACAAGGATGTTTTTTAAGGCCCCAAAAAATTAAAAAAAAAAAAAAAAAAAAAAGAACAACTTTCTCCTTGAAAATCAGAGAACTGGACGAGTTAAACCTCATTTTCCATTTGTTTATCATCCTTCATGCGAAGCTAGTGTGGCCGGCGGGAGGAGGTGAGGGAAAAGAGCGGCGGAAGGAGCCGGAGCCTTCCCGTCCTGCCGGCCGCCAGGCGGCCCGGGCTCTTCCCCAGGCCCTTCCCGCCGGCCCGGCGCCGGGACCGCATCGCGGGAGGAGGAGGAGAGCGAGGAGGAGGACGGCCAGGGCCGAGAACCCTCCTCCAGCGGCCTCCACAGCCACGGCCCTGCTTCGCGGGCAGGAGGCAGCGGGACGAGGCCCGCCCCGGCCCCGCTCCGCCGCTGCCCGCCCGGTATCATTCCGCAGGGCCGGGCCCGACTCCCTCCCCTCTCCTCTCCTCCCCTCCGCCCGCCCGCCTGTACCCTCGCACAATAGACCCGGCCTTCCTCCCCCATATCCGGGGACTATATGCGCAGCCCGCGGAGGCTTCTCGCCTCCCACCCCCGGGCGCGGGTCGCGCCCGCCCGGCCGCACTCGTTACCTGCCTCGGCGCCGGGCTCGCCACTCTCCCCGCCGGGCTCGGGGGGCCGCCCCCTCGGCATGGCCGCCCCCTCCTCCCCGTCCCTCCCGCCCCCCTGGCGCACGCACACACAGACACTTGGAACGGCGGAGGGGGGGAAGGAGGGGCGGGGACGAGCGGGCGGGTCCGGCCCTATACAGGGTTGGCGGGGGCGGCCGGCGGCGCTCCCGGCGGGGGCACGGGCGGGGGGCGAGCGGGGCGGCGGCGAACTCACGGCAGGGCCGGGCGGGCGGGCGGGCGGGGGGCACGGGCGGGTGAGGGGCGGCGGCGGCGGCACACAGTGCGCATGCGGCCGCGGTCGGGGGGGGCGCAGGTCGGTACATCCGGGTGTGGCGGCGGGCGGGGCCGGGATGGCGTCCGGCGGAGCTGGAGTGTGGTGGAGATGGAGCCGGCGCCGGATGGGGTGTCCGCGGCTCCCGAGCACCGGGGCCGGCACGCCGGGTCTGCCTGCGTGTGGCTCCAGCAGGAGCGTCCCACCCGGACGCGTTGCTGTGTCACCTGCTCTATGTGACCCTGCGTTGGCAGGAGGGTTGGACTTGGATGATCTCCAGAGGGCATTCCAACGCTAACAGTTCTGTGGTTTTGTGGGGGCTGGAGTCTCGCTTTCACAGCCCCGAAGCTGGCGGGGCTCGGCCAAAGGCGCGTGGTTGATGGCCTGAAGTTGTGTCGGGAGGATTAGTTTGGATACTAGGAAAAGATTTTTCACCCAGAGGGTGGTTGGGCGCTGGAGCAGGCTCCACAGGGAAGTGGTCACAGCACAAGTCTGACAGAATTCAAAAAGCATTTGGATGATACTCTCGGGCATAGAGTGTGACTCTTGGGGATGGTCCTGTGCAGGCCAGGAGTTGAACTCCATGATCTTTCCAAGTCAGCATATCCTATGATTTTGTACCTTGGAGCAGATTGTTCTTGCCATCCCCTCCTGCATCCTCCCTGAATTACTTTTTTTTTAGGCTGAGGTGTGCATAATGTGAGCATGTGGGGCTTGCCTGGTGCCCAGGAACACATTTTCCTCCAGGGCAGGCATGATTTGCTGCTGCTGAAGGTTTGGCTGTGCCCTGCCCAAGCTCTGCTGCCTGAACCGTGTGCTGACTGGAGAGATCATAGAATCAGAGAGCAGTTTGAGTTGGAAAGGACCTTGAGAATAAGCCTCTGACATGGGCAGGGACACCTCCCACTAGCCCAGGTTGCTCGAAGCCCCATCCAACCTGGCCTTGAGCACCTCCAGTGATGGGGCATCCAAGCATCTTCAGACACCTTGTTCCAGTGCCTCACCACCCTCACAGTTAAGAATTTCTTCTAATCTAATCTAATCTAAATCTAACCTACTTCAGTTTTAAGACATTCCCCCTTGTTCCGTCATTTCCTGCCAGAAGACCCTCTCTAGATCTTGACGAGGGTTGTCATAAAAGATCACTGGTTTGTTTAATAGTGATTTTTGGGTGTCATAAGCCATAACGTTTGATTCTGTCCATTGTAACTTGTGTGCAGTGGAAGTGTGCTCACTGGAAAGATATTAATAAAGTGGTATGTGCTTTATTGACAGATTGTTCAGCACTTCATAGATTTCATTGCCTCCAAAGACACCTCTCCATGTCATCTTTGAATTCATAGTTTCAGCTTCTAAGATTAGGTTTTTATTACATGTCTTTCTTACTAAATAAAAATACAAAATACTTTTGATGTGTGACTTGATTAATCTTTTTTGTTATGTCAATAGTTTGACATATTTAAAATTCTAAAGCTTTCTCTGAGTTACATTTTCTTTCTGCACCTTTTAATTTTTAAATGCCCTTTTAAAAAGGGTATATTTCTGTACAGAGGGAAATGCTATGAGAATACTGCCTGCAGTGATAAAACCATCTTTTCTGGGTTTTTTTGGCTACTCAAGTCTAACACCCAAGGATTGATCCAGAGCCCGTTCCCACTGAAGCAGGTTGCTGCTGCTTAGTTGCAAAACTGTTAAAATGCTCAAGTTGCTTTCCAGGATATCCCTTCTTTCTCCCCCATCCCATACACCAGCACATGACCAGTTTCTTAATTACAAACTATATAGTATTTCAGTAGCCTGTATTATAACACATTTAATATGATGTAGTCTTATCAAGCTGGATGATCCCGTCCTCATTTATTACATTTATTACTTTACTGTTACTTTCTACAGTCTCTGCAAATAGTATTAATCAGGTACTTCAGATTCCTGATCAAAAAAATAGGGCAAGCTGGGTACTAATACCTGTAAACTCTAGTAACAAAGCATTACTTAGTAATTTTATCATCCTTGAATGTTATTATCACTTTGTTAATTCATTTATCTTGTTCTGTTGCAAATGAGTGTGTGTTTGTGCGTGTGTGGGGGGGTTCTTAAGTTAGAGCCTTTTAGATAACTAATTAAATTACATCTAAACGCTTGCCTTAAGCTAACAAATTTAATATCAAAGAATGAAATCAGATTTTTGGAATGCAAGGTTTCATTTCTTCCTGAAGGCTAAGGTTGGGTGAGGAATATTTAGATAATTTCGCATTCTATCCACGACTAAAAAGTGTACTGTTTTTAATTTTCTCTACAGAAATGCAGCATTGGCATATAAATATGTAAAGGAGCACTGAAGCCGGTGTGACTATTGCCTGGGGCTCCTGTGAGCTGACTTCTCGCTACAGCCCAGTTACATGCAGGGAAAAGGCAAAGAACAGCAGTGGCCTCTGGTGGCTGTAGGATAGTTCTGTGCCAAAAAATTAAGATCGCCCGTCGCTTTAGCAGTGAACTGCAGCCTACAAGTACATGACACAAGGTGACAGCTTTTTACATGATTTCAGGGACGGGACTCAAACCCGAAGAAATCAAACCGAATCAGGATCTAGAAAGACTTTGCACACGCTCGGTATTTTGCGTACTTATCCTGATTTTGTTCTAACTTTGTTATAAGGATTACCTGGGAGGTTTGGAGGTTTTTCGGGGAGTTTTTTTGAGGTCTTCTGCATTAGGATTAAGAACTTAGAATCTTGAGTTTATTTTCAGTTTTGAAAAGAACTGATGCACACTTTACAGGAATGTAAATGGAATTGTATGTGCAGGCAACTTCTGTCTGTACTGATACTAATGAAAATTCATTTTTGAAGTCTAACACAAAAGCCAACTTTCATTTCTACTTTAGTTTTTCAGCATTGTTGTTCCCTGCTCGTCTTTCAGTGTTCAGCAGCAGTACATACAATTGTGGTTAATTTTGTGCTGCGAAAGTCTGTTCATCATTTGTTTCAAGTTTACATGGTGTGTTTGTCATTGCCTATCAGTCTTCTAAGACTTCTGCATCACACTCATTCTGTGCAAAACTAGCTCTGCATAAAAGTAGAAAAGACATCATAAGCCTCAAGAAGCTTGGGATACTGGGACACAAGTAGTTTATGAAGAGTATATGGAAAAGGTGTTGAAGAATATAGGAAATTTTTATTAATAAGGAAATTCAGTGGTATATTATACGCCTAACTTTACAGAAATTTTCAATCTATTGAAGCTGTTTAATCTCTGTGTAATTTTCTTTCTTTGTCTGTGTAATTGGCACAATATTTTTCGTCTGCACTTTCCAGCTTCTGGAAGAAAGGCACTGCATGCATTGGTAAAACCTTTGTGCTACTTCTATTGTCTGGATTTGCAGAGGTGCTGATATTTCAAAATATTTTAAAATTGTTGTATTTTGTACATCATAAACTGACCTATTACAGTCTTTCTCTAAAGTCTGTGGCATTACTCCAGAGTTACTACACAGGAAACTTCTCACTTTTGGGGTGTGCTGCCCTAGCATTGAAACCCAGTGCCTTCTCAGGTGAGAGCCTAATAGACTATTACTCATGCTTTGCTGTCCCTGCGAAGGAAACATGGATCTGTTCCCCAAATGGAATCTGCAATGTAAGACAAAGAGTGCAAGATGGTTAGCCTTTAACTCTTTCTATCATTAATTTTATCTGGTATCACTAATTTCTAGGAAGAAAAACAGCTATAGTGTCATACCTTAAAATATGCAGCATTAAAAGTTATGCTTATTTTATACCTATGGATAAAATATAGTGACAGAGGGAGTAAGGTTAACACAAGGCCACAGAACAAATTGAATTATAGGTTTTACTACCAACTAGTGGTACAAGATGTGCTGCTAAATTTTAAGGCAAACTAATGTAATCCAGTGAACCATTTCAGTACAGCTAATTACTAAGTAGGGTACTATTTACAGTTTCAGTTGTCTGTCCATGTTTCCCAGGCTGGGGCAGTACGGTACTTTCCCTGTGTTAAAGCCGTAGATGTGTAGTACTCCAGAGTGGAAAATCCCTCCACGTTTTTTTAAAATCATGACATTTAAATAAGTATAACACTTTCTGAACTCCCGTGTTTTCGCTTTTGCATGTCTGAATACTTGTGAACTAGAAACAAACATACTTTTAATGAATTTATTTTTGTGTGTCGTGGTTTGACTTTAGGCACTGATATTTTAAGAAAAAAAAAATTGCGATTTTCCCAGAATGGTGGAAATGTTGATATACCAAAGTAGTTTTGTAGTTCTGTGCTCAGTCAGAAGTGAGAGGAATAAAGGCCATTGCAATATTCTGGATGCACAGTATAGCCAGGCCTCCATAGAAGGGTGTTTTGAGAGCTATACCCTCAAATTTCACGCAATCATAGAATGGTTTGGGTTTCATGGGGCCTTAAAGATCATCTGGTTCTAATCCTGCTACCATGGGCAGGGAAACCTTCCACTAGGCCAGGTTGCCCCAAGCCCCATCTGACCGGGCCTGAACACTGTATTTGCCAACTTTTGGCACAAAACAGTAAATGTACTGAAGACTGACTTACAGCTGTTGCCAAAATGAAATAAGCTGTCCTGGGAATAGCAGCTTTATGGTTAGAGGGCATAACCTGGAATAGAACCTGCAGTAATGTAAAAATGTCAGTAAAAGGCAACAGTCTTCCCTCATATTGCTATAATAGCAAAAGCTAGAATAGACCTGGTCTTTATATTTTAAATGTATGAAATTGTAAAATTATGTGCTGTGACAACTGCAGTATACATTTCGTATGAAGGATTTCACTAAAGAGGTAGTTTTCCAATCTTAACATATTAATTTCCAAGGAAAGATAAATGTTTTCTGCTTTACTCAGTTGGTTTGTTCATTTAGCAAAGAAAGGGTACCTCCTACGCTTTCTTGATTTCCTCTTGTGTGGCTAAATGACTTGGGTTTCCAGCACAGTCAACTATCTTGCTTCTAAAGGCACTATTCCAGTAGAAAATAATATTTTGACGAGAAACTAATACTCTGTAAAAAATCTAATGTTTACAGTCATTACAAGACAAACAAACGAAACAAACCAAAACATATATTTAATGAAGATTGAAAAGGTAAATGAAAATATTGTTAACCACTTGAATAATATCCATAAAAATCTCATTGGCAGCCATAAGGCTGCATCTGCAATTCAGTATTTGAAGAGAAGATTTGATTTAGTGAGGTAGTATACTGTTGTACTATAGTATATTGTGATAGTACAGCTAGCTGTATTAAAGGTGAAATCTTAGTCTATTTTGAGACCAGAACAGCTAATCAAATCAGAACAGCACTGAGACCAACAGCTTCTTTTAATATTTGCTACTGAACTTAGATATCTTATGTCTGTGTGACTTTCACCTTCTGCCATCTGGGCACTAACTCAAACGGATCATCTAAAGGATAGAAATTACATTTGTTGGTGGTGTTGGAGTTCTAATTGGATTCCTATGAATTCCTACAGAATTGATATCTAGGCTGGATCCTACACTGGGATTTAAAGTCTCATTCCACGTATAAAAACAAACACAGATATCATTTTCTTGTGCAGCTTTCCTAAGTGTGCAATTACTATCATATTGATCAGTCTAAAGCTCTATGACCAGAACTGTCTCTTTTCTATTCTGTTTGATTCTCCCATTTTTCTTCCATTTATGTAATGTATGCCCTGTGATGCAGTATCTCCATTGGCTGAACTGCATTTTCTGTTTGCAGGTGTAACATGCCTGGAAGATGTTCCAATCCTTCAAATACAACCTGCTGATCTTCCAGCAGCCTTGCTGCACGGATGCCACAGTCTATCATTTGCTCTAAGTAGTATCAAGTGTTGTTTTTTTTAAATTTTTGAGTCTGTTTAAATCATTTGTCAGAAATCTCCAATAAGTTTCATGATTTCTTTCAATGACATTAGTTTTCATGTTGACTGTACTACCTGAAATTGCAGCCTTATACTTTCTCTTTATAGTTTGCAAGTCTTTTTTTTTGGGGGGGGGAGGGTATTATTAAATGATTCTTGTGGGTTTATGATCATGCATTGTATAATCTTAATCTATCTTGTGCTTTCAATTTTGCTCTCTATTCGCAAGTCATAATATAGGAGTCTTCATAACCCTCTAGGTTCACTGATGCCTTACTGTGTAGTTAGCATTTAATTTCCTGTTTGTATGCTGCCTCATCTTGATGTCTTATGATAGGCTGAGGTTAATGTTTTCTGTTTTATGTTGCTTTTTTCCCCCCTTCCTTTTCCTCCTCTCCTTTTCCCTCTCATTTTTCCTTTTCCGTTGACTACAAGTTTTGGCATGATAATTTCTTCTGCTGCAAGTGTATGACCCCAAACAGAAGGTCTGTCCATCATCTTATTTTTTCTTCAGAGTACGCCATGAGCAAGTTTATGTGATCTTGTAATTTGCTTGTCTTTTTTGCTCTGTATTGGTTTTTGGTGGTTTTGGTGTTGGGGGTGGGTTCTTGGGCAGGCTTTTTGCTGTCTTTTTGTTACTTTCATCTGTTACATGCCAAATTATCTTTGAGACTGCTCTGTTGAAGAGTTGCTGTCCATAATGCATTTGTCTGTATCTCTTCATGATGTTAACATGAAGCTTTTGCTCATTTTTGTTGAATCTCCCGCAGTTTCATTCCTATTTCTAATCTATGACTATTTTAATCCAACAATTATAGAATTCAGATACCTTATCTAATTGAGAATTGTATTAGTCTCCCCCAAATTCTTGACTTCAGTTGTTTGGTTTTCTTAAAAAAACCTTTTCATTAGTTCTTGAAAGAATGTAAAATCCAAGAAGGCCTCTGAAAGTATGAACTGCCCTGGTCTTCTCTTTGTATATGGAGATGCTGCTGGAATATATAGTAGTCTTTACAAGTAGTGACCAAGATATGCCTTTTCAAATGCATTCCTACATCCACTTTGTTGTAAGAACAACGCCGAGTTATTAAACGAATTGGCTTTGTGCCTGCAACGAGTTCATGATTTCTCATATATGCAAGAGTAAACTTATTCCTGACATGTTCGTTTCAAATGTTGAAAGAAAGAGTACAGAGTCAGAACCTCATTCTGCCCTCCACAGATAAAGGCTCCTACTGCAGAGCAGTTTCAGAAATAGGGCTTTACATTCCTAGACATTACACTTTACATATTTTTTTTCACTATGAAGACTCTGTTAGGAAAATCAATCTTTTTACATTAAGGATATTTTTAAGAGGAAAAAAAATCTTTGTGTTTGGACACTACTTGTATTTGCTCAAATCTATTGTATTTCCCTGTATTTGGACATGCTACTGAGCCCTGGTATCTGAATATTGCATAGACCATAAAAGCTTGACAACTCAAGTACACAGGAATTGTTTTTCCCCAAAAATTTTTACTGGAAACAAACTTACAGACTTCAGAGCTAGACTATACATAGGAATCACCCTGAAATAGGAATTTAGGCTAAACACTTTGATCCTAAGGAAGAAAAAAGCTTTTCAGCTTCATTCAGGAAGGGAGAGATCTTAGATTCTGTAACCAGTAATCCATTCTTTATTTAGAGGCTGAAGGATATTTATCATTTCACATGCATATGTTTTTGCTGCTTTTTGATGGGAGCCCCCCACACTATATCACACATGGAGGTATTTGGTAATATAAATGAGCCCACGGTGAGAAAACACGAAAAGAAGTAAGTATGTGCTTGAAGGGAAGGTGAGAAAGGAAACAATTATACTTCCTTGAACAATAGAAATATGTTGCATTTATTAGAAAGTCTGATATAAATATTCCTGTCTTAAACTTAACCCTAAACTTTTCTAGGTCAATATAAGCATCTGAATGTTCATGCTCATAGTCTTGTAATTTTGGAAACTCGTGGGATAGCAAACAATACAATATAATTGTTTTGTGTTTTTACAGTGTTAATTCACGTGAAGGAGAATTACTTGTACAGAGTACTTCTGAGGATGTAGCTGCACCTTGTGAAATATTTGGTGGCTGTTCTCACTTAGAAATTCTCTGGCTACCACTCCCTCGCTCATTTCTCCTCTCTCTGCAGCTCATCACCCTGGGCTGCACCAGCACAATTGTCTGGGAGGGCACACCATACTTGAAATAGATTATGGAAACAACCCCATTTTAAAAGATATATATTGTTATGCTTTTTTGCAAGCACAATAATACCGGTGCCAACACAAATGCCGTCCCCTCGGCCAGATATTAAAGCTGCAAAAATGAGGGCGTCAGATTTACCAGGATTTGGAAACATTGCTTTGATATGAGTGGTTCCTGAGGGAACTGGGCTTCTGGCACTTAAAATCAGGAGTGTCATGAGTGAGCTTGTGCTGAGAAAGCCAGTAGCTTCAGAAGAGCATGTGGGTTTGAAATGGAACCTGTGGTACTGATAATGCTATGGGATTTCAGATGCATCAATCAAAGCAGAGAAAAATCAAATAGGCTGCCAGTTAAAGAACAAAATGTGGCAAAGTGTTTAAATTCTAAGATACATGATGAGGGAAGCAAGGTCACCGCCATGTTGGAAGCATGGGTCCAGCACATCCTGCTTATGAAGAAAAGTGTGGGAAAAGCAAGAGAAAATCCACATAGCTAAGGAGCAAGTGACAAGCGTAACGAAAGCAAGGAGACGCTCTTCAAAAAACTGATGTTTCTATTAAAAAAATAGAAAAAAATTTATATTCTGTCAGGTAACATGTAAAAGAAGACAAGAAGAATTCAGAGGAGCATCTAGCAGAAGGATTCAAAAGTAGCAATAAATCTTTCTTCAAATATAAGAAAGTAAGAAAGTAAACCAACATTTGAAGGACCAGGATGGCAACTGTGGTATGAGAAGAGCACTCAGGGGAGGGTTAGGCCATCACAGAGGAGCTACATTAATTATTTTCATCAGCACTTAATGCACAAGAAATGGGGCAGGTTCTGACCTAAAGTTGTCTTTGTGAGAGACTCTTCAGAGGACCCACATGAAAGGGAAGTGGCTACAGAAGACCACACATGGGACAAATGGCACACACAAAGAGCAGCATATTACCAGCAAAAGATGTGTTCATGAGAGAGTTCAAGAGGAATTAAAGACTAAAAGAGATTAATGATTCCCCAAACATGATAGTGGTAACTTTCTCAAAGCTGCCTTGGTACCCAAGGACAACTGAAAGTCTGAAGCCAACTTTTTACAAAATTTTGGGAAGAGACCTGGGAACTACAAAGCTTTTAAGCATTTTTAAAGCATGACATCTATACCATGCAGATTAGCTATCAAGACCAGAGTTACTGAATATGTTGATAAAATGATCTCTTTGTTGGCTTTTCTGAAGTCGTATCAACAGTTATGTGGCTTACTTAGTTTTTCCAACAGGCTTTTGAGAAGTGTCTTATTAGAGACTTTTAGGGAAACTTTGCACCACTCCATGAGAGGAAAGACCCTTACATAGTTAAATAGTGAGAAGACAGGAATAAATGGTCAGTTTTCACAGTAGAAGGTGGTGACGGATGAGTTCTGCATGATCTATGCTAGGGCCTTTGCTGTTCAACATGGTTATAAATTACTCTAAAAAGCACATTAGCAGTGAGGTAATCAAGTTTGATGATATCAATTTATTCAGGGTACTAAAACTTGGTGACTGAGCAATAAAATGACAGCTGAAATTCAGTGTAGATAAATGTTCGGTGATGTACATAAAGAGAAGAAATCCTAATTTCACTTACATGAGCTGACTGGAATGAGAGTTGGGAGTTATGATAGATAGTCACACAGAAACTTCAGTGTTCTGTAGTGTTCAAAAGAGTAAATCAAATATTAGGAGCCATTAGGAGAAGAATGAAGAACAGAAGAGAGACTGTCGCTCTGCCATAATGTTAATCTGTGGGTTTGCCCTATCTGTAGCATGTTGAGCAGTTCTGGTCTTGACCTTCCCTACCACCTCAAAAAAGTACAAAACATTTAGTCAAGGCCAACAAGGATGATCAGAGATATAGAATAACTTCCATATTAGAAATTACTTAAGCCACAAATAATTATAAATATAATAAAAAAAGACAGTTGAAGGAAAAGTCAAAGTGTAAAACCCATAGAAATAGGGAAATAGAGATAGTAAGATACTAAACAGAATACCTCTTGAAAGCGCCCTGAGGGCATCCAAGGACTTGAGGAATGCCGCTCAGCAGTTCTGTGCACAGAGATTTGGCAAAGCGTATGACCACAATTCAACGCTAAATACTGGACTGAAGAATTTTTTTTTTAATCAAATACAATTATTTTGATACTCATTTATATTTTCAGGTTTTCAGCTATTGTATGTTTTAACTCATTTAGCTATTTTGTTGAAATGCAAATTACAAGCACAGATATTTTAATATATTTCAGACTCCAACTACACATGAAGCTTTCTGGGACCTTCTGGGATTCTAAACTAAATGAAACCCACACTAAGTTCCAATTGATATCAGGAGGACAGCTATTTGAATTAATTTTTCTCTATAATCTTTATCAGTATCTGAAGAATACACCAGCCCAAAAGTACATCAGTCAGCCTCATATCAGTTGTTTATTTTAATATTCTTCCTTATTTAAATAATGAAAATAAACCAATTGTTCATCTACTTTCTATCTTAAAACCCCATAGGACTGAGACAACCAGGTAGTTTCCAACCAGTTTACAACTGCTGGTCTAATGGAGACCAATAGTAGCTGAATTGCAGTGGGCTGTGGTTAAAACCACTGCAGGTGTTCTACTTAATGAAGTGTTAGTTAGGTGGTGGATGACCATAAAATGCTGGGGTCGTGGCTTGTCAGTATAGGGGAAGGAAAGTGTAAATGCCGAGCTGTGTTACGTCAAAGAAAGACATCGAGGACTGCCCTTTACTGATGTCAGTTGTGGGATTTTTTTACATTAAGCATCTGCTGTCCTGGGACAAAATGTAGTTTCCAGTGTATATGTGGAAAGCGCTGTAAGTTGCTCATAGATCATGTACACTCATATTTATTTTATAAATGTTGTAACAGCAAAGGCAGATGGATTTGCTGAATTTTCAGAAGTGATACAGAAAACTATGGGGAAAATTCAGGGTCAAACCTCCAAACTTCCTGATTCTAAATTCTATTCAGAGGGGATGATGAGAAGAACAAGGTGTTAAATCATCCTAATTAAAAAGCAAACAACAATTTCATATGTAGGTCTTAGCAGATGAGCACTCAACAATAACAATTTTTGGGCTGCCAGTAATTTAAAACATTACTTATTTTATGAAGAGTATTTCCTGAATTGAGTAATATCATTTTTATGAGAAGAACAAATGATTTTGTAATAGCATATGTCTGGGTTCAGTTTCGAGATATGCAGTCAACTGCACAGAAACCTGAGGCCAACTTTCCATGGGGGAGGTTAGAACAACTGCAGGCTCATCTTCCATGGTAGTTATCTTCCTGGGCTGTCTAGGTTGTTGTCACTGAACTTCATCATTATTTTATTACCAAAGAAGTAACAAAAATATGTTATCATTTTTGTGGACACCTAGGTAGGAGATGGAAAATTATGGCAGTTTTTAAAGATCAGAGAAGTGTCAAAACATTAGAGTTGTGATTTAATACTTCATCATTAAAATGCCTGTTGCCTCCTATCCTCCTCCCCACTATTTTCATCTTTTTTTTCTTGTTAATATTTGTTCTTTGCTCACTGGCATTGCACATCATATCAAGCTTGTCTATTCTTCTTCTGTTTCATGCACCCCATTGCAACACGTCTGTCATCATCCTACATACTTTTGCTTTCCCCAGCTCTCTTTTTTCACTCCTTGTGATTTGTCAGAGGTAAAACAAAGTAGAATCTTCAAAGACTTTGGAAGTTGTAATACCCTTCCACTTATGTCAGTGAGTATTGTCTGATTTTTCTAGAGTTTGTAACTTGGCAGAGTATGGCCTTTCTAAGGAAACTTGAGCAAGTGAAACTGCTGTTTTTCGGTTTCTTATTTCAAAGGTTGTAGATAACTGATTTTTTTAAATTAAATAACTGAGAGTTTATATGAAGTAAGCAAGATGTTATTCCCCATGTAATTCTTGAAAATCAAAAGTTCATCTGAAACACTGACTCTCTCTTATTACCTTTTATTTAATTCTGAAGATGACATTTATCCCAGAAAAGATGAGCCCAAACAATCAAGTTGAAAATGATTTTATAGTGGGAAAGGTTAGGCAATCTTAACAGCAGGTGTCAGTGTGAACTCTGCCTTTGTAATTAATGTTGAAGCCAATCTGATAAAGAAGTTTCAGCACCATCATGATATCCTCAGTTGTGGATCTTAAAAGCTCTTTTACTATTCAGAAGTGTTTTTCAATATTGTTCTTTCATGTGTCAACTAATTACAATATCTCGATCAGGCTATTTTTCTGTCTTATCAGCAATTTTCACTAGCAGCAGCACCATAATGAAAACCTTGAAATCACACCTCTGAAAGCAGCAACCATATATATATTTGATGTTATACAATATCGGTTATATTTTTTTACAGAAGAATGTGCTAAATAAGTGATGAGGTTGATTGAAAAGATAGACTAAACTAGAAAAAGAAACAAAATACAGTTTTGAAGAGATTTGAAGAACTGTATAGTCAGTGGAAAAAAAATGGTGTAGGAAGTCACTGAGGTATGTAGTAATAATAATCAATTGTCTGCAGAGCTGGCTGAACAAGTTGTAGGAGGTTAACGAAAGGAATTAAATTAGAAACACCTGGTAACTAGTAAAGTAAGGGGGTTTTAAGGTGGAAGAAATGAACACCTACTTTTATGACGAAATCCAGTTTTGTATTCCCTCTTCCCTTCTGCATTTAGGCAATACTTTTGTCCACCTATTTCTGTGCTAGATGTGAAAAGATATTTTCTGTTATTGAAGATCTTTGGAGTGCCTACCTATATTTCTTCTCCAGTACAGGTATTTCAGCTACTACACTGCTGGGATATTTAGTCTTAATTTTTTTCTCAGTAGAGAGGCGTAGAAATTTCTGTCAGCATGATTGTTTAACAGTGTGGTTTGTGTGAAAGCTGAGGCGTAATCACAGATCAGGCATCTGCAGGTTTATTCTATACTAGATGATGTGGGATAAAAATCTTAGTCAGACTAGAAGACATATGTAAGATAATTATTCCTTTAAAAGTTCTGATATACATATACATATATAAATATGTATATGCAGATGAGCAATGAGCAAGGCTGGAAGGCAGCCACGTTCTCCCAGCTGAAAATTCCCCTGGCACTGGGGGACTCAGCTGGCATGCAGCCTGCTTTACTGGCTCCTGCCCCACTCTGCTCCTGTGCCACAGAGCTGCAAGTACCTTGTCCTTCAGCTGTACTTGGTGTACATAAAGCAGCTTTCACTAGGATTTGGGGCAGTGTGAGTCTGTCCTGAGAACCAGTGATCCATAATTGCTTCCATCATTCAGCCCCCAAAAACTTTTCACCTTTTTGCCTGCATGTTTTGTATGGCTCCTGTGGTCTATTGCTGAGTGATTTTAGAATGGTAATATATTATTTTCGTGATCCCTGTAAGGTAGAAAAGCTCTGCTACCCCATCTTACACAAGGGGAATTAAAGCCGTGCTTTTTTTCTACTGACTTGAAATCTGTGTTTGAGTTCAAAGAACCAAATGGCTGAAGCTATGTCTATATGGCCTGGAGGAGCTAAAGTATCAACCAGTCCTGCTCTCTGCCTCTGATTTCTATTGTGGGAAGGCACCTTGATTTTCCAGAAGAAAATCAAAGTGATAGTCAACATGCAGACAGTCTCCAGGGTACTTTGACTCTGGCTCCAAGTATGAAAGCAGTGTAAATACATCAGAGATTTAAAAGCCAGAGCTATTACAGTAATTAGGTGCCCATAATTTCAGCACAGCATGATTAAATTTTATGAGATTTGGTCTTAAGAGTGGAATCCAAAGCCCAGAATTTTGGTACTAGACAAAGTTAGGATAACCCAAACCCATCATGTTCTGAGGAGCCATTTAAAATTATCTCAAAAGTACTGGAAATATCAAAGTTTGTCTGAAAATTCATTCTGTTTGGGACTTGCATGTCTATATCAAGACTGCAAGGTCAGTATCTAGAAGTCCTGTGAAAATAAGTACTTACAAGGAGGAAGGGAGCAAGTAAACTTTTGTTGTACTGTACCTTCTATCCTAGTGGTTAGAGCATTCAGCATGTAAATGGAAACCACTGGCCCTTCCACTTTGTCTCTCTTCAGCTGGAAGTATTTAAAATGATCATCTCTTTAGGGCTGCCTTTACAATTAGGGTACTTGGCTGTCTGCTTTGGGGCATCATCATCTTATTGCAGGCTTAAACAGATTGCATTGGAGGCAGACAGGAAGCATAATCCTGTAGCCTAACAGTTTAAACATTATAGACTGGGCTGTAAACAATTTGTCCAAAACAAGAGAGGAACTCTATACAGAAGCAAGAATTAGTACTCTGGTCTCTTGGCTTCCAGGACATTACTTGAAGTGGCAGGCACTCATTTCTGGTTACTTATAACACTGACTATTGGCATATTCTGTCTTTAAATGTAAGTCCAGTCTGAGTTGAAAAAAGCCTCATCCTTATGGATTTGATTATCAAAAGTGATTTTAAGTGAATGGAACTTCCTTGACTCGATCTTTTCTTAAGTATCCTCCTTGCCCTCAGCACTAGTGAGAAAGGGAGAGGAGTATGTCTATACTAGCAGACAAAACTGTTCCCAAGAATATTCCCAGGCACAGAAGTCAACTGGCATGGACTGACTTACAAGTACACCAGTAAACAAACACAGCCAGCCTCCAGAACAGGGTGGCTGGATGCAAATCCTTCAGTGGTAATGGTCTGTGGGATGTTGTAACGCTCAGACCATGTCTGGGAATTGCTTGGGAGACTGCTAGTTGGTACAGGCCAAAAGCATACCAGGGGCTGCTCTAATAGTTTCAGACCAGTCATATTCAGGTGTCTGGGAACACTCACAAGTACTGTTTAATTCACTGCCATAGACATAGCCTTAGGTTCATCTGTGTTTTCCACAACTCTTTTCAACAGTTCAAAGATGATAAAGACTTGTGATTATTGGTGAGAAAATATTTAAAATTAAATCCTGACTCAAATACCTGCTTTGTTGTGAACCTTTTCATTTTTGGGAAATACAAATTTACAGTTTGGTTCTGGACTTCCGGTCTTCTAGTATTTATCTTGTTAGAGTAATCAACCTTTTAATGTCTCATAGTAACTTAAAATAGCTTGAAGATGTCTACAGGTTTTGGAATTAATTCTGTGACCTCTAGGGCAAATAGAGGAGTAGACAACTAAATTTGAAGATGTAGTCTTCTGTGCAGAGTCTTCTCTCTCCAATATCTATTGTTTTTTTTGATAACAGTTACTTAGAAGATACTATAATTTTTAAACTATCATTACAGGGGCTTAATTTCAGGCACTGGATAGCATGTTATCTACAGTTGTCGTTAGTATCTGTAACTGAAAAGCATTATTTAGTTAAGTAATGGTAGTTGTCTGGCAGAGAATCGCAGAAAACAGATAGCTTTGAAAGACTTTCAGGTTTTGCAAAACACTGCTTCATTTTCTTGTGCAATTAATTGAGTAAAATTATAATTGTGTTCCATATTAACTTGATACATAAAAATTAAGGCAATGTTAAATCTTCTAATTCCTACTTCCTACTGATCACTAAATTAATTTGTTGTGCATTAGCTAAAAAGAAACAGATAATCTCCTCGAATTAAAAAATGTATTTGCAATCATATTACACATGAAAAATAACTGTTTAGCCTTTACATTGAATTTAATTAATTTTCCCAGTTCTTTCAGTCTTTGATTGAAAATCTTGTATGAGAGAGAAAAGAGTGAAGTTTTTACCCTATCATATATTCTTTTCTCTTAGAAAGGAAAATGAACTCAGCATAAAGAACACATAAAGAATTCAGCTTTTACCTGAACAAAATGGTTTCCTTTTTCTCCAAGTTATTTATTCATTCAAGTACCTTTATCTGGATTGCTCTTTATTTACAGAACTAATTTAAATCCCCTGATCCCACCAATGGTCAGACAAAAGTTTCTGTCACAGCCCTAATGCCCTTCATGAATCACTTTGTATTTTTGTATAAGTTTTTTTAAATCATGATGGTAAAGGGGGAAGGCCCTAAGAGGATCACTCTGAGAATCCCATGGTTGGTATGTTATCTTACATTTTTGTGATGAAGTTAGTTTGTATATTTCAAAGACAAAGATTTGCAGAAAATTAGCACATAAAACTGTGGTGAGGCAACATAAAGAAGTCAGAACAGAAAGCAAGTGGCAGCTTATACTACTAGCTTTTTGGTATCCAGCTAATAGAACAGATCTACAGCATTAGACAGTGTCATTGTTTATACAGGGTTGCATTTACTAAGAAAGAAAAAAGAGTAAGTATGAATTAATACAAGCATTTTCATTATAAAAGAAAATATGAAGCTAAATAAGCAAGCAGTAAAACCCATGATTCTTCAGTTATGCTATATTTTACCATCAGCTGAAAAAATATGATTTTAAAACTCTTCCTTCTCCTTTGTTTCAACACCACTAATTCATTTAAATCCTTCCTATTGCTACAAGTAGAATAGTCTCCATACTGTGACATGATATTCTAGTCCTATTCCAAAAAATTTTGAGACTATTAATATAAAGGTAGTGAAAAAAAGATATAAAATTATGTAGCAAACAAATCTAGGATGATTAGAAGAGTCAAGTTTTAGATGTTTTATTTAGATCTGACTTGTCATTGAAGCATCTATTTTAAAAATAAATGTCCATAAGTATGGGTTGAGACAATGTGATGCATGAACTTTTATTTTATTGCAATAAACATGCATAAATAAAATATTATGATTGCCAGTTTCACGAGCAAAGCAGTTCAATAAATAGATCTTTAGGACTGGGAGTGACTCAAGGTAAATAAATTTATTTGAAGTACACCATGAGCAGAAGAATGCAGTCAATGTCCTCAATGCATAAAATCCATGAAGTTTGGTATTTTCTTGCAGTCTTCAGACTCTGGGAATTGATATATCAAAGAAAATCACCAAATATATTAAAATCTTGATATAGAGATGAGTTTGCAGCACTAGAAATTTGTGTCAGTTATGTGTTGTCACATCTCAAACCATCTATATCTGCTCTCTGTTCTACTTACCTGGTCATGTTACATCTCCTCAATCCAGGGAACATCAATGTATACCAAAAGTTGTGGCATGTTCTCTCAGCTTCCCACTTAATTTCAAATAAAAAAGAAGGTTACAATGGTTGGTGCTTAGTTGGCTTGATTAGAGTCTGTGGGATCTGTGGTTTGCTGCAGTTTGTAGTTTACAGTCTTCTTCAGGGGAGCTGAGTAACAGGCAGCCTGCATTTGAGCCAGCTGCAGCTTTCTGCTTTTAATCACAGCTAATGGACAGTTAACTGCAGAGACTTAACAATGGAAGTAGCCAATGCTGAGGAAAGGGACTATAAAAGCAAACAAATAAAGAACATTCAGAAAAAAAAATGTTTTTATAGGGTGAGATGAAGGAAGTACAATTTTCTCTTTACATTTACGGAAATTCGATCTGAATTGATCTCTTACTCACAGAACTAATTTATACACCACATGTCTTTAAAAGGTCAGGCAAAATCGTCTTGCACAAACTTGATAGTTCGCATAAGTTACTGTATATTTTCATGCCTGCACAGATTGTTGTTGACTCAATATGACACATCCAAAAAAACCTCCGCCGTCTATTAAAAGCAGGCATGGGACAGAGAAATACAGTTTCTTTAATGCATAAAATCTGACTAAAAATAGAACAGGCATGAAAAGGACTTGATGCAGAAGCTGTGGGATATTTCCTAATCTTGAACAGGTACCCAATGGAAATTACCTACTGATGAAGTGCTGCCAGACAGAAGAAAATATCTGAGGATTAGCATTGCAGCTGGAGGACTGGTGAAAGAGTGATATGAAAATAGAGGGCAAGAGAAGGGAGAGGAGACTGTGCAGGCATTTGAAATTCACAGACACTTATTAAATGAGATGACATAGAGGAGAGATGCACCCATGAGTTGTATGACCCAAAAAACCATGTGCCAACACGTCAAAATCAAGGAAGGGATCACTAGTAGAGGAGGAGCTGAGCTGAAGAACAGGTGTAAATCACTGAAAAGAATGGGCAAAGAACAGACAGAAATAGAAGACTTATTTTCTGGAAAAAACAGAAAAAGGGGGGGGGGCAATGGAGGTAGCTAGGGAACACAGCAGGAGAGATAACGATGTAATATAGGAGACTGTGAATTACAGAAGTATAAACGTATTGGTTGGGGAGACCTCTGAAAATCATCCAGTTCACTTGCATAGTTGAAGGAAGATTTTTCAGCGGTTGATCGGGTCAGCAATGGCTTTGTCTAGCTGAGTCTTGAAAACCTCCAATGATGAAGTCAGTTTCTCTATCCTGATGCTGCACCACACTCTTAGCATAAACATTTTTTACAGCATCCAGTTGGAACTTCTGACAGTGCACCATGGCTCCTTTCCACCTTCACACCACTTTGCTGGACTTTCAAGTTTCTCGACATCCCTTTTGGGACAGAGGGTGGGTGAAGCAGAACATCGTATTCCAGGTATGGCCTCACTAGCACCAACTAAAGGGAAGTAAGAACTTACCCTTGTCTTCTACCCACTCACCTGCTGGTACCACCCAGTATGCTATTAGTTTTGTTTGTAATGAGAGCATATTGCTGTCTCTTCTGTGTAGGCAACTTATCATCCTCTGTCACCCTCAGGTGGCATCTTACAGAGTGACCAAGAATCTGGAAAGAAGAGGCTGAACATTAGTACTAACACCACGGAGTGACACGTTGACACGAGCAAAGTTTCCTCTTTAACACACAAGAGTCACAAGAATAAGCTTGGGGAAAAAAACAACCATACCCCAAGAGGAAAGAGGTAAGATGCTAGGAGGGAAGAGTTGCTTTATCATCTTTGAGAACAAATAACACCAGTAGAACTCTTTCATGTATTTCCAAAGGATTACAAGGGCAAGGTAATATTGCAAATTCTAATTATGTTAGAACCACAGACCAATTTAAAGTGACCTCTGGAGCTAGTCTGCTCCATACTCTGCTCAAAGCAGGGCCAACTTTCAATTTAGATCTAACTTGGAAGTTAGGTCAGGTTTCTCAGGGCCTTGTCCGGTCAAGTTTTGAATAGCTTCCAAGGTAACTTGGGTGGGCAACTTGGTTCAGTGTTTGACCACTGTCCCAGTCAAAATATTTTTTCTAAGTTTCAATCAAAATTTCTGTTGTTGCCACTTAGGACCATTACCTCTTGCTTTTTTTATTGTATAAAAAAGGGACACTGTCCCCATCAACTTTTAATAGCAGAAGAGCTCCAATTAGATTTCCCTCATGCAGGCTGAACAAAGAGGGCTTCCCATGTGTGATGTGTTCCAGCCTCTTGGTCATTTTGGTGGCCCTCCAGTGGGTTAATTCTGGTATATCCATGTCCTCATTTTATTGAGAAGCTCTAAACTGAACACAGTACATAAGATATGGTCTCATAATTACAACATAAAGGAGAAAAAAACACTTCATTTGACTTACTGGCTACACTTTTCCCAATACGGCTGTCATGGTTTAACCCCAGCCAGCAACAAAGCCCCACACAGCCGCTCGCTCACTCTCCTCCCCCAGTGGATGGGGGAGAGAATTAGAAGGATAAAAGTAAGAAAAACTCGTGGGTTGAGATAAAGGCAGTTTAATAGGTAAAGCAAAAGCCATGCATGCAAGCAAAGCGACAAAAGGAATTAATTCACCAGTTCCCATGGACAGGCAGGTGTTCAGCCATCCCCAGGAAAGCAGGACTCCATCACACGTAATGGTGACTTGGAAAGACAAGTGCCATTGCTCTGAACATTTCCCTTCCTTCTTCTCCCCCCCACTTTATGTCCTGAGCATGACGCCGTATGGTATGAAATGTCCCTTGGGTCATCTGGGCTCAGCTGTCCTGGCTTTGTCCCCTCCCAACTCCTTGTGCACCCCCAGCCTCTTCGCTGGTGGCGTGAGGAGCTGGAAAAGGCCTTGATGCTGTGCAAGCACTGGTCAGCAATAACGAAAACATCACTACATTACCAACACTGTTTTCAGCACAAATCCAAAATGCATCCCCATACCATCTGTGAATAAAATTAACTCTACCCCAGACAAAACCACCACAACAGCACAAGATGTGGTTAGCCTTCATCACCAAAGGACAGGGGAAAATCTGATCCTTTGAGAGGAGAGGCACTCATGTGAAAACAACAAAAGTAAAACAGATTCTAAAGGCTGGTTTTGGAGGAAAATTTTGCTTACAAGTGTTCACTCATAGTCACTGAGAATTTTTTAATGAGGAATCTCTGAAAATGGACTCCACTTAAATGTTGGAGTGCTGTTCTTCTGCCCAGCTAAGAGGAGTTTTAAAATACAAGCATTAAACTGCTCTCATATTTACAGCACTGTTTAAAACGTAGTGTAACTGCACATAAATTACTTCACATTTTGGAAAGAGCCTGGCTGCAGCAGTGTGGACCACAAGGCTCTTTTGCTTATGCAGTTCAACCTGATGTTTAGAAATTGCTTGCACAGCAGGGAAAGACTGACAAAAAGATTCATGTTAATTTCCACACTTGGCAAAGGTACAGAGGAAGAAGAAAAATAGTAAAATAAAAGCACTGTGGTGAGAAGAGCTAAAATTAAATCAAAACATCTCATCCAATATCCTTCCATTATTTTTCAGTACATTTAAAGTATTTAATTCTTTGCTATAATACTGTAATTGCATGGGGAAATGCAAAATAAAATGCAGATTAAGGTTAACAAGTGAATGCCTCAGAAAACAGGTACTTCATTACCTTATCTCCCACTACCTTCAGATTTGAAGCATTCGAGTGCCACTGTGGAATGCACTGACACTCAGTACCTCTGCAGTGCCTTTCCCAATATGTTCTAGGCTCTATTTGCCTACTGGTTCCTGTGTGATAAATACATGCAAAATCTTATTTCCAACCATAAGCACAAAGAGCAAGAGTTCTCAGAGCAAAAATTTCTGCTGTTAGACTTCAAGCACAGCATCTTGCATTTTAAGCTGTTGCATTTCATTTGATAGGGTTTTTCTCCACTGCAGTGGAGTTGAAACTAGATGATCTTTAAGATCCCTTCCAACCCAACCCATTCTATGATGATTGAAGGATATTCCGGTCCTGGTTTGCATCCTTAATGCTCCCAATTATATGACATTAACACATTTCATGGTGCTTGTGTCATGATCATTAAAGAAAAATAGCAACTAAAACTGATGGGAAGTGCAGGCACTGGTGGAGTCTACCCTAGTACTGGTGTTTTAGCTGCCATACCATACATGTATAAGATGGGGAGAAAAACATGAGGGAAGAAAAGAGCTGTACAACTAAGGGACAATGCTGGCAGGATAATGAATACCTGTGAAATGACCATAGTTAAATTTAAGCTGGGAATTTAGAATCAGGATGTTGGTGGAGTGTTATTTTGAAACTGCATTTCAACAGAAGTAATGGAAGGGGGGGAAACAGTCAACTGCTTTTCAAATGATACTGTTCTGTTCATGTAGTAGGACTTAGTGTAACACAAACAACATTTGAAATTAAAGCTTTTTGATATTTCCACATCAGTTTTTATTGATATAAATATGACACTACAAGAAAAGAACAAACTGAAATTTCCTGTTTAGTTTTGTTCCTGAAAGGAGGTAGGCAAGGTGGGCTTACAACCATCCTTGTTTTCTCTGGAAAGAAAGTGGGTACTTTTCCACGTCTGTCTCATACACGGCACTGTTGTCTCTTCCCAAAGAAAATTGTGTTTGGGGAAAAGCTAATCAGATTGTCATTCATTTTTCAGATAGAGTAAACTATTTTGGGTTAAATGCCCATTGGCCATGAGGCCAATTTTTCCTGAAAGTAGTTAGTATGACACTTTTTAAAAAGGCGTAGAATTAAATTGCTACAAAAGGAAGCTAGTATACCACAGTTGAAACTGTTAATATGCAAAGTAATATTATCATGATCTTTTATCACTTTACACATGCAGTTGTGTCATTGAGTTTTAAACAGTGCACTGGGAAAACTGAATCATAGTTCACTTTTTAATAAAACTCAGTGAACCTTCAGGGTTTAACATCTCCATATAAATCTGATGTGTTACATTACACTTTGGAAACTCATGACAAAAAATCTGTTTTATTGTGCTGTAAAATATGTAAATATTACTGTGATTGGAGTTCTATAAATGCTTGTGAGATAAATTTCTCAGTTTTGCATGCAAAGAAGGAATTCATTGCCTTTGGTAGGAGTGGTTAGCCAGTATTAAGAACCTCTGCTAATTAGAAAGGAGGTGGAGAATAGCCCAGTAGTAACAATCCTGGCAATTTACAGGAATGTATGCAGCATCCTGTTTTCTAGGAAATAATAGAAATAATCACTCTATAATCTATATATCACAAAGAGTGACTGTAATCACTCTTTGTTCCAAAATCAAAATCTGCCTGGTTTTCCAGAAATTTTTCTCCAAATATACCTTTCCTGTCTTGCTCACTGAGGTATGCCCTTGACATCTCTTGCTTTCTTCTGGGTTTCCACTCCCCTCATATGTATGCATCAGTAATCAGTCTCCCAGCACACTGGGGACCTTCTCCATCTCTCTCATCTTCTTGAATTGCAACCTCTTTAGTTAGTTACTTAGTTACCACTCCCCAAAGGGGTTCTTACTTGCTCCTTCCAGTCAGTCTGTTGAAAAGCCAATTTCTATTGCCCTTTTGATTTTGCTTGTCTATAAATTAGAGAAAACTTCTATTCTCAGCATCCAAAGTACTAAAATTCTGCTTTTTCTGACAAACTAACAAGTGACCTATTGTTTATTGTTCTCATACTTGCTTTGGAGTAACTGTTAGCCCAGTCCTAGCTAAGCACTGGAGCAGGATGAGGGTAGAGCACCCACTCATCCCCCGTTTACGTGAATTCTATCCAGCCAGCTTCTGGGGCTGCGTGGTGAGTATGCGAGCTCCACAGCCACCGAGCTTTCTTCACCAGCTGTAACAATAATTGAGCATTTGGCAGGGAGTATGAGGGA
Source organism: Chiroxiphia lanceolata (assembly GCF_009829145.1). NCBI lineage: Eukaryota > Metazoa > Chordata > Aves > Passeriformes > Pipridae > Chiroxiphia > Chiroxiphia lanceolata. Next base: position 61,347,657 of record NC_045637.1, on the reverse strand, counting down.
GTTAAAGAAAAGGGACTGGACAAACCTTAGAAGGACCAACTGTGATCTCAAATGTAGCAGCCCCAAAGAAGACTCTGATGTAGGATGTACCTGGAAGCATGGAGAATATTCCTACAAAACATTACCCTACGCTTGATCAGTTTCTGATGCTGTCTCCCTAAGCAACCATGTTAACCTTCTGTCATGGGGATTGATGGATTTTTGATCTGTTTGATTACGGCAATTCCATACTCATTTACAAGGAGGGAAAGAGAATGGAATGCACCTGGAAGATAATACCAGTTGCACTCAAAGTGGAAATTAAGTGAACTAACCTTGGAAATCGCTTATGAGGAAATGATATTATTCTTCATCCCCTGCAGTTTTGACGTCCAGTTCAGCAGAATACATAAGTTTTTAATGTACAATCACTGACTTGTTAGGAGATGTTTCAAATCAATTATCTTTAAGTGGTATGCTTGATGGTGGGATGTCTTTCTAGATATGTAATCTAGATCAAAAAGTTGTTGATATCACTCTGGAAATTACTTTGTGAATCTTGCTGGCTGCTGCTCTGCAGGATATTAGATTGGGTAATCCTAATAGTACCTTTGCATTCGATCTCTTGCAGATACATAGGCAATGAACAAATTATTAGGACATAGAAAATCGCCATGTTGAACTCTGTGTGTGCATTCTCTTACCTAGAGTAAAAGTGAAGTGGCCTGTCCTTCTTTAATTGAAAGAAAAAAGACCTTTGATTGTATTGCATTTTCAGGAGAAGAGGAATGTGTATGTGGGCAGTTACCTTCCAAGATCTGACACATGGCAATTCATTACCCTGTGGTACCTTCTCAGTATGTCAAAGCCTTATGACTTCAAACTGATATTTGCTTACATTGTACTCATTAACTCTCTGCATATAATAATTTCTTGAAGTCACTGCAACAAACAGACTTAAAATGATGATGTCTTGAGATTTTGATTGCTGGAAGAATTATGAGTGTTTGTAATTACTTAGTTTATGATGGAAGTTGCAGCAAAACTGACCTATATGTACTTTGACAAGGTATAATTTCCGTAAAGCTCATGTCGAGCAATGCTAGCATGCATTCATCTCTCTACTTAGATGCATTCCATTTCTGTAACAGCTTTTTTTTTGCCTAAAACTGTTTTTAATTTTTATCAGCACCCTCTAAGTATGATGCACAAATTTAGTCATGGTCCCAGTAAGTCCAGATTTTGACGCATTTTGAAATAAAACTTGATACTGCTGAGTGTAAATACTGGTAAAAAAGCTTGCAGGCAGAACATATTGTAGTGACACTATCATGCCAAAGCAATGATTATTTTATAACTGATCAAAGTACCACTCATATCTAAGAAGTTGCTGATTAAACAAGAAGTTGAGACATCCTCAGGCCCCATATCCTACCATATTGTCAAGTTAGTATTTCCATAAATAACACTCTTGGCTATTAATTTCATATTAATATTACTTCATGCTTACATCAAGTACAGGAATGAAGGCAACGAATTAAGAGTACCTTTATTAATCAGTGTCAGGAGGAGTGACTGACCACTTAGTGGAGAAGAACATGATATTGAATAGTAAGTTTTGCCTTTTACTGTAGTTCATCTTTCCAACAAAATAATCAAGAAAAGAATCAAGACAGAAGAAAAAATAATCTACAAACTAAGATGGAAGCTGAGAAGACATCTCAGCAGGAGAAAACGAGCAGCAAACACAAAATCATGTAATGGATGGATCAGCAAGTGGTAGGCCAGAAAAAGGACTGCCCAATAGGCTTGACACAAGGACTCATTGACCCACCATCGTTGCAAGGCCAATCCTTATCATTCAGTGGATCTTCAAGATCTTTGACTCTTGGAGAGGTCATGAAAACGGGAAAAGGTTCCTGAGGATTGGCAGAAAGAAAATATTACTCTTGTCTTCAAGAAAGTCAAGTTACAGGATCGAAGGAGCTACAGATAAGCCAGTCTCACTTTGATCCCTGGGAAAGTGATGGAGCAAATGATCCTGGAGAGCATTTCCAAACATAAGAAGGACAAGAATGTTACTGGGAGTATTCAGCAGAGATTAATGGGGGGGAAATCATACTTAAATGACTGGAGAGCCTTCCACAATTAAATAACTGGCTTGTTGGATGGAGGGGAGCAGTAGATACAGTTTGTCTTGACTTTAGTCAGTCTCTTGATGTTTTCTCCTGTAACTTCCTGGTAGACCAGCTAATGAAGTATGGGCCAGCTAAGTGGGACAGTGAGGTGGGTTGAAAACAAGCTGAACCAATGTTCATCAAAATGGTTTTGATCTGTGGAAAAAAGTCCATCTGAAGACTAATCATTAGTGTGTGATGTACCCCGGGGTTCATTACTGGAGCCAATACTGTTCGTTAATGTTCTTCATTAATGACCTCCATGATTGAACCGTGTGCACATTCGGCAGGTTGGCAGACAATACCAAGCTGAGGGGCATGGCTAAAACACCAGGGGACCAGGCTGGAGAACTGGCCAACAGTAGCATAATGAAGTTCAAAAAAGGGAATGCAAAGTCCTAAGCTGGGGGAAGAATAACCCATGCACTAGTACAAAGTGCTCCTACAGCAAAGACCAGCAGCATCCTGGTGTGCTGATTGTTCCCCTTTGCTGAGCAACAGGGAGAATACACCTGGAGTGCTGTGTCCACTCCCAGGTTCCCCAGTACAGAGAGACATGAACATGCAGGAGCGAGTGCAGTGAAGGTCTACCAAAATGATTGAGAAATGCAGCGAAGGTCTACAAAAATGATTAAGGAATTGGAGTGTCCAGCACAGAAAGAGAGTCTGAGAGAGCTGGTACTGTTTAGCCTGGAGAAGAGAAGGCTCAGGGGATCGTATCAATGTGTATAAATACCTGATGAATAGGAGTAAAGAATATGGAGCCAGAGTCTTCTCAGTGGTGCCTAGTGAAAGGACAAGAGGCAATAGGACAAGATGATTTAAAGGAAACTCTCCTTGAATATAAGAAAATCTTTTTTACTGTGAGAGTAGTGGAACCTTGAAAGAGATTTCCCAGAGAGATTGTAGAGTTGTCATGTTTTAAACTGATATCCTAACTAGAAAAATAAACCAAAACACTTAAAGTGAAGAACTAATGAGTAATAGTGTAGATGGAGGCATAGAAGTTGCTTAAGAGAAATAGTCTGGAACACACTATAAGCTTGAAAAGGAGTATGAAGATACCAAATAACTTGTAGCCCTAATTACACAGTTTAGAAAGGTTTTTTTATGAACATAAACTTACTAAGACAGATTTAAGCACAGGATTAATTGTATTCTCCTACTAAAAGATTCTGACGTTGTATAATTACATGTATCCTGTTCTGTGAAATGCAACTCATTTTATGTATGATAGTTTTGTATGCCTGTTTAGAATCCTAGGAAAATAAATAGCTATGACATGTGAAGCCCACAAGAAACATGAAAGGGGAATATATAAAATGGAGGTTTATGGAAAATTTGATGTAATTGTAAAGTCAAAATATGTTAAAACACGAGATATCTTCTTGCTGAGTTAATGTTCAGCCCATTGAATAAGCAATTCTTAAATGCTCTTCACTCTAAGGTTCATAACAAATACAGTTGAGGACTCTTATTTTGTAAAAGAGATATAAACAGTAGGTGAATCAAGTGTAATTGCTATTGGCATGTTTGATGCAATTACAGGGGAAAACATGATTAATAGCAATGAAATTTATGGTTGATTAAAAATAAAATATAATGCCTAGAGAGAGACCACAGATAAAGCTAAATGCATTAATATGAAAATAGGCTTATGAAAGTAAAAACCTGTAGCAGTGCTGAGTCTAAATATAGTTCCACTCAATTGTGGGGAATAAATATTACCTCTGAAGTTGTGGGAAAAGAGAATCTTGTTTAAAAGAGAAAGCACATTTGTTCGATGCACAAAAAAACTAATTGCTGTTAGAAATCTGTTCACTGCTACTGACTTACAGAGTAATGATCCTAGCATATGTTAAAAGGAACATGTCAAGCAAACTGAGAGACAGACATTGAGCTCAAGGTGACTTTGTAATGTTTCCCTTATATTGCCACCCAGCAGTTGGCCACTGCAGCAGACTTCCTTGACACCATGATTTGATGGAGCCAGAAGAGTGGGGTACTACAGACTGCCCTGCATCTCAAAGAATGTAGATGTCATTTTAATTTTCTACATGCAAAAGAGCTTAGGCATTCAAAACCACCACTGTCTTTAGACACTGGTAGAGGGAGAGCGTGAGATCTCCCAGTGTTTGCAAATTAGATGCATTTGCTTACAGAAATTCTGGGAATTCTTACATTGTTCATGAGAGAAAGGGTATGAAGTATATATTTAAGCTGAATAATGAAACACGTAAGGGTCTTCTTCAAGAAACCTCTGAACCTGAAGTGTGTGAGATAGACTGATGATAAGGATAGTGAGTAAATGTGGATTGAATATTAGCAATGGACTAAAATAATGCCCATAAATGACGTATCCAATCCAGTATGCCATAAATGTACATGCACAACATCTGAAACTGGCCAAACTAAGTAAAATAAAGGGAAATCAGAAATGTGGCCTGAGGCATGTTGCTTTCTTTCATCTGCTTTAGGAATGTCCCACTAAAGCAGACTGTAGAAAAGAGCTAAAACAACAAAGCACCCTACCATTTTGCCTTATTTACATCTGTTTAAATTATGCCTCATTCTACAATTAAAAAAAAATACTGATTTTTTTTTACCACTCGTGACATTATTTTTTTCCTAAATAGATGAAGAAAACTGTATCTGAAACTAAACACTATATACACATTGCTGTAATGAAGGAAAGAGTACAGGGCAAAGAGGAAAATTCAGAGACGTTCAGAAAAACATCACATGTTCAGACCTCATATAGCAGAAGTAAATCTTTTGAAAAGACTGGAATTGTATCAGAGCTGAGTTCAGTCCTCTGAGGTTACATGAAGACAAACATCCCAATTTTTGGGATAGAAAAAAATATCCCCATTTCAGGAAGTTTGTAGTAAATACACACACAGATGGGAATCCACAAATACTTAATTTACAACCACTATACCAGCTTGTACAAATGAATAGTTAATTACTTGTTTATATATTTTGCATATCACCACTCAATAATATTTTATGTTCTTCTTCCAAATCAAATACCCAAGTAGAATATAAGGGGGGTTTGTCATTCAGATAGGTTATATATGTATATATCATACAGACATCTAAATCCCACTGTGTTGTAATAAAATTTTGAAAGAAATCAAAAGATGCTCTTTTTTTCTTCTCATTTGTTCTTTTCAATTTCTATCATTGCAGCTTTGTTAATGCATAGCCCAAACCTTCCTGTATGGCATCTTTGGTACTTCCCTTCACATACATTTCAGTAAATGGGCTTCAGTCCAAATTCTGATTCCTTTCCCTTTTGTTGTTCAAAACGACTGACATCAAACTGAAACATAAAAGAGAGAAAGAAAAGGTTGTTTTCTGTACATGAAGAACCACAGCAGTGTTTTACATTTTCCATATGAATATGATTATTGTTTGTATCTTACTTGAAAACTGCGTTTGGATTTTGGCAGGTAAAGTTATGCTTGCGGAGCTTGTTGATGCTTTGTCCAATTCCAAGCAGCACTGTAAGCTTTGTTATTGTTCACTAGACACTGCCCCTCCCCCATATGCTACTTAAATCCTTTTTAAGATCGGTTTTCTGGAGTCCATCTGGCATTTTCAGACCCCTATTACAAACATGCTTTGCCACTGCACAGCTGGGATGTGCTGTGGGCTGTGAGAGACCGATGTGCTTTCTTACATACACACAGTAACAGAAGTGCTTTGTGTTTATACTCCTCCGCATGTTATCTGTAATCTAATTTCAAACATGTTAATGCTAAAATAAGACTTCCAACAACTACTTCTATTTATACACCTAAAGCTTTCTCAATCCTAGCTTTATTGCCTAAAAAAAAGTTTACACATACCACAGGCCAGGCAATGATTCGTTTAAGAAATCTTAGTAGCTGATCTGTGGAAATTAACTGGGATAAACTGTTGCTTTTTTAACATGGCTTCTTTATATCCAATTTAGGTATCAAAGCCTGAAACACTGGTAATATGTCTGAAACATTTTAAAAATGAAATGAGAAACAACTGTTAAAAGAGATATTGAGTTTACATCGTTTTGAGCCTGATCCAGCCAGAATAATAATTTAAACCCAAAGTTTTTAGTATGCAAGGAGGGGGGAGCCAGTGCTGCTTGTCCCTGTATCTGACTCAGCTCCCCTGCATATAAATAGCTGAACATTACCTGGTCTAGATCTTCTGACTCCTGTTGCACCATCCTCCTAAATATCACTCGTCAAGCTCCTTGAGCATAAATCTTCCTCCACTGCCTTGTTTTCCCTACTTTATCTTGTGTAACCTACTCAAACGCTCACTCACAGCAGAATGGCTCTCACATGCTGTTTGAAGCACATGGCGTTGAACTCAGTAATACATTTTGGGTGAGGGCTCTAAGCTACTGGTTAAAAGTGGACAGTTTCTACTCTGACAGTCTGACCAACCTGGTAATTTATTCTGATGGTGAACTGGAAAATCAGTTCTCAGCAAATCCTACTAGCAGTCAAAACATATAATGGAAAAACAATCATTGGCATTGTCTTTAATGGAGAACAGTAGTTCAACCACGGAACCTGTGGCATTCAAAGAAAGGTGAAGTACTAGGTTTAGTGAATCCTACCTTGGAAACTACTTTTGCAAATCTGGAGGTATTTTTCATATGCAGTTTGAAATTACTCATCTGCATTTTCTTTGGTCCAGGGGGTATAACATTCAGGACAGTTTGTTCATCATCAATTTACAAGTTTTCCATTAGACCTAGGGCAAATGAAACAGTTCAGTCTAATCCTTAGTCTTCTAGTAATGAAAAATAATAGTATTTGAGGGCAGTTTGTTTCAGTGATGATGATGATGAAGTATCTAGAGTAGTTTTCTTTCACTAAATAGTAGCAAAATTCAGAGCTTTGGAGTTGAGTTTTTCATATGAAACAGAAATTAGTGACAAGTCAGTTATTTATCTAATGTAATTTTTGCATTGAAAGATTATGCAGAATTTTCTTTAAATAGAATCAGGAATGAAGAGCAGAAGTAATTGCATTAGACACTTCTGTCCTGCAACCAACCATCACTCAAGTAATATTACGCTTTCCTCAACCTCTTTCTCTGTTCTTGAGAGAAAGATGAGTGATGCCAGGCAAAATTCAGAAATATCTACCACGATCGGAAATGCTTGTGTCTCACCATCTTTATATTCATAATTACTTCCTCCTCAGCTGAGACAGATGAATCAAATCACTGCCTTGAATATTTCAGAGTAAAACCAGCTGGGCAGCTCTAAGTCCTTGGTGATGATAGTTCATGGCATCCAAGTGATTTGGCATTGAACAGAATGAGAGGCACACACAAATTTTTTCATTGTCAGCTGTATGGCCAATAGTTTTCTACTGAAGGGTCATTAAAATATCTGGAGTCAGAGGAAGAGGAGTGAGTGCTGCAGTTATTTCTGCAACAATTGCTTTTTTCACAACTGGGAAACTCCTAACCAATGGCTGTATACTGCTTGTTTGGAAAAATTAAATGAGAGTGAGCATCCATCTTTTTTTCTGTTTCCTTTTTCTTCATTATATGTTCTTCTGGGGTTGTGTAATATAAAGAAACTTCAAGGCTTCAGATGCCATCCAGAAAGAAAAATATAATTTTCTGATCATAATTAATTAATTTTTGGCAAAATACTCTCCAAAGAGTTATCCTGCTTGTTTACGCATCTTTAACCTTCGGTGTACCTTAAAATCTTCTATAATATCTTTAACTTCTGATGCACTGTACCAATTAGTATTCCAAGAATAATTATTTTCCTATAATATTTTTTATGACTACGCCAATATAATGCCCTTCATAAATAGTACTAAAAAGTTAATTATAAAATACACAGCATCTATTTCTTTATATAAATTCTCTTATAGAATTAAATTACCTTTTTCTCATTCCATCCTATTTTCAGAGCTGCCTTACAGCATTCAACAGAGGAAATTAAGAACTTTCTGAAAGCCAGCTCAATTGTTTGCATGGGTCTTTTTCACCTTAAATTCTTACCTAGAGGAAACAAAATCCAATGAAATCAAAATAATCTGAAACAAAAATCAAAATTGACTGATTTTATTGGCCCATTTTCCCACATTACTTCAGATGTTATCTGTTATGTTCATACCACAAATAATCAGGAGGAAAACACTTGGAGGGTCACATAGGTCAATAAACATCTGGCTTATGAAGTGTTGCCCCGCTGCCTGTAATATGTTGATAAAATTACTTTAGTCAGGAGGAAGAAATATAAAGTACAGAATATAAGTGGTATATTTTCCCATCTTGACATATGGAAGATTTGCATGTGTAATTTACATCAGCATAAATCTCGGTTTATCAAAATGAAATTCTATCCAAAGTTCTGAAAGAAAAAGAAACATGAGGTGTGTGTTTCAGTGGCCTGTCTCCATCTCTGTGTGGGTATAGGGTCCTCTGTGCATGGAGATGAGACCATTTGAGAGTGCTTTATACTTCTTCAAGCAAGTTATTTGAAGGCACTGTCTTTTCCTGCTATAGAAACAATTTTAAACTGCTCTAAGTGCAGATCAGCAGTGAAACCCCTCCAGCTATATGTATTCTCATAGTCATGCTCTTCCACAAATTCTTCGAGTTTATCTCTCGAGCCTTTGCAAATATTTGAAATTCATGGAGAAATCAGTCTTCATCTGCACCCACGAGCAGATTCACTAAAAGAATATTTAATGAGAAAGTACTGTGTTGTCTATGTTATCGGAAACAGCACGCTTAGCTTGCTTTAATTCATGTGGCAGATAACTGCCTTTGTGACAAGTCAGTTTTCTTATTTTTGTTGCTGTCCTTCGCATGGCTTTTATGTTCTCTTGTGATGTTGCTAAGCATTTTGCTTGAATAAAGACTGGGCTGCTTGTTGGATTTTTGGAAACTTTCTGTATTAAAAAAGAAAACTGCTTTTGGCAAACTCTGTTTTCTTTTTTTTTTTCCAAGGAAAATTCTTGTTGACTTCAAACAAGGGCTTCAGGAGTTAGCTGTCTGAGAAAAATGAATGTATGATCACAGTAAGAGATTTCTGATACTTTCCTTGGCTAGTGGCATTCATCACATATTTGAATGGAATGCTGCATAGAATGGATCCAGAAAAATAAGTGTTAGTTTATGAACTCCAATTATTGTGCAATTGAAGTGCAATAATGTTATCCAATATGTTTAGGTGGCAATCTTTTGTCCACAGAAGAGAAAAGAAAAATTAGTAATGTGATACAAAGAAAAAGGATAGTCCTACATTAACTGAAGTAATTTTTTTTGCAGATCAATCACAAGGCATCTGCCATAGACACCTAATTCTAGTAGTTTCCTCCAAGAGTTTTTCTTTTTACTTAACATGGGTTGGATCAGTTTTCAAACAACTTTATTGGTCAACCTGAAATGAACATTACTAGAAACTTGGTACTCACACCATAGGTAATGAAATATCCCCAGCAAGGCATTATAATCTGTGATCATCCCATGTATCCTCACAATTAGGAAAAAAAAAAAAAAAGAAAAAAATACTGATCTTTCAGTGTGTCTTGGGCAATTAGACAGTAGATATTTACCAAGAGATTCAGTAATATCCTCAAGAAGTCATCATCTGGTGTTTGTTAGGTAGGTTAGCTTCCACTGTAGCCAGTTGCTGTCTGATCTAACTACTTCTCATCCTGCATTCCAAATAAGTCACCTCATCCGTACATATCTGGCCACTTTCTCAGTTTTCACACAGTCAGACATGCTCATAAAACTGTCCTAAACACCTCTTCCACATCCTTCAACTATTCCAAACAGGTGTGGTAATATATCAGAATTTCATCGCTGTTGGCCATGGTGGATTTGCTCTACTTCCTACTTTTTTTTTTTTGAGCCTTTCCCTGGAATGCTGCAGGTGTGTGCTGCATGCCAGCAGGCAGCAGTGACTTTATGTGTGGGGAAGAAACACTGGGAGAACCTTCTGCTCTCAAGTGCTCCGAACTGTCAGAATTGCATGGAGTCGGGTGGGTACCAGTCTCTGCTCCACAGGAAGTTAGCAAGCTTAGTGTTTTTAAGCTGCCCTTCAGGACACATTCATGGCTGTATTGGGCTGTTTGGATCAGAATTGCTCTCTCCAAATGGTTCTCCGTGACATTATTTGCACTCTGCAAGTGACTGGTCTTGTTGATGACTTTCCTGTGGTATGTTTGTTAGACATCGGTTTCCCTCTCCAGTATCCATTGCTCTTACATTAATGTTTGCAGTGACAAATACTCAGCTTTGTGCTTTTTTTTCTTTCACTTCATGTGTGTTAGAAGCTGTGATCAGCCTCAAAAAGAAGGAAGCTTTGAAGCTCAAATAGAGAGTCCCCTGTTTTCTATGTTTGGAGGCCTCTTTTGCTCTCACTGGCAGTCATTGCAGTCATGTTTGCATGTTATAGCAGGTTTAGCAACTCTGTGAGTCCTGAGGTGATTTGGCTCACTGTGACAACTGTCCACAACACAAAAGTCAACAACCCCAGAACATTGGCCCACTGATAAACCAGCCTTTCTGTAACCAGCTGGAGCTAATAAAAGTCTCATTTCTGATCCCTGTGTTACTGAGGAGCTGTGCCTGCCTTACTGCCTTCAAAAGAGTATTTTGGGAAGAATGGATGGCATGAACAGAATTACTGTAGGACATCTGTAGACACACTGTCATCCTGACTGATGTGATCCACGTGATCCACTTCAGAGTAATTTTTTACAATTGCTATGGAGATCAGAATGCCTCAGGTTTATTTCTGAGCTTAGATCTTGCATGACATTTTGTGCTATATAAATTTAAAATTAAAATATTAAAATGTATATCACTGTTCCAGGTTAGACTCTTAAATCTACCTTCAGGCCCTTAAATAAATGGCTGGAGTTTTCTATAATTAAGTACTTGAAGCTCCCATCAAAGTCAATAGAAGAGTTATAGCAAGGAACACGCAGCAAACTTCAAGAAAGAAAATCTAAAGAAATAACAATTTTAACCAGTATTGTATCAACCTGAGGCATATGCATAAAGAAGATGTAGAAAATGTACTCTTAACATGGATTCTGCTAATTAAGGAGCTCAGTGTGGATCTGTCCACTAGTTGGCAGGCATAGCAACGCAGTGAGCTATCCTGTGAATGCATCCCTGGCTGCAGCTGAATCTCTCCTAAGGAGTCCTAGCAACTGTGTGCCAACACTGCACTGTGCAAATGCATAAGTATTAGCAGGATCAATCAAACCTGCAGGGGATTTTTCCAGTGGCTGGTGAATAAAGCATTTCACTGGAACAGAGGGAAACACCTGGTGATCTGGGACACCAAGGTTAAGTGTATTTCCAGGGCTGCATTTTGTATTTGGGATTTTTTTACCTTTTTTTTCTTCCTAAAAAAAAAAAAAAGGAACCAGAAATCAGAGTTGTGAATAAGTAGCAAAGAGATTTTCCCCTTCACTTCAAGATTCTGTTCCTGAGGATTATGCAAGTATAAGTACAGGCACTGTAGAAGTTCCTGCAGCAGATGCTCAGAATATTCTCACTCTTTTGATGGATTAAATGGGTCACTTCAAATTCAGGGACAATAGGACCTTACAGATCAGATTTACAGTATATTTAGCATTCCTGTTTTGATAGTGGCCAGTCCAAAACGTCAGCAAGAATTGAACTAGCTGTAATGTAGAAGTATACACTTTTTCCCCCCCCCTCAGTACTATGTTTTCGGAAAAAAGTAATTACATATCAGCAATTTCAGCTGACTTAACAGACAAGGTGGATTTTTATAGTTTTTCATTTTGCTTTCTGCCTTTGCATCCCCCCTATAAAAGCCTTGTAACATTTGTTTTGGCGCAAACTTGTTGTTCAGTCAGGAAACCAAGAAATGAGTCACTCGGCTCCCATTTCACATAAATGTTTCACTCTATGTATATACAGATTCACAATTTCATTTTCTGCCTTCTATGCATTACCTGATGTATTAACATGCTTTCTGAGTCTTCTCCTACTCTTTCACTTTTCTGTAGCTGCTAGAGAGACTTTTGTTGAAGCTGTTTTTTGTACTGAGGCAAAACCCTGTCAACAGAGTGCAAAAGCATGTTTAATGGCCTCTAGCTGGCTGCAGATGCCCACATTTCTGAATAGTACTCAACATCAGAAAACTGAACGTACTATTAATTAAAACTTTCTTTTCAAATGATGCCAAAATAGAATATTTTCTAAAAAGACGGCACTTTTTCTCCAACATTAACTAAGATGAAAGACACTTACTCTGTGATTTGATTTGCATTCTCTGAAGTGACTCTGTGAAATGTCCTTTGGTCATAAAGAAAGTACTTGTTGCTGAAAACCTTAAACAATTACTTGTCAGTCTCCATGTAGTGTATCTACAAATGTGAGTCTTGCATGCAAAAAATTACTGGCAATGTAAAATACGACCAAAAATACTGGTTAGAAGATTCTAAAAGAAATTTTTTTTCCAACTGCATTAAATTGTACACCAAATATCTATTTTAAGGTTACTATACAATAATATGTTGAAATTTATATTTGGCATGTGACAGAGGTATAGACAGTACTTAATAGAACTAAAGTGACTGGGTTTTTTTCAATTAAAAAATATTTAAAGCTTTACAATGTAGAAATGACTTTTACAGTGTTTCCTTTTGTCCCCCTGCATCTCTGTAATGCTGTATAAAGACTCTTTCTACATTTTTTTTTCCTTTATCCATATATATGTATTTCAATGAGGAAAGGAAAAGACAGTTTAAATAAGGTGTAAATGATTGTCTAAGTGTATAGGCATTGCTTATTGTCAAAGCAAGAATATGCTTAGGGTTTCACAAGTGACATCTAAGCTGCATGGAAGGAGTACTTGTCCTAGTTCACCAAACTGGAAGACAAGCTGGTAAGTGCCTTTCCCTCCAACTTCCAGGCCACATACTATGCTTTCATTTCCACAAACATAGTGCTGAAATGAGAAAAATGCAACAGATTTACCAGAGAGGTTGTGGATCCTCCCTCACTGGAGATACTCAAGAACCATCTGGACTCAATCCTATGCCATGTGCTCTCTAGGATGACCCTGCTTGACCAGGGAGATTGGACTCGGTGATCCACTCTGGTCCCTTCCAATCTTACCCATTCTACGATTCTGTGATTCCATAAATAGGAAATGTGACCTCAACCTACACAGACTTAGGATGTGACTGCAGCATAAGTTTGGCCCCACCAGCTGGGGAGACCATGCAATATACACGCGGCACTTAGAGCTTCAGAAACCATTCAGGGCAAGAAAAAACATACTGTTATGTTCCACTTGGAAAACCCCTTCCAACTCTATGCAAAACCCCAAGGATGCACTGGCTGGCATTCTGGCAAAGCTTCCTCCAGCCTAAATTTCTACCTGCCTGCTCTTGCCTGCCTGCATGAGGAGAATACATAATGTGTCAGCAGGATCTACTTCTCCTCTTTTATTGTATGGTGAAGAATGCTGAGGAACATATGGTAACCCTCTGTCCTCACTAAGTTACTATATATTAGCACTTCCATGATACTATGGGAATACTTACGGCCCAGCATGCTGTCATATATCTTATTTTAAATCATTAAAACATGTCACAGAATCACACAGAATCACAGAATATGCCACACTGGAAGGGACCTACAAGGATCATCAAGTCCAACTCTTAGCCCTGCACAGGAGCACCCCTAGAAGTCACACCATGTGCCTGCGAGTATTGTCCAAATGCTTCTTGAACTCAGACAGGCTTGGTGCTGTGACCACTTCCCTGCAGAGCCTCTTCCAGCACCCAACCATCCTCTGGGCGAAGAACCTTTTTCTAATATCCAACCTAAACCTCCCCTGACACAGCTTCAGGCCATTCCCTTGGGTCCTGTTACTGGTCACCACAGAGAAGAGATCAGTGTCTGCCTCTCCTCTTCCCCTCAGGAGGAAGTTGTAACTGCAATGAGGTCTCCCTTCAGCCTCCTCTTTTCCAGGCTGAACAGACCAAGTGTCCTTCAGCTGCTCCTCATACGGCTTCCCCCCAAGGCCCTTCACCATCTTCACTGCCCTCCTTTAGGCACTCTCTAAGAGCTTAATATCTTTCTTACATTGCAGTGATAAGTCCTGCTGTTCTTGTTCAAGGACTTTTATAAGCTGTCGGAAAATACTGCTGCTGAACTTTAAAATCCTTAAAAAACTGAAGTTTTCTGGGAGCAGTCAAATTAATGATGCTTCATTTGTGAAGAGTTGTGCAATTGCATCTTTACTCTAAGTTTTTCCATACTAGGGTTATTCATAATGGAACTCTCCCATTTCTACTGTAGACTTTTTAATGTTTACAAAGTTCATAAACATCCTTTGCCTGACTGGAAAAATATTTCCACAGAGATGATAGTGAAACACTGGAACAGCTTGCCCAGAGAAGCTGAGGAGTATCAGTTCACTAAGATGTTTGGTCTGAATTAGACAAGTTCCTCAGCAAGTCTAGCTAGCCCATTTTGAGAAAGGAGTTTGACCAAGTGCTCTCCAGCGGTCTTTTCCAAACTAAATTACTCCATGTTTCTATGTAAACAATGGAGTCTCATATGCTCCCATCTATTCTTGTGGCACTACTATGCTACACTTACATACCATTGAATTGGGTTGAAGTTGGCAAAAGGAACGCCAAGGGTATAAGAAGACAATATATGTCATAACATAAGAATTGTTATTTCCTTGCAAAGCTAGACAGCACATATTGTCTGAATAACAGGTTCAAAAATTGCTGAGGTACAAAATGTAACTTACCCGTAAAGCTCTTAAAAATTTATTACTTAATGTGAGGCTTTGAATGAAATTTGTTTGCTACATAGAATTTTAATTACTGGATTAATGAATCTAGCATCCATATTAATATGTTAGCCTATATTAATTCTTCTGGTGGCAAAAAATAAAATTCTCAGGCAAATTCTGACCTCTACAACACTCATGTAAATTGTTGGATTAAAATCAAACTAAACAAGAGTAGAACTTATCCCAGTGATTCAAAGTAGTTATTACGAATGTTATCATACTTGGCTATTTCTGTACAGATTTATAAGCAAATTTTATCTTAAGAAACAAAACTATATCTAGACATAAAATAAACTATAGCAGGGGGTTTTTTTCATGTAGTTGAATAATTATTTGTTTTATTTTATAGACACTACAACTGTATCCTGTGACTTTCTAGCTCTTATGATTTCCTTCACGAGATACAGGACACACAATATTAAAGAAGACTCTGGGGCACACAAAGGCTTATTCATTTGGTGAACGTCACTGATGCCATGAATCACAGGAGTGAAGGTTGAGAAAACTTGGGACATAAAACATGTTAAGCCTGCATAGGACAAAAAGATCACAGTTGGAACATTTTGAGTATTACTTGTTTATAAATCTAATATCCCCACAAAAATTGCATGAGAGCTTAGGTTTTTTAAATCAGTAAGATTGATGATAATGCAGAAAGTGGCAACACATATCTTTAACTCTGGAAATTAATTTAGTTGTAACACTACCTTTCTTTTGGAAAGATCTTAATTCTTTCTAGGATAGAAACAGTAGGACACGTGCTCTGCTAGCGCAATGAATGCTGCCTTGGTGTAATCTGGTGGATGTTTAACATGGTATCCATGTTAAAGCCAGAACCGGACAAAAATCATATTTTGGGAAGAAAAGCATTGCATTCTTTTCTGTACCATTTCCTCTATCCTTGCAAAGGAAAGACTAGAAATAAAGTGTTCTTTAATCAAGACCCTAAGATCTCTTTCCACGCTATTCTAAAGATCCTAGGTTTGTGATTCTGTAAAGGCTTGCTGAAATGTCTCTCTCTCCAGATGGATAAAATAGAAACAATCATTGTTTTATAACTGTATACATACATTAGACAACGCAAAGGTTTTGGAAAAAAGTGTTTATACTAGTTTTTTTCAACTAGTATAAACTGGGCTGCATCCCTTAATTTCTGAATTTATACTTGATAAAATTGTACATGGATTTAGTGCTATCAAATAGTCCCATTGGAAATAGCAGGATTATTATCTAATTTAGTGCCATGGTACACTCTGAAGGTATCTGGTCTAAGTATCCAAAGTAGCATTATAATATATAGTTATGACAAAATTAAACTGTCTTGTGGGCCTGAAGCATGGTCCTAGCTTGTCTGTGCTTACCGCAGCTCCCTATGAATAGAAGTTGATTTACTTTCTTTTTTAGAAACCCAGCTTTGGGGAAGGCTGGTACGCTTGACGCTGTTGATTGCTCGACCTTGAGCTGTTAATAGCACTCAATAAGATATTTGTCTCCCTGCCAGCAATTGCTAGGTGGATGGTAAGGATGCAGAGAAACTGTCATTTGGCTAGTTAAGCACCTTTAATGCTGTTTTTGCTCCACTTGTGGCACAGATTTTCTGCACTTATAGCCAGGATCCAAATCCTTCTCAGATTTCTAGCTCATATGAAGTATACTGCAAACAGAAATATTTGTGTAGTGTCTTCCAGTGTTGCTCAAGGTAACTCAGATTACCTTAAGAAGGAGACTATTGTTCTCATTTTCACAGTGTTTCTATGCCTGTATTAGATGACAACCCTCCTTGTATTTTGACAGTCGGCGTGATTTTCATGCTCAGATGCCAGCCTCATATACATAATATATAATAATCCGTTTCCACTAAAACAAGCAATATTTGTCCAGCATTTATGATGGTAAGTAGATGTTGGGTTTTATGTCTGACTCTGTGCTGTTTGGGAAAATCAAGTTCCCGCTATGCAGTAGGATGTATTAAGTTCTTAAATATGCCTACATTTTTGGAGTGCTTTCTGATTACCACAACCTACAGAAAAAAGGTGGGAAAGAAAAGTAGTCACTCACAGGTGACTAATTTGGTTGGGGAAAATGGCCATTTTTTTAAATAGGAGAGATTCATTGGCATGAGACTATGGCTGAAGGATGTGCTCTTCAAAAGAGATCCAAAATTCCTAGGAAACTTGCACCTTGGTCACTATGCAACTATGCAGGGTCACTGTAGCGTCCCTCAGCTCCAGTTGCAGCTTTTTAGAGAGTCACTGATGGATGTGATGGATGAAATCCCAGAGTGGATGTGTGGGAGACAAGAGAGTAGAGAATGAGCCTCATACCCAAGGCATAAGTATTCCTATTTCCAAAGGCAAAACAGTAGTGTTGTGTAAAAGCTCCCTTGAATAATTGTAGAGGTTCCACTCATAAGGACAAGGTATGCAACTCTGCCTTCTGTCTCTAGCCAAGAAGGGAGTTTAGCAGCTCTGTGAGAGCTGACTGCCTGCAGCTGCTTTGGATGGTTAGGAAAAAAAATTTAGGTTAACTCTACTTTTTACTGTACAGAGTAGGATATGCTCTTAGCTTTTGTAAAAAGAAAATAACAAATTTCCCATTTCTTCACAGCAAGTTTAAAATCTATAGGAAAATAAATACTCCTCTGGGGTTTATATAATGCCTAGTTGGTGACTAAGGTACTCTATGATGACACAAACCATCAAGGTAATCCTGTTTTCTTCTTTTCTTAAGGATTCACTCATAGATATTATGATTCACCAAAATATATGATGAGTAATAAAGGAAATGTGTTGTCTGCCATATTTAGGGTAAATTCAGTAGCAAATAAACATGCTATAAGAAAACATGTAATCTGCAAAGGAAAATTCTACTCCGGTTATCTCCTGCTATGTTTGAAAATCTTATCCTTGATCTACTGCTCCTCTCTGGATCAAAAATGCCTCACAAAACAAACCAAAAAACAGTGTCACAGAACAAGAAAACCAACTATTTGTTAAAGAAGTTGAAAATGGAAGTCCAAAGTAGGTCAGCTTTAACCAACTGATTCAACTTCTAAGGTCAGGAAAAGCTTCAGTCATAGTTTTTGTTCCTTTGCTAGGGAAATTATTACACAGTAATGTCTTGGGGCTGTGTGTTTGCTGGTGCTGCCAAGAGAAGTAATTTCTGTGTGTACTGTGAGGAGCATTCCTTCTCTATCATATGACTACGAGATGGACATAATGCTTCGCAGCTAACAGCACTGACTCACCCTGTGGTTTATGCCAACACTTAATGTCATTCATGCTTAATAAAACTGTAGGGTTCTGCTTTTCCACCCACTTTTTGTTATTTTTCTTGAAGCCTACCACAGCACAAGAAAAGTTATGGCAGCTTGATAAAAAAATGCTTATTTTATATTCTCCATTCAAATTTATTTTTGAAACATTTACAGTATTCCTGAGAAAAAGATCTCTGAACAGCCACATATAGATGGTCAGCATACAGCTGAAGGACTGTGGGACTCTTTTCAGAGAAATAGGTATATCTGACAATCTGACTGTCTAGTCTTTGTTTGATGCAAAGTTCAATTGCAAATCACAAATTCACGCAGGATAAAATCCCCCACAAAAATACTCCAGCTCAGGTCAGCAAACTGACACACTTCTGATCTCCTCACCTTAGACCCACCTTTACATTAGCTGCCATGCTCCCTTTGAATGACTGATGTGAAGAGAGTCTGTTTAATATTGCAGGTAAAAACCTTATTAAAAAAATATTAAATCAAACGTGTTTTTCTGCAACGCTACAAGCCCAAACACAAGAGCAGCACTGTAGTAGCTAATGAGAAATTCCAAGCTGATCCACTTCAGTCCTTAGCTCCAAGATGTACTGGAAGAAGGAAAATGCCAGCTCTTAATACCACCTCTTAATGCCACATTATGCCTTGCTCTACACACATGTCCAGAAGGATTTCACTCAGTTTGAGCAGTGAGCAGCTGTAATTCTAGCTCTTTCCCTTCTTTGAGGAAATAAAATGGGTCTGAGGATTGCATAGCTCACAGAACAGTGAGGATGGGTGAGCTTTGGGGCTTTCTTTATTCTGTGCTGCCAACACACCTGAACAGCCACAGGAAATCCAGTGACAAACCACTGAAAATTGCAGTAGTGTGCAATTCTCATGAACTGTGCTACTCCTGTGCAAATTTAATATCTAGTGAAATTAGAGGTGTTCTGCATTTGGTCTTTGTTGCAGAAAAAGAGTGACTAAAAATAAAAAAGGATTTTGCTCCTGTTTTCAGTTCCTGAAGTATCCTGCCCCAGCAAGTCTTGAAAATATGCTAAATTTGGTCCACTCTGGTTTGTCCCAAATGGAAGAAAATTATCATTCAGAAATATCTGTAGCAGTTCCAGGAATAAATCATCTCTCTTATTGATTTAGCAATAGCAAGGCAGTAGAAAATTCTCAGTTCTATATAGAGGGAATTGTCCCAGTTTTCACTGCAGCAGTGGAACAACTGAAATAGGCAGTTCTAGTAAAATGTGATTCTACTAAAATCACTTTAACTGTACTTTAACTGTTTCTGTGTTTTAATCCTTCCTCTTTGCAGCCAAAAATGTCACATCTTTCAGTAATACTGTTTTTCCAGTAAAATTAGTAAACTATCTTCTCTGAGTAGTATCAGTTTCATTAACAGCTACCATACTCAACTACATGACCTTCTCCTTGCTCAGGGAGACTTTTAGTGATACTATGGAGTGTAAATGCAGATGTGATGGTGAGTGGGTGAGTCACGCATTTGTGGCCGGTTTTACCTGAATAATAGCATTTTTCTTTTTTTTTCCCTTCTTTTTCTTTTTTCTCCCCAAAAAATAAAAAAGCTGAAAAACTTTAAACAACTAAGGATTTTTTGTTGCTGGCTTTTAAGATATACAAAGGATTCTGCCAGTATATATGATTGTTACAGAATATTCCCACAAGAAATAGGACAATGTAGCTTTAAAGCCTTCTATGTTTAATGTATTTGTTTTGGGCTCTCCTATGAATCTGTCAGAAGAAAAAGAAGAGACAGCATGAGTGTAATATATAGTTTGTTCAGTCAAACGCAGTGAAAAATGATATCTGCTCTCTCTGGATAGAAGCACATTTTCAGCTAAAACAAACCTGTCTTCTGCTTTTTGTTTGATGCAGAGAGAAGGAGTGCTATTCTGATTAGGACAGAGTACCTGAAATCAGGAAAGATACTTGTCATGGCTCTGATAGGCACTTCTCGCCTGAATAGGTCACTAAACCTTTATGTGCTTAGATTTTTTTTATTTGTAAAACAATTCTTATTTATTTCCGAAGGATATTCTGAGACTAAATAAGCTAGGTTTTGAAAAAGTATATTTAGATCCTCAGTAAAAACAGGATACCTTGTCTGCTTAGACAAATAATTTGAAAAATCAAATGAAAGGGGGAGAAGTTTTTAAAGGGAGCTTTTAAATGTTTGTAAGATTTTTCTGCTTATTCCTGGCTTACTTTTATCAGTGAAGTCTGGTAATAAAAACCAAAGCAAAGTGTTGCAGTAGGAAGAAATGACACATTCTGTTTCCTTTCCTCTCCCACCCTTACTGTAGTTGGCATTGCTGGCAGGTACCTTGGAGTTTTGGAGCAAAAATTATTCAGAACTCCTAATATTGCACCAGAATCATATTTGGCACTGTTCAGCTGTTCAGCTGTTCCCATGCAACAGGACCCTCTTCCAGTGCCATTTGAAGACCCACAGTCAACAACAGGGTGTGCAGACTATGTCCTTCATTGCTCTTTGCTAACAAGGACAGAAGGGAGAGCAGAAAGGAGAAGTCATAGAGCTGTTTTGCAAGGACTCAGATGCCTCGGGCAGAGAGTGCTGTTGTCTCTATGGGACACCAACTGTCTTGGAGAGATCTAAGGCCCAGAGTCAGTTCAGATGGCCTACAGTGGAGGTTGTTTGGCTTTCTCTGACTAAATGGTATCTGAACTAAATCATTGAGTACTTTGCCTTAGGCCTCATGTCCTGACTATTACCATGAGTGTGTTTAAAGGATCCTTTTCCCCTTTCCAGCTATCTCATAAGGAACAGACATACACATCTGTTGTATATACACGTACAGATTTATTTTCAGGTTTTCCATTTCAAGGCTTTCTTTTTACTCAGACTTCAATTTGAATGGTGCTCCATGTGACTAATCCGTGTTGCATTCAGCTCATCACCCTCAGGGCCAAGTAAGTGGTGGCACCAGGCATACAGAAGAAAGAAAACTGTGCAAAGAAGTCACATACAGGAAAGAAGCACTTGAAATCAAATAGTTGAATTATGTCCCTGTGGGCTGATGCTCTAGATAGATTCACAGAAGAGAAAAAAATAAACACTTATCCAATCACAACCTTGTTGGGTCCAGACTAGGATTACCCAGGTGCATAACTGTTCTTTATACATGGGAGCAAAAGTATCACGTCATTAAAATACTAGTAAATTTTTGTAGACTTGTTTTTGGCTCACCAAAACAAGTACTCTACCTATTATCTTAAAGCAGAGAAAACCAAATGCATCATCACATGCAGTTTTATATTAGCTTTAGGTATTGTTTATTCTATTTCATATTAGGAGTCCATATAAGTATTTTGGGTAAAAACTACGTCATGGTTACTGATTTACATCTGAACAACATGATTGGTAAGAAATTTCCAAGTGATCTAAACCAGCCTTTGTAACTGTGGTTGACACCACCTGGGGGACCGACAGCTAGAAGAACTCATCAACAGGTGAAGCTCCTTGCCTAGTCAATGGCTGCAACTGCTGCCTGAAGAGCCTGTTTTATTCTTTGCTTGTATGTTAATCTCAGCCTATGTTCTTAATTAGCCATCACAACACTAGAGTCACACAGAGATGACCTATTAAAGAAAGGGGGAAAAATCCAGGCAGAATTGAAAACTATGCCAAGCTCTCTCCTGTTACGTCAAAACAACTGATGTTATCACAGATTTATAGAATCATAAAATGTCCTGGATTGGAAGGGGCCTTAAAGATCCTCTGGTTCCAACCCTCCTGCCATGGTCAGGGACACCTTCTACTAGACTAGGTTCCTGAGG
Source organism: Chiroxiphia lanceolata (assembly GCF_009829145.1). Lineage (NCBI taxonomy): Eukaryota > Metazoa > Chordata > Aves > Passeriformes > Pipridae > Chiroxiphia > Chiroxiphia lanceolata. Next base: position 61,325,570 of record NC_045637.1, on the reverse strand, counting down.
GCCCCATCCAACCTGGCCTTGAATATTTCCTGGAATGTGGAATCCACAACTTCTCTGGGCCATCTGCTCCAGTGCCTCACCACCCTCACAGTAAAGAATTTCTTCCTGATATCTAATCTAAACCTACCCTCTTTTAGTTAACAGTCATTACCTCTTGTCCTGTTGCTACATGCCCACTGGAAGGTAAGGTCTCCCCAGAGCCTTCGCTTCTCCAGGCTGAGCAACCCCAGGTTTCTCAGCCTGTCTTCATAGGAGAGGTGCTCCAGCCTCTGATCATCTTCATGGCATCCTCTGTACTCAGAACAATGGGTCAATGTCCTTCTTATTTGGGGGGGGAAGGGGGAGAAATGAACACAGTATTCCAGGTGGGGTCTCACCAGAGCAGAGTGAAGGAATCTCCTCCTTCGACCTGCTGGCCAGGCTGCTTTCGATGCAGCCCAGGATACAGTTGGCTTTCTGGGCTGTGAGTGCACATTACCAGGTCATGTTGAGCTTCTTGTCAACCAACACTCTCAAGTCTTTCTCTTCAGGGCTGCTCTCCGCCCATTTTCCATTCTCTCTTTCTATTTAGCATACATCTAGCTAGGTTTCCATTTGCCACTGTAGGATTAGCAGAATATAGAGTTGCAATATGCAACTCCAGTGTATTTGCAAACAATCCAAGCCACCTGATGCTACTGAATATCTCTTACATATTTGTATGCTGTCTAGAATGTTAGAAATCACTGCTTACATTATTCAGTATATCTGTATACCTAAAATTATATAGATTATATAGTGCTGTTCCACTGCAAAGAGGGAAGGAGCAGTGCATAATTTCTTCCAGGATCAGCTCAGTGATTAATAGGTTATGCATAACAGAGGCCAAAGTACTTCATCCAGTAATTTACACACCGAGCTCCTAATGTCTGTCTGAGTTGGCACAGGTCTTCGAGGAAGACCCAGTTCAGACTTTATTCCTCCCTATACATGTAATTTTATCAATTAATTAACCTCAGCAGTCAAAATTCTTGCTGAGCTTCTAGTGAGTATTTGTTTAATGTCTATTTACATGCGCTGGAATGCACGCCCTTTCCTTTGCTGTTTGCTTGGGCTTTTTTTCCCTGAATTAAAACTACCCTCAATCAAAAATCCTTTACAGCACTGGAGCTCTTAAATGGCATGAAATTCACCTCACAACCTTCTTAATGGCATTTGCAATAAAAGCATGAAGAATTGCAGGTTGTTTTCCCTGTGCCAATCTAAGTGAAAGTGGGCAGAACTGAGTTGTGCAGGGCTGCCCTTAGCTGAAACAATGGGGACCTGTTGCCAGGAAAGACCCTAGAGGTTCCACTTCCCAAACTCCTGGGGCTCCCTCTGGCCCAGAAACATGAATTTTGCTCAGAAAACCAGGACAGGAGTGTCTGAGGTATGTGTATGTCTCATAACAGTATGGGGTCCATACCTTGTCAAGTGGCATACCTTGGCCCAGAAGCTCAGAAACACTGCAGCAGTTTAGATGTACTCTTTGCTACTCAAACACATTTTTTTGGAGAAGAGGTATTGCCCTACATTGTACTGGTTTCATTCAGCTAGTGCTCAGGGGAGCACAAGCCACCACGCTATGTCTTCTTCCACAAGTTGTGCAGTAGGACTATGAGTTAATTTTTTCCTTTGGCCAAATATGAACAAAAATGTGGAAATCATCTCTTTTTCTAAACTCTTAATACTGCTAAATACCTTCTCACCTACTAAGTATGTGTTCCGTTTTATATAAATAGAATAGTTGTAACAGCAGGGTCCAACCCAAAGTTTATTTGAGGGCAAGGTTTAGGAAAGCATGCTTTCTTTTCTTCTGGGTAAGGAGAGTGCTATAGTAGCCAAAATTTCCAGAGATAAAGCATCTTATTTACCTACAGCCTAATACATTAGTACTTTTAAAACCTAGAACGCAAAGCACACTGCATTTTGGGAAAATTGCATAGCTTGGCTACCGTATGTATTTCCTACATTTTGTGCAGCTTAAATGTATTTTTCAAAGGAAAAATGCCTTATTAAAAAAACCCTTTCTATATTGCTAAGTCTTCAAGCTAAATTGCCTTCTACGTAGTTTTGACAATAGAAAAGAATATGCCTATACTATTTACCAAAGTGTGGTCTCTGAGAGCCAAATGTGTAGTATAATTAGAGAGATATTGAGCCACATTATGCAATAGATGCAGACTTCTGACAACAAGGTGGAGGTATCCCTAGGCCTTTTTTTAATTCACTGAAAGATATGAAGGTGTGAAAATCAGACATACATATCAGAAAACTACTGGGCAAATCTTGGTAACAGTTGAACTACTGAAATTTCATGGTTCAAAGACTGGTTGGGTTGCTTGTAAGTGTTCCTCCTCAACTTATTCCACACTATACTCCTCTAAATGATGCATTTCTAAATCAAGTGAAACATTCCTCAGCTCACAAGACCTTTTCCTTCTTGAGAAAAGAATTTATTAATTAAGAAAAAAGATAGTTTTCTGATGCTTGGTTTGTTCATTGCCTTTCTTAGTCTGGAAAAGCCAATTAAATAGAAAAAAAGGACTGTGAGAACTCAAGGATGTAATACAAAAATAATTTAGTACTTCATTGCATGTTCAGAGTTACATATGACCACTGATCCATGTGTTGGTATTGCTGTAAATTTGATTTAATCTTTCTAAAGCTATCCCTGATAAGAGACATCTGCTTCTCTTCACCACTCTGACATTTTGTCTTGAGTATATCCATTCATGGTAGACATTTACAGTTTCCTATCACTGTATTCACTGAGAATTCAAAGGAATGTCCTTGATTGCCCAAAAGGTAGGATTTTGGAAAGAGCTACGATGGATCAGAATTAGCCATTCATTTTTAACCCTTTGACTTCAGTGGGCTGAGTTTGAAGCAGAGACTGATTTTTCTTAACTCCTTTCTATTTATGGCTGTATCAAAGCTAGAAACTTTTTAAACCATGTATAAACAAACTACAGAGGACGTTGTATAAACTTTGAACAAAGATGCAGATGTAGAGGGGAAAAGTGAGCCTAAATGTGGTGAAAGAGCAACAATCATCAGAAAGGTGTACATCAAGGAAGGTATCTCTTCCCTGATCAGAAAGGTGACATCTCCTGAGAAAGCATGGGTCTGGAAGATACAAAGACTTAAGACTAAGAGCTAACTTAGAATCAGCAGCAAAATAAGCCGTAAAAAAAAAAATTACTGAAATTTACAGGAGTCTGAATTTACCTCAAATACTTAAAATTGATGAGATAAATCCTAAAAAAATTGACTGGGAGAAGAAGCCTTGTAGGAAAAGAAGATAACCATCACAGCATTAAATGAAACATTCTGGACTTAGAGTGACTGGCCTTTTTACTGATTTGAGATAGGAAAAGGACTGCCTTGATTTTGTTGTCATCTTACTCACAGAATAATTTGAAGAATAACTCAGTAACTTGAATGACCTGCCCTTTCATGATGCAGTTTAGTATATAATGAACTTAAAGATAACTTTTCTTCTGTTTAAAAATTGATATGTGATAATCGGTGTTTTTCCACCGATTTATGCCTTGTTGTAACTGATAATGAGCAGACACAATTCCCTACCCCTGGCTTTCAGATGGCAAAACCATGGTATAGGAAATCACAACCAACAACAAAAAATAGATTGCACTGGGCTACCATTAGTACATTTCTGAGGAGAAGCAACATCCATCACTGCTTTTTACTTTTATGACATCCAAATCTCCATTTGAAACTCACTGAAAGGTTTTAAGAAAAAAGGTATAAAATAAAAAATCTCATCCTAACAAAAATACCAATAGAAGTTTTTTGGGGGCTTGGAGCTCAAGCTGAGAGGGACACTACTTCCTTTGCTTTAAAAGAAAGTAGCTAGAGTCTAATCTTGCTTCAGCTGAAGCCACAGACTTCATCATACTGAACAGGAAGAGGGAAATGCACTTTGTTTAATAGTTGTGGTTTCAATTCTTTATGCTTCTGTTTCCTTAAAAACTTGCATGCATGTAATAGGTATGCATTTTCTGATAAACACACCTCGTGTTCATATATTCCTTCCACTTTTGTTTTCTACATCTACTAATAGAAACAGCAGGGCTGCTGCAATATCATAGGCAGGATAAAAACAATAAAACTTTGACTTGGGATGTTCCTCACTAGTTACCTTGCCTAAATAAATTTATTTGCTATGATTATAACTGATCAAAACAATGATATTGGGAAACAAACTATATACACTAAACCACTCCTAAATACTTGTCACAAGTACTATTGCACCGTGCTCTTTTTCTCCATTTCTATATCCATGACAATTCATATACAACAAACATTGCCAAATAAACATGGTATGTCTAATGTTTTTTATGTGCTATGGTAAGATAACAAGGTATATTCTTGGTTTGGTACATTGTGTCAAAAACCTGCAAGATTCATCTTTACAGCATGTCTCTATAAACCTGTTATTGAATCATCTCAAAGTCTTCAATGAATGTAACCTCACAGAACCTCTGTGAAGTAGAAAACTCTTATAATTATTGCTTTACTTATTTGAGGAGTAAGCATCACAAAGAACAAGACCAATTTTATTAAAGCTATTAAAATGTACCTGTACTTAGCAAAACATAAAATGTCGATGATTTAGATGCCCAAGCTTTCCTGAAGTCACAGACCCCAATAACTACGGTACTCCTCTAACTCAAAGCAGAGGGTAGGCAGCCAGCAAAACCAGGAATGATTCACAGTTGCAAAACTATTGAATCTCAAATCCATCCTTCCCTGTCTGTTTTTGACTGAAACATACAGTCCTGAAGAGTCTGTTCACATAAATATTTTCCAAAGAAGAAATTGTTCCCATCCTTTTGGGAAATGTTATGGATCTGGTGAATCTCTGTTCAAACTAGTTCTGTCTAATGATTCCAAATAATCTCCTACACTACAGCATGGCAGCTGCATTACTGTAGGACAGTGGGAATCGGTACCTGCTCAGAAACTGGAATTGTTCTGAAGCAGACCTTTCTTTCATTATTAACCTGAGAAGATCTTATTGTGGAAGTTCATTCTGACATCCTGTTTATTCAGTAGCAACCTCAGATTAAAATGATTGTTAAAAAGGGTGCAGAATAGGGAAATAAATCAGCATTGGTGTCAGTTTGTTTTATTTCAATAATGGTCACCATGGAAACAAAGTCACTGACCTATTTCTTTTCATACTTATAAGTAAACATCAGGGTTTCCATTTTCATGTGCACCATCTTTTGTGCCAACAATTTACCTTACAGAATGTCCATAAAGTACTCTCTTACCGAAACTTACAGTATTTCCTCTAAAGGGCTTTTTCAGTTTTTGCCAATTTCCTTCACCAGGGAGGCAATGAAACTTCGGTATTATCATCATAATACCAGACCACTTCTAGTTTCACTACACCTACACTTCCACATAGGTGCAGTGACTGTAAATCAGCAATCTAATAGCTGTATGATTAGATTGTGCTTCAACAGCCATGTCTGACTCATCAGATTAATTTCAGATTACTTCATTCTGCATCTTTTGAAAATACTGGTCAAACCTACTACACAAGAACAACATCTTCCTAACGACAAGCTCACTGCCATTGTGTGAACACCTTCACACAGTTGAGGGGGCTTTCTTCTCTTACTTCCTCAACCCCGTACTCTTTAAACAATTTATTACTGCTGGCCTAGCTTGTGTCATATTAGCTTGTGGATTCATTCTTTGCTAGTTTTATTTGCTTCATTTGCATTGATTTATTTGTACTTAGATAAGCTGTAGGTGTCAAGAACCCACAGACAGTCTTAACCAGCTGACGCCCAAAGTGAGTGTATGCATATAAGCACAACATGTGCATACTTGTGTAAGGAAGAGGACAATGGAGCTTGCAAGTAATACTACAAAAACATCAGGTTGGATTGCCATTTCTCCTTTTATTATTGAAGGCACAATAACACCCTCTCCCTAATCTTCTTAAGCAATTACTATGTATGTTTTGTGCACACAAAGCTCTGTGGCCTCTAGGATAATCATCCACATGTGTGGGAAGAGAGACAAATCATATGGAGATGTTGAAAAGTAAAACAACATTGTATTTGCTATATTATGGCCTCTGAAACCATGCCCTGTGCTTGTCTCATCTCAGTAACAGTTAAATAATCTAGCACATTAGCTGCACATTTTAGGCTAAATGCACTGCTAGAGTAACTCCAGTGATGTAATGCACATACTTTCTTCTCCTTTAAGCCATGTAAATCCATATAGCACCATTGAATTTGATGGCATTACTCCAAGACTAAATAGATATAACTACGAACAGAATTATCTGACTGAACCAAGCTGTTCAGAAAGAAATCAAAGACATGCCAGAGAGCAAGTGCTTTTCATTTTATTGCTCTGTGACAAGCCTGACTGCTCTATCTTTCACAGGCATTTTAGGTTTAGGTTAAAGGCATATGAAAATAGGTGTTTTAAGTCAAGTTCATCTATGTCACTGTTCATAGCAGTCAGTATATGCATTTTACCTGGCCTGGGAATAGTGTGTTGGCTAAGTCACTTTTAAGGGAGATTTGTTGGAATTTTTTTTCAGAAAAGATTATGTCTAAACTTTGGCTGCTGCTACTTCTGTAATCTACTAAACAAATCTGGTTACAATTTCCTAACCCTCATTGCCCAGATTCACTTAAACTGCTTCATAAACAGATTTTAAACATGCTTGAGCTAGTGCTTGTGATGGATTAAACTTTTCCTCTACTATACTTCCAAACTTCTGTTCCAGCTGAGGGCACCAACCTTCCAAATAAATAAAACATGTTTGTTTCCATGCTCTGTATCTATCTCGATGGCCTGCAATCTTTCAAACTTTCCTTCCCCCCTCCTTCTCTTTGGTTCTGCTGCTTCCACTAATGATACCAATACACAAGCTTCCTTATTGGGTAACGCTGGGCAAGTTTAACTGCTGCTGTCCACTGAAGGAGGATTTCTGTAATGACGTTGGCCAGTTTTTACAACAGCAGACTGAGGAGCCTGAGCTCAGCAATCAACAGCCTGTGGGATTAAACAGGAAGAGGAAAAATAATAAGAAAACGCCCCCACCAACAACTGTTTCAGCCTTAATACACTCAGATGATTTTTGTTATCTCAAATCACTGGAATATAAAGTCAGAGGTCTTTCTCCTCTTTTTCCACGTTTTAAAACTGGCAGCAGCTCAGACCAGTGCTGCTGTCACTGTGATTTTATTTTTCAAATTTAAAACATTTTTTAAAGGGTATTTGATATTTGCACCTTTCAATTGGTCAGGAATACAATATGTCAGAATTGCTGTGGGGACATATATGATGGTGACTCTTCAGTAACAAGCAGAGGTCAACTGTAGTGTGTTGGCTTCATAGTGTCCCTACATAGACTGAAAATCCACTCAGAATACAGACTGTGAAAACAGTGCCCTTTTACTTCATATCATTAGTTCTTTATATATTTAGAGTTGTTTCTCTTTATTTTTAATTTTTTTACTTTATTTCAATAACAAAAATTGATACATACTAAGTCAGGATTGCATAGTCCACTAATAGTCCCACTAATAGATTGGTGGAATCAGTGGTGATAGTTGCATAATAAGTTTTCTGAAGTAAAACCACCCTAAAAAGCGCATTGTTTTCCCAGAGATTGCATAGGTAACACGGAGTATTCTACAGCCTGCGTCAGAACAGAGATTAGGGAAATTTTAACTGTAGGAGTTGATTAGTTTCAGAAAGAGTTTTTATTTCTTTGTCAGAGGAGTTTGCAAATGGGATGTTAAAGTAAACTAAATTAAAAGAGGATAAAATAGTCTTTCTTTAATCACTATGCTAAATATGATACAGCAACCACCCACACAAACACAGAATCTCAAAGATTTAGAATTCTAAATATAAGCATTGTTGAGAGAAGTAATTTCAGAGGCAGTGAAAGAAAAGTCCAGGTCAGAGACAGAGTATGCATAACAATAATATCTTTTTAGAAATATACTCTCCCTCTGGTTTTGGCCACACTCCAGAAGTCTACTTCTGAGACATCCCAAACAATGGAGACGTTATAACGAGAACCCGTGGAACAGTGTCCTGCATCGTGCTGATGGTTTATAAAAGAGTGGTTTGTCTCAGCTAACTGTTCCACGTATATAAAATTAATGGTCTCAAAAGACAAGTAAATGCTTACTGCACATAGCAAACACATTGCAGAAATCCACTTAGATGGTACTAACTTTGCACTAATTTTCTCTGCACTTTGCCTGAAGAAGCAGGCAGTCAGCAGGGTACTCCCTTGTGTAAGCCCAGATCCTGAAGTGTTGATTCCTACAGGCAGATTCCTCATACCATAATTTAGCTGCTTAAAAGGAAATGGCCAGATTTTCAAAACTGCGAGAAATGCACAGTTACTGTGTGCATGGAGGAGATTTGCAGATTCTAGGCAAGCCAGGGACCTCCCCTTTGGGCATCTAACTAAGGTGTAGCTCTGTCTGCTCAAACTTAAAAATCTTGTGTAAGTTTGGAGCTAAAGGATTTTATACTGCTTAAAGTTTTTTTACTTGATTAGGGATTTTTATATTAAAATTATCAAGATGATGCATTACCAGATTTATAGAGCTTCTTGTCCATGAAAAGACTCCTTACACTCTAGTTCCCTAAAAATTTAAGCCATGCTGTTTTGAGTACCTGCATGGGTGTCAAAGGAATTTCACCGAGCTGGGGGTAAAGTAGCAGAAGCTTGTGTTGGTGTTTGAGGGGGTGGCACAGCGGGTTGAGTAGCTGACTTGACTGCGGGGGCACAGGTCACTGACAGGTGGCTATCACTAGATGGTGATTCAGTGAAGTTCTAGCTCTACTTCCCTGGGTGCTGACTTCCTCAGATCCTGTGAAAAAAATTTATTTTATTTGTGGTTTGGAGATTTAGAATTTATTTTATTAATCAATTAGCTGGACGTAAAAGAAAGAACATGATCTAGTAAAACTTCTGTGTCAGTGGATTGTGATCCACCCTAAAGAAAAGCTTGTTTCTTTCTAGTAAGGGCTCTCCAACACCCTGAGATGAACCTCCTCCTGCCTTTTCCCACCCTTTCCCTCACCCCTGCCGGAGAGGTGAGGATAGCACAAATGATAGCTAGAGGCACTCGGCAGACCTCAGGAAGGAGGAGATGAAGACAAACTATGAAGCAAAATTTCTATTAACCTGGGAATTTGGTGGTGAGGACTGGATAATCCTGATTTGACTTCAGGGACTTTAGAGATGTCCTCTGCTGAAGCTCAGCCACTAGTCAATGTGGATGCCTGACACTGGACTCTTGCTCCTCTGTCATTGTTAGTGTCTCTTTTCTAGTCTCTTAAGTTCAAACTGAAGACAATGTTTTGCGAGTGTTTGCTTTCCTTAGCAGAGGATATGTGCACAAGGGTGCATGTGCGTTACTAAATCAGTCAAAAGACATTACACGTCTGTGACAGTGGGTCACAGTGGACCTCTCATCATACCAGCAATTTACACATAGGTTTTGTCAAACCAATCTCCCACCAAAACTTGGTGTGTCTCAGGAAGCTGCCAGGATGAACAATAACATTAGTTTATAAATTATATTGTGGTAAATTTTGTTTGAAGGCTGTTTGATTACTTTTGATGCCATTCTATAAAGTTTCTGGCATTGTCAGGTGATATTTTTTTGGGAAAAAAAAATCCCATTCTTGTTCGAAGTCCCTCAGGTCTCTGGAAGAAATAGAAAGTGAAAAAAAAAAAGGATCATTAGGTGATAAAAAAATAATAAATTAAGATGATTAAATCTAGTGTTTGCCACACAAAAGCAAATTGCATGTGCATAGAGTGTGTCACCCCTAATTATTTAAAGTAGATATTGTTCTACCTTTATGTAACCAAAGTTATTTTTATGATTTTTTGCAGGTATATTTGATAGACATAACGCAGAAAAACATTTTATGTATGAAACCATGCTTACACACATTGTTTTAAGGACCCATCCACATGAAATAATCAACTTGTTGCAAAGACCAGTCCAAAGACAAAGGATTCATCCACCTATACATTTATTAATTCAAAATGTAAGAATGTATTTATTTGTATCCATGGGGCTTTTTCCCTGTTATGTCTTCCTGACAGGGGAAAGCTTAATGGTATGTCAGTAGCAAAAAAAAAAAAAGCATACAGGTAATGAGGAGATGAGTCTGTTGTTCGACACACGCAAGTTTCGGTTTATGACTTAAGAGAAATATATCTTCTCTTGTATGCTAAAGAATTGTATGGTGTTTTACGAAGGGAATCTCTGATGGTTTTCTTCTTTCTCTTGCACTTGTCCCGTAGGACGAAACAGACGCATCAGAGCAATGTCGTGGGCTGCATTTCAGCCTCGAACCTTTGTATTAAAACATTGCATCAGTGTATGCTAAGTTCCACCACAGCTCAGTAGCTGATTAGTATTACATATTGATGAATCCAGTCTTGTGATACCGCTTGGCATACATCCAAATCTTCTAGTGCACAAAGTAAAAGATGGAATTTTCAATGTAATTTGAGCTTTTCTGGTGTAAACTGTGGACACTTCAACAATTTAGGTGTGGAAGATATTCCTAGCTTCACAGACCTTATCTAGTGGTTGTATAATGACCTCCGAGAAGAGGCAAATACAATTTATAGGGGGTTTCCAGACAAGGGCCTTGCAGTTTCTACTGTTCCCAGGAGATGGCATACATCTTTTGGAAAAAATTGTTTGCTCACTTCCTAAAGGAGCAGTGAGGTGTAGGAGGAAATACTTCAATGCACCATTCAGTCCTGTGATTTCCACTTGAAAAATTGAAAGTCAGTTGGCAAACCCTTTGGGATTTAGGAGAGATGGAATGGGGATTGCTATCCACAGAGGAGAGTTTGTATGAATAGCTCAGCAGGAGGAGGGTGAAGAATCCCCACCCAGCAACCGCATTTTCTTTGTGGTATAATATATGTAAGACCATAATACAATGCCCTCCTACTTTCATCTTTCTATATTGCCACTCATCAGCATTACAAAGAATGTAGCTATTAAAAGAACTGCCTCTTGGCACCCAAAAGCCATAGCACTGTATTTTCTACAACAAAAAAACTCGAGCCTCTATTATTTGTTTTGCTACATTTGCAGCAGTCTCCCCATTAAGCTTGCTTCTCACAGCTCCCTGATCTCATTCCCTGTTGGATCTAGATCAGACAGACAAGAGGTCAGGCTGACTTTCAAACCTTCTTGCGGGCTGGCAAGCATAGAAAAGTATAACAGTAATAAGGATTAAAAGTTCTCAGATGGCCCTACCAATGTGAAAAGCCCCTCCCTTCCCAAGCCTTGCCACCCTCCGAAACCCTTGGTGTAAATACCAGAGCCAAATTTATCAAGAGACTGTTTATTAACCTCTAGTTATTTGGGCCAGACTTTGCAAGCAGGGAAGCGTGTCCTGAAGCTCCTACAAATATGTTTTCCAGTACTTCAATGAGTTATTTAAAAGTCCTGCAACTCCTGCTAATAGATAAGAATTGCCATCAGTTTCTCATGGCAATCCCCAATCTTGGAAGTGCAATTTGAGTCAGTCAAAGGCCATCAGATGTTGCTCTTCTTGCTGACACACCAATGTGTAGGTCTTTGTGGTAAATGGAAACTGGTACATTGTGATTTGTGACACACTGCCTTCGTGCTCAAATTTACATAAATAAAAATAAAAATACCCTTTGCTGAAAGGGAAGCAATATAACCAGCAGCAGTGGCTACAAGAACCAAAGTCTAATCTATCAGCAGTGACCTCCCTACCTGCTGACAGCCCAGAATAAGGTATCTGCAGTGGAGAAAGCAGTGTATGGGATCAGTCACTGAAGGAAGCTGCAGCCAGAAGGAAAAGTGGAAATAGTTTAGAATTGGTTGCCCAGCCACTGCAGCAACCAAAGTCTTCACCAGACATCATAGTTGAGGGATTAGCTTGACTAAAAGCAGGGCCAGGTCTGAATTCATCACAGGGGGATGTGTGATGTTCCACACCTGCATGTTTCAGAGCAAATTGCTGAGCACTGGACTCCTCATTCATCAGGTCCAGACTGTTACATTGCAGACACCTAGGCACTGATTTGCATGCATGTAGAGAGGTGGTGGCAAATTAAACAGGGCTATAACCCTGTGCTCTTCCTTATTTGATGGGTTACATGGTTGCACCTCCTCATTCGTCCCATGAGCAGAAGAACTGGAGCCATTCCCACAGTCACTATACAAATGCCCCTAAAGAGGAGGTTTGTTACTGCTGCCCTTTATGGTGACCAACTTTTAGCTAAGGCTTTGCTGTTCAGTCCAAGAACAAGTGCCACTGCCAAGATCACCCACATCCTACGGGTCCTACTTCAGCTGTGAGCACTGTCTCTGGAGCCTGAACCTAACTGCACTTAACACTGCAAGAGGCAACCTATCTTAATTCCCTGATGCAGTGAATCTCATAACTAGAGTCCCCATGGCTGTGACAGTGTGGTGTTGGGACACCTATTTTGTATACCTCACTGGCCTGGAGAATGTCTCCCACCAGGTGGGCACTCTGATAGCGGTTGGTGTGCTCAGGTGCCTGGACATCAATTGTCGGAGATAACGTGGCCCCTCAAAGACACACTGGGAAATCTTAACCTGACAGCAGGCTCCTCTCAGCCTGCCTTTTTCCACTCTGTTCAACACAACAGAGTTGGGGGCAGTTTCAGACTTTGGGCGTCATAAAGGTTTGGGATAAGTCTATTCCAGCTGCACTAAAGTAAAAGTAAGCGAAACAGCCGGTAGCAGGTAAGTGGTGCATTTTTTTAAGTTCCTGGGGGATGTTTGAAATGCACTTATCTTGATGCTAGTGGATAGTTTTAAAAGAGCTCCCTGAATTTGCTGTAGTCAGCTGTTTGCTTATTCTAACAAATAAATATAAGACACAGCTCTTCAAGAAATGAAAGGGTAAATTTGGATGCCTTCCACAGGAAATGGAAGCGTAAGGTTGAGTATATGTTTTGAAATACGGATGTTACAATTCCCATTCTGGCTTGCAAAACAAACCCCAAGCCTGTACCATGTCACTTTAATGATTTATAAGCAAGCCTTTGAAAAAAAAAATCACTTATTCAGTTCCTTGAGATGGCTCTCTGGTACACATGAGGCTCAGCAACCTGCTTGTTTCTCCTGCTGCAGAGATTATTGCTTTTACTGGTGGCCAGACTGTGGCTGCCTGTGAGCAGGTGTGTGAGAGAGGGGAGGTGGGGAAACTCAAAACCTTCATCTCCTCAGGCAGGTATTCAACAAGCAGCAATCACAGTTTTGCCTCTTGCAGTCAACAGTTCAAAAAGAGCAGGCAAGCCACACCAATTGTACCAAAATTCAAATGTGATAAATGTATTTCCCTCCGACACTGCCCGCTGGGATGGTTTGGAGATGGTTGTGCTGTATTTTGAGATGTGTCGATGAGCTGCTCCAAACATTGGGATGGTGTTCAGAAAAGAAAATCAGATGGCTCCTTGCACTCTGGCTCTCCCCCTTTATTCATAGGAAGACAAATTCTGCATTTCTGTTAATCTGAAAGGGCTGGGTCTTTCAAGAGTATCTATAAAGCCTGCCCCACTTCTGAGGCCCTCTGATACCTGGAGCTTGATTTCAGAAGGGCTGGACACCTCAGACTGTACAGGTGCTCCCAGGTCTTTGATGCTCAGAAAACTAAGAAAGTGCAGCTGTAGAAATATTGCCAGTGAGGACAAGAGCAGGTCTAAATACAGATGTGCACATGCAAAAGCATGAGTGGAAGAAAAAGTTAAAATGAGACCAAGATCATAGAGACGTGGAATCATTAAAGCATCAGCTAATCATTTAAGATTTACTCTGTAACACTCAGAAATGGAACAAACTGAAGGAAGGTGTTTCTCAGTTTTGTTTGACTAATGCAAAATCTAAACCATACTTAATATATCACTGGGTTTCAAAAACTTATCTGATGGCACGCTATCTACTTCTATGAGATTTACTGCTCTTTAGAGCTGAAATATGCAAAGAGGGACCTTTAGCTGGTTATGATAAATGGCTTATCTCCATTGACTTCACTGAAGCTATGGTGTATTGGTCTGATTTTTTAATATCTGACCTAAAGGGCTTGGAAAACCCTTCAGGACACTGGCACTAAAACCTTCTTCTAAATTCAGGTACTGCAACAGTTTTTCTAAAGACTAAGATATATTAATGGCTCTAAGCTTTCAAAATACTGAGGGTATTTCCAAAGACAGAAAGCACATTTTGCCCCCATCTTGCCCAACCTGAAACTCTTCTCATTGAAATGCATGCATATTTTTCATGACTTATCCAGATTCCTTTTTACAAGGAAGAAGTTACTCAGCTTAGATGCTAAATGCTGGCCTTTCCCTTTAACATTCTGTGTGGAATCACGTTACAGAGAATTAGAAACTTTCAGCATCTCTGGAAAGGGCCTCAGCCCTCTCTGGATTGAATCGACAATGATTAACATCATTATTTCAATGATTGCCACTTTGCCATCTCACAGATGCCGTAAAGGGTTTCTTCCATCATAAAACCACAGCTGAACACTAAAAACACTTTCCACTGTAGGAACAACTATCTGAAGATCATTTTCATTTCTCCTTTTCACGGACAACTGTTTAGTCCATTCTCAGAGTAACGCTCAAAAAAAATGCTGGTAAAAGCAGAAATGAAAGCAGTTGCAAAAAAAAAAAAAAGAGAAAGAAAAAAAAGAAAAGCCATTTCAATTTGGTTAAAATTGAGACTTTTAGAGTTAACTCTGGCTGCAGAAAGCAGTAACAGCCAGTCTCAGGGGCAGAAGAGCAAGGAAGAAGATACACTACGCTTGTCATCAGGAGCGTTACTGGCTTCTACTCAAAGGAAACATCTGCCAAAACTTGAGTCGATCAGGGTAGAGTTAGCCTGATACCAAACCAATTCTATTCATCAATTGTTAAGGACCAGGCAAGAAAAAGTTTCAGTCTCAGAGCAGTCACTGTGCCATAAAACTTCCTTGAGAATTGTTTTATATTTCTTCCACAGTCTAAATGTTTTGATTACCAAGGCAGTGTTTTCCCATGAGGCATATCTCAAAGAGATGTGGTGCCAGGACCAAGTGGGATGAGATTATAAAATATAAGAAGCTGGAACATGAGAAGTTTGAAACTCAGCTGTGAAAATGTTTATTGGATAAATGTTTACCCTGCTGCGTGCTTGTATTTATTTTTCTTTCGAACCTTTGAGTCTCCTTACTGCTTCACTGAGACAATTAATTCTCTTTGGAAAACATGACATGGTTAATTAAACAGGTGAGAGAAACTAGTTTCTCAGCTGTCTGGAGATTCAAAGATTCAATTGCAATTTACAAAGAATATATTACACTTGTCAACATCATGCGAATCCTGGATTGCGTGAGAATGATAAACAGAAGAATGCTGTAGAAAATACCCTTAGAAATCTGAAACCCTTTAGAACCTCATCAATGCCAGTCCTCCACTGTTCCAGGTGATCACAGCACACTGTGCTTTTCATGGACAGCTTGTGCTTCGTCTTATAAATACCTAAGGGGTTTGCTCCCTTTTTTCTTTCTAAAGGCTGGCTGTTCTAAAATCTCACTATGCTGATGGCCGGTAACAGATTCAAAATCCCCTGGCTATTTCACAGCCATTTCTTCTTGTGCCAAAATTGGTTTTAGCTTTTGTAGCCTATCTTTCTCTCTGATATTCATCCTTGTGATATATTTATGAAGATACATTTATGTTCTCGTAGATCTCACCTTGCTAGCCTGAGCAATGCAAACTTGGGGGGCATATCTTTGTATGGAGGGATGCGTGCTGACTTTGTTTATGTGAGCTGGCCCTGTACAGCCCACATGGCATGGCCAGTGCATCTTCTCTCTGGAGCTCACCTCAGCTCTAGCCCCACTCACTCACAGTTTCTATCCACCAGCAGGCAGCATCAGGGGCTTGAAGGTGTACCAAAGAAGGAAGCTAAAGAAGACCGGCGTGGCTGAACAGAGCTTTGGTTGAAATTCTGAAAAAAAAAAAAAAAAAAGGAGAGTTTATGACCTTTAGAAGAAGGGGCAGGGAACAGGAAGGAATTTAGAAAGACCAAAGCCCAACTAGAACTTAATCTGGCTACTGCTCTAAAAGACAATAAAAAGATGGTTCTGTAAATACATTAGCAACAAAAGAAGGGCTAAGGCGAATCTCCATCCTTTCTTGAATGCAAGGGGAAACAGTGTGACAAAGGACGAGGAAAAGGTTGAGGTACCTAATGACTTCTTTTCCTCAATCTCCGATAGTAAGACCAGTCATCATCAAGATATCCAGCCCCCTGAGATGGAAAACAGACACAGAAAGCAGAACGAAGCCCTCACAATCCAAGGAGAAACAGTCAGTGAGCTCATACACCACTGAGACACACACAGCTCTATGGGGCCAGTTGGGATCCAGCCGAGGGTACTGAAGGACCTGACAGAAGTGCTCACTAAGCCACTTTCTGTCATTTACTATCAATCCTGGCTAACTGGGGAGGTCCCAGTTGACTGGAGGTTGTCGAATGTAATACCCACCTACAAGAAGGACCAGAGGATCTGGGGAATACAGGTCTGTATGACCTTTATGCCAGAGAAGGTCATGGAGTAGGTCATCTTGAGTGCTATCATGCGACACATACAGGACAACCAGGTTTATGAAAGGCAGGTCCTGCTTGACTGACATGAGCTCCTTCTATGACAAAGCGATCCACCTAGTGGAGGAGGGAAAGGCTGTGGATGTTGTCCCCGTGGACTTTAGTAAAGCCTTTGACACTATTTCCCACAGCATTCTCCTGGAGAAATAGGCTGCTCATGGCTTGGATGAGTGTACTCTTCACTGGGTAAAAACCTGGTGAATGGAGTCACATCCAGCTGGTGGCCAGTCACAAGAGGTGTTCCCCAGGGCTCAATATTGGGGCCAGTTCTATTTAATCTCTATCAATGATCTGGGAAAAGCCATAGAGTGCACTCTCAGTCAGTTTGCAGACAACACCAAGTCGTGTGGGAGTGTTGATTTGTTGGACGGCAGGAAGGTTCTGCAGAGGGATCAAGAGAGGTGAGGTTCAACAAGGCAAAGTGCTGGGTGCTGCACTTGGGTCACAACAATGCTACAGGCTGGGGGCAGAGTGACTGGGAAGCTGCCCAACAGAAAAGGACTTGTGAATGCTGATCGACAGCCAAGGACTGGACATGAGCCAGCAGTGTGCCCAAGTGGCCAAGAAGGCCAATGGCATTCTGGCTTGTATCAGAAATGGTGTGGCCAGCAGAACCAGGGAAGGGATCATCCCCCTGTACTTGGTGCTGATGAGGCCATTGATGAGCCTTGAATCCTGTGTTCAGTTTTGGGCCCCTCACTGCAAAGAGGACATTGAGGTGCTGGAGTGTGTCCAGAGAAGCTCAACAAAGCTAGTGAGGGATCTGAGACACAAGTCCTATCAGGATCAGCTGAGGGAGTTTGGGGCTTTTAACCTGGAGAAAAGGAGGCTCAGGGGGACCTTATCACTCTCTACAACTACCTGAAAGGAGGTTGTCAAGAGATGAAGGCCAGTCTCTTCTCCCAGATAATAAGTGATAGGATGAGAGGAAATGATCTCAAGCTGCACCAGGGCAGGTTTGGATTTGATATTAAGAAAAATTCTTCACTGAAAGACTTGTCAAACATTGGCACAGGTTGAACAAGTATAATTCTATGATTCTAAACACAAACCCTCATAGAAATAGCTTGCAAAAATAGCTCTTTGACAATGAACTTGAGCCTGCTTTTCTACAAGATAAATCTAGAAAATGGTACAGAAATTGCCTGATGGGGCTATATAAATGAGTTTAAGTTCTCAGAGGTAGAGACTGTTGCTTCCTCTAATTTGTCTTAAATGTAGAATGATGTGGCCTTCATCAGTGGCCTTTTGGTGCTACTGTGATCTTAGAATTAAGTATTAATAGCTTCAAACAGCAGGGAGTTTTAAACCACTGTATACTATCTGTTGTACTAAGGAAGACCTGTGCAGGTAGCTTTTTTATGTTGGGAGGGACTTAACATGACAGAAAAGGCACTGATCGGGGTGGGGAATGAGATGAGGGTACTCTGGTAGTGAACTTTCTCTACTACACCAAGTGGTTAGATGTACTCCCCTTTACCTCTCCTTAGTGACTGCAGACTTTCTTTCATGGTTTTCTACACAGACAGATCAAGCAACTATGTAAATTCTTTACATTTGACTATTGGTTAATGCATGTTTTATTTTACTGTTTTTAATGTGTTATCTGTAAACAAACACTACTGTTTGGCCAACTGTTACGTTTTGTTTAAGGTTACTTAAATCTCAGTTATCTGTGGAATGCTCCTATATTCCTTTGGGCAGTCAGTGCATAACTCACAATTACCTAATATTTTTTGGGGAAAAAAGAAATCTCAGATCACTTTTATGCATCTTTTACATAGCTGTTAAATATTATCAGACATACATATT
The DNA here is from genome assembly GCF_009829145.1 of Chiroxiphia lanceolata. Lineage (NCBI taxonomy): Eukaryota > Metazoa > Chordata > Aves > Passeriformes > Pipridae > Chiroxiphia > Chiroxiphia lanceolata. Next base: position 61,307,010 of record NC_045637.1, on the reverse strand, counting down.
CACTTCAACCCCACCACATCTGCAATTATGGTTGAAAGTAAGATGTTCTCTCTATAACAACCAGCGTATGTTTAGTTTTTTAACTAAATTTTTAAAATACCAAGAGCCAGATTTTTCTCTCAGATCCTCAATAATTTTGGCTTTTTATGTTTGGGGTTTTTTTCCTTGGAAGTGAATAAAGTCCTGATACTTTTCCACTACGCGTGTCTCAATCTTATTTTGGCAGCTTTCCGAAACAAATGTTTTGCTGATTTTTTCTCTCAATCAAAAATGTATAAATGGTTCTTCAGAAGAGGATATGCTTTGAATGAATCTGGACAGAATTAGTGATGATGAAATGTTTACTCTGGTAGAGTCTTTCTGCAAAGTCTTTAGAACTAATTCCAAATGCATACACGAGTGAGGACTTTTAATTGGATAATTCTTGCCTGTTGACTTTCTTCCAGCTTCATCCTGTAAGGCAATGTGTGTCAAGATTTCAGAGTCACTTGCATATTTGTGTAGCTCTATTTTTCATCTGTACATGTAAACAACTATTTGTCCATGCAAAATGGGTCCTTAGATGTGCAAATACTTGATCTTCTTGCATAAATATTTTTTGTAAGCAGATCTGTTTACAAGAATGACTACATAAAATACAGATATGTTTGAAATGAAACGAAATACAATTAAATACAGATCTGTTTACATGAATGACTACATACACAAAAAAAGAGGGCCTTTAACTCTGAGGCTGGGGACTTCTGTCTTATACCATTGTATTTCTTTATGTCTTTGAAACTACCTCACTAATAAAGTAGCTTCAACAGTGAACCTAGCAAATATACTGACAAAACATCTATGTGCATGTTTAACTTTAGTGAAGCTTAAGATCCAAGCAAGGTTAAGCACTTGCATCAGTGCTTTTCTGAATTGGACCCACATTTAGATCCAGAGCTCTACGTTTTTCCATGCTTCCCAATTTTCTACACTGTAAGAGAACCAAATTTCAGTGGCAAGAGTTTATAGAGGATGCGGCATTAGGTGTTGTCAGATATATTTTATAGCCAGATTCCTTTTGTGGTCAAAGTTGATCTGAGTAAGAGCTGAGAAATTCCAATACATGCTGTGCATTGTACCTAGCATTTCCACAGTTGCTAAAGAAATGGTGATCCTATTGGTCTGCATATCAGCTTACAGTTCTCTGAAATGAAGTCTGTGACACTTACTTCTCCAGAAAAATTTGAATATTGGCCTTTGAATATTATTTGACAGCACAAATATTTATGTTTAATTTAACTGACCAACCCATTCAAGTGTGAATCATATTATTCAAGAATAATCAATGTTCAGATAGTGGTCCAGGGTCTGAAGAACATTACATTCTTCCACATTTCAAACTGGGACATATAGTTATTGTAGAGCAATATTGCAGATGACTAGTTATGGAATGGTTTTTTTGGTCAAAGTTTAGCCTTGAGCCAAGGGCTAAGAAACCATGTTTCCCTGGTGTTGAGGTGTCAGAAAGGAACTTGCACTCAACAAATGATCTTTCCCTCAGCAAATTAGTACCCAAGACAATTGCTCTCTTCTAGAAGTCTTTGGGAAATAGATAAAAGCTGTAGTATGAGGGTGGGAGGGTCCCTAAGTCCCTGTAATTGCTTCAATTGGCTTTCAGGTATGGTATACAGAGGCGTAGGACAAAACTCTGTCTTTTCTCACCCACACTGTGGTTTTCTTCCATGACTTTTTTTTTTGTTGTGTCTGAGCTCCCTATTTCCCACACTCCTTCGTATTATCATTACAAGATGAATGATCTTGGGCCTGGGACCTGCAATTTGTTGGCTATACTGGACCAGGTGGGGCTGAAGATATTTCACCAGCTTATAAAGAACCAAGAACACATGACTGATTTCATAATTTGTGACAGTGATTTTACTGGCACTTAAATTAGAAGTAAGTCTCACGACACTGTTCTGTAAGAAAAACTAAATGTTTCTGGTTAGAAATATTCTAGTTTTCCATTTACATTACACCTTTGTAGCTATTTTTATACCAAGTGGTTCTCCTTTGTCCCGCCCCCATCTTTTTGTTGATTCATATATGTTTACTGTTAACTTAATACTAGATAGATTACTTTATTTGAACTTCAGATATAGTTTTCATCTACGTGTTACAAATACGTAATAACTAATAATAATATGTATAACTAATAATATGCATAATTTTTCTACAAGTTTAATTAATTTGGTTTCTTTTTGCAAATATTTTATTACTATTTTCTTAAGTTTAGTTCTTACTTGGCAAGATATTTGTGCCTTTGGCCCACTTTTTAAAAAACATGCAAAATGTTCTGTGCTAAATGGTTTAATTCCCTGTACACTTCCAAAATGCCCCTCAGTGTAAACCATTCACAAAGACAAAGTCTGTTATTTAGCAGGGGCATTTAAGACAGCAAAGATCAGCTTCCATGTGGACAGAGCCTTTGGATCAAACGGAAGGAACAGGCTAAGAGATTGTATGACTGTGAACAGATGAAATCATATGATGGGCTTTATTGCTGGTGAAATCTGTTTCCACTTGCTGCCTCCCACTAATTTGACAATAGATTGTGTCATGTGGTTGCAGCAACTGAGATGACTAGCAACCATTTTTAAATGCTTTCCTTAAAGGGGAAAACATCCTTTTAAAGCAGCAGGACAGAGAGGTAGTGTTGTGAGCACATTTTAAATTTTAGATACATGCAATAATGGATGCAGAAGTAATTAAATTTAACATAATCCAAGGATTTGGTGAGAAGCTAATGTATTAGCCAAAATTTGTTTATTGAGAGATTATTCTTAGTGGACAAAAAAAGCTAGGAATTTTGTTAAAAGTAATTTAGCTCATTCTAGAATTGCAATTGCCACCTAAGTGCTGTATGGGAAACGCAAAACATTTTTCAAAGCAGAAAAGTAAATAATAATGAACCCTTAGCTTAAAAATTCAATTCTCTCTGTGTTCTTTTCTTGTAAAGAAAAATCTACATTTCAAAGGAATATTTTCTTACATATGGAAATGCTTATTTTCTAACTACTGAAGATCTGCCAGGAAATATTAGAGAATATCATGTTCAGAGTTTTAGAAGGCAAATTGCTTCTGCATACACTGTATCTAGCAGACAGCTTTATGGTGCTCTTTACCTGTCTGTCATAACATCATCAGTTTTTCCAAAGTACCTGAAGCCTTTGAAAGTTAAGAATTGTAGCAGTGTACCTTCACATGATACATGTATTTAGCAATGTTAAGATGATTAGCAAGTAAATATAAACTCTAGATGTAAATGCTTTAAATCTAATTATTAAATGTTCCTTGATGGAGGAAAAAAACAGCTTTGAAAGTAAATACTTGCTTCAGCGTAAGAAGATAGATTTTAAAGGGCACTAATCAAAGCACATATAAGGTGGCTATGCACCTTTAAAAATTAGTTTCAGATGGACTTTATTGTCTTAATATATCCTAGGGAAGCAAGGAGGGGCACCTTAGCTGTGGAAGATTTGGCTTTTTAGATATAAACACTGACTTTAAAACATCTCAGCAGCGTTTTCAGATTGTCACAGTGAGCAGAAACATCCATGTTGTTAGCCAGATGGGAAATTTCATATGCATTTCTTAAACCAGTTAATTTTCTTCTTCAGTGCAGAGAAGCCAAGAGCTAAGGCTGAGGTCTGGGACATACTTTCAAATGCTTTTTGTGTCAAATTCCATGCACCCAGAAAGCCTCCCTCTCTTTTTCTTTGTTTGGTTTTATTTTAGAGGAAAACCAGTGCATTTCTGGTCGTTTATTCTTAATCTGTCTTAAACCATTCTGCCATTCTGACAGAAAAAAATTTCTTTGAAATTGCCAGAATAGTTTGAAAACCTGTTTCAGAAATAAAAGCTGAGGTCTCCTTAGATTTCATATTGAGACAAGTTTTAACTGTTTGAGTATGAGGTGTAGAAATGCCCCTTTGAGGAAGTCTTCATCATTACATTTACCGCTTATTTGGTGTACCCCTTGTTTTAACGAATCACAAATGAAAATTGTTCTTGTACCTCTTTCTATTTGGTGTTTGGTTTCTTTCCTTACTGGTACATTTTTCTACTTGGTTTTACTCGACTCCAAATTACAGAGTCAAGATCAGTTTTATTTATTGGGTCAGCATAATGCAAATAAATCTCTCCTGTTGGTTACTGTTTAATGCCTGTGAGAGAGCAAGTCCAGCCCCCCTGCCCCTGCATCTGCTAACCAGCGAGGGGCAGCCACCCTGGGGAGATCTCCTGAAGGCAACGATGGCCCACAGCAACTTTTCAGAGAAGGAGGAAAATTAATTCAAACCCAAAGGTTTTTGAGGGGATGGTTCTTGCGGGCAGGGAGACTGGGGTGAGGAGTCAAGAGAAGCACCAAGCGAGATTTGAAAATGAAGCACGTTGAAACTGTGTTCCTTGGGAGTGCAACCACTGTGATGCACTCAATGTTCACACTTAAATTTTAAAAGCAGATTTTAGCAAAATTCAGAACATTGAACTTTCCTGATATTTAGTAGTTGTGAAAGCACACTCTTGAAAAACAACAGTTGAGGAAGGGCATCACAGGTTTGGAAATTTTGAGAAATCCTTAGAAACATCCAAGCTTTCTTTTTGAATCAATAAAAATAGAAATCCTGCCTGGAACACCAAAAATGTCCCTAAAACCCCCTTCCCAACTGCTGTTTCTACATTATGTCATGAGTAGGTTTTGAGCAGGTGAAATGCAATTGCAAGGGGGAAGAAAACACAGGATTTCCTACTCCACATGAAATCACTTGTGTTCACAAAGAGGAATTGTGGCCGTCTTACAGAAATGCCACCACACCAAATGCATTTAAGCAGTGATTGGCAGCTTGATGATACCTTTACCTGTAGCGTACCACCTTGAGTGCTTCCACAATGCTACCAGTTTTGATGGTAACAATTAGTAGGTGTGTAATTCAAAGCAATACCAACACTAACCACGCTCAACTTGGCATTCAGACAACGGAGGAAAATAAAGTGTAGGTTTCAGTCTGTTAAAAGACCCATGAAAAACTAGAGAACAAAATGACATACTAACCCCATTTTAACGAATATAGTGTTCAAATGACTGTTTAAGAAATAGAGATTTTGCATATCATATCATGAGATCCCTATGCATCAGGTTAAACAGCACAGCTGATCAAGAGATGACTATGACCCAGTTTTATCATGGGTAGTCTAACCTCAAAAGAGCTTTTCAGATCACAGAAGGATAAAATTACCTATATGCTTATGCAACCTTTAGTGAAAACTTCTGCAAGCCAACAGAACTTTCACTCATGTTTATAAAGTTAGCCATACATAGAAGGATTTTTAGGACCAGGAACTAATGTTTGCTCCAGTTCCTAAGCTGGAAATGATATGAATTCTAACCCAAGTAACTCCAGGATTTAACTGGTTTGGGGTAAAAAAAAAAAAAAAGTAACCATGAAAGAAAAGCAATTATGTCTTGAAAACACTACAAAAATTCTCGCAAGGGAAATTTTGGAGATTATTTTGCAGAATAAAAGTGCATTGCATTTATTCACTATCAGTTGTTTTTCATGATGAACACAGCAATGTGCACCTCATGCCTGTTTTTCTGACTAGTTTTTCATCCTCTACGGGTCTTTATATTCAACAGTTCTGTGAGATTCAGCACTGTTGGTACCGTAGCTCAAGGATGTGAGCTTGAAAATGTCAGCTTGAATCTCTACAGGACTTTGTATGTAGCCTTGTTGACTGTGTCTGTTCTCAGACATTTACTCATTTGTTAACTCTATGGTTCGTTTGCTTGGCTTTTGTCTTTTTGGGGTGCATATGACCCTTTTGACACATCAGGTAGGTTCTCCAGACTTCCCCTCCCACTGTCTCTGCATGGAGCTGTCATGGGGCTACCTCTGGCAAGTGTTGCTTTCCACCATGAGAAAACTTTGTTCCTCTCAAGAAATGCAGGGCCTTTGTGTCAAATTCCCTAATTCCTCTCATTCAGATTCCTAATTCAAATAGATCTCAAACACTACATATAATAAACTATACCATTACTCAGTACTTGGATAGGAAAGGATTGGTGAAACCTTTTCGCTTTGGAAGACAAAGATACAGGTCCCCTTGCTCACATGGCACTGACAAAAAGAGGGTGATACAGGCAGGAGCTGGCATTCAGTAGCTGCTACAGGTATCCACTGACCAGCTGCATGGGAGTGAAGGGCCCTTTTGAGATGCTGAGAAGAGCCCCAAGCAGTCTATGATGCAAGTATGGGACTATCATCTAAGGGTGGGATGTTGAGCTGTGGAAAGCAGCATTACCAAGACTGGGTACTGGACTCAGCCCAACCTCCTTGTCTAAAGGCAGTCCAGCAAGACTCAAGTGGCAGTTCTGAGGCGGTGGGGTGAGAAAGGGAGGAAGTCAGCAACTCTTCTCAGTTGCTCTCTGTCAATCTGTTTGGCCTGAGGAAAAACTACAGAAAAAAATGACGTCACTGAGATACTCAAGACCTTTAAGACAGCTTTGCTTCAGGGAACTGAAAGAACTGAAAGTCACTGACTGATTCAGTGAACTGTCCTGAAGTGAGAAATTAGGAAATACTTAGATTATTTTTTCTTTTTCATTGCACCTTTTGAGCACCTAGACAGAAATAGCACTGATGAATCATTAGGGTATTTTGCTTATTAATCTGGGAAGCTGCATGACTTATTGAAAAGTCACAAAGAGGTATTTTATCTTAGTGCATACAGATGTTTAGATGCTGTTGCAATGCTGTTTTTCTTAAGGTCTCAGCCTCTGCATGAAAGACTCTCTCTTCTGAATCAAAAGGACCTGGACTGTAATAAGAGTATTCTCTGTGCCAGTTAGAGGCAGTAGAAGAAAGTATGGTGGTCAGACAAAGAAGATCATGGAAATGATGGACATGATTAGGTCAAATGTTAGCGGGCTGAAAGCCTTAAGCTTATGACTGCTGATTGTTTCTTAACAAAATGCTTATGAGTACTTATAAAGCAGAGAAATTCCATCAGGTGGAAGAAGAAGGAATTAGGAAATCTAACAGAAAGGCACTAGTTCAAACGTCTCCACGCTCTGTGTTACTGGTGACAATGAGAAGAGCTGGACAGCAGGAGATGCTTTCCTAAGGTGTATTATGTGGCCAATAACAATTGTTTATTGTTTATTAAGCTTACTGAGGAGCTGCATTTTCATAGTCATTGTATGCTTCTTCTTGTTAATTTTATCTCCTGCTTACTCCTTATTTCTCAGTTTTAAGGGAAAAAGAAATCCTTGCCTACATACTGAAACAAAACTCCATTTTTTCAACAAAAAAACAAAATTAAAAAAAGGCAACATTCTTTACCTTTTGTGATTTGCATCAGAGATCATTGTGATTACTTCTAGTACTTCTTATCATTCACTTGTGATGCAATAAAAGGACAGTTTTTCAGTTTATGTCATCGTTTTTAGTAGAAAGTGTAAGATGCTGAAACCTGGAAGATACTAGGAACAAGAAATTGTCTACAAAGTATAATGACTGATTGTACATCATCCTTTGCAAACTTTTGTTCATAAAATTTCGAAGGAGTTCAGCTTGCTATTGGAGAAGGTGGATAAGATCATAGTTCATTTACTGATGTTCCAATTCACTTTATTTGCTTTTCTTCCCTTAAAATCTAATGAATTCTCTCTAAAAAGCTGAATACCATGTGGCTTGAAAAGAACCATCAAAGATATTTGCAATGGTGGTTCTACTGCCTGTTCCTATTTTTCCTTCCATGTTTGCTTTGATATTTTTAGTGTATTTTTTTTAAGGATCTAGATAGTGGTTTACGTGATCTTTTATTTTAGTGGTTAGGGCAAATACTCAAGTTCAAGTTGCTTTGCATGGATGATTACTCTGAATTCACAAAGTTGGAAACCACAGCGGGACCTTCAAAGCCAAACTGATCATGACCGGAGTCCCAAACCTTCAAGGTCAAATGTACAACCAGTGAAATGCTTCAAAAGCAATAGAGTAATTGTGGGATTTTTAATGAAAAACTGCTTGTAGAGAGGCAGGTAATGTCCACACAGAAGTGTCTACACAAGTGTCAGAGCAGTGGACCTGTACTATGCAGGCCTTGTGTTGTCAGAAGAACTGGTCTAACCTGACTGACAGAAGTTCAGGATTTATCTGGCTTCAAAATTAAATGTGGATGCAGGCATGACCTATAAAATTTTGTAGTATAAACAAAAAAATTTCTCACTTCTGTATCTGCAAGATCACGTGTCTATAAAATAATCATGTTTACCTCTCTTGAAGATTATTGCATTGAAAGCTATGATTTGTTCAGAAAGCACTGTAATGGGGCCAGATAAGTACCATCCATAAACAGAGACTTACTTTTAAAAACATTTTTCTGCTGAGAAGTAATGGCTGCTTAGTCTACAGTTTCCAGCAGCTCCAAACAGCTGGCATTGCTTCAATTATAGTGAGCAGGACTTCCTTTCTCTTATGAGGTGAAGGAGCCATCATACTGTTCTATAAAGAAAAATTGTTTTTTGGAAGACTGTGAGAAAGGGTAGGCTACCAACCTCGAAATGGTACAGACCTTACTCTTACCTTTTATAAGACTGCCTGCACAAAGCCTTGCTTGAATCAATGGGTTTGAAAAAAGGAGTAAAATCACTGCAAGTCTGTTTACATACCATTTGATTAAATGGTATGTTACAGCCTCAAAGCTCAGGAAAACCACTAAGTCATCATCCTACCTGTAGTTCCTGGGCTGCTTTGAACCCATGAGCGCCCTGCTTACATGAATTAGAGTTGATAATAAAGACTGACTCAATTTATGACGGATATGCAATCCACAATATAGAGTACTGCAACCAGTCCCTCTTCTGTCTCAGCATGCCCCTTTTCCTACTGATGCTGTGAGCTGCGGAAACAAGAGCTTCTACTTTAGGTGTTAAGCTGGTTGAAAATGTGATCTTCTGTGAAAAAGATGTACACATGAACCATTTCTTCATTTTTCCTCTAACCAGGAAAATTGTCCCGGTTGGGATCTTCCTCTACAGGCAACTCCTGTACCCATTTCAGGCAGCACACAGAAGCCTTGTCATATTATTTTGCCTATGAAATGGTAGGCTTAACTATAAGTAATGACAATAGCATGTCTGGATGCCATGATAGCTATTGACCTGCCAAAAGTAGGATTTCTTCATGTTACATTAAAAAAAAAAAGCACCAGGAATCAATCTGCAGTTTCATTATGTTTACTTGAACTTTCCTTAATGTTTCAATTCAGCTGTGAGTTCTTTTGATGAACAATAATCACTATGTTACAAAAATAGTACCCTGAGAATCCCACAGCAAGCAGAAAGCTTTTCTTGCACAATATTTTTCCTCTGATCCATTGTGGCAATTTTTCCTAACACGTACCTGTTGCACACCTGAGAAGTGCATAACTCCTAAAGAATGTTGTACCATTATTTACAAATCAAATGTATATTAATTGAAAATAGTGTTTAAAACTAGAAATAACTCACGCACTGACAATTTCTAAGAGATTATCTCAACACCTATTTTTTTGTTACTAATAAAAAAGTCTTGTTGTTACCATAGAAACTGTCATCTCTCTACCTACACTTCTCAAAGATACACACCAATGTATTAATGTGTATGTGTGTGTGTGTGTCCCACAAAGTGCTTGAAAGATCCTTTAAATAAGTGGTGAAACAAATAAAGCAGCATTAAGGGGTAGTTTATTGACATCAAGCCTGAAAATCAAACTAATAGACAAACCTCACCAGATAAAGTTTTTTGGCAGTTCAGACAAAGGTCTCTATCCTGCCAGCTATGTTGTGTTGCCCAAATCCCTCCTGCACCCATGAAGTTGCTTTAGGTTGGAATCGATTTATCCCTGCAATGAACATTTCAAAAGATAACCAGAAAGAAGGGAAGTTTGGGAATTTTTTGCAGAAATACTGTTTTGAAAAAAAAAAATTATATTTGCTATTAGCAGGTGTGATCAATAATTCACATCAGTGTTCTTAATTTAATGCACAAATGCCGTAGTAGCAAGTTTTTCTTTATTTTATTTTGATATTGTTTCCACCTTCCTTAGAGAAAAGTTATTCCTTCACAACCACTCTGTCCTCTGGGAGGAAATTATTTTATCTGACAAAAGTGAGACACTTAAATCAGGTCCCTGTTTAATTCTTATTAATTCTTGAGTTTTGCCTGTCACTTGGATACCATCCTGTAGGAAGAGGGAATGATCAGGTTGTTGCTACGCAGTGTGCAAAGGAAAGCATATATAGTAAAACCATCAATTAAATAGATACAGTTGCATCTTTAAATATTAGTTTGTTTATTTTTTGTATCTTTTAAAAACACACGTAGCCTCTATCTTTTCTGGCCCTCCACTTATTGTTTTTTACGACCCGCAGATTCTGTCCTATAAAGTGCTGGGTTGCTCAAGTCAATTATCTCACTTTTTCTGATGGGAGAAAAGGAAGGGAATTTTATTTTGAGGATTTACGTCTTCATATATCAATGAAGCACGATTATGGATAGAGTTTGATTGTAGTCTGGACTCGGCAAACTTTAAGGATTTTAACAAGCTCTAACTTTCAAGGGTAACTCTAAATTGCATTACGGTGTAAAAACCACTCAGCAACAAATCTGTCTGGGCATTACAAATGGACTTTTATTTATTAATGTACCTAAGCATATGAAATTCAAAAATTTCTCTTCCTTGTTATTTTACAGAGGGATTGTACATTTTGGTTTCCTAAGAAATGCAATATTGGCCATATATAAATTAGACTGACAGAGAAGGAAAAATCATGATATTTCTGTTCTAAACTTTTTCAATTGGAGTTTTGAGGAGACTGTTGGGATGGAAACTGTTGTGAAAGCAACATTTTTCATCTCTACTTGCAATGACAGAGGGAGAAATATTGCTCTCAAACCCTGCCTGCATGACCTTAGTGTGTCTGTACATAGAGCCTTCAGGGATATGTACGTAGGTAAATACCACAGAACATTTCGACTACAGAAATGGATTTATATGAAGTTACCAAGGAAATTCAGTTGAGTTCTGTAGCCCCAGAACTCAATTGAATTTGAGTTTGTTATTTTTTATTTCTTTTTCTTGCAAAGTCTTGTACTCCTTGAGAATCATGGAAAGGAGGGAAGGATGTGAAGTGGGTGAGAATAGGGCTACACAGGACTTACTACTCTCTAAATAAGGGCTTTAAACAATTTTTTTGTTTAGGTAAAAGCTGAGAACAACCTGAGAGGCAAGGTCCAAACTAACAAAAGGTCTTGTTCTTACTACAGTAAGAGTTGCAGCACCTCTCAGTGAGTACTTTCCTAGGGTTCATAGCAGTGAATGAAGTTCAGCTACTGAGCTGAAAGGTTTTTAATGCTTCAAAGCTCACTGAAATCTCAAATGTTATCTCCTTCTTGGATTTAGGATGCAGTCTGCAGCCAGTAGCTTCACACTGCTGAATGAGTAGCAGTCAAAATTTGAAACTTTCCAAAGTTTATGCACCTGAACTCCAGAAAGTGCTTGAACTCGCAACACTCCTCGTAACCATTGAACTGTAGACAACGAGACTAAGCTGGTTTCCATGTCACTATAATGGGAGGACTTTGCTTTTGATGTTTTCAAATTCCTTCTAGAATGGCCAATTAAATAAAAGTGTTATAAATCTAAATATTTTGTTATTGATGAATTTGTAGCTTTTGCAGAAAAGCATTGATTAGACTTTTTTCCTTTTTTTTTCCCCCAAGTTCTTATGAAAATGTTTCATGATTAACCAATTTGGCTGAAATTCTGTACTCCAAAACTCTCTCAAACACAAATCTACATCCAGTGGAAACAACTCAGGTTACACCCTATTTCATGCTTCAACCATGCAAAACCATTAAGTCTGCTATAGTGTTTCAGCACAAACCCATAAATCACCCTGAGAGTAGTTGAAAGGCCACAGAATTAGTGACCCTACTCTAAGTTTTGAATTCATAGCAAAACTGCAAACCAATTAGCTTTCATCTTAGACTTTTTGTGCAGGTCTCCTTAGACATTACCCATGCTCTTTTACTGTCTCCCTGTGTCTTGCAATATTTAAGAGAAAAGGCTTTGAGTAAACAAATGTCACAAATAGAAAGTAGGCATGCACTGTAGGAAAAGGGCTGTTTGTGATCTGTCAGAAGGTAATTAATTTAAAATTACTCTCACATAGTAAGCCCAGGCTTGTACTGTAATTTAGGAGATCTCAGTATGAGACATGAGTGAATAATTTTCAAAAAAAATGATATTTTCTCTTTCAGAAAGTATCTTGAACAATTGAACACTGGAAAAATAAAAACATTCTGAAAACATCCCAATCTGTTCCACCAGCAATGTCACAAGCAGTCAGGACAGAGAATAGCTCACTTGGATGTAGATCTGACTTTTTAAGTCAGTTTGAGCAGCTGAAGATAGATTTCAGTAGGTTTGTCTCTGGGGGTTGCATTTTTAGCATGTTAAAATACGTTACTCTGAGTGTATGTGCAATTCAATACAAATATCTTCATGTAATGTGAGCATCAGCAAACAGGAAAAAATTGCATTTTTGCATATGTATGTGTTTGAGCATTGTTTAGACACCCTCAGAAATGGAGTATGAGAGTCTCCAAAATATTCTGTTCCATCCCACGAGGAGCAGATTAAAGTTGTTAACTGAATCTGTTCACAGTGAAAACACACAGTGTTGATGCCCAGTTGTAAAGACAGAAAGCCTGATTCATTTCTGTTAAACAGAGTTGTGGAAGAAATCCATGTTGCTGTCCATGTGTGGATAACAACAATTCCCTTATCCTAGCCATCTTGTACTTTGACTGATGGGGATAATACATTTTAAGCATGTTGTAATGCCAGATTGTTGTAGTATAAGCAAGCCTCTAAAATTGAATGTAAATTTTTGAAGCTGCAGGCAGAAGACTCTGTTTTTGCAAGGTTGAACCAGGTAGGGAAAGATTTTTCCAGTCATTCAGTATTTCCCTAACAAGGAAAAATTACTGTTTGCTTTATTTTTTTGCACTTACTAAAGGGAAATTGTTGTTAACAGACGCTGGCCGGCTGCAGGATGGCGGCTCAAGAATGTGTTAGTAAATATTCTTGACAACAAACTTTTTTAACAGAGTCAAGAGAAGCCTTTAGTGCAGCGAAAATATCTGCAGAATTCACTTGACATGCTCAGATATGTCATCTTCTCTTTCTTTAAAAACAAAGAAACCACACAGTAAAAAAAAGCTAAGCAAAAAAACCTGCAAAAAAAATCCTTCACAGTGTGCTTGTTTGACTAAATAATGTACTTTTCTTGATAAAGTTTAACAGCGAAAACTCTTGCATAATATTTTGTAACTGCTATGTGTTTTATTTACATTTTATTTAGTTGCATAAGTTGAATCAAACATATCAGAAAATCCTGCTATAAGACAGTTAACAAAAAATAAATGAAGCTGGTATGATTTGAATGGAATATACCTGCCCTTTATGTTGTATTGGTACAGCAGTTGCTTATCTAGAGAGAGAAATTATTTGCAATTGGCGACATAGTAACACTGCCTGAATCATGCTCTACAGATAGTTTAAAACACTATGACCTTGATTTTGGATCTGCACATGGACTTTATCTTGGGAATAGTCCCACAGAAACTGAGGAAAACATGAGAAAAGATAGGCAAGTCTGTACAGTGCCAGTGTAAATTAAATTAATTTTTGCAGACTTGCGAGAAACTATGGTATTCATAGCAATTAACTTAAACATTACCAGCACTATGTCTGTGTGTTCAGATATGCATTGAAAAGACTCTCTGGTAGCAGAATATTATCTGTCTGCAATGTGTGTTGACTGATGTCTTAGCTGGAGACTTAAAAAAATGCCACTGACTCTCCTTGAGACTTGCATCCCTAAATCTGTTCTTATTTCAGGGTACAGGCACTTGAAAATCATCATCTTTTAATTGAAGATAGAATTTGAAATGTCCAGCTTACCTACTTGCTCCTAAATGTATGTCAGAGGAGGTGTCTGCACCTTTTTAGTTGAGCAATCTGAAGTTTGCAATAAAGGGCTTAGAAATATATCTGTATTGCTTATGCTTATAAAATATAGAAACAATGGCTGTAGTATTTTGCAGCAGGCTATCTGATCAGTGGAGTGTTGAAAATATGTGCATAACACTAAATTTCTCAGGAAGTGGATGCAAGGTAAAGGGAACAAATAGCGCAGTGTGATGAGTCACTAACAAATGTTTTAGCAGAGGTGAAACTGCATTATGCCAGCTCTTTGTTAGTAAGAGTGGTGCATCTTCATTTTGTGCTTATTCTGCAGTGTTAGTGGAAAAATATTTCCACTACAGGGGCAGTGAGCATATGTAATGCAAACATTTTGACAGTAAATGTAAACAGCTTTCCTGCATTTTAAACCATTAAATCAAGGACACAAATTTCCATGGTTTTGCAGATTGCAAACTTCGCTGACTATAGAGAAGATGGTATTGCATCTGTTTTGTGTTTATAATTGCATGCTATGTTGTGCCACTGTGACTGAATTTTAATAAACATGGGGGTTATTAATTGTTATGGACACTGGGGTCTCACTTATAACTATGGTGCAGTGATCCAATAGTACATTCCAGAAAAAAATGTTTTTAAAGAAATAAACAGTTATTGGGATTACTCGAGTATTACTCTTGCTTGCTCATCTGATAGAAATGTACAACGGCCTGCCTCCCATTTGATTTTTGACATCTTCAGTCTCAGTTTCAGTCAATTGACTTAAACTCTGTATTTTTTGTTTGATGCATGAACTGGAGCCTCAGGGGAGTCCTCTCCATCAGACTGCTTTATCTAGGTGTCTGTCACTTCTTCCGTTGTTGGAGAGCATGTAGGGTATGTCCAAAAATGCCTTTCCCAGATCTTTTCTCCATCCCCCCACTCTGTCCCAAAAATAGTTTTGCAGGGAAAATGAAAGTCTTCTTGAGCTGAAACAGAAAGTGCATTTCAGGATGGGCCCTGTGTGCCAGGGAACAGTGCCCCAGGGAAAGACATAGCCACAGACTTGTGGGTCAGGAGGCTTTATGTGGAGCAGGAAAAGCTAAAAATTGACTTACCAACAAGAGAGCAAATGACTTGTGAAAGAGGTAATTTGACTCTCTCAACTTAAAGGAAAAGTTTTCTTTTCTAATAAATTATTTCTTCCCCCAGTTAGTAAATCATTTCCCCTTCCTAATACACTTAATTTGCTATTCCCTTTAATTATTGCTTGTCCAGGTGGATCTTAAAGGCTGCAACTTAAAAGGAAGCTAACCTAAACCTGGCAAAAAGCCAGCCCCTGCCACATCATTAACTGAAAGACAATCATACTCTGTCTTGCCTTATAATAATACAGACATGGTTCAAAATGCTACAGTAAGTGTTTTTCTAAGGGCAAGATCTTGCATTAATAGGAAAGACTATGGTGGGGGCTTTGTCAGGCCCATCAGATCCTTCTTGAATTAAATGACAGTATATTGATATGAGAGTTTGTGTCCCTCAGATACTGTAGTTTCACAAAGATGCAGGGAATGGTATTTTCTTAGAGGAAAATTGCCTTTGGATTGTCATTACCTGAGTGTAACGCTGACTTGTTAAAATATAGTACTGTAACTCACTTCCCATGGGAAGAAAAATTGGGAACATAGTTTTTATGGACAGAAAGAAGGTTTTTTTCCCATCCTGTACCTAAAAGCATTGAGATGTGTTTAACTTAAACCCCTGTTCTACCTCATTATGTGGCTAGCTGACTTGTGCATTGGGCTTTATTTCTAAATCAGCTCTGCAGCACTATAGCATGTCTAATGCATACGTTGACTGACAGCCGGCTTGTCCTGCTATTTTAAAGTAATTTTCAGGAGTATACGATGTGTTCCTTGGATGTTTGTATCTTAGGGGAAGGAGGTGGGAGAGAAGGGGTGAAGAGAAAAAGAACAACCAGAGGGAAAAAACTCTCACCTCTTTTTGAGAAGTGGTTTGCAATCAAGGAAACCCCAAAGTCCCAGGATTGCCCGATACCTCTGTGTACTACACTTCCCACAAAAAAACCAACTGGCTCTGTCTGCCATTAAACATCTAATATGTCTATAGCTTTCATAATATGCTCCTCCTCAAAGCATTTAGTCTTTATGGGAAGACAACCATCCTGTTTCCCTTCTGTCTGAAAATGTGTTTGGGAGCTCAAGTCTGAAAGAGCCCAGCATGCTGATTCCCAGAGACACATCAAAGGAGCAGCAGTGGAGCAATGGAAGCTCCCAATCCAGGAGACTGTTTAGTACTCTAGGGCACAGACTGCAGAATGACTTTGCATTTTAAAAGGCCAATTATCAATTGTCAGAAGAGGAATATGAAGGATAAGGTGACTTGTAAGCCACAGTTAGAGCCATTCTGATTAGTCTGGTGCCTTGGGAGCCTGCACCACAAACCAAAAACTTTTTAGACTGAGAAAGCAGCTGGTCAGTGTTTTGGAACAACAGTGATCCACCACTGAAGAAAGGAGAGTGCATCTCAGTGCTGGGCTTACCTCTGTGCCATGCCAGCCTTGTGGTAGAGGAAGGGTACCGCTGGGTGACATCAGTAAGGGTCAAATTCCTATTTATGCCTCATCTGTTTAGGATCAGTCTTACAAGGTACAAGGCTGCACTCTACCTGCTGTGCTATATTCAAGGAGTCTTTAAGTTTTTTTATTCTTACAACATTGGAAGAATATTAATAATTATTCACAATGCAAAAGAATAGCTCTTTGAGCATATGCTTGAGTTAGAAAAAGAAATACAGGAAGTCTTCTGTTTATTCATGCATTTTAGGATTTTCTACTTCTCTTGCATTTAGGTACAAAATTTTAGAAGACCAGCATTTGGTATATAAGGTATATCCTTATAATTTATATATCAAAAGGATATAGTTTTGTCTGCCTGTCCTTACTCATTCAGACATTTTTGGAAATAGCTAATTAACAAGCCTCACATAGAAGTTTCTTTATCACTAGATTTAGTGATATTAAGCTTGCCTTCTACCCCTTTTCTTTATTCCAACTTTCAAATCCTTCCTGTGAATTAAATTTAAATTTGACTTAATGAAAAATTCGTCCCCTGTGTTAACCAAAACTGTCTGAAAAGTTAATAAGAAGAAGTGCAATTATGCAAAGTTTTCATGAAAATGGAAGTGAAAATCAATTTCTGAACACAACAAGGTTCAGTGGCAGCAGCACCACTATAGATACATATATATAGGTACACCTGTCATTACATCCACTTAATGACCTAAGCTGAGATGATAAGATGATTTCCAGATGGCTTTTGTGTTCCAGCTATTTACAACTGCAGGAGTTGCTTTGGAAAGACAACTGCAGCCAGTGTGACCTACATGTATTGATGACCAGCCTCGTGTCACGTCAGACCCAGAGCCCAGAGTACAGCACAGATGGCAAACAGCCTACCATCACTCACAGAAGTACAGAATTTGGGCCAAACACTGTATTTCTGCAGTTGGACTTCCAGGAAACAGGAGGGAAGACAAATAGGTAACAGTGAATAATACATCATTCCTTAAATAAAAGTGTCCTCCTCAGGTTACTTATATTGGATTTAGCTGGGCTTGTTGGTGTATGGTTGTCTCAGTGCATGCCTCTGCCTGTCACTGCTCGCTGCCTCTAAAACTAAATAGACCTCCTCACTGGGACAGTGTTCACTGATCAGGAACTCATTATCTGATGCCATAAATATGGCAGGGTGCTGACTGTCCATGACACTTCTGCTGCATAGGAGATGCCTGTTATAAAATAGGAGCATTACGCAATACTTAACTGATTTATCCTTAAAATACCATGTATGAAATGAAATCTTTCATTTTCATGTGGGACGTTGGGTTGTACCATAAGGGGATTGTCCCACTTGTGGGTCTTGAGGCAGCAATAAGGCAAGTCCAGCAACACACTGTGACTTCTTAAAGCATCTCCATAGTGTTCTTGTTGCATCCACTTTCCCTCTTCAGATTTGCCATTAACACCACAGGCTCCTCTTATCAAATTCCTGTCAGAACCCTTCTAGCATCTGCTTATTGCAGCACCACTGTTTCACTTGCTTCTGGAAGGAAATGTTAAACCACTGTCCATAAGGCCACAGAATAAAAGGAGAAGGGGAAAGCAAAGGGTCAGGGTTGGGTATATGGACTGTTTGCCTTCTCCTCTGAAGCACATCGTCGGCTGATTGTGCTTGCGTCTGGCAGGACTGATAAAGCGGGACAGCAAGCATCTGGTATTTCAGGCTTGGCTATCTTGAAAGCAGAAATCCTGGCGATACCTGTGGGTTCTTTTTATTTTCCTGGAAAATTGTCTGGAGGCCTGGAAACCTTCTTGATGAAGCCTACAAGGCCAGTATGGCTTGCAGCACCCAGGTATGGCACTACCTCACAGGAAGAGTTTTTCTGGTTTTCACTGGTGCATGAGCAGCTGGCAAAGGTGCTCTGAAGTCAGGGCTTAGGGGACATAGTCCTCCACTCAGGGCACTTAATCAGGGTCCTTCAGTCGGGCTGAGACGTACAGCATCAAATGACACAATATTAATCCCTGAGAGAACCAAACTATCTTAGTTCTCTCCTTCACATGGGCCAGGAAAATGGATTAGGACCCCACAGATCAACAGCTCTTAGTGCTCCCAAAACCATCTGGAAGCCCCAGGAAACCTTCTGGGTAGAGAGAAATCTGTCTCCTGGTCCATGCTGCTGTCCTGAATCTAAATACCAGGTGGGAGCTACACCTCATGTGCCTCAACAAAAAGCCAGAAAGGCCTCTGTGGTTGTGACACAAAGCAGAAATAAGAGCATTTGGCTTGAAGTAACCCCCCCCAGTGGCCACCAAAAAATCCTCACCCCTCTTCCTCCCTCTTGTCCCACCTATTGGCAGTCTTGGAGGGGTGGTGAGGAGCTGTGAGTGTCCCCCAGCAAGCCAGTGGCTGGGTTTTAAGGGAGAGAGGCCAGGGAATTACGTGGCTGGGGTGTGAGTCTCCTGTGGCGCCTCTTCCCCCACTTGGGTGCCTGTCAACTCACCCCTGCCCTCCTGCCCCAGCTCAGAGAAATGAAAAACCCACGGCCGGACACCCTGGGTAAAATAACATGGACAAGCTGACCACTAAAGTGTTTTGCCTAATCCGAAGCACAGCTGGGCACTGCCTTGCTTGCAGGGGAGCTGCCACAGCTGCCATTCTAAGGCAAAACACCCTTTTTTCATCCCTTCCGAAGTCTGCCAAAACACAGCCCTCCACTGCTAGCTCTACCCTTGCTCCATACCTTTAAAATACACATGTACAAGGAAAAAGGGAAAAGTAAAAAAAATAAGCCAGCCTCAGACTTTCCTGCTCTTAGACTGTTTGGGGTTTTCAAAGTTCACGGTTTCCTTGAGGGGAAAAATAGTTAACGTGTCAAAAAATGCCAGGCCTCCTAGCTTGGAGCAGGACTTACCAAGTTCCCTTGCTAGCTGTTTCAGGGTTTGTCTGCCAATTATACCTCTTCTAATGAGAAATACAACACTCATTAATGGATAAACATCTGTTTAGAATATGGTGTCCTCCTTTCTCCTAAAAAGCAGCATCACAGGAACAGCTATTGTTAATGCTGATGGTTTTTAGCTGCAAAAAAAAGTCCTTCTTTTTGCAGTATTTAAAAAGAATTGATGTTTGCATAACAAATTAAAGAAATTCGGACTGGGAATGCACACATCTGCAGGATGTCCTCGAGGCATTAACCTTACCCAAGAACACAAAGTCCTTGTTATGATATGCAAACTAATGAATCAGCTGAAGGAAGCATTTATATTTTGACAGTGTTTTAACTTTCTCTGACTCAAATTAGCTATGACTGTGGCTGTAACTCTCTAAGATTTTGTGAACTTTCCAGCTAAAATTAGTCTTTCCACTTCTAGGTATTATCATAGAGAATGTAATTTGTTGGAAAAGGAATAATTGATCTGAACTACCCCTTGCACTTATTGATATTTGCAGAAAACAAGTTGCAGACCATAACTTTTTTGTGCTATTGCCTGTGATAATGCTAAACCTGTACTGGTCTTAGCTGGTTTAAACTTAAACTATAGTCAGGTAGTATCACTGACTATGTGTGGATAGGCTGCACTCTCACACGATTGGATTTTCATATATTATTCTATGAATAGTTAAAGAAGCTTTGTACCTAAAACTTTCCATTTGCTGTGGCTTATTACCTTTTGTTAAAACTATGCATTGTTCGTTGGCTTTGTACTGTCAGAGTGAGCTTTTAAGAGCCCTGAAAGTCAATTTATTGGCAATTTTTAATAAAATTTATTAATCTCTGTATTAGGCATTTTATGCAGTGCTTCCTTAGCCACTAGAGCATCTTTAAATCTCCAAACTTTAAGGTCTTTCTATCTTCTGCCTGGATCTCTGCTCCAGAGTTAGTTTGAAAAGCTTAAAGTGGTAATAATAGCTCTTCTAGCTTGTTGGGGGGTTGGGGAGAGATGTTTGTTTGTTTGTTCTGGTTTTTGTTTTTACAGTACTTGGACTTTTACATTGATTTGTCAAACTCAAAGCTTTACTCCTGATCGTGTTGGAGGAAAAAGGTATTATATGGCCTTCTTTGGCTTGCATCACATGGGAGATCAGATTTGAGCTTGTGCTGCAGTTGTCCTGGCTGTCTCCAACATGCAGAAATATTTTAGTTATAGTACGCTTTGTGAAAACATGTCTGCAGTGCACTTCCATGTGTAATTTTATTCCAGTTGCTTCAGATATAAGTTTGTTGCTGTACAGGATGTTTCGGTATCTATTCTCTCTGGCACAATGACCCGAGAGCCAAAAGCTGTGCTGCAGTGCTGTAACCCTCCAGAGTCAGTGGGTGCTTGTTTGTCTTGTAGCCCGAGAACAGGGGGCTGGTGCCTCCACTGTGGGAAGAGGAACATGCCCTGGGCCCTTTACATGTGTAATGCTCCTGCAAAACTCTCATCTAGCCATTCTGGAGATATTATTTAAAAGAACAGTTCATATTCTTATTTAAAGATTACACAAACACTGCTGACAAGGTCAGTGGCTAGAAGGATTAGCTGGCATGTAAAGGCCAAACACGTAAATAAAGCTCCTCAGGAGTAGCATTAACTTGCCTTGTAATACATATATTTTTATAGTAGCTTTCTTCATCTCTTGATTTTACAAGTCAGTCTTTTTATTTGTTTATGCTGTCTCTTATTCCTTATCTTTCCTTGCCCATCTCTTTCTTTCTGTATCATGCTGGCAGGTAGTGCTAAGGGATACTTTTTCCGCTTTGTTTGTATGCGTATCTCTTACTCATTGCTTGAGCATATGGTGAAAAAAAAGGTGACTTTTTTAAGTGTGCATGTCCAGTAACTGAGGTGTGGTACATTTGCAAAACACTGCCTACAGATTAGACAATGGGCACCTTTACACACACACATGCACACACTGTCCCACCTTTGAAAAGGTACCTTACCTATAAAATTGCTTTTTTCTAACATAGCATGAAATTGCTGCTGAGGATTCCAATGCATTAGAACAGGATATGACTACAGTGTGAAGCTGGTCATTTCTTTGCTCAAATAGTTCAGCCTATAAAACCACAGCTCCAATCTCTGAGGTGGAAGCAAACAATAAATAAATAAAAATAATGAATAAAATCACTTCTCATCCCTTATAAAGGTTTTCTTTCTCCATTTTTCAACATATTTTTTCCTAAACTTGAAGACTTTAAAAATACAGCAGCCAATCAGCTCTGTCGTTCCAGACACAGGGATAAGAGCCCTCTTATATTCTTTTTCTCTGTGCATCACCTTACACCACTTTTATAACTTTGCAGTTCTCTGTGGTTTTAAGTGCCAACACCATCTTTACTTGTCTTTTTTTCACTTCGTCTAAGTTTCTTCTGCACTTACTGCATTCTTCACCTGCTGCTGCTGGGACGCATCCCCGTTCCCAGATCTTCAGTGCCATTGCTGCTACACGGCTTCTGCTCACTGGGGCTGTCCCCAGCCCTGGCTCTGATTCACTCCTCCAGTACTGCACTTCCCACTGCTGCTTTGGTTTGTCGAGTTTTGTGTCAGTCTCCATAAACCTGAAGTATCTTTCCTCTTACTTTTTTTTTTCTGCTTCATTTTTTTCTGGGTAGCGACTACAATATGCTAGTTTTGTGACACAGAAAAAGTCTCAGCCTCAGGGAACCTGACATGTCAGATTACTCCTATTTCCAATTGTTATTTTATCACTCTAGATAATTGTATTCACCTCTCTCTTTCTCACTGTTTCACAGCTTAACATACCTTGTGGTTTCTGTGGCTTTACTTGAAAGAGGTTATGTCAAAAATAAATCAAGTAGCCCTCAGATTAATAAAACATATATTAAAAAACTGTAAAAAAGTTTCCATTTTTTCCCATCCTACTGCATTATGATAACTATGGCCAACATTTTCAGTTTAGTTGCCTTACATTGGTTCTTGAAATGTATATTTAAGCATTTAAGTAGGCAGTGTATCATGGAGAAAGCTCAGTGTCTACAGTTTTGTGGGTATCTAGAACATCCTCAGATCAAACCTTAGAAGTAGTGCCTTTTTTTTTTTTTAAACAAAGTTTTGGTGCCAGACTCGGCATTTCCCACTCCATCTGTCCAAAATCAATGAGTCATCAAAATATAAAGATTGGTTTAAGAATTTTGAGATTAAAACCAATTTAAACAAAGTCTGGTTTTCTTTTTCATGATTTGTTTTGTTTGTTGCTGCTACAGTCTTTAAAGTTCCATTTTCAAGATTTTTTATTTCACAACCACGTGGGACAGCAAGTGGCTCTATTGCCAAATGAGAGCTACACAGTGTCCTTCAAGAACTGTGGCTTTTATTATTTTATCATGCTAATTTGTAATACTTAAGGCTCCTCTCAGAGTTGGTAACAAGGGATTTAACTTTGAAAATTTTAGCATCTGCATCTGATTACATCTCTGTAGGACTTCTTATAGGTCTGATCTTTGAAACAGCTCCATATTACTTAGAACTACGAGACTGCTGAAATGAGGCTATAGGTCTAATTCTACTTATACAACACAGGTCTTGTGTTTCACAAAAGCAGTGTCATAGAAATATGAGCTTTGAGGAGACACTCTTAGCCTATAAATTAGGTTCTTGGCTATCAGGTTTCATCTTTAACTTACTAGGTGAGAGTTATTTGGTGTCACTTTCATTAGTGCAGAATTTGGATCTATTCGGTTTCCTAGTGGGATTATAATTTTGTGCTTTATTCTCTGGTATGTGTGACCCTCTATAGCTGCAGTGCACAATTTCAGCTGTGCTAAATCTGTTAAATCTGTGCAAATCAGCATGAAATAAAAGTTTGTCTTCCTCAGCTCTTGACACATCTTAGTGTGTAGTGTCATCTTCAGAGAAAGAAATTGCTGAAACTCTAAGCTGTTTCATATTTGTTTTGCTTTAAGACATTACGTCATTCCTTGTCATGTAAATTCAGATGCTTTCTGAGTAGTAGAAGTAGTTTAGATGCTTGTATTTGAGAAAGGCTATTCCCTTTAAAGATAAAACCCAAAGCAACCTCTTAGGAAATCTCAGGGTTCTGCTTCCCTCCCTTTCAGTTATTCTAGCTCCCCTACCCCACAGCTGTCTCTCTCTCTTTCCAAAGGTTGCAAAATGCAGGAATTCAACCTGTACCATTAAAATCAATATGAATTGTCATCAGTGACTTTTATGAAGATTTATGTTTTATCTGTAATACCAGCTTAGCCACTTCTGTTTCCCTCTCCACATAATTTGCTACATCCCAAAAAAAGAAAAAAAATTAGAAGCAGGTGAAATCTGTACAGTTATTTATATTTAACTTACTATCATTTACTTGCATTTTATTAATCCATATATATTTTTTCATATTATTTTATTTATACATACAGTATATAATTTATTTATTTGTACCTTTGAAACCTGGATCAGTTGGTTGATCTATGTGACCATGCAGCTTGGCAAACTGAACGAGCAGCAAAGAGACAGCAATTAAAACTTGGGAGGAGGGACTCTTTAGCATGGTACTGCTGCTGGAAGAGTAATGATGCACTCATGACTTCAGGACGTGGTTCCGTGGTTTACATTTTATTTGACTGGAAAGGAGACTAGAGATGTTGCCAGTCCCAGTTTTCCCATAAGCTTCTGCTCTTGAATTGCAATTTATCTATTTCTGACGTGTGCCAATAAAACTGTGAGACTGTGCTGTAAAATGGTTAAGGAAATGAGAGAACGTGAGGTTTTGGGAGGCTAATTTTTAATGGTGAGTTTACAGTGCAGCCTTCCAGACAGTTGTATCAGCACAATTCAGGGTGACAGAGAACTGTGGCACGGGGGTTGAGAGAGTGTACAGGAGACGATCTCAGAAGGCAATTCACAGCCAAAGAAAATGCACCCAGAACCACATCCTGTCTCCTGACCCAGGTGAATTTGAAGCAGTCATCCTGTACCTTTAAAGCATGAAATTCACTGGTATTTAAAAAACATCTGTTTCTGTAAAGCAGTTAATTAAACTAGTCATATTTAACTGGCTATGTAAAATAGCTAATGCATAATTTAAAATTTTGTTTGCACATTAAAAGCACTCCTTTGTAGGAGACACATAAAATACACTTCAGTGACACCACTCAGTATTGCTAATTTTTCACAAGTGACAGGGAATTTGGGATGCAGAAGTCCCATTGATTTTCAATGGGATGTAGACATCTGAGTCGTATAGGCTCTTTCTAAAATTTTTTCCCTTTGTTATTTTCTTTGAGCAAGTTAAAAATCCCACATGCCACCAGAAGTCGTTTAAAGAGAACGCTTACTATGTTTGGTGCTTAATCACAAGGATTTAGCATTAGAAGCTTTCCTGTGTCTCTGTGTGTGTGTGGCTTTACCACACATAAATTATCCAGCTTTCCTTTTTCCCCTTATGTGTGGAAAAACATACTAATATTCAAAAGATGAGCAAGTCATCTGAAATATGAACTCATGCCTTTTATTCCCACTTTAGATTTAGTCTGGAAGATAGCTCCTGAACCAGCCCCAGTAAAAGAACTGCTTTATTCAAAGCAAAAGAAAAGCAGAGTAAAAGCTATTGAGTTGTAAAAGCAGTGAAGCTACAACTCTTTAGCATTCATGCAACTATCTGTAGAAGGGAAGCAGATTATGCAGTATCATATTGCAAAAGGGCTGTTCGACCCTGTTGCACTTACTCAGAGCTACATATTTACTTTTGTCACTGTATAGCAGCGATTGCACTATATCCTTCCTGCCAGGACACTAGGAGAAACAGAAGGTTAAGTGTAAATGGGGGAGGGGGAAAAAAGGAGGGAGAAGCAGCAGGAAAAAGGCTAAAAAGGGAGAAAAGAGCAGCTGAAGAGGAAAGAAAAAAGTTCCTTGACAAGGCAAGAAAAGATCCTAAAGAAAAAAAGCGAAACAGGAGATCAGGCATGGTACATATGGGATTACTAATGCAATTGTATTTCATCCCTGATATGACTGAAACCAAGATAGTTTGGTCGTAAGAAAAGAGATGCATTTTATTAAGTGTACATAAAAGTGGGAGGCACAGAGTCTGGCACCAACATAGCCTAAAGGAATTTCCATGATTTGTGCCATGAATGCTGAATGGGAGACTTGTAAAAAGCACCTTTCTCTTAAGGATAGCTTGCTGGAATTTGTAAATATAGTCGAAAAAACAACAGACCAACCCTGAGGTAAAATAGTACAGACTGATGAAAATACCAAAGACCCTTTCCCCAGATATAAAAATCTGCTACCAAATACATTTTCTTGAGCAATCCAGGGGTCACTTGGACTGATGGGTTTGGAGCGGTCTTAAGATGGTGGTGAACAACAGAAATGGCAGAAGATAATGAGGTCTGGTTTCATACTTGAGAGTTATCCAGATATCCAGTTTTCATGGATGGAGGTGATGGGGAAACAGGCCTGACAGAAGGTATCCAAATGGAGTCCCTTACAACGACCTGCCACTTTGCCAAGGCAGGTCATGGCATCTTTCTAGTAATTTCAACACCCATCAGATCAGGCACAGTCATGAGGTCTGACAACCAGACTTCTTGGGTTTCACTCATTTTATGGAGGACCCACTCCTTTGGCCTCCATCCTAATATTCCCTGGCCATCGGCCTCTTCTGAGATGCTTTCACAATGCTGCACCTGAGCTTCTCCTTGTGTTCTAGTAAAAGGGTTGGCCCGATCAATGCAAGAGGCTGTTGTCCTGCAGCTAGAATGGTCCCATGTGTGGCAGGGCTCCAGCCAATGGCACCTGGCCCTGTTTCCATCCTCCTGCAAGTCTCAGCTGCTGTCGAGAACTCAGCCATGGCCCAGCACACAGCCCTGCAGGGCAGGGGTGCGCTCCACCTCCTCTCACAATCCCATGGGCCAGTCTTCTCGTCTCTCCTATTGTGTGAGCCCATGCCAGAGGTCTGACAACGTAAAAAGTGTTTTCCCTTTGCTGGAGAAAGAGCTAGAAGGAATATTCAACTCATTAACAGAATGTCTTGGCTTGAGTAGAAGTGGCATTTTTCTCAAAAATGTGTTAGCTAACTCGTTTTAACTACTATATTATGTATTCTGGTGCAGGCTTAGCAAGTAATGTTTTAATAAGTCTTATGAAGTGTACATGAGCCCTAGGAGTGAGCCAACTAAACCATATTAAAGTACAATTTGTCCTGTCAATAACAGGAGTCTAAAACCTGTAAGCTAACACACCTGAGAAAAGAGAAAGAAAACAAAACTCCTTTCATTCCTATCCATCAGCATCTCTAGCACTGCAGGAGGTTTGTGGATCTCAAGATGGTCTCAAAATGGGAAACAGTGACAGGAAGCCAAATGGGTACGTTAAGTTACAACTGTCTCTAAAAGTATTGGTTTTTAACAGCACAGAAGCCTTTTGAGTCTGGCTCTTCCAAATTAGCTGTATGAAAGGATTAGGAATCTCTGCTAAGTTGATGGGACACACTTTAAGAAAAACAACTCTGGGCTCTTGCTAGACTTTGATGGGAAGCATTAGTCCAGAATAATTCAGAGGGTACTGAACTGATGAGAAGGAGAGAGACAGAGTGGTACTGCCTTGGCACTGTGAAGATAAGAATAACTTCACTGAATACAGTCAAATTTAGTCCAGGGCAATGGAGAAGAATAGCATCCTGGAGCTGTAGTGCTACAGTTAGTTGGATCACCAGATCTTCCACTGTCTCTGTAAGATAAATACAAACTGGAGAAAGAAACTCATAGAATCATTAAGGTTGGAAAAGGCCTCTGAGGTAATCAAGTTCAACCATTAACCCAGCACTGCGAAGTTTACCACTAAACCTTGTCCATAAGTGCCCCATGTTTTTTAAATACCTACATGGATGTCGACTCCACTGCTTCCATGGGCAGCCTGTTCCAATGCCTGACCACTCTTTCCACAAAAAAAATATTTCCTAATACCAAATCTAAACCTCCCCTGGTACAACTTGAGGCCATTTCCTCTTGTTCTGTATCTTGTTTCTCGGGAGAAGACTGACCCCCACCTCACCACAACTTTCTTTCAGGTAGTTGTAGAGAACAATAAGGTCCCCCAAGCCTCTTTTGCTCCAGGCTGAACATCCCCATATCCCTTAGCTGCTCTTCATAAGACTTGTGGTCTAGATCCTTCACCAGCTGTGTTGCCCTTCTCTGGACCTCAATGTCCATCTTGTCCCGAGGGACACAAAACTGAACTCAAGATTCGAGGTGCAGCCTCACCAGTGCTGAATGTAGAGGGCTCCCTCAACTCTCCCAGACTCTGCTTTTATTTGCTGCAGGGATAGTATATTTGATGAATGTCACAGAGCTGTGGATATCTCTATTAAAAGTACAGTAATCCCTTGGAAGTTAGATTTACTGGTTCCAGTTCTCTGAACTTGTGTCCTTCCACATCAAATTACTGTTTTCCGTCACACTGGGACAGCACCTACTATTCACCAGTATAAATCTGCTTCATATATTTGTATACCACAATAAGTACGCACGACATTTTAAATAACTAAAGAATCTTACAGCATAACCAAGGCTTAGCATAGGAAAGGATCATAATAAACAATGGTAGGAAAGAGGATGAATGAAGGGAAGAATGAGAAATCATGATGAATCTTCACTTCCTTTTATTATAACTACTTTATTTAAACGATGGTCAAGTACTGAAGACTTGAAATTTTATGCATGTTAAGTTTACCTACAGAGCATCAGCAGACTAAGGAATTGTCCTAAGGCTGGATATGCAAAACAACAGCAGCGTGCTCCCTGAGAAAGCATACCTAGTCTCTGGCTTGTAATTGTCACCTGTGATAAAGTCACCTCACTTGCCCCTCCTAAGCAGCAAGCAAGCAGGGATTAAATTCTTTGGCCACATTCTTCCTTGTTCTGCATCTCAGGTGCTTGTTTTTAAGTGGGTAAAGCCCTTCCACATGCCCCATGTTTGTATTGGCATGAAATGGTAGTCAAAGATAGTGAGTTCCAGTAAGCAGCTGCCTTAATGAAGCTTAGAGAAAGAAAATCCCTCCTTCCTTCTTTATGTTTATAGCTGTGGCTAAAGCACAGTAAGTGAAAGGAGAACCTCAGGCACAAGCCTGAGGAAAGAAACAGGTAATGTTGCTGGCAAGAGATCCCAAATCAGAGGTTACCTAAAATGCCAAAGAGACATAGAAAAGATGGTCATAACACAGGGTCCAAATCTTATGGCTGAGGGCAGGCACAAAAGGAAAAGGTCATGGAAAAATCACCTAGGGAGAAGGTGTTGGAAATCCCTTATAAGGTATAGACAAAGACCTTGTTAAGGAAGCTCCCAGACCCAAATCATTTGCTTTCATGGCTAGATGCCACGACCAGACTGACAAAAAGTGGTCCTTTAAGAACAATGTTATCAAGATCTTACATATAATCCCAGCATTACTAATGGGGGAGGGTGTGCAGGTCCTTCACTGTTGCTTCCTCCTCCTCTCTCACTGACTGATCAGGATTAACATACTCTGTGGTGCACACTAAGCTGAAAGCTCATGCAGTATTATACCCTCACTTTTTTACAGGAATTTATCAGAAGTGAGAAACTGTTAAAAAACTACTGCAGCAAGGAACTACAACAAAGCAGAGAAACAGGGGAACATGGATGACAGAGAGGGAAGTGGCAAGCACACTGTCTCTGGCCATCATGGCAGCACAGCCGTAGGAAGTGACAGATACTCTGACCTCAGCTGGATTTGCATATGCTTTTCTTATTGACTCTGGTACTTGAAAACACAAATTATTTTGATTTGATTTTTCTCCTCACTCAGTATTTAGGATTGAAACCTAGTTTTTCCAGGCCACGGCATATTTGCTTTGTATTTGGCTCATGGGCAGGGATTTGGCCCTGACAAGTCATGTTGGGTATATGAAACAGTTGGTCCATAAGTGGAGTTAGATGCCCTGTCTAGTCATCCCTGGCAAGTGCTTTTGGCTCATCCCATTACTCAGTACTTGATATAGTTTCACTGCCTGCGTGTGCATATAGACCCATGGATCTTCCCATCCAAATGGATAACATTAGATTTATGAATTTATCATTTCTATAGTGACTGGGTAAATGCAGAGTTCCATCAACATTCCCTGCTCTCCTCTACAATTTGGAAAGCAGGGGTCCTGAGAAGCACTTATCCTGAAGAAATAAAAACGAGGGTTACTGTTACCAATGTACTGGTAACACAATAATTTGTATTGTATTTGTATTGCACACAATAATTGTCACATCAGAAATGTCCAAGGTAGCCATCATACTGGTATCACCTCAGCAGTTAGCAGTGTGCAACTTGGCAAGCTGCAACTTCCCTGGGCCCCTCATGAATTTACCTCCTAGTCAGCCCTCCTGCCACAAGGTCCAGTTACACCAAAGGAACCCAGAGAAACACCAGGCTTGGATTGGAGTTACACCCAAGGAACCCAGAGAAACACCAGGCTTGGACTGGATCCTGTCACATCTGATGCATGCTGCACGTAGTGCATGCCCAGTGGTCATAATGAGTGATGCTGTTTCCATGCCCGAACTGGCTCTGGATGAAGAAAAAGGCTTGGGGTTGCTTTGGTGGATAGTACTCAAGACACAGGCAAACAGATTGAATCTGTACGGACTCTGCCAGCCTTGTCTCCTTCCTTGTTGCAGGTTGCTACATATATTAGGTCCTTCCAGGTAAAGGTAGTTACCTGCATATTGGCCTAGTTTTGTTTGCTTTATCTAATTACCACCAAGCAGCTTGTTCAATACAAGGAAAAAATGTAGTCTTATACTAATGGAGTCTTTTCTGGACAATATAAGTTATCTTGTTTAACTGGCTATCCTTGAAATTTTGAAACAAATCCTGTTGTATAATCCACTTTAAAAAATAACCTTCATTTATTGCACTAGCAAGACTAGGACTACTTGATAATATTTGATAAAGACATTAAAAGAAAGAAAAATATCTTTCTCTTGTTCAAAAATATTTTCAAATAACATGGCCAGTATGAATGTGTGTGAGGAGCCACCTGGCAATCTGTGAAAGAAAGAAGCCAGACTCAGTCATCTTCCATTAAAGACACTTTTGGCAAGCCGTACAATTCTAAGTATTTATAAAATGTTATTTAGTTAGCTTACTTTTGAATGTAAGCAAAATTTCCCAGTTGATTTAGCATATGGTACAGTAAGAAAATATAATCCAATAGCATGTCAGGTAATGTTAACTTTGGTATCTACTGTTCCTATCTAATACTGCAGAGAATACAGATACTTAAAATCAGTGTCTGTCACGAGACAATTTGTTCTCATGGCACCTCTGTTATTATCAGCCAATACTGCATAAAAGTGGCCAAGATAATTACCAAGTCACAAACTTACCTGTCACCAGAATACCCTTAATGTAGCTGAGAGAGCCTAGAGCAGAGATAGTTTAAGCTTTCTTCTCTTTTCCTTTGCATTCTCAGGCTGCTCAGGGGCTTTTTTGTCCCTGCATAATTTAAATCCTTTGGATCAAGGATAAAGAGGAAATGGCTTAAAACTCTACAGGGGCAAAATGCCTTCTGGTCTCTGTTTAAACTGCCTTAGGACACCCTAGAATACACCATGCCACGCTACGACACCTACAAAGGGAAACCTGGGCAATGTGTTTTAATACCCACTTTCTCATCAAACTAGGAGAAACACAGCTATGTAGAAATGTTTTGTAACTGTCTCATGACTATTGTAAACAGTCAAGAGAATACACCAGCTTGACCTGAGTCAACCAAAATGCTAAAAAATCCCATCCATGCCTAGGAGTGCCTATCCACTGACGTCATCTTGTCAGGATGGATGGGAGGATTAGGCCAGTGATTTTCCTGTAGCTAGCAAGGCACAGTGGGGGCCTCATTCCCAGGACAGGGAGAAAATGGAAAGACCTGTATGACCAGATCAGAACACCCAGTTGCCCATTTCTCTCTGAGAGCTGGAGAATGGGTCTGGGTTGAGAGCGTGAGTGCACTAAGATATGTGGTTCACAAAATGATTCCTACCAGTATCCCACTCAGTCTTATCCTCAGAATGTGGAAAATATATAGGTTAGGACTTAAGGCTGAGTCTGACAAGCAAGATCCTCTTTGGCCTCACTAGACTTGAGTCCTCAGAATGAGACTTCAAATCTACCTAAGAGGTAACAAGTTGAAGTTCATGAAATGTTCAGTCTGAATCATTCCTGTATAACCTGGAGCCACCATTTCACCATTAGCAATCATTCATCCATAGTTCTGAATTAGCTGGATGCATATAGGTCAAATGTTGTCAATGTGTAAAAGATGTCTTCAAAAAAAACTTGGTTATGGAGACTCTGGGCACTGGCAGAAGAGTCCAAATCATTAACCTAGTCTGTCAGTCTGTAGTAGGGCTTTAAGGTCTCCTGAAGTTTAACTCTTCTTCTGCACATCTGTAGCTTCCTTCCACTCAGAAGCTGATGTTGTTGCTGTCATACTGTCTCTGTGAACACAGCACCTCAGATGAACTAAGAACAATGAGAAAGCTTATTATCACATTTCTATATAAACATAAATGTTTAGTTATAAAGCTGCATTATTGTTGAAGGGTCTGGAGCACAAGCCTTATGAGAAGTGACTGAGGGAACTGGGGTTGTTTGACCTGGAGAAAAGGAGGTTCAGGGGGAAACTTACAACTTTCTACAACTACCTGAAAGGTGGAAATGGCCTCAAGTTGCATCAGGGGATGTTTAAATTGGATATTAGGAAAATTTCTTCACTGAAAGGTTTGTCAAGAACTGGAACAGGGTGTCTAGGGAAGTGGTGGAGTCACTGCAGGTATTTAAAAGATATGTAGATGTGGCTCTTGGGGACATGGTTTAGTGGTGGACTTTGCAGTGCTGGGTTAACAGTAGGACTTGATTATCTTAGAGATCTTTTCCAACTTAAACAATTCTATGATTTGAGCTGAAAGAATCAGACATAACAGAAGTTCTTTTTTCGTTTTCTTTTTGTAGTTCACAAAGTTTGTCTGGAGGATTAGTGGCTAGACCGACAATCAGTACAGTTAACAGAAGTAAGTGGAAGCGATTTTTCTTCCATAATGCAGATGAATATGAGTTTTGTAGATGCCTCTTTTGCAAATGGCATTGTCTGTATCTTTCAATATCTGCCCTTAAAAAGAAAGCATCATCCTCCAGGCTGCATTTAGGAAGATGTGTGTGTTGCATGTATTCTATAAAAGGAAAATGACATAATTACTTTGCTTCTAGCAAATTCTATGGACAAAGTGACCCAAAGTCTTGTACTTTCAGGAGAAAAAAAATAGGTTTACATTATTTCTACTTTCCTTGGTTTGACAAAATGCCATATGCCTCCAGTCACTGTGAATTTCATTAGAAGGAGGATAAAAATTGAACCCAGAACACAGTTGACTAAGCCAGTCTCTTATTAGGAAGTTTCATTTCCAATAAATCCATTGGGTTGTTTTTCTTTTTTTTAATTCAGCAGTATGGTCATAATGATTAAAAGTGGTAAACCAAGTTAAATAATTTTAACAAAATGAAAAAAAACCTGTGTAATTTTATATTATCATCCATTCTATTTTTCAGTCTCATGGGGAAGGCACCAAGTAAAATCCTGGCCTTGAATTGATTGCAAAGTTGTCCTACAACTCAGCCTGAGCTTGTAACACTGTTTTATAACTTGCTTTATCCAGTCCATCACCCTCTACTGTTAGAGACAGTAATGGCCTACTAGTTAAGGTACAGAATAGGAGCATCTAGATTTAGTTCTCTGCTTTGCTATGGTCCAGAGAAAGCCACTTGGTCAAAAAGACTTTGAGGGATTTTGCTCTTCTTTTGGTACTCTTAACCTCCATTCATTTCCTAAACATAGGTCAAACATCTCAGAGGATTTCAATCTTGAGCTTTAAGCAGCAGTTCATCCCCTCTGTGAGGAAGGATTATAACTTCTCCCTCTCACAACAAGGAGTTCATTAATCTGTGGAACATTTATAGATTGCAGTGATGGGCTCAGGGTGATCAATCTTCAGACACAAAATTAGGCAGAAATTGGTACAAGTAAATAGGGTTGTTTCTCTGTGCAAAATGCTGTGGAAACATAGATGAAACCTCAAAAACCTTTTCTCCACAGATTTGGAAAGACTCCATAGGAGCATTTTAGTAGTAAGTATTGCTTTGGTGTCTATGAAAAAATTTTCCTCATCTGCAACAGCTTCTGTACATCTTAAAGGTCCTTTCCAACTTAAACAATTCTACGATTTTGGCTTTTTTTCATATGGCTGCCCTAGAGGTAACTACATTTCAGTAATGCCAAATGGGTAGCACAGGAGGAGCCCTCTGAGTCTGACAGCCAACCATTACGCAAACACACAGCATCACAGCACACCGGGTAGATGTCTTCTATTTAAATCTGCAGATGACTGCCTCATCCACTTACCTGGAGTCTACCAGTTGTAAGTATTTTGCATTCCTTGGGGTAAAAGTGTAGAGCAGGAATTCAAGCCTTAGCCCGGCTCTTGTGGATACTGCTCTAAGAATAGCACAGTGCAGCCCCCATCGCGTTGCTGCTGCCAAGCAGGATCAGACATCACACAGAGTTCATTAGTCTGTTTAAAGACAAGTCTTCTAACCTGAAGTATGGTTTAAAAACTGTTCCCCAGTGTTCTGGGCTATAGACTGAGAAACTTTAAGAGTAGTAAAGGCTGTACCATTTTCAAAAGAGCTTCACAGAATGTAGCAGGAACGATCTGCAGGAATAAATATTTTTTAGCTTTTTAATGATGCATGCCTTTAAAATGCATCAGGTACTCCCTCCATAAGAACCTACTGCAATCACTATGCTTTTAGTGGTATTGGAAAGTAAAATTGTATTACTGCTGCTGTTTGATATTATGATAAATAAGAAAAAAAATCTCATAATAGTTATTTCCAGATAACTACTTGCATATTGTTGTCTGCTGTTATTCCATATGTATATACATATTTGACATCATAGCAAAATATAATTATCACGTCTTTTCTGTGCTTCTCCAATTCAATAAGTAGTCCTGAGCCCTGTGGGTTGCATTTTGAATATCTATTTCAAAAAGAAAAACAATTCAAACTTCCTTTGTTGACACACTGCACAAGTTAGATGTCAAGACTAGAATTATTCCCTGCCAATCCATTTTCAATTTATAAAATTGATGCAGATACAGAAGAGAAATAAACAATCAATAATTACATGGTGGGATTTATTATAAACAGTAAAATTAGATACTTATTTACATCTTCCCATGGGACTTGAGTATGGACAGGGAATTTCCTCCTGTTTCCAAATAAGAAAAGAAACAAGGAGGGATGGAGGGACAATAGTTACTAATCTGCAGAGCAGCCATTAAGATCTGGCTCAGATGTTTGGTAATAGGATGTGATATCTTTTCCTTCCAGGTTACTGACTTGAATCAAGTTCAGGTTGTAAGCTACTGAAAACTGTGTATTACCATCCAGTGTATATTTAGTGGCCCTTGTAAAAAGGGCTGTTGGTTGCAGTCCACTTTCTTGTAGTACCAGAACCAATTGAAGTGGCACATCAGGATTATTCAGGCAGAGATGCTAAGCTTTGGGTACAGAGAAAAAAATTCCCACCCAAACTATATCTGCATCTCCCACCCAGAGCAAGATGAGGAGATGGAGCAGAGCTTCCACCACACTGCTGAATTTGCTACACCTCTTTTCTGGCCAGACAGGAGTTGTTTTCAGCTACTGCCCTTTAGTATCTTTTACTGACGGATCTGCTACTGTAACATTCTCTGTTGAAGATGCATAATATAGTCCCTTCCTAACCTTAAGAACTGCTTCCTGGGCATTACAATGTCCCTTCCCTTCCATTTCCTCTATTTTCTTCCCAGTTTTTCACAACTTTTTTCCTTATGTTTTTCTGACCTATTGACACACTGTATAATTAAAGCTATGGATAGAGAGTACTGATTAACATCTTTGCTTCTGCCATTAAATTGATCTAGGTTTTGTCTTGTGCACTTCATGCTGACATCTTTTCCCCTGTTGAACTTAGAGCTTTTAGGTTTCATCAGGAGGACTATGGACAGAGATGGTGCTTTGGTGTCTGCACACCAGCTGAGAACAGGGCCCCACTGGGGTAGCAAGGCACTCTACCAAGCCCCTTTGGGAACCAGTCCATGCCTTGGGGACATTGCTGTCTAAAGTGGCAAGCTTAAAACATAGAGAAAAATGCTTCTATCTGCGTGAAAATCACCATAGGAATGAAGAGCTCAATCTGATCATTACAGTAGTTTATTTTAAGTAATAATGGCCTTGTATCTGTTGAAATTCCTTATGTGGTTATTCTTCCAAGGTTAACACATTGAGATGTCTTTTCCTCCCCCTCAGGGCTTTCGAATAAAGAATGTATATTCACCTCATACCAGCTCGAGGTCTCAAGCCTGGTTAGTGGCAAGGATCCTAATCTCACCTCAAAGACCATCATGCTGAGTAAGTCAAAGAAGATGCTCAGAACACTTGAGAAATGAATTGTAATTGTTATCCAGTTGATAACAATGATGATTTTTCATTTCCTAAGTGATTCAGTCTTTTGAAGTGATACATCGTAAAAGCAGTGCAAAGGTAAAACTTTTCAGGCTCTTCTTAGTGATGAATCTACCTGCCAAGATGCAGACTAGCTGGAAAAGCAGCAAAAACTACATTGCCCCCTCCACCTTTTAATTTTTTAAATAACTTTTCATAGTTAGGGTTGAAGAAAAAATAGTCTAATGCCTCACTATCTCTCTCTCCTATCTCTCCTTCCTATCCAAACTTTTAAAACATACTATAAAGTAATCCAAGAATTCAGTAGTGATTTAAAATCTTGTGAGAGACACTAATAATTAAGAATACCCATTCTTCTACTATTCAGGAATTTAATCTGTTTATCTCAATGACAGAATAGGTAGAAACTGAATAACACATAAAGTAAACAGAGAGTCATGTCTGATTAGGGAACCAGGCATTGAGTTTAATTTCCCAAGGACATTACATTTGTAAAATTAGTATCTGAGAAAGATTTTGGAATGTCTGCAATCTGGGAAACTAATAAGAGATTTTTTTCTGGGTTTTTTTTTGTTGTTTTTTTTTTTTAGTTAATACTTCTGGAAATGAATTATTCATAATTTCTTTAATGCTTGAAAAGATAAAGAATATCCTTTTAGCTTTGTAGATATGGGACAGCAAAATATTCACTAGTATGGAAACAAAAATTTACCTGCTTTCTTACTGTTTTCAGAAACTGTGTGACACCTGCATGTCAGATAAAAATCCATTCAGATATGCAAAGATTGCTAATTGTCTTTGTACGAGATAATGTATCATTATGCAGGATATAATAGAAAATACAACACTTTTTACAGCAGTTTAAAACTAACTGGGAAATGTAATATTGAACTTAAATGCAACTTTACATCAGATTGTTTTTTCCTAACATCAATTGAAACACTATGGAAGAGGTTTACTTTTTAATTGCTTTCTTTAGCTTTTTACAGTAATTTTCTGCAGAAGACTAGTTTTCTGAGAGCTTATTTTTATAAAAAAATTATCTTGTGTTTTAACATTCATACTAGCAATAAAATTAGGCTAAATTCAGATGGTTAATTTCTAATTATCATTACTTCAGACAGTATGAGGATGCATATTTAGCACTCATACCCTCTGGATTAAGTATGAAGACTTGGATCTCAAAGAATGTGTGCAGCTGGTAAAAGGGAAAAAAAGAAGGCAATATACTGTGAAGAGTAATGCAAAAAACAGAAAAGGAACTGCATAATGACTGTGGTTTTACTTAGCAAAGATGTGTGCAAACAGTTGCTGTTGGCTTTTAGTTTGAATACCTGTTCTGGGTGTGTTGGAAGCTTTGGATATTTCTCTAAAAATCAAAGCAAAACAAAGTTTATATTGGGTGTAGTTGAGTTATGGTCTCAGTTTTGCTCTGAAAAGCAAATTATCACACATTATGCATTATTTCAGTGTAAATATGCATTGGCTGAGATGAATCTGAGTGAATCTTGTTATGTATCTATTCTGAATTTCAAGGTTATAGTGAAGAAACAAACCAAGGTACTCTGAAGCATCGTGACATCTCTGACCAAGGGAACTGCTTACCGTTGATGCTGAATATGCCCTTATCATATATACAAGTTATAAATCTTTCTGTATATGTGCAGCAGAGATAGAGATAAATACCATGTTTTCTATTTCTTAGAGGCATGGACTTTATTTGAATGTATATTGAGCTCTCTGGATGAAAGTCACTTCAGACATAAGGAGCAAAAGTCATTGAACAGAAGGTAAGACACACAAGTCTGAGGTTCTGCTCCCATCCCTGCTTCTGATTCACTTCTGTCCAAAATTAGTAATTTTGCATCCTCAGACATTTTTCTTAACTGTTTAATGAGCATTTCTGATATTTATCTACATATTAGAGGTACTTTAGGGTCACAGGATGGAAGCACTAAGTTTTACTTTAAGTGTAATTTATTAAATGTCAAGTTTTCTCTTGAACACTAAACAGTGCTCAGTGAACTGGTAGAACAGGGCTAGCGAGCAAGGCTGGAATAGGGCATCTGGAATACTAAATAGACATGATGAATTAAGAGGAAATCTAGATTAAAATTGAGGTAGACAAAAAGAAGAAAAACCATAGAAGAGGCAGGGGAAAGGAACTGAGAAAAAAAAATGCCTGGGGAGACGGGAATAGGAAATGAGAAACACACCTCATCCTTGTAAAGTGTAATCCTTGCAGGATAGTGCTACCCATACATTAAGTTGTTATTGTGGAATCACTTTTGAAAACAAGGTAGATCCTTATGGTAGGCACCTATCCAACGAAAACCACAAGTGCCTCATCATCTTGCTGATGCTTTGCCATTAGCTTCAGCAGGTGAGATGCAGGTGAGACACTTCAGGTCACACACTAATGGGGCTGAAATCCCACCTAGAACAACAATGGGCAACCAGTATGAAAAAGTTCACATTGTCATGGCCTATTTCTGTGGATCAGGTTTGAATGATGAATTTTGAAAAGTAGAATAGTAAATTTGGATTTCACCGTATATATTTGGATAGCTTTAAACTAATCTACTGGTTCATGCTAATTATGTTCAGGTCTTTGCCTATATGATACACAATAACATTATGCTTTACTACAGCCTAACCCAGACTATTATTTCCTATTCCACCAAATTATAAGGTTTATAGAGCTATCATCAAGAAGGAGAAGTAGACATGAATATGTAAATTGGTTATCAGGCACAGAATAAACCATATTTTGTCTTCCAGTAAACACTTAAGCCTCAAACCATCCGATTATCACCAACAGGGAAAAATGTGAAGTTCTTGACAACTTAGTAAAAGTATCTGGCAAAGGATGGAGATTTTTAATTTTTAATTTAAAGACCAACTATCATTCTTACTAAAAATATCTCGAAACAATCAGGTGATCTTCAACACTCCAGATGGGTTAAAGTTTTCCACCGAAAGCTTTTACCAATCTGCAGTAATCTGTCATGACTCTGCTCAATATGAGTAGTGTGGATGAAAAATGTGTGGTTTATTGGTTCACACACAGAATGTGTAAATAAGGAAGCAGAGAGGAATGTGTGCGTATGTGTTTTTATCAAAGTTTCCTTGTTCCATACAAAAAGATTATGGTCTTGAATATGGTATGCAGCCCTAGTGAAGTAAAATGTCTAGGGTTCATTTCCTAGGAACCCAATTACTTATTTATTTCCTACCTTTGTCTATGTAAGGTCCAGATCTGCCTCTTTGAGCAACACACTAAGAGTAAGTTTATATTTGCTATTTCCAGCAATCTCAGATGAAGGAGAACGTTATTGCTCCTCAGACTTTATTGTGCACAAGTCAAGATCTGCTTTCATATAAATAACAGTGGCAAAACCAAGGCCTCAGTCATTTTTTTCTCTTAGTGTCCCTTTCCTTTTCATAGAAATACTATAGAATAACTCAGGTTGGAAAGGACCCTTCTTTTTCTATCCTGAAGTTAAAACTGTATGTCCATACATATACCTGAGAAACAGTTCTTATTAAATCCTGTCCATCAAGTCACGGTTCATTTCCATTGTTTAAGACAATTTTGAAGACAATGCTTGTCTCTGCATTAATTTAATTAACAAATCATTAGAATGACATATATTAATTTAAAAATAAGGAATATGAACTAGATGTGTTTTTAACTTAGCTTATACATCTAGAATGTGCCACATTAAGAAAGGTTTTTTTAGATCTCAGAGAGAATTTTTAAAACTAGATTAGATGCCAAAACCTGTATTTTGTCCCTGGAAGAAAAAGCTGAGGACCTATTTGTTCTGTTACTTCAACTCAGGACAGCAAGTTCTCCTAAGATGTAGGATAATTCTGTTTGGATATCCAACCACTGGTTTAGGATGTGAGCATTCGGCATCCTGGGCACAGTTGTGTTAGGGAGACCTGTAAGACAATTTAAGGAGCACTGGAGTTTCTCTTACAGCTTTAGGAAAAAGCTGGTGCATCACACCCTGCAGGAGGCCAGGGCACCAAGGACATGCTGGCGGGCTGGGTGACAGTAGTAGAGGCTGAATTTTACTGTGTCAAGAATGAAGGTAATGAGCCTGGTGCAAATGCAGATTTTTGCTGGGTATCAGGGATGATTTCTGCCTTAACAAGAGCACCTCTTCATGATTATCAAGGGAGATTATAAAGCCTTGATCGCAAGCTAAAAATCTGGGTGCCTTTCCCTTGTAAATCAGATTCTTAGAAGGGAGAATTCACTACTCTGCCTAAATGCTTCATTCAGAATCATGTGTTCTTAGGGGTGCTTGTTCCCTGTCCACTCCCTGCTTGTTTCTTACTCTCCACACTTGATTTAAGGACACAGTGCTTATGCCCCTTAGGAGAGTAGGAATTAAGCACTGAGATACCTGTCAGAGCCTTCTGTCTCCTGACTTTCACAGGCACTCAGTGAGCGAAAGTGTCCTTCCCTGCCACAAATGGTGCGATGCCAGGGAAGGCACGAGGGATGTTTCGAGAGTGGACTTTCCTTGGACTTTCCCATGGGTTTGCCTTCACTAAAAGGCATCATTCTTCACACCATTTCAACAATGGGCAGGCTTTGCCTCCACATGAACTTTTGAATGTCTAGTCTTCACTTAACGATAAGGGACTAGTGCAGTAATCAAAGCGTGGAAAAAGTAGAAGAGTTAAGGGAGAGGTATCATTAAAGCTCACTAGGAATTGAGATTTGAA
Source organism: Chiroxiphia lanceolata (assembly GCF_009829145.1). NCBI lineage: Eukaryota > Metazoa > Chordata > Aves > Passeriformes > Pipridae > Chiroxiphia > Chiroxiphia lanceolata. The sequence goes on along the minus strand of NC_045637.1, from coordinate 61,266,094 downwards.
CTTTCTTTTTAATTTAAAAAACAAGCCAAAGAGTGTTTCAGAGAGTGAAAACAGTCTTATCTCTGAAGCTGCTTGAAGAATGTACTAGAAAAATAGCCAAAGAAAGATCTTCCATTTCCAAGCTATGCCTTTCTGTGACCCCTACTTGAGACCTGTTTTCAGTCTCCGGCTCAAATCCCTGGTATTGACAGATAGACTTTCATGGTACATCATGACCGACACCAGAGAGAGGAGGTGGAGAGAGACAGGAAAACCTATGGTCACTGTCTGGGGCCTCTATCAATGCAGAAGAAATCTTCATAAAAAGTTATGGCCATAACCTTGGGAAAGTTTTGCTTCTGTTGTCCCAAAGGGCTAGGTATTTTGCTAAATAAATAGGAGTTAAGCACATGCATTTTTTAATATCCTGAGAATTCAGTACATATGTTGCAATGACATGAAAGTGGGAATATTGGCAATTTTTTTTGTACTAGAATTCCACCTGCACACAGAACAATAGCAAGTCCATATCCTCTAACATCTGCTCAGGACGGGGTGATGATGTTATGAATCATGATGGATACTCAGTCTCTGTCTGCTAACTCACACTTTAAGCGACTTTTCCACAGTCTGAAGAAGTGTCTACATAATGGATTGCGTAATTTCTACTATTTCTTTTTTTCGTGTGACTAATACGACTTGGAAATCACCTTTGATACACAATATACCAATCATAATGTTGACTCTATTGTTTCCTCAGCAAATATGAAATAAGAAGATCTAGTTTCCTCTGGTTGAAGTTGTACACTATAGCTCTTAGGGACTAAGTTTCCTTCTATATTTTGTGAAGTGTCTTCTACAAAGAGAAAAGAGATAGCAGCTGCAGATTGCAGATACTGCCATAATAGAAATAGCAGCTGCAGATTGCAGATACTGCCATAATAGAAATAACTAAATGTAATTCTTAATGGGAATTCTACTCAAGGAAAGTCTGAAAATGAGTAGTTTATGATCTAGACTGCATTAATGCTAAAGTTATAAATTAGAATACAAATATGCTGATAATATTTTTGTCACTAGACAAAGCAAATACATATATCTTCACCTTCACTTTTCAGCGAATTTTTAGGGAAAGAATCAAGTGCGAGAGACTTAAATTTTGTATTTCTTACATTAAAAAAACAAACAACACAACAAACAAACAAGCTGTGTGGGATCAGTGAGGATTCTTCCTATTGCTCCATCCGTTTTCTTCACTTTCAGTGGTATAACAGTATGAGTTTGTAGGAATGTGCTTTGTAAGTGGAACATTTTTCTAATAGTTAAGTTCGTGGAACTAGTTAAAAAGCATGAAATTCTGCTGCATAAATTATCATTGACAATGTGGTTTATTTTTATTTGGCAGTTGAAATTTTAATGTAGTGTTCTGCTGAAATTCTGAGATTCAGTCAAGTTTTAACAAGCTACCGCTAGGAGATTGCATTATTTTTTATGTATTTGTTATTAAAATTATTGATAAATGTTGCAAAGGTTCTACCTGTGAGCTGTTTTTCACCTTCAAGCTGATATTAAATACTTGCCACCAGAGCTGCATTTTTGATGGTGATTTGTCACATGGTATTATTTTTGCTCCTAGAGCAAATGAATGCAACCTTCACCAGGTTCCTTATCTGAAGCCTTTCAAGAAGTACATTTCAAAACGAAAGTCATCAGTATGTATGTGCATAACATTTTCCATAAAGATATACTAGTAGTATTTTCTTGCATGAATGTTTTTGACAAGGGGATGCCAAGACTTTCAGTATGGGTAAAATGGATACATATTTTAATACTGAGCAAAATTTAATAGAAAAAGTTTTTGTTCATCCAACTGTGTTCTGTTTCAGTCAGCATTTATCCAGGGAAAGCTACTCAGGAGCCTTAGAAAAGCCCACAGACAAGGTTCCTGTGACTCACAGTGGCTTTTGGCCAAGCCATCCAGGCTGGGAAGATGGGAAGATCAGACCCAGCCAGCACGGGTTTAGGAAGGGCAGGTCCTGTCTGACCAATGTGATCTCCTTTTATGACCAGGTGACCTGCCTGGTGGATGAAGGGAAGGCTGTGGAAGTGGTCTACCTGCACTTCAGCAAAGCCTTTGACACCATCTCCCACAGCATTCTCCTGAAAAAGCTGGCAGCCCACGGCTTGGACAGGGGCACTCTGTACTGGGTTAAGAACTGGTTGGAGGGCCGGGCCCCAGGAGTGGTGGTGAATGGTGCTGCATCCAGTTGGCATCTGGTCACTAGTGGTGTCCCCCAGGGATCAGTGTTGGGCCCAATTCTGTTTAATATCTTTATTGATGATTTAGATGAGGGGATTGAGTCCACCATCAGCAAATTTGCAGATGACACTAAGTTAGGGGGGAGTGTTGATCAGCTGGAAGGCAGGAGGGCTCTTCAGAGGGACCTGGACAAGCTGGAGAGTTGGGCTGATTCCAATGGGATGAGGTTCAACAAGGCCAAGGGCCTGCACTTTGGCCACAACAACCCCCTGCAGCGCTACAGGCTGGGGACAGAGTGGCTGGAGAGCAGCCAGGCAGAAAGGGACCTGGGAGTTTGGATTGACAGGGAGCTGAATATGAGCCAGCAGTGTGCCCAGGTGGCCAAGAAAGCCAATGGCATCCTGGCCTGGATCAGGAACAGTGTGGCCAACAGGTCCAGGGAAGTGATTCTTCCCCTGTATTCAGCGTTGGTGAGGCCACACCCAGAGTACTGTGTCCAGTTCAGGGCCCCTCAGTTCAGGAAGGATATTGAGGTGCTGGAGCAGGTCCAGAGAAGAGCCACAAGGCTGGTGAGGGGACTTGAGCACAAGTCCTCTGAGGAGAGGCTGATGGAGCTGGGGTTGTTCAGCTGGAGGAGGCTCAGGGGAGACCTCATCACTCTCTACAACTACCTGAAAGAGGTTGTAGCCAGAGGAGATTGGTCTGTTCTCTCAGGCAACTATCAACAAGACAAGAAGCCATGGTCTTAAGCTGTGCCAGGGGAGGTTTAGGTTAGATATTAGGAAGACATTCTTTACAGAAAAGGTGATCAGGCATTGGAATGGGCTGTCCAGGGAAGTGGTGGATTCTCCATCCCTGGAGGTTTTTAAGATGAGACTGGATGTGGCACTTAGTGCCGTGGTCTAGTAACCATGGTGGTAGTGGATCAAGGGTTGGACTTGATAATCTCGGAGGTCCCTTCCAACTCAGCTGATCCTATGATTCTACGAATCTATGATTCTATGAATGCTGGGGGCTCTGAGATGCTTGTCCTCAGAGCATGTGAAGGTACAATTTTAAATCTGAAGGGGAAAAAGATGAATTTGTCTAACTTTTCTCTGGCATGCTTTCCCAAGCCTTAAGCTAACAGGCCCTCAACGTGCTTGCAATCCTGGTTACAGTTGTTGTTTAGGGGTTATATGAATCCCAGTGCATTTCTTGCATGCAGTGCTGTTTGCTGTCTTTAAAACATCAAGAAGTCAGTATGGTGGCATTGTGCAGCCTCCATGTGTGCCAGTCTGACCCTAGGCCCTCCAGCCAATTGCTGTTACGGGAGATGCTTGCACACAGATGTTTGTGCACGCAGTTGTCCAAAATGAATGTAAAAAGGTGGTCAGTAATTCTATGAATACGGGCCTGACCCATCCTCTCTGCTGGTTCCTCTGAGCATTACATTTCTTCAAGCTTTTCTAGTGGTTCTGTGTAATCAATCTTAGGTCACTGTGCGCAACACTCAGCAGGAATTTGCAGATGTAGATTAAGGTGTTTGGTGGTAAAACTTTTTGAAAGGGACTACCAAGAAAAGAAATCTCCCCAGTGGTTCTTCCCTGGTCACGTAAATGGTTATGCAAATTTTAACCATCCTAAGAGCCCAGAGGGAATATGATTGGTGCTCTCCATGACCCCAGTCACCCTTTCACACTGCAGTTTCCATGAAAAATCAACTCAGATAAAGATGGCTGTTCCCAGGATAGACTTCTGGGAGTGCAGACCACAGTCATAGAAGTAGCTGCCCATGAGTCATTTCTCTTGCCTGTTATTCTGGCTGGACCCAGGGGCTTTCTGTGTTATTCTGGGAGGGTGGGCGGCTGGCCAGAGGAGTCTGACTGAGAGAGGAGCGTGAAAAAGCCTGCAGCATCTTTTTGCGTGAGGATCTGCTGCTAATATCTGATCCATTCCTGTAAATTTTCTTAATATGTGAACACAGTTAAAGCTTCATCTATAGGTTTTGTATATATGGCAGCTAGGAAAGGGTTGACTGTCAGGTTCGAGTTTGATTTGAGGGAGGAGTGGGATCTGAAAACTATAGATGCTGTTTTAAAGCTTTTCTCCAGTAATGATGATAATGAATGATGTAAGCCATTCCTTCGGACTGATGATTAATCCTAATGAATATGTTGCATATGTATGTTTCACAGCTGTCATTAAGCTTCCATTTTAACTACTCTTCCCCTTTCCCTACTCCCACCCATGCCTGCAATCTGCAAACTCTTATTCCCTGTAGGTATTTTGATAGAGAAACAGACAGGTAACGATCCCGATGTCAGACTGCAAGCCATGCAACTGTCAGTTCATATTGTGTCTGACAGCCATTGACAGCTTGCTTCTTCAATTTTACTAAGATTAATATTCTTCACATGTTTTATTTATATTTACTGATCTTGCTGCAGTGAATTTTTAAAGAGACGTTTTAATGTTAAAATCCCCTGTTAAAAATCAAATCTGCATTTTCTTCAAAATTTGGGTTTACATTTTCATCAACATTGCTTGTGGAATTTTCGCACGTTGCTAATGGCATGATCACGTGTACGATGCTTTATTCATGCAGTGGTCAATAAGGCTTATTTGGACAAACCCCCAGGATCATTACCCTGGGAACCCCCTCATCCTTGGAAACATATCCACATATGGTTAACTTGATGCAAGGCAGTAGTTTCACAGAAGACAACTGCTTAGATGCATAGAATTATTCACATGTGCAATCATTTGAAAGATTCAATTTCTATAAGAGTAACATTGTCACCAGAGTAGTGCTACTGAGCTTCAAAGTATTCATATGAGCAAATGACTATAAGATTAGACTTAGAGCTCTCTGTTAAAACTCTTGTACTGTTCTACCTGTTTGAGTTGGCTCACCATGTCTCTAGATGCCTGAATTGAAATAGAAACACATTGGGATGCTGAAATTGTAAATACAATGGTGGAAATTTCACTTACGTCAAAAGAATTTTTAACATAAAATATAGAAATAGTTGGAAATTTGGAAAAAAAAAATTTATGAACATTTTTATATATATTGCAATAGGCTATTTAACTAATTTATATGAAAATAATGTTGGGAAAATGTAAAATTTTTATCTATGTCTATAAATATATAATTTTACACTCTTTAAATACAAAGACAAAAGCTGAAACTCAATTTCTATGGCACACCTGCTTTAAAAGGCGCTTATCAAATCCCCACCTCCTTACTCAAGAATTTTTATCATGTGTCCTGTCTGAGTGCAGGCTGACTTATTTGACCCAATTTAGGGAAATCCAGATCCCCATCCTGACATGTTTATGAATCAGGAAATTTCTACTTGGAAAATTTCAGGAATACTTTTAACCTCTCTGATCTTTCAAATTGCATGTCTTTTAACTTCATAAATTAGCCAGTTCTGACCTCATCTAGCCATGAGATGACAGTGGTGGTTTATCTCTTTTTTCCTTGCTTTCTCTCCAAATCTGCATCAACATGTTTTTCCTATTGCCATGGCAATAGAGCAGAGAAATGCAACAAGCCAACTGCATGTAAAAAAGTTTGCACAAAGACAGAATTGCGAACTAAACAAGAGGCATTGCTGATACATGGTTCTTGCAGGGATATTAGTGGTGGTGGAGAATCCCTTTTTATCTTCCCTCATTACCAATCAAAGTGAAAATACGAACGGGGAGAAATGAGACATATCAGGATTCCACAACAGTTATAGGAGAGAAAATCAGTGTCAAGCAAGACTACAGGAGCATGGAAGTGTGACGTTTCATTCAGATCATGTGGATCTCTGGCAGCCTCTAATGGAAATATGGATGATTTAGCACTTCTTCACTGAAAAGAACCCTGCCCTGGACCTTAGAGAGAGGGCATATTGTTAATGAAGAAACAGTGGCACAAACAATCAAGGGCACAGAAAAATCAATGAATCAGTGAAAAGCCCCTCCATTTAGCCTAATAATTCTCTTCATATGCTTACATGTGGAATGAAGGATAATTTGCCCTTCAGTGACAAATCAAGACCACTTTTTTCCCCAATAACAGTAATAGTTAAAACAGAGATGGTTTTGATTTTTCCTAAAGTAAGAGGCAAAATTAGATGAACAAGTTGTAGCTTCTTACCTTTTTTGGCTTGGTTTCATTTACATTTAGTTCATTAATTACTTTTTAGGGAAAAAAGGTTTGTCTTATTTTCAGCAAAAGGAATGCTGATCGTTCTCCTAGGGATATTATAAGAATGTCAAGGAAAGCCGTAAATATTTTATAAAGACTGATAATAGAGTTTTCTGTGCTAAGGAAAAGTCAATGATTTTAGAAAAGGGATACATAATGATTTTCTGACTAACTGCAAAAATGAGATGGCAGTAATTTTAATATTAGCTAATAAATATTGACATTAGTATTTCAATGAGTGTAATCAGGCTTTGGTTGGATATGGAAAGTCATTATTTTTTCATCAGTACTATTATAAAAGCTGGACTATTTCCACCATAGATATTAAACAATCTTTGCAGGAAGCCCCAGTAACTTCTCAGAATAAATCCAGTAAGACTATGCAAGAAAGAACATATGCTCTCTGCATCATATTGCAAGCTCATCTATTTTGCTGACTGAGTTAAAAACAACATTGTTCAACAAGCATCCTCATACAAAAGCAGTCTTTATGCAAAATGGTTTGGTTAAAATCACAGCATTGGGCATACAGGTCTTCAGTATACTTTACCTTGTTGTATCTCACAGCTATTCAAACTTACTGGTTAGGGGGAAAAAAAGACCCATAAAATACCCAGGGGTCACCCAGAGTCTGAAATGTCAGCTGTTATTCATGGTGGTAGCCTATTACTGCAGAGACAGTCAGAAAGTCACTATTCTGTGATGACTTTTGAGTTTTTCAAAAGCTTTTAGTCCCAAAGTTACCACCCCTCCATCAAACCCAAAATCCCAAATTGGTTTCAGAACTGCTGCATTTCTAGAGAAGGATACCCTTGGGATACCTGGTATTTGATGAATTAAAAATGACGTCATTCTTGTTGGCTTTAGGGCTGATAATTATGGTCTGCTGAGAACACACAGCAGTGAATGGTGGCAGAGGGGAGTGAGCTGAAACCAAGCTCTTAGGTTAGAAGTTCATTAGCAGACATATCTGCAACAGACAGACCAGATTTTAAAATTGACTTGTTTTTTCACTGCATACAGTTTTCAAAAGTAGGTTCTAGATCAGTGATACTATTTCCTCACAAAACAGCCCTAGTTTCCAAGCAATGTATTTTTTAGGGCAGCACATCCCTTTCCTTGGTTGCCCACTCTTCAAAAGCCTCTCCTACGCGAGCACAGCTCTAAAGCAAACTGGACTGGGGAAGAGAACTGACTGAAAAATAGCCCATTTGGGATAATCTTTATCTGGATTCATTTCTTGATCCAGGTGAAATTTTCTGAAATAAATCATGAGAGTGGGAAAACTGAAGCTGGCTGGTATAAGAAACACTGTTTGCTGATGGGCAGTGATGCCCCTTTCTCTGTGAGTGCTACCACGCCATCCTCACCTTGGACTTGATGACGTATTTCCAGACCTTGCCCTTTTGATGGCCCTGGTGCTCCTCTGACCTCTTAGTGACTTAATTTAAAGTCTCAAGCCAGCTGAAAAGTAACAGAGGAAAAAAAAGAAAAGAAAAAGAAGGTAATGTGTTCAAATTGGCTCAATAACGGGTCGGATAAGCAGCAGTGCTAATGTACTTCTGTGCATCAGCAACATGTGGCATGGCCCAGGGAAGAGGGAGAACTCTCACTAGCTCGACTGATTTAAACTGTCTTGAAACTGCTCCCTGGATATTTTCCCAGGGGCTGTGTAATAGCAAGAGGAGCATTTCTGTATTGCAATGTTTAGTCCTGGCTAATTTTAAAGCATAATGGAAAAAGGCTTCCTTTCTTTAAAAGCATGGGTTTTGTGACCCTTTCTTTTATAAATATACATGCACACACAAAGTATAAATTAATCTGGAAAATGTGTTGATTTATAAGTGGAGGGAACAGAGGGAAGAGAAAATCTAAATAACCTCTTTTAGTCTTGGCCATATCAAGAATGCCAAGTCTGGCTTTCCTCTTCTTGTGGGTGAGGAGTTTGGAAGCTTTTGAGGGAGGGAATGGGATTTTCGTATGAGCTTTTTCACAGTTTAGATGAACTGAGGTTGATACTGGAATTTTAAGGAAGGTTTTTTTCCTCCTATATGATTTTGCATGCTGAAGTTTAACAGCTGTTGCAAGCAAGAAGAAAACATATTTTTCCCACTACATCTTTTGATTCCACCAGACTTTCTTTGGCATTATTTCTTTTTAAGAAAATTCAAAAATCCAGGCAGTTAAATTTAACCCAGATAGAACTTTGCTGATTCAAAATTACATTAAAACAAAGGTCAGATTTGGCCAAATCATTTAATTGCTCATGACCCCACTATTTTCTGTCCCCCTTTCCTCTCCCCATTAACTAGTTGTCCCATTGTTTCACTCGAGATTGAAGTTAGATTTACTGGTTGGTAAATACAAGGATTGCTCTTTTGCCCCATTCTCTGATGGGGATGGGGGAAGAGAGAAGCCTCAGAAGGGTTTGTTTGTTTGTTTCTTTTTTTCTTTGTTTCCCAGTCTCCCTATAGGTTGCCAGCGTTATACCATGACTTTTTAGGAAAAATGTGAATACAAACCAATTGATTCTCTTCAGCTCCACAGGACTGCACTTTCCTGGGACAATACAAACATCCATTTGCCCTGTGAACTCTCCCATCTGATTTTATTATATTTTTTTCCCTGTGCTATTGCTTATCATAATTTTTATACATATTTTTCCTCATGTTTTATTTTTGCTGTCAGCTAGAGCAACAAACAGGCTTTTATTAGCCTGTGAGCCACATGCAGGGGAGCAGGAGTGGGCAGCACCCGGCACGCAATCTCCCCTACTGTATTACCAAGCCCTCTGCGCCACAGTGGGATTCACTCCCTAAGAGATAAAGTTCCCACTGGGTCATCCTCCCCCTTCAGACTTTGCACTGACGTGAGTGCAGGCATTTTCTTTAGTTTATGACTGTGCTAACAGAGACTGTGGGGTACATGCTGGGTCAGCACGTCCTGTAACTCCTCTGGCTGGTAGAGCCTATCTAAGGGGCTGCTGTCATCCCCAGAAGGTCTCACTTAGCCACAGAGGGTCTATGGTTGGTTTTGGTTGTGGCAAATGCCTTCACCAAGAGCTCTCCCACCACAGAGGCCTCCTTTGGGGATTTACGTCTTCATAAGATAGTACCAACTGGGATTGTGTCTGACCCATTATTTATATCCAAACATCAGTAACCCATGCTTGCACATCCTCTGCTCTGTTGTGATTGTAGAAGTGGTGTCTGAACCCTGGTTTAGAGAATTTGAAATGCATCCATTAAATTGCAGCCTTTGCTGAACCTGTCAAGAAGGGTTTCTGCCCCAAATGGAAACTGTCCAAAAAATTATGCATGGCCATTTTAAAGTTATACAAGGTCAGAAAATACAAACAAAACAAACCAAAACAAAAGCAGGGCAATTGAATGGCCGCAGGACAAAACTGTGAGCTAGGAGAGACCATTCCCTTCAATTATGCCCACTTAGCCACATGAAATCAGGGCAGTGGTGAGTTTCGCAGGGCTGAGATGGGGGTCATCCCCTGAGCCACAGAAGTTTAGATTCCAGTTTCCTAAGTGTTTTCAATCCTGACATCATTTTAGACTAATAGCCAGAGTTAAAATAAAATACTTCATTGAACTAGGTGGGTATGTGAAATGGTTCTTTTTTTTCCTGCTACTCTGGGGAAAAGCTGGGGGACAGGTGGGGGTTTAAAGCCATGACAGGCTGGGACTCAGTGCTCACATCAGCCCATGCTGTTGCCTGCACTAGTAGGCAAGTGTCCCAATATCAAAGGCCATCCCTTTTGTTCTGCAAACACTAGCCACAACTGTGTTGAGGACAAAGTGAAATACTAAGCATCCTCTGATTAATAAGTGCTTTTTTGAAGTTTCATGCACTAATGAATTATGGGGTTGGCTGGGAGAGGGTTACGATTCCTACCTTTGCTGGATCTGTTTTCTGGGATACTTCAAATGAATAAATCTCCAGAGCCAGCAGCAGCTTCTCACTCCTTGTAGCCCCGCTTTCCTCACTGCAGACCCCAAACTGGCCCTCTGACATATGTTGAAGCTCTTGGTTCTCAGTGGTTTTCCCCTTCGTTAGTTGAATTCTAAGATCAGTTTATCTTTGCTCACTGGATTAGTAAAAATTTTTTTGTCTTGTTGTGAGCTGCACTTTTTCTGACTTGTAATTTTAAGTGCCCAACAAGCAATTTGGAAAAGAAATATTAAGGTTTCTTGGCTCTGACTGTGAAATCAAAGCAATCATGCGGACAAAGTTTTATCGATGAAACTTGATAAACACAAGGTCTAATTTTTCATTTTTTTTTCATTTAAGTGAATTTTGAAAATGTTTTGCAGAAAGTTTAAAAATCCCTCATGTCTCTATCTAAAAACACGTCTCCAGAGAAAATTCTCTCAAACTGAAGAAAATAGCCACATCATTTAGAACCTATGATTTTAATTTCCACAAGGAATGACAACCATTTTGCAACCTGAAGGCATTTTGGAGCCACTGTAAACCAGAAACACCAACATGTTAAAAATTAAGGCTCCAAGCCCCAGTACAAACTGCCTCTTTGTGTACCTATTGCAGCACAAACAATAGCTTGTGTTGGGAAAACATCACTCCCCCTCTATGCAGGGAAGCCTGGAAGACATAGCTGCAGCAAGGCATGAAAAGAGTGGAGTTTGGCTGTAGCCCTATTGTTACCTCCCTGCCTCTTACAGAAGGTAACTCCCTGGCCAGGATTTAGAATATGCTGGTTTCTCCTGGTGTAACTTGATGAAAAACTTTTCAGGAAGGCTGCCAGCAACCTTCTTTCCCCTTTCCCCTGCCAATATTTTATCTTGGCCTTGGTCTCTTACTGATTTGTCCTACCACTCAATGAAATGAGAGAGCTAAATCCCTGGGAAAATCATAATTTATTCTTGTATTTCCTATAGTTTTGTCTATTTTACCATTTCTGTGTGCTTTTTGTGTCCAGGGGATCATCCAGACTCCTGCTCAACCAAGACAGCAGTGCAGGAGGGACACAGGAAGAACAAGTTGCTGGCAAGGGTAAGAAATGGCATAGGCTAGCTAAAGCATCCTTTGGTCCAGCAAGTGCCAGGTAACAGCTTTAGTCCATTTGGTGACCACAGTCTGCTATGGTTATTATATATATTCATATTTATCAGCATGTCTGCAAACACAAATTCACTGCTGAACTGTCCCTAATTTACACCAGAGCAATACGAATGCAGCATGTCTGCCAAACAGAACGCTGCTGCCTGACTGCTGTTTTGACTTGCGTTGCACAGCTGTGAATACAAGGTAGAAGGCAGTGAAAAATTAGGAAGAGAATAGCTAAGGTTGTTATTAACAGTGTCTGTGAAGTTAATTTAAATTTAGCTTATGTTTGTCAAGAGTCATTAATGATAGATTGCTTTGCATTCTTCGAAATGGGAAGGGGGGGGAATATTATCCAAGTAAATTGACACTTATCAAAACAACAAAAGAAATCCCTAGAGGCCATTTACAAGCTGTTGGAACCAGGTTTCCCAAATAACATTAATATTCTTCCCTGTTAGTGTGTTACAGCATGTATGCAAAGATAGAAGCAATAAAAATAGAAGACACAAAAGTCGCTTATATGTGATGTGCTGTGTATTCCTCTTTCTCTTCTTCCTCTGCTGCTCAGAGTACTTACATACGTGTGCTGCTCTGATGTGACTCCTTTCGAAGGAATAATTGCAGACAACAGACTTCACTCTTTGCTTTATTGGCAGCTTAAGGCACTCAAGGATTAAGTCTTATATCTTGAGGGACACCTTTCTGTTTCGTGTGCTTGGGAAAGCTAGTGGTTATTAGAGAAGTATGAGCAGCTCTGTGACTCCCTTAAACATGAAAGATTTTTCTGAATGACTTAGCGCTTATTTTATTTTTATGTGTTTTGATTTTCTTTTAAGTTACTCTGAAAACCTTTTCCTCCCAGGTAGTCTAAGAAAGGTGCAATGTTCTCCAAGTGTCACCTTAATTGAACGTCTCCTCCCCGTGCTCCGTTCCTTGGACGCAGTGCTGCCTATCACTGCAGAACATAATGGACAAATGCTTCTTATTACACCATGTTTAAAATGCATTTTCCATTTACATGAGTATATAAAATTTTCTAAACAAATAGTCTAGTTTTGTATAGATAGGATGCCGCAATTCAAAAAATTACCATACAATTCCTAAGACCAAGTATCACAAGCATGTTATTAATCTCCTAATGAAAACATCTGATCTGCTCCATGGTTCACTGTAGAAATCCCTGTCTTTTTTCTCTTTTACTTTTTACTAAGTGTAGGTAGCAGATTGTTTTGGTCTATTGGAAACAATTAAAGTCTGTGGGGCTTTCTACAGCTGTATTTAATAGACAAGGGCAGACTCCTTCCCGTTGGTTAAATCGGTTGCTATGATGCACAGCTACTTTTATTTTTGTGTTAAAGTGAGATTTTGAAACCTTAAAAATGGATTTGGTACAGGAAAAATACTTGCTTATAAATCAGCATGAATATAGTGCCCTGTATTTACTTCATGGTGTGTATCTAAATTTCTATTTTGAGTCAGGGATTTACCCTGATATATTAATCTATGTTTAGAGAGAGAAGAAACTCATGTTACCTGTTTCAACAGTGAATTTGCATTAAATAAGATGGGTAAGAGGAAAGCTGAATACCCCATTTGCACATTAAAAGCTGATCATTAATCCTATATTTTAACTCTACAACTGTCAGAAGCTATTATTTCCCAAAGAGCCTGACAGTTCAAGGGATAAACTGGAGTGGGTCCCATTATAAAGGTCTATGAATAGACGTCAGAATAGTTTGCGCATCAAACCCCAAAGGCTATTAAATGTGATACTTTAAGAATCAATTTGTAGCTAAATTAAAATGAAGGGATGTGAATCCTAGGTCAGATTTTAATAAAGCAGAAAGTTTAACATATAGAGAGGCATTTTAAATACAATTAGATAGATGCGAAGATTTAAAAAAATATGTATTATAAAGCATAAAATAAGCCCCCGCATTGATTTTCAGCCTAGAGCTTGAAAAACTGTGCCACAGCAATGAGATCAAACAAGGAGAGGTGCTGAAATGCTGCTTTCAAAATTATGTTTTCAAGTGACTCTAGAGTCGATCAATAAGAGAGCTGATAGCTTATGAGCCTGTAAGATAAGTCAACAAACGCAATGCAAGAAAAGAGGACCAAAGAGCTGTCTTTGTACAAAAAAATTAGTTTCCAACAGGACATCCTGCTGAGTTTTATCTGAGTTCATTAGGCTTGAAGTCTGAGATCTGCTAATTCCACATGAAAAGTTCCAGACATTTGCAAAACCAAATCAAATGTGATGCTGTACTTAAGCTTGTTAAGAAGTTGAAGTTAACACTAAAACCTGCTTAAATAGGTGCTCAGGAAATAACTCTGCAAAAGCTGTGCCATACTCACCCTTTCAGCAAGCCAAAAGAAATCATGTAAGCTCTGTGCAATTCTTGTGAGGTTTTTAAGCACCACACTAGATTGGCCCTCCGAAAAATAAACGCTGGGAGAAGAATATGATTCCCCAGTATGTTACTTCTGGTTTCCCCCTAGGGTTCTCAAATGAAGTCGGGGAATCAGGCCCAACATATACAATTACAAGGGCAAGAGTGCAGAAAGACTGACAGCCTCGCTGTACTGGGAACAACTTTGTTATCTCTCATTTATTTCTACGATTTCTTGCTCTTAGGTAGTTTTTATCCTGAAGTCCTCAAAACAGGATGTGCCTTAAAAATTATGTCTTTAGCTGTGCTCTGAAAGTTAATAGTTATTTATTATTCAAAGTAGGCTACTGAAACAAGATCTCATAAAAATGAAATGGTTCATTTCCATAGCTGAAAATGGAGCTCCTCGCATACTGAAGCTGGAAGAAGTGAAGACAAAGAGAAGTTTATTGTAGACAGTTCCCCTTGGTTGTTCTGTTAAAAGCCTGCTGAGACATGAAGGAAACTCCAGAAAGCCCCTCAGTTCGTACTTCACTGGTTATCACAGATTTTAATATTCCAGAGGGAATAGCTGAAAGCTCTATGCTGTGGGTTGACCATAATGTCTAGTAAATCATTGTCTCTGATAACTTCAGATTAGCTATTCCTGCCTTTTTTATATTAAATGCAATTAACTATTAACCACTGCAAGATCTACCATTATTTTATTATTTTGAATTGGAGGCAAGCTGCCTATAGACACTAGATGTGTGAATGAATAAATTAAAGGAACTAGGTTCTTTACCGTATTCTTAAATTGTGTAGACAAAATAATGTAGAAAGTGCCAATACTGAGGATGTCTGTTCACTTAGACCCTTATGTGTGTGCTTTATGGTATCATCTTTAATTGCAGAGTCACATAATAATTTTATTCAAATGCTTCTCTCAAAAACGAATAATTAAATTTCTCGTGAGATTTTCTGTGGTGACCAGTTCTGCAATATTTGAACACTTCATGAGCATAAATTAATTTATCTCCCTCTTGGCAGTTGTTGTTGGAACTCATCCCAATGTTACTGCTCTGAGTTCTTAGTATAGTGAAATTTTGGCTTTGCCCCTGTAATGTATCCTAGAATAATATATTCAAGTATGGAATAGTGAGGACACTAGTCTATAACTGAGGACGTGGCATATGTAGTTCAGTTGGTGCTGCCAGCTGTGAGAAACCTGAGCATTCCCAGTTACAGCAGAATCTTCTTAGAATTTAGTGACTCCAATTGAAGAGGTAGTGATGGAGCATGTGCAAACTGTGATTTTTTCACAAACTTATAACACAGCCAAATGTAGAATAAGAATAGCCCTAGCAAAGCCCTAGCATAGGGAGACTTCAGATTTTTCAGACTCTGGCTTCAAGTTGTGGAGGTGCTAGAACAATTACCAGAGAATATTCAGAATGTTTATTGATGGGTAAAACAACCAGGTTTCTGTTTCACAAAAAGCTAAAGTTTTGGCTGAAATTTCCATTAGAATTTGAGTCTAAATTAGATGCTACATGAAATTACAGCAGAAATAGCTAGATACTAATAAAATTTAGCTGTCTGTGAAAGGCTTATAAAGGTAAAGTGTCAGGCAATTTTTCCTTTTCACGTTGCATCTACACAAATGTAACAATCTCATTACACATAATGCTGTGCGTGCGATACGAGCATGTATATGCCATGTGGGTGCAAACATGCTTGTGCAAATATATGCAAAGATCAAACGTTTTGTCATGTTCAAGATCATGACCTATAGATAGTCACCGTGTGTAATTCAGGATCAGTTATGCAAGCACACAAGCCTGCTGCTCATGAGCCATTCAGCAACAGTGCTACCTCCAACTGCAGTCAGAACAGGACAGTCAGGATTATAATCTTATTAAAGGAGAATAGATTCAGAAATCATGTCCTACTTTTGTTAAATGCACCACTAGTAGGTTACGTGGCTTGTTCACAGTTTAAAATGCTAGTTATGCGTCTGGCTCGCAGAAATTATTTGCTTCATTTGAGAAATTCTTAGTATTACCATTAACAAAATTTTCTAGGTTAGGCCCATAAATCTAGATATATATTAAAAAAAACAAGCTTGTGTTTATCATCTGTAAGAAGTTCTTGTTGTCTTCTATTACAAGTATAACCATCACAAGAGGAAACAATCCAGTTCAGCAGCAGCCTCAGCAGGAAAGCTGACTGCCAGGTGCATGAAGTGTAAGGATATCTGCGCTAGCTATGTACGCACCAAAGGTTTGATTTGCATTAAAACAGGGCTGAGTTGGAGGGAAAAGAATGAGAGAGAGGATAGGTGGGCACCTACACCACCACCACCTCTCTGCCTGCTGAAAAGGTTTGGGTTTCATGGCAGAAGCACAAATACAGAATGGAGCTAAATAATTAAAGTCTGGCATTATTGGCCAAAGTAATTTCTTATTATCAGGAGAGTACTTCTTTGTACTTTTTTTTTTTTTTTGTGCTTAACAGACAAAGCTCATTTTGAAAATTTAGGTGCATTAAAGCATTCTAGCATTTCTTCTAGTCTTGGCAAAACTTATATTACCTTGAGAAAAAAAAAAATACCCAACACCACTGAGCACATGGGCTTATCTGCAACCTAATACTGTTATTGTAAGGGTTTGTATAGCGCACTTCCTGCCTTTAGGCTTACACAACAGGATATTTAAATTACAAAGACAATGAAGAAACGAGGCAAAATGCTCTTGATATTAAAAATGTTCTAGTTGTTCTAATTCCCCATGAAGTGACTCGCAGAATTAATGAGTAAACACAAGGTCACTCCTGGAGTCGCACTGCTTAACAAACTGCAGGCAGATTAAAGGCAGCAAGCAGGCAGGTTCAGGGTTTATCAGCTGTCCCACTATGCTGTGAAAAACGTATAACTTACAAGTATAATGGCAGCCACTACCCTTTACTACTGTTAACAGTCTGTCACTGTTTCCATTGTTAACTTGTTCTTCAGGGTTTAATATCTCACCTGTATCAAATTGCATCAGGTCAAAACTTGGCACCCAGGTGTGTCTGGATGCTGGATGGTACTTTTTCTTTTTTTTTAAACAACAAAGTTAAATTATATCAATCAGAGCTGGGCTGAGGAATAACCTCTTTTTTTAATTTTATTTTTTCCCTTTAGGCACTGTTTATTCACTTACCAAATCTGAACACAAACAAAAGTTTAATTTTTTACTGAAAAATCCCCTAAATATAATTCAATTGGTCCATTGAATCTTTTGGTTTGTATTCAGTTTGTGTTGATGGAGCTATTTTTATCTTAGAAGTCTTTATCTGACTGGGCGTTTCTTGTTTTATGCTTTCCTGATCTACCACTTTGGACTACTGGAAGAAATGAATTAACCCATACTGGATTGCATCAGACCTTGTTTTTTTCTCTAGTTTGTCTTTGGGGCAGACTATCTGTTCTATTCGAAGTATACTTACTCTCTTTTAGCTGTGTGACTGACTCACTCTGATTGCACAGTCAACTCAAGGAAGGTGCAAAAACACTTTTAGGAGAGATTGATGAATTGATATAACCCTTGCTGTGCTCTGTGTTAGGTACAAATCACAGAATCACAGAAGCTCCTGAGCAGGAAGGGACCCATATGGATCATCGAGTCCATTTCCTGGCTCTCCACAGCACAGCCTCAGCAATCCCACCAGCTGCCTGAGAGCATTGTCCAAACTCCTTGAGCTCTGGTAGGTTTGAGGCCATGACCACTGCCCCGGGGAGCCTCTTCCAGTGTCCGACCACCCTCTGGGAGAAGAACCTTTTCCTAATATCCAGCCTAAACCTCCTCTGACACAGCTCCATGCTGTTTTTGCTGAATTCTTTTCACTGCATTCTGAGGGCAGTCAAAACACAATTCCAAACACAGGTACCAAGCATGACTTGTGCCATGGTTTGCTCTGCCAGGGTCAGCAAAAGTCTCAGGGTATTTCATTACAGCAGTAGTGAGTGCAGCTCTCTAAAAGTACTGACCCATTTTGCAGCTATAAGAAAATGAGGGTCAGAGAAAAAAACTGGCTTATGCAACAAGTGAGTAGAGTGTCCTCCCCAAACCCAGTATATACAGCTGCAATGGGGATCAGACCCAGCACAGTGCTTTGTGAGCATGGGAGAGATGTGTTAAACTAGCTCAGATGGTTAGAGCATGGTGCTAATAACGCCAAGGGTGTGGGTTTGATCCCTGTATGAGCCATTCACTTAAGAGCTGGACTCAAGGGTACTTGTGTGTCCCTTCCAAATCAGAATATTCTGTGATATAATTCCTGCATCCCCTGCTGCAGCAGACTGCAGATGATACCCAGGGAGAGGGGACCATGGCACACATTGCCCTGCCGGCAGGTAGGTGCAGATGCAGCTGCGGTCAGCCAGTAATGCTTGGGACACAGCCACATCAGCTCTGCTGGGTGGTACAGTTCTTCCTCTCTCCTCGTTCACCCGCGCGGTAATGGGCTCTTCGACCAGGTCTGCCCCTGTGCTGGGACCCAAGCTGCATGGGGTGAAAAGAGGACAAGTCTTACAAACCTTGGGTAAAGACTGAGAATCCACTCGTGAGCAGCTTGACTGAAATTCAACTTAGATTAATAGTAGGAGTTCTAAACCCGTTCTGCATTAGCGATGAAAAAAATGCTTTAGTACTTGGATGAATGTAACTTATTCATGGGTTTATGAGCCCAAAGGTCAGGGAATGGAGGACTCTGCAATAGCTGTGATGGTTACATTCTTCCATTCATATCTCTGATTAAGTTTAAGTGTAAAACTCATGGAATTTCCCATTAACTGTACATCTGAGGAAGCTGTTGAATGCACTTATGCAAGCCCAGATAAGAAATTTAAGTTATACAAACTAGTCACACATCGCCTCGCTTTTGATAAAGCAGAAGAAGGACAGAAGGATTGTATGTCTGCTAAATAAATGACATTAGATGAAGTAATGCCTTTTTTGGACATTTTCCACTTTGCATTTGGAAGTCACGAGCATCTGGAAAACCACATTTTTTTTAAATATAGTGGGAAATGATTAAATAAGAATGTTGCTGTCAGTCTCTTGCGTGCAAATCTTGCAGGGTCTGGAAATTACCAGTGAACTTTGGAGAGAATTTTACCCTTAATATGGACTAAACACATTTGGTAGTCAAGGAGAAAACACTTGGCTATCAACCAAGCAAATACTTCCCTTTAAAAATGTTCTAGTGAGCAAGTGAAAAATGAGGTCATTCATGCAAGTATCACATTAACCAGCACTTTTTTAATACCAGATTATGGCTACTATGTCTGCCCTACAGCAGAATGGTGTGGACTCAGTAGAAAATACTTGAATATACAGTTAATGTAGTTATATAATCCTTGCAGAAGCACTTGTGAATGAAATAAGGAGTGTACTGTCAATACTCTGCCAAGTTGCTTCCTCCAAAAAGCAGAGGTGGGAATACAGTAGGCTTCAGGAGCAGATGTAGGTGGTGGCTAGGGGTCTGCAAAACTAGCCAGCTTTGTCCCACGTCCTACAGCAGAGCTCCTGGCTGTGATCTCACAAGCCACTCATCTTTGGTTCCTACAGCTTAGGGTAGTGGTTCATGTTCAGCTGTTCACACCTGCTTCCAGTTGCTGGCCTTGCACAGACTTGGCACTGGGACCACCGTAACGTTTGTTGGGGTTGTAAGGCAAGTGAGCACTGCCAGAATGCTCCTGGTCTCTCTTCACAATCCATTGACCCCTTCTTCCAACTTATGCCTTATGCTGTTTCTCCTGTGGACTACAGACGTAGAGATGCTTGTGTCATGTTAGTTCTAACTAGTGGAGCCTTCAGGGAGTTAATATCAAATGCTTAACCCAACTCTCTTCAATTCTGTAACAAAATCTAACAAAAAAACAAACACACACTTTAGGCTTAGTGACAGCAAATGCAGTTGACAGTACACACTTATATGCATTCTTCTTCTCTGGAGAGACAAAACGTTGGCTTGGACAATACTGACAGCATCATTCTGCGAGCATTTTTGGCAGTGTTGTTACCACACTTATTTTGCAATCTCTTATTTTTATTACCCAAAGTCCTATTTAAATAAATACGATCCTGGACTCGTTAGTGATAGAGGGATTTGGCATGAAATGTTCTCATGTCTTAGGGAAAAATATGTGGAGTATTACACAGCAACATACTTCATATCAATAAAAGTATGAGAAGTGGTGCATCTTGCATTGCAAGAACATTGTCATACTAGTAATGTGAGATGCAGATCTGCTGCATTTGACTTTATAAAGCATAACCCTTTTATTATATGAGGCACCTAGGAGCAAACAGGGTGCTCGCACCATTGATATTAATGCGATCCTTTGCAATAAAAACAGTACTAGGAATGTTTTGCACAGCAGAAGGAATCTAAGAGTTGCTGGCATATGCGATAACTTTTTTATTGAGTGAATACATCTCTGTTTTTGTCAGAGAGGCAAATGAAAATGCAAATAGAAGAAAAAAAAATAGACAGGTGTTGCTCCACAAGAACATTCAAAGTGAAGAAATATCTTCCAAATAGCCTGTTCTCTTCAGGAAGCTAGATAAGTGTTTTAGAATAAAAGTGCTGCTTATTCCTGAATGAGGCACCCACATAGGGAGCTGCTTTAGTTTGGTTATTCTGCAAACAATTCCGATAGCAAAAGCTCTGCCAGCCGGCTTCCTTGGAGAGGAGGGGGGAGGAGGTCTTCACTACATTAGGAGCCTTTTGTTGGTCTGATATGGCTATATTCCCTGTCACACTGGTGTTCAGCAGGGTTTCCAGGATAAAATAGAAATCCAAATAGAAATCCAAATGCCCCTTTCTGTCTACTTGAAAGTTTGTTCTGATTTGAACAGAATTTGTGTACTTACCGGACAATTGAATAGTGTAGTTTAACACTCGACCTTTTCTGCGCTCATTTTAAAACACCGAGGGGGGAAAAGCAAAGGGGATTATACTGCAGGAAACAGAGAAGCAAAAATGTATTGCCTATGACTAAAATATCTTCAAATCCTTGCCACAGAAGTTTCTCAAAACCTCTCCCTCTCTAAGTAAGGTCTTTGTTGACATGAGTGCCTTGCTTGTTACTGAATGCTCCAGGTTTATTAGCTTTGCAGTTTAACAGGGAAAAAGGCAAATGCCTCATAAAGTCTGTAGCGGACCAACTTCCCTACTCACTTCTCTCTTTCAAACCCAGCGAAAGCAACAAACTAGAAGCCTCCTGCAAATTTTTGTTAAAAGTTGGAATAATTTTATGCTGATAATTTTATGCTAATGATCTTGGGTGTTTGTTTCAGCCTCTTTCTCTCAGTAGTATGAGTTCACTTGGTTGATTTGTGGATCCAAATGCGAAAAAAGGAATCATGAATTTTGTGTGATTTATGGAGGAATTAGAAAAGTAGCCAATTTGGCATAAAATTGTTCAGGAGAGAAAAATGGTCTATCAGCAATGAAAGAAATAGCAGGAAGTTTTTGGGAGAGTTCCTGTTCTCAAAATAATTTTTCCCCAAATTGTGTACATTTATTATGAATTATACTGTTGCAAACTACTGCAGTTTCAGATGTAATCATTGTACTTTTACTCATCTTTTATTTATGCCGGTTCAGAAATACAGGCTGGCGTACAGAGTTTTAGTAGTAGCAGATACACAGCAACATCTTAGCTACATACCCTGATCTAGTATTTCCTGATTTGACTTTAGGATGCAGGCACTAGTATGCTATAACTAGGCTAATGACACACATTTCAGATTTGAATGAGATCCAGAAGGTGGAAAAAAGGTTTGGGAGCTTCTGAATGCTGAGTTTTTGTCTGGCTCACTGAAAGTTTAGAAGGCACTGGCAAACTTTTCCTCCAGCCTGTATAGATGGACCTCAGTATAGGTTGGATCATCTCTGCAGTGAGGCAATTTAGACTCTAAAGCATCTTTATTTCTTATCTACGAGTTCTCTCGTGCTTTCAGTAAAGCAAATATCTGGTGCTGGTTAACTTTTACTGTTTTTTCTGCTGCTGGTCATTGCAGATCCGCATCCTAGTGCTTACAGCGTATTATGTTACAACCAACCAACTAACTTCCTCTCAAACATGTTACTTCTACTCTGTTGCTCGTGATATTGATGGCTATTTTGACCTCTGCAGTTCTCTAATTACTGAAGCCTTAAAATAGTACACATCAGGTAAAATATTCTCTTTTTGAAGTTCCTTTTTCCTCGCATGCCTGAGCTGAAAGACCATATAAACTAAGATTATTCAACCACTTTAGACCACTGCACAGAATGTCAAGGGAAATTTTGTTAGCGAGAACAAGTGACTGTTTTGTTCCACTTTTACTTTTGAGGTATTTTTTACTCAGCAGAAGATAGTATAACGATGTATTTACCGTGCCGTTCCAGAAATCACTTAAATTCTTCTCCTTACTAAACTCCAGAAACGAACATTTGTGAAACTATTTTTTTCTGTAGTCCTTTATTTCGAGTTTGTGGAACAACACCAAATAACATGTTATTTAGAGCTAGCAACCAGTTTCCCCAGTTTTATCAAGAGGCGCATTCGCTGTAACATCAGAGGTCATTTTTAGCTATTGTACCTCTTTGTCTGGTCCAGTTAGAAAAGTGCACAAGCACTCCAGTACTATCAGTTATGCTTGGAGGAACATAAGAAGGGCGAGGGGGAGGGGAGGGAACACAAACTCAGAAATAGCCCGGTTTTTTTGCTTTGAGGGAGCACAGCCTGCTAACAGCCAGGTCCAGCCTACCAGAAAATCAGTATACTGAAGTATTACTATCAGTAGACAGCATGGAAAAAACCCGGTCCACAGATATATGCCCTCCCAATGATCTCTGTCTCAAAGAAAAAAAAAAAAAACGCCTTAAAAGTGGCATCCTTATAGAATTTGTCTTCCTTGGAATTGATTCTACATTGTGGCCTAGTTCTTTTTTATTTCTGAACCTATTATGGGCCACATCTGTGGAAGTCTGTATCAACTATTCCAAAACCAGCTGCTGCTGAGATTCTTTCAGTTAAGCTGAAATTAAGAACAGGTTTGTGGGCTCCCTACCTACTGTGAAGCCGTGATGTAGTTTATAAAATTACATATGGGTGAGAAAATCTGACTGCCAGGGCTGGAAAAGTTTGTACGTTTAGCAGAAACCTAAAATAACTGTGTACACTGAGGCTATACTTACTTTGCAATATTAACTTTTTCTGCTCTCTTCCTCAGTGTCATTGTAAAAGCAATATTGAATAATTCAATGTAAAAAACCCGTGGGTTTGATAGGATCAAAGCACAAATATCAAAATCAGGCTATATCCTAGCAACTGTGTTGATGGTGGGGGCAAATATGAAAGACATTATAGTTAAAAATGTTGATTCTTCAAGAAAGGTCTCCAGATTATTTCTGCCATGAGGAAAAGCTCCTTACATACCATAAATGAGATGATGGAGACAAACACCAGTCATCTTTTGGCATTAATGCAATCGTATGATAGCAAGGGGACAATTTCTATGAATAGAAGGTAAAGAGGGTATGACCACATTCTGAAACCTGCCACAATTTGTCAACAGATGAAACAAAGTCACTTAATGTTGTTACACATTAATAGATATGTCAGATCATGAAATATGTGCATGCCTCCAAATGGAAAAATATTTTCAAATTCATTCGATAGATTTATGCCTGACTAAATGAACAGGGTGCAAGAGCTTGACCTCAATCTATGTAGACCCAGACTATGTCGGTGTTAAAAACTTTGATAAGTCGGGGTGTGTTTTCATAGTACAAACTCTGGAAGCAGCCTGACACCACATAGCTACTGAGGCACGATTAGAGAGGGAGAAGAAATAGATTTTTGCAGTGCACATGAGAGGTCAATGTATTTAATCCAAGAGTATATGCTTGTTATTGATTGAAACCATTTTGTTTCGCAATGAAATCTGTGCCACCCACAGAAACTCTGAAAGCACACCAATGTTAGAATGGCCCATTTTAATTGGAGTCAGAAATGTTAGTTTCTTGTAAAAAAGCATCACGGGGAATGTTTCTGTGCGGTGATCTGCAGATATACATGAGTTTTAGAGTTGCCTGTGCCTTCCAGTTTTAACTTCTGCACATGCTCTTTGTATTTTCAGATACACCAAGAAAAGGTCTGGTTTAGAATGTGAAGAGTAATACAAGATTATTTGTCATTAGTTTGTGTGCTTTTTTCCTGACCCAGGCACAGTTCGAAAGCAAAATCTCTAGCTTAGATTTAAATAGACGCATATTGTTTTATTGGCAGAACTGGAGAACTATCTATAAAGCCAAGGGTTGCGTTTAGAAAGGGTTGTTGAGAGACAGATATGATGGGTGACCGAGGAAAAAGATAGTCCAAATTTTGAGATGGGAGAAAGATTCCTTAAAAAAAATCAGGAGTTTAAACTGTCCTGGATTAGCATTACTTAGATATGTTCTCTGATCTTCAGATAGATTTGCAACAACAAAAAATATTCATCAGCACAAAACCTGAGTAACTGAGCAAGCATACATCAGAAGTTAAAGTGACTGGGTCCGCTAGATTACATTTCACTGACTGTATCTGTGTATGTGACATGTACACACACACACACACACATATATATGAAATGTAATCCAAACTTCGCTTGTTTGTCTGCCTTGAAGTATTTATCTATGCTTTCAGCTTTGCTTTTAGAAAGACAGCCTTTTTTCCTTGCTATTCTACCATGGTGTTTCTCGGGAACCTTTTCTTATCTAAGCTTCCACCAATCACTCCTAAGGCTAAGTTATGCAGACAAGTCATCACACAGAATTTCATCAAACTGCCATTTTCCCAAACTTGAGGAAGCCTGGTCCCAAATGCTGAACAAATAATTTATTAGACCATAGAAAAAGTAAATAAATGCTTTCCTGCTCCAAGTATTTCATTAGCCAGAATTATTATACATACAAGTCTATAAATAGCAAAACACGTATTGAGCCATTAATATCACTGACATTCTCATACAAAATACTGTAATTTAAAGAATTTGAAACTGGAGGACATCTCCTGGAAGATTTCTGGCAAAGATAAAATGGGTAAACAGTGTCTGAAAACAGATTAATCATCCATAGAAATGGTATGTTACTAACAAATTGAAAATTAAGAACATCCTCTCTACCTAAAATTTCTAATGACATTGACGATATTATGCAAATACATTTTGCATATCTTTTAAGTCTATAAATTCTTACACCATTTCAGTTTTGCTTTTAAAACCCAGGAGTGCTGGACTCAGCAGAAGAAATGTGAGAAAATCTCCTATTTAAAATTACATGGACAGAGGAACTCTGCTGGTGACTTTCCGTGAAATTAATATACCGCTTGATTGTTTTTAAGGTCTCTGCATCTTCTGAATTTTTAATTGCCTTTCCATTAAAGTGGAATATCCCTCGCTTACTAAGCCTGAGATGGGTTCTCCAGTCCTTTCACCCCTGTAGCCTCCTATTTTCTTACGGGAAGAAGGAGTGCAAGACTGGCCCTGTGGAAGCAAATATGGAAAATATTAAGCATTTTAAGCATTACTCTATCAAGCAAAAGAGCAAGCACTGCGTTGTGTATTCTCATGTTTTACTGTCTAAGGGAAAGAATCTGTACACACTCTGAGAGAAAAGGAATAGGTCATAAAAATCACATTTTTAGGTAGAGGAGTTGGGAAGTCTCATGCACCTTTCATTGCTCTGACTTGTCAATTTTCACCATATGGAAATTGTTAGCTTAATACTGTAGTTCTAAATAGTGCCCAGGAATGCTGATTTATAATGGATTTCTTACTCTTTGTGTAAAGAAATGCTAAACTACTATATAAACCATGATTAGAGAATCTACACACTTGTATTATAGGTGTATGCCTGGGGTGAATTCTTCAAGCTTAGAGAGGTGACATCTGGTCTGGTCCACTCACAGGTAAATCTGGCATCAGTGAACTCGGAATTCCCACAAAATGCTGGACGTCCAGAGTAACTGAAAAGCCAATTTGGCCTGCAATTGAAAAAGTGCACAGGAAAGATGCTGATGCATAAGGAACAAAATCCAGACATTCCAGATACGTTATTTACTACTGAGGCATCTAAAGACACCACCTTAATGTAATGAAGTTGCCTTTGAAGAACAGGCAATGTGCATTTTTTTAATGCACATCCTCTCTATATTTTGACCAGCTGCTATGCACATCTGATTATTTTTTTTCTGTGAATTACAATTAAATTTGATTGTCCCAAATACATCCCATTCAGGCATTCATGCTGAAAGCAGCAACAATTGTCAATGACCTTTAACACGCCTGCTATTCAAATTAGTGCAGATCATTAATCACACATAGCTTACATTTTATGATTCGTGTATCCTTCATTACCAACTTTCCCCTCCCGCTCGCTGCCCCCCACCCCCACCCTTTCCCTTTATTCCGAGGGAATAAGCACTGGAAAGGGCAGGATTTAAAGCCTCCCCCGCCCTAATTTTGTTTTTTTCTCATTGCCGAAGCAGTTCGCGTCCCAAGTGCAAGACGGAGGGAGGGCGGCGCTGGGCCGGTGCGCCCAGGAAAGGTCGGGCCAGGGGTGGGGGGGCAACTCCGGCGAGGAGCTCCTAGCCGGGGTGTCCGGGGGCAGTGGTGTTCTACCGGCCCAGGGCGTCGAGGTAACACCGACCCTCCGTCAAAAGTCCTCCGTGTCAATTGTACGTCATCGCACGTTACTAGACAAAGAAAGAGAGACAAAAAGAAAAAAAAAAAAAAAAAAAGGCTTCATCCACACCCTTGATGTCTAGTACCAAGCGCTAAATGAGGCTTCCCAGCCATAGACTAAACACACTCCCCTCGCCTATGGCATACAGAGATTTGGCGTGATTAAACCGAGCTTCGTAAACAGACAGGAAAACAAGAATTGAACTTTTCAGCCATAGGAGTGGAGGAGCGGGAGGGGGGGGGAAGCTTTTTTGTTGCTTGTTTTTTTTTTTTTTTTTTTCCTAAAGCCATATGGCAGATTGATTTGTTCGGAGGTCTTTCAACTTCCCCAGCGTGGCTGTTGAACAGTATTCCTCTTTGATCTTGATTGAGGACTTTAATGTTGTTGTTTCTGCGCATTTCAATAGATCCATAAATATTTTACCAGTGGAATTCGCCAAGAAAAAAAAAAAGGAGGAAAAAAAAAAAAAGGAAAAATAAAGTTTCTCATAGAAATGCATCTGGGGCAACTCCAGCCCGCATCTTTCGCAGCGGAGGAGGTACGTGGGAACCGGGGCGGCGGTCGGCACAAGCGCCACGCCGCGCCCGGCACAACGCGGAGCCCGCCTTCCGCACCGCTCTCCGCCCCGCGCTCCCGCAGCGCCCGGGGGCGACCGGCACCCCGCGCCCCAACTTTGCTCCGCGGAGACAATAGTGGCCGGCGTGTGCGTGCGGGCCCCGCACCGGCCACACCACGGCGGCCGCCGGGGGACGCGCGGCGGCGTCGGCGGCGCTGGGGCGGGCGGGGCGCGGCGGGGGCGGTGCGCGGGCGCGGGGCGCGGCGGGGGCCGGCGGGGCCGCCCCCGCCCGCGCCAGTGGAGCCGCTCGGCGGATCATGTGCAGCGCGGCGCCGCTCGCATGCGGCGCGTGGTTTCACCTTCAGGGCTGCTCGGCGCGCCCTTCCCCGAACGCCGCCGGCCGCGCAGGAGGTGAGGGGCGGCGGGGCGAGGGGGCATGGCCCGGGGGGGCGGGGGGTCCTCGGGATGCGTCCCTGTGGGGGGGAAGAAAAAAAAAAAAAAAGAAAAAAACCCCCAAAACTTCGCGCCTCCCTCCGAGTACGGGGACTGTCCCCCCGGCCATCGGAGCGGCTCCAAAATGGTAACTTTGCGCTGTTTGGCGAGGAGGAGGAGGATGGTTTTACTGCAGTGGTGGTGCCGGGGGGTGGGGGAGCCCTGCGGGCTCCGGGAGCCCTTTGGCTTTGTACGCTCCGTCAGGGACGTTGAGGGGGGGCGGACTGCGATATTAATCCATTAAGAGACAAAGAACAAATTGCCTCACTTTAAAGTAAAATGCTTCGGCTAAAGAAGGTGGGTGATGGGTCTTCGAACACCGAGTAGCCACTTCAATTAATAAGAGTGGGTTGTTTCCCCCCGCCCCTCCCCGATATAGTATTGATTCAGCGTGTGCGTGAAATGCCCGATGTGGGGCTGTGTCCGTGCGTCCCCCCCCCTTGTTTTTTGAGTCGCTCTCGGTTCCGTGGTGAGTCGGTCGCTGCTTGATCCCCGTTAGAGAAGTACACAGTTTATCAAAGGAAGTTGGGGGTGGGCGGGCATAGAAAACAATTATTCACATATAGACAGCGAGGAGGGCTCGGAGGACAATGTCTCCGTAGCGATTATTTCCAGAAGAGGAAAAATCGCTCGTTTGATGCGGGTGGGGTGGGGAGGGATGCAGGGAGTCTAATGTACGTGTTAAAAAAAAGGGTGTGTGTGGGGGGGTGTCGAGAGGAGGAAAGGAAGGAGGGAGAGAAAAGAAGAATAGAAATAATGCAGTTCCAGACATTTTGTGCTCTAAAAGCTTTCCTCCTCCTCGTCCCTCCCTCCCTCCCCCCGCTACTATCTTCGGTGATCATTAGCATAGCGCCGAGTCGCGATCCTAATGCGAATTAAGCACTTGGGCAAGTTGAGGAAAGTTTGGATGGGTAAACTTTGCTATGAGGGAAGAAGGTGGGGTGCTAAAACTGGCAGTACGTGTGGGGAGACGTGTGGAGCATGACAGCCGGCCGTTGTTTTTCCCCTCAAACCAGCTAACCTCTGCAATTAACTGCTGGAGACAAACCCTGTGTTTTAAGCCGAAAGGTGTCGGTTTGGAGTCAGCACCATTTATTAGGAGCGTTAATAAGCTCCCAGCAGCAGACAGGGATCTTCTGGGGAATGCGCATTGTGTGTGCCCACATCTTATCCTTTACATTACCCCTATAGATGCGGAGGCGCTCGGGCACTGGACGTGCAAATATCATTTTGCTGGGACTATTTTCGAAACATTAATTCTGTTCTTTATTTAATCCAAAAGCAGGGTTCCCCTCCCCCCCCCCTTTGCTGCCTTATTGTTGGTTTACATTTTCTGAAAAGGCGACTGGTGTAACCTGTGGAATTTGAAATGCAAATAAAAGCCTGTGGGAGTTGAGGCAGAACAAATCAGCATTTATAAAGTGAAAAAGATTTAATGTCTTTGAAACCACTGCGAGATTTTTTTTTTTAATAAGAACTGAATCATGACGTCAAGTCGTTGGGGCAAGATTTTTTTAATTTTTTTTTTTTAATGTCTGAAACGTGGGTATGCGAAGTGCTTACAGGAAAAACAGATTACAAGATTAACATCTGTTAACATGATCGTTTATCTCCAGCCAAAAATAGGTCAGTCCTTTCTTAAGGAAACACGATTGCTGGGCGCATGATTAAATAATGAAATTAGGCTGATGAGTTCATAAATTAGACGCTGTGTCGACGTGCGTTAGGATCCGACCTGTGACAAAAATATGTAATTCGAGGTCCACCGGAGAGCGATGCGGGGTCAAAGTCTCTTTTTGGGGAGAGGCGCAACTCTCTCGCCGCCTCTTCCTCCTCCCCTCGCTCCCCATCTCCGGGCGCTCCCCGCCGCCCCCCCGCTCGCACCCAGCGTCTCCCCGGCTGCGGAGCCGAACTCTTTCCCTGCGAGCGGAGAAGTTTCCTCGGCGGGGAGGGACGCGGGGGGTGCTGCGGTACGAAAGCGGCGGCGGGGGGGGGGCGGTGGAGGAGGTTGGGGAATGGGGCCGGACGGACGCCGAGCCCCCGCCCGCCGGCGTTCCCGCCCCGCCGGGGCGGCCCCAGCCCGCGGGCCCGCCCCCCGCCACCGCCCGGCCCGGCCCGGCCCCGGTCGGCCCCGGGGTGTTGGGGCGCGGCGAGGTGGGGCGGGGAGCCGCCGTGCCCCTGCCTTACCGCCTGCCCGGCGCTGCGCGCACCCCCCGCCCAGCCTCGGTGTTGATGTCCCCTCGCCGATCCTCCCTCAGCGGAGTGGTCGGGCTTATTTTGGAAGTGGGTGCAAAACTGCCTTGATGAAAAATCTCCTCGGGCCTGGCGGAGCCATCGATATTTTGATTTTTGCGTGTAATTTTTTTTTTAATTTTATTTTTTTTTGAGGAGGTTTCACAGATTTCTGGAGATTTTCTCCTCAAAACCATGGGCTGGCCGCTGTGCTCGGGGCTGGCTCCTCGGCGGCCGGGGAGAGGTCCCAGAAGCCCGCCCGGCAAAGGGCCACTGCGCTTTGGCCCCGTGCCACGGACTTTATTTCATGCTTGCTGCACTAAATGAGTTAACAGCCAAAGGGTTTTTCATTAACTCGACTTGGCAACCGTGTATTTCGTTGCCTTCTCCCCCCAACCCAAAAAAAAAAAAAAAATAAAAGAGAAACGTGTAATTTTAAGCAAAAGCTGAATGGCATAACATGGGTTGATTTGAGAGGAGGAGTTTTTTTCAAGATGTGTCAGATTTCCCTTGTGTCCTCATCGCTGCGCGTGACGAGTGGGTAGGTTGATAGCCGAGAGTTTTATTTTGGAGGATGTATGCGTCTTGATTTTTGACCACTGCTTTCCTGCGGGTGTGTTAAGGCCCTGTGTGTCCTGGACCAAGCAAGAGGATGCTGACCCTGAGGGAGGGCAGTGACCGACAGCTGCCCCCCATCAGCGTTGCAAGTAGATGGGACAGGGGGAACTGTGTATGTACATATTGGGGAGCACGCTGTTGCATGCGGGGCAGGTGCACGCAGGGCAGGGAAGGGTGTTGTGGCAAGCAGTGTGTGTGCACACATGCAGTGCAGGGATGGGGTATATTGAATTGCTGCACATGAGCCAGACGTGTGTGCCTGTAGGTTCTGCTGGGTATGTGTGTGCACAGCAGAACGGGGGTCTCATGGGTGCCGCAGTGTGAGATTGCTTCACTGAGGCAGGTGCACGTGTGTGTGGCACGGGGTCTGTGTCCCACAGGCAGGTGCGAGTGGTAATGCGCCTTGGGTGCTGGGACAACCCCCCTGTGCTTGCCCGCCAGGCTGGCTGCTGCTAGTGGGCCAAAAATAACTGTATTGTAAGAGGTGTTTGGTATTTTGGGGGAAGCAGTGCCAGGGGGGGTACTGGTGTTTGGAGCAGAAGTTTCATTGCGATAGGGAGTATTTTGGTACTTTTGCTCAGGTAGTTTTGTCTGCGGCAGCCGACCAGGATGTGTTGTCTTTCATTGGATGCTGCTGCTTTGTTTCCCACCAGCGTTTCCCTTTGCTTCAGTCACGCGAACCCACAGTCCGCCTGGTCATGTGCTGCTCTATGCACCCCATTGTGTCCCACCTAGGTGGGCCACAGTGGTTTTTGGAGCTTCCTCCCTGGTGAAACTGGAAGCTGGTTGCGTAGGAGCACCAGTGGTGTAATAAGTATCATGGTGCGGTTATTGCAGGAGACATCTTTAGTTTTACAAGAGTAGCTGCCGTAGCTATCTTGAATGCGCTCTGTACAATAAAGTAATTTGTGTGGGGCTCTGTGTTACTGGTGTGTGCACACCTTTACTAGCTCCTGGTGTAAACTGGTTTTTAGATATCTCTAAAAATTCTTGCCTGGGGTTTGTTTTCAAGCCTTTAGTTCATATAAAACTGAGTGGTGTTGAAGTGACATCTAGTTAGTGATAAGTGCTATGTGGTCTGTGTGAAAAACAGGGCATTATAACCCCCCTCTAAATTGTTCAGTTTAATATGCAAAGGTAATACCTATAGGGTAAAACAAAAAAAAAGAAAAAAATAAAGCATCAATGAGAATAAGAATTGTACTAAAGAATGATCTTAAACATGTTTAAAGAGAGGAGTGGTCTTTGTTAGCACGGTCCCTGTCTAACTGTGTCTGCCTGGAATGGAGCAACAGGAGTGGCATTCAATTTTTGTAGATTAAAGTTTCCCTGTGACAGTGACTAATGTCTTTGCTTTAAAAATTAGGTTAATCATACGATTTTATAGTTGGTCATAGTATTGTGCTGTCACCAAGATTTAACAATAGCAATTATCAGTACAGAACTACTCACTGAAGGGATTGAAAATGATTGTGTCACCATTCTGAATCTATGCCTATTGAATTGATCCCTCATTTTAACAAAGGAGGGGTTTTATGTCTTAACACTTTACAAATCACCTTAAGAAGCTGTGTCCTTGGCTTCAGTTGACTGAAAAATGAGTTATCTTTAAAATGCACCCTGTTGTGGGTGTTTGCATGAGAAGAGTATCTTAGAAGAGTACCCTCATAGAAATTATGTAGTCACCAGCTCTTGCAAACTTTGAGCAGTCTGTTTATTTGGATTTCTTTGTTAAGGCCTTTGTGTGCAGGTGACTTAACAGTTATCTGTAGTTATCTGTGATCCTGACTGGTGAGTTTTTTATGCTGAGGTCCCATCTAATGAAGGGCATCTATATTTAGTGTGATCCAAAACCTGTCAGCTTTGAAGGCTTCACTTCTGTGAAGACTTAAATTTGTGCCAAGAAATTCCAGGACTTCTCTGGGATTACATACAATATGCAAAATAATCCAGTGCCTAAGATTTTGTGAGACTAGTGATGAAGTCTGTATATGTGTACTTAATTGGAAATCTGGATTTGACTATACTGTTTCTTAAAGTCATCAAAATAGAAAGCTGAAATGCAGAGTGATTGCGTTTTGCAGGAAGCAACTTGTCCAAGCTTGCAAATTTTACAAGAAAATGTGCCCGTTTAAGTTTTTGAGACACAAGTATGAATTTGTAGATACATACCTTTTAAGCCTGAATAGGCATTCGATTTCTGCAGTGAAGAGGGAAATGGACTTAGTGCTGTTTTTCACATAAGTATGATGTTCCTCAATTGGGTAAAAGCGTCTACAACTACCCTGTAAATTGACTTGTTGCTTGTGAACCCAGTGCTGCCCCCTAATAAGCACACTTGCCACTCCCATTGCATACTGGGAGTTGTGTGAAGGTGATGCTGTGTGGAATTACAGTTTCTGTATGCAAATCTGAAATCCTTAGTTATATCAGCAGTTAATCAGCTAAAACTTACTATAGTCATTTGTTTTTTTTCTGTAACCATAAACTTAATTCAGATACCTCATCACAGTGTGGCAAAAAAAAAAAAAAAAAAAAAGGAAAAAGAAAAGTCTCATTTATTTGATTAGTTATTTGCAATACAGATATTTGAAACTTGGAGCAACGTTGTTTTTTCAAAGCAGACATCTTACATGCTGCAAATATTTATACACCAGTGCTAGAATAAAGCTGTTCTGATTCAGACACTGAAGGCAAAATTCTGTTGTTCAGTTACTCACTATAACTGCACAGAAACTCTCTGGGTGTCCCCAGTACAGTACTTGGGAGTTAGAACAGCTTAACAGATAGCAGTATTTCTAGACTGTCACTTCTACATTGGAAGTAAATGAAACTTCCTTTCCTTTTCCAGCTGGAGTGATTCTAGTAAATATTATGTTAGCGAGCCCGCATTAAAACCTGCTATTGGATTATGGTCTAGGTAGTTAACACTGCCATGGCTTTCATTAGGATGATGACTTCATTGCAAATGTTTACTTTCATTACCTAACTGTTAGTCAGCAAGTGTTCGTTCTCTTGATCTGCTGAACCTGCTTAGCCATTTGAAGCTAGTGAGGTCTGTTTTTGTTTGTTTTTTTTTTTTTTAATGTGGTGATTACTCAATGCTGGTTGTTCATTTTTTGATGTTGTTTACATCTTGGTTATCTATAGAGGCCCATCAGCGTTGTTACACACTTCGTGTTAGCAGTTTCTCCTTGTGTTCCTGAAACTGTATTACAGCAACAGCGCTTATGCAAACGGACTCAGGGCATTAAGCGTGTGTTCTGAGATTAAATTAGTGTGTGGATGGACAATACTTGCATCTCTTAAGTTGCTACCAAACTATTTATTGCCTAATAAATTCTAGCAGGTATAATAGGAGTAGCACACAGCTGCTCTAAAATAAGTTGGTTGATTACCGCTCCCGAGTTGTGAGCTAACATTGCACATAGTGCCCGTTGCAGGGACGCTGGAACAGAGGCTGCTGAAGACTCTGGTCTAAACTAATTTGAGTCATGGACGAACAGAGGCTCTTTGCTCTTGAAGATTCAAGGCTGCTTACCTTCTGATGAGTACTTAAAATTAATTTTTGCTAACCTTTCATTTAAGTCATTGCTTATGGGAAAGAACTTAATTTGTATCAGCAGGATATTGCGTAGCTTAACGCTTGTTCAACAAAATCATTAAGGGTTGTTGCAGAAGCTGTAGGCCAGGCATTGCTGTTATACAGTTGTCGTAAACCCAAGGTAACTTAGTAGGGTGACTTTGAATTTACAGTGGTGTGTGTGGGGATGAACTTAGCACACAGCACTTAGCTCCTAATTAAAGCTTATAGTATTACATCCTAATCAGGGCACTCTTAGAATCTCTAAGAAATTACTTTTTTCTTTGTCTACTCTTCTCCCTTTTCTTTCTTGCCATCTCACTGTATGGTGTTGGGAGCTGGCTACTCCATGTTGGGGCTGTCATATTTATGTCCCAAAGGAGATGTTTTCCAGCAGTGTGCTCCAAATTGCAAAGTAGAAGAATTTTGTGGCTCTCCAAATCTTTAAGGCCAGTTTCTAAAACGATCTAGCTTTTAATCTTCTTTTCGAAGTATAACAGAAACTACAAAGCATATGTAATTACAATTTGTAGCTATTTTTAGACTCCTGACATGTTTCATTTGTAGTATAATGATAAAAACAAATACTCAGCACAGAGGCTAGACAGACAATTTTCAAACCAACAGCATCCGCTCCAGCTACACTGTGTGTATTTCATACGTGTTTCCTTTGGTCCTTTTTTTGTTTTTCTTTTTTGGCTGGGAGTATACCGAAACTGAATGTCTCAGTACATGCTGGGGGGTGCAGAGAAAACGAGAGCTCTCTCTATCGGGCAGGTCCTGTTGGGAGTGTGTGCTGAAAACCGGATCGTATGTCAATGAGTTTTAACGTATTGCACAGACACACAGACACACAGACACACACACACACACACGCACGCATGCTTTGCTTTTCTGGCAGGTATAATAAAGGAAGAACGGTGAGTTGGCTTGTCACTATTTTTACACTGCATAGAAATGCCTGTGTTGTCTTATTACGGGGATGAAGCTGACTGAATAGTAATTTTTCCTTGTCTTTTAAAAAAAAGATGGTGAGCAATGAAGTGGTGTTAGTTTTCAGTAAAGAAAGAGGGAGGGGGCTGGTGAAAACTGAGGTGTTTTAATCACAATTGTAGCCTAATTTTAAAATAATCGCATTTATTTATTTTAAAATAGATTTGGGAATGAGATTAGCCTATTTCTTTGTTTTTAAAAGGGTAACGTGTGTGCATTCACCATATGGTAGCATTTAACCCATATTGTATGAGCTGACAACAAGTCACATTTATACTCTGATTTATTTCAGTGTTTCAGAATGTTCTTTCTCTGAAATCTAGTACAATAAATGATGCATTTAGGATTGTGCAATGTAATTGTCTTTAGCTGTTTTGCCTCATTGTTACAATGATACCAGGTTCATGAGTAAGCAATATTTTTCCCTTCTGAAATAATTTCCTTAAGACATAGTTGGTCTCTGAATGTCGAAATGATTTGCAGGAAGAGTTATGAACAATAGCCGGTGACACAGTGTGTTGTAAAGGGTTGCGGGGCGAGGTGTTACAGTCTCTGCTGGCTGAAACTAGAGCTGCTCCTTTGATGGTTGAGTATGTGCTTGCAAAGACTTTCTCTACCCCCCCCCCCCCCCCCCACTCCCTTCACACAGAGGTTGCTTAGTTGTTTATTTTAATGGATGCTTTCTGCCTCCCTTCGTGGTAGACTGGGAGGCACCTGTATTGGTGAGCTGGTGCCATTATTGGCAGCCACAAGTATGATAAAACCGTGAATCAAGTGGTTTAAGGATTGACTTAAACTATGCAATTAGGGAAATAAGATATCTTATTTTCCCTTTGGATTTGGAGCCCCTGGGAGTTTTATTTTTAGGCTCTTTTTCCCCTGTGCCATTCTAGCTATGCATGTCTTCAGGGTTTTAGGAGGTAAGGCTCTACTCTGAGGTCCTGAGGTGCGCAGTAAATAGGAGTTAGCCCCATACTGTTCTCGCGTGAGAACTTTCAAAAGTCAGCGGCGCTCCTCAGTGAGGTACCAGTTGCTCACCATCTGTCTCTTAAAGTTGTTCCTTTTAACCTTGAAATTCTAAAATGTTTCAACAAGGTTATTCATGTGTTTGTGTGAAGTGTCTATAAGTGTACTGAAAAACTGCTAAGCTTCTAATTTCAACGTAGTGTTTGAATGCTAATGTATACCAATTAGGAATGGCTGACGTTGTAATTTATAGAAGTTGAAAGGAGCATTAAACACCACCCTTCCGACACTAAATACAGCCTTTCCTCCTGTGTGTAACAGTGTACGTGAATCCAAGGGTCTGTCTTCCAGATTGTTGTGCTAGCACATCGATACTTCCTTGGATAAACTACCGGTCTTGTGTATTATCACGTCAGTCCCTTTGCAACATTCTGTGTGTAACTGTACCTTTGGCTGATTAACACAGTACTTTCTTGGTACTGTTTTTGGTGGCTCTGTGAATGCTTATTTTAAGACCGTTTTTAGAGAAGTGTTTTCATAAGTATAGAAGAAAGCTGTACAAAATGTATAAATACTTACTTTAATTAGATTTGCTCTGCTTGTCTCTTTTTTTTCTTTCCCTCTAGGTAAATTTTACCTCTGTAATGAATGCTGTTATCTTCAATGCATAATTTATATTGACATTAATAAGGATAGTTGGAGAATGTTTTAATGCCAGTTTGAGAAAACAAGACAATTTATGTTGATAACCTCGGTCCCATTGAATTGGAACAGATTTTAGTAGAGAGCTGTGACTATTGGTGGTATGGTGAAATAACCCACTTCTTCTTGTTGTGGCAAGCATATTGGAGAGTTCATCTTATCATGAGTGGTACATACCAGGTGTCAAGTGACATGCCAGACACACAGCTTTGCTTCTGAATGACTCCTTCCAATTAGAAAGTAATGGCTTTGACGGGATCAGCCGAGTAATCGGAGTCTCTCAGTTCTCCAGTGCCAGGAGGTGTATATTTGCAAATGTTATTTATTTATCTGCTTTATAATGAGTTGCAAAATTGTTGGTAAATTTGGGGGGTGGTGGAAATACTATGTGGAAATTGTGGGATTAATGGTTTAGCAGTTGAGATTAAAAATAGTCTCAGCAAATTACCCTGTTGATACTGAAGCCAGAATCTGTTAATGGGGTTACAAGCAGATTGGTTTATCGGTCATTTATTTTCTAGGTTGATTAGGGATTATAGGTTGCCATCACAAAAGTAAGCAGTGAAAAAGGCGAGGATTGCTAATATTTCACTTCAAAGTTTCATATACTTAAAAGGAGCGTGTCTAGAGCTGAGAAGTTGTTTCTAGACTGTGGGCAGCCTTTCCCCCCCACATTTTTATATTCTGGAATAGATGTCTAAGGAGACTGAGTATTGTAAAAGGGTGGGTTAGCTTGTTAAAAGTCTGAAAAATGGAGCAAAAGCAGTAAAATTATCTGTGAAATTTGTGCAGGCCACTAAACATAAAATTTTAAATGCCTGTTGCTGAGTTACCTGTTGTTGTGTCTTCCGTTCCAGTGCAGAACCTAGGGCATTTTTTAGTCGTGACAATGTGTATGATGTGCAGTCTGTACAGTAGACTGGTGGCTTCTGTGTGTCCTGTTCTAACTTGCAAACAAACTGTGTGTACCCCTGCATAACAAAATCTTTTTAACTGCCACCTGTATATTGCAGGTCATGTGTTCGTCTCTGAATTAGAGATAGACTTGCAAATTGGGGCATCCCCTCTGAGTTCTCATAAAAAGATGAGAGCCATGATGGAGCCCTTTAGATATTACTCTTATTTTCTACTGTCTAGCTCAGGAGATGCTGTGACTTTCACACTCTTTGCTACCTTGTACTGATGTACTGCTTGAGATAACCTAGTGACGTTTATTTGGCTTTTCAACACTTGCCAAGTGAAATGCAATGAAATGGCAGGTGAAGACTTCTGCAACTTTTTAGCTAGATTTGGAGCACTGCACAAATTGGTGGAAAGACTCATAACTGTTTTTGTGTCCTTGGCTCTGACAGAAAATAAGAGGGAGAACAAGAAGTTTAAGAAGAGAAATGCTGACTTGATTTGATAGAGGAGTGGAAGATACTACTAAAGAGGAATCCAGTGGAGACTGACCAGTTTGGCAGGCTGGTGAAAGGGAAGAAAATGGGTCCTTAAGATAGATCAGGCCAGTTCCATACTCTTCTAAAGACTAGGTCCTCTTCTGCCCTTACAGAAAGCTTGTCCAAGCCTCCTGCAGGCTCTGGGACTGGTATCCAAGGATCAAGACTTGCGTTACTAGACTGGAGAGTAAGACACATGTTTACCTGCTTAACGTGGCTCTTCTGTGAGTTTTGTGCTCCTGGAGGATGAGAGAGAGAGTGTAATGGACTTGGTGAAGGATGAGCAGCCCAGGACAGTGGCATGGTCCGGAAGTTTGTGTGAAGTTTGTTTCGAGTCTCTTGCAGTTCATTGTGCAGACCCAGTGCAGGTTGCTCTGCAGTGTGTTGGGAGCCTTGAGCAGTCCTGCTGGCTCAATAGGGTTGGGAACACTGCTCTGAGTTAGTACTTCCTCTGCGCAGGAAAAAAAAACAAACATTGCTCAGGAGAAAGAAAAATAATTTTGTGGAGAAGTAATAAAGATGCTCTTCACACATCATCTTCCCTACTTTCCTTCCATGCTGTTAGGGTCTAATGGATTTTGACTAGGGTGACTCAAGTTTTCTTGTGGAGTCTTACAGCAGCTCTGTGAAGTTTATTGAAGACCAGATAACCAGAATTACTCCTTGTGTAATTCCACCCACGAGTCAGGTAATTACAGCTTGTGTTTGGGATAGCGGAGCTATGCCAGTAGGAGGTGGTTCACTTGTAAAGGTCTCTCAACTGTTTCATGGCTGCCATCAGCATCAATCTCTTCACTTAGAGGCAGTGAAGAGCTGGTACAGGCAGAAGCTGTAGTAAAAGCTGGAGGAGAGGAAGACAGGGAGTGAGGAGCTGAACATAGCCTTAAAGGAAAATAGAATAAGATCATGCAGAAATAAGGAGGAGAAAAATGGGTATTTGGAGAAGTTATGGATGTCCAGGAAGACCGTTGAAGGCAGAGAATCAGTTTCCCCTATACCTAGAGACACTGAGTTTCTGTAGGTAGGTGTCTTTATACTTTGTTTCATCAGAAATTACCATGGCAGGAATCTGTAGTTGTGTGTGTTAAGGTATTAAAAGAATCATTCCCTCTTGGTGATGGTCTCTGCCATCCCACAGCAGCATGAGAATGAGATGAGAGTGTGCAGAGCAGCGTAGGACCAGGGTATCGGAGATACCTGGTGTTTTGTCTGTTGTCTAGCATGTGTGGTCCTGCTTCATCACCAGGGGTTCTGGTAAATATTAGAGTGGTAGTGGGGTTTGTGGAGAGATGTTAAGCATAGAAGAGGAGGTTGGCTGAGCACATGTGTTTGCATGTACATGAGGCAAATGAATTTTTCTTCTGTGTAGTTACTTTGTAACAGAGTTAAGACTTGGTTTCTACTGCACAAGTCATTATTCATTGAAGACCCTTTTCCTGTCTCCTGTCCCTCAGATGTCCTTGGCTCTGCAGTCCCCTTTTATCAACTGCTGCACACTTCTGAACTTGAGCTGGTGTCAACATTCAAAACCTGAAGGTGGCAGAGACTTGGGATGAGTGGGTGGATATGGCATACTGAGCATGAGAGTTTTTGGAGGAGGAATATGAAGTGGAGCAGGTTTGCATTCAGGACGAAAATGGGAGCAATCTGAGTGTTGCAAGGGCCCCGTGAGAAGGACGAAGCTATGCTGAGAAACCAGGCTGTTGGCACAGAAGGGTTGGGAGGATATCGGGGGGATGCTAGCAGCCACCTGAGGCTGATTAATTTTTAGCACTGGTAGCAAACTTGCTTAAAAAAGGAAACAAAGAAATTACAGTGAATGAATGGGATTTGTTAGGACTAGCTAGGTTTGTGAAAGATGTGTGTCAGCAAAACCAACCATTAAAAAAAAAGCACTTGGGAAGTCTGTTATTCATCCTCCGTCTTTCCTGTGAATGCTGTGATGAATCTATCCTGAAAGCACATTTTCTAGACGTGACTTTTACTGCTACAGCCTTAACTCTGATTCGTTTTACGAAGAATGTGCTGGGTATAACGTTTCTGGTCTCTTAAAAAGAAGTAGTGACTTTATGTTTTTAGCGTTATAAAGGAGATAAAATGAGGACTTGCAGCACTTCCTTTTTCCAGGCTTCTTTGGTTTTGATAACTTCCTTTTGCTAACAGTCATCCTCTAAATCTAACCACATGATGGTCAGGTAAAGGCGTGTGGGAACACAGCAGGCATCTGTTTTTATCTGACACAAAGTCAGTGGTTTAGGCTTACAGAAGATTACGATTTATCAAGAGAGTATAATTATAAACTGTTGTCATACAGTGGCACCCAGTAGCAATGATGATCTGTTGCTGCTGTTCTGGGATGTGTACAAACACATTGTAAGAATAAGTCCCAGGACTTGATTTTATCTTCTCTGTGTACATGTGGTTGTATGGATCCATTAATGGGTCATTAAAGTTCTCCAAAGCATATCTGCTGTCAAATTAAATGCTAATAAATGTCTGTTAATTATCACAGCCCTCTTCACAATAATAAGCTATTAGAATTGAATTTACTGTGCCTTTTACTAGAGTGGGGGGAAGCCAACCTCAGCGTTTGATCCTCATCTGGTGTTTGAATGGGTATACACAATACAAGGCAAAAATTTGGCCACAGTCTTCCTGGTGCTGATGGCTGCCTGTGTGGTGATGCCGTGGAAATGTTTTCTGCTCTTCTCCAAACTCAGCTGGTTTCTGTGCAGGAATTGGTCCCGCCCCAGGCTTGCAGGAAAACAGCACCACGGGGCTCTGGGTCTGCATCACTTTGTGGGTGCCTAGAAATGTGGTCAATGCCAATGTCCTTGGTTCATCCCAGAAGTTAACCTGCCAGCTACCTGGAAAAAATGAGGGTAGTTCTTTAGCCCTCCCTCTTTTTGTCTGTTATAGAGAGGTAGTAGTGAAAAGATGACAGTGATAAGTCACACGGGAGATGAGAGTGACCAACGAGGAAAACATTTGGCATGCCATGTAGTATGTGTATACCCATGTGAGTACAGCTCTGGCCCTTGGGTTAAAGTATTGTTTATGGATTTTACTTTCACTTCAAAGATACTGTGCTTTTGCAAACAGCAGCAGCAACTTTTTGGTTTTGGTAATTCAGCCTATTAGTAAGAGCTGTGTGGCATATGCGCAGATACAAAGCTTAGTTTTATGTACTTTCTGACCAGTGCAGCTGGGAGTGAAGCGGTGCTACATCCCGTGGACATGTAAGTGGCATTGTAGTTTCTTCTAGGCAATGGTCAGAAAATGATACAAATTCTACCGCTTTAGGACGTTACATCAGTGTGACCCCAGAGACTAAGCCTTGCTCAGTTGCTCTGCATTTCGGTAGTGTTGCTCCAGTGACTTCAGTCACGTTAATTTAAGTTTACATCAGCATATGTGAGACTAGAGCTTGGCTTTAGGTGTGCTGAATATGCACTGTGGCATAGAAAGTGTAGCAGGATGGCAGGGAACTGGGCTAGCAGAAGGAGATACACTCATGGCATTTGTCTCGTGCCTCTCTGTACTTACTTCAGCCTTGTACTCCCTGAGTCATTTTAATCCTGGTATTGGTAGGTACAGCCTACACTGAGGTTATTCCTACCTTGAGGTCATGACATAGGATCATGTATCTCACTTTCTGACAACTTTTTCAGTAACCCCTACTGCCTTGTAGGTTGATGATGAATTCATGGCTTTTAGGGAGTCATGTCTGTTCCTGTGCATGTACACACGCACACACCAGTACAAAATAACACCTTCAAAGCCCTCACCGGATAATCTTTACTGACATCAGTGAGCACTTCTTACTCATCTGAGGAATCTCGCTGACTTGAGAGGCACTTTCTTGAGAGTAAGAGTTTGCCAGTGTTAGCAATGGTTGCCCAGCCTGGCCAAATAGGGTGGTATTATGACTTAGTCATCCTAAGCTTGGCATTGCCTGGGTACACACACGTACAAAAATTAAAGAAAAGGTTGGTGTTATCAGGCCAGGACTTGAAAAATATGAAATTGTTGGTTCCATATCTGTTATTGATGCTGGCCACCTGTTTAAAGTCATGCAAACAGAATACCTGCAGCCTTGTAGGTACAAGTGCCTCTTTGGCCACACATAATGATGTAGAACATTTTGTATTTATGACAGTGCACTTCTGTCCCCTTACCTCCTTCATGACATTGTGGGCTTGAATTCTCCTCAACTCTCTGTCGTCTCTACCCACTGACATGGAGAATTCAGGGGTGTCGTTCAGGCCAGTTTTGTCCTCTGTACGTACAGGATATAGACCTGCACGCTTTGAATGTATTTATTTAAACAAGAGGTCAGTTGTTAACAGAAAATGGTACATGACTTGTTGGGTAATGGGAAAACGAAGGCAATATTGTCATGACTGCTTTAGAAACAGATTGTTTCCTGTAGTTCCTCCAATACAACAGAAGACACCTAGCTAAGCACTGTTAAAAAAAAGTTCTTGCTAGCTGGAATAGCAGTAAGTGTAGATGAACTTAATGCCAAACATAAGATTGTAATTTAATGGAGTGACTTCAGAATCCTGTAGTTGTTCAGTATTTCTGCTTCTTTTATCTTGGTAAAGAGCAGATTTCAGGGTTTCTTTTCTTTTTTTTCCTTCTCCTAGTTTTGTAGAAGTAGGTTATTTGTAGTCCTCTATAGTTTTGAGGTTATGCATTAGCAAGCGTCATATTATTAACTCTTGCAAGTAACTGTTGATTTTTTTTTTTTTGCATAGTATAAACATAGTATATGCCTACACATGTGGAAACAAAAGTCAGAGATTTATTTTAAAGTTACAAAGGTGGATATGTGGTGTTGGCAAGAACCAGAATGTACCCTAGGGCATCCTTATGTTGCCAGTTGGGATTTAAGCTCTTATACTAGTAAATTTTATTGTCTAGGTTAAAAGCCAAATTCATTCAACCAAATTAATCTCTGGTTCTTTTCCAGTGTTGGCAGAGTTTAACCAGGGACAAATGTAGCTGTTTGGTTAAACGTTAAAGGATGCTATTGATTTGATATTTTTAGCTAATATTAGAGTGACTTCAAAATGAAAATAGGTTTTGAAGTTTTTACATGGGGTTGCCATGCTGCAAATAACAAAATTGATCTGTATTTATTTATTTATTTAATCAACATACTTGCCATGAGTACAAAGCTTGTAATTTAACACTCATCCTTGCTCTGGCAAGCTGATCCACATAGGCAGATGCTAATGGCCCCTTGGAAGTCTATTGAACTGACTGCAAAGATTCGCTCATGTGGGTCAGCCTGTACAACTGGGGGTTTAGTTTCAGAGGCAATTAACGATTCACTGTTGCCTAATTTTGGAGCTCAAATAATTGCTTTGCAATCAGTACTTCTGTTCGAAATGTTTCTAACTAGGGTGTTAAAAGCAGGTAGTTTATAGTAAGTGGCAGGATAAACTGTTTGTCTACTGCTTGAAACTGCTGTATTTATG
The DNA here is from genome assembly GCF_009829145.1 of Chiroxiphia lanceolata. Taxonomy (NCBI): domain Eukaryota; kingdom Metazoa; phylum Chordata; class Aves; order Passeriformes; family Pipridae; genus Chiroxiphia; species Chiroxiphia lanceolata. The sequence continues at coordinate 61,222,386 of NC_045637.1, read as the reverse complement.
TATTGGCATAATGTGTGTCATCCATCCATAAGTTTATGGATTTAAAGTCCTCCTGGAAGTGTCACAGATCTGCAGTGCCCCCAAGCACTAGATTTAGCACTTGATGCTCAGATGTAGTTTTCATATCTATAAAGTGTCAGGATCCTTACAGCTCCCCACTGGCTGTGTTTTTCAAGACCTTGAGGCACTTGGTACTCTTCCCAAGTCAGCTGTGATTTATTATGCTCAGTCAGAGAGGTCTGAGGTAGCCCAAATGATAGCATTGAGGTTATCCTAAGGGAGGCTGTCACCATCAGGATGATTTAAAAGCCTCGTTGGGTATATAATGCAGTACCAGTGTGCATGATATCCCTGCTGCACGCTGCTGCAGTTCGGGGGCTCAGGCCCCAGCTGATGCTTTCACCCAGGTACCTGAAGGACAGCAGAGCTGCAGGTGCAAAGTCAGGAACTGAAGGAGCAGGTGGGAACATTTGTTCCTGTGGATTTTTCTCAAAGCAGTGAAGAGAATGTGAAACAAGGTTTATGAAAGCTGAAATACCGACTTGCGTAAATGAAAAACAACCTAATAAATGCAGTGCTGACATAGCATAGGTGAGATATTCTTGCCTGGTTGCTCCACATGCCCCGTTGTGACAGCTGGAGCAGTTGAGCAGGGTAGCATGTTGCCACTCCCCTCCCCAAGTTTTCATGTTGCACCTCTTATACGGATGTCTTCTGGCCAAAAACTTCTCTCAGGCATCACTTCAGGAAGCATGTTTTGACACTGCCTGCTTGGATATATGCTTGGAGGGAGTCACTGCAGGTGTCACTGCAAAGATGACTCTTCTCTGGTGTGTGGCTGTAAGGTTCCAAGGCAAAGAAATCAGTGAGAATTACTTACTCTTCTTGGAAAAAAAACAAAACAAACAAACTAACTCTTCCTCATTAAAATGGCATAAATTTTACAAAATGTGTATCAACATTGTGTTTATGTGGGGGGAGGTGATTAGTATGAAACATTGGGTTTAGAATGTTCCTGGTCAAGGACATCATATTGCGTGTTTAAAATGTTTAGGGTAAACCAAAATGGTATTTTAACATTTTCAAGGAAGTGCTCACTGCAATGTTGGGTATACCCATTTTATCTGAAACTTTCTACTTTGAGCAGTTTTACTTAGTTGTGTGGTCTCATTAGGAATGTGCAAATATTAAGCCTGTAAGCAAGACTGATGTATTCAGTTGATCCTGTTGTCAGTATCTGGAGACACAAATGGGCATGGAATCTTCCCCACTGTGTAAAAGGAGAATAACTTTGAAAGGCTTCGAAAGCAAAGTTCAAAATCCAAGATCATTTTCAGAGAGCAAAAAATATACCTTCTTGCCCAGCCAAGAGTAGAGGTGCAGGGGTTTTCTTTTTTTTTTTTTTTTTTTTTTTGAAGCACAGCAGTATATGCACTTGGGCACGGAGATGGGCCTTCATAATGACTGTGACCTTAAGAAGAGATTCTGAGCCAGGTGAGTTCCTCAGCCTGCTGTACCCCTCCTTTCAGGGAGGGTTTGATATGGAACGGCTGAGTCAATTTTGAGAAATGTGGGGTTTCGGTTTTGTTTGGTTTTAATCCATGTGCATTGTTTGTGGTGTGTTTTTTTTGTTTGTTTTTGGTGGTTGTGACACTGATAAATGTGAAAACCAGGTCAGCTGAGAGACATCATTAACACGCTACATGTCCTATCAAACTCTTCAAGGGTGAGGAGGAAGGGATTTGGTTGGGATATAGCAATGAGCAAGTATGCTAAAATGTGGTAAGACCAAGTTGATGCAGTCACCAGGATGCAGTCAGATCTGATTGTCCTGTGCTTAGTTACTTGTCCTGTGGTTACTGACAGGTGAGGCATCCAGCAGTGTAGAAGGCATCGGTGTGTTTGAGTTAGGTCATACAGCACCTGATCTTACTGATTTAATAATCTGGAGAGGTTTTGCAGCATAACAAACAGTTTGCATACTACTTCAGATTAATAAGATCTGTCTCACAAAGTAGGGGGGGGGTTAAGATGTAATTACTCTGTTTATATAACAGTCACTTACTGTAGTATAAGCTAGGAAGATTATATAAACTTTTCTTTAGGATTGTTTTTTTGTTACTTCATTTTTAAAAGCTATTAGGTGAATGAGAATTTGTTTTATTTTTTTAAATAAAATTTGAAGATAAAATCAGGCTATATTTTTTGCCCTGTGCATAGGATGTAACCATTGCAGTGGTACAAACTGCAGTGAAAGCATAGTTTGCTTTATGCTGACACAATGTGGAAGTTCTGCCTCATTCTGTATGGGTTTCTTATCCTTTCAAGCCCAATGGACCAGACTTCTTAAGCAACCAAATTCCATAAGAAAGAGCTCCTGTCCCTAATGGCATGGTGTCTGTCTTCGTTGTAGTGGCCATAGAGTAGAGGACAGAGCCCGGGTGGAGGGACAGGGTGGAAGAAGTAGAGACATGAGGCCAGGGATATAGCCTCGAGGTGGTGGCTCACCTCTGCTGGAATCATTGAGACATTTTTGTTTGAGCTGGGGAGTGCTTTGAAGTCCTCTAGTGGAAAGCCTGCCTCCTTACCCGTCTTCACTTTCAGATGGGTAGGTTTTTCTACCTACACTTTACCAGAAGTGTAGGTCTAACTGCCTCTTCTCTACAAGAACAAAATGTTTCCTGTGGCAAATAGAAATCATGTACAGAAAGCCATTTTGAGTTCTCAATTCTGAGTCTCTCTATTCTTTCAAAAGAATAGGTTTGATGCACATTTTTGTTCCACTCATTAAGTTTTAAAGGAAAAGATTCCGATTGTGCTATTCAAGACCATGTAAAGTATTTAAGCTGCCCTGGCCAGCAGAGAAGGCCTGAGGGAGTTGGAAGGTAGAAAGGAAGAAAAGTACCTGTCTAGTTAAAAATGCTAGTGTCATGAAGTTAAGGAACCTGTAACATTTTTATGACAAAACTCAAATAGCAGTTTCATTCCAACTGTTGATTGACACAGTCGTTCCTCCTGTTGCTGCATCTGACTAACTGTGAGGAAATACTTGAGTATCTCCTGGTTGCTGATGGTGTCTTGGTGACCTAATGCAGTGATGTGTGTTTTTTCCCACTGCTGCCACTGGAAAGCATGTTGCTGCCTGTGCTTTTCTCCACTCATGGGTAGAGAGGAGCGAACATCAGGCTTCATCTCTGGGCTGCAGCCTATTCTTGATTAAAGCTGGTTTTGCCTTCTCTTGGTGAATGGAAGCATATTTTTGGATGTTGAATGCTAGTGTCTTAGACTTCAGTTAGAAGTGTAGGCAGCCCTGTCAACCTTGGGCTTGTGAAAATTGCTACCCCAGCGGGTTTTATGGGCTTTATTTCTTCTGTTTCTTTTTCAGCACTTGAAACTTGCTGCTGTTTGAATTTTGAGCATGAAATTTTAGTTGCTAAATAAAACTTAAGTTATTCATATAAATTATGAGGAAATCAATTAACAGCTTTGTGTTTCTTACTCTTCTGGTTATGCCTACTAGGAAACTTTAAAGGAATATATGAAGCTGTCAAGGATGTAAAAGCAAGAGTCTTGTTCTTGAAGAGAAGAGACTTGGATAGCTGATGAAATCACAGCCCTTGGGTGCTGTGGGGAAGTAAATTGAAGTCATTATGACATTATGGCAGAGAGCGTCTGATCTGCCAAACTGTCAGTGTTTGATGGACGTGGTATCTACTGACATGATGTTGTGCGAGTGCCAGCCAGTTTCTCTTTCTGTCAGCGCAGTGTTGATACTGCCAAGTGCCTGTTATTCCCTCGAACTATTGCACGTGTAAAAAAAAGCTGCTGATCAATACTATAAATGGGCAGTTTATGTTTGGTGATTATCAGGCGCGTATTGATCTGTCTTTTGGTTATGGGTGTGTTACGTTAGGAAATCCATGATTGAGACAGTTGAAGTATTGGTAACAGATAATTTCTCTAAATTACAACATAAACATTTGCAACACTTAATAACTTGCAAGATATAAATAGTTTCCTGACAGCTTTTCAGCATCAGTTTCATTTGGGAGCTGAGTCACTAACACCCTAAAATTTAGGAGAAAAAAAATCAGGAAGCGACTTTTTTTTTTTTTTTTTTAATATGTTTGTTGTGCTTTTGTTTGTTTGTTTAACATAGCACAAAGTGAGCATTCCAAGGAAGTCACCTTACCAGTCTGCTATGACTAAATGCCTCCAAAATGAGTTTGGAAGCAGGTTCTGAAAATGGAGATGCAGCAGAAACAAAGGCAAAAGTTGAAAGAGCAAACACCAACGTTATACAAGATAGCAGATGAGAAATGATTCAGTAATGGTTACAAGCATTCATACAAGGGGAAGAAAACCCACCCAGATTGCCACTTCAGAATATTGATTCTACACTTGAAAAATGAACTGCAGTTTATTGCATCCAAGTTGTAGAGAATGCTATCCGCAGATCCAGGGAGAAGTACAACAGGAAGGTTTTTGCTATGTGCTTAGACAACAAAATAATACACAAAGGATTAAAGGACTTCTCATGTGAAGTCATCCTCTATTTAATGCTCGTTGAGAAAGCACTGGCATCTTGTAGTGTTGGCTGAATATATTATGGAGGGTTAAGGATATTTCTACCACTGTATGAGTAATTGTTCAAAAGAAGATCAAAGCTCCAGTCTTTTATTAGCATTTTCAGAAAGGGCGTGTGCTTTGTGTCATAATTTCTAGGGGTTTGGTTCTGTTTGGTTGTTTTTTGTTTTGGTATGTGATAGTTTATCATCTCTAGAACAATGCAAAAGTAAGTTATTCAGGTAAAAACTGTAAAATCTGCATGACCTAATTAGAGATTTCTTTATTTGCACTCCTGTGTCCTGGTATTAAGTATTCCCTTACTCAGAAGAGCTGAGTACTTGGAAATCCCATTGCAGTCAACGGGAAATGCAGTAATAAGCACTTTGAAAAGCAAGCTTTCCTTGTTAAGCAGTTAAACATGATGGTTTGTAGAGATACCTGAGGTGTGAAAAGTGTTTGCCAAAATCAGTAACCTAGTTAGTATCTCCAGAGCCAGTTAACTGTTTTAAAAATATTTGCACATCATTTGTGAAATTTCAGATTTGGTCTCAAATGATTCTAAATATTGTAAGTATTTTTGCTTAGAGCAGATGAGTAGAATTTGATAAAATGTTTTGAGTACTGCCTTTTCGGAAGAAGTTTTCCAGCTTCCCAGTGAAATCTCTTGATTTCATTTTTTGTTAAATCTATTGTGCCACAATTCTACTCACACTTAATAAGTATGAGTAGTTTTGAAAATAAGAGTAGCCCCACTAGACTTGGGCAGATTATTTATGTGTGTGAAGTTACTCAGTTGCGTAAGTGTTTGCAGAATTGGGTCTTGTGTAAAGTTTCCGTTAATGACTTAAATTTCTCTTTGTTCCATTCTTAATAACTTTTTTTTAAGATGTCTGAAAAGCCTGTATTTACAGCACAGCTCACTCTCTGCATTTGGTTTCAGAAAGGAAAATCAGTTTAGGTCAGCTTCTGTTCCTGGAGAAGGAAAAAAGGTAATGTGGAAATAGAGCAGATTTTAGCTTTATGCATGTTTCATCAGTGATACAATGGATTAATTCATAAACTTTTAGTAAGGTGTATTTTGATATTTTTCCTTTCATTGTAAAACACAGGTGCAAGTTTTCCTGGAGAATTAACAACACAGAAGCCTTAATTTAGAGTTATCATTACAAAAAGATGACTTAACCATTCAGAGCAGTTTAATGGTTTTATGTGAAATGAGGAGATGGATGAGGCTTTCTCTAATGCAGACCACTTTAGAACACTGTGAATAATGTGCGTCAGATAGTTTTGTTCCAGAAGTACACGCCAAAACATGGAAGTGCTAAGACTACATGTTTTAGGAAAGCGTATTCATGAATGAGCAGTTTTAAATACATCCTGAAATAGTTCCATACGGTATGGACAAACTGTGAGGCTCAAGACATTCTAGATTTTCTAGATTTCCAGACAACATAAAATACTTCTTATTATTAAATTTTAAGCAGGATTCACTACGTGTCATTTTAAGTAGTTGTTCTGGGTAATACCTGGAAGTTTAATGGTTTTGGTCACCTTTTGGTTTGCTCTGCAGACAAACTAGAGTGTTTTCAGAGTAGCAGTTAAAGCATACTGAACTCCCATACACTAAAGGGTAGACAAAAAGTACTTCCCTCAAAAACTCAGACTATAACCTCCCTCCCTCTGTCTTTCCCCACTTAGTTCTGTATGCAAGAGACTTTTTTTTTTCCCTTCTATGTATGCATTATTTGAGTACTTATCACTGAGCTATCTGATTAACCCTTATAGAAAAAAGCAAACGAGGAGACTTGCAAAAAGCATAGCTGAAGTTTTCAAAGGAATCTCCATAATACCATTTCGAAGACTTGTTGGCTACTTTGAAAATTTTAGTTTATGCCTCTGTCATTGTCTGCCTGTATTGTGTCTGTGCACGTGCAAGAATAAAAAATGTACTGTATGGTAAAACTGGCTTAACATCTCTTTCAAATTAAGTGTAATAATTGAGGAAAGATTGCTTTAGGCTCAGGCTGTTTTACCAATATTCTACGTTGAGCTTATATTCAAACCCCATATTGCCTGTTAACAGTCTGGAGTTGGAGCGATACTTGAGTGAAAAAAAAGTCTTCATGTGGCTGGGTGTAAGAATGAGCTGACCTCCCAAAGACATTTGACCTGTGGAACTTACTATACCAAGATATTATCAGAGTAAAACATTACAGCTCAGGCTAACTAGAGAGGTTATGACATATGACTTCTGGCATAAGAGGGCTACTCAAAACATGAGGTCAAGAAGACACCTTTTCAAAGAAGGATGCTGCTGCGTACTTCTGAATTATTTTGCACCTTCTGAAGTTGAGGTACTGGTCTCATTTCTTACTGCTTTTCTTAGATGAAGTACGGCTCTGGTTTTAGAAAAAGTATTTTTTTCCTCTGACTCACTGCCATAGTGGCTCAGATTTTAAGGAAATGTCCTCATGATTATGTATGCTCTGTTATTTCAATACTGAATATGAACAGTGTCTGTCACAAAAATAAAATTGATTTTTTTAAAAAACAGTGCAGCAGTTAAGCTCTAAATCAGCTGTAGTAAAACCACAGAGTGCTTGCAATGTCACCAAAACTACACTAAATTGTATGACAATGAATGGTGACCTGGCAGCACTTGGCACTTGATTATCCTCAGAATTCTGTACAAGAGACTCCAGTTCATATTAGAAACCAACTCTGTAGTATTAGGAAAGCAACACACTACTCTGGTCTGCAATTTGCATATCACATGCTTCCTTGAAGAATAGGTTTATTAAACCAGGCACTGCTTGCAGATGATCTTCAGCAAGACCAAATCTAAGGCTTTTTAAAAAAATTTTTTCCTTCTGTCAGTGATGTAACAAGCAGAAGCAGACAGGCTTGCTGCATGTTGCTTCTCCATTCATGGAAAGGATGAATTCAGAACTGTCAAGCCAGTTTCCTGTTTAAATTGCTGGATTTTTTTGTTGCCCAGAACTGGAATTCAGATGAAGCAAGAACCAGCTATTTCTCTCTGGCCTTGACACATACTTGCTTTTCTTGGCCAGCTGGAGAAATGTTAGAAAAAACTTCATGGCAAGACACTAAGAGAATAATTAAAACCTTGCATGTAGTTTTTCAGTTGTTGGTTGTGTTTCTTTAGAGAAGTGATTCCAATATTTATAAATAAAAAGAATTATAACACTAGCAGGAGTGCTGTGAGTGCTAGAATTGATGGGTGAAGAACTGTGGTTTTGCACACATTTGATGATTGATTTTTGATCATTATGGAGACTCTCCCTGGAAAGATCTTATTGTGCTGAATGAATGAGACCAACTTTCGACTTCACCCTTTGTTCTTAAGGTACTTTAAATGAGGAGTGCCTCCAGTGCTCGGCAACTGCATTTCTTCCTTTGGAGCTTTCACCAGTGGAGATCAAAAACAATAATGTGGAGATAACTTAATAAAAATGCATAGATGTTGTTTCACTTATTTGCTCAATAGACTAGAGACATGGGAATATGAACCAGTGAAGCAATAAGCATTCTTCTAATAAAGAAGCAGTTACAAATGAAATAGCACTTAAATTCAGTATTTCTGTGCTGTGCTAAAGATATGCTGTGTTTTTGTGCCTTGGAGATCAGTATGTTTATGTCAAAGGGTTATCAGAGTAGTTTAAATATTTTTCAGTTGCAGATCCCTTATAAGGAAATGTAAAGTGATACAAAGTGGTGGTTCAGTTGCGCTCTCCGGTTATTTGATGTATACGGAAACATAGTTCACTTCAGCTCTGTGAAAAATACCAATCTAATAATATCAGTACAAAATGTGCGCCTTTTCTCTAAGATGGACTATGAATTGCTCTTTTTTTGCAATACAAGCATGAGCTCTGTATTGGCATAGCTCACCCCTGTAATTAGCTGCTACTGCACAGGTGTGGTGGCCAAGGGTGCGAACTATTGCAAATGCATCCCTGGATCTGCATGTGTTGTTTTGGTTTAGAATGTTGATGCAGATGACAAACATTATTAATGTAGGGTAATTAAAGTGCGCATCTATAGCTTTCTGACATCTCTGCAGTTTATTTTATTTTAGGCTGCAGGAAGCATTATGAACTCTGAAAAAGCTGTAAAGAGAGGTTAATAGAAGTTACTGAAAACAATTTGAGATTTAAATGGGAAAGCCTGTAATACTATAGCTATTTCTCTTATTTAGGTACTTATGTATATTTCATGATTTCTGAACTACTTTTTTCAAGGGCTTATATAGATTCTGGGTTAGGAGAAATGCTTTAAAATAACTGTTGGGATGAATGTTGATAGTAAATGAGTCCAATTCTTTTTAATGATTTAAAGTTGTTATTCATTTAAGTTAGACCTTGCTGCACTGGTACACTTCTGGTCATTACTTTCTTTTGGCAGGATTTCACGAACAGTTTGCCTTCATTAACAGCTACCAAGCGACTCTTAGAAAATAATTAAAATTTCATTTGATGGCGTTTGTAATACGATGGCTGTATTGTTGCTGGAAAGTGAAATCAAATGCTTGTTAGCCGCAAAATGTCTACAGATGAGCTTGATTGGTTTTACAGTGGAAGCTGTGAAGTCTGCTGTATGTGCAAGTACACTGATAACGTCCACTCTTCATAGTAGCATGCCATTCACTCAAGAAATATGTGTACTGAATGGCCTTTAAATATTACTGACATCTTTTTATATGTCATTGCCTAAGATCAAAAGAAAAAATCCCTGTCATTAGTTAAGTTTTTTAACTTGATTTATGTTCCTTCTGTTTGGCTACAAGATAACTGGTGTGAGTTTGTCACTTGAGTTCGATGGAGTTGCAAGGAGCGTGTCTCTGAAGCCTCTTATAGGCAGCCATGGCAGTATCTGGTTTGTAGTAAGGAAGATGTCTGTGTTCCTGACAGCCTGTGCAGTGGGAAGTTGTGACACAGAAACTGAGCAGATAGCAGAGTGTGTGTTTTTAGAGCTTTTTTTTTTTAATGTTTTAAGGAATCAGCACTATTCCCAACTTGAAAGTTGTGTTGTCAGCTTTTTTGGAGACTGTTGACCTCTCACATATGTTCATAAAAAGGCAGGGAAGGGAGTCATCTTTACCTTGGCAAGGCATGTTCCTACCGCTCTGCCGGAGATGGTGGCTGTGTGCTGGGTGGCCGCAGCACCAGCTGTTTTGCAACTTGCCGTGAAAGATAAGACTTGTTCTGAAATTGTGCGGCCACGTAAAAGCAATTCCCCACCCTTCAACGGGAGGTGGCTGAGCTGTAAGATCTGAATGCAGGGAAGCCTTCACCTTTTTCTTGTGCAGTAGGAGTTGGCTTGAGATTTGTTATTAAAAGTCATGGAAACATAAGAGGGTCTGAACTGGATCAGGCTGAAGGTTCATGTACTCCATCCTGTATCTTACCTCTGATGGTGCTTGGTGGCAACTGCGCTTGGGGAAAGAGCATGAGAAGTGGGGCAAGCCTTTGGTGGTAACTCCTGCTGGGGGACTCTCCCAGTTTGATCAGTTTGCAGCTCAGTGACTAAGCTAGAGGTCGTCTGTGTCTCTTTGGTTTCTTAGCCCTGCAATGGCTTTTCATTCAGGAGTTTGTCCATTTGCAAATATTGATCCTCATTTGAATCTGTTAGATGGTGGTGAGGTGCTAGGTGAATTGGGAACTTGCTTAAAATTTTGGGTGCCTTGGTTTCCAATTGATCTGCACCTTGTAGGCTCAGGCAGGGTTTAAAAAGAATTCTGATGCGAAATGAAATAATTCCAAATGTCATGTCATGGCTGGGCTTTGTGAACGAAGATTTGGGAATTCCAAATGTGTGAGAAAGATAAATGTCAACCTTGCACTTAACAAAAACCGAAGGGCTGGTGTCTCCCTTCTTGTGTGGGTGTAGGTGTGCAGTGATTCTGCAGTGATTCGTTGCAGTAGGTCAGGAGGGACACCTGCCTGACTCAGAATTTGACTCACAATTTGTAAGCAAAGCCTTGTGTTCTAAACTTCTTGTAAGCTGGCAGTCTTTCCGCAAGCCCTGAGATGAGAGAAGCTTGCTGATTAAATGAGCTGTATCAAACTGCCATAACAGGGTTCCCAAAGAACAGTTTTCTCGTGCAAGAGATACCGTGTTGACCGATGATGGGACCCCATGGTGGCAAAACACCACTTCAGAGTCTTGACCAGCCTCTGTTGTTGGCCCAGTCGTCTAGAAGGCAGCATGAGGAAGCATCTAGGTAACACGGTGAGACCACCCTTTGGACCTTCAGTTTGTTGTCTGAAGCATATGGAGGAATGTTGTCTTCACAAGTTGCAAGCTGATAATATGCTAGAGAATAAGTGGTGAAACATGCTATTCTAGACCTTATTTTTCAGCATTATTGCTGTGTCTCAGAGGGCTGGTCTGTTGACTTATGGGATATGTAATAGTTTGTGTTGAAACAACCTAATCTTTTCCTCTTACTGGTTTTGGTGTTAGCAGATGCTGCAGCTGCCTTTAGCTGTACCGAAGACAGACACAGTCTGTCTAGTGAGACACAATGAGTTTTGTCTGCTCCCTCAGAGCTGTCTTGTCTTACAATGGTGGTGTCACCATTTATTCTACCTATATGCAGGGTTATAGTAGAAACATTCTGGCAGAAGATCAAGGTATTTGAATACCATTCAAAGGTTTTGCAATATTTGTGCCACATTCGCACCAGAAGGCACCTGCCAGATTTAGCTGAGAACTTGAGTCTTGCAGGAGAGAAGTAGCTGGCCCAAGAAGTGTATGGCATTGGATGTCTATCAGTGGGTATCTAGATTTTTATATAGACTCAACAAATTAACATTTTTTTAACACTGTATTTTATTTTTAGTGTTCTTAATTTTGTTACATTTAGTCAAAAACATTACAGAAAATACTTATGAATCTAGATCTCAAATGTTATATACCTGAATAAAATATTACTTTTTTCCAAATAAAATAAAATAGTTTTATTTATTTTGCCTAATTTTTTGATTACCTGTAAATGCCGGTGGAGTGAGTGGAGACTGTGTGTGGTCTGTAAATCTGACTAGCCATCCACTGAATCATATGTGGAGGGATTTTTCTGTCCCCCTGTATTGTATTTTTACAGGTAAGCTATTGTAACCTTCTGAGGAATATTTTCTGAGTGAAGCAGCAGAGCAAAGGTACCCGATACCACATCTGTTTTCTTCAGTTATGGTGTTCCCACTTCACAGTTTTGTCAGTGAAGACCATAGGGATCATTTCTCAAAGCCTCTTTTTCTGCAGTCCAGTGCAAAACAGAAGATGTAAGCCTCAGAAAGCAGAAATTTCCTTGATTTTGTTGTCGTTGGAAGAAGCTTAGATATGACTGAGTGTACTGTAAAAGCTCAAAAGACAAATAAGAAAATCCACAGCTATGTTCAAAAACCTCTCTGAAGTTTATGGATGTATCATGATATTTTAGAGCTGACCCATGAGATTTAGTGTTCTGGGTTGGCAGTACTAAAATAATAATTTTTATTGTGCTTTCTGTGCAAGTTTTATGCAAACTTGGTTTTGATATTGTTTTTAATTAACACCTTGACTTGTTAATTGAATCAGTCACACGTGGGAGACACTTGAAAGCTTGTCAGTAGAGAAGTGTAACAGAATGAGGAATGATACATTTGGTTGTAAAGCTGTATTTTCGGAGTTGTGATGTTGAAAGGAGTTGTCCTGCTTGATTACAAGCCTGATACAAGGGTTTAATGAAACAAGTTTCCTTATGTTTAGAAAATGCTTGATTATAGATAAGGTGGTGTACTTTTGACCCTATACCCAGTAATAATAACACTATGTGTGTTTTTCCTCCAAGATTGTGTTTTTTACTGCTAGTCAGGTTGTGAGGATGTTTGGTTTTTTTTTTTTGTTTTTTTTTTTTTTTTTTTTTTATTTTATATATATATATATGGCAAGTTTTTTCTTGTGAGAAAATCTTCTCTTCAGATTATAAACAGTGGCTTTGATAAATGTACCCATTACCTAAGGAAGTAAATACAAGTGTGCTTATCTAAACCTGTTTAAAAAAAAAAAAATCCCAAATCCTCTAAAATATTAGCAAACATTGTAGCTGACTATTGTAAACCTGACAAAATTAGATTACACTTGCCTAAAAATGCGCTTTTAGTCAGACATTTTCTATAACTTTTGCTTGATATTTCTACTGAAACATAAACCTCCCAGCATAGATTGCTTCTTTTTATTTATATGTTCTCTGCTTAGTGCTGCAAGTGGAGTAGCCATGGAGTACTAAAGATAATATACAGATATAATTGGTTTGTTTTGGTAGTAAGAAGTGTCAAGTAACTGTAGTGCGAGCTGTTGTTTATATACAGAGGAAGTATAATACTGTGGTGTTCTATCATGATTATTTAGCACTGTCTAAAATGTAAAAATATATTAAATAGGGAGTAGGTGAGTAATAAATGGGTGAGATGCAGAGAAGTGAAAGCGATGATAAAGATGTGTAACAAAAAATAGGAGAATGGTCTTTATGTGTGTGGCCAAGACAAATGGTGTTTGTGTGTTAGGAATAGCATCACAAAACATCCCATAATGAACCAGCCACGCTGTAATCCATGCTTATTTGTTGTGTAACAGGTTTAAGGATTTAGCAGTGTGGCTCAAATTCTGCTCTTGGAGTTAAAGAGTCACAGTTATGTTGTGCTTCTCTGTTGGAAAATCCACTTGCTTCAGCATCGCCCTGAGGGGTAAAGGAGTAGATTTCTATTTGCAGAATGGTAGAATGTGTGATATAAAGCAGTATGCACGTTCTGGAGGAAAGTGAGTTTGGAAAGCTTTCAAATCATACTTACAGTCCCAGGTATAGAAAGAGACTAACTCCTGTAAGAAGAGTACCTCACCATTAAGGATCTTACACTTTAATTTGATGTTCTGCATAACCCACAGTTTTTCTAATTGCTTGTGAAGAAATGGAGAGAAATGCGGCACTTGAATTTTATTTGTCATTATGCTTCTTGTTTGTTATTAATATCCTGTAAATGCATAACTTTGGGTGGAAATCTGGGTTTCAGAGAGGCTAGAGGTTAGTTATGTGTGATTTATGCCTTGTTAGCTTCTTTACTATTTGATGGTCCTTTTGGTTAACCAAGAGATGAACTCTAGCTAGGCAGAAGAGGGGATTAGTTTACTTTTAGATCTTATGGGAAAGAAGCTATTTCTCAACTTCTCTCTGTGTCTCTGATGAAAAGAGGGACTTTGACTCTTTGAAAAGGTGAATCTTGACTTTATAATGATAATTTGCTCTTAGAAATTATTTGAGGTTGGAACATTTGGCACTGTATAAAAGTACGTAAAAGAGTACGTATAAAGGATCCCAAGTCCCTGCCTTGAGGAATATACATACCAATTAGAACATAGCAATACATAGTACACATATTATGCATTAGGGGGAAAAACCCAACAAAACTGAGTGATGGATTTAATTTTGGAAAATAATTTTGAGTCACTTGTGGAAAATATGCTTTTAAGAGTGAATGAAAAATATAATGAAATATAATGAAATACAATGAAAAAACAGTTCTAAATGGAGTGTCAGAAGGCAGGGTGGAAAGTGGGAAACCGATATAAAAGATGTCTTAGGGAGAGTGAATCACTGCCCACACAAAAGAGGTGAGCAGAAGGTGGAACTGTGTGGGTCCTTGAAGAAGAAAATGGCGCTTGAACACGTGAGGCATTTGACACAGGTGTTGACATCCTTTGATTTTTAGGAGAGTGGCAGTTATTGAATAGACAGAGGGAAACAAGTTCCAAGCTTGGTGGCTGCAAATGCCTCTGTTGTAACTGATGATAAAAAAGCCTGAAGAGTGGGCATCTTCTAGGGAAGAGGACAGAAAGGGGAAGGAGGAGGCAGTTGAGATTGTGCTGAAATGTCCTGGCAAGCAAGGAACCAGTGAGCAGGGACTGAAACCATGCTAATGAGGGAGGACCCAAATGGAAGAATTAGTCATGAAGGGCCCAAACAGGTTTGGGAGAGAGAGAAGACAAATGTGCTTATGGAAGAAGCAGAAGTGTTGGGGAGAACTGAGAAAGCAGGTCTGAAGAGCAGGCGGACAGAAAGGGAAGAGTGGGGAAAAGAAGTGGCCTTTAAACTGCATCTGTGGAATAGCAGTGGCTGGGGAAGGGATTGTGCGCCTGGCAGCTGGCTGCAGGTGATCCAGAAGGGATCTGACAGGCAGGCAGTGTGTGTGGATAGCTGGGGCTTGGAGGTATGGTGGTGACGGAGCTGGGGTGGAGCCAGGTGGGAGAGTAGCAATAAGGAGGTCAGTGCCACTGAAGTGGTGTGGGTGCAAGTGGGATGCACAGGGACATGGGCTGCGGTGGAAGTGAAGTGACATGTGGAGAGTAATGAGGGCGTGTTGAGTTCTCTTGTGAAGAGTGTGAGAGGAGAGGGTGGGTCTTGGTGTGTACATGTGGTACATAGACTCATTTCTTTGAAAGGAGTAGTAAAGTTTAACTATAGTATTTTGTGATGCAAACAGATTTGTGTTCTTGGTGTATGTAATTCATGTTTTTCCTACCAGTTGATAGATTTGTCTTGCAAGTTGTAATTGTATGGAAAAATAAATAAACTGGCAACAGCCTGTGCAACAGACCTTTCTTCTTTCTTCCTTGCAGACTTGCCTGCTTGCTATCCTATGAGTGATAATTTCAGAGGTTTTGTTTCATTTTGAAGTAGTTGCTCAGCATTTGTGTGCTGAGGCTGTTAACAAGAGTATCTAAGTAGGGGTGGGTTTTGTTCCTTTGCTTTTTTTTCTGCTCTTAATTCTACCTTCCTGTTCCCAAAGCTAACAATGAGCTCATGAATGGTTTTGGGGATAGATGTCTATCCAGGCCTTTCTTTTTCACAGAGGATGTAACAACAGAATAATTTTCTGCACTTCTGTAAATTTCTGTCTTTGGAGTTCTGGGAAAATATACACTGTAGGTGAGGGAGGGGCCTAAAGACTCAAAGTCTTTGATTAAATAGCAAGGAGAGGGGAAGTACGTGTTCAGAGTAGTTCAGAACAGAGTTATCAGGGTTTATCTTGTGATTCCACAATGTCCTGACCTGTGAAATTCTGAAGCACGCTTTCCATTGTGCCACAGTGAGAGCAAGGTTAACAGGATTGGTAAAATGTGCCTTGAAATTTTATTTATAAGGACTGGATGGAATGTTTGTGTCTTTGGATGATACATTGCAGTGATGTTCCGCAGGGATAGTTTGGCACTTCATACCAAAATAAGTCAGACCAACTGACAGCTGAAAGATTTGATTTTAAGTTTAGTTTCTTTTCTTCTGACTGGAAGCTTTGAAATCCAGAAAAAGTCATCTTGTGCTTTGTATTCATTTGATATACAAGACTATTGCTTTCTTCCCTTTGTGTTTAAAAAAGTAGATAAATAAAGAGCAGAAAAGTAGTTACTTTAGTGTGCAAGTCGACTCATGCTTTATGGTTATGTCACTTTTATTGTACTGGCTATATCTGCTTGCTTTTCTGTGCTGACAGTGACAGGCCAGTACACAATTCAATATATTTCAAAGCTGGTTTTGTACTGGAAATAGCTTTTAATGATCACATCTGCAGAAAACTCCAAAATGAATTGTTGAAGTAATGAAGCAACAGCTGACATCATCTCATCTTTAAAATTGCTGGTGAATTTAGGAACTTGTGATCCTTCTTTTAAACTACTAGCAGTCAGTGCTCATCCTCACAAATTATGCTTGTGGATGAATCAGTCTTGAGAGGTACTGTGTACCTTAGTGTAAAGAAAGTGAAATGAAGGTATTTCTGAGACACTGGCTATCCACTGGCTTGAACAGTGTCCTCTGCCAGTTTGGGACTGGTGTCACAGAGCCAAAGCTGTGTGCAGTTTAAGCAACGCAGCAGCTCCTGAGTCTCAGGTGGTGTAGAGCGAGCTTCAGCTTGGCTGGTTTGGGATTTCTGAAATACAGTGTCTTCGCTTGGGCCTGGGCATAGTCTGCATACTTGACATTCAGAAATGTTGCAGAGAGTGGAAAAAGTGTGATTGAAAGTCTTAATGAATTACCTGCTTAAGTTCTTAAACATTTAAGAAAGCTTCGTAAAATAGAGCTTGTCCATGCTGTTTTCTGCTTTATAACAGCTTACATTTATATTTTGACAGCTCTCTCTCTCTCTATACATATATATATACACACACACACACAAGAAAGGACCCCAGCATCTGCTAATGAGGTTTTGGTGGTGTGTGTTTTGTGAGTTTTGTGTTGCTTCTCACTGTTAAGCAGTGCTATCTCAGAAGGTAATGTTTAATAGAATGCTTTTATGGCTTATTTCATATGATTATACCTTCCTGTATTACAGGGCACAGTTCCTCTACGTTTTCCCTCTGTTCTTTCTCCCTCTGTCCCACTCCTCCCCCACCCTCCCCCTTTTTTTTTAAATGCAATCTTTTTGCTCTTGTCTCACTGCTTTACAATTCCTTTATAGTATTGTGGAGGGGTAAAAAGTAAGAAAACAACTTGCTGGTGTTACTTCAAAAATAACTTTTTGTTACAGTAAGACGTTAGTAGTTAATCAAAGCACAGTGCTGTAATTCTAAGTCTGTTAACAGGTTAACGCTTGACAACACTTACATTTATAGGGTAATGATTTTACTGTAGCAATTTAAGCAGTAGGATATATTACGTATGAGTGAAATTAATTTATTATCTTGAATTTCTTAATTCTCCACACGGCTTATTTTGTAGCAGTGTCCCATAGAAATAATATTTACCTTCCATTGACCTGCAAACACATAGCTGTAGCTAGTAAACTTGCTTGGTATTAAACATACAGCTTTTTGCATTTGAGGTCTGCCATGAACAAGTTGTTACAGCGCTGTATGAATCTACTAAAGCACAGAAGTTTGTTCCTTAATGGTGTAATTGTTAGTTGTGACAGAGTGGAATTTGGGCACTTAGGACAAGGCTGCAATGTAGCTTTTGCTGGGGTAGGAAATCAACAATTCAAAATGTTTACTTTTAATTATGCTTGTGTTTTTCTTGCATTCAGGTCTTGATTTACACAGCACAAAGGCATTCCAGTTTTAGCTAGTGGTACAGCTTCTGAATTGATACAAATTGATTTCATGGCACTGTGTGCACTTATGGCAGCTAAGGATGTGGTTTGTGTGTAGGTTGCATTGATGGGACAGATGAAAGAGGCAGCAAGAAGGGGTATGTAGCTGGGTGTGGGATGTACTGCACTCCTGCATGTTACTGTTTTAAGATACAAACTTGAGCCCATAACAGAGCATACTGGGAGGAAAATACCCTGCCCATACAGTTTGAAATCAGCCCCCACACTGAAGATTTAAAATGGCTGTGTTACAACTCCGTGTAAATCGGTCTGCAGAGGAAACCCTAACAAGATCATTAAATATAAAAGCACTATTGGGTGCTGGGAAAATACTGTGCTGCCTATATATATATGCATCTCCATAGACATGCATGAATAGACAGCATCAATGCCATCGATTTGAATAAGGAGGTAATACACAGTATTGAGGTGACTTTGCTTGTAACTGACTTAGTGTTTGATTTGAAACTATCAGAACTGTAAGCATTTCTTCAATTTTTAGTTCTTAGTCTTGGGGAATAGTAAGCCACTAAAGTAACTCCTATGGTGGGTGTGGCCAAATAGGAAAAGATTACTGTTACATGAAGAAAAATGGAGGCTTTTTTTTTTTGGTTGTGTTTTTGGTTTTTGATTGTTTGGGGGGTTTTTTATTTTATTTTATTTGTTTATAAATTTTTTTTTATTTTAAGTGTTTGGGTTTTTTTTTTTTTTGAACCTAAGATGAAGCTTATTTTCAGAATTAATGATACTGTTACAGTGTGCCAAAATAAGAGCTTTCGACTTGCCAATATATATCATTAATGACCCTAGGAAAAGAAAAATCACATCTGCACTAGTGCAGTTCTTGGCTTTTCTAGGGCTGATCAATAATCACATTGTGCATTCATTCCTGCTAGCCCCCCACCCTGCAAGGTCAACTTTAACTACTAGTCTTTACATTTCAGAAAAGGGACATAGACTGCCTTATGCATTAGTAATATCGGTCTCAGTGTTTCCTTTGGGTCTAATTTATAGTTACCCATACAAAAAAAATCAGTAACTTTTTTCTCCATCTCTCTTTTTTTTTTTTTTTTTAATTTAGGGACTTTATCTGTAATTTTTCAGGGGAACTTTTCTCCTCTGTTGCCTTCTGGTGCTGTGTTGAGAGGTCTAGGTAGGAGCTGGACTGAGGATGCTGAGCTTTGCTATGGTTGTGCTGCTTAAATGGATCCTCTCTTAATTGTATTGTAGCATGTGACAATGACAATGGGAGAACAACAATTTCAGGGCCTCATGTCTGGATGGTAATGCAGCTGCTGCAATAAAGTCTTGTTATGGTTGACCAGTCACATTTGGACAGTTATTTCTAATTAGAAGTTCTTTTTTATGTTGCATTAGAAAATAGTTTGAAGCAAGCTGGTAGAATTTTGAGTGAAGTTAGTTCATTTTCTCCTCCCTGCCTTGAAAGATTAATGTTGCTTTTTGCTTTTTGTTTTGTCCTGCAGCCAGAATAAGTAGCCTTGAAAAAATCTTGCCTTTAAAATAAACTTTTTTTTTTTTTGAATATAATGTAGTGGTCTCCAGCGACTGCTGTAAAATAAAGGATTATTGTGGGTAGTTCTGTCTAGTTTTAAGTCTTGTGATGGCATTTTGTGATTTCTGCATTGTTGTTGTTTTTTTTTTTTCCATGAAAGTACTAGTGTTACTGGTTCTCTTTTATTCATTTCTTCATATTAGAGGGGAAATGTAGTTTGTTCATAATGGATTATTGATTGGTCTGTGAACAGCAGAAGCCCCAAGGCCTTGTCATCAATGGTACTTACTCTCCCAATAGTGAATGCGTTGCTTCATGCAGCCATTCGCAACCTCAGTCTGTAGAATATAAGCCTGTAATTGTTACTCTTGTGTAGCACAGTTTTTAGGGAGAGGAACTCTTCATTGTCATTATGGGATTTTCCCCCTCAATTTGTTCAAAGAATAGTCCCTTTGTTTTGGTAGCAAGATAAAGCTTGTCCTGGATGTTAATGATACATTTCAATTCATTGCTTAGAATACTACAGTGTAACTAGTAAAGTACATTTCTTTGTCTCTCAGAAGACAAACACGCACAGTATACTAAAACACAAAATATGTACTGAGTGGGTGACAGCTTTGTGTTTCTCAACATATCCCATAGCAGTGTGAAAGCAAACTCCCTCCCTCCCTCCCACCCTGCCTTGCTCCTGATCTGTTTCTTGAGGAGCCACAAAAAAATCTGGGTTACAGAGGTTTTGTTGATTTTTGTTTTGAGAGCGATCACCTCGCTGCAAATGCCTACCTCCAGCTTCTCCAGCATTAGTGTTTTTGCCTTTATTTCAGTGTATTCTCTCCCTTGTTAAGGGTGCGGCATCGGTTGAGAAAGGCCTGACTCTGCTTTCCCAGCCCTGGCTGCTGCTCAGAAGCCTGCTGCAAAATGTCATTAGCTCATGGAGGGAGAAAGACACAAAAACATATGATGTATTGGGAGAAGCTCAAAACAATATCTCACGGTTCAGACAGCAAACTTTGCAAATGGGAAGAGCTTCACCAGCTGCAGGGGAAGGCTGGTGAAACAAAAAAGTATTGCAAAATGCTGCTGAAGGATTTTATAAAACCTGAGTGGAAATAGACTAATAGAAATTTCTTGTTTGTTTTTTCCAGGAGCTTTTTATTTTTCTTTTTCAGTCTTGTGTCAGTTTTGGCAGGCTT
The DNA here is from genome assembly GCF_009829145.1 of Chiroxiphia lanceolata. Taxonomy (NCBI): domain Eukaryota; kingdom Metazoa; phylum Chordata; class Aves; order Passeriformes; family Pipridae; genus Chiroxiphia; species Chiroxiphia lanceolata. The sequence goes on along the minus strand of NC_045637.1, from coordinate 61,201,972 downwards.
AAACAGACTTTAGGAGGTCTGTTGTCAAGATTGCCGCTTTTAATAACTGAAAGCGTTTGAAAATTTGACAGTCTTCTACAACTGCCTTGGGATTTTTGGATAGGTTTTTACTGGGTTAGTTTGGATTACTCTAAGAAAATCAGTTCAGAGTTATGCTGCCTTTACCTTTATAGGTTGCGGAATGCCAGAATTGCCTACAAATTCAGCTATAGGCTTACTGTTTAAGAGATAAGCTCTCTCTTCTGTGCTGTGGTGTAGTCTGAAGGATGCTATCAGCTCAAGGCATAAATGGTCTAGTGACATGGTCTAGAAGAGGCATTTCAGTAGGACTGGTGCCTAAATAAGGATGGTGGGATCAAGCCTTTAGTCAGGGTGATGGACTAATGACCCCCACGGGATCTGGATGTCCAGAAGAAGCCATGTCCCCTCACAAAGTGAGGAGGAGGGCATGCAGGCAGGGCGAGGCTGGTGTGTTTGGAGGATGGAGTCTGTAGCCTGGGGAGAAGACATGGAAGGGGAGAAAGGTCTCTGTGGTTCAGTGAGCTTGAAGGCTGGTGGGGCAGTTCTCTGTCCTTTGTCCCTTCTCTTGCTGCACTTAGCTCTCTTCTGGTCTCTTTACTCTGAATGGCAAAGCCTGTTTGGTTCTGGGGCAACCTGAGCCTTCTCAAATCAGGAGAGATCCTCTCTCCGTGTTGTTCTTGAAATATGCAATTTCCTCAAATTCACCTAGATATTTGCATGCTATATCCTATCATTTCATCATTTGAAAGAAATTTCAGTAACGTATTTTTCCACAAGATCACACCTCACAGGGTTTTTTTTTGTTTGTTTGTTTGTTTGTTTTTTAAGTCCTTGTTGATTTTTGCAGAGGAACACGGTGGAGTGGTTGCAGTGTACGTTCAAATCTCTTGGAGATTAGAAGAGCGATATCTCTCCAGTGCATTTTTCTTTCAGATGGGACCCAGCCTGAAATCAGTTTGTTTTAAAAGATGCACTGTGCTTTTTGAATAGGTTTCTGTAGCTTCCCAGAGTGTATGTTCTTCTTTATTACTTACACAGCTTATGCAATGTGATTTTTAAAGTCATGTTTAATTGAAGAGAAATTTTAAAAAGTATTGTCTGCTGTATGTTGGAACAGGAATAATTTTCTTGTATGTATTCCTCCGTCTTCACTGCACAGGATATTTTTATGTAAGAAATCGATTTGCAATTATTTTTCCAGTGTGGTATCTTCTGCATATTTTTTTTCTTCTTTTCCCCCCGATTTTTCTGTGTTATTTTCAATTTCTCTTTTTATTAGTTGTTTTCCAAGAGGCACAAAAGGTCCTTAAGAGGGTCTGTCTCACCCTGTGGGCAGTCCTCACATACCTAGTCCTCTTTCAGAATGTAAGGGTGGCATGAACAGAAGAGTAATAGGTATTCAGGGTGCTCCTGTGTTACATAAAGTGCGTCAAGACTAAGTGAGGGTCTTGCAGGAGTTGCGAGGACGATGCAGCCATGCACCAGCATACCTTCCGAGCTGCTGGGAGGGCCAGGCTACCACAGCCTCACTGGGGAAGCCAGGGCTGATCTTGGAAAAGACTCTGGGGCTCTGTGGGGAGAGCAAGTCTCTTTGGTCAAACGTGTTTTCTCTCAAACCAAGAGCTCTATCTAAGTTAGTTTTAAAAACTAGAGAAGTTTGGATGCCTAAATGTTTGAATTAGTGTAGATTCTGACAAGTTCTTGGTTTAAGCATGTAGGAAGGGTTGTTTTCCTTTTCAGGGGAACTAGGAATAAAAAAAAGTGTGTATTTATTCCCATATGGGTCAAGGCAAAGAATCTCTGTGAGGCAATGGTGCAGGAACAAGCATTGTAACTAAAATATTTGGCGGTGCAAACGCATTTCGCAGCACACCACCCCTCCTGTTTTTGAGTTTTTGTTCATGTTTCTCTTCCACGTTGCTTTATATTCCAAACTTGCATGTAAACAGTGAAGATAAGTGCCTTAGTGTATTTTAAAGGGGCTGAAAATGTCTCATGGATACTGGCCAGCTGCTTCTTACATGAACTGCTGATTCTTAATTCAACAAAATAAACTTAATCTAGTTCATATGCCCCTTACAACAGAATATCACACCCCCACCCCCAGGAAGTTGTATGGCATTTGGCATAGACTGCAGTGCCATTAAAACACACACAATATTTTTAAAGACTACATATTAATTTACAGTTTACATTCACTTGCATTTCCTTATGGCTTGCCTCTCTGCTAGTGGGGATTTCTGTGCTGTGATGGTCTGGGAGAAATCTGCAGGCTGGGTGTAACTCCGCTATGGATTCTGTGTGACAAACCAGTGCTGTGGAACTGCAGAGTGAGCTTGGACCAAAGCATCTAAAGGTTACTGGTTACCACCTGAAATTACTGAGAGGTGAAACACTTTTGGTAGCCTGCGGGTAGCTGGAGGTGGCTGCATTCCATGTGTGCTGAAAGAGACTTATTTCAGAATACTTTCAAAGTTGGAATTATTTCAAAATTCAACTATTTTTATCATCGCAGTCATCCAGAAAGAAACAAAAATAGCTATGGCAAGATTCTACTCGCAGTGGAAGAGTAATTGGTGTAATTTGATTTTACCAGTTGACATCTTCCATCCCTTGTGCCATCTTTGATGTTTACTAATTAATATTGAGGTAAAAATTATTAAGCCAGAATGTTATTTTCTATTTGTAGGATTTTTTTACAAGTGGTTTTTTTCTTATTGTTATGTTCAGTCTTCTGAATTGAAGCTTTTTTTGAAAGTTGTAATTTTATTTACTGCTTTCCAGTGAACAACTGGCTTTGCTGTTCTGCAAAGAGCCCCTCTAGAAGAACTACTTTTAAGTGACACTCAAATGATACGAGGGGGGAATCATGAGTTGTTCATATACGTTTGTGTCAATCGATTTACCAAAGCCTAGGGTAGACCTCCATAGACTGTGTAAAGCAAGCTCAGGTTGGTTGAACACCCTTACTCCCAGTGGAATTTTTGTCTGTGGAAGATCAGACTTGAAATTTTGTGGGTGTTAAATGTGTATGAATTCAAATAATTAAAATCTAGGAATAATTTATTTCCACTTCTAAAGTTATAAATTGCAGCGCATTGGCCAAGATAAAGTAATAAGGACAAAACAATTTTTTTTAATATTTTGGTGAAGACAATAACACTTCCATTAAGTATTTTAGACTAATAAAATAATTCATTAATTTTTTAACTCTTCTTTCCCCCCTCAGGCCTAATTTAATATAGGACTAGGGGGATCTCCTGTGAGTGGCTAATACCCTTCTTATAAGTAATGCTTTTTTCATAGCCTCATTTTCATAACTAAGTTTCATTAATGAAAATGCTATAAATAATTAAAGTGAAATATGTCAAGACTAAGCCCAGGGAATCTGTGGCCAAGTAAACAAAGGGACTGAAGCTTTGGATTTATATGTGCTTGAACTGCTGCATACAGCATTCTTGTCTAAGTTTGGCTCTTAGAGCTCTTTTGAACTTTCAGACAGGAAGCACTGTAGAAAGTTGAGTTAAAAAGGGACCTACATTTAAAAATAAATGAAAAAAAAAGTCAATAGTCTAAAAGTTAGCCTGCCAATAAAAGCAGTATTCTCACTGGTGAAAACTGTAGAATATTAAGAATGTAGAAAACATTGTATAAAATATCTGAAAAAATCTGTCCCCAAAGTTTTCTATTTTTTATCCCTGAAATTATGTGGATCATTTCAGAAGAAGCTTGCATTTAACATGATAGTATACTTGATCAAGAAGTTCTCTGGTGTATGATTTAATGAGTTCTAGGTTAAGTCTTTGATTATAAGGCAATACGGGTTGTTACTTGGCAGAGTTAGATTATAGGTCAAATAAATAAGATGCTACTCTGAATTGTTTCATCTATCAATGTGCAGTGTAAACCTCATTCGTATTTGCTGTTTGGCATGTTTGTACCTTCTGGTACAGCTACAACTTCAGTGGCTGACATTCTTTATAGAGCCAGGAAATTTCTTCCGAGGCTGTCCCTCAATTTACTTTTAAATAGCTAATTTTAGAAATTAATTTAGGTACTCTAGTACCTAAATAGCATAGTATAGTATAGTACTAGTTTGTAAACTTCCTGCTCATTTAGACTTCTGAATTTGTGAAATTTATTTTTTTTTCAGCAATAATAAAAAACTGATTCATTCAAGAAATGAAATTGCTTTTGTAACTCATCCCTTAAATATCGTTGAATGCTCTCTGAGGAACAGGTAGTTTGGGTTGATGCTGTTTGATAACTCTTAACATGCTGAATGGATACTAGATATGCACAAAATCAAACCCAGAAATGAATGTTCTTGTAGCAAATAAGAAGGCTAAATTAACGTAAATGTAATAAAGTTGTTCTCTAGTGTGTAACCAAGACGATAATTGTGACACTCTTACCTTGCTTTTTATTAAGCTCGTGCTGGTGGTGTGGTTAGACCGTTTATGTACGTATATAAGAGACTCAAAGGTGAATACAGTGAGAAATCTTAAAATTTGCAATTGTAAATCTGTAGCTCTTTGTTGAGTCATAGATGTTAAGTGATGGATATGCGAATAGATGGTCTTGTTAATGCTCTGCATATTTTTAGCTACATTTTAAGAAGCTACTGTTTTCTTAATGTGGCAGTAGATCAGTTCTCTTCATTAGAGAATGCTGTGTTCTTTGATCTTAGTCATGTGGTGTTTGTAGCCCTTAATGAGGGGGGTGGGGGGCAGGAAGATTGTTTCTTTTACAATTACTGCAGTGTAAAACAATCTGTGGGGATCTTGACCATTGGTTTTTGCTGTATATAAGGGGGAGAATTGCTGGTGTATTTCATCTTCCACTGAGGCAGATACTGACTCTTGCATTTAATCATGACAAGATACAAAAACATTTAAACTTTTATTACTCTGTTAATCAGAGTTGTTTCTTGTTTTGTTTGTTTGTTTATGGTTAAGATTCTGTTTCATTGAGGTGGGTGGTGCTGTGATTTCCTGTATGTCCTGTTGACATAAATCACTGACTTTTAAGGTAGTTTGATACCTACACGCATAATCAGTTTATTGTTACTTTTAGACTAAATTTTACCCTTGGAGGGTTTTTTTTCCCTTCGTTGTCCCTCAGGAAGTAACTTTTAGTTTTCATGAATGCTTTGTCAGGCTCTGGGTTCTTGTTTGCTCTCTAATCAAAGTACTGAGCATCCTCAGCCTCTGCGCCTGCTCTGTGCATGCCACATCAAGCACAGCAGAGCTGTCTTAGGCGCAAAGTAATGTAGTTGCCAGTAGGAATATGATACTTGCTAAAGTTTCTAGGAAAGCCTTTTATCTTTGGCAAGTAAGTATTTTACATGAAATTACACATGATGGTAAAGCCACAGATTTAGAGTGTAATAACCCCCTCAAGAAATGTTTTCCTCATTTAAGGTGTATTTTTAGCCACTTCTGCCTCGTTTTAAAACAAAAAAATATTTTTAAAGGTTGCACTTCATTCAAGACTCTGTGATGTCAGTGTATGTAAATGAATGATTCCTGTTTTATGCATTTTACTTATTTAGTAATTACGCTTGTCATTGAAGTCTAGAATATCAGCAGAAGGAGAAACTGCTGCTTTTTGGTGCAGTAAATTGTCGTATGGTGTGCTTCTGAGTACGGGGCGAGTGATGGAATTGTTGAAACACAAATATATTTTAATATATTTAAGAATTAAATGATTTTGTTCTTGTTTCAGGTGATCTATGCCATCTTCTTACAGAGCACACGGAGGGAAATTTTCACTTTGGACTCTCCTGAGCAGCTGAAAGGAGAAACGTTACCCTGAGACTGAAGCAATAAAAACACTTCTCTGCAGAACCGTATGATTGAAAATGCAGTCCAGCCCTCCTCTGCTGCCAGACATGCTTTTGTGTTCCTGCCCCGCTTCCCTGTTGTTGCAGTAATACAGATGGATCGTAGAAGAGAGGCAGAAATGGAGTTACGGAGATCCTCCAGCCCTGGCAAGCTAAGCAAGAACGATATGGATGCTGACAAGACCATGTGCCACAGCTGTTGCATCTGCGGTAAAAGTTTCCCTTTTCAGAGCTCCCTGTCACAACACATGAGGAAGCACACGGGTGAGAAGCCCTACAAATGCCCTTACTGTGATCATAGAGCTTCCCAAAAGGGCAACCTGAAGATTCACATCCGTAGTCACAGGACAGGCACTTTAAGTCAGGGACACGAGGTGGAGATGGGAGAGGCACAGCTGGGGGAGATGGGCGTTTCAGAGGGCCTTGGCGGGTGCACCAGCCCCACTAAAAGTACATCTGCCTGCAACAAGATCTTGAATGGTACTGCTCAGGTTGATAGCAGCAAGATCTTGTTGAGAAGCAGCAAGAAGGAGGTCACAGAGACGGCACCAGCCGAGGAGGATAGCAAACTGACCTCTTACCAATGCACCTTCTGCAAAAACAAATTTGAAAGGAAGAAGGACCTAGAGCAGCACCTGCACCAGGTCCACAAACCGTTCAAGTGCAGGTTGTGCAGCTACATGACCTTGAGGGAGGAGACGCTGTTAAACCACATAGAGAAGGACCATATAACAGCTCAGGTGCCCAATGGGGAGGCCTACACTGAGAACTGCAAGAGCGAGCTGAGTGCAGGCGAGTTTCCATGCGAAGTCTGCGGTCAGGCCTTTAGTCAAACCTGGTTCCTGAAAGCTCACATGAAAAAGCATAGGGGCTCATTTGATCACGGATGCCATATTTGTGGCAGGAGATTCAAAGAGCCCTGGTTTCTCAAAAACCACATGAAGTCGCATGGCCCCAGGTCTGGGAGCAAAAACAAACCAAAAAATGATTTGGAGCTCATAGCCACTATCAATGACGTGATACAAGAGGAGACAATTGTGACAGGCCTGTCTCTGTATGAAGTTTGCACCAAGTGTGGAAATCTGTTTACAAATATGGAAAGCCTGAAAGCGCATAATGTTGTTCACTACCGGGTGCAGCCGGGCAGCACCGGGGATAAAGCTGAGGGCTTGACCGATGGGAGCCTGAGCTCCTCGGTAACGAAGCAGTTTTTCTTGCAGTGTCTCAATCTACGGCCATCTGTAGCACTGGATAGAGTTACAAGAGGGCAACCTGGGAAAAGAGTAGCCGAGCTGGATCCGGTCAGTAGCTACCAAGCTTGGCAGCTGGCCACCAAAGGAAAAGTAGTGGAGCCCTCAGAGTATGTGAAGTATGTGGGATGGGATGAGGCCCTGGCAGATGCGGACGTGACTTACGACAAGGATAAGAGGGAGTATATCCTTGTCAACCAGGAGAAGCGCAAGCGAGACCAGGACTCGCCCAGCAACCCCAAGAAGAAGAGCTGCGCCAGTGGGCGCCCAGAGAAAACCAGCAATGCCCCACCAGGGGAGAGCTGCCTGCTTGCCCAGGGGGATCTGGACTACCGCCCTGCCTCACGGCAGAGCCGGCGGGCTACCCAGAACAAGTCCACCGAGTGCTTTGAGTGTGGGAAGATCTTCCGCACCTACCACCAAATGGTGCTGCACTCCCGGGTGCACCGCAAGGAGCGGAGGAGCTGCAGTGAGGGCGGGACAGCTGCCCAGCCTGACCGCTATGGCTCCAGCAGTGAGGAAGGTGACTTGGGGTCCGTCAGCGGGCCTAGCACCCCTGGCTCCGCATCCGCCCCAGAGGACTCGGCCACCTCCGGCTTGGGGGAGGAGGGGGCTGAGGAGAGCTCAGAGGAGGGAGCAGCCAACCCCTTGCTAGGTAAGATCACTTCCAGCCTTTCCTTGCTAATGTTACTGGTCCCTGTGTCTCCTGGTGTGGGACACAGCAATGAGCAGATGAAGAAATATGTGAAAGCATGTGAGAGAGAGGTTTAAAGGCAGTGTGGACGGGGTCTCGTGCCTCCTGCTTGTCTCAGCATGGTGGCTCGTTTCTGATGCAGATAATAAAGTGAGATCAGATGATGTCTTCATAATATGCCGGTGAAGGACACCTGAGAAGATCTTAGTTGCCTATAGCAACACTGTAGGGTAGGGTAGTGTCTTCCTTGGATATCCTGGGGGCTGTTTTTCCTCGGTTCATGGGTACCCTGTGCAGTGTTCTGCCTGTAGTGTACAGGTGTACCAGGGTCGCAGCCTGTGTAATCCAGCCCCAAAGCACATAAACTTGTTAATCGCCAGCATGAGAGGAGTCTCTCTCTTCTTCTCTGCTTCACTTCCCAAATTGTGTTTATAACTCCAAAGGCTATAATTAATCTCTCTGGATTAAAGCGGTCCTTTGAGCCCAATGCTACTAAATGGAACAAATTATCCTCCAAATAGCAGCAAAGTAAATATTTAAAAGAACGCCATTAAGCACTTTTGTATCTTCTTTTTTTTTTAATCTTTTATTTTTGTTGTTCACCATGCTTTGTTTATAATACCCTTTTAGAAATGTGAGATTAACCATTCTTTCCTTGCTAGCCCTTCTGCTGGTTTTTGTTTGGTTTCTGTTTGGTGAACAATAATGCCTTCCTCTCATTTTCATTCCTTTTGTTGTGAAGAACGTAGTTATCTATAGAGTTAAACTCATTTTCAAGACCATCGTGGATGAAGTAATCTGCACCATTGTAAAAGAGGGTGGGTTTATTCAATTACCTTGTTCTTTCAGGATATTGTGTATGTTGCCCTTTTTCCTGGCTTCAGACCCTGCAGCAGCAAAACGACTTTTTCCAGAATTGTGTATTGTTACATGTTTTTCATAAATTTTTGAAGCAATGTGGGATACATTTATTTTGTCATTAAGTTTCTTTCATGCATGTTTCATGATTTTAGGACAGCTAAAGTTATGACTGACACTGCTTGGCAATATAACTTCCAAATGTAAGGTGTAGAGGGAAGAGAGCTCCAAAGGGTTGAAATTCTAAAAAATTAAACCCATCTTTTTGTCCTGAAACTTACAGGGACAGTCATAAACTTGATTTTGCTTTTGGATCAAGTCCCCAATGGACAAATTGAGTGCACACTAGAAGAGAAAAGTAAATTAATCCAAGAGCTCCACTTTTTTTTTTTTTTTTAATGCTTTCTTGCCCTTTTTGTAAACAACTCCAGAAAGTCTTAGTGACAAGCTGACAAATACTTTCAGTATGATTACTTGTTCATTTAAAAGACTCAGACTTTGGCTTTTCCATCTGCTGTTGGATTCTACAACACTTAAACAAAGTTCCTTATGGGAGCGTGCGTAGTTATTTTGTGAAAATCCATCAGCTGCCACCTGAAACACTTCGGTACAGTTGAGACAAGATGCGGCAATAAAACTGTAGCTTTGTCTAGAGTTAAGTAGGGTGCCATGTTTTACCACTGTAATGTGCAGTGCCCTTATCAAAACAGCTGTGATGAAAAAACATCTCTCTGGAGATGGAGTAAAAACCCCATAACACTTTTTCGCATGATGTTCAAATAGGAAAACTGTTTTTACACACTTTCCATATTAAGCACTTTATTTCTAGCAAGAAGAGTTGTCTCATATCTGTGCTTGTTCTGTTTCTTGCTTCAGCTCACGCTTTGAGCCCTTGTTGCAGGAGTGAAAGGGAAGAGTTAAGAGTCACACAGCAGTTTCCTCTCAGGAATTAAAGTTACTGGGTTAACTGTTGTTACTAGCCAACACCTGAAAACTTGTTTCTGTGGATATCAAATTGGTCCTCATCTTCTTTAACTGTAAAGAAGCAGCAAACTAATGGGCCTAAATAAAGGTGCATCTTGGAAATGGGATTTCTTTGCAATGATGGGTGAGGAGGATGGCTGCTTCATTTTATCTTTGCTAACATCACAGCTGAAGAGCTATCAGGTGCTTAATTGGCTAATAAGAAATGTTTTAATCCAAGAAGAATATTACCCTTGCTCCTTAGTAGAGTTTATTTAACTCAAATCACTGCCTCAATGAAGTGAGTTTTTTTTACAGATGACAAAGATTTCTTTTGAATTTGAAAGAAAGGTGGGGAGGTTTTTTTGATTTTTTTTTTTTTTTGTTATTTTGTTTAGAGGAGGTTTCATAGGTCAATCAGTGTTCAGGACTTAAGTTTCTCAGTTGTCTCTTTTTGGTATGCACATTTACTGTCACGGCCCTTACATTGTGTTCTGCCTCAGGGTGTTTTCAATAGTACATTTCTGCTGAAGTGCCCTTCTGTCCAGCAAGCTGTAGAATTAGTTTTAATCTCAAGATTTTAAACTCAAGAGGCTTTCTTTCCCTCCCCTGTGAACAGTAATTTAAGGTGTAAGGAATATAGGCCAAATTCCACCCTCATGTATGTGCCTGCTAAACTCAGGTGTTCTAGTATGGCCTTGAAGCACATTTTGTCCTAGAAGTGCTGTAGTTTGCTATCCTTTGCTGCAGCTTTTTTTAGTTATTCTTCCAGGTGAAGCTTTTCCATCAAGAGCAGCTCTCCAGCCCCATGGACAACCTCTCTCCCCAGTGGAGGCGGCAAGCAGTGCTCTTGGTTCCTGTTCCTGAAATTATTTCTGCAGTATTATTTTTACTCAGGCTGTGGTCAGGAAAATCTTGTGCTATTCATAAGGTTATATAGTATCTGTTGGGGTTTTTTTCACTTTCCTATCTTTAATGCTTTTTCCCCCTTTGACGCATTACTGTGTTATCCTGTGTCAGAAAAAGGCCTTGAGACTGCCAAGTATGGAATGTTGTGGCCTTGACACAGCTGAAAGTACTTCTTTGTGCCTTTAATTCTTAATAATCTGAGCAGTCTTGTTGACGCACAGTGTCTTGCAGCAGGGAAGCTGGCAGTGGACCTGTATGGTCCTGGGCCAACAGATGTTGAGGCTGAGGGTGACAGGGACTGTGAAGTACTGGTAGGGCTTACTGGGAGAAGAGCAAGAACTGCACCTTGCATGTGAAATGGAGTTTAAAGCCCCCAGGGTAGGCACTTCTTTTTTCCCTAACACATCGGTAATTTGTTTCTGCTGCCTTTGGGGAGTAACATCATGATTTCTCAGGCACAGGGAGGGGGCTGGGGGAACGTAGTATTTGCAAACCCAGTTTATCAACCACCAGGGATAAAGTGTATTTCATCTGATTGAAAGGAGAGTAAAAATGTGTTTTTTAGAGTTTTCTAGAATGAGATGTAGTATACTGTGTGATACCTATCATGCAAAGATCATGCAAGAAGTACGTGTGCTTTGCGTGGCAGCCATGTGGGAAGAGGTGACTCAAAGCACATTTGCTTTGTTGACAGCAGACTTTGAATATTTTTGAGGTCTTCCTGCCCCAGCTGAGTCTTTGTTTTTATTTATCATTCAAGCCACTACCCAACTGTATCTTAATTTTCTCTGAGTTGCATCCAAAGCTGTCTGAACCATCCAAAGTTGTCTTCTCCAACTTGAGATTGTTGACTGGGCTTTTTTGTGATTTTTAGTTTTCCCTAAAAAGAGCCACAGAGCTATGACTGAGAGAGTAGAGAGGGATTATGTATGTGTTGATAAAAGTGAAGGGAAAACACTATTTTTATAATCTTTCAGCTTCTCGGCTGAAATGTAGTTTTATATATGTCAGTGAATTTGGTGTTTAGTATTTTTAAGGCATGAGCCTCTTCATTGCCATGGTGTGTTTAGCAGTGAAGGTGTTACAGTTTCTTACATTAGGCTCTATGAACTATTTCCGTCCTGCAGTGAAGAAGGAAGTATAATTTTTGAGGCTGTTACTGCTGTTGGCAGGTGGGAAGATGAAGAAAAGAAGTGAAAACAATTTTAATACCTCTTGGTGCTCAGCAGACTTAGTAAAAGCACAGACTTGTCTTAGCCCAGTCAGTAAGGGAGTGCCATAAAGGTGGTACTACTTCTTGCATATAAGTGTCAGACTGGTGTGGAAGTAAATGTTAAAAGTAATCTAGGAAGGGGAAAAAAACAGCAGAAAAAGAGTGTAACATAGGAAGGAAGGAGAGGTATGCTGCTCCTAGCCTGACCTTGTCGGGGAAGGACATCAGGGAAAGGGGAGGATGTTGCACCTCAGAATGCTGCTTCCAGGGAAAACCATCTTGTCCGTTTTCTTTTTTGTTATTTCCTACCTCTTCTCTCCCTTCTCTTTGCCTTCCTTTCTGCTTTCGTCACACTCCTCTGAATTTTTGAAACGCTTCAAGGCGAGACCGATTCACTCATACTGCACACATGATGTTTTTATTACACTAGCTGATGCAGGAAGGGGCTGATTGTGAGTGAAGACTGTTGTGCTGGGCCCTGTGCGATCACTGCTTTCAGCCCAAGAAGCTTGTGGGTGGACACAAGTTGCTATACTGCACAGAATATACAAAAAACCCAACAGTGAATACAAAACTGGTGCATGGCTGTACTTGGTCGGAAGTTACTGGTGGCATGGTGGGACTTGCTCAGGAACGTGAATGCCGTGAAGGGGCAAGACAAGAGGTGGGAGTAGGGTGCAGGGGGAAGAGAAAGGACAGTTTGAAGCTAGAGAGAAGCAGAACCTTGTTGAAAGGAGCTGTGCTGTGCAATGAGGTTTCAAAGAGGATGGGGGCTGAAGATAGGTGTGGAATGGCATTGGGGTTCAAACCCTCCAAGACAGTGCCAGCATACTGGGTAGGTCAGGAAGAGGAGTAGGAGCGATTTATGAAGCATAAATTTGGACTTTGTTTTGCAAATCCAAGGCCTGGAACTTTAATGGAAAGTGCATAATTTCAAAAGTCTTTTTATTTAAAATAATTCAAAAGTAAAAATCACCTGGATTTGCTTTAATATTTTAGTAAAGTGGCAAGGCTGTAATTTTGAGGAGGAAGGGAACAGTAAGAATAAAACAGTATAAACAAATTAAATCAGAAAAATAAAAACGTACATTAATTCCAGAGAACAGAAAAAGATAGTCCTAGGAGATGTTTTCTGTTGCTAACACAAGTGCATGAAACAGCTACCAATGTCCAGTACCAGGACTTCACTGTTCTTACCTGAAAAAATGTTTCTCTGTGTGCAAGGAAAGTTCTCTCTACTGTTTAAAAATCAAACATTTTTACTATATATCTTGAATAATCACATTTTAAATACTTCTCATGCCAGACTCTGTAAATCCCACAGTGTTGTTCTGCTGAAGGCGGTGCTCTTTGGGCATTTTATGCCAAGTGATATCTTGTTCTATATATACAGTCTTAAGTATGTTTAAGTTATTTAGCATATTTGGGAGCATATAATGAATTGGACAATGTTTTGGTGCTGGACAACTGGTAACTATTGCCCCAGGCTTCCAAAAAATGAGTTAGTTTCAAGAAGGAACAGTGTCTCGGAACTGTGAAAACAAAAGTGTTATACTGTGATTACACATTCACCAGTTAATTTTGGCATTGCTGAGGAGTGGTTGTTGGAATATAAAACCCCATCACCTTTACAAGCCAAACTGATTGTTTTGATTGTTAATGCCAGTGAGATCAATGAAACTCTGGGACTTCAAAATAGAGCAAATTGATGATTCAGATCATAGGGGAATCTGGGCAGAGGCAAGGACCCTATGCCATCAGTAAGATCCATTAGATGTTGTTTGGGACTTTGCAAGGTTCCATCTGTTCCTTGAAGCAAATTTGGTGGATCGGGACTACATCAATTACCAGTTTGAACACATCTAATAATACCATTGAGAAATTTCTCTTTTCTATCTGCCTTAGTCCAATCCTGATGACACGTTAGCAAAGCCACGTGCAGTGTGGTACTTTCTCATGATCCGAAGTTTCTCTGCAAAGCACTGCAGGTTGAAGCATCATTTTTCACCAGTACAGGCCTGTGTGTATCTCCACAGCAGCACTTACCTATTTCCTACCCTTTGGACTCTTGTACACTCTTCAGGATTGCAGAAGATATCTCCTGTGTGAGTATATATTTACCTGCGGTGCTGCTATCAGCGATAGTTTTTGCTTTTATTTCTCTTTAACTGTGGGTTGATGTGAATGGGAAGAACTACTGAGGAAACAGAGCAAAATAGAAATTAAGCTGATTGTCCCAAGAAAATGGATAACAAGAAAAATTCTGGCAGCCAGAATCACTCCAGTGTGTATCAAGAGGAGAGGAATAGAGAAAAGTCACAGGTATGGTTAAAACCTTCCTTGGCAGGGTACCTCACACACATGAAGTTGCTTGCCCCTTCTGTATTTTAGGCTGATGATGGGAGCTGTGTTTTAAGAAACTCACGCAAAAAGTTTTTTTCTGGAATGGGGCAGCAGTGCTTTGGGATCATATAGTCTGGACCCTTTAATGCTGTACATTACCCTGACATCATACCAACTAAGGAAGGTTTAACAAATGCCCTGTAGACATCTTGGGTAAATTCCACTGTGTTCCTGATTACCACACTTTGTTCTATGTTCCTAGGTCTTGTTTTACTCAGTTGCATATAATGTGGGTGGCCAGCAAGTGTGTTAAACAATAATAGCTCTTCTCGCAATGGGGCAGAGGGATGAGGAACAGATAACACACAGCTCAAGTCAGAACTAAGGACTGCTGGCTGAGCTCGAGATGCTTCAGTAGATTAATGACTTCTCACAATAGAGGTTGCCTTTATTGTGGCTCAGAGACAACTTCTTTTGCGGCATTTTGAAATTATTAGTCCAACTGTTGCGCTGCTTTTATTCCTTGCAAACATTTCAGTGGGGGTCTTGTTTAAGTACTGAAGAACTTCATGCATGTCAAAGATACTTCTACTGTATTTAGCTTTAATTGTTAGTGTTCCTTTTTTGCAGGTTACCATATACAGTAACAAGAGACACAGACAGGTGTGTTGTTTAGGCAGTTTATTGTAGCTGTAGTTGTGTGATATGAGCAACCAAAAACATAGCTCAGCTTGGAAGAAAATTTGTACCAGATGCTAAGGGAGAGATAGGTTTACCCAGCCTTTATTTTATCTGTTAGGAAACAAGGAAGCAAATGTGGTTTCTTAAAGGTAGGTGATAGTAGGATAAGCCTTGCCCCGAAGCATATGTAAAATGTCCAAGATGAGTTTTTCACGCTGCTACTTCCACAGCTTTTAGAAATGTTGTCCAAAGAGCTGCTTCAAAGGATTGCTTGTGTCTTCGTTTAAAAGTCCTTCCCGAGTCATCATTCTCCATTCCATGCTTACCATACACTGGCATTTAAAAAAAAAATATTTCCAAGGATGTGGAAAGCTATTAGCCATCTTGATTTCAGTTTGTGCATACAAAAATGCCCCTTTTTGTTTAAGTCAGTTGCACAGGGGTTCCAGTTTTCATAGTAGGCTTTTAGCTCTTCTTCAGCAAGTGTTGTAAATGTCTGCATATGGGGATGTGCAGTTGGAAATCCAGCTGCATAGAAACTCAGCTTTGACAAAACCCTCACTTCTTGACACCTACCCTGGCCTTGCTGCCTTGTAAAAGTCAGTTTAGTATCTCTGGTAATTCTTAGTACTGGATGTTTCTATTACATGTAAAATACTGCTTTGTGACATATATGGTCATAAGATCTCATTGTGTAGTGCTTTAATTTTCGAGGAGTTTCTGATCAGAGAGCAAGGACTCCCTTCCCCCCGGCTAGTAAAGCAAGATTCAGGAATGAAAATTGAAATGGAAATGTTTTTAATCCGATGCCCAAATATTTCAGTAGTGCCATGACTGTGTTCAGTGGGATTATACTGATCTGTAAATGACTGCTAACGAGGGGCTTGTTTAAATGCCTTTAATGTTAAATCTTTTTGCTGTTCTTAACGTTATAGTTCACAGTTTGCCCTTCATCAGTCTTAAACTGAGTCAGGTTTTCTTTGTTAATGCATTAGGTTTGGCAATAGATGCTCTCGGTGGATGTGGTGGGTTAAATTTCGTAGGAGTTCAAACATGAGTGAGTTCCAGCACTGTACAAGTTTTAGAAGTAATGCGTGGTTTGGCCTAGCATTGGTAGATAATGTGTTTTCTTTTTCTGCAGGTGCATTTTACAAATACAAGTTTTACTAGGTCTCACTTGACTTCCCTTTATTACTTTTTAACCCAGTAGTCTCGTTCAAGCACTGTATTGCTTTACAGTGAATGGGCAAGACTGTAGAAGTCAAGAGCAGCTTAGCTGCAGTTAAGGGAACCCTTTACAATGGGAGGATCAATAACTTTTTCTTATTCTCAGTTTTCTTTTGACTGCCTACAAGATTTATCAGCACCAAGTCTGTATGTTTTTAGGGAGGTGAAAAACATAGTGAATTTTATTGAAACTATGGAGAAAAACTTCTGAGTTTTTCCTTATAATTTTCAGTGAATCTCTTGAATGAAACTTTTGGATCTTTGTACTTGGTATGCGATTGCTGTGCCCTATTTTGTGACTGATATCTAGACATTATTTCCAGTGACCTGAATGCATTTGTAAATGTGTAGGGAACTTTCTTTCATAGTGACTTTGTTTTCCTTGTTTATAGACAGCATGGGTTTGAACTGGCAAATAGCAGAATACTTTGGTCCTGATCCAGCAAAACTTATAACTGCTGGCTTGATTTTAAGCGTACAAGCAGTCAGATTGGAATCATTGTTAATTGCTTTGTTGAACCACTTGGCCACTAATGGCTTGAGGTTAGAGAAGAATAGAGAAATCTTTCTTTTCTGTAATCAGTGCCAGTATAAATTGCATATCCTGAAATGTATCATAGCATGCAAACTTTACAGGGTATAAGACTAGGGGAGAAGCAAGTCTCAGAATTGTCTTTTGTGGATACTCTTTTAATGGATTTGGTTACACTTTAGTGGTGGTGAGGGCAAAAATCCAACCCTTCATCCTTTTAAAGTGCAGAATCTCTATTGAGAAAGTGTCCATGTGAAAGACAAAAGTGCTCTCTCGATTGATGATTATTGTAACTTGGATACGGCTGCTTACTTAGCGTGGATTTAGAGCATGAGATACTCTTCCTTGTACAGTACCCGTGGGAGAAGATTTGCCCTCCTACTTTTGGAATTTTATTTTCCAGGTTGGTAATCTCAAACCTCAGTTATTACTTCATTATCTCTGTTACTTCAAACAAGAGCAAAATAGCCATTAAAATGATTGTTTGTGTCATATCACAGATATAAAGCTGAAATTGTAGTCTTGTGTGGGAGTCAGAAGTTAGGGTTTACTCCAAGTCAGATGTTTTCTCTTTTTTGTTTTTTTTTTTTAAAGGATGCAAAATCACAGATTTTATTTATTTATTTAAAGACTAAATTTGGGTTTAGTTTAAAATATAAGGCATTCCCAAACCTTGTGTTTCTTTGAGATAACAAATTCATCAGGCAGTTGAAGGCATCAGTTACACCTAACAGCACTTCAGAGGTGTGTGTTATCTTAGGATAGCATATGTCTTGTGATGTCTTTTTGCTTAAATAGCATTTGAGGCAAGCTGTTGTCAGCAAAACCTAAATATTTGGGGGGAGGGGGAAAACATAACCACAAGGGAAATATATGAGTTCTTTTGGAAATGTGAACCTCAGGTCTAAAGGACTTCCCCCTTTCTCTGTGAAACATTTTCTGGGTGTTTCAACAGTAGAGGTTGCACACCGGTGTAATGACGGTGAAAGACTGAGTGCAATGACTTGGGATGATAATGGGACATAAAAGACTTCATCTCTTCCCATGCCCACTGTACCCCAAGATAGTGGAGCAGGTGCTGTATTTAGTCATTGCTGTTTGCACGGTCTGCTAGGTGTCTAGCACCATTGAACCAAAGGTGCATGCAGTTTTCTGTGACTTAGCCTTTATTTGGTAGGTAGTAAAGCCTTTTTTTTACTAGATAATGAAACAAACAGATCTGTCTCTTCCCTTAAAAGAGAATTCAGGAAGTACAGCTTACACTGCACATGGAACAAATTAATCCTAAACCTCTTATAATACTTTGCAGAAGTTTCTTTTCCTTGCACATGCCTGTATCCACAGGCACAACAGTTTCCCAGAAACGTTTTAATATGTACTGTTGAAGCCTGGAGAAGCCCTAAAAAATACTCAAACACGGAATGACAAGTAAAGTTGTAACAGGAAAAAGTTAATCTTTACTTGGATTGTTCTGGGACAACAAAATGGGTGCACATAATTTGAGGATTGCTTTCTTGCTACTGTAGTGCTAAATGTGTTTTTGACAGGGAAGCCTCAGTGCTGTTAATTTGTATGGAAATAGTGTTGTTCTTTTAGTAGTTTATACACACAGACATAACACATTAGTTATAATTCAAACATAATCACTTTATTTTGCAAATGAAGTTATTAGAGTTTTTTATCTTTGGTGTTATCAGTATGCAAGTGCCTAATATTAAGGCTCATAATGGAAATGAAGTGTTATTAATTCAGGATGAAGTTTTTTTGTGCAGTAAGATTTTCTACTATACTTACCTTTCCTGGTCAGTTATATTAGAGAAAGATTTTGTAAAAAAAAAAGGAAAAAAAAAATCTTAGAATATATTCAGTAAGTTGAAATACTGATTTCACTCAACCAAGGCATCATGGAAAGTACTCTTCATAAAGTATTTACTCAAATTCCAGTTTTGCAACTTTCTTTGAGGCCTTTAGAAACAAAAGGGAAAGAAACATATGATACATAGGGAGGTGAAGGTTGTATTGGGCCAAAAACATACTGTAATTAAAAAGTCCATCAAGCTGAAAAAGGTTTGAGAAAGGAAAGGCAGAAATTTAGAAAGCATGTGAGTTTATGTAACAAGTATAGCTTAATAGATCTAAATGGGAAAGGGTTGATGTGTTTCTACTAGAGGTGCATCCAAATGATGGAAACAACTTCTGGAAGCTCATTCATAGTTCAGGCAGATTACTGCTGCTGACAGCCCTCCAGAGATTCCTGTAGTGGGGGCCATGCAAAAGCACAAGTCAAAAATGTGGTTTTCTGCAGTAACTGCCCTATCTGTGAATCTGCTTTCTAACATGGGCATGTTTCATCTGATGAACAGTATCAAAAGTGTCTCACGGCATATACATTGTAAGAGAACCAATCTGTTTCTTTTGTACAGGGTCTGAATTTAGGCTAAGTCCAAGTGCCATTTCATGATGTGTCTAAATGTTGCTATGGGTGAATGGGGCACTCAGGCTGGTGCTGCCGAGAGCTGGGTGCTCTGGGGTGATGGATGTGACCTGGCTGGGGGTGTTTCTCTGTGATCTGGCTCGTTGTGACTGTCATGTGGTTGTGAACCAAAAGAACTGATAGAAGAGTTTGTCTTGAAGGGACTGATGTAGATTCAGGCTCTTGTCAGCTGCAAACCATAGGTGGTTTATGTAGGAGCAGCAGCAAATGGGAGCCTCAGGAGCAGCCTTGGAAAAAAGCTGAATCAGCGGCACAAGGAAGTAAGCTGGGGGTCAAAGCATGCTGTGATTGCATAAGTGGTGTCATAGTGTTAGCTTACTAATGGGAGAAGGACCATGAGGATAGCCAAGGCCTGGAGCAGCATGTGCAGGGAGATTGGCACACTGCGGGGAGTCTTCCTATGTGGACACAGTTGGCACTTGAAAACAGAGCATTGTTTAAAGGAAGGAGATGAGTGACCATGGAGAGAAAGTGGAGCACCAAGGAAGAAGGTGCTGTAGCTCAGTGTGATCCTGTTCACATTAGACTGTGGGAGTGCATTGGGGAAGGAGGTCACACAGTGCCCCTGCCACAACCCTGCATGAGCAGTCCCAGCGCTCGAAGCCATGCATGGTGGCAGAGCAGGTAAAGGAAAAACAGGTAAAAATTTCCTTCTAGAGAACAGTGGAAACTGAAAAGAGAAGGTGTGGTAACAGCAAAACATACAAATGAGATTTCATTTTGATACCTCACATGTTCTAGTGTTTCACCTGGCAAATCATAAGAATGACTATATGT
Organism: Chiroxiphia lanceolata; assembly: GCF_009829145.1. Classification (NCBI taxonomy): domain Eukaryota; kingdom Metazoa; phylum Chordata; class Aves; order Passeriformes; family Pipridae; genus Chiroxiphia; species Chiroxiphia lanceolata. Next base: position 61,182,165 of record NC_045637.1, on the reverse strand, counting down.
ATCTCTTGTATCTCTTCATCTGAGTGCTTGAGTGTCAGGAGGCATTTGGAGAAAAGCTTTGAAAGAAAGCACTGTAACTCTACATCTGTTTCACTTTCTTTGTGTGTGGGGAAAAAGTGTCATTGAATGGGAAGAGTCAGAATGATAAAGTCCTGGACTTTGAAAACATGACTCTTAAAACTGGTGTGACTGGACTTCTTAGCTTAAATGTGGCATGTTGTTTCAAAGGCACTAAAATCAGATAGATAACTTGCCCCAGATGTTTAGATTCAGTGGAGCAGTCACACATGGTGTTTTGAACAAAGCTGTGTATACCCTAGTAATGATATTTTGTGAATAATAGTGCAATTTCAGACACCTTTCTTTGCCTGTATTTTTCACACAAATAAATTGACACCCGTGGCAAGCACAGTGTTTGTCAAACTAGCTTCAAAATCTTAATGTGTTGTTTTCTTGAAAGTACTTGCTGTATTTCTTTAGTGAAATTAACAGCTTGTTGAGAGCTAAGGTTGCACACTGGATTCATAATCAGTTTTGCTTATACAGAATATTTTATTTTTTGCCTTTCTTTCATTTTGGGGGTGCATTTATATTAACAGAACATCCATTAACTCCTACTGTTTATTCTTTACCCTTAAGCTACAGCCCTTTGTTGTAGCATCACAGTGTTGACCCTGGAACCAATTACTGTGCATAACAACCAGAAGATGATGAGGCTTATTCTGCAGCCATTGTTTTCCAGTAGTCTTGGTGTACATTATTCTCATAGTGCAGTAGGATAACACTGTTTAAGAACTTTGTAACACTGCCTGGCCAAAAACAACAGTAAAAGCAATAAAAAATAGGCTCCTTTGCTGATCTCTTGTTTTACAGTCCCAAGAGCGCAGCTGGGAAAACTGCAGCATTCTTCCTACATTTAGAGAGTTGGGATGTTCTCCATTAGTTTTGATGTCTGTCACTTCCCTAGAAGTTGAGTGCATGTGTAAATGTGATACAGATGTTGTATGAAAGCTTAATTATGCCTCTCTTTACTTTAAGCTGTGGTGCTGTTCTGTTTTGACCCCCCACCTCCCACCCAAAAAGGCTTTCCCTGAGAAGAGAAGGGAAACCATTTTCCCATTCTTCCCTTATTCGGGGGTTAATTATATTCTGAAATGTGACTGTACCTCAGCAAAAGCTGAGTGGGCAAACAAGACTCTTGACAAAAAGGCAGAAGTTTTTAGGCTAGCTTAAATTTGCTGTTCTTTCTTAGAGTGTAGAAGTCCTTACCAATTTCAGCCAAAAGAAGGAATCCCATCCTGAGGTTACATTTCATCCACAAACTTGGCTTCTGAAGGAGCTTAAATCCTCATGTTTGGTTTCAGGTCATTGACAGCTAACTCTGTTAAGTTGTCACAGGTGCAACTGTAAGCAGCTAGCAGGAACTGAAGAAACACTGGTAATCCCACTTAGGAAATCCCCTAGTAGCTTGGTGCTCACTTGAAGCAGAAGACCAGAAATTCAGTTAGAGGCAGTTAGGAAAAAAAGGGAAGAAAAAAAAATTTTTGCTCAAGAATCAGAATTAAAGGGATATACGCTTCTGTAGTTTCTGGCGTTACCATGTTATCACTGCTCTTCTTACAGAGTCTTCTGTATCTAAACTCCTGAAACCAGTGAAGAAATTGCTTGATTATTCTCTTAAACTAATACCATACTGTGATTCTGGGATGCCAGATATGCAGTCAGACTGGATGAACCCGTTTATTTTTATTTTGCTGTATTTATTTTTGTGTATGCCTTTGTGCCTGTTGAGTTTTTATGCTTTCACAATCACCAGTGTAATCTTTTCCCTCTTTGTGACCCCCCCCAATACAACAAAATGAAACAAACCATCCTTTCAAGATGTTGGAGACCCAACTTGTTTATATTTTCAGATGAGAAATAACAAGAATACTCTCATAGTTTTTGGGAATAAATGTAGCCTTTTTTTTTTTTTTTTAAATTACCTGAATCGTAAGGGAATGGGATTGTCAAAATCAACTTCTAAGCTAACATGGTTTGTAACTTGTGTTTGTGGAAGAAAATTAATTGACCAAATCTGAAACAGTTTTGGTGTTTGTTATTTTTAGGGGTTTTTTTCCCCAGAAAGGGAGCTTCCTGTCTCTTTCTAGAAAAATTGTCATTTTTCCTGGGGAGGAAGAAGTTGTGAAATGCATTATTTCATATGTCTCTTAAAAGAAAAGAAAATAGCAACCTTATCTTGTACATCAGCTCTGTTGGTCAAAAATACTATTTTTTTTTCTTTTTCGTTGGTTCTCTTAAGGACACTGCTTCCATTTTCACAGAATTATATATGTGATTTTTTTCTATTAGAAGGAGACAGAGTGACAATGTCACAGAGTCGTTTTTGGAGTGGAAACCTTGGCAAATTTACCAAGGGAAAAGTAAAAGAGAACTTAAACAGGGATCAAAACAGAGAATTAAGGAGTAGATAATAGTATATCTTGAGAAGTGTTAATGACCAAAATCTTCCAGCAGGATTTCCCACTGCGTGTTACCATTTTCAAATGTACAGCTGTGTCTAATTACCTAAAGCTGGTGTACAATGCAATTAATGCAGTGCATCTGAAGAGCCAGGTAACAGGACAGCTGACCACATATGTGAACAAATAAACCAATGTGTGTGCAATCTGTGCATGCAAGTGCGTGAGGAGTAGATTCAGATGTTTGCAAACCTTTGCAGGCCCAACTTGTGGGCCAGTGTCATCCCCTGCCCTCAGTATGGACATAGATACATGGAAGTCAAGTGAGAAAACAGCAGAGAGAAAGCCAGTTAGTTGGGAGCATAGTGTTTAAAGTTCAGGGAAAACATTTCTAAATTCAGTTTCAAGCCATAAATAAAAATAATCCAGCAAATAGTTACTGCAAAAATAGATGCAATCTGACTTTTTAAAATTTCTGAACAGCTGATATCATGACCCTGTATTCTTTGTTATTTATGGAAATGCGTTACTTGCCAGACTGTGAAAATGGCTGCCTGCTTGTATATATCTTATTCTTAATTTGCTTATAAGCCAGCAGCTTCATTTTCACTAAAAGCTTAATAAAAGTATGAAAGATGGAAAAGACAACATCTCTTTATTAATAGCTAGATATGAAATTATTCCAGTACTTTAAACTTTCAAATCATTTGCGTGAGACAAAAAGACTGGAAAAGCTTTCTCAAATAAATGACTGTCATCAAAGCTTCTTTCCATATAAGGTTCGTATTTCAGATCCAAGACTAACTAAAAAGAACAGAAATACATGATCGTCACATATTAATAAATTACTCCCATCTAATTGTGCAATAATTTTACTAGGCATTCTTTAAAGTGCAATTAGTTATTTTCCTAAATTATGAAATTCATTTGAGCTTTAGATCTTGTATTTTGCTCAGATGTTGTAAGGCAAAGCTAATTTTCATAACTGATTTACTGAATGTTGCTGTTTGTATTTGCCTGTCCCTGTCAGATATTGTATGGGCCTTTTGACTTTTTAACTAGCTAAGAAATTATGTGGAAGAAACAGAGTTAAATTAGTGATAAATTACTTGTGTGCAATCAAATCTGTTTCCCTCTTTGTCTTTCTTTCACCTCACCCTGCCACCATAGCAAAGGCTGTACCAATTCAGCTGTAAATTTCTTAGTGAAAACTGTTCAACTTCCCTGTTGCCAAAATGATGTTTCAAACCGAACTCGCCCATTTGCCTGGAAGTCTGTATCCGTAAGCCTCGGGAGTGGAATAGCTGTAAGTCTGACCCATCAAAAGCAATGACTGTCTATATGTGTGCAAGGTGTCTGCAGCCTGACCGCTACACACAAGCTGTTATACAAGAGCTTGGTCTGAGAAAAATATTTTTTAAAGGGAAGGTGGGAGTGGGATTGAGCTTTGCTGTTTACGGAAAGCATGAGGGGAGAGGCTCTACTATAATGTTCAGGCTATATGTTCTACTATAATGTTCAGTTAGTTTCTGGTCGAAAAGTGGCACCGGTGAGTTGGTGGAAAAGATGAGTTGTAGGTTGTAAGAAGTAAAATACAAAACCAATATTACTGTTCTTGGAGTCTAAAAGTCCAAAGTATGCAGGCTCCAAAACTGAGTCAAAATAAACAAAATTTATCTCCTGGTAGGAAGAGGTGGATATTTGAACAAAGCCTTCTTCAGGTTGGTTTCCTAACAGTTGGAGAGAGGATGGCTTTTGGCAGGGAAAGTTTGAGTTTGTCAAAAAGACTGTAGCATTTTTTTGCTTCTGTCGGACAGAAGCCTAAGAACTGTGCTGTCTACAGAATTCTTACTACTAATTTGCCAAAGTCCAAACAGGTTTTTTGACAATCCTTATACTTCCAGTACACCCTGGCCTGCCTTATATGCATAGAGAGTGCCTTAAGGCTGGTGTCTAGACAGAGCCTTGTGTTTTAGCAAAGGGAATTAAAAGCAGGCTCTGATATCCCTAAATTTGCAGAGAAAGCTGTATTTTGTCTACCTGCCTCTCGTATTTATTGGAAAAAATGTTACATTTTTATTGGTTCCTGGGATGTGCAAAGATAAGGAGGCATTTCAGGTGTTGCTTCTCAAAGGATGTAACTATATCATGGCTTGTTCAAATGCCACTGCTGAACTGATGCTGTAAAGATTAAAAATTGGGGCTGCTGTTCGTAGGCAATCCTGTTCCATGTCTCGGGCGTCATTGTAGTAAAGGATTATTCTGACATTATAAACCATACAAAGGCAGCTCAGTGAGCCTGACCTTCTTAAATCTAAGATGAAATAATGATCTGTTTTGCACCCTGCAGTATGGACTGACAGAGTCAAAATGGTGAGTCATGGTGAATTGTAAATAAATAAACAAGGCGCTGGTTAGTAGGACTATTTTTAGTTAGTAGGTTCTTATTTGATGCATTAACCTTGCTCCAAATTTCAAAGATGTGTTGCCATTTGCTGGAATTAATACCATCATGGAGTAAGTTACTTGGGTAATATCTGCGTCAGGGTTAATACAGTGTAGGTCATGTTGCAGGTCTTAGTTCCTCAGGCCTCCAGTGTATTTGTAAATATAGCTATTCCTGGTTTGTTCTTTGATTTTAGTTCAAAGTCACTTTATCAGGAAGATATCTAGTAGATACTCAGTGTGAAATACATAAGGGAATGTGAGGCAAATGCACTTCCCAGCCTTCAACTCAAACAGAGATTTGAGACTGAAACCTCAAGTTCAGATTTGGCTGATGTATTTTATTGTTGACAATAAATTGTGCAAAATAGGTATACACAAAATACTGTTCACAAAGGGTAATGTCTTGGGTCTCAGAAAAATTCAGTGTTTGTTTTCAGATAATCTGCATTCCCTCATAACTGCTTGCATCTTTGAAAATAGTTCCCTGTAGTGCCCCTCCATCCTTCATCTGCAGTACTCTGCTCTTGGTGAACAGCAGGTTTAGAGTTTTGACTAATAGGCTGGGACTCAAATGGATAACCTCTATCAATTATTCATGACAGATCTGAGTAGCCAGTGTACAACACTGACAGCATTCATACCTTTCTACTGTAATATGAACTGTAAACGATATAGTGATTGATAGACTACAGATGACCTTTGGTCATTTTTATTAATTCCTGTTGCTGAGTTCTGTAACCTGTTTTTCATTGCTTATACTATGGAGCCACTGGGTTTTTAAAAACTCCAGCTGTCCAGAGCTGGGAGAGGCTCTAAATTTACTGGTTTTTGTCCTATTTATATTCTTTGGTCTAGTTCTCCTCCTTTTGAGGTTAGTAGTTGTATCATCAGGGATTTCAGTGGGATCACAACAGGCTTCCTATATGTATTTAGAATAGTATTAGGTGGCTGAAATAAAACATGGGTGGGAGATTCCATGCTGTGGCTGATGGTGAGTAGGTGTGAGTAGAGCTATAGGTAGGTGAATTCTCAAAAAAAGCAGAGAAGAGGAGTGTTGCTTGGCCTTTGCTCAGAGACTGTTTCTGTTTGCCTGATAGATTAACACAAAAATGCAGGTTGAAACAATACAGGGGTTGAGGTGTTTTGCTTCCCATCTGCATGCATAAGGGAGTTCCATTGTATAATCATACTTTACATATCCTGTGCTGTGAAGATGCAAATTTAGCGTTACAGAATAAGCTGAAATTTTAAGAGCATTTAAATCAGTTTACCCAGGGTCCTGATGGAGTTTTCTGAAGTCCAAAAGGAGAAAAGTGGAGTATGTAAGCACAGTAATTGGATGTTTACTAATTCATTTGAGAAGTGCTATAGGTACAGCTCTACAGAAACGTAGTTCTGCATTTAAATGTGCTGCTTACCAGGAGTTCGTAGACAGGGCCTATTTAGAAAGTCAGAGTAAAATTGAGCCAAACTTGGGAGAAATCAACACTGACCCGGGTTCTGGAAGGCATAAAGGGGTGGAGGGGAGTCCTACTTTGTGACAACATCTGAAATTAACCCAAAATTGGAAGACAAGCAAGAAATATCTTTTTCACAGGACAACCTAGATGCACACTGTGTTACAGGCTCTGTCAGCAGAATTATACGTGTTAGGCTCAAAGCAGTGTTACCCCCCTGACCCATATAGGTCTGGTGAAAGGGACCCCTGGTGCAGGTGCAACAATGTCAGCCAAGTGGCACTTCTGGCTGGGTTTTGTGTAGAAGAGAAGGGGGTTAGAGGAAGGACTGTAACAACACAAATAGCAGCCTTGCCAGGATATCTGCATTTATGCTGGCAATTCCATGGGTGTGTGGTTTTGGTTCCTGGCATGGATGTAACCGTGGTACTCTTGGTGTGAGGATCCATGCATTGACACCACGGCTGCTCTCCCCATCAGACCTGTGAGGCAGGGCTTCTTGGTGAGGGGTGACAGGGATGGTGGTGGTTTGCACTGTGGTAGCAGCTACACCATGACTCTGTTGTGGGTGAGGGAGCTGTTGTACTTGGGGTTTGTGTAAGCAGGGAACAAAAAGTGTTTGGAAACCCTGCCACCTGTGCTCACAAGGTCGCTTCAGTCATAGGCATTAAACCAGGAAATCTCTTACCTTCGGCTTCATCCTGGGGAAAGGGCTGTGGCAGGCTTCTGCTTTATACACTGCAGGAGTTCAGGAGAGTGTCCCCGATGTGTTAGATTACCAAGTGGTCCTGCCGGCGCACCTAAGCCCTGATCTGCATGCCTTGCCTCCCCCAGCAGCCCCAGAGTGCCAGGCAGCACTCCCCCAGGATCACTAGTCCTCATGCTCTGCTCCCTTGTATTTGCCTTGGGTCTTTAGTGTAGCTGAAAGTAGGGCTCTCCTCCACTCATCAGTCCACCTTAACAGAGCATTACTAGCCAACATATTTTGTTGATCAGTGTGATTCCAACTCTGCAGCAATATGTAGACTAACCAGATGGAGGCTTGTACCTCTTGTGATTGTAAAATTAACCAGAATCATTGATAGTTACGAGAGTGATGACGGAGACCCAGGCGCTGTCAGAACAATGTGCTTTGAGGCATGCTTAAATCTGTTAAGACAGTATTTCGTGTTGCCGCATGCTCAGTACACAATTCTACAGCACAGCAAGGGCGCATACGCCTCACTCAGCTGTGGCTGGATAAAGGATGAAGATTATTCACTACTGAATTTGACTCAGCAAAGAAGGTGCAGGTCCCGCTGCATTCAGAGGCATAGCCAAGAAATTTTAGTCAGAGGTCCAGGTGACTGGATTTGTGGGGTTTGTTTGTTTTATTTTTTTAATAGCTCAGAATAGGATTTTCTAACTTTCTGAATAAAACAAAGTTTTTTAATTTGAACCTAGTGTGAGAACTTCCAGAGAATCAGCAAGAAATTTGTGGGAAACAGCTGGAAATAAAGTGGAGAAGGCAGTGCTGTCTCTATTCTCTTCCTGCCACACAGCCCACAGATGTACTGTAGTTCCCTGTTCATTTGCATCGGTGACTAAAGGACCTATTTAAATGAACGAAGTTAATGAGTTAATAAATGCAGGACAGGGAAGAAACCTGCATTACAAAAGGTACTTTGTTCTTAGAGAGTAAGAGTTTGGTTTGATATTTCATAACATAGCACTGACTGCTGTTTGCTACATTTTGTAATACATCCCTGGTAACATGAGATCGCACCACAGATTCCTGCTGTTAAATAGTTATTCAGATGTGTTGTGTTACCGGCAGCTTTTTGCTTGCATATGAATTATTGGGTGTTTGAATTAGCAAAATGTGGATTAGCAGAGTTTTTGCTTCGTTAGTGGTACAGCAGACACTTTAGCCATTTGGTCGTCAGATACAGTCGTTCTGTGTTTGAGCTTCTCAAAATAATGCCTGCTAGTGCCTCTGTAATTAAACATCTGTCAGGGTTTTAGAAATGCCCTATGGGTTTTCTTTTTTGGGGGAGGGGGGAAAGAAGCCCCTGCTCTTAGGGGGAAGAATGCTGTAACAGCAAAATATATTTTGGCCATTTTTGAAGGAGGGCAAACTTAGGAGATCAGCATCTTTCTTCTCCATTTTGGCTGATGTAAATAAGCAGTAAATTTATTGAGACATCCGGTGCAAAACTGGTGTGAGAACAGAACTTTGGGTCTCGTGTGGCAGCTTGAGCAGATGGGTGCTTCTTACTATTTCTTAAAAACTGAAATGACAGGGAGATTAGGGTTTAAAAATCACAGCTTCTGTCGCATGCATTAATTAAAGGGTTTTAGTGTAATAATTCTGTCTTATTGTTCTAGAGCATACGCTCAGCTACTTTCAATTTTTAAAAGTACTCGGCCCTTCTCTGGGAGCCACGGCTGTTTGTTCAGTTAAATTCCTTCTGATTAAAACTCCCTGAATAGTCATTGCCTTCATATACCGAGACCAGCTCTGTTTTCTCTATGCTACAGTGATAATGGGGTCACTGGGAGATTTCTGAATTACAAGTTCTAACCGAAGTTATAGTGCTTCAGGGATGCTTCGCTGCTCAGCACAGTCTGATGCACCTCAAAGTACTGTTGGAGCGCTTGGGGCAGTGGCTTATACATTTCTCTTTCTGACTCATTTTGCTCACAGGGGAAGCACTGTAGCAATTTTGGTTATTTCCTATCAAGTCCAAAATATCACCATACTTTTTAATATGAAAAAAAGTTTGAACCCAGTGTCTGCAGTGATCCAGCAGTACTAGCATTTTTCTTTTTTTTTAGATATGCCTCCAATACCCTGTGTTTTACTGCTTTTTCCCTGCAAAATAGAAACGTGCAGATTTTTCAAATCTGAAAATGGCATATATCAAGAGTACAGATGTAGCAGCAGTGTAGGTGGTCCTCCTCTGGGGTCCCAAACTGATAGGTTGTGACAAGATTGCTTAAAGAAAAAGGTCCTTAAAGTAACTGTCATGCAAGTTTTATTTAAAAATGCCAGTCCTGTGAACACTGTGGATTTGTTACTGGTTTTGCTTCTTCCAGCAAAGCTTGACATTCCCTGAAAGAGCAGATGTTCGTGGAACGAACTCCTTCTGGGGAATTAACTAATTAAGAAGGTCGAGCTTCTGCGTTCTTCCAAACCGTGTATCCTGAGGCTGCAGTGTGGTGTCAGGGCTCTTCCTTGGCAGTGCTTGATAGAACACGTAGGTTGAGAATGGGTCAAGACCTGTAACTGTCTGCCAAGATGGTGATCCTTGTGGGTTGCTTCCAGTTCAGAATGTGATTCTGATTCTGATCTGGTGCTGGAGTACAGTAAGGGAAGAGGAAAGAGCTGCCAGTCCAACAGCTTTCCTTTTCCCTTTAACTGATGATCAAATGTGGTGGAGGTGGCATCCGTTTCCAGCAGTTTGCTGGGGAGCCTGTCCTGCTACCAGTTCAGTGAGTGAGTAGGCAGACTTGTTTTATGCTATCTCTGGCCAGCATCACCTGATAGACATGGTCTTTGCATCTGGGTTATGCAGATACTGTCATTAGCTCTGAGATGGACTTAGTGATGAGTAGTAAAATGATGAAGATCACAAGTTGCGTGTCTCTCTCTTTCTGGTTTGTGTTTTCTTTTTCTTTTTAATTTATTTTTTGGCCAAGCTTGGGAAATGCCACTCCCAGGAGTTGGTAGCAGAACCTCGCAGGAGCCGAGTTGTTGTTCTTTGCCTCATTAGGTGCTACAGCTCCCTGTAACGAGCTATAAGCTGTTAGAGCAGGCTGATCTATCTTTAGACTCTATTGACCCATTATCACCCTGGGTCTTCATGTCTTAGAGGACAGGCCATACCAAGTAAGGGATTTCTTAGATCCTCTTAGATGCAAGAAGAAGCTTGGTTAGAAGAGGTATGTTGGCACCCACCTGCAGCAAGACAACCTTGGTAAAAGGGGCTATTAATCTGTTTCTGGCTCTGGCTGAATGGAAAACCTCCTCAGAGGGAATTTCAAAGAGTCACGAGACTTGTTCAGTGGTGGATCTCCATTTTGAGGCTGCAGCCATCTCTTGCAGAGAGAGTCTGTGGAATAGAGAAAACTAAATTGGCAAGGATTTGAGTTTGAGGTGACTGGCAGTAGGATAGAGAAACTCCTCACAACCCCTCCAGATGCCTTTCAACTTGGATTATAGAGCCTGTCAGCCTAGAATTTGAAGGAAACTTTAACTGAGCTTATTCTGATATTTTAAATTTCTCGTACTTAATTTTAAAATGAAGGTTAGAAAAAGTTTCATGAAAGCTACTTAAAATGAGTCTAAGATCTAAATATGCTTATTTTGAAAGTACTGTTTGTAGCAGTGTGATACTGTAATGTTTAAACCACTGCTTTCCACAGAAAAGAATTAATTTATTGTGATTCAGTAATGTTGTTAGACAAAGTATTGCCTTGTTTTTCTGTTTTTTTTTTTTTCAACCTAGTAACAAGATGACTCAGATAGTAACCTGGATAATTGGGTTACATAGAAACAACTTCTATTAAAAATATAGGTTTATGTTCTTAACATTATAGCTTGAATTTGCTACCAGTAGCAGTGGATCAATTTTGAACCAAAATAGGATATGCATAGAAACTTCAGCTCCATTTTAAAAGGCACTTCTCATTGTAAATACAGGAGTAAAACACTTCAGTAACAATGCATTTTTTAGGTAAACCAAATTAAGAGATTTTTAGAAGAGCAGCTATAGTACTTGCACATTTGATTTGTTTGAAAACAAGGATTGTATTTTGCCACAATATTAAAAGTACTCCATAATCTTAAAAGTTTCAAGTTGTTTCTGTTGAGAGGATTTCCAAGGTAAAACTGTACTTCACTTTGAAGTCCAATACTTAGCATCAAGAACACTTAGCACAGTGCAAGTGCCAGTAATATTCAGCTCTATGAAATTCTTGATAGTTTAATTGAAGTGTGAATTTTATGTTTAGGTTGAGGGAGCATGAATTTCTTGGGCAAGAATTGCTGCCTAAAGGAAATGTTTCGACTTTCCATAAGCACAAATATAATGCACTGAAAGTACAAAAATTGAGAAGAACCAAAGAGTGGAATTCAGAGTTGTTGGGGGAAGGAGAAAGGCAAGGAGAATGTAAAGTGCTGTTTGTTTATTTTAAATTTACCTTTTTTCATAATGACTGGGACTTTTTTTTGCCTTACACAATTACTAAGAGCTTCACTGCCACTAATTAACTAGAGTGAAAAGAAGGAATAACCAGTCTACAAACTCTGATCTAAATACTCAGCATTAGTAAGTGACAAAGACTAGATATGGTGAGGAGTTACGATCAGTATGACTGTTTTCAGTGTGTTATATCTTCAAAAACTGGCAGTGTACCAACTTACTAAGTTTCCTGTCCTGGCCAGGGCAGGTGGTCAAGGAACCACAACTGAAATTAAGACAGAGACTTTTATGTGGAGAGTTGGGTCAGGTGGAGGACAAATCTTCTCAGTTAGTTGGAGCTAAGAGACACTCGTTTCTGGGTAACTGCTCCTCCTCCAGAGGATAGAGAACTTTAATCCCAGAGGGATTGAACAACTTTCTCATGGTTGTTTATGGGACTAAAGTATGTAGTAAACCCAAAAGCTGTAACTTGGAATGTCTTTGGTTGCCTTTAATGTAAAACCATCCACTCTCTGAGATAGTTTTGGTTGTTTTTTTTTTTTTCTGGTGAAGCAGAGAATAGAGCAAGAGCAAGACAAAAGAACAGAGAAAGAGTACTGATGACTAGCAAGAAGGATGAGTTCACAAGATACTTGAAGGGTGTGGGAGAAAAAAAGCCCAGAAGGCATCTTTATAGTTTTGATAAAGGTAAAAGGTATTTCACCTATGTAATGAGCTTTTCCACAGGCTAGGTAAAACAGAAAGGTAGACTGGAAAATTCAAATAGGAAAGGCAAAGAAGAAAAGTGTTGGGGTAATGTCCTTTAGTGGGAACTTGGAGGAGATTGAAAGGTTGACTTGGCTTTGTAGTTGGTGGAAAGTGCTTGCTGCTGAAATCTGCATGCTACTGTGGAGAGTGGCTTTTGCACCTGAGGCTTTAAACACAGACCAGGGCAATCTAGACACCATGCTAAGGATTCCCTTCTCATGGGAAGCCTTCTTGCAAACCCCAAACAAGATGAAAATGGGTATCTCATAACTTAGAATTTGTTAATTATAGACAAAAGAAAACTTTAAAGACTGCTTAAAAAGAAAAAATAAGGGGAGGGCGGGGGAATTGTCAACAGTGAGCTTGGGAAAGCTAGTATTTCATCAACAAATACACAAAATTAAGACCGGGCCATGGAAAGTCCCTGGTAAAACTCTGTTCTCATTTATTTTGCTGGAAACTTTCATTCTGAAATAATAAATTATGTGAACTAAGTCTAAATCTTTAAACCAGGCAATTTTTTTTTAGAATTTACTTTGAAAATGCCGCTTTTTATTAAGCTTTACTAAAACATCCTTAAACTGCATGTTCTGGCTTTGCTGTTGTTGCTTTCTGTTCCTAAACAGTCAAATGAAAAAGTGCAGCATCACGGAAGAGTCCATAGTTTGTTCTTGATAGACTGGAAGTGAAAATAGGTGCCAGAGAACCAAGTGCACTTAACTGCCCAGTGACAAGTAGAGTTTCCCTGTGAGGCAGAACATGATGAAATGTGTTTGTCTTCTGAAAACTGTGCCTTGTGAATAAAAGCATATGAAATATGTTTTAATGCTATAAAATAGGAGTACCCAAAATCTTTCATTGCTTCAAAAGACCTAGGCCTTTGTATCAGGACTTCCTCCCCTAAATATTTGATTTTTTTCCTCCCCTTAGAATTGAGTTGGCTCTGTTTATTTTTTTCCTAGTCTTCATCTTGAAGTTGAATTCAGAACATAAAAATGTCCTTTTTTTCTCTTCCTTGCTACATCGGGCAAAATCTGAAGTTTTTATTCATGTTCCCTCTCCACACATTTTGAATTTAATAATGTGTTGTTACAGCATCTTAGTTTGTTCTCCTATGACCATAAACCAGCAGTCTGGAGTAGTGACCTGGTTGCAGATGTTTGGCTACCATCTCCTGGTAGCCTGTTTTCTTGTACAAGTTACTGCTCGTTGGTTTACTTTCCTGATAGCTGTGTGTAAGTGAAGCATCTCTCACTCGTAGAGCATTTTTTTAATTGGCGAGAATGTTCTCTCAATTAGCACTTGGCAGGCAAAGGTTTTTGCATTTGTGAGGCCTTTGTATTTTCTTCTCCATGTTTCTGTATTTTTCCCCAGTGACTGGGCTAGGAAAGTTCAAGCAATCCTTTCCTGCCAAGAGGAGCATGTGGGCTAACTGATTACCATGCATTAAGAAGGACACTGAAAATAATGATAGAGATTGTCATTACCTCGTCCTACTGCTGAAAGCCCAAACTTTGTCCTGTTTTGAGAGAGATTTTTCTACGTAGTAGGGGTAGTGAACAAAAGTCAAAACCTCTCTGTTAGAGGTTTTGTTTTCCCTAAAATGGATGCTTTTTTCATCATTTGCAAACATGGTGCTTACTGTAAAGTCACCTGTATAAACCTGTTGGGGGCTATTTATTGCAATGAAGTTTTGGTTTAAAAAAAAGAAGAAGAAAAAGAAAAATGCTATAATACGGTTCATTATGTAGAAAACCCCTAGTCTTTCTGTAATTACACCCCAAATTACTGGAACAGACACAGCTTTATTTTCGTCATGGCGGCAAACACTTTGACCTAGGGTGTCGTGATCAAACATGTCAGCACACCTCAGTCCTGCGAGGAACATTTAAATTCAGAGGATGGAGCCTCTCTTTGCCCACAGCACACTGACAGGTGCCGTGTACTTGGTCACCAAATGACTTGTGTCCACATAACACAGAATCATAACAGCATGTCTGGGTTTGGTTATGGATGTCAGGAGAGATGAACTCAGAGTGAGGACCACGTTTCCCAAATTCACAGCTGGTGCAAGATGTAGTGGGAAGAGCTGTGGGATGCTGGCTGCCCTTTCCCAGCCTCATGGCTCTTTTGGCTCTGCAAGGTGGTTCTGTCTCCGTCCTTCAGAAACGTGGTGGTAGGTGCTCACACCTGTGGCAGTGACTCCATCTGCACAGTCCATGTAATGAGCTCACATTCAGTGCAGGGATGGGGCTGCCCCGAGTGGGTGGTGAAGCAGGGAGGAGTCCTTCTGAAAATTGCCTCCGTGGGGAACTGTGTCCCCTGTAGCACTGTTGTCGCCTGGGGACGCTTCTGTGGGGTAAGCCTCTTTTTTTGATTGTGCTTGTTTGGTGACTTTTTGTTTTGTTTTTGAATATTTTACTGTGTTTTTTCCCCAACTTGGTGGTGTTCCCCAGAGCAGAGGACTCAGCTAAGCCCACAGGTGCCGATAGTGAGGAGGAGTGCGTGGACGCGGAGGGGAGGTTTCTGCCTGTGCTGTGTCAGTGATGCTTAGAGCTAGTGGTCCTGAACAGCAGCTATGGGAGCACTGTCACCTCTGGGCTTTTTTTACTGGGGATTTTTTGTTCTTTTGTTTTGCTTTTGTTTGTTTGTTTTCGGTTTGGTTTTTTGGTGTTTGTTTTTTTTTTTTTTTTTTTAATTCGTTTGGGGGCGGTGAGACCCGGGCAACATCGGGACTAGCCCAACTCCCGCACACCCAGGCGGTGGCGGTGGGTTGGGAAGCGGCTCCAGGGCTCATCCGCTGAGCGGCGGCGCCACCTGGCGGCAGTGGGCGGAGCTGCCGGCGCCGAGACCTCCCCCCTCCCCTTCCTCCTCCTCTTCCTCCTCCTCCCTCTCCTCCTCCTGCCCGGCCTGCTCCCCGGCTCAGCATTCCGCGGCTGCCTGGTGCCAGCTTGCTGCCGAGCCAGAGGCTGACATCGGCATCCAGGGAAAATAGCTGCGCCTTTAGTGACAGTGAAAATACCAGAGCTTTCTTGTAGGCGACGTCCTGTGCAAATCTGAGTTACCTGGGCTCTTTGGGGACCTGCGGTGGGGTTGTCGGTGGTGGGGAGCGGTCGAATATACTGCCCGTGGTGATAAGCCCGTGGGGTGGGACTTTAACTGAGCGCAGGTGAAGGTGCCAAGATGAAGAGCACCTCTGCAGTGCTGAAAGCGCATGACTGAACTCCCGGAGGTGGGCAGCTCCGTTGGCTACGTAACCTCCCTTGCAATGGCTTAAAGTCCCTTTGGAAGCTGTGTGTTTCTTCTGATTAAAGAACTGAAGCTGAAATCTGCTCGATGTGATGTCTGTGCCGTAAGGACTAGTTATCACCTGGACCTTGTGTGTAGTCAGGTGTGTGGGTGGATTAAGTCATGGATTAAATGCCTCTTAGTAAATAGATTTAAAATGCCTCTGACTTTGAGGAGGATTTTCAAAACACTTTTATTTTCATGACATGGGCCTAATCTGTATCTTTGTCAGAGTAGTTGTATTAGTAAGTACTTCTTTGTGTGGCACTACTGGGGACACACACGTGCATGCACACACAGTCTTTCTATAAATATCTGGGCAGACATCTGTTTTTCTACCTTTTAATAATCTGAATTAACCAGATTAATTTGTCAAGCCCATTCTTTTTTAGGAAAGTTTTATTTCTGTCTGGAAGCAGTCTTAAGGAGCCAACTATGGTTAGGATGGGGGGTGGGTGTCCTACCTTGTAACAGGAGAGTGTGGATAAATGGCAAGTAAGCGATATAAGTGATCTGAGGAGCTCACTCTTTATTGGTAATGTAATCTTTTTTTTTTTTCTTTTTTCCCTCTCACTCTGTGGAGTCTTATATGGGTAAAAACAGACCCCAGCAACTGATTCACAGCTCAGGCAGTGGGGTGGGGGGTGGTTTGGTTACCTCAGTTCCCCTCATCTCTCCCCAGTGTGTCTACTCCCCAGTAGAGTTGCTCTGACCAGACCCATCGTGCACTGCTGGGAAAGCAGATGGCCTTCCTGAGTTTCCAAAAAAATCAGGCCCCTGTAAGTCCTGAACACTGGGGAATAATTAACACTTAAACTCCTCAGGACAAGAAGTGTCAGTACTGCTCCTTGCAAAATTACACCAAGCCACAGCCCTTGCCCAAGAACCAGTGCAGCTTGTTCCTTGCTCCCAGTGAGATGCTCTTCCATCCTGCCAGGTTTGCGTATCTGAGCAGACAGGCTTTGCACTGAAGTGGCAGACACCTTTCTGTTTAAGGACACCTCATAAATAACTGATCACTGACATTTTAAAGTCTTCCCTCGTTAATCCCATGGCAGGTGCAGGGATCTTTCATGCTGCTTTCTAGGGGCTTGGTCTCAATATAGAGACAAGAGATGTCCATGAGGTTAACAGAGCTTTTGGCACAAAGTGGTGTTTGCAAGATGCTGCAGGTATATGTGTAGAAGTTTGGGGGTTTTTATCAAACCAAGTTTGTAAGTTGCCCTTAATTTACTTTCCTTTTCACTTGTAAAGAATGTAATAAAATGACTGCTGGGGAAAAGAAAGAAATGTGAAGTACTTTCCAGCTTTTCTGGATGTAGGTATTTGGTTGTTTGGTTTTCTATTTTTAATCCTGTTGAAAAGGAGAAATTCCAAATTAAACCAGCCTGTGGCAGTGTTTTTCAGCATTTCTTTTGCTTCTGCTGCGTTTAAAGCTTAAGCCTAAGTGCTAATTGGAAAAGTGGAGAAGCTTCCTATGCAGTACGTGCAGTAGTTAGTTTCAGATTTAATAATGTTTTAGCATTTTCACACAGCTGTTATTAAAATGAGTGGGTGATATAAATAATCATGGCTCACAGGTGCAGAATTACTGTTTCGTTGTGTATGAAGCTTATTTTAAAAGTGATGTGTTTCTGTTGCCGTTTTTCAAATGGATTTGATTTCTCTTCCCCATCCTCCTTTAGCATAACAAAGTTTCTGTTATTTGAAAGATTCATTAAAACACGTTTACAGCTGGTTTTTCTTTTTTCAGTACCATCTTTGAGACATCCTCTTGTCTCCTGACCTTTCTGAGTTACATCACGCACCCTGGGATGACTCTCATCTGACCTCCTTCCCAAACAGAAGACTTCCTCTGTCTCTTCCACCAGAGATTAATAGATTATTAATAGATTATTTATTTTATCTTTTAAATGACATCTTGAAAGTTACTTTCTCCCCCCCCCCCTTACTCATTTTTCAGATTAGTAGGACTTTAAAAAGTAAGAATTTAAGCGAGCCCAGAACTTTGGTGTTTTCTCGAGCTCTCAAATTTCTCTCTCGCTATAAAAGGAGAAGTGTCAGGAAAAATGCTAAAGCTCCAAATCCCTTTTAGAGCGCATTTTGCCTGAAGACAGCTGCCCTTTCTGCTGCTGTGCTGGTGGCAATATGTTCCAGCTTGCTTTGTCTATTAGCTCTTCAAGAGGATTATGGAAGTTGCCAGTAAATGGCTGATGTCTTTAGTGATCTGCATAAGGCTATCACAGAGTTGTTTCAAGCCAGGTCTGAAAGGCTGTTTACTTTGCTGGAAGTGCCTTCTGTAGTTATTGTTACCTTAAGCGAGGACACTGGAAAGAAAGGGAAGGCGAAAGGAAAGGCTGCTTACCTAGCAATTAACCAACTTGCGAATACCCCTGTCCTGTCCAGTCAATAGGAGCAAACGCTGCCAGTGGTGAGCCAGAGGGTGGTTGCAGGGGAGCTATGTCTGGCAGGAAGGACCTCGAGCCTCTTCTCTTGAGGCCTTTGGCTCAGAACTGCAGGTTGTGTGTTACGGGTACAGGGCCTTTGGTGGCCTTGGCTGAGTGGCCAGAGGCTGCCCTTTGTGCCTGCAGTCACATCTTTCTCAGGAGCTCCGCTTCCCTTTGGTCCATCCAGAGCAGAGCTGTTCAAATCAACTTTTGATCTGTCAGTAGCTTAGAGCCTTCTGCAGAGTTTCCTCAAGGTAGCAGGGCTCAGCCCCTCATCTCCTGCTGCTTCCTTGCAGCACCATGTAACAGTGCTAATGATGATACAGCAGTGCCACCCCTTACCAAGGGCATCCAGTTTTCAGTGATGGTCACAGAGTCATAGTTCAGTCTATCTAGCCTATGTCTTGGATTTGATATAGTTTGCTTCTTTTCCTATTCCAGCCCTATTTTCTTCCATTCCCTTTTCAAAGTCCTATTTCCAATGAAGGACCGAATAAACATTTGCACAACAAAGCAGATTTTCTGTCCAAGTACTGTATAACTAATGAATCTTAAAATTCTTGTAATACTTATAATCCAAGTTCCCCTTTCTGTCATGTGCTACTGTATTTTATGTGGTGGGCATGCACAGTAGAGATTCTTGACTGCCTTAAGTCTGTTTAACAGAGCCATGTGCCATAGTAGCGTGGCCTTCAGCAGGAGAAACAAGGTAAATTAGGTCATGCAGAGCTCCTTATTTCCGTAAGTGTTACCTCTGTTACCACGCTGGGTTTGCCGGCTGTAGCTTAGGTATTTCTTCAGAATGCTAGCTGACAGCACAGCTGTACCCTCTGTTTTTAGACTGAGTAGCTGTAGTAAAGGACTTTATGATGTATGGCAATATGCTACCCATGCTTAACAAATGATAGGAGAAATGAAATATCGGATGAGGAATGTTAAGCTGTATGGGATGGCTGCCAGTCCACAGTCTTGGCATGGAAAGCCTTTCTCCTTAACGCACTTGAAGGAGGAGGAACAGGTGGTGGTCAAGAAGACGCTGTGGAGCAGACATTGTGGCAAATATCACTATCGGAATGAAAGGGATAATCTCCGGGCAGATTTACAACTGTTTGGGTCTATGTTTGGAGGGGCTATACAGGCAGGCTGCCACTTGCTTAAAAAAACCTGAGTCATAATTTTCCATCTCTTCTACAAGTATTTTTGATGCATCAAAGCCAATTGCACTTCTCTTTCTGTGCCTTAAACAAAAAAAAAGAACCAATATCCAAAGAAACACAAAAGCCCTTATCCAAATCCAACCCTCCCAAATTTAATTATGTATCCTGCTGTGTTAATGGTCTTATACCCTTTCTTTTTCCTCCTTCTACCTGCACCAAACTTCACAGGCAGGGCCACACATGGAGAAATGCCTAGCAGCTACAGAGCATACTGGAGGTACTCTGCCTAGCTTTTGGACCAATTCATACTGTATTGTATTAACTGGGAATTACGACAAAGCTGTGTTAGAGTCAAATTGGAATCATCTGGCCTAATCACTTCCTAATTTTGCAGAGCATTCCAGGGGTTTTATATCCCATAATTTTCTTTAAGTATATTATGAGCAGCAACATTTAAGGCAATGCCAGATTGTATGGTTTTCATTTTGGCAGGCTGTCCCTGCAATGTGTTTTCGTATTGGTTCTGTGTATGTACTCCTCTCTCTCCCTTCATTTTACCCACAGTTTTTGGATAAGTAGTCACTGTTCCCTCACTGCTTTCCAGGAGCCAGACTTTTCCACGTCCAGTGATGTGGAATTGTGAAGGTACCTGTACATTTTAAACCAGTGTAGTGTCTTTGCTCTGGTTTAGTCCATGGTGGGAGCTACGGACCCTTTCTTCTGCTTCAACTTATGTGCTTGGGCTTTACATTTCCTAAAGGAAGAAAAGCTGGTTTGAAGTTTTGTGAGCTGGGGACAAAGTTGCAAAAGCTGTGTATATAGTGTGGACCACTTGTTAAAGAGACAACATTATTATCGCCAATTAATAAAACTATCCTAAGACTATATGTGCCTTCTGTATTTCTAAAAGTGCTGTTGTCTCGGTGCTATGGTTTGCCTGGCTGTAGCGGGCGCAGCCCTGTGTGAGATAGGAAGACATCCGGATGCTCTTGAAGCTCAGAGGGCAAAGAGGGGCTGTGGGCCCTCACTGGGAAGTCCAGTCCCAAGTCCCAGAAGGGGCTGTGCTGGAGATGCGAGCAGGATGTGGCATCAGCATGGGGATCAGATGTGTTGGTTGCAGCCTTGCTTTGTGAGACTTGTCAGACTGGTCACCTGCCTTCAGCTCTTTAGATAAAAGACAAGCCTTCTTCTCAAACAGCAAAAACCCCACTGAGTTCTTCATTACCCTTGGGTCAATCTAGTGTGGATGAAGGGTGAAAAAGGCACTTGGAAATGCTGTGATAACAGAAGCTACAGCTTCACCTGCAGATAAGTACATGTTATTTCATGGGGCTTTTCTCCTGCTTCTGGGCAGAGAATACCCTCATGGACCTCTGTGAGAAATACACAGGTAAAAGGATTAGTAAGTCATTACAAGCTCTGCCACTGCCCAGAATTCCTATATACCAGGAGGAGATGCAGAGAGATGTGGTGAACACTGGAAATGTCTGTGGCAAGCTGCCAACAGTAGCCATTTTACCCACATTTGCACTTTCACTTCATTACGTGCTCTGCTGTGGATGGTTTCCTTCCTTCACCTGAAACTCTGTGTTGACTCTGGAGGGGCTGATACCTGGGAGACAGATCGCAAAGCACCTGCTTTAGAAGAGGGTTTGTGTTTGGGCTTCAGCACAAAGCTTTTTGGATTTGATGTGCACTGGTGTGAAGCTGAGGGTGATGAAAAGATCCTGTGCGAGGGGATACTGGAATAATTTGTACATGGAGCTGATCTTTCAGCCAGTTGGCCTCTGGGAGGCGTGTAGCTTCAGTACCCTAGATAACAACAAAACCAAATATTCTTCAAGAAAACATTGTATGCAAGTAGCTAAAGAGAAAAAGTTCACTGTGAACTTTCAGGCTTGTTCTTCAGTACATAATAGCATGCACTTCAGTTTGACAGATTTTGGACTTGACACTCTTTCCAACCTAGTTCCTTAGTTACTTTGTTGGTGCCTATTCTCTTGATTGTGCTTGAAATTCCAATAACATTGGCATTTGCATCTGTGGCTGTGCGGATGGTTTCAGGCCTCCATTTTCTTTTTGGGAGAAAAAAATCTTTGAAGTGTGACATAACTGAAGCATTTCTGCTGTGCAAAGGAATTTGTGACTTTACTGAGCTAGGGAATACTGTGTAGAAAGGGGTCTTTTATGTGCTATACTATTACTGTTCTCAAATTCAGATTTCACTCATCTTAAAAGGTTAAGTTTCAAATTTAATCAACTAAAAATTTTGTGCTTTTTTTCAGTCACTTTGGTGACATTTCAGATTCTTTCTGAAATGCAAAACTAATGCAGTATCTTTAATGATAATAACACTAATATTCTAAAATAATTAAAAAACCCCAATATGTTTAGTCCAGAATTGAACAAACTTTATTAAATTAGTTTGATGGTTGTCTATTCATGTTTTTTGCTGTCCGGATTGTAAGAGCTCTGTGGGTTTTGTTTTCATAAGCAGCAGGTGTCCTCCTGGACAATGCTGTAGAGATTAGTCAAATGGAGACTGGGGCACATTAGAAGCATCAGCTGGCCTGTCCCTCTTTTGCCCCCTGCAGTGTCCCTCAGTTCTGCAGAAGAAGGGAGATGGGGCCCATTAGCCATTTGCATGCTCAAGGCATGGCCAGTATGGGGCATTTGACAGCAAGGGTAAAATATAACTTCCAGGTAACCTTAGAAATTGCAGAGGGTAAGTTAGTGAAATTAAGGAAATGGGACTTTGAAATAAATCGGTATATTGTTGTTCCAGGAATAAAGGGAAGCCTGGGGAAAAAAAAAAGGTGCAAGACAGCTGAAAAATAGCATGATCATAAAAAAAATTGAATTAAAGGCACCAAGCATTAGTTATGTAATCATTGTGGCAACAGTGCTAGTACTGTTTGGGAAGAAACTAGTGTAAAAAAGCTAAATTTTTTTACTCTGAGGTGCCTGTCACAGTTTAGGAATGATATTCTCCAATTTAGTACTCCCACTAAAATCATGCAGCCTCTCCTTCCCCCCTCCAGTTGGAAGCTCAAAAGGCAAAGATCACAGATTGAGATAAGAGCAATTTACTGGAAACAGCAATGAGATAAGGAAAAGGAACAGTAACAGCAGCAATATTAATTAAAAAAGGTATAAGACAAATGATTTACACAGAAGACCTCCAACAGGAAACAAATACTAGACAGTTAACAAATACTGGACTGTTCCACCTTGCCACATTTCTCCACCAGAAGGAACACAAGCTAGAAAGTCTCCTTTCCCACCTCTGGCAATGACTTGAGGTGGTATGAGTAACGTTAGGGTCCTGTCCATGCCTCCTCCTTGCTATTGCAAAAAATTAACCCTGTCCAGACCAAAACCAGGACAGTGCGTCAAAGCATTAAATTTTTTTGGTTAGATAATAGTTTTCACCCTGGGCCCACTCCCAAAAAACAGGGATACAAAACTGCATTTCTTATCTTGTGAGATCATGCTTTTTCATAGTCAGTATCTTTTCCTAAGAAATACTCAGTCGAAAGTAGACAGTTCCCATCATGCATCCTTGGCCTGAAATTATTGACTATGAAATTCAAAAGTCAATGAGAAGTCATTTTAGGAACTATGAAAATGAACATGTAGAAAAGGATAATGAAGACTGTGAATGCAAACTGTACCAGAGGGGTGCTGTGTGGAATGGCTTTACTCCCCTTTCCACCTCACATAGCCAAAGGGAAACCTCTGTGGGGTGGGGTGTGCTGGCTGACTGATAAACCATCTGTATCAGCCAGCATCAAGAGCTGTGTTGGGTTTCTGCCCTGTTAAAAACCTCAAACCTCAGCCAAAACCACTCACTGTCAATTCTAAAATTAGTCCGAGAGAAAGCAAGGATATTAGTTGATTGTGTGCTTTCTGCCCTTCCGTATCACTCTCTTACCTGCTAACTTCTATCATCTTGTGGTATTGAGTACTCCAGTGTAATCCTTGGTCATCTCTTTTTTCTGAATTACTGGGGAACTGGTGTAGGAGCCTGTGAAAACATCTAACAACAACATGTAAAGCAAGATGAGCTTTGCAGATGAGAAGCCGCATCTCCTAAAAAACCAGCATAACATTTTCTTCCCAGTATCTCCCTGGGGCACATGGCCTTGTGCTGCAAGAAAATCTAAGAGGGTTTGTAGGGGTTGTCTCTCACCTCACGCCCACTTTGCCATCACACTGGGGATCTGCTGAGTGGTGCAACTGGAGCAGAAAGCAGGGGAGGTGACGGATAGCATGTGGAGTATAAAAACTAGACACACAGGCAGTTAGAACAGGGGCCATGGCTTTTTTAAGACACGTCCTCTGCAAAACAGATACCGGGTCTCTTTGAACAGCCTGACCTATGCTAAGAGAATAAACCTACTGCTAAGGAGGGTTGTGGGCTCACTGTTGAATGCTCCAGGAGTCCTTTTCTGAGCTAACCACATAGGGAATTAGTATGAAAGGAAGGCTGGTTTTGGCATATGTCTTATGCTTATAAGGGGTTTTGCTTTGCTGTGCTGATAGAGCAAAGGGAAGGAGTAAGTCATGTTTTGTGCCTCCCTGTGAAAAGGAGGCACAGATTGTTATGGATTGATAATCCATGTTTTGTCCATATAGGTTTTACAGTCCAAGTGGTGTTTCACCTCTTCCTTTGACATTTATTCTGCAAGCTGCAAATGTATATAATCAGACTGGTTTTTGTTTTTTTTCTGTTCATCATGAGTTTTTCTGCGTGCAAGTGTATTTGATTGTTGATAGACTCCAGTGCTCAGGATGACATAATTCTTCTGGAGCTTGGCACTCCTGGGGAGACTGCAGACGTTGGCCTGTCACCCTTCCATCTTCCCTCAGCAATGTGAGGGACACTTAACTCTTCGTCTTTATTTTCTGGTGGGTTACTTTTCTGTGGCAGTTCTCTGAACTCCTGACTTACCTGTCATTGCAGATCTGCATAGATATTCTCGGGGCATAGACTGTTTTTTGTTGGACCTTCCTTTCACAGGATAAAAGACCTGATTTTCTGCTGCAAAACTGCTTTTTGCCTTTTTTCCTCTGCCATTTCCCATTGTATGGTGTTTACTGTGGACTTTTACACAGTGCCCATTGCTATGGTGTGTATATGTTTGTATAGATATTTTTTATATATATACAAAACAATGTGACCAGCAAGGCTATCATGTGTCTTTTTCAGAGGGGTAGTTTTATTTTTATAGTGCTACTTTTATTTGTGAAAGTTGAGTTGAAGAACTTCATCTAGTACACTCATATTTAACTTGCCATGTATTGTAACATCTGGTTTTTTCAACATTACTGCTTCTCAGATTTTTCCCTCCCACTGCATGGGGTTTTTTGGATCATTTCCCTTCACTTGTCTTAACCTACCTTTTTTCCCCAGAATGAATCTCATTTGATTATTTTGAGACTGCATTTCAATTCTTTCTGAGTCCCTGTGCATTATTTCCTTGTCCCCATTTTTGCAGCTTCTCCAAATGTGATGTTTCCTGGAGATTCAAGTTAGCATGCTGACTAAAGTCTCTTCTGGATCATTAAAGAAAGTACCAAGTGAAATAGAACCCAGTACAGGTCTTAGCAATATTGCAGCTTCTTCCAGCGTTATCCTTTGCTTTTATCATGATTTATTTGCAGCTGGTTTTCAAATCAAGCCAAAGCATTCATCTCAAAGTGCAAATCACTATCAAATGTTTACTAAATTTCAAACACATCACATGTGCTCTTTTTCCTTAGATTCCTAGTGCTGTAACACTAGCCAGAAAAGGGGCCTATTTCTAGCCAGTTTTGCTCTTCTGAATAGAAATCACGGTTTCATTGTCCTCGGGCTTGTAGCCTGGTTTACTTTATAGGAAACCTCATGAATTAAAACAGCTGTGCAGCCCATTGTGAAATTTGGTTTTGTGGAGAAACAAGGCTGGGAAGAAAACAAGGGGAGTTTACACGTGTAAGGGGGAGAAAGAGAGAAGAGGGATATGTGTGTGCCAGGAAGAGGGGAGTCACTTTTATCTACCTGTATAAAGTTAAGTCACTGAGGGATGGCAGTTAAGAATATTTCTGAAGAACTTCTCAAATCCCCGAATACTCCTGTGTTTCTAGACAACGACTTTCGTATAATTAAGTGCTTTACACTGTCCTGCTTTGCTTTCCTGTGGCATTCAGTGCTGTTGATATTTGAAGCTATGGCCAAGACGTGAGATAACATCAGCAGCCACCACCTCCTAACTGGGCACCTTGGAATGTTCCCCTGCTTTAGCTCTTATCCAGGTATCTCTGACACAGAAAAACCATAACACTTCAGACTTGTGGTAAAAGGACCTTTCTCGTAAGTACAACAGATAAACAGCTGTTCTGGGTAAGAAACAAAGGAATTGAGGCAAATACGAGGAGATGACAGGGACCGTAGTATAAAAAGTGAGAGGATGCTTAGCCAAGAACTCTTTCAATGGGTAATGTGAGTTATAGTCTCTGGAGATCAAGCAGAAGGCATCTCATTCATGGCTTTTTGCTTTGACCTGGCCAAAATAAAATCTCAGAAGTTTCTGGTAACAGTAGTACCTGCACAGTGCTGGTTAGAACAATATTTTATACCAGTGATTTAAAAGGATCGTTAATACCCCTTTTCAACTTGGGGCAATTGGCTGGAAGCAGACGGAAATAAATTTAATCTATTTTTCTAAAAAAGCTTTACCTATATTATTGGGTTGCATACCATCTTCTCTTCTCTTGCCTGCATCCCCTCCTCCACGTGGCTTTTGCTACCTTCTCACTGCCCAGCCTGGACCACTTGCCATGATGGGAAGGATGGCACGTGGCAATCTGGTTGTTGGTATCTGTAGTATCAGGTCCCTCGTGGAGAGCAGGATGGGGCTAGGGGAAGCAGGATGGGGCTAGGGGAAAAGCATAGGGTGTGTTTTGCACTGATGAAGAAGTTTGAGTTGGCCTGCAGGTGAAAATTGTTTCTCTTTTGGTTTGGGGTTTTCTTGCAAGAAGTGCAGCTTGAGCAATTAGCACAAATACTGCTATTGAGGCTCCTGATCTAAGCTTTTAAAATTATTCCTAGTATGTTTACTACTGTTCTAGTGAGACATCAGAGGAATTGAATCTAGCAAGACATTATGAAGAGACGTTAGAAACTATGTTTTGTAATAACCTTACAAATTTTCATATAATGTACTGACAGCTGCCTTCAACATTGTGGCAACTGCAGGTCTAGATGTACCTCAGAAATGCCTTTCTTGTTTTCCTGCTTTGTGTTACATTTTCCATCTGGAAAATCCCTTTTTCTTTGTTGGCTGCACTAAAGAAATAGGGCCAGAAAGACTGTAGCCACCTCAAAGTTGGCAGTCTCAGCTTTATTTGGGCACATAGGACTGTGATCTCTCTCTCTGCTTTCTCCTCCTCCCTCCTCTCCCAAGTACCTAAATCAAACAGTCCAGACCTAAAGACCAAGCCCAGACCTAACACATGCCACCTATCACAATCTGTTTGACCTTGCTCTCTGCTGAAACGGCGCAGTACGTGGATTTTGACCGAGTCAGAAAGTATCAAGGAGTGTCTGAGATATGCAGAGCAACCTGGGAGTTGCACGTGTCTGCTGATACCCCCTTCATCATGGCTGCACAGGTGGACCAAGGAGTAGGGGAAGCCTTCCAGCTCTGCAGTCCCAGGAACAGGACTAGCAGTGGTCTCTCGTTTCCCTCCTCTGCCTGCTGTGCTCAGTGTAGCCAGCAGGTTGGTTCACTGTCCACTGAGTACTGCTACAACCAAAGGATTTGTTTTTGCTTTGCTTTATTATTTAATACAATGATAAAAGGAGACACTCCTTGTGATCATAAAGAGAAACCTTAAAATCTTATTTAAGAGCACAAATATTTTGGGTTTTGACAGATATGGTTTGAAAATAACACAGATGTGCAGTGTTAGATTTCACCACTGCATGCAGTGTCTTTGTTTCAAACTGTAATTTTGGTAAATTTCGTTAATAGTGCTGGGCATGTGCTTTCCCAAAACCTTGCCCCCTGCAACCCAGGAAAAAAAAGTTTCTGGATTGTGGGGTTTTTCCCCCCCTGAATATACCCCCTTAGAGAGTTTGAAAGGAAAATGATCTTCGCAGAGTGAGCATTCAGCCCTGAAAGGCTACAAACCTATGGGTTATTTTTAATCTAATTACCTCAAATTAAACAAAAGCTTAAAGATTATTTTGCTTGAGTTGAAGATGAGGGCAAAGAAGGCTTTATTTGCAGAGCAACTCTAGCCAAGAACATGCTTCTTCCATTGCGCTGTGCAGAATAATGCCTGTGGCAGTGCACTGCAGTAACAAATGGCGCTTGATTTTCTGAAGTACTGGCTTTTATGAGTTGATGTGAGAGGATACACAGCTCTAGAGGAGTTCACTCTTTTCCCCTTCTCACCCCTCCTACGGATGCAGTGATCACTTTGGACTGGTGATGTTTTAGATGGAGCATGGTCTCCTTACACTTGCCTGGCAGTGGCTCATTAACTGCATGTTAATTGAAACTGAAAGTTTGTCAGATGATTCAATTCAGTTACATGTTAAATAGATTCAGTGCAGTAAGCATTACTGCTGTGATGAAAATCTCTGTGGAATTGATTTTTGAACTGATTTGGAGGGATTCATTGGCTTCATCAGCAGCTCTGAGAGATCAGCATCAGGAGAGCGAGCAGACATAGCCATGCTCCCAGCAAAACAAATCCTACTCTTCTCTTTCTCCCTAAACAGTTTTAATTACTGCCCAGTGTGTTCCCTTTCCAGGACATGTGTTAGATAAATTTACTCTGGAGAGCTGAGAAGTGAAGAAGAAAATGAGAAGAATTGAAAGTCTGTTTTGAATTCTGTAATCTAAATGACTGAAATGTCTAATTCCTTATCTTTCAGTGGATCAAGCAGTCACAAAATTTTCCTAAAGTTTGTTTCAAACATGAGCATATGTTACCAAAAAAAACCAAGGGGAAAAAAAAATCCGCTTTAAACTGAAGGACTGAAAATTCAAAATTTACATCCTCCATGTCTCATCTTTTATACTTGGCCACTGCGAAAGTCTCTCTTAAGTTAGGAATTTATTCTGTATGCTGTACCTGCTTATGTGCTTGGTTTCTGTGTGAAGCCAATTTTTATTGCTGAGTTATAAACCCTTTGAAAATAGGGGCTTGTAATGGAAGCGCTGACAAACCTTTAACTAGGTCAGTTTTATCTGGCTCCATTATCTTTGCTTTTGTTAAAGCATTAAATGGTTGCAGATTTGTTTATTTTTCTCACAGTCTCAGAATTTTAACATGGGTATGTTATTGAATTGTTTTTTCTTCAAAATGTCATGAACACGCAGCATTAGAGAGTTTATCCAGGCTCTGCAGTCATCTTTAAAAGTAAATTGAACTGTTGTGTCTTATTTCAAGATTTTCTTGCTTATAAAGTACATTTAGTCTGTAACATGTCATTGCGAAACTAATACCAAAATTTCCTTTTTCTCTTGCTATCTTATTCTAATCTTGAATTCTGCTCTGTCTTCTGAGCTCCTTTCTGTGTAAAATAACAATGATGTTTTTTTGTTTGTCCCATTCAGATGAAAAGCCATACCACTGCAACTTTCCTGAAGAAGAAACCCCAATGATAACATCTCAGTTGGATGAACTCCCAAAGCTGGGAAGCCGCAACGCCAGAGAAAATGAGGCCAGGGAATCTAAACCAGAGATTCCTGCCCTGATGTCAGCACTGGAGAGTGTCATCAAGGAACCCTTTTTGAAATACCAAGGTTCTGCAGACATGAAGATGCCAGCATTTCATCACAGCCAGGGGCTTCCTTACTCCAGTCACATCACTAGCTTTGCTTCGGGTGTGGGCCAGACATCTTCAGACGTGGTCATGGACTTGAAAACATCGCTTGAAGTGCAGGCTAGTCGTGCTAGAAAAACTTTGCTAGACTTGCAAAGGGAGCATCCTCTGATAGAAAAAGGTGCTGAAGCTCTAGAGGTAGCTCCACTCGATTTGAGTGAAAAATCAACAAGGGATAATTCATGCAATAAATATTTGAATACATCCTTCCAGGCTGCTTTAATTGTCTACCCATGTCCTTTCTGCAGTCACAAGACCTACTACCCAGAAGTCCTGTGGATGCACAAAAGAATTTTGCACAAAATCAGCTGTAACTCGATGGTACCCCCTTGGGTTCAACAGAATGGATTCAAGAGTATTAAAAACAACCTGGTCTTTCTGGCGAGGAGTGGGCGCACTGGCCCCCCTCCTGTTCTTGGTGGTAAGGAATGCCAGCCTTTACCCATTGCCAGATTTACGCGTACTCAAGTGCCAAGTGCATTGCCGGGTTCCAAAACCAGCTCTCTTTCTGTTGGGATGACTGCAAAGTCTGGTAGTACGCATCAGTCAAAGGACAGTCATGCCTTCAGCCACTGTGGTCCACGCTTATCGGGTCTGGATGGATACAGACAGCCCAAGTTAAACCATTCCCAGGAGCAGTACAGCGTAGCAGCACAACAAAAAAGTAAATATGAAGCAAATTCCAAACTTATGCAAATGGGAACCTATAGTAGAAGCATAACGCCTACACAAACGGTCATATCCAGGCCTAGCACACAGCCTACAAACAGTAAGCAAGTGGAAAAGTATGTGGTTCCCCAGGGAAGTACTGGTTTTGCCCCTCCAGGTAAGCACTGTGCATCCGACTCCATGAAGGCCAAATACAACCCACCGCTGCAGTATCATCCTCTGTGTAAAAGTGAGCAGTACACTAAACATGAAGAGCCACCAGTGCCTCAGAGGGAGTCTCACGTGAAGGCTGGGAATGAGATGAGGACATTGGCAAACTGCACAGCCGTAGCGCGAGCAAGTCCGGTACTGCAGCCCCAGCCTAGTACCGTGGGAATTTCTCCAGCTTTACACTCCAGCAAACAGGATGTGGGATCAGATGTGCATGAGAAACATTTGGACATTTTAAATATCTTTAAAACATACATTCCAAAGGACCTTGCTTCATTGTACCAAACCTGTGGTGCCAACAGCCCTGCCCTGGATCACACAGGTAAGATTTTCACAAGCCCTTCCATAGCTGAGGACGTAGGCTTGCTTGTTCCTGCTTCATTCAGAGCCATGACATAACTGTTTCCCGGTTTTTCCCTTCTCTGCCTTTAACAGTTGGGATTACAAGTTCATTGTTTTTATCATTGCTGGATAGGCTTGAATAGGTTTGTTTACTGCTCTCTTAACACTGCAGCATCCCCCCTTGTGCACTGTGTGACATTTCTGTCACAGGTTAAATGTATCTGGTTCCACCTGGAGTACTGCTGTTCCTTTGTCCTCTTGCTTCAAGCAGGCTAGAGTTACACAGATGTGCTGTCACTGGAAGATCTCCCTGATATGCTGGTGCTGGCACACATCATCATCTTTTTGCTTCAGGCAAAATAAACATCCTCTGGGGCTTATCTGTGATGTTATTTTGGAGGTTTTGTTCAATTTTGTCTGCAAACAAGCCTTCCAACAACAGAGAGGAATAATCACTTGTCGTTGTCCTTTGTCTTCCTTGACAAAAGTCTTAAGATCTTCCTTGTCCATGTCAAAGATTGCAACCGTATTTTTAAATGAGTCTTTTGATCTGTTTCTATGTTTTTAATTAAAAGGAGGTAGGGCTGAATACATGCCTGCTAATTCACATAACCAGAAAAGTCAGTTGTGCAAATAGCCAGTTTAAAAGTACAGAGACTAAAAAAGTTCAACTGCCATGTTAAAAAAAAAAAGAAATCTATGTATTTACATTTGAAACCATACTCTTCTGATGATCTGCCAGAATTAGTTTGTCTGAGTGGAAACTGAAAGTCATACTGATTGACTACACATGAAGTGGAGGTGTGTCTGTAGGCGAGGAGAACGGGAGCCAAAGTCTCACCTCTCACCATTTATAAACCGTCCCAGTTTTTTATACCTTTCTTCTCTTTGTAGAAGTTGTGCAAATAAACTCCCAGACTGGTGTTCTAGTGTCCTTACCGGACATAGTGCCCTCTGGTTTGTCAAAAGTATGTGTGAAATGGAGCTTGTGACCCCATTTTGCAAGTGGCACAAAGTCCAGGACATTTGGAAGCTGGTAGTCTAAGGACAGCTATGGTCTTGTGCCCAGAAGGTGTGTGAAAGTTGACCACTCTGGTAGCTGTAAGGCAAGGAAGGAGCCATAATGTTTGATCAGATCTTGGTGGAAGGACCTTTTGGAGAAGACAGGAAGTCAAGGTCTATCTAACATAGTCCATGAGGTGCACCTTTAAGCCACTCTGTTGTCAGCTTTGCTCAGTCATTTAACAAGTAATGCTGTGTAGGGGGCAGCTGTTACTTACTGAGCAGATCATTTTGCAGGTGGTTAGGGGCTACCTGATGATTGTGATGAACCCCAGGCTCCTGGTTTTTGTTAACGAAGCAGGAGAGGATATGCTCACTTTCTAAAACTGCAGGGGTTTTTTTCCCCAGTGCCTAGGAATGTTGTCTAAAGTTTCTCCCTGCTCATTTCCTGCTCTAAATACCAATGAATTCACCACCAACTTTGGGTACCTTTACATGGGTGCCTACCTTGATGTTATTTAATATTACATTGTGTCAACCTGCTCCGTGAAATCTTACTGATACAGTGAGCTCCCAGCCGTGTTAGGAGGGATAGAGAAAAACAGTAAAAGCTAGGAACTAGAAGCTGACTTATTGAATGGAGGCATCAGAAAATTCATTATGACTGTTGGAACAAAGTAAAATAGGGGAAGGGTTTCCAAAGAGGTCTCTATTTACCTGCTTTTTAAAAGAGGGACTTTATTGGCAAAACGTTTTTGCTGTGCAGTGATTTCCAGAGACACTTTAACTGGAAGTTATTTAGTGCCCATCTCTGCTTTGAAACCTCTTCGTTCATTCCAAGTGTTTTACAGCAATCAAGTTTTCAGAATTTGAAGCCTATTTTTTTTTTTTAATGTAGCTTGTCTTCATTTTATATACAACTTCCAGGTTGTTGATGTTTCTCCAAACCAATTGGCATGATGGCTGTTTTTCATAGCACTCAAATAAAAAGCTGCTTCAGGCAAAAGGAACGAGATCCTTCCAAAAAAAAAAAAAAAAAGAGGAGGGTAATTGAACTTTGTCTGAAATAACATATGGCCCTAGATAGGCTGAGCCGTGTGAGTCAGTATGCATCATACAATTTAGCCTTAATCTCATAATGTGAATATGGCAATCATGACATGAAGGACAACCAAAAATCCTGCTTAGGTATACTGTTTGTCATGTTTTTCCCTCAATGGAGTGTTTGTCCTTGGAAGAGAGTTGTTGTATGTACTGTTGTGATACAGCTGCAAACACAAAGCTGGCTGTACTTAGGTTAGTTTGTTTCACACTGCCCAATCTTCCCAAATGCTTGTAGGGAGAATCTTACTGTTATCTTTAATAGTGGTTATTTATTTTGTTCAAGATATTTACAGGAATCACCATATTAGTAAAGGATGGGTTATGGCAGCAGATGCACTCTTTCTTTGGGTCTCCTTTGAGACCAGCTTTGAGCATCAATTTCTCAGGAACTCCCATTCGGATGGTCACATTCGTTTACCTGTAATTTGCTAAGACCTGTAGTCATCCACCCTGTTTTGTTCATGTATAGGATAACCTGAGTGATGACTCACGAGGGTATTGCCTTGTGGCAGTGATGCCCATGGCTCAAAGCTCGAAACTATCAAAAGCCTTGTAGTGCTGCTTAGGAAATCCAACAATGGCAAATATACCTGGAAGTGATGCATTTTTTTCCACCTGCTTTTTGAATAACTACCATAAAGTGAGAGCTAGGGAGGGATTAGATGAAAGTCTTACACCCAGTCATCTTCGGCATTCATACAGGGTATGTTGGCTTACAACAGCATCCTCAACCTTCCCTCATGCACGACTCAGGTGGGAGCAGTGCTTCCATGAAGGCTATTGGATTGGGTCCTTAATGGCTGCTGAGACAAGTGTATTCACCTTCCACAGTAGGGAGATGTGGGTTGTAGAGGGATTAAATCTCTTTCCAGAGGTGTCAGAATGATGACCTGAGGAAGCTCTCCTGGCCTTCATAGGAGCTGCTCTGCCAGTTTCTGCCTGTCCAGTAGTTGGCATGGGGCAGTCTAGCAAAGGCTACAGCTGATTTCTCAGGACAGCTCCTTCAGCTTTTTGCTTTCAAGTTTTCAGCTACAGTTCTGACCAGTGAGGGGAAAATGCTAGTAATAGATCAGAAAACCTGCTTTAATCTTGGCTGCCTTACAAGGCAAATCTGTCTCATTATAGTACAGTAAGGCTTTCATTGACGTGTGATTCTTTTTTTTAATATTATTTTTTTGAGGGTTTTGTTTGTTTGTGTTGCTGGGTATACCTGATGGGGATTTTCTCCAAAATCACAATCTTCTGTTTGACTCCCAGAAACTTAATTCTTGGGAGCAGGAGTGTTCAAGTATATTATACAGACTGTGCTGCCATCTGCAGGAGGTGCTATTATAAAAGAAAAGAACAATTTGTGAGTGGGGCATTTGTTTGGGGTTTTTTGTGTTTTTGTTTTTGTGGGGTTTTGTTTTGTTTTGTTTTTTGCAGCCAGACATTTCTTTCCAATATATGGTCTGGTGAAAACCATGACAGGACACTTGG
Organism: Chiroxiphia lanceolata; assembly: GCF_009829145.1. Taxonomy (NCBI): domain Eukaryota; kingdom Metazoa; phylum Chordata; class Aves; order Passeriformes; family Pipridae; genus Chiroxiphia; species Chiroxiphia lanceolata. The sequence goes on along the minus strand of NC_045637.1, from coordinate 61,148,284 downwards.
TGTCATAACGGCAGAGTAAATGGCAGCTGTCTTCTTTTCCATTCATCTTTATGTGCAGCATCCATATTTTGGATGAGTCCTCTGGCATCCTGCAGTTGATTTTTCAGTTGTGTGGAGGGTTTTGGTTGCCACTTTTTTGTTCATAATTTTATTCTTTTTAAATGCTGTAACAGGGAGGGGAATACGAAAAAAAGCTGAAACTTCACTTCTGTTGACAACCCTCTCAGAATTTCTTTAAAAGCCAAAGTATTCCAGTGGCAACTGGAAACATCAACTCTTTCCTTCCGAAGAGGGCGTTTTACCAAAATAGAAAAGATGATGTTCAAACATAATTTTTTTTTAATAGTAAAAAAGCCCAATAAAAGTCAAATGTGTCTTTTTTGATCAGCAGCAAAAAGACAAAGACCAGCCCTTTAAGTCAGATGCTGTAAACTGACCTTTGGAGAAAAAGGAGAGGTTTGAGCGGTTTTCCACAAATGCTAATGGCCTAGAAAACATGTTTACCCAGGGCTGGGGGAAGGCTGCTGCACTGCTACCAGCTCAAAATGTCCGGAATGACACTTTCATTCACAGATGTCTTTCGTCTGTGCCTCAGAGGTCCAGGGTCAAAGCAGCACCGGCAGGCAGGTAGGCAGGGGCGAAAGGTTTGATCAGTCTGCGATGGCTCCGCTCACTCTGCATTTGTCTCTGAGGTATTGCCGCCTGGGGGGGACAGTCGGGCTCTGGTCCTACTCACTTCCTATTATCCATGTGACTTGTCTCCGCCACGCTGGAGTCACTTTGATTTGCCTGATGTACTGCTTGACAAAGCTGGGTGATGGCTGAGAAGTGGATCCAGCTGCTCTGAAAAGCGCACACCTGACATGCCAGTCCTGGTGCGGGCACATCATGGGGAGCATTTTTTAATTCAATGTAATTTATGCATTCTTGCAGTCCTGTGTGTGCCTGGCCTGTCAGCCAGTGCCTAGATGAAGGCTGACAGTTGTCATCCAGGGCCTGAAGGTAGCCTCACATAATGACACATTAGACATACTAATGATGTTTTCTTCTGGCATAATGTTTTCTTCTCAACTTTCCTCTCTCCTCTTTCCCCCCCCCCAACCCCCCCTTCCTCTCCCCCCCTCTCTCCTGACTACAGGGATGCTCAGGACACAAACACGCCAAGGAGACTGTGTCTGCAGAGAATGTGGAAAATGCTTTACCCAACCCAGTCACCTCAGGACTCATCAGAGGTCCCACGCAGGTACCTTTTCACGCTTGCTCTTTCTTTCTCCCTTTCCCACTTGCCTGCTTTCAGATTCTGCTAACAAAATACCAAGAATTACATTTCACATCCCATGTTAACCTGAGTAATTCCAGTACCTAAATCTAATAGACAGGGGGTTTTTTTTACGACTATTGTTCTTGTTCTCCAGATATTGCTTACCTGATCCCTGCCCAAACTCCATAAAATTGCAATACATTTAAGATAACTCTGTTTGCAAATGTTTTATTTTAATTAGAGAGTAGGGTACTCGGAAATGAATATGCTAATGAATTCTTTTGCCACCAGCACAAATTGAAATCAAAGTACCCCTTTCAGCACAACATAAGGCTTTGTTTTGCCTCATCGTTGCTGTTGACAGGAACATTTTTGTGGGAAACAAGATTTTTCCTCAAACTGGTCAGCCCTAGCAGCCATTTTTAACCTGACACAATCTGTGGTTGAGGCCGGAGGAGCCTAAAGCCACCGGTGCCTTGAGACCTCCTGAGCATTGCATGAGACAGTGAGACTAGCGGGTTCCTCCCCAAAAGTGTGAATGATGCATACATAAGCCAGTCTGATGCAAAATGACAGAAGCCAAATGGTAAGTAATGCAAGAAGAGGGTCCCTTTACACATATACTGATAATTAATGTTGTCAGTGATTGCTTTCTTCAGCGCTGAAGTCTGAATTAAAAAGGGCAGTGGCCCTAGGCTGCCATTAGCACACTCTCTTACAGTAAGTGTTACGGTAAATTGGTATTTTCCGGCCACAGGCTAGTAACTGGTGTCTTTTTTTGAACGTGGTTAATCTGTAATGGTCTCAAATAATGTACACACACTAACGAAGCTTGAATGTTCATCTGTTAACAAGCCCCCTTGTTCCCACAGTGGTATTTGAGTCTAATGGACTCCGAGGTACTGAAGTTCACACCACCTCTGCAGATGCTCCAAAACAAGTATGTTTTACAATTAATTGGATGTTTGGTTTTTAATGTAGTAGCTGGGAAAAAGTTCCACAGTAATACTCATCACTAAAGTACTGACTGTTTTATAACATGTATAAATAATAATGGTATTGCTTAATTTTTAACTCTTAAATTTTTTAAGCATTTTAACAGAATCTGTTATATAGAGAGTCAGTTAATTGTAAAGCAGGTAGTTAGTGTTTAAATAAACATGTTACTGGCTTACTGGGGACTGGGTGGGATAGGTAACTCTGTAATGTGCAGTGACATGTAATCGTGAGATAGAAATTTGATTTTACAACTAACACATTTTCTGCTGCCACAAGACAATTAACGTTTAGTCTGTATTTTTCAGATTATTTGTACCCTGATATGCAGTACCTGGCCTTTGAAAGGCTCTCATCCACCAATTTCTGTGGACTCTGTGTGTTGGTGTGCTTTCCTGTTTCTACTATACAGTTTCCCGTCTTAACACTTCTCAGTTACAGAGAAAATCGTTAAACTGAATTTGTTTCATGTATCTTACATCTTTGGAGACTAGTGTTATAACCTGGACCTTTCTACTCCATCTTGTAGCTTGGCAGGTGGGTTTCAGGGCACACCTCCTCATGGGCAGTTTTCTTTAATTGTGAAACTGCCTCCAGCATCACTCACTTTTCCTTTCATCTGTGATTTTAGCTTTACTTTTCATTACAGCAGCCCACATCCTCCTGTCTCTTATTAAACTATTGCAGGTGGTTTTGGCCATGCTTAGATGATTTTGGCCATTGGTTTCTACTTTCTCAATAAACCTCCTCACTGGACACCACCACATCACCTAGTTCATATGCTGCACCCTTCATGGAAGCTTTTAGGACCTTCTCAGTCGCAGTTGCATCTTTCTGGCCCAAAGGTTGTGTAGGGAACCCAGCCTCTGCCACAGGAACATCTTGTTAACATCAAGCCATAGGAGTGGCCAGCAATTCTCATAAAGTTTTCAAGATGGCATAGCACTTCGTTATTGTGGGCAGTGTTTGCTTTGCTTTGCATTAATGGGACAGTAACAGCAAAGTTATTCATATAGTGCCCTCCTCATGATGCTAGATAAGCATAAAGTTGTGCAAGGACACATCTCTCAATAACAGAGACAGAGTGAATGGCAGAGACACGGACATGGTAAATGTGACAGTGAAACACTGCAGCTCTGCCAACCAACTCAGCTAGTCTTTGGTTTTCACCAATTTAGTAATGTAGATTTAGTAAACTTAAGCATCTTTTAAAATGCTCTTTCATCTTTTCATGCTTGTGGTTTTCTCTCATGTCTAGTTAAGATTGGATTCTGAGGGCATCTGGGCTTCTTTCTTCTAGAAGACAATAAAAGGTCAAAGTTGGAAATACATTTCCAAAAAATTCTGAAATAGCCATATCTATCCAAAAGGAAATGTGGCAGCTCAGACCACATCTGGACTCTTTTTGTAATTCGGGTTATATTACTGCACAATAAATTTACTCATAATCTTGTCTTTGTAGACTACTGTCATGCCAGAATTTATTGACTAACTTCTTCCATGGGAAATGTAGCTTGCTCTTGCAGTCTAAGTCCTTGTCAATCTGTCTTCAGAGCATTTGATTAAATTACAGCATGTCTCAATATAGCAGAATTCTGAGGAGGGGTTAGCTTCACGAGTCACTTCATCTCTTGCCAGTCGGTATTGCTCCCACAGAAAATGCAGTATGATCACTTCTCCAGGAGATAGTTCCCTTTCTTTTGTCTTGTTTGTTCCTCAGTATCCGCCTTTGTCTCCGTTTGTCAGCATCTGTGTCGGGTAGGATTATTCAGTTGTCTGCTGTTTTGCTTTTTCTCATTGCAAGCAGGCATTGTGCTCTCCCAGAAGACTCCACCTGCACAGTCCCTGGGCATTACGGAGGGAATACTCTCATTTCTACCTGCAGCTGTAGGGGCCTTCAGAAGCACAGAAATGAGCTCGCACTGAGAACGGTGCCTGCAGCATTCCGTTAACATTACCATTTCCCACTTTAAACGTTGTCACTCTGTGTCTTCATTTCATTTCTTAATTGGGGACAGATCTATTCATGAGAGTTTATGGTGTAAAGTCAGTTCAAGTTACAGAAGTGCCGTGCACATGCTCCAAGCAAGAAACAATAGTTACCATGTACGATAGCCTGAGAAGGAAAGGGTGGGTTTTTTTAATGTCAAGTGGAAATGATTCACTTTACATAATGTTTCCTCCTCACAGGTAAAATATCTTCCCCTGAGTAGTCTGCTGAAGAGTAAAAATATTAACATTAGTATTTCACGGTTCCCCCATTCCCTTCTGTAGTCAACCAGAAGATCATCTCTAAAGGTTTCCTTTATGAAAGAATGTTAACTAGGGCTTTTAAAATCCCCCAGCATGGTAGCTTACAACTGTGCTTCATTATATTGCAGTCTTATCACAGAATAATTCTAATTGTGCGTGTTAAAAATAGGGTCTACAGCCAGGCTTTTTCAAAAATGATCCAGGTAAATCTATATTTAGATGTCTAAATAAGAACCCTGCATTGGAGTAGTGAACCACCAACAGGACACGCAGGCGTTCGGCATCAGCGAAAAGGAGATCACCTGTAGAAGTGTTTAAAAAAAATCAAACACACATGGTTTTAATACTGTTAGCACTGGGCTGTGTTTCATGCTTTGTTGTCAGCACCAAGGAAATATAAATAAAATGTAGGAAACAAAGTGTTCATTCATAGTGTTATTTACTGTGATTTCTTATTTTTACTTGAATGCTTTAAAAAAAAGGACATTTTTACATAAAGTGAGTTTCCCATGAACTGTGGAGTATTTCCTACTCTTCTTTATCTAAAGGACAAAAAATGCTCGTTACATACCCCAAGTCAATACAATCTGTGCAAAGTCATGTAGATTCTGTTGAAATGCTGCCATGTTAAACATACTGAATATTCTGAATATTTTTATAAATGCTAAATATCCCAATGTATACATAATTACGCTTGCTTATCCACAATGAATATGTATCTTAATTTGGAATACACTAAGCAACATCCAAAAATATGATTTAGTAGGCACGAATTGGGGGAGCACACTCCAATTGCATGTACAGGGCAAGACAAAAGCTGGCTCCCCTTTGGAAGGGGCCTTGCAACAGCGCATGTCTCAAAGCAGCTGTGTGTATCTTAAAGCAAAGCTCTCCTAAAGCATGGGGTCATTTCAGAGACACTGCCTGGTGCTGCAACGTTGCAGCCAGAAGCCCAATTCCCAGTGGCACAGGAGTCAGTCTTGAGCCTGCTTTTGGAAAATGGCGACAGCAGTGATAGCAGTTTCTAATACGTATGCTGTGCATTTAATTTCTGCTTCTGCATTTTTAAAGCCTTATAAAAGCTTGGCCCACTGTAGGAATATAGTCTATCCTCTATCAGTGTCAGTCAATATGCTCTAAAAATTTTAAGGGACAAGTAATTGGTTATTCAAAAGGCATGATTTACTAGTTATCAATGAGGAAGAGTTCTGTTTAATTGAGAGTGTATATATATATATATATATATATATATATATATATGTGAAGCATATTTGCAGCACTGGAGCCAGAGACACCAAGTTCTCTGCTTTCTCTGCAAGTGAAACAAGCAAAACCCCCCAAACCCCAACCTTTGTCCTCTGCAGAAAAACACCCTTTTATTCACAGAAAATCAATTAGAAGCTACAGCCCAGGTCAAAAAAAAAAATAAACTGCTGGTATCATGAATACTTCTGGCTGAAGCTTTTCTCATGCCAGAAGGCACTGATGGTCCTTTTCTGTGAAACAGCAGTGGGCACCACAGCTCTTGGGCCTCATTCACTGAAAAGAGAAGTGTGCAGTAGGTCCTGTGTGACAGGGGTAAAACACCTTCATAAGGGGTTCATAAGCCTTAATTTTCTCCCCTAAAAGTATTTTAAAATATTTCTTGCAGTGTTCAGTACTTGAGTTAGCATGAATGTGAACAGTCAGAATTTGGGGGATAGACAGATTGGAAAGAACCATCAAGAAAACACTGTGCATATATGTGTATGTGTATTGTAAAGGAGCTTGGGGGAAAAGCTGGGGACATCTGTTACCTGTAATGTTTTTTTAATCCAGCAGTACTACAGCTGTGCTTGTCCTAAAGCAACTTTGGTGAGAAGGGGAGGAGGCAAAAAAACCCAACCCAGATTAAAAAGTTTAAACTATTGGTTTCTGAGTTTGGCTGGTTTTGGTTTTCTTGTATTCAAAATCTTAGTGCTGTCTGTTAAAAGTCCTATTTATGACATTTGTTCTTATGAAATGTCTTGCCCCAGTTCCTTGCAGAGTTTCTTCCAAAGATCATGATTAATAGTTCAGTCCTCATTATTGCAAATGTTATTTTTAAATAGTTATTCTGAGAACAAGAATTCCATTAATCAAAATAATAGATAATGAACAAATAAATGGCAACCTAATTTGTCTCGTTCATACATATGGAGATTATAATGCAAACAATCAAGGAACCGTGGAGGCTGCTGTAGTGGCATCTGAGTAATATGCATGTACTGTATGTCTGTTACTTTGTGAGCATTAGAACAGGATTAGCAGCTGTAGTTCTTGTCTCAACACTTTCCCCTTGCCAGCAACAGGAGTGGTATCTGTGTTCCAAACTGGTCATTGCAATTTATTTCAATGCCATGCAATAATCTGTCCTTCAGTATATTAATAGGTATACAAACTATTCTTTTCCTGTTAACTGGTGAAAAGCCCAGTGAAGTTGGTATGAAAGCAGCTTTGGCATGGAAGCTCTAGGTTTCATGTAAAGATCTGCCAGTTTTCACTGAAAGTGAAGAAAGGTTCCTTTTAAAAAGAGAAAACATTTTACTTCAGGAAGAATTCTATCCAACTACGTATCAGCCAATTCAAAATCTGACTGTATCCTTGGGCCTGTGGGAGTACAGGGGGTTGAGCCACTGGGGGGGGGTTGGCACACATGAATCTCAGGTGCTGTTTCTCAGTGAAAGTGGCAGCACAGATATGCTTCAGCCACCCACCCACCACCTCCAGCCCCTCTGCACTGTCCTTACAGGTGTGGGGAGGATGGATTATTCTTTCCACAGGTCCCCTGTGCTGTGTGGTCCGTGGCATGCTTTCACCACCCCGCAGGCTATCCATCCCAAAAGAGCACCCCTAAATTACAGCCCTTTTTTCAGTTCTTACCCAGGGAAACCGGGACAAGGTGCCTTCCATCCCCTTGCCTCTCTCCATCCCTCCTCCCCTATCCTGGTGAAGCCCTGCTGTGCTCCCCCGTGTGTGTAGAGGCAGTTCCATACGAGACGTTTTAATGATGAATGCCTCTTCCTGGAATTGTGGCTGTGTCTCTCAGGCATGATGCAGCCGCGCAAAAATGTAAAGCATCTTTCTTAGTTTACTGCAGGAAATTCAGCATCCAACTAAGGAAGTTTTATCACATCTCTCATTCAGTTACTGTTTCCTACATTTCAAATATACTGCAGTCTGTACAGCAGCTTTTTTTTTCTTTAATTTTGTTGCAAATCTTTCTGACTTAAACCAAACTTTGACTGGTAAATGTCATGAATCTCAGGCCAGGTTTAATTAGGAATTTTCTAAATCTATTAACAAAAGAGATGCACTTAATACATTATGTCAACCAGAGCTGAGCTTTCTTTAGCTATTTCGAGGGCTGCCATAGGCACAGCTTGAAACTTGCTTGGATTTTACATGGGTGCTGTATTTTATGTTGCATTAATTTAAAATGGTCTGTTTCACTTCATCAAGACTTTAGCTTAAGGATAATGCATTTATGTAAGATTAATCTTGCCATGTTGTTTTAGGATCAGGATTGTAAACTGCATTGTTCCGACAGTGATGTTCTAAATGTCATTTTAAAGCTTTTCTTAGGAGCTGCAGGCTTCCACTTATTCATGATGTTATCTTTAATTTCACTTGATTTTAGAATATCCCTGCTATTTTTTCCAACATGGTAATTATTCATGAAAATTGGCTAAGAAAATAGAAGAAAGATGACAAGGGGGGGGGCGAGTGGAAAGCCGCCTTAGCATTTGACAGACCTGCCCAAGAATTCAGTTTTTCTTCATTCAGCTGCCTATGTGACCTCAAACTTCAGCCTTTTTAAAGCGCTGATCTAGTTATGAATCCTTTTTGGCTAGCACAAAATTCCAGTTTTTGGAGACCTCTTCTTTCCCTCCTTGTTCTCAGCCTTTTCTGAACTGCTCCATGAGACGCTATGACTTGCTGTTGTAGTTGAAAGGGGACTTTATATGAGCCTGACACACTTTGCTCTTGGTGGAGATGTTTTAAAAAAAAAAAACCAAAGCAAACCAAAGAACTTCTCATGTGGTGGGTCAAGATGAATGTATGTGATGCTAATAAAGGTTAACAAACACCAGCAGGACTTGCTGGAGGGTCATGCCTGGGAGCAGAGGCGAGAATGAGCTTTTTCCCCCATGTTGTCCTTCTTGCAGGGGCGAGACCACGTCGGTGCGGAGATCACCCACACGCTGCATCTCCGAAAGGGAACCTAGAGCCTTGGCAGAGGAGCCCCGAGGCCAGCGACCCCCAGCCCGAGGGGCAGCGCCAGCAGCCCCCCACGCAGAGCAGAGCAGCCCCCCTGCAGCCATCGCCTCGCCCGGAGCTGCTGCACGAGACTGAAACCAGCGCTCTGCCAGGAGGGGGGGTGCCTCTGCGCTGTTAATCATTTTAAAATAAATGAAGATGCTACACAAGATATATATAAATTGACGTACTAATCAGTCCCATGGTTCCTTATTTCCTTTATAATAAACAGTGGAGTTGGCAAGCACTGTGGCAGCACGAGGCATCTATATTAATCAAGAGAAGTTTGAGACACTGGAAAGATTAAACTTTATGTGATTTGGACAGCATGAAGAAGTTAAGCACTGTAACAAAAACCTCCCTGATGCTCACAATGACTATTTGATACATTTGAAAAACAGCAGTGGATTTGAGGGCTGGAGAAGTATTAATTAATGAAACTGCCGCTGCCTGTCATGCTGAAAAGCAAATTAAAAAAAAAAAAAAACAACAACAGAGAGAGGAAAAATGAGGGGTGCGGGGGGGAAAGGTGGCATTCGGTGCTGAGAAAGCAATGTTTGATGAAGGATTAAAGGGACTAAAGAGAAAGACCGTCATTCTGCAATGGTTTGTTTCATTACAGTTTGGGGACCACTTGCATTTCTAGTGCTCTTGCTCTTGACTGCGCACCATTAATAGTATGTGAATATGGAAATTGAAACACTTCCAGAGAAAAGCTTCTATTCTGCTTTGGAACAGAAAAGCTGGTCGAACACTAAGAAAAAAAACAGGCTTCTGTGTTTTACTCTCAGGACCTTTTTTTTTTTGTAACAGGGCTACTTTCTTCAACCTGATCACAAAGGAGGTCTTCACTTAGAGAAAAAAAGAAAGGAAATAATAAAACATTCAGCTGTCTAATGCCGCTGATCTCTCTGTTTAGAAGAGAAAAGGTGTCACTGAATTAATTCAGGCAGCCCTGGGGCTGTAAGGTGCTCTCTGCTCTTTCATTTGGTTCAGCAGGCCAGCTACTGCTCCTCCTTGGGCCCAGTGATGTTCTGGAAAGACGAGGAAACTTCTTTTGTGGTGGCAGGTTAATGTTCATATAAATGTGTCATGTCTTGTACTTGGTGATCACTGGTGGTGTTAGGAAAAAAAAGAAAAAAAAAAAGCTTTATATACCTCTTCTACAGTAACTCTTTAACTGCAAGTTTTCAAGGTGGGGTTGTGGCACATAACAGGTTGTTAAACCATGCAGTGTAAGCAATTAAAAATGTGTTCCACCGATTTAAATATTTTTTTTTCTTATTGCTGTGACACTATGTGTGATGGTAATATTTCTGAGAGTTTCAGATTTTGCACATATAATTTTATGCATTATCAAAAGTTACTGCTGCCTTGAAAGAAAATGTTCTGTGAAAATTTTTGCAAAAGCTTTACTAGTTTGTTTTTTTTAAATTGTAACATTTTGTAAAGGCAGGAAATGGAGTTAAAAACCTAGCATGCTAAATATATTTTTCAAAAAAGCAATAATTTTACATGTACAGAAATGATGCTAACCTTTAATACAGGTGAGACCACAGTTTACTTAATACAGTAATGGAATAGTGCTGTTTTTGTAGAAACGGGCTTCTGACAAAGATTTGTTAAAAAAAAAAAAAAGGCAGAAAAAACCTTAAAGTGTGATCTTTCTATTCTAACAGTTTTGGTGGGCGGGGGGTAGCTTTTTTAAAAAAATCTAGTCAGTAATTTGGTCTGGACTACTTGTTACTTGTTTTAAATTACTTGACAGGTTTTGTTACTTTGCAACACTTGCAACAATGCAAATTAACTTCCTTATGTGTTTTTTTTAAATTAGATTTTTCTTAGGCTATTACACAAGATGTATACCAGAATCCTCTGTAAGTCTCGGTGTAGTTAGGAATGTCTGTGCAAATACTTAAAAGTGACTGTAATTAACTGTTCTGTGAAGTTATTTTGAGGGAGGTTGCATAGACACATTCCGTTGTACACCAAAAAAAAAAAAAAAAAAAACCAAGAAAAAAAACAAGAAAAGGAGAAGAATGAAAAAGTGGAAATATTTTGCTGTGTTGCTTAATGATTATCATTTTGGGTTTGCACTAGCTTTCTCAGTTTGTCAGTTTGTTTCGGTTTTGGTTTTTGGGTGGGGGGTTTTTTGTTTGATTGATTTTTTGTTCTGTTTTGTTATTTGTTTGTTTGTTTTGTTTTGTTGCTTTTCTGAGTCATATTTTCCATGAAAGAAAGTAATGGTGACAGTTCAGGAATGCACAAAAGCTAGTTGCCTAATCTATTTGTTTGTGGTTTAGTTATTAAAAACTCTTCTACACCCAAAATGGCACGAAAGTGTAGTGTACATTTGTAATTTCTCTCCTTTTTTTAATTGTACTTTTTTGGCAAGCTGAACTAGAAAATCTGAGTTAATATTTAGACCCAAAACCTTCTTTCTGGGACTTTTCTTCCAGAATCCATGACAGAGAAGCTAGTGCTGCCACTACCATTACCAGGGTACTAATCATCAAAGTTTACAATCATAATTTAGCTTCATGAAGAACAACAGTAGGGGAAATCAGTTTAAATAATTATATGCTGTGTATAGCAGAGAAATGAGATTTTCACTTAATTAAACAAGAAACAAGAGTGGGTGGAGGAAAGCCAACCTTAAAGACCACCTGTTTTCACAAGAGAATCCCACGATTTTTGTTTTCTTCTATATCATTGTATTGTATTGATTTGTTATTTTAGTTAGGCCATAGTATTTAAAATGAGTTATGTTCCATATTTATTTAGTCAATGGGCTTTCACCAGCTCTTTTAAGCAATGTGATAAGTTTTTTTGGCATGACACACTCCTGTAAAGCCCTTTTATGACTGTTACAGGGACTTTCTACTACCTCTACCAATCTACTGTTTCTTCTTCTTAACAGGTTTTTATGGTGTTGCAAGTCTAATGTAACTTAGACAATAAAGGGTTTGATTATCTACACTGCAGATTCTCAGTGTATCTGCCATCTCTCTCTCTCTTTCCCTCTTTCTCTCTTTTTTTGTGTGTGGATTATTACAGCTAAAGTGTAGAAGATCTCTTTTATTATAGCTGAAGTGAAAGACAGACCACCTTTACCAGGGTATTTTTGTGTCCTGAATATTTTACACTGACCAAAAGTTGAACTTGGAGAAACTTTGTCCACAGACCTAATCAGCTACTACATTGCCATTGTGCTGCTTGCATTCTTGAAATTCCTTCTGTCACAAATGCTGTGTATAAATTGGTGCATTCTACAAAATGTAAAGCCAATTGGAAAGCCCAGACGGTTTTTAGGCTTGTATTTTAAAACCACTTAGAGTCCTTAATGGAAAGCCTTAGCATAAATTTCTGCCTCTGTCGTATCAAAAACTTGGCTTTAATGAAAGCAAGTGGTTTTTATCCTTTGGAAAATAGCTTCTGCTTGCTGGTGCAAAATTTGTTCTGCTGTTAACTGTAAGATAAAAATCTGTCACTGGAAGGATTTCCAGGTGTTGACATCATGCACATTTCATGGTAATCCCTGTAAGTGTGTTGCTGCCTTCTATCCTTTGCGGTACTGTGTGTTGTGTAGCACATGTTCATTTGTCCTACTCAATGCATCAGAACATGTGTGATGTTTTGAGCCATTTTACAAAATTGTGTTATTCAAGTGGTAGTGCATCCCCCTGCTGTTCACTCGCTTTCATACCTAAAGGGTTTGTGACCAGGCCTGTGTTTGATTTAGTTCTTCTTTGCTGTATTCCTGTGCTGGACTACCTCAAATGTATCTCAGCAGCTTCACCAGGAGTGCTGGAATTCACTGACACAGGTGGGGATTTCTCCTTGAAACACCAGTCTCTCACAAAGATGTGGAACAAAGCAAGGTGTAACATCTTTATTAGGTTCTTACTGTATAAAGTGTGTTGGATTAAAAGTGGGAAAGGTTGCATTTTATGACAAGTCAAATTTCCCACTGTCCCTGCAAGCCAGTAGTTTTAAGCTAGCAAAGCACTGAATTGCAGTCTTCTTCGCTTATGCTCTCTCCTTTCTCTTTTGATGTGTTAAACAACCCCACACTTCAGGGCAATGCAATGTTTAGAGGCGCATTGGATTCACTGAGAGCTTGTAGGCAAGGAATGCTTGATTGGTCACAGTATTTAGAGGGTAACACAAGTGAAATGGAGTACATTAATATATATAAGAACTTCCACTTTAGTTTTTTAATTATAAATTATGAAACGTTTGTTTCTGGAGCAGCAAGTGGTGTAAAGCAGTTGAAGATAATTGCAAGCATAGACATACTCCCCTATTAACTGCTTTCCATGGAGCTCTGTGAATGATGGCATTTTTGAGAAGGACTGTAACCACATGTTGACATCATTAGCTAGCTCAAGGTAGACAGTAGTATTACAAAGGTATTTTTGCTTGTATTTTTTCCTTCGGGTTCACTAGGATTGCTTTTGGGAGAAAGAAAACTAAAACCAACTGTAAACCACAGGAAAAAATTGCCTTTCATTCAAGACTGGTAGTCAAAGAGCAGATGGTACATGGGAGGAAAAAAAAAATCCATATGTGTTGGATATAAGCAAGTGTTTCTAAGTTACTAGCCAAAGTGAGGGATGCTTTTGCTAGTTAGAAGAGGATATGTTGTGAGTAGGAGGCAGGTAGAGACTGGGGGTTTGTTTTGTTGTGGCCTAGGTAATGGTATCAAGAGCATTAATGTGACCCATTTCTGTGGGTCTGAATACTGAGGTGGATGTTGCTCATAGGCCATAAGCAAGAGACATGAAAAAAATCACATGAAATATCAGTAAGGGGCTAGGTTTTGGCCCTCTGAAATTGAAGTAGATGGAAAGCAGTGTCTGAGAAAGGCCGAAGCTGAGAACAGGACCAAGGAGAAACCAGGAGCAGAGTGAGAGGTTCAGAGGAGAACCACCGTAGAGTGAAAAAGTTGCCAAAAAAGGCAAAGTCAACAGTCTGAGAGATCAAAAGGATCTGGGAATGGAGCAGAAACTGCAAAACCTAGCCAGAAGAGGTGTATGCCCATTGCAAAGGGGTTCTGTTCCCTGAAAGGGAGGAGGGATGTGCAGGTAGCTTCTGGGGAGACGGATTAGAAACTTCTGAAAATAAGCACATAATCTAAACTCAGTGACGCATCTTATTCTCCAAAAATGTTCTTAGCCTAAATGATGTTCTGACAAGGGAATGCCTTTTTTGATCTTTACTCTCTTGACTGATGGGTAAACCAGAGGAAGAACTATAATTATCAGTAGTTGAGGCTGGACTGAAGGGTCTGTCCAATACCTAAGGGGTTTTGAGAAGCATATTGCTCTTTTAGAGAAACAAGCAGACTGATTAGCCCCAAGCAGCATGAGGAAAAAAAGGAAAAAAAAACAAGGCAGACAAGAAGGCATTGTGTTTTAAGCACATGCTGAACTGGAGTAATCCTTTGAGGATGCTAGAGGGTATATTCAGATAGCATACCTAATACAGAGTATTTTAAGATGCCTCATAGTATGTTGGATAAAAGAGCCGGAGATGCTTAAAGCTGTTAAGAAAAGATGTACAATATTAAAATGGCTTCAGACCCTTGACTCTCTCCTTCATGAAATCCTTTGTATCTGAAATTTAAGTTGTGGTTCATATGAGATTGGTACAAATGGCTTGATTTGCTTGTCCCTGTGTCACCAGGTGAGTTACTTGTCAAGAGTTTAGAAAATGTGAGTTACCCATGTTTCCTTTCTGTAAGTGAAAATCTGTGCATGTCATCTTTCATCATCATCAACCAACCCAAGTACCACAGGAATCTTGGAAGGTTTTTTTAAGAAAAGAAAAATGATTTATTTATCTTCCAAGTATTCATTGTTATGGTATGACATAAAATAAAAGGGACACTGACTGTCCAGTTCATCTCACTCCCAGAATTCAACTTACTTTTCTGAGACAGTGCAGTGTCATGCTTTGCCTGGGACAATTAACAGGCCTCTGGTTGTTTCTGAGACCTACAAGTTGCCACAGGGTGCTGGAGCAGTGCTTCTGTGACGGATTTCCCTTGGGGAAGGTACGTCACAAGCTGAACCATTTCTTGCTTTTACCTTGAGTTTTCATCAGTTATGCTCATGCTGCAGAGCTACTGGATCTGCTCTTCCACATGGGAGCCAGCAGTGGAGGTCACTTCAGTCAGCTCATCCACAGAAGACCAAGAACTTAAAATGGTAACCAGTTTCCTAGCTACTGCTATCCTAAACTACTCTTCCTCATGTGTTCCTCTCCTCCTTCAGAGAGGTTGCTTGCACCACAGAGGAGGTAACATCTCCAGAGCAGTGGTGGAAACAGGCAGCTGGGAAGAGTTTTCTGTTTGCAAGAAGTCCACATCAGGAGCTTGCCTAGTCCCATTCCTTCTGCTGGGGTTTCCCTACCTGATTGTCCCATCAGTTGTGTGGCCATGCTTCTGGTAACATGCAAAAGCCTGGTGAGGATATGTGAATGATTGATTTTTCCTAAGGGTTTTGTTGGTTTTTTTCCCCAAATATTTTTCTTTTCAAATATTGACAGAGTAAAAAGTATCCTTGGACTGCATTGTTAGACAGGAGGAAGCACATTTTATACCTGTAGGAATGGTAGGTCTACTGGTATGTTCTAGGGAATGACATTTGGAAATTTGCTAACTGGAAGGTGGAATTATGTGGACATTTGCTCAGGTGCTAAGTCTCTGGTTGGTCACCATCCCTGTGCCTTGAGAGTGCAAGGCCTCCTGATGCCACTGGCCCTGGGGTGACACTGGGGTGGTGAAGGGGAACGTGTACTTGATGTTTCCCTAGCAGTGACACACGTGCATGGCTCTTCCTGGGGCTCCTTTCCCTGACCTGATCACTTCCTTGGTTCACAGCCAGCAAGCAGGGGGAAGCTCTGGTCTCTCATGTTCCAGGAGCCGCATCCACCAGGACAGAGCTGTGAAGGGAACTGGTGCTGGTCTGACCCCTGCCATGGAGGAGGGTGGCTCTGCCTTGGCACAGCTGTGCTTTGGGGGTTTTTGTTTTGCACCAGCCATGCAATGAGAGCAACCCAAGATCCAGCAGCCCTGTGCTTCTTTAGCTGGGGAGATGTTCCCCCTCCCTGGGGGACCTTGTGTGATGAACAACTGAGAGTCTTCTGGGCAGTGACTTCAGGAAAGGTACACTGCGACTCTGTGTTCATCTTCTGCAAGTAAGGGCTTCCTTGCATTTGGCACAGAGTCATCTGTGAGTAGAATGAGAACTGCAGGAACTTCCTGAGCTAGGTTGAGTGCAAGTGCTAGGGTTAAATCCAGGCAGACCAAGCAAAATTCCAGTATTTGTGGTTGCAGAAATAGTTGGGTGATTTTATAGATCTTTGCTCAGTGTTGTGTGTGGTGTTTGACAAAGCAATTTGGCAGGTAGAGTGTTGGGGGTAGGGGGAAGGATAAGTAGTGAGCAAGTGTCAAAAATGACATAAGCCTTTCACTTGCTGCTGGCGAGGCTGATGATTTACTTTATAGCACTCTTGTTTATGGGCTACTCCATTTCCTACATTGCCCCTGAAAGGTCTAGTGCTTTCAGGGTTAGAAACATCTAAGGAATCCCCTGCAAAGTTACATGAGTTACTTTCATTTTGTCTCCTCTGACAGCACATGATATGAGAAATTCCATTGCTTTTAGGGTGATGCAAGTAGAAGGGGAATAGTCCAAGTGGCAGCAGTGTTATGTCCTAAACTGCTACTTTTTCAGACCATGACATTAAATGTTTGGTAACTGAGTTCATTCTCCTTTACATTGATTCTGTTGAATAAACAGTAACTTTAAAATGAGGCACAGCTGGAGGCACCCATTAAACCCACCTGAATTTTGCTTCTCAAGCTGTGTTTTCTGAGTATTTTGCAGAAAATGAGTTTAGAGAAATCATTTTGACTGTAGCTGGAATTACAATGCTTCTGGAATCTGAACTTGCAAGAAACAGGTGGCAGAGGAAGAAGCACCAAAACTGTAAACTTATCTAAATGTTGACCTTGTTATTACTGAGGCTGGTTTAGTAAATGTGACTCCAGGGAGTCCAGGTGCCTCCTCTGATCTCTTTTTATGCCACTTTTGTCAGAATAATATGTAAGATTACAGTTTCCTTCATTATATAAAGGGCCTCTTAGGTAGGTGTCTGTCTGTGCTGGTCACTGTATGGTAAGAGACATTTCCTGATGCTAAAGCTGAATGTGGGCTGCTATGCAGAAGTGACTCTGAGCTGGCCTCCAGGGCATATTCACTCTCTGCCCACCTCACTTACCTGCTTGAATGCCTTTAAGCTGCCTGTGAGGCAAACTAGTTGCTGCTTTGAGAAGTGAGATGCAGTGCACAGGGGACACATGCAGTGCTCTAAAGGCATTACCTGCTATGGGGATGGGCCCTGGCACTCCTGGTTTCGGTCAATCTGCCTGAACCTCTGCTTAATCTACCTGAACTGCAGCCCAGATATGAAACAAATAATGCTGGCTGTGTGGTGGATGTTGTCTGCCACAAGGGCAGGTGCAGTGTAGGCAGTCTGGCTTAAGGCTGAGTCCAGGCTGCCTACCAGGACAAGTTAGATGAGAGCAGGATTTCAGAGCTCAGATAAATGCTAGGTGTCTAGGAGGGCTACAGAGTAGCCTCACCTTGCACAGCTCCTTGCATAGTACAATATGCTGAGCCATGGACAGCGAGGGTGTGGTGACAGTCTCTCCACTGAGCTGACACAAAGGGAGAATAGCTGCTCACTGCCCTATAGCCATCTGTAAAGAAAGATGTTGTGTCCTTTTTAGGCTTCCAAAGAAAGCTCTCATGGGAAGACAACGAGCTGAGGGTCTTTGGAGACAAAAGAAATTGGCAGTCTTAACCTGCCCAGGTAATGATGAGGAAAGTTTGATACTTAGCTGTTTCTTGGAGCCTTTAATTGGTTTTGATTATTCTGCCTATCTGTGGGTCTGTGTCAATTTTGTACCATTGGAAGGAGTCAAGCTGTGTCTCGGAGGAGACTGAAAGCATTTGAAGTTTTCTGAATCCTAGGGCAAGCTATCTTCTCCTTGCTACCCGTATGTATTTGAAGCAACTGCATTAGTATCAGTGGGTTTTTTGCATAGATGCACATGGCTGACTGCAAGGACAAATTTGACCTCTGATCAGTGATGCATGGGAACTTAATATATGCCTATTTGTACATTACTTTATGCAGGGAAGGGGTTAGAACAGGGTTTGCAGGATGATGGCAAAATGGTTCTATTCCTTACACACGTCTGGGAAAGCTGTGACATTAGTCCTAAAGCCAAGCTCTAGTTAAATCAAGAGATTAGTGTGAAGCTGATGTCATACAAGAGCTCATAATGTTTTAACTGAAGTTTCTTCTTTTGGCAAGAAACCCATCTTCAAAAAAAAAGGGGGCAAAAAAACCCAACAAAAAACTTGCAGTAAAGTAGTCTCAGAAGATGGAGGTAAACAGATGTAGTTGTCCCAGTGAATCAATTGCGAATAAGCAATGAAAATGATACTTAATATACTTTAAAAGATTTGGCTTTAGTATGGAAATGATACCACTTGAAGTGAAAGCAATACTATCTACGTGGGAAAGTGGCATTGAAATATTCTTTCCTTCTGCCGCCTTTTGTCAATAAGAGAGGCTTGAATTATGCATTAGCAAGCTATAGAGTTATGGAAGATAATACAGCAAGGTTATGAACCCAGAACAAATAAAAGGGGAAACTAGGTTCAACTCAGTAATATATCACTTGGAACATATATAAATGGTTATAATGCTTTGCACATTATAAAGAGAGTAGTCACATATTTAAATGAGAACAGAGCCATCGCTTCAAGATTTTCTTCAAATATTAATTTGGACATTGTAATTAGTTCTTCTTGGGAAGGCTTGCAATGTTCAGTATGTTTAGAGTTTTGTGGAATATTCTAGAAAATGACTATCAGATGTACTTGATGTGTAGGATTTTATATAGATATCAATTTGTATTCACATAAATGAAATTTTGAATCACTGGCTGGAATAGTCATCTTTTGAAATGGGAGCATTCTTAGGACAGAGATGGTCAAAGCAATACTAATTCTAAATACCAAATATTTGGAGCAGAAACCATAAGCGAAGAATTATTCACAGCATTTTTTTCATCATTAATGTTTTTATAATGTGCTTTGCTCCCTAAATTGACAAAAAGAGAGGGAAGCAAAATCCGTCGGCTACTCTATTTGCTGTCTGCTGGTAGTTCTGAAATGGCTTTGTTTCTTCAAAGCCTCTCCTCTGAGTGACATCCCAGCACTGTTACCCCTCAGGTGCTAGTGCTTCTTCTGACCTTGGTGTCCCCACCAGGCCATGTCTACCCCTGCCAGTGCAGGGTACTTGTCTGCAGCAGCAGGGGAAAGTGAGAAGCCCACACATAGGCCTGACTTTAGCAGCCCCCGGTTTATTTATGTTGCTTTGTACATATATAGAAGGTGTACTGTCCCCAGGTCAGTTTTTGTTTGGAGCTGGAGCACTCGCTTTCTAGTTTTCAAAGATGGAGCACAATGGGGTGAGGGGACATATCATGGAACAGAGCTGCTATTGAAACATTGTGTTTCCCAGGGATCAGTGGGATGATTCAACTGGTACTTCTTTGGCCCCAGGGGCACAGGATAACTGTGGGAGTTACTGCAATGGCAGTAGCATTGGCTTTGAGGTCCTTGTCTACCCCACCAGGACTACCACTTGGGCTTGGGCAGATGTTGGAGCCAGGTTCACTCAAGTCCTTCTTCATACACACGTGAAGCAGATTTGCTTCACGGCTGATGTGGAGCCCGGAGGCTGCCATAAGCCTGTTGAGACATGGTCTTCTCCTGTTTTGCTCGGCTTTGGAGGCAGCCTGTCTCCTTTGGTCCTCTGTTCCAGGCTGTGGCCACCACCTGCCCTCGCTGCCCACATGTGGCCACCTCCTGCTCCCAGAGGTCCTCTGCTGCTGAGCTTCTCACCTCCTGCAGTGTCAGCAAAAACAGTCCATGTTTTTTTTGCTCTTGCTAATGAAGAAGTTAAGATTTAATTTTTTTTCTGATAGAATATTGGGCAGTGATCAAGTAGAGAGAAGTTAACTACAACAGTTTAGGGTTTTTTTGTTGTGTTTTTTTGTTGTGTTTTTTTGTTTGTTTGTTTGGAGTTTTGTTTATTTTTAAGAGAATTATGGACTTTGAAAAC
This sequence comes from Chiroxiphia lanceolata, assembly GCF_009829145.1. Lineage (NCBI taxonomy): Eukaryota > Metazoa > Chordata > Aves > Passeriformes > Pipridae > Chiroxiphia > Chiroxiphia lanceolata. Next base: position 61,128,285 of record NC_045637.1, on the reverse strand, counting down.
AAGGTCTTCTGATGGCTGAAGCTGTTTACTAAATCAGTGAGGCATCTGAGATACACTTACAGTTCCCTGAGCTGTATCATTAAGCAAGTGTAAGTTAACCAACCTTCAGACCACTGTTACTTGCTTTTAATCATAGCTGAGGAGCTACTTAAGAAAACTCTTGGGAAAATCAAACCATTTCTTGAAGAGAGGAATAGGGAGTCCAAGGTAAGCATTTACCAGTTGCCAAGAAACTTTAGATCCATTTAGTGTCTCATTATTTGGTGAATAAACCACCTGGCATTGCTTAGAAAAACATCAGTAAAATTCCTTTCCAAGACAGACCTAATTGTATAGCAGTGTGTGGCCATTATTTTCTCCTACTCCCAATCTGAAACTGGGAGCACATGCCATATAATTTCATTCTCTTTTCATTTCAAAAACAATGACCTTAAAAAATGAATAATTGTGGAGAAACGGTACTATGTTTGGCTACTCACGCTAACTGCCTTGCTCAAGAAAGATGCCAGCTGAACCCTTACAAAAGAAGTAAAAATACACATGCTTGCCCCAGCATTATTGTGCTCTACAGTGAATGGTTTTAATGAGAAAAACAGAGGAGACTTTGGGTTTGTCCTTTGTGCAGTTACTCTTTGGGCTCATAGATGAGGGCTCCATTGTTTCGAACTGGCCATCAGAAGACTCTAATTTCTTCTTCCTTGTTACACAGTTAAAGACTCCTATGAACATAAGCACGGATTTTGCGGCTTTTGGTTATGAGAAGAGGGGTGATTCTGACGTTTGGTTGTTCTCACTGCTTGCAGGTTTTGAAAACCAGTTCTGACAAGGGTTAGGTGGGAGCAGGTTGGGATGTTGCAGATATATATGTACAGCTTCTTAATTTTATTTACTTGAGGGACTGCTGCATATTGCCCAAGGCATGAAGGCTTTTTAAATTTGAGGTTCAATCCTGAACATGTGGTGCATTGCCAGTGATTAAGGCTGACAGTCACAGACGCACAGATCCCTTCAAGTAAGTGATTTCCACTTGGAAGAAACAACATATAGGGGTCCCCTACAGAAAGAGGTAGGTATGCATACTTACCGGTATTGTTGTTCACCCAGTACCAGTGAAAAGTGTAGCAAAGCTGAGTTCTCAAGTACTGGTGTCCTGCAGGTGTGAAGGTCACAACTTCGTTCAGCTGTTTGTCTCTGCTTGTGCTTGTCTCCTTGTCACTGAGGTGTAGCTCCCACCAGTTGCTTTTTACTGAGTTTCTGGTTTCAGACAGGCTCTTGGAGAGCTGCGGAATTGTGACCTGTGGAGGATTGATGGCATTTTCCTGACTATTGTTAGCTGCTGTGGTAAGCAATGTCCTCTGGAGCACGGAATGGATATGGAATGGAAAACATGAGAACATACAGTCTGTGGAACCTCAGGGAGCAGTGTCTTTGGTGCCAATGCCATCCAGGAGAGGCTAATGCTAATTTTGTTCTATACAGCCCAAATAATTTCATGATTTTCAGAAGATTTTTAGAATTTTCCCACTCTTGGAAATTTAACAGAAGTAATGTTTGGTTCACAAAACATAACAGCTTGGGGGAAAAAAAAGGTAGAGAGGATACAGACAGTTTCTAGGTAGAAAGTAATTCACAACTTGGGTGGTTTCAGGTCAGTTTGGGGTCTCCTGTAGGCTGAGAAAAAAAGCTGCTGCTGCTTTCTATAAAAGTAAGAGCCTGTCCTTGCTCTCCGTTTCCAGTACTTATTATTTTTACTGCATTCATGTATTTATATTTTGCATTTGGAAGACACAGGGACAGAATGATACTCCCTTCCCCCTGATCTCACTGTGATTATCAAGCATAAATCTCCCCATATAATCTTATCACTGGGCAATTCAGTTATTTTAAATGTGAGCCTTCTTGACCACTAATCAGTTCATCTTCAGGTTTTTAAAAGCCCTATTTCATAATTCTGCACATTCCAATTGCTCCTGAGTGTCCAGCCCAGCTCTGCCGTCACTTATCCCCTTCTCCTTCCTTTCTGACAAGGCAGGCTCTTTCTCTTGCTCATAGTCCGTGCATTCCTTCCAAGTTGATGCACATAGTCATTTGTAATCAAGGCTGTAAATTGTATTTAAAGCTGTACTGCACTATCCATGGATATTTGAATCATAAATGAGAGTATTGTCCTGCCTGTACTCTCACTTATTCTTTCAGCCATAATAGATCCTTTCATTTGTGCTCAATTAGCTTTTCCACTCCTACATTCAGACCCTGAAAGTTTCCACTCTTTTCTTCACGTCTTGAATGCTGATGGTGTGGCCACATTTGCCTCTACCCCATAATTTGTTTAGCTCTTTTGTGCCACAGATTTCCCTGAATATGGTTTGTTTGTTTTGACAAGCGCAAACACTGTGACTATATTATGCCAAAGTATAAAAATGTTCCCTTTAATTATTGCTGGGGTGCTACAGCTCTGGGATGGACCTCTTGGGTGTTTGGGATTTTATGGGTTGCTGTGTTGTTTGTTTGGGGGGTTTTTTGTTTTGTTTTGTGTGTATGTGTCTGGCTTTGGTTTTATTTGTTTGTGGTTTGGTTGGGGTTTTTTAAAATTTTTTATTCTGATAGAGCAGCGAGCCAAATCACAGCAATCATGTGTCAGGAAGAGTCATTTTTAGAACAGCACCCCACAGTGTGCAAGTACACAGAGTCCTCTTCTTTTTGCTGCAGTGCCCTGATACCGAGATTGCCCTGATGCAGATGGTCAATCCAGCCTGGTGCCGGCCCCAGCCCCTTCCAGAGGTCACTCTGCCCTCCTGCCCCCAGGCAGGAAAGCCTTAGGGGTGCCACCAGCTGCTCCTGGTTAGGGGTTACAGCTCCTCTGGGACTTCAACCTGGTGCAAAATATGTGGCTCCTAATATTTGTAACGACCTGTCCCACTGCTGGCACAGCTTTTTATGTTTGCTGACATCTCCGAAGGTGGAATTAGAGAGAACCTTCTTGTGAGCGAGTCTTTCCTTTTCCCTTCACATTTTCACCTGTGCTTTTTGCTTCCTTTTTTTTGTGTCTTTGTTTTCTGAGAAGAAAAAGAAAGCAAAATTCAGAGAAAATAAGCTAGCCTCACTTCCTTTCTTTGTACTACAAAATGTGAACTTCTGCAGTGTGATCAGACAGGTTTTATTTCTCTTCTTGTTTCATAAATATGGGCTGGGGTTTTTTTTATTTGATGCTTGTTTCTATTTTGCAAATATTTTTAGGGGAATTCTCTTTCCCTTTGAAGACAGCTGGCATGTTTAAATAAATGTTTCTCTTCTGTACTGAGGCCTGGGATAATGTTGCAGCAAGGGTGATTGATGTCTGTTTGAAACTAACATCTCAGAAAATATTTTGTGATCCTCTTCCAAGAGGGAGATTATCATGACCTTTCTTCCCAGGACTGTCCATGGATGGAGGATTCTGTTTTGGATGAATGTTGTCCTTGATATTTGTGAAGGTTTTTAGTGGTCTTTTTCTTGCTACAGGTAGGCATCCCTGAGTTTCCCTAAATTTTACTCTAAAATTTACCAATCCTGTGATACTGTAGAATTAAAAAATACAATTAAAAAATTAAGCATATCTCTGACAGGCTAAAGTGGAGAATATTTCACTTTGTGTGTAAATGCACAAAAGCAGGGAGGAAGAGGGACAAAGACAGTAGAAGTGTTAGCACATTCATCTGGGATATGAATCTGAAAGCAAACCATGAAAATACACCAGGTAGCAAGACCTTTGTTGACCTGTATGTGGTGGCTAAGATTTAGGAAAAGAGCTCTGTCCCTAAATCTCACCAGTAAGAGATGACAAATTTAAACAATAAAGTGTCATGCTTGGGGCTCCACGTCAGAGGCACCTGAGCTTGTTGGACAGAACTTTGTAGAGCAGTCAACTCTAACCCCTTCATTAACGTCACATGTAGCTGGATTGTCTTTTCATAGTGATATCCAAAGTATCCACTATTCCTTTCTGTAAACACCTTTCCCAATCTATACAAAAAAACCCAGTTAGAAATCCTCTCATTTCCTTCTGAAAGAAGGGTTAATGTGTGCCTCTGCTGATACAGATTTTTCCACATAAACTGACCTTGTGCAACATTTCTACTTAGTGAATTAAAATCAGTGGAGAGGGCCAGCCATGTACAAGTCTCCGTGGCCTCATTTTATTATATGCACTTTAAGGATAGACTGTTAAGGAGGAACATTGCTTGGATGATGGTGAATAGTGATTCAGGCAGAAAAAGCAGAATGAAATTGCTGGAGTCGTATCCTGATCTGGAGATTTCCATGGCTGCAAGTCCTGTGCCATCCTCCCTCTTTGTCATCTGTACCTTGCACATATGATTATATCTCATCTCCAGAATTGCTGCCACTTTTATATCCTGGACTGCAGTCGTAGCATCTAGTATTTCTATTAATATATTTTTTTTATTTGGTTTTATTTTGGATTTGGACACTGTCTGAATTTCAGACTCCTGGCAGCAGGGAATGATTCCCTTTTCCTAATCCAGAAGGTTGCCATCCTTTACCGTGACAGACATGTACCAACATTACAAGTGGTGATATCCTGCCCCACTCCAGTGAGGCAGCTCACTTGAAACATGGGTTTGGATTTCTGCATGTTTCTTATTTCTTTGTATCCCAAGTTCTCCACAGTTTAAGGATGGCCTGAGAGGGAGGTAGGTGGAGGTCAGGGGAAGAGAAGACTGGAGGCAAAATGTGATGCAAATCAACAAGCTCAATTACCAGCAGCATGCTAGAGGTGCATTAGAGGGACTTGGATGTAAGGAAGTCTCAGTCTGGGTAGTGATATAGAAGAGAGAACCTCTGTTTTGCGAACTGGTCAAACATAGGAGGGAAGCGAAATTTATCCATTCCTGGCTGCTCCTGTACTGTTTGAAAGCATGCTCATGCCTGTTCCCTTTGGTATACGTCCTCTGGGCACCTACCAAATTGCAATTGCCTGGAAGCAAAGCAGAACTTTTCAGGATATAAAAATGTCCCTATTTTGCATTTTCAAATTAAAGCTGCCATGTAAATGCTCTGTAAATGCTGTCTGTCCATTACCCATATGCACAGAGGGATGGTTGGCACGTGCTGCACACCACACTTCTTACCAGAGACCTCCAGGAGGTCTTGAACCAGACATGAGTCATTAAAGACAGATTTTCTTCTCCAAGGAGAAGCAAAACTTACTATTATTTTATCATAGTGTTTGGTATTTAATATACAAGGATTTGATAAAGTACTACTGTATAATCTTCTAACTATACCCATTTTGTCCCATAAAATTATTATATCAAGTCTTAAAATGTTAAATATGTCACTATTAGGGTAGAGTATCATAAAATTCAGTTTATAATAGTAAAACTCAAAAATGACACAATGTTATCAATTACATTCCTTAGTAATATTCAACTTTCTTCATCTTTCTTTAATTTTGCATTTTAGTATAGCAAATTGAGATTAAAGCCATAGTCTCCAGTTCAAGGTCTCTTGGCAGTGAATGGCAGTAAAGTTACAAATAAAGTGATAAGAAAACAAATCACACTGAAATCTAATATTTAATAACATTCAGACAGATTACAGAGATTTAAGACCCTGTGCTGTAATCAGCATTGGATCAGAGCAGATATGCCAGTAATTGCAGAGGGAAATGCTCTCATCTCCTTGAAATAAATGCAGATCATCAGTGCAAGATTGGAAATATACTGAACAGCTAGTATAAAACTGAAATTTCTTTCTGGTACAATTTAAAAAAAAAAATCTAGTGTACTCCCAGAAGACAGAAATCTGTGTTACATTGTTTGCTTTTAGCTGAGGAAATTGTATATTCCCCATTCCCTTCAATTCCCCATCACCTCTCCAGTTGGTGCTGGTGGTGCACATCTTTCCTCTGGACTTTTTCATTTCTTGAACAAATGTAAGGAAAACTTGCCTAAAAATGGGGGGCAAAAAAGCCCTAAACAGCTTTAAATGCTCTGATGCATTCCTATGTATTTTCTACTTTTTAAAAAAATGTGTCTCTATCCTGTATTTTGTTTTTAGAATACCAGAATGTAACAAAATTTTATTTTTATTCAGCTTATAAAGGACTAAATCTCCTTTTGAAAATTTGTTCAACTGACAATGAGCCGATGGCCAAGTTACACAATAATGAAAGAACAAAAAAAAGTTACACATGAGTTAGTGGGACTTCCTTTGCACATAATGTACATATCAATTACTTACTGATGCATTATACGGTATAATCTAATTCAGCATGTCAAACTTTTCAACCCAATTTATAAATTCAGCTGCATCAGCCTCTGCATCATTTTCACCAAGTAATTTTTGCCTTCTCTAAAATCAGCTCCTATGGAAAAAAAAAAAGGCTAGATTTATTGTGTGTGTTGTACAGTGGGACCTAGTTTGCTCAGTGAGCAAAATGAATGCATTGAGTTTCACACAGTAGAAGTAGATATTGTGTATTGTATTTTGTATGCTGAGCCTTATTCTTTCTTTTCTCTCTCTCTTTCTTTCTTTTTTTTTTTCCCCTCCAATAGAGCTATCCAGTCTTGAATATGTCACCGTGCCTTGAATGTGCAGTCACATTCTGAGGTATGTCTTTGAACTCTTCAATGGTGCTTTGCATTTCTTTGAGACCTTTTATGGGAAGGAAATAGAGAAACGTGGACTAAAATGCTGTGAGGTTGTCTTATTATTTCTATTCCATTAAAAAAAAAAAAAAAAGGAGTTAGTTTTTGTTAGACAGGGACACCTCTGTTATACAGTATATTCAGCATCTACTGTGCATGACTCCGTACTGATACTTGCAGACAGCGTGGGGTGCAGCGTACCAATTTAGAAGGCCAAGACAATAGTTCTGTATCTGCTACGAACAAAGAAATGATCATCCCCAGCTAGCAATTGCTTTGACAAAAGGAAATTGATTTTCAATATACGTTTCATTCCTGACCATTTAAAAAAAAAACCAATAAAAAAATTTAAAATAGAAAAAAAGCCCCCACCAAAACAACCTCCCCCCCTCCAAAAAACAGCAACAAAAAAATAGCCCTAGAGAAAGATGAAGAGTAATCGTTAGTAATCAGAGGATAATAAAGTGTGACCAGAAAAATTAGAAGCTCCCCTGCAGCTCTAATTAAGCCAGTAGGAAACTAGAAACATTAGAAACCTTCTGCAGAAAGATGGCAGAATGGGGCCTGTAAATACGTGGTCTTCTCTAGGTCAGGATTCTGTCAGCCTTCCTCAAAGTAACATTTTGGTACCTAAGCGGTCACGAGCAGCAGGGAGTTGAGTGGGGTGGCAGGATAGCATTTGGCAAGTTTCAGCTGGTAAACCTTGTGCCACACACTCCATACACAGTGTGTAGGGTACAGCCAGCTGCCTCCATATTGCAGGGATGTTAAATGTGAGTGTCACCAGCTAGGGAGATATAAATTAAAAATATTTAAGGAGAAATTTCACAAAGGATTATTCTGGCACATAAAAAAAGAAACCAATAAAAGTTTGGTACAGAGAAGTACTCCAAGAGATTGTAATAATATATTTTATGAGGTTTCTTTTAATTAAATTTACAACTTAACAGGTTTAATTTCTACATGTGTCAGGCATGAAAAGGAAAGAGGACAGTCTGAGACAGTTTTTCTAGAACTGAGGCAAATTTTTTCCTCATAGTTGCAAATATATCCCTTGCTCAGTGACTGTGTTTATCTTTTAAGTGGTGGGGAGTATGGGTTTACTATCTCAGTTAATTCTCCGCTCTAACACCCATGAAGTGTAATGCATTAAACAAGTTTAATTTTTAGAATCTATTTTGCACGTGCCCTTTTGACAGAGACATTCCACAAGCAGATAGCTTTTCATACTGTACTTGGGGCACAGCGTCTGACAGAGATTACTGTATAACCTGCAGTAAAAGTATTAGTGTAAAATACAAGACTATGTACATGGGATTTCATCCAGAGCGCTCAGCCAAAAGAAATATTGAACCACCGCTAAATCATCCTAATGAGTTAAGTATTGTGTGTGGTTTTGTTATTTTAAGCAAATGCACTTGTATTTGTTTCTGAAACTATAAGGGATCAGTCAAGCAAATGTTTCCGTGAAAGGAAAAGAATATATGTTCATAAAACTTAGACTGCCTTATTTCTTGGTGGCAAAGTATTTAAAATAATTGTTCAGTGAAAGACTAAACATTTTCTTGGAAAACCCATTTAACTCAAGAATTAGCCATATAGGGTGTCTGCTCCACTGTGTAAAATAATAAACTTCATTCTTTCTTTTTCTTTTTTACCTTTAATACATAGCCTCCTTTATAAAATCCGTATGTTACACAAAACTAGGCATTTTCATTAAAAAAACCCAAAAAACAAAACCCAAAACAACCACCTAACAACCCAAATCTACAAAGACTCGCAAGCCTAAGGAAAACATTTGACTGGTTTCCAGTTTAAACTGGGGATCAGAGAGTAGAGAGACAGGCAGGGTAAGAAGGAAATGGTACAACAGCCTCAGCTTAGTGCTGGGTTGCCAAAAGAGGGGCTTTCAGCAGGAGCAAGCTGAACTGCCTCAGCCTTTATGCTCTTCTCCAGCTCTCTGTGGAGGTAGGGCTTAAGTTACTACTGCCATTCCCTCCCAGGTGTGAAACATCTTCCAGACAGATCAGCTGTGAGTTTTGGAAACATCTGGTGCTCTCTCTTCTCCCGTCCCCACCTCCAGGTCATCCCTGTTGCGATTGGTATAATAATGGGAAAACAAGAAGGGTGATTTCTAGGTATTATCACTGTTAGCTTTCGAATAGAAGTTGTAAGTTTTTTTTGCATGCTTTGCACTTGCTCTTGTGGGTAGTAAAACAAGGAGGTGTAAATGTAGGGCAGAGTTTATGAGGGATAACTTCGGTGTGTAACACACCTTCCAAATGATTCTGGTTGGCAGGGAGATTCCAGCTGAAGATATCGAGCCTGGGGCAGTGGGCTGCACAGCACCAGCTACTTCATTCTATCTTTTGAGGTCTCCCAAATCTTGACCTACTGGGAGTGAGAGTTCATTACCAATATAATTTAGTGCAGTCACATGTGCGACCCCGTAAACCAGGGGGGTTCTCCCATTAGCCTCATGTTGCTGGAATTCATCAAGATGGGACTGTGCCACCTCCTGATTTTGAAATGCCACCTGCTACCTCAGCTATCTGTTAATTGAGGTTCGTCTTTCTGGAAAAGCCTTCAGATGGTAATTTATGGCAATGCATGAGACTTGCAGGAACAGAGGAGAGGGACCCTCCCTACTGCTGGCTACAGCCTTTTCCTTAGTCTTCACCAGGCAGTCTCAGTCCCAGCAGAACTGGTTTGCTCACACACAGTATATCAATACATTGTTCTGGCTGGATTTTCTGGGTTCACACCTCTCCTCTCCAAAAAAAAATCCTCAACCCAACCACTTTAGGAGATATTTCATTGAGCAGCACCAACAACTAAAACATTTTGAAGGATTTGATGATACACAAAGACAAAACCCATTTAAAATTGTTTGGGGTTTTTTTTGCTTTTCTTTATAAATCTCTAGTGTTTAAAAATCATAAAAACATACCCTTCTGTTTATGATATTTGTTAAAGATAATCCTTCTCGCCTCTTTAAAATATGTTTCAGCTAAGTGCCTTAGTGGTGTACTTTTCCAGTTGTAGCCAAAAAAGACCTATTTTAGCATAGATGTCACCACTTCAAAAGAGCAGAGACCTGTAAACACAGAGAGTGTGGTTTCAGTTTTATCATTACAGGCTAAGGCACAGTGTGTCCATTATCAACAGCTGGAAAATGAGACAATGACTAAAAGTGGCATCATTGTGTTTCATGGATACTTTACTGGGAAAGTTCAGTGAGGTGAAGACACTGGTGATAGAGACAGCTCAACAGGGATTTTTTCACTTCATGTCACATGGTACTTTAAAAAAATTCCGCTAAGAGATGTCAGAGGTGAACTGAACAGTTTGAGTCTAGTGCAAAAATCAATGCATAAAAATTGTTTAGGTCCCCATTTTGCTGTACAATGTGTGTGTATGCCTACAAATTATAAATATGGCTATCCAGGAAAGCATGCCTTTCGTGTTTGTCACCTACTTTATCTCTGCCACATGTCTTGCAGTGAGGTCAGTAGATGTTTGCATAGCTACTGCAACCTCCTCTTTGCAGGAGGGGACAGCAGAGTCCTGACTGGGCACAGTGTTGCAGGGCCATTTAGGAGATGGTGATTTCCTCTTCCCTATTTCCATTTGTTCACCTGTGCTGCAGCCTGGTCAGCTGGGCATCTTCACACTCAGCCATCAGGTGAGTAACGGGATTTGTACACAACACCTTTTTCAGGCAGAAACATCCACTCTGCCCACGTGCTGGGCTGACAAAAAGCCCTGTGGCCACCATGACCCTGAGCCCATCACCCGTTCTGTTATGAGGGCAAACAAGTCAGACCGAAGGCAGTTCAGATGGAAGGCAGAAAATGCTTGTGTAAGCCAGGGAAATGTCACAGAGGCTATATCTCAAGTCTGCTCCAGTTTCCGCAGTCAGATGACTTCTTTAGTGTTATTATTTTAAGTGAAATCTAACCTTGATTATGTGGCAGGGACCTATTATGTTATTTGACTGTCGGGTGCTAAATACATTTGCAATTCAGTATTTGGTTGTGAAACGTTAACAGCATTTGTGGTATTGCCATAATACCTACAGACCCAGCTACTAACAAGGCTTTACTGTGCCACTTATTTTACAAATCTGGAGTAAAATACAGTCCTCATCTCTGAGACTGTGAAGTTTAGAGAGAAACATGTCGGAGCACTGAACTGAAGCACAGAGAAAGTCAGTAACTTGCCAGAAGTCTTAATAGCCAGTCAGTGGAGGAGACAGAGAAAAAAAAATGTTCCCCGAGCTCTGGTTGTACTGTACTCTCTTGATCACTTCAGTTTTAAATAAATCTGGTGTTTAAAGTGCTGTTTATGACTGTCGTTCCAAGGGAAGTTGATAAGGTCAATGCACAAGCCCCTAAGACAGAAGAGAGTTATATTTGAAGGTGCTGTAGTGCACAGGCACTGCAAACATGGGCAGGGGTGGCAAACTTTGAAGAATGGTGGTGTAATAAAATGAGTTAACCTGTGAAGTGGGAAAATTATCAAACCTCCTTGTCTGACCAAGTGTCAGGACGTGGGGAAATACTGAAGCAGAGGAGGAAGAAGTACAGGGAGAACATAAAAATGGGTCTTCTCTTACAATCAGAATCTCCTATGAAGGGTAGGTTGCAGAGTTCTTAAATGCAGCAAATGTGTTGCAGCTGTAAGATAGACAATCAGAATAAACCACTAAAAATCATATGCATGTACGGAGATATACGTGTCTGCATATACAAACACAAAACTTTCATTTATGGTAGAAAGCTGACCAAAATAGTATTTAATTTTATTTCCTTATTTAGTTGATAATATATGATTCACACTCAAGGTCCAACAGAAGCTGAAAACATCTCATTTAACTAAATCACAGTGGGTTTCTGATACATCAAAAATATGTGAGTAACTGATGGGACATGACAGGGATCTGGTGGCAACTCTCCTCAGTGCTGACCTCAACAGTAGTTTGTCCTGTTCAGTAGCAGGGACAGATCAATGCTTGAATTTATTTATCATCTCAAGTTTAAACATTACAGTATATAAATGATTTTCCTGAATACTGTACTTTTATATAACTAGGTTTTGAGGAAAACAAAGGGTAGAGGATTTATGTGAGGAAATATGGTATTTATCTCAATGAAATGGTTTCTAAATTAAATTTATTTTTTAAAATACAATTTGTAATCGTGGGACATGAGATTCAGTCTTCTCTCACTGAAGCTGGTCACAAAGCGTTTCCTGACTTCTATGTAAAGAGGTGGTTTTCTTGGGTCTCATTTTAGCAAAACTATGTTCAATCTTAACTAAAGGTGGCCTAGAGTCCTGCTGTTGTTTAACAGTCTAAAGTCAAACTTTGATGAATGAAGACTAACTGCTTAACTAGTAGAAGAAAGCAAATTCTCTTAAAAATTGCTGAAGCTAGTCATCTTTTACATCACTGTGGAACAGAGTTTTCCCGTTCTCTTTCTTCATATTACCAGAAAAATCTCTGGTTTGGTGAGTGCTGCTCACGTTGACCATTTTAACTTTGAATAGATGTGCATGCCACAGGTAGGTGTAAGTCATCAGGCTCAGAGGTATCTGTAGGCTCACCTTAGTCGTGCTGACAACCAGCTGTAATAAGTTAAGGGATGTCCATAAGGGGTGTCTGTTCTTTTCACTCAACCATGTAAGAAAGTTTGCTTAAAGTGATTTTACTGCTTTGATACCATTTTTCCATGCCTTTTACTGCTTCTTACTTTCCATTCTCTATTACTTTTCATTGTCTCCCATTATTAATCCTACCTTACCCTTGATATGTTCCCCAGGTTGGTGAGCACTGTCCCATGCATGAAGCTTCTTTTGCCATCAGGGGCTGACTGATGAGTTTCTTTCTGAAATCCCATGAAAGCTCAGAAAAAAAGTCTCTCATCTATGTTCCTGCAGAAAAACCATGACACCTACCAATGAACTTTTTATGTGTTGTTTACTTCAGGTATTAATGTGTGCTGGGGCAGTGACACGTCTGGATGAAAATGGCAGAGAGCATTTCTTGTGCATTTCAGGCTCTCTCTGTGTGGATCAGGGGTATCAGATACCATGTTCATCTGGCAGTGTCCCTCCTGCTACAACTTCTGAGTACAATGTTGGAGAATCAGTAGCGTTTCAGGCTTTCAAAAAATGAATGGGAGACATGGCTAGACCCCTGATGTGTGTCCTAGAGTTAATCATTCTCCACCTCAGATTTCCATAGGAAATGTCCTGTACTTTGCTCCTGAACTCATGTGATTGTTGGCTCTGTGTCATTCTCTTTTCTGATCCTGCAAAATGGAAAATTGCTCTCTGCCTCTCCTCTGGTTCTGCTTGGAAATCTGAAAGGTAAAATAAGATGGGCACATGTGATTGCACCCTGTTGAGTTTGGTAACCTTCAGGATTTATGGAAGCCTGATCAATGAAGATACCCATGCCAGAACCTGATGTTGCAGGAAAATGACATATTCCAGGTAAGTATTTCAGCCTTCTGTCTGTCACAGATACACTTTTTGATGTCTCCTATAATTGGAAAGGTATTGCTTCTCTATGGTAAAAGAGAGCCATAGGGTCAGGTTTTCTTCTTGGTCTTTGACTAGATCTGGGTCTCAGTTTCAGCCCATATGCCTTCAACTACTTTCTTGAATTGAAAAAGTCAGACTTACTATCACCTGAGATACAGTTCGTATGTTCACAGTCTTTCCCCATTGCTCCCAGTTTAAAGGTCACATTGTGTCCTTCTGCTCCCCTGGGGAGCAGTAGTTACAAGCCATTGCAGCGAATCACCCAAATGTGGAGTCTTTCTGCCTCTTATAACTGAGTTTAATTTAAACGGGTAGATAAATTTGAATGCCTGACCTCCTTCCTCCAGAACTGCAGCCTCTGGATGAAGCAATGCACAGCCGTATCACAATTCAAGTATCACACTCAGGAGGCCAAGCCATTCCAACATTCTCAATTTGTTGCAGGCAAGTCAAAGAGTACCTACAGAACTGGACAGTCATTTGGATGTTGACATGTGATAGACCTGCAGAGGTCATGTCCTCTTTGCTGACCATGGATCAATCTTCCGAAGATCCATCCATGCAGGGAGCATCCCTTCAGACCGTGTCTCCCACTGATATTTGCAGAACATCAAGGAGTTCCTCTTACATCTGAGTTTATGAAACACCAGGACATGCAAAAATAATGCTGGATTTGGCAGGGAAGTGGCTGAGGTTGCTCTTTGAATGTTGAGACTGACTTCTAAGTGTCATCTCTCAGTTGGACTGTAAATTGGAAGGAACTGGAGGCCAAAGATGTCCACCAGCTTGTATGCATGGTCATGTATTTATTTATGTAGGAAGGTATTAATACTATTTATAAATAAGATTTATTTTGGTAAATTTGTCTCCAGTTTTACCTAGAAGGTACACATAGCCACTCAAAGTCATAATGTGTGTGTGAAAAATACTGCTCTCAAGTATTCTGGTTGCTATGTACTCACCGGCACTCACTGACATCCAAATTAACTCCCTCGGGAGGAAGATCACAGGCTAAATGATCTTCCACCTGAAATTTCATTTGACTCAAAGGTTGGAACATCCTGGTCAAGGTCTGTGAAGGCACAGAGAAGTCATCCCTCCACCAGGGTACCACTTTTGTCATCACTATTAGAATTCACATCCAGGCCAGAAAGTCATAACCAACCTGAATAAAAAATAGATGGTCTCTCACTAAGCATGACTTCGAGATCTTAGTTCAGTTCTCTCAAATGCACAGATGACTGATTCTAGCCATGTGCCTTGAATGTTACACCCTTTAAAAATATTTTCCTTGAAATACATGAGAATGTAGATGAGCACCCCAAGTACTCAAATATCTGGGAAACTAGCTTAGTATTGTTTGACAAATCCTCTCTGCTAAGCTAAATCAGCCAATTAGTCATGCTAATGCTTGTTAATGACATTCTTTCAGAAGAACAATGTAATTTGCTTTATTTCTAAATTCCAGCAACAAAAAAAGAAAATAATGTGTATTGATCCCGTATTGCAAATGAATGATGTTCCTATGCTACTGAAACTCAAAATTGTGTGATTGGTTACATCTTGCTGCCAAGGCAGCAACTCAGTAGTATTTTCACACCTTCCAGTAAAATTTCATGATATGGAACCCAGCATAGACCATTAAATGAAACCTCGTGCAGGCATGGCTACTTCTCTAAGAAAAGTATAACAGACCTAAAGAAGCACCAACAGTTGGCTTGTGTAATCTGAACCTATTAATTGCACTGGCGTCCACCTCCTCTCTGTGCACACTTATGAGCCCATTTTGAAAGGACAGTTTGTCTTTAATGGGTTAACTGATGCCCCATTAATAGAGGAGCTATAACACCATAAACAAATATAGTTTAATGCACCCTACTTTGAATGCAGAGTTCATATGTATTCCAGACAAAAGGCCAAACAAATTTACAACACTTCATGCATTTCTATAGCTGAGCATTTTTTACTGAAGGATATGTAAATCCTGCACTAATCAGAGGTTCTGGGATTCCAAATGCCACTAAAGGTTATGACCTGAAGCCCTGCTAATAGATGACTGAGGGCGTAGACTAAGTAGTTCTGAATGACAGCAACCACAGGGTGTTTTGCATGAAAAGTAACCTCTAATAAATGACCTCTGCTTTTTTCCTTTCAAAGCCATGACAGTAATGAATATGAAAGGGGGAGCTTTGTACACACCGGGTGTTATTTACACCTAAACACTGCAAGAGTGTGGATATATGTGAGGGTTTCAGTTTGGCTGAAAAAAGGAGGAATGGGTGTTTTTGCTGCTGCACTTCTGCTGGCTTCATTAATAATCCCTTTTTCAAACAGTGGTACAAAACAAGGTCATGCTATTAAAGGAAGTATTTCCTCCTTCATTGTATGTATGTGTGTGTATATAAATATCTGTAAATATGCATGTATGCATATATGTTTACTGCATGGGTTACAGGCTTCATGTGAAATATCCTGGATTGCTGATGGAAGCACTCAAATTTCTGCTGTTTTGTGACCTTTGATTAGGCAGAACACTGTCTCTTTGGTGGTATGAACAAAGCAAGGACAGTTTTAATGACAGAGAGTCTCTCTTCATGGATGATATTTACATTTGGACTCCTTGCAGGAAAACAATTCTGACATTTTTTTTTCAGAAACAGAGCTCTGAAAAAAATATTTCCTTTGAATGATGCTGATCAATTGCTTAAACCTTTCACATCTTGCTGGAGATCCTGGAGGGAGAATAGAGCAATTATGAGTGGACCGTGTTGTCTGAGCTCCTACCAGCTCAGGATTTTTCCCAGTCACATACATTGCTTTGCCTTAGCCGCCCTCCACGTAAATCACTTGCAATGCATGGCTTTGGGGGCTCCCTTCCCTGTTTCAGTGTGTAAGGGCAGACTAGGAGAGGGGAAGACAGACAGGCAGGAGCATGCTAGTTTCTCTGCAGAGCTGGGAACTGAGCTGTTTAGGTCTCCTTACTACAATGCTGGCAGAGGGATTGTGTGGGAACATCGTCGTGGTGGAGGGAACACTTACTGACAAAAACTAGGGTCATATCAGAGATTGCTGAGACACCATGCTGAGGCACAGGCTGTGTGTTTGAGACACAGGGTGCAAATGTGCCTGCCTGGGACCCAGCACCACACAGCCAGCTCAGACAGTGACGGAGGGCCCCGACTGGCTCTCCACTACCCTCTGCCAACGTGGTGGCACTGCAGCTTCCAGTTTGGGAGCTTGTGTGCTTAAACCCCATCACAGTTTTCTTGACAGTCCTGCCCAGTAGGCATATTGAGGGCCCGGCATCTTCTGGATGCTCAGGTGCCATTCTTGCTGCTGAAAAGCTCAGTCCTGTACAGTGCCACCACTACACACGGCTGTGCATAGACTGCCTCGAGACACATCACACATGGCAGTAGGGTGGCTCTGACACTCCACTTGCCCCCAAACCCTGTTAGCTTCCCTGTGTAAAGTCTGTTTATTTGGGATTCAAACATGTCAGCAAGCAGCATGTGGCCTATGAAAATAATCTTGATAGCCAAATGCATTTTATACCCCAGGAAACTTTCATCTGATGCATGAGTTTTTTGCTTTTCTTAATATTATCCAAATATTTTTTCATTAGTTAATTTTTAATACAGATGTTTTATGTGCAAAACATAGTTATATTTGTTCAGGTATGACTGCCATTTTGTTAGGTGGCAATTTTGCCTGAGTAAGGAGACCAAAGCAGGGCTTTAAAATGCACTCCTCATAAAAAATTAAAGAGCTATTCTTTATTTACATATTTACACAACACTCAATCCATCGTCTAAAGCTTTCTCTGCCTTAAACCCGAATCTCCAGGGTGTACTCTGTGCCTGGGGAAATTGGATGGCTCAGAGAAATGATAAAGAAGTATCTGTCCATTCACCTATCTATCATTTTTTACACCATACTCGTTACCATGGTCTCTGAGCTCCTATTACACATATGGAACTTTTCCCATTTCGGTGCAGAGCTGGTCAGCAGAGACAGCAAAGCCATCATTATTTTCTGAAGAGTGCGAGCCTGTGGAAGGACTGGTTGCTCACACTGTAGTGGCCTTTTGGCAGCGGCCAGTTTGTACAGGAGACAAATCCCCTTTATTAGCTTCCTAGGAAGTCTGGTTTGGCTTCTGGAAGATGCAGTTCAAATGGACTATGTGCAGAGAGTTAGCCTTAGGTATCAACATTGCTGCTCCCATGTTCGCTTCACGTCACCTCAAGAGAGAGGCTACCTCTTCCCTGCCTTCCTGACAACTGCTTACCAGGAGGCGGACTTCAACTCTGAAAAGGCATCAAAAGACCTGGCAACTTTAACTTAGATAGACTGTTTGAGGGATTCTTCAAATTAACAGAAATAGCAGCATTTCTCATCCTCTTGCATGTAACTGTTTGGCCACTTTCAGGCCATGTCATCACACATTTGTCTCATTGTTACCCTGGGGTCCACCTGTTTCTTTGCAGAATTCACTTATTGTCTTTTGACTTGTGCTTCAATTTCAAGCTCTGGAGGATGGTGGCTTTTTATTAGGTTGTATTCAGGGCCAGCCATAGTGAGGGCCTGATTCTCGACAAAGACCTGCGGGCATTCAGCAGACAAATATTAGTTAACAATGATCATTACGAAGAATAAAGTAACATCACCACTCTGCAGCTCGCTCCAAGGCTGACTCTATTACAGCTGCTATTGCCAGTGATTGTACCAGCACTATTAGCCATCCTGTTGCCCATTTGTTTTAATCTTTTTTCTTCCTGTGCTAGGAGGAGAAGTTTCAAATTCATCTTAGTTTGCCTACCAACTCTGTCAGACGCACGGCAGCAAGCCCAGAGCTCCTTGTTCTCCCAGGAGGGCTGCTGCTGGCATGTAGCAGCATGGCCTTGGCATAATGCTGGAGTGTGGGCTCCGCGGTCTACAGGGTGGATGGATGCTCCAAAAAAAATACCTTGTTTTCCTTCTCCGCTTCCTGTTCCATGGAGCAGAGGAACAGCAGAGAGAAGGACAAAGCGATCTGTCCCAAATCACCAGCCCAAGAAGAAACATACAGCCTAAATCTCCGACCTGTTCCTCCCCTATTGCTCATTCAAGCATCCCTCTCATCCTAGCCTGGCTCAGGCATGTTGTAGTCTGCGAGTACAAAGAAATAGAAATAGAAGCAAGCTTCATCCGTCAGTCATGAAGTGGCAGCCGGCATTCAGTCCATGAAAAGTGTCCAAGACTGAAAAAGGAGAAATATTGCGTTTTCGACATAAATGAGGGGGAAAATATTATAAATGCCAAATGAAGAGCTAGAACTCCCTTCAGACTAGATGCTGACAGGACTTTGCAGATCATCTGTATCTAAAATCGGATGGTTTTGATTCGGGCTTTCCTGTTCTTCACTTACAGAAATCTTCTTGCACAACTACAGGCCCCCTGAGTAGAGCCAGGACAAAACTCAAAACAGACAATTAGATTAACTTGAAATACTTTGTGAAAATGTTTCAAGTTTGATAGATTTGTGGTGTAAATCTGCCTTTTTTTACCTGGGCAGTTGTTGGGACACTGGGCTTCTAGCCACAAATTTGAATTCCTCCAAAGCTGGAGTCCTTTGCAGTATTGGAGGACCTTATTTTAGGACTGATGACTGACTAGTACTTCAAAAAGAGACCACGGGACATAGAACAGTAATTTGAACTCTTTATTTTTCCTCCATTTCTTATGGTTGTCTTTTGGAGCCAACAAAAATTAATATTCGAATAATGTACAATAGAAATGCATTTTCTATTAAAGATTGAAGACCGGATTTTAATCTCTTCCCAAACAGCCTAACTCAACTGATACTTTTGATTTATGCCAGCCTAAGGAAGAAATTGGGCAATTTCAATTTTAACTTCCTCTCCTAGGAACAATCCTTTCATTCCTGAAATCTGCAGATGAAGAATGAAACTCTAAAAAACCTGCTCAGCCTGGCCATGGCTTGACTGCAGGACCCTGACAGCAGCAGTCTTGCACTGCAGTAAAGAGGCGATTAAAAGTTTTACTATCCGTTTTATCATCTCGGGTTTTACAATAAAGAGAGCTGTCATTGTTTTAGGATTATTTTACTTATGTCTATTCATTTTGTTTCATTGTCTTTACAAGTCTCACTCCCATTTCGTGCTGCTTGGGTTCTGCCCTTTTCAACTCCTCATGGATGAGTGGGGAAGGAAGAGAAAACTGGCCAACAAATTGGGCAGGGAGTGTGAAAACTGAGCTTCCATGACAACCTCTTACTTCATTTGGCAGGAATGAGAACACCACTTTTTTATTTCCTCTATTTTTATGATGCCTTTGCATCTTACAGGTACACTAGACCATTGTTGCTTACATGATCAAACTGTATAGCAATATCCCTCACTGACTGTTTCAATGTATTTTTAATGATTTTGGGAATCCTGGCAAAGGTACAGTCAGTGTGCTGAGATGTAGGTGGAGAAAGGAGAAGAGAAGTAGTTTTAGTCTGGAAAAAAGTAAAGGAACCAAGGCTGGCAATGGAGACAATGGAACAAGTTAAGACAGGAGATAGGAAGGCAAAAAGTGGAGGTACAAGCAGATAATAACATTTTTAAAAGTACTTTTTACAAAATCTTGGGATTGCTAAGGTTGGAAAATACCCCTAAGATCACTGTGTCAAATTGTTAACCCAGTACCACCATGTTCATCAATAAAGCATGTCCCTAAGTGCCACATTCACGTGGTTTCGGGGTGTTTAAGCAGCTTTGGTAGCTTCAAAAATCTCAGTAAACAAATACTCATACCATTAGATGCTTAAATTATTCCAAAGTTCTGCGTATTGTAGCTTTAAACTTTATACCATAAAAATGGGGAAAATCATGCTTGAACTAGAGGCTTTTCTTTTGTACAGACAAGAGTAAGGAGAGAGTGAGGAGAGAGCGAGGATGGTATGTTTTCCAGGTGTCATGCAAGTTCAGAAGTCTTGCAATTGAAAAACACAGCTACATACTGAAAATTTGTTCTGGGAATATTCGTTCCAATTTATTAAAGCATTAGGGTCCAGCTGTGCTTACTTTCCACAACGGTTTGCTTTTGGGACATTTTTCATTTGCTTTTCCAGCAGTTTCTGTATCAGAAACATTGTTTTAAATGTCACAGTTGTCAAATCAATGAACTAAAACAGTATCACATGGCTTAATTTGAACAAGTAATGCACTTGGAATTTCTGATTTGGAATAACAGGCTTCCTGATCTGTTCACTGTCCCTCAGCAGTTGAAAACAGAGAAATTGGAGTAAGGTTAGGCTATGCCCTATCCCATAGGCTGCACAGAAGAAGGAGGAGGGGAGGACATTTAGTTATGTGTTCAATCTGGAAGCACCTATCTATAACAGAAGCTCAAATGCCAGAAAAAAACCTGTTTTGTCTATAAATGTGTCTATCTGTCTGTCTATCTATCTATCTATCTATAATTCTGTCTCTGAAGGTTTTACTCAAAGTCCTTCTGATTTTCCATGGACTTTGTTTAGAGTTTAGTGAGGTCCCTATTACTGCCCACTGAGAGAAACCCAGGAAAAAACTCTCACTGATGTCTAGAGGAGTAACGTTCTTTGCTTGAGGCTGAAAATCTGATACCACTATAGAAAGAACCTTTACCTGACACAGTTTATTTATTCAGGATGCTAAGAAGATGGACACCCGCAAGCTGAGACACCCATAACCATGTCTACATCTGAAATCTAGGTAACCAGAGTGGAGCCATGGCTGAGGGCTGTGGAGCAGTCTTTCTTCCTCCAGTTTCCCCCCCTAATCTAGTGGCTTGTTGTTACCTGTCTTTTCTTCTTCCTCTGTTTTCTTCACAGCCCTCCTGTCCCCCAAACACTTAGTGTCAGTATAGCCCTAAAGAGTACCATAGAACTTTGCATAGCACCAAAACCTATCAAGTCCCTCTCTAAGCTGAGCATGGCATGCCAGGGATGAACCAATCACAGGGAGCTCAATCCATAAGGAAGTATGGGATGGTGAGAATGGTGGGATGCTTTCAAAAAGGAATTTTGCTTCAGGATTTTCTTCTCTGCTATGGACTATGGATTAAATAGGAAAAAAAAAAGCATAAATACCTGTAAAATCAAACCATTGGATAGCATATGCTTTTCGGTTAATTTTAAAGAATCACCTTTGCCTGTCCCTCTGGTTTAATCTCCACTGCATAAGGGAAATATTAGCAAAGAATTGTCTTGTTTCATAAGAAATGCCTATCTTGTAGCATGACAGTTCTTGTTTGTTTGTTTGTTTGTTTGTTTGTTTGTTCCTGGTGAGTATAAAACAAAAATAATGGACTATCTAGGTGTGTGTTTGGAGTTTTATAAGAATGACTTGAATTAAGACAACAAGGAGGGAGATATGCAAAAGAATACAGAAATGTTTTAAAATTGCAAAGATTTGGATTTATTTTACTTATCTGCTGGCATCATAATCTACAGTGTTCATGTTTTCAAGCTTTAGCTTGTAGTCATTACAATTAGAAATTTACATTCAAAATATATCGTGACTGCCAGAGAGCCTGGCAGATATTTGCAAGTGGAGGTTTAAGAAAAGATAGTGACATAATATGAGTATTGCTTAATTATGAGATATTGGTGGAAGAGATCTTTTCACTAGGGAAATGTTGAGAGAACATATTTTATTAGCAGTAATAAGCATTCTCATTGCAGTCAAAAGTTTTTTTGCCTCACACTAGTCACAGCTCAGGTTCATCTACTGAAGTATGAAATTTGTATCCCATGACATAACTGAATAAAGCCACCCATCATATCAAACTCCATATTATCATTTTACCAAATTTTCCAACTTGTCACCTACTTGCCCTACTGTAGTTACTTATTTATAATCATTAATCCCTTTGTAGGAATAGTGTACATTCAGGCTGGTGTAGCACTACTATAGAAAGTCACTTGTGAGCAAAAATGGTGTGGTGTGTTGACTTGTGCCAGGACTTTGTTGTGCTGATTTATCTCCACTGAACAAGGATGGAAGCCGCTTAAGAGTTCACCAAACTCATAGGAAAAACAATCAAACTACTAAAAAGTGTATTTGATACGTGATATAGTGATAAGGTGATCTGCTGAATTTGAAGTAACAAACTCCTGAAGTTTGGCCAATTACTGGGAGAAAGCACCCTTTATTTGAGTTGCATTTAGATTCTGACTTACACCTGTAAACACAAAATCATGCCAAAATGACAATCCAGCCAAAACTGATTTTTCCCATTTCTCTCTGTGTTCTGCAGTTTGAACATGCCTTTGGTTTACAAAAACATTTCTGCACATTCTTCTCTTTTAAACAAGCTGTGTAATTAAGGTTTGAAAGGTGGCTAATGTTCAATTAACTCTTTTATATATATGGCTTTGGAGAATGGATCATCTTACCAAACTGTGAACTGTTATGAATGTGTGTTTATTCATTGTGTATTCTTAGCCTGTCTCAAGGTAAAAGTCTTGAAAGGATTTTATATTTCCTAAGTATGTGCCTAGTGATTAGATCACAATAAATCTGAAAAGACCATAATATGCATATTATAAATTACCATGTTTCAAAGGAATTATTATTGTTAGTGGGTAAATATGTACCAGTGCCTTCGGGAATAACAGAAATTAGACCATGAAAAGCATAAAACCTTGAAGGTCTGAGAAAAATTCAAAACACCAACAAAAAAGGCTGAAAATTTGGTCTGACACCATCTTTACTTAGCCCTGTGCTTCCTTTACCTGACAAAGTTTCCCAAAATGTGTGTGATGTAGCTTGGTACAATATAAGTGCAGTCTTTAATTTGTGATTACAACAGCATGAGTTAAAGGACAAAATGTCAGCCAGATTGGATTTTCACCTTTGAACGCAACTGAGGTTATGGTTTTAAGTCAGGTCTTAACTGTCAGTCTAAAAAAAGAGTGGGGTTTTTTTGTTGGCATGCTTAATTACATGAAACCAAATACTCAGATGAGGGAGAAGAACTGGTAGAACTTTTCTCAGCCACAGAACTAGGACTGCCTTTATATCCTGCTGAATTCTAGACTGGATCTACTCACAAAGTAACGGCTATGGTCAAGAATAATGGTTTCATTTGTATCTGGCAAGACGCAGTGCACGCTTTTCCTTCCTGAGATGGCATGACTGTTGATGTTTTTGACACTTGGAATACATAGTATTTGAATTTGCAAAGGAAGTTCAAATCAGTGTAGATTATTAGGGGTCTGAAACGGTGTGTTGGTAATCCTGTTGTCTGAACTGGGATCCAGTAAGTCTTCAGTTAGAGACAGTATTCTAGTTTTCACTGATGCAGCTCTCAGTAGTTGAGGGGCTTTACTTAGCTAAGGGTTAAGACCACCCTTATGTGAAGATGTCCATGGTGTACATTTGGGGTTGACAGTGGAGGTGCCACAGCTCTTTAGGAATGGGAGACAAGTTCAGACTTGGCACGCTTTTGGAAGGGTCTTTTGTTCTGCAACATCTTCTCCGCTTCTGTTTACTAAGTTCTGATTTTACTAATCTCCTGGAACTCTCTTGCCACACTTAGATGGGTAGCCCTCTCCTTTGATGCATATCTAGATGTTTCTTAGCAATGGGATTGAAAGAACAGCATAAGCCTTTTAGTGATCCAGCTGCACTGTGATAACTTTGGGCACTATCAACTGTCTGCTTTGAGACACAGACAAAGGGAAAGAACAAATATCAAGGAGGTCCTTCACCACAAATCTATCAATAGGGAGCTGATTTCATCATTCAGACTACCTGAAAACTCTCATGCACAATGACATTATTTCAAACCCAGAACATAAATTCAGGCTGGCTTAGAGTGAGGAGAAGACCAATTACTGAAACGAAAGCGTTGTTCCAGCCCTCTGAAGGCACTGACCTCTAGGCCCTCAGCCAATTTCTTTGAGACCTCCCAGGTGAGCTGAAAAACTCACTTGTGTGAACCCTTTATGCTGGATGGCATTCAGTGGCCTTTCACCCCACATTAGTCATTGAAATGGAGAGTAACATGGAGGAGGTGAGGTACAGATACCACGATTCATCATGATACCATGATTCATCAGGAACGTCATGATTCTGTCTTTAATATCAAAGCTGTTGAATGCTGATACTGCATCAGTATTTGTAGTATTGGTCTTTTCCCTGGCCTTCCTCAATCTCTTTCCAAAGAGCTAGGAGAATCATAGCTCTGTGACCTTTCTGCTATGATGGGCAATATTGCTGTCTTCTTCCAGTTGTCCACACTCCTTTCTCTACCCAGGAGCACATCAAAGTACACCAGGCTATCATGGAGTCAGTGTCAGTGGGCTCAAGAAAGGGAGGGGAGTCCCATGGCAGGGGTACCACCACTTTCCCAGGCCACCAGCACCAGCTCCAGGTGCTTGTCCAGCAGAAATAAAGTTCTCCTTCAAGAATCCCAACACCTGCATTATGAGCATGCATTACGACACAGAATAGCCAGTTGTGTTCCTGATGGATCCACACATCCCAATGCAAACATCAGTGGCTCTGTGGTACTTTTAGGTGCTGACACTTGCTTCTCCTTTCATATCATGGCATAAACTGGAGGAATTTGCTGTTGTGTTAGTCAGTAGAGCAGTCGGCAGTCAGTAGAGCAGTCAGCAGTCAAGGAAGGCAGTTTAAACTCAACTATAATAATACAAGTTCTTATATTAGTCTTTTGTATTATAATGTTGCATTATATGGCACCATATTATATTATGTCCAAGGGACACAATGCAAGGCGGAAAGTGCTGCGCTATACAGAGCCTTAGACAAAACATATCACATATCTCCAGGGGCTGCTTTAAGAGTGCAGTTAGAGCTGTAACACAGGACAGTAAGCACCAGTTTTCAGAGATTAATGACAAATATGCATTTAACATATGCACAGCAAAAGTCCCCCCAAATAAGCTATGTTCAACACAAACACATCTATTCCCACCTTGGGGATTCAGACTATTTTTGTGTCATGCTTGGCTGCTTTGCTGTGCTGGATGCAACCTGCTAACTACAGTGTTATCATTTTATGTTAAACTATATGTGTATAGGTTTAATATAATCACTAGCTTTTAAGATATGTGATTATGAAGTATTGCAACTAGCAGAAAAAATGTTACCTTTATCAAATCTGTAAGGGAGGTTTGAGAATATTCTCACTCCATTTATGTTTCAGGAGGAATGAATCAGATTCCAGGTGAAACTGAACCACCACAGTAAGAAAGAAACCTCTTTCCTCTGGGTGACAGAAATAAAGCTGTAGTTTTACTATTCCCAGCATCAGACATGTTTTGCTTTAAACAGAATCAGAGGAAAGAGAAGAAGAAAGGTGCAATTGATCCTAGAAGGCTTAAGAATGGTCTCCTCTCTCTGTATCTGTTAAGTTCTCATTGAAGATATATCCTTAGATTGAGAGATGATCCTGGAAGAGAGATATGTTACCTAAGAAGATACTTTGATAGTTCCTCTAAGCTGATCTGAAGATGAGGTGGTTTTCCCATTATACACCTGGACATTGTGTCTTAAGAGAAGAGCTCTGTTCTGAAAGGCCATACCTATAAATACTCTTAATTATTTTTCTATTTTGTGACCTTGTTTCCAGTTTTGTGATCATCTCAACTTACATTTGGCTGGAGTGAAAATACATTTTGCTTGAGAGCAAGTGAATTCCTTTCTCTCTTTAAAATTAGTCTGACAATGAGAGTTATAGCTGGAAGTGGACAGTCTTTTGGTGTCCTCAGCTTGAGATGAGGTTTGGATGGCCAGTAACTGCCAGCACACTCCTTCCACAAAAGTAATACGGTCAGTTAAGGGATTATGGCAACAGGATATAAACCTGTGGAGAAGACTTTCCTGTTGCAGGGAAAATCTGTGCTGAAGTCTTGGAGCGTGAGCACAGAGATGCAGAACCAATCACGGCAACTCAATAGACTTCCTAGCCCACACTTGTCCTAATTCAAATATGTAACAGGGAAAGGTGGAACAACAAAGGGAAAAACAGGTTCGAGGGATCCTGGTACGTGAATAAACCAAACACCGTTGCTAGTTGGCAAAACAATAGCTATTTATTAGAAAAAAAAGGTGGCAAACAGGGAAAAGGTGAATAAAACAGGTGCCTGAGGGAAAAGAATTAGGGCCAAGGAGGACAAAGTGCACAAAAACCCCAGTAAGATAACTCAACACCCTATACTCACCCATGTGTCACCTATAAGATAATCTTACCCATCCTAACCAGTAACGAAGTCTCTCTACGGCAGCTGCGTGGTCCGGAGGGGTGGCAGGCTCCCACGTCCAGCAGGCGTCCCCGCTAAAAGCCTCTTGATCCATCGTGAAGAGCCAACTACCACCAGACACCAGTCTGCCCTTTTAAAGTTTACTGAGAGCACCTGCCCAGGGGAGGTGTGGCCAGCACCGCCCTGTCAGGGGCTCTCAATCCCACCCCTTCAGTTATGTAAGTGCTCCCCTCCTGCGCATGCGTGAACACCTTGGAAATCCCCTGACGCAGGCGCAGTGAATTGAGGGGGGTCTTATCAATTGAGTCTGGGGGATGGCCTTCAACACCATCATCATCACTTTGTCCTCCAACTGCCCTTGGAGAGCAATGAGCCAATCACAACAGATCAATTAAAATGGTTTACACAGAAGCTCTTTCTCCAAGGCCAAATTTACTGCTTTATCAGCAGACTTGGCAGGAGAAAACATAAACTTTTCGCAGGTGGCTAGGGCCAAACACGGACCAAAAAATAACATCCCAACTTCGCCCCGATACAAAATACTACCTGATTCTTGCTGATCTTCCACATGTATTCTTTTCATGTGTGTACTGAGGATGTTTAAAAGACCCCAGATTTCCTGAGTGTCTGTATCTAACAGAGGTATGAGGCAAAACAGTTGGATATGTGGATATGATAATGTTGTCAAAACATCCATTTCTAGTGTCGTTTTAGATGTTAGGCTCTGGGAACACTTTATGCAGCCTTCCAGTACCTAAGGAGGGCCTACAAGACACCCAGAGAGGGACTTTTTACAAGGGTATGTAGTGACAGGACAAGGGGGAATGGCTTTACACCAAAAGAGGGGATATTTACATTAGATATTAGGAAGAAATTCTTTACTGTGAGGGTTGTGAGGCACTGGAACAGGTTGCATAGAGAAGCTGGGAATGCTCCATTCCTGGAAGTGTGCAAGGCTAGATTGGATGGGGCTTTGAGAAGCCTGAGTGGAAGATGTCCCTGCACATGGCAGGGGGGGTGGAACTAGATTATCTGTAAGGGTCCATTTCAAACCACCCTGTGATTATATATTCTTGACCACCTAACTGACAATCATCCACTTCTCTGGAAAATACAGATCTTCTGTAGCTCATATGTCATCTCTTTCAGGTCATGAAGGTATTTTGAAAAGCCCACAGCATGTAAAATAGTGATAGAAATTTATGTTCAGTAACCAGATTTTCCTATGGTGTTTCCTAGGGGAAAGGCTAATGAGAGATTTACCATTGTGTATGAAATGTTTAATTGAAATGTAACATATCCTGAGGAGCCCAAAGCATCTAGTTCCTTTTTCTACCTGTGCGAGCCAGTACATTACAAAACTTTTTAATACTTTGTTTTTGCTTATTTAACTCTGGGGAAAGAGGTTGGCAGTATTGAACAGCTTCATAAGCAGAGGTCCATTAGCAGAGGTTGTGACTCCAGAGCATGCCCTTTCCACCTTTCTCTGTAGGCGGGTCAAAGTTTATGGGCATTTAGAGAGGCAAGGAAGGGAAAGATTTTTTTTTCATTCCTGTCTCTACTTGCAGGGGCCTGATGAAAGCTCATTTTTGTCAGCAATTACAACTACTCTGGCCTTTTTGGCAAAGGAATGTGCTGTCAGATGAGGCCTGAAGTTTGGATTCGCGTGCCTGTTCCTGGAGGAACAAACACATGGAGTGAAGACACTCTATCTGAAAGACTTGGGGAAGCACCAAAATAAACAAAAATAATTGAGGACAGACTCGCAGAGGCCCAAACCACATGCACTGTAATTCTGTTGGCCCAGCAAATGATCTCTCATCACCACCTACTCCATCTAAATAAAGCTATCTTCCCGCGAGGACGTCTGACCCACAAACTGCACGGGCACAGGCTGGGGAGCGCTGCGCTGGTGCCCTCCGGCTTCCTTTGGCAGCTGGGATCGAAAACAGACTGCTGGGAGGTGCAAGGGGCGAGGAAGGTGAGCCCTTCCCCTCTTCCCGGCCTGCTGACGCAGGGAAGATCTGCGTTCCTGCAAATCGCTCCCCGAGCTCCCCAAAGTTGCTTAAAGGCAGATGACTCCCCCTGGCTGCACCCTAAGTTAGTTTAAGGCACGTTCTGTCCCCCACACTCATCTAACTCTCAACGGGAAGAAGCGGGCTCCTCCCCGGGCATTTAGAGAGCCCGGGTGAGGCCGGGCCAAGCGGGGCGGCGGGAGGCGGTGTCCCGTCGGGCCGCTGACGCCCAAACCCCGCGGCCTCCCCGCGGGTCCGGCCGGCGCGGGCAGGGCGGGAGGCGGGGGGGGCGCTCCCGCCGGCGGCCACACGGTGTCGCCCGCGCCGCTCGGCTGCGCTCTGCTCCCGGCCGGGCATCCCGGCCTCGGACCTCGGAGGGATGGGGAACGGCACCGTGGAGGGCAGGGAAGAAATCTCTTCATTTTGTTCTGTTTTGGTTTGTTTTGTTTTTATTTTATTTTATTTTATTTTATTTTATTTTATTTTATTTTATTTTATTTTATTTATTTTATTCTATTCTATTCTATTCTATTCTATTCTAATTTAGTTTTATTTTATTCTATTTTATTTAAATTTATTTAAATTTAATTTAATTTTATTGTTTTATTTTTGGTTTATTATTTCATTTAATTTTGGCTTATTACTTTATTTTATTTCGGTTTATTATTTTATTTTGTTTTGCTTTGCTTTATTTTATTTACTTTATTTTTTTCTGTTTTGCTTTTTTTTTTATGTTTTGCTTTTATTTTACTTTTTTGTTTGTTTTAATTTTTCTTCCCTTCCCTTCCCTTCCCTTCCCTTCCCTTCCCTTCCCTTCCCTTCCCTTCCCTTCCCTTCCCTTCCCTTCCCTTCCCTTCCCTTCCCTTCCCTTCCCTTCCCTTCCCTTCCCTTCCCTTCCCTTCCCTTCCCTTCCTTTTTCTTTAATTTTTAAATTTTCTTTATTTTTCTTTATTTATTGTTATTTTTATTATTATTTTATTTCATTTTATTTTAATTTTTCTGGGCTTGGCCCCAGTATATCTCAGTCACCGCCAAAGCTTTCGGGGCTGGAAAGGTAAACCTGCCACAGCAAAGGTAAAATGAAGGATAAACATAAGGTCTTCGGCGCTTGTGGGACAGTCACAAGGGGAAGAAGGCACAGGTTCCTGCTGGTTAATAAAGTTTATTTGTAACCTTAATTCTGGTTTATTAACTTTAGACATAGCAAGTTGGGCAGTAATTGTGGTTGTTAAGGGAGCACCAGGCAGTTTTTTCCTAGGGGGTATCAAATTCTGTGTTATTATTAGACATGCACTAAATCTCCATTAAAAGGCTTTTTGTAAATGTTTCAAGGCTATGCCAGATAGAAGGGTACTTCATCTTGGTTTCCAAACGGGGTATTATCTATTTTAAACACCGTGCAATAACAGTTGCCTTATTTGTCTCCCACCAAAAAATACGGTGCCTTCCGAACGCCTTGTTTTTTTGGAAAAGGAAAGACATAAATTGAACTTTTGTGACTGCTGTATCAGTCATTAGTAAATCTGGGTTCAAATGTGCACTCTCTATAGAGCCTGGCCATGGTCTTTCACAGCCTAGCAAAATAAGGAAACTTCAGGATGGAAACTCAATGAGTCTAACTATTCTGCTTCCTTTTATTTTTTTCTCCCTTTCAAATAAATCACACTCTTTTGAAGCCGCTGCTTTTCTTTTGTGGGCACAAACCTCTCATCTTTTAAAGTCTGTCTTTCAAGCTAATTGTTTCAACAGGCCAAGCAACTGGCAAAAGGCAGCTCCAGCCTATCTCTATATTGTCTCCCCAGGAATGTTTATAAGAGAAATACACGTTTATACAATGGACGCCACTGTTTAGAGGCTGGCTAGTGAAGGAGTATTTTTAACAAGAGTAGTTAATTGGTTTGTTTAGTGCCTGGAAGGAAGCTCTCAGTACTCACAGGGCACAACTGCTGCAGCGGGACCCGAAGCCAGTGGCAGGTATTAGA
The DNA here is from genome assembly GCF_009829145.1 of Chiroxiphia lanceolata. Lineage (NCBI taxonomy): Eukaryota > Metazoa > Chordata > Aves > Passeriformes > Pipridae > Chiroxiphia > Chiroxiphia lanceolata. Next base: position 61,097,828 of record NC_045637.1, on the reverse strand, counting down.
TGAGCTCCCAAGGATTTCAGCGGTCTTTGAATGAAGGACTCAGCGACAGATAGAAGGAGTTGAAAAGTGCAAGCAGCAGTGTGGAGAAATAAAATGGAGAGCGGCAGGACAGATGCAAACGAAGAGCAGTGATGTGTGAGCCTCCGGAGGTGCTATTTATGTTTGCAAGGAAGGTCTGTGCTATTAAGTTTCAATTTGGCAGTGCATTTTAACAAACATTTTAGAGAAATATATTTGCAGGAAAGATTGGAGATACCCAGGTCTTTGACTGCAATGAAGCATCAAGTGAAGCTCGATGTCTTAAGAGAGATCTGGAAAGCTTGAAATTAGTAAGAAAAAAAGGACTGGGCAAGATTTTGTGCTATTTTTGCAAAGGCAGTAGAGTGGGTGGTGATGTTCTTGTGGGATTTCAGACCTATCTGAGACAGAATCCACCTGAGTCCTATGTGTGTTTTTCAATCCGTTTTTTGGATCCCAAGAATTCTCAGTCCTTGTCTAAGAAAAAAAATCATATTTTTTTTTTTAGTGATATCACTAGATGTTTTAGGATCCGACTCCATCACTCTCCTGGTAGTGATTTTTACTCCTGTTGTTGAGGCCAATGTTCTGCTTGTTCTCTCAAAGCCAATATGATTACTCACCCAAGTAGGACCTGGTTATATGAATCAGTATTGTAAAATGTGTCCCGGAGTCTGTAAATGGAAAACGTTTGCTCCAATAGGGAGGCTATGTGTCTGGTTTAGCTCTCGGCTCCATTAATATGTCCATTACTTAAATGAGTGAGATAGCAGGCCTGCCCTAAAGTAACAACTTCCCCACTCTCCCATTACAGGAGGCCTCAAGGTCTTGTTATTTTCCCCCCACTCAGCAGCCTGCATGATGTGGAATAAGGCTGCCAGTGACACAGCCAGGACTTATTTCCAAGGAGCAGGATTTTCTAAATGTGTCCACTAGATAGCACAATAAACTTCCTTCTTTTCCTGTTGAAAAACTTTCTCTCCCACCCAAAGAGCCATTAGCCCTTCAGTCTCAGAGTAATGGTGCTTCAGAAGGAGATCAAAGTTTCTCAGATAAGTGTTCCTTTACACAATGTTACCGACACTCTACTTTGTAAACAGGCTCCTTTTTTATGGTTAAGAAGGACATATAAACATGCCAAGTGAGATGGATAGACTGTCAGTTTTTCTTTTTCTTTTTCTCTTTGTATCTGTGTGTGTGTTAACTGCTCAATGAGTATCATGGTTGGGTTGCACTGATACCGTTGAATGTGGTCTGTCTTTTGTGTAAACAGAGGGAGAAAAGAGAACAGCAGGAAGGAATCCCAAGTTTAGATTTCTTGCTGGGGGGACTGCAGCTCCAGTCCCACTTTGTGCTACCTTTGATGAGAAAACTATGACATGTCCTTATGAAAGAAAATGGAGGCATTAGCACTCGAATCCACGTGCTTTTACACCTGCTTGTATGGATATGTTAAACCCAGCTTCTGCTTTAGGACCTATGATGAATAGTGTAAAACCTAAAAATGAGGCTGCTGCCTCAACTAAGGTTTCCAGACTGTCTCAAGTTCCCTTTAGCTTGAAAAAAGAAGAGCATGAGTCCCCTCTAAAGGCCTCTGAGAAAAGCTTAAGCCCCCATATAGAGAGATTGGTCCTTGCTGTAGGGCAAGTGAGCATGTCTCCATACAGAAGGGAGGTCCAGCTAGAAACAGCTGATAAGAAACCCAAGAGGTGGAGAGAAATGTTCCAGGTAAAGCAGTGTGAATACCTCTTGTAAAAGTCATTGTGCCAGGCATCTTTTATTTGGTGACAAAACCTGAAAACATTTGCATTTTGAATCTATTTAAAATTAGGTGAAATCAGCAACTGAGATGCCCTCGTTCTTGATCCTTAGGGAGATAGGGGCTTGCAGATGTAGGTTCAACTCTTCCAGCTGGAGAAAAACATGTACTGTGGCCTCTGCTCATGTCTTGTCTTCTAGGAAACTAGTCAGTACTCTCTCTTGTAACTTAGTTAGCTGTTATGTTTCAGATAACAACTAACCAAGATGTATGTTCTCTGTTATGCATTACCAATGCTATATATAAGGTAAGAAAAGAGGAAAATTAAAAAAACCCCACAACTCTCTTTCTTTCAAGACTCCCAGTGAGATTGTTGCCTTTGTACTCAAACTGTAAGGTCATCAGGGCAAGGGCCAGGACTGTGTGGCAGCCCTAACCAATGCCATTGCAGTGTGATCCCCCAGCGCATGTAAGGAAGGTGCAAAGCACTGGGGGACAGAGATTTCTGGATCTCTGACTTAAGAAAGTGATGACAAGGCCCATCTTGTCTTTCACATTTCAGAGCTAACTATAGCAGTGTAACACACATCTTTTAAAACACGTGACACAAGGGATTTTCCAGAAGAATCTTTCAAACCAAAGCAGAGAACCTCTGTTCACAGGTTGAAAACACTCTTATCATGGTGCACAGGCTCCTTCTGACCATGAATGTGCTCCAGCTCTCCCGATTAGACATTCCTGAGGGTTATTGTTACTACAGTGGCATCTAGAAATGGCAGCTATGGATTTGGGCCTCAACCTTCTCTCCATTTCAGAAATGCAGGCAACCCCAAAGCAAACTAGAATATGAGAGAGAAACAGTGAATTTAGACAGATCTTTTACCTTGCCTTACTTTGGAGAGCCCAAAGTGAAAGTGAGAGAGCAATGGGCAGGGGGCTTGGCTCACGGGAGGCTTACTGACTTCTCTGGTCTTGTAATCATCCCAGTACAGAGTCCTGCAGAGAGAGTTAAGGAGAGCTCTGGAGCAATCTGCAGGTGGCTGTGGAGAAATCCACCCCGAAGAGCCCTGCAGGTGTTTATTCAGATGCCTGTTAATAACACAGCTTTGCTTAGTTTTTCATGTTCTTTAAGGAAAAGATTTGCCTAATTCCTTTAAGCAAGAAGAGCAAGAAGTGTTATAGACAGCCTAGCCAAAAAACTGTTTTTTTCTTTTATTTTTCCTACTCCTTTGCATCAACAGGCAAGACTGCCTCAGATCTCATCTTTTAAGTGCTACAACTGATCCATTAAATAGCTTCTCATGGACATTTTTTTTCAGCTCTGAGGAGTAGAGTTGCTGAGTGAGAAAGGCATGAGCTGGGCTCTTGCTGCTGGGACTTCCTCCAGACCAGCTTGCAGTCCTAAGAAAAATGAGTTGGATCGTCTCAGCTCTGTCCCCAATGAGCAGCAGCAGTAGATCACTTTGCAAAAATGAGCCACGCGTAATTTGGCACCATTGACAGAAGACTCACTCGCAGCAGCTCAGGGCCTTGCAGGCTTGAGATAATGTGCTGCTAAAATCACCTCTTGACCCTAACCCAGGAGGTTCCTCCAGGTCACAAGGGAAGAGGGGAGTAGCAGGCCACTGTAAGATACCTTGATAAATGTACAAACCCTTACAGGTCAGCCTGGCATGCCTGCACCAATGTGAGCCACTCTGTTTATCACAGGAAGAAGAATATGTTTCCTGAGTTGTGTTAGAGGACTCCAGACTTCTCATTTAAGCTGCCTCCTCCTTTTTCCCCTCTGGTGCAGCAAGCCCACAAGTAGTGAACTGGTGGCCCTGATGGAGCACAGAAGCAGGCTGCATGCATCTCCTTGTGTTGGAACTGGCAGAGAAAATCGGACACTGGGACAAACAACCATAAATCAGGACTGCCCTGATTAAATCAGGCATGGCTGGCAAGTAAGTTATTAGCCGCCTGTGAAACTAATTGTGATACTGATACACTCAATTTTGCTGTGTCTTTCAAACACTGGTTGTGATGGGAAACAGCTGTTAGAAACCCCCCCTCCCCCAAAAAAAAGAAAGGGAGAGAAAGATAAAAAAAAAGAGAGAGCGGGCTTACGATTCAGAATCATAATAAAGTCTGTCTTCTCTATTCCCTTGCACAAAAGCTCTTAGATTCTTCTATTCTCCTCTAGACAATTACTCCCAGCAGGCAGGGTCACTCAGGATGAGCACACTATTGCATTTAAAGTTCATCTAGTGAAGGGGGGGGGAAAAGGCAGAGAAAGAAGAGGAAGAAAAAAAAATTCTTTCCATTAATGTGTGAAAAAACGGCAGGTTTAAAATGGGTTAGAAATTCAGGTTAAAGCAAAAAAAAGTAAAAATTGTCACATGACATCAGTAGGAGAAAAGACTGTTCAGCGGTATTGTTTGACTGAACACTTCCTTCACAATAACACCAATGCTGGGATATAAAAGCCAGTGTTTATTTGATGCCTGGACCAGGCAATTGTTATGAGCAGTTAGCATAGAGAAAAAGGGATGTTTTGAAATATGTCAGAAGGTGAAATGGCCTAATCCTGCTCTGGTGGAAGCTGGTCATGAGCCCTCTGTCATCTCCTGCATCAACTGACAGACCATCCTTCTCTGGACACAGAGGGCTGTGCAGGAGCCAGCAGTGTGACCCCCTGCGTGGGCTGCAGCGAGAAAAGAGCACCCTTTGGCCAGTCAAAACTTATTGCTGTCAGGAATTTACTTCACTCAAGTCAAAGGCAGGTAGTTAGTAGTGCTATAGTAGTTGTAATGGCTTAAGGATAGCAGCTGAGCAGGATTTGTAGAGAGGTTGTTACTGGACTGAGAAACGTGGCTCAAAAACCAGATAGAATTTGACTATACAGGTCCTTCAGGTCTGAAAAAGAATCAGCAAAGCCTAGCTTGAAGTCTGTAGCTTGACTCAGCCTTGAAGATAATTTTTGAGACACAAACCTTGTTTTTTTCCAGAAATACTTAGGCTAGTATAAAGTATTACCTCTCTTTGTAACCTTCTGATTGCTACAATGACTACTCGTGTCTGAAAAAATCTCCTATTAGGCAGAACATACTTGCATATGCAATATGTGGAATTTGAAGATGCTTCCCCCATGGGAATATTTATTCTTGGTGATTTTGTGCCTTGACTGAAGCCACTGCAACGGGCCACTCTTAGAGATTAGATTCTTTCAGCACTTGGTTTGAGCCCCGGATACTTTATACCTCCTATTTTAGCTTTTTGACACTTTTCATTCTCATCTTGTATCTATCTAGTCTATCTTTCTGTTACTGTTTTTTCTTTTCCCCCAAGTTATATTTTAGCTATAACAGTGGAGAGAAAATGACATGCATTAGCTAATAACAATATGACTGCACCATGAATTTGGGAGAGATGGAAGGAAAAAACAAATCACTCATGTTTCAAGAATCTAACCCCATCCTCTCAGTTTCCACAATAATATCTCTGGCTTCCTGTTTGCAAACCAGAAATGTTTATTTACAATGTCTTTCTAGACAGCTTTTCAATGTATAATGCTCATGTCATTACATAATGGGTCATAAATGATGTTGGTTGTCATAGAAAAACACAAAGTCATCAAATATTTTCTTGGGTTTTTTGTTTGCCTTTTGTGGCAGGATTCAGAGTTGTCTGCAGCTGGGAAAAAGGTAAGTCATAATCTTTCCAGTAATTCCAGCTCTGGTGTATTCAGTCTGTCAGGAGTTTATGAGTGAGGTGATCCTGATGCTGAATGTTCTGGTTATATTTTTTCTCAGTGGCCCTGCTGTTTTAGGGAACTCATCAGCTGTGTGCCCTGAGAGAGCCAGGCAAAGGCTTGCTTGTCCGTTGTTTTGTGAACAGGAGTGGAACACTGCAAGACAAATACAAAAACCCAGGTCATTTATTTTTTGTATATATAAGACTATGCACTGAAAAACTGTGACACTGGTTACTGAAGATTTTGGGGCATTTTTCTGATCTGAGTGCAATATTTTACAGTGCTGAGATGAAGCTGCCTGGTCTAGTCCCCCTTCCCTGTAGCTTACACAGGGACGAGTAAGATGTACGTAACATGCCCAGAGAATGCAGCCCTTATTCCTGACTTAAACTAAGACTTGACTCATAGTTTGAGTTCTGCTGGACCCCCATGCCCTCTCATTGTTTATTCGGCAGCATTACAAATTGTCCTTTGTCTCAGAAACATGGGAGGAGAAGGAAAGGAGCCCTCAAGCCGGGATACGGGGTTGAAATTTTGCCTATGCTTACAACAGTGTGTATTGGGTTTAACTCCCCTGAAGCTGGTGGTGATGCTGCTATTCTTACTTCTGAACAAATCAATTCCTATGTCTAAAAGTAAGTGAATTAGGAAAGAAGTAAAGCTATCATTTATAAAATAAATGTGTGTATTTGGTAAACATTGTATCCTGCGCATGAACTCCATGGATACCAGGTCCACCTAAATTTTTCTTAATCTTATTAGGGAAAAGGTAAAAGGATTTTGCACACTTTGGCTAAATCAGGAGACCTTTTTATTCTCTTTGTTGCAATAATGACAAATAAACCACTATCAGGATAAAAGGCAAATGACAAAATATGTCCGTAAAAAAGACCCATAACCCCTCCCACTTTCATTATTTGGAAGGGCACTGGTTCGTTTCTGGACTGCCTGAAGTAGATGAGCCTCTTGGATCACTAATGTGAGTCCATTAATGTCAGAGAATCTCCATCTCTCACACATGCCCCCTTAGAGAGCTTATGGGTACCTATGCAGGAAGAAGAGAGTCTCTTGCCTAATTCTGACCAGTAACAGAGGTTATTTGTTTGGTCCTCTGCATTAATGCTCAGCAGAGTGTTGGTGAGCACCCAGTAAAATTTCCAGCCATGCACAAGGAAATGCTGGACCAATAAAATATTCTTTTAGTGAATTGCAGAGACCAAAGGCTTTATCTTCCCCTCTGAGGAAATATACAGCTGTCACAAGCAATATCTCTGAAAAAGTTTTCAGTTACTATGCAAGGTCAGATTACCTGCATCTTTCATTATCTATGTGGGTGATGAAAAGTCATTGAGATCTATCAAAAGTGAGGCCTCAATTTAGCAAGGTGGGTAAGCAGGTAACTGACTTTGCTGGGACTCTCTGCTTGCACTAAACCAGCCATGTGCTTTGCCAGGCTGCTGAATTGGAAACTAAATTACAGGTAGAGTTCTTGAATGCTGTCTTGGAAATTAGATATCCAGACTTGCAACTGGAAATCATAAATTATGCCAATATTATGCATAAGAGTGGGGAGGAGCTGTATGCACTGGTGTGAAAAGAGAAAAAAAGTGTGTGCAGTGGAGTGGTAGGAGAAAACACTCTTCTGCAACACTACATATATTTTGCGCGTGTACACAAAACTTGCGTACTGCCTGAAGAAGTCTTCAGAGACGTACATTGCGTGAAACTGCTACCCATCCTTTATGCTGAATTTTTATTATATAACTCCTACTGTGTTAGCAAAAAAATTAAATGAATCTAAAAGTAACAGCCATGCTATGACTTCCAAACACAGTTCTCATTCAGGATCCTGCCATGCACTTGTAAAACATTTAAATACCTATTGGTGGATAAGAAAATCAATATACTTGTGAGGTGACTAAGTAACAAAATGTATTAGAATTGATGTTACAATTAGGAAAAAAAGAAATAAATTGTTTTTCTGCTCATTAATATTTGGATAAATATTTATGAATGTATAAGACAAGCAAGCATTGCCAACACTAGATCTTTATTATGCCAGGCAGAGGAATAATTCAAGCATTTAGGCAGCTGCAGGTTGAACTTAACCCCAATTGCTGTTCAGCTAAATTTGATCTGGCCTCAGGAAGACTTTGCTTTGGAGGTGGCTCAGGTTGTGTGGTTTCTGTGCAGTTTTTGTTTGGGAGAAAAAGAGTGAGGACTGTCCACGGATAACAGGCTCCTGACTATGAGCTGCGTTTGCCTTGATGGATGTGTGCTGGGCAGAGTGATGCTCAGGGTAGAGTTGTCTGCTCCCCTATGAAGGGGTCAACCAGATAGGAAGGATTTGCAGTTTTGTTTGCAGGGTTGGCCAGGGGGTTATTACCAGCCTGGGAGCAGTGGTAGGCACTCCCTCAGGACAGGTTTTCTACTGGGGCCTTGTTTCAGTTTCTCATTAAAGCTATCAAATGCAGGTCCCTCAGTGCACACAGTACGTATGAACCCTTTTGCCCAGTGCTGTGTGCAAGCCTGCTTACTCCTTGTTCAGGGTGGTCATCTTTTTGCAGAGGGCAAACTCTACTCAGCCTTCCCCCTGCACAGGCAAACTGGCCACTCTGTTCTCCAGCAATGTGACTTTTGTGGACCACGAAGCGAGGAAAGGACATTTCCTTTATACAGTGCTGTGCTATATGTGTGCAGCTGGGAGAGCAGAAGGGGTCACGGAGAAGAACTGGAGTGATCTGACCACCCACAGCCATTTCTCTTTTCTTGGTGAAGGAGAGCCTGATGTTCATTCTTTCTTTTTTTTTTTTTTTTAAGGGAAAAAGAGAGTAATGGCTTCATTATCTTCAGGTGATTTTTGTAGCCCTCGCCTCTAGTTCAGGATGCGAACCAGAACAATAAGTGTTTTGGAACCTGAGGAAAAAAACCAGCCGGCCGATGTGGCTCAAAATGTAATTTTGTAGGGGCACACATCAATAATGTGAGTACCACTCTGTACGGATATTACGCAGGCAGCCTTAATATGCTTGTATGGCATCCGGATTGACAAGACAGACCATGATGGCTCCAAAGGGTCAATAAAACATGCGCCATGAAGGACTTACACAATAGACAGTAATGGCTTCTTTGGAGCTGTTACGGTCTATTGGGTCAATAATAATCCACTTTTTAAAGAGTGCCAAAATATGAATTTACACAACGGGCCGTAATGGCTCCTGATCTATCAGATAAATGATATGAATTATCAGCATTAGAACCCACACTGCAATGCACGTTTACCTATTAGAGTGGATAGAATAAATATTATATGCTTCAAAATATACTTTCAAATTCAAAGGCCTGATTTCTAAAAACATCCATGGGGAAAAAAGAAAAAAGAGAAAAGCCCAAACTCAAATCATTAAACCTGTAAAATAAATAGCATAGCACAGGGAATTTAAATTTGAGACGGTCTCTAGAAAGTCATAGTGAGTTTTCACTCTACATTACTTTCAATTAAGTATTGCATCAGCCTTTACCATATATGTTTAATCTTTTATTTATCTATTTTTCTGGCAAACTCAGGTCTGCTTGTGAACATTTTCCCACATTGTCAACCTTTTCTATGCAATTGCATCTTTTCTCGTGTATTAAGAACTGCTTGCTTGAGTAATGGTTTGCAGGATCCAGATTGCATGTTATACAAACAGGCTTGGTCTGAATATATGCATTCAAGACCAAAAATCTGTTTAAATAACATATGTTCTGTTTGTGGCCACCTATCTGTCTCTATCAAGGAAGATAAAAGTCCTTGTCTACACTGTTTCAGCTGCACAATCAAGACAGAAACCCTCAACTGATGTTTGCCAGCAGGTGGTGACACACAGCAACAAGCTCCAATGGCAGTAACATTTCCCTGCAAAACTTGGAGAAAATCCAGGCTTCAGGAAAATGAAGTATGCCTTCAGTTTGGGAAAAAATAATGATGAATGTCCATCAGCAACACATGCGATGATTTAGTCTCGTTGCATGGCAAGGTGAAGTATGTTCAGTCCACAGCAGGTCAAAAGCTTTCCTTGCTGTTTCTCTGCATTTCCTTCTTGTTATTATAAAACATTTGGCTTGGCTGTGAAATATACTTTTAATTAAAAGATAGGAAAATCATAGTAAGACAGCAGCAGCAGAGAGCTGTTAGAAAGCCTGCTGTCTTAGCTCTCATAATAAACATAATGCAAAGGATAGGTGCACGCAAAATCTGAGGGGTTGTGGGGAGAATATGTGTACAGTGACTTGTCCAAGTCCTTTCAAAAAGAAGTATAAATAGTGTTTTCTGCTTGTCTGTGATTTCCTCATGCTTTTTCAAACGTGCTTTTCTCTCTGGTTTCACAGCCAGGTAAACTTGTTTGAAAGACCCGCTGCTTATACTAAACATCAGCATTCAGTTTCTAGTAGATTAGTGTTGAAATAATTCTTCTCTAATAGACAAGATAAAAAATTAATACAGAATCGTGGCTGGATCTGTCACCTTTGGTTTCTATCATGCTATGGTTTCCAGGCACTTAGAATTCCCTGGATTTCATGCAGTTTTGTATACATGTTACTCCTAACTTAAACAACACACCCTCGAAAAGAAATTAGGGTTCTCACAGCATTTGAAGTGTAATAACTTAACAGAGGAAAATACAAGTCTCGTCCTGCTTAGCAGGGAGCTGAGAACAGGATGAAAATATAAAAATACCAAGGATTTTTTTCCCCTTTTGCAGTGTCTGTTTCCTGCAAGTATCTACCATCTACAGTATTGACTGGTTTATCAGGCAGCAGGTATCTCTATCAGTCTATCTTGAATTGTCATCCAACAGGAGATTAAACGCTGCCTGCCTCCTTCTTGTGATTTTCAGTCTTCACATTGCAAAGTTTTCAATCAAATTTCAGCAGTGTACATTTAGCTTAGAGAACTCGCAGTACTTATCTTCCCAAAGCAGGTGATTTAGACCATGTTTACCTTGTACAGTTCCAAGATATCTCTCAGCAAACCTGTCCACATCTCAGGCCTTGAAATAATTCCCAAGTTCAGGTTTTTTTTTTTTTACTTTTCTCTGTCTCCCTTTCTCTTCCCCTCCCCAGGCAGGCTACCAGCCAAACAGCAACAATAACAGCATGGATCCTGAAGAACAGACAAGTGCCAGCTTTTGGAAAAGTTATATCAACATGGCAACTTCGTGCTGTTAGCTTTTTTAAAACTAAAGCAACATGACTGCTTACAGCCTTGTTTGAAGAAGCTTCCTCCTTAGTAATCTTTTCAGTGCACTTATCACAGTGCAGTCTCACCCCACAAATCAGCCCGAGCCCAGGAGGATGTCAGCTGGGTGAGCTTCTTGGTTTGCGTCAGATACCTGAGGAAGTTGTGGGCTAGAAGGTATCCTGTAAAGTAAACTACAGCTCCATTTGTAAGGAATCCAGTGTGAGGAAGTTGACACTGAAAAAAAGGGCTTCTCTGCCAATTAGCATATTTTCCACATAGGATTTTGATAAACAGACTAACTAGAATTTGAATAAGCACAAACTTGAGACTAAAAAATGCTGGAAAGGCAATTCAAAACAATCACAAATGCCAGACGGGATTTTTGTGGTACATTCTCCATGCAAAAGAGTTAGAATATAGTATAACTAAAAGTGATTCTGCTAAGGTGAAGGAATGAAGGAGTTGGGAATTATAGTTAGAGAGTCCTAATTGGTCTCTCAACCACCTAATACTTTGAACAATCTGGCATACAGCAGTCGGAACAAGATTTGTGCATGTATTCTGGCCACTTAGAACTGTATAAAAAGACTGTAGAGGGGTAAAATGGTCCACAGATCATTATAGACTATGTTTCTGTCTGCAAAAGCAATTGAAGGTGCAAGTATAGTTCCAGAGGGTCAGAGGCTGGCTTTTGAGGACTTCCTGCTCAGAGTCAGAGGAACGTGTTCACCTTTTTGGGGATGTGGTTGCTCAACTAGGTGTTCTGAGGCCCCCAGGCAGCACCGTGAGCCTGGAGCTGGCATTTGGGGTGGATGAATCTCCACAGTGTGCATGAGGCCCAGTTCCATATGAACAGTCACCCGAGGGGTGGGACGAGTACGAGAAATGCAATTCTGAATACAGTCATTATGAACAGGACAAGAGATTAATTCTGAACTCCTACTTTTTCTGGAAGACTCAAGAGGCTGTTACCGTAATTTGATGCCAGCTAACACCTCCCAAGTCAGTGCTTTGGCCAACAGCCTGATGACAACAGAGGGTTCCCATCAGGCAAGAGAAATCTTCCAGAGGGTGATACCCACTAGAGTTCATCTGTTTCATGCTGTCAGGGCAGGGTGAAAGAGAGTGAAGTGACAGGCGAGTTGGCCCAGCTGCTTCTTCATGAATATCTGAGATTCTTGCATAGTATAAGTGGAAACTATTTGAACACGTCAAAGAGGAAAAGACACTGAAAATTGAAAGGCAGTGGCTAGATGATTTTTAAAACAATAAATTTGTCTCAATCTAATTCACTTCCTCTGTATGTGGAGAGGAGATTGAGGTGCTAGGAATGAAACACAATTACTTTGTTGTTGAATGTGGAAATAATAATTTTTTTTTTAACCTTTTGTCCACACTTGTGCTTCTTCCTTCCCTTTCCTCAAGTACAAGCAAGAAAAAGTGCCTGGGGCCAAGCTGCAGGGAGAGGATTATGGCACAGTCCCACTCAGGCATCAGCTTGGATGACTCTGTTCAGGAATATCATGTTGGCATGGGTCCATGGGTGGGGTGAATGAGTGTTAAAAATGCTGATAGCTCAACTGATCTGTATGTTCCCTTCAGCTCAAAAGAGAGCACAAGGTGTGAACTGATACACAAGATGTAGATTACAATCACTTTTAGAGGTACTGCTTTCTCCTTATCTGAGAGCTTTTCCTTACTGAACCAAAGTCCTACTGGCAGCCATTGTAATCACAGAGTTTGGGAAGGGGTGCAGAAGTTTTGGGTTCCAAAAGCCAAAATATATGACTGAGGCAAATTAAAACTTGGTGCTCTCACCTGATAATGTCACAGAAGCAAAGTCCAGGGCAGTAGAGATGCTTCCTCCATCAGATGGGATGGATAGGTTGTGTGAGAAAGAGGCAGGGGAAGCAATGGGCCACTGGGAAGGGCTTGGGAGGGGAATTGAGGACGGAGCAGAGTGTATTCTGGGAGTGGGAAGAGGTCTGCTGTGGACTGGCACAAAAGAAAAAGTGACAGATACCAAAAATGGAGTAATAATGTATGATATATGTGAGAGAGGCAAATTTGGACATTTTTGAGTGCTTGCTGTGCAACCTTGACTTCTTTTAGTATTTGTGTACATACATGGTGGGATGAAGAGAAATTAAAATCGTTATGTAGGTTGGTATTCTAGCATTTAACACATAAGTGGCATAGAGGAATATTGTATATGTGACCCTTTAATATGCCTAGGCCAGGAGATGAATGTGTTTTCTGTTGTTAGGATGCGTCCGAGAGCAAAAAGTTTAAGAAATCTGTGACTTGGGCTACTGTTGCTAGTTTTTTTTTCTTTCCTTTCCCTCCCCCCCCCAATTTGTTCTCTATGTTAAAGTAAACAGGACATTTCTCTGATAAACAGAGATTTTTTGTGGTTTCAAATTTCATTGGTAGTGCTTTTACCAAGGTCCTCAAGTTCAAACCATGGAAAGCCCAAAATTATTTCCTTTTCAATTCCCATTGAAATGCTAATAGCAATGTTTCCCAGCACCCACTGCACTGAACACACTGAGCAGCCGAAGGATGCCGGGTTCACACTGATTCCTTGGAACTACAAACCCTCAGTTCAGATGCGAGCACCAAAGAGAAATGATGAGAGAGGAAGGAATTGAGAGAGGGCATGAGCCCTAACCTCAAAGCCAGCAGTAAGGACCGTTCATTTTTAGCAACTTTCCTAAATCTTGAATGAAAGGAACATATTTAACAGTGTATGTTTTGTTCGTGTTGATTCCTGCACTCGGATCTTCTAATGCTTCAGAAAATGCATTTGAAGGTGGCTGAGGTATTTCAGTTTGATAAATAAACTAAGCTGTGGTTACTTTCTCAGTATGTTTTGTGTCATGGTGCTAATTTCCCATTCACTTGATTGGGATGCAATGATTTCATGACAGTGTCAGTGCAGGTCTATGGAAAAGACATTATGGTGTCAAAATGAAATGAAACAATGTTAATTTGTCTATGGAAACGGCGTTCCACTGCCAAATTGAAACATAACCCTCAGCTCAGCCACCTTGAGACTTGGCACTCCTGCACTATCAAAGGACCCGGCCACACTGGCTGATTTTACAGCGGTGCACTGGGAAACTACAAATCTGGATTAAATATTAGAGAAGGTAAGACTATTTGTTTTGTTCTGTGAAATCACAACTGTATTGCATTTCCTGGTGTTACAAGGGCCTTCCACATGTGCTGCAGTACCTAAAGCCCAGGGAGTGGGTGGGAACCAAGGGGAGAAAAAGCACTTTGGCAACATTTACTCAGATTTCTTTTGGCTTCCACTGGCTCTCAGCACATCTCATTCCTAGCATTATATTAATGGACCTCTTTTAGGTGAAAAATATTAGATTTTGCAGTGTTCATAGCACCTAACCAACATCTGGGACACTGGAGCTCAAATTAAGCACTACTCTAAATCCAATTTGAGTTTCAATTCCACCAGGATGTAGCATTTCTAGTAAAACAAGAATTTGAACATAAACCAGAGTCCAAAGTGTAGGGAATACAATAATGAAAAAGAATAATAAGCAAGCCAAAATCAAAAGACAAGCACTGAGGGAGGGAAGAAGCAATATATAGAAGGATATAGAACATATAAATAAATAATTTTTCTGTTGTTAGGGGTCTATGGAGTGATAGAATCTACTTATCAATCAGTTTGTCTTTCATTTTGTTTTATGTTCCTGGACAATATGGTCACCTTTGAAAAAGGGTGATCTTTGATCTCCTGCCCTGGGGCAAGCACCAGCAGATGTTCTTTTGTTCTTCTCTCCATATTCAGTGTACCTCACCTCCTAAAGCTGAACTGTGCTCCCCAAAACTGACAGGTGTTTCTCTGATTGCAAAGAGATGGATTTAGGCTAAATGTGACCTGAAACCTTCAAAGTGGAAGGGCCTCCCAGCATGCTTGTACGCTGGTGGGAGGGAAGGCTGTTGTAACATCTGTGCTTCTGGGAATATTAGCAAATCACATACAGATGTCGAGAAGAAATAGGTTTGGTCAGTCTGTTAGGAGGGACTTTAGCACCCTTTTTCATCCTGTGTGAATTTCTAGGGTGATTCTCTCTGCTGAGTGATTCTGTCTCAGTGATATTTTTTTTTCCTTATTTGTGAAATGGGTGTAATGGCACTTCCCTGCCTTTTAGAGACATTAGGGAGAAGAAATAAATTACAGGATTTGTGGTGTCTGGGCAGTACTATAAGACAGTCATGTCAGTACATATGGCATCATGAGCTGGGGTGGGTGGAAAGGCTAATCACATGAGCACTATATCTTAAGCGAACCAATCCTTTCTTTACCTGTGCCTCAGATGGCATAAAAATCTGACACTGGCTAATGAAAACAATAAAGCTATCCAATCTTATTGATGGCTGTGGAGATTTCTTGGACATGAGGAACTCTGTGTTCTACTCTTGTATATTGATAAACACATCTCTGTGTTGTGCACAGCATTTCTACATGTCCACTGAAGTCCTAGAACTAAAGGCCCTTCTGAGAGTCCAATTACTGCTTCAATCTTACTATGTGAGCAGGTCATGTTCCCTTTTTGCATAAGGCTCCTTCCACCTTTCTTCATTCCTCACGCAGGAATCATGAATTTGTTGAATCTGGTGGATGTGGCTATGCTGGTCATTTCCTGGAAGATGCCAAGTGCTCTCCTGAACTTTGAGAGGAATAATAAGGATGGGCATTAGTGTTCACATTAATGTTTAATCCTCAGTTGCCTTGCACAGGCTTTCATGCACCAAACTGTGACTGGTATTTCTGCCCCAGGAGAGGATGGCATGAGATTTATCTCCCCTCCCACATCCATTGGATCCCCTTCTCTCTCCAAGTGGTATCCATCAAATCACTGTTGAGAACTGCCTGCAACTTCTCCATGAGTCGCATGCTGCTCCAGTCACAGTTTTTCGCAGAGATTTCCAGGCTAGCTGAATGTCTAGGAGGAAGATTTTGGCTCTTCAGGCACCATTTACACATTGTTTTGAAGTAGTTCATATTGCACTAGTTATAGTTGTTAAGATGTGCAACCCACAGCTGCGATGTGCAATCCCTATGAAGTTAGTGAAGAACTACAACGTGAAATATTGCAGACCTCCCAGCTTGTTTCAAACAGCTAAGAAAAGTCATTGAAATATCCTGCTATACAGGCTGGGATTAAAATATAGGAACCATTTTTGCTAGATCAGGAAGGCAAATTCAACATATTTTAAGTGTGCTTTATTCAAGGTGAAGAACATGTTCAACATTTTTTGGTTTGATTTTTTAAAAGATATAAAGAAATCTTCCTTTCCAAGGTTGTGTCTCCCCCTCTCTCTCTCTCACATACACACATACATGCGTGCACACACACACAAGAACAGGTCTTTTCTTTCTTTGGGTGTAAAGTATGGTGGACGTCTGGTTGCCAGGCTCAATTTTCACCCCCACAGGCAAAGAACAACATCATTGTTTGAATTTATTCTTCAGAGGTTGACATTTGGGGAATTTATCTACTGTCCTCCAATAATTTATCTGCTATCCTCTAATTTTGTGCAATGTGTAAACTGCAGATTAATCGCACAAATTATGTGAATTACCCTAGAATTTTTTGGTACTGTCAACACTGTAATTGAGATGACTGGGCATGTGGAAAGCCTGCATGTGGCAAGTGACAGTCCATGATGCAGATGGGGAGGTAATTTGCATCTGCCTCTGCTTAGAATAAGTTCTGCAAGGACTGCAGTCTGCAAACAGAATAGGTAATGTGAGACTTCCATCAAAAGAAAAAAAGCAGTGGGGTATAGTCTTCCAAAATGCTACCTAACATGGAGTGGTCTGTAACCCTGCCTCAAATACCAGCTGAACTTCCAGTGTGTGTGTGTGGTAGTGGTGGGGAAAATGTGAAAGATACAGGCTTTACTGTTTCAGAAAAAAACCCTCCTCCTTGCTTGTGAAATCAGCCACACTAGGGGGAAAAAAAAAAGAGCTTTTAACTGATTTGTGTCCACATCAGCTGAACTGTACTGTCTGTGATTTGGACTGAGTGGTGACTCCTCACAGGAGGAATCCTACAGGTCATGTCAAATTTGCTTTGTCACTTCAGAAGACGTGTTAGAGTAATATCTGGATTTGTGATAGAAGAGAACAGACCAATGACCCAGAGTATTCCTTTACATCAACAAAAACACAAAATATCTGTAACAGTGGAGTAACCTCTTAGAGGTTATGTTTAAAGTGCTGAGAACTACAAACGTTTATGATTCACAGTCAGTTGCATCCCTTCTCCTTACCAGGAATGGAAACTAGAACGGGGGATGTTGAAGGGAAAGAAGGACTCAAGGTAAGCTGGCACTCACTTTAACTCAGAGGCTCCTGAGGAAGCATCAGTCCTCACTTCACATAAGCACTGTGTGGCATTGTGTTAGCAATTTCTACTCACTTTGCTATTACTTGAAGTAATAACAAATCCAGCCACTAAGGCTGATTTAACCATAAAATGTGCCATCATTATTTTATTTTTCACTTTTTCCCTTCCAGAAGACCCCTAAATTACTGTTTCCAGGAAGACTTGAATATGGACAAGAGGATTTCAATTGGGATGATTTGCTGGACCTCCCAGAAATTTCCCTGAAGCTTTCCCAGGTCTGTATAAATGCTCTCAGAGTCAGTGAAATAGGCTTCTTACCAAAGGTAGAGTGGTGTCGATAGCTATTCAATGCAATTTCTATAAATTAGGCATTTGGTGAATGAGTGCAGTCTCTGACTTAAGGGAAGAATTCCCTTCTGTGAGACACTAGTGTAGTGAAGGAACTCAGGCTTAGAGCTCTGGAAGACATGGAGAAGAGTGCAGGGCAGGAAAGGAGTGCAAATGTCTAAACTAGACAATATTTGTATCTAAAGAAGAAATTCCACTGAGCCTCCATATCCTTTTAAAGTGAGGGGTAAGTGAAAACTTGATTTTGTTATAGTGAAAGGAAAAAAAAATCCCATTGTGTTCAACAGGGCTGGGATTTCATCCAAGACCTCCACATCATTCTAAGACACTCATGTAGCCCACATTTAATCTTTTACAAAGAGTATTCTGTTTCCAGAACTTATCAATGTTTTCTAATTTTCTGACTTCATCATCTGCAATGCCCCTGTCATGACTTCTTTTTATACAACACATTTTTGTTCTTTATTTTTTCTTTCAGTCTTGCACATACTATCATTATGCCTCCAAAGATCAAAGAATCATAGCATAAGGTAAAAATAACTCATTGCAAATAATAAATATATCTTTTTATTTTTATTTTAGTACTTAATAAAGTAAAATACCTGGATAAAATCTGACAGTTGAAAAAATGCCAGATATGTTTCTGGTTTGACCAGGGACAGGATTGCACCCCACATTTTTATGAGGAATATTTAGCACACAGGCATTCCACCCCCCTGTATCTCCACCCCCATATATTTCAAAGCAAGAACAGAAGGCAATGCAAAAGTAGCTGCCACCATCCACCAGATAATTCTTTCAAACATCTCTCAACATTCTAAACCATAATCTAAACTTATGTCCACATAACAAATAACAGCCCTTTGAAATGAACTGAGAAACTGTAAAGCCATTAAGAAAATGTGCCATTAAGAAAAGGATTTCAGCATTTCCTATGAAAAAGGTTCCCAATGTATGTATTTCCACATGTTCAGAGAAATGATTAAAGTGTTTATAGCTTTTGTAATTGGTCTCTCTCAATTTAAAAATATAGGCTTTTTTTAGCATTACATTTCTCTGCCGCTCTTTGTCTAGAATAACATTAATGAAGTCCCATTTTCTCAGTTGCCGAAGGTAGAAAATAGGGAAGCGATGTGTTTAAGAGAATACATTCTTGAAACACGCCGTCTGTCTGCCCATATTCCAGCAAGCATGGCCTCTCGTTTACGTGTCCATTAGCCACAGCACACTCCTGCCGTGGCTCACGTGGTGGGGAAGCGCATATGGCAGCAGGAAAAGGGAAGTAATCGTCTCTTCCAAAGCATCCTACTGAATGCTATTGCCCATGCCAGTACAGAGTGTCTGAAGGAAGACATGTAACATTTTTTTCTTTCTTTGGATTTGGTTGAGGATGATCAGCACTGTGAGAAAGCCCAACTCCATCATCAAATCCCAAAAGGCAGAGAAAAGAAGGAGGGAACTCCTGAAGCTGTCCTTTTCCAAAGCATATCCAGCCCTTTCTAGGAGAGTTTTCACTCTGCTCTGTTAAATGCTATAAGCATACCGGTACAAAACTGATAGAAACCACATGTGAGGCCTTGTGTTCACTGAGTGAGCGAATCAGTAAAGCCTTGGTCTTGGAGGCCAAATCACTTTTATAATCTGCAGGATCATGGCCTTTGGAGTGGTTTGTGGCTCCTCTAGGTCATCTGGAAGAGAAAGAGAAAGATTTTCACCCAGCTTCCAGATGAATACATCTGTTTTATAGATAAGAGTATATACATAGATGTAAACCATTTTTTTTGGTAGCAACTGTCAATCAGGTCACATGTTAATTTTTTCCTTCTATTATTTTTTTTTATGCTGTTAAGATAAAGCTTTAGGTTTTGTTCCTGTTGTAAAAGCATATATCAAATGTTTCGTTATTTCTTTTCATAATACCCCAGGAGAGGGTGTTTTACCTCTCCTTTTGTAAATTATCTTAAGTAGAAATTGTCAATCTGGAATTGACAGGTATTTGTTACAGAAAACAAGGCATTGTTCCCACTTTGCTTCGTTCACCAACACAAGTGCTGCTGTCACATGTCACAACAATGGGGAAACTTATTAAACTATAAAGAGCAATAATACTATAGTATAAAGATACAAGGGTAAAAAAATCCTAAGATGTGTTTGCGGGCTGAAGGTAAGAAATCCTGTCCTTCATGTAGTTGATCTGACAGCACTCTGACTCACATGAATGTCTTCTTTTCTGTCTCCTTCTTCCAGGAATGCCTTTAAAAACTACCGACAGTCCCCCTCTCCCTCCCAAAGCTATCAGGTAACAGTAGGACAGAGGCATAACTCAATCAGAGAGCTTATTTCTCGTCTGTTGAGCTGCTGAAGGAGAAAGGGCATGGATTCTGGGGGAGCTGGGATTACTCTGACCTAATTACAGAAAGGCTGGGTCAGTTCCGTTGCAGAATGTGTTGTCATGATTCAAATATCCACAGACAATTCTTCCGTCAAAGACTGGCCTAGATACAGGGAAATCCCCGTGTAACTTGCTGAAGAACTCCTGCTTTGTGAACCTGTCAAAGGAGGCGACAGTGGTCTTTGCTGGGTTGGTGGTGCTACCGACCCCAGGCTGTAGCATGGTTGGCTGGAGAGAGCTGTACTTTAGAAATGAGCCTGAGCTGCAGAACCCGGGACAGTATTCAACTCACATCACCCGAATTTGGGGTTGAATGGGAGCAAATTAGAGCATTGCTATCCTCTGGCTGGCAGCAAATCAGTTGGGTTCTTTGGGTTTTTTTCCTTCACCACAAAGGAGGAAAACAGAAACTGAGAGAGGAGAGAAAGAAGTGACATCACCTGCAGGAAAGTTTTCTTTTTTTTATTACCTGAAGAACTGTTTTGATTTCCAGCTGCATCTCACATAAGAATGAAACATGACATTGGATTGAATGCATGAGTTACATGTAAAAGAAAATACTTGTGGTTGAGGAAAGAAAGAGACAATGCCACGCTGGCTTTTTGATATCTTTCTAATATTGTAGAGACCAAACAGCTCCTGGCCTAGCTTCAAATAGCTGAAGCATTGTTCAAGTAATTTTGAATGTCTCAGTCTCAGTAGAAGCATGGCAGTGGCTGGGGTTATATGCAATACTCTGCAAGCTCCTACTGCTCCCATCCCTCCATGCTCTAGCCCTTCCCCTAAGCCCCATGTTTCCTCTTCTGTGGTATGGGAGAGATGGTGATTTGGAGCCAGCTACATATGCTTTATGTTTCCTGAAGATTAAAACTCATGTGTAATACTCTATAGCCTGTCAACAGTCAACTTGAGAAAGAGACCAAAGACTAGAAAGCCAAAACCAGACTGTTAGATCAATCAAGGCCAAGATGTGCTTCTCACTTATAAAAGCCAAAAGAAAACTGGCCAGGCAAGAAGTTTGTCCTTTGCAATGCTGGAAGACTGCTGACCCCCACCCTATGTCTGACTCTTTATGAGTCAGACTATATATAAATCTGCAAGAGAAGAAGATATTGCTTGTGTGTTTAAAATACTTCTGCCATCAGACAGGGAGAAGACTGCCATCTACAGCAAGTATCAAGGATTGGGATAAGTAGACAATGATTTGTGTTCCCTTTTCTTTTCTTTTTTTTTTTTTTTCCTTGGGGTACTATTAAATAGTTGTCTGAAACTATCTGCTTGTGCAGAACTGAACAAAGTGGTATGTGTTCCCAAACACTAAAAACAAGTTGTCAAAAACACATCCTCAGAGACAGAGGGTCTTTTTTGTTGTTGCCCTAGAATGTCTTATTTAAAATGGTGTTCCTTGTAAAGATGCAAATGCTATTTCTATTAAAATGTACCAGTACCGAGAATAAAGCAAGCAAAAGGGGAAATTAAAACAGTGACAAGAAAAGGAGGTCTGGCAAGTTGGCTTTCAACCAAATGACCTCTTCATAGATCACCTGGGAGCCAGGAATGCATGAGATTACCATGAGCTAGAAAGATTTATGGTTCTTTGTTTGGTCTCTTGGTAAGTTTCCACATATAGTCAGTTATATGATGAGCAATGACAGGGGAAAACAGTGGGCAAAAGAAATCCAGAACCCCAAATATTTATTGTGATTCTGTAAACAAACATGAGAAGAAGGAACTATTTAAAGATTCTGAGCACTTGTTTATTTAAATTAAAAACAAGCACCCTTACTAAGGAAAAATTTTGCACCCCCTCCCCCCCCCAAATCTAGCTCTTTCAGGAGAAGCTATTTGCAGGTTGTAAATATAGCTCCAATTTAATTAAGCATGTCCAAGTAACATGAGAGACTCTCTGCTGTGGCAATGGGTGTTTGGGTTTCTGTAATCACTACTCAACCTTTCCCTGAGCTGACCACTTGAAGAGGGAACATCCCTCTGTGGACTGCACTAGCTAAACACATCCACAGATTGTGCCAGAGCTTTTCATAAATTTGCAACTCTTGCAGTTTAATTTTCAGAAGTTTGAATGAGTATTTTTATTTTCTCATCATCCGGGTATGAGGAACATCTGAGTATTTGTAGTTTATGCTATCCAGATTAAAGACTAATATTCTGGTGGATTAGATGCCAAGGACATTAAAATGCAATAGCAAACAGATTGCAAAACCTAATTTAGCACTCCCAGATTAATAAGGAGTGCTATCAACTGGTTATTATGTACTGGTTGTTACACTTAAGTGTATCCTGAAAGTCTGACCAGTAGAGTGAATCCAGGAAGATGGAGTGACCCCAGACATGTAAACCTTGCTAAATACGAAAGTACACAATTTTACATTGGATTGCTAATCCTTTTTGCAAATAATGGGACCCTGGAAATTTGAAACAAAAAAAATGTTTAAGCATGAGTAACAAAGAGACCTTTAGACAAAGTAGAGATTCTACAACAGTTTGGTTTTAAAAATGCAATAATTTGCTTCTTTTCCCTGTGCGGTATATATGCCATGTGGGCATGTGCTATGTGCACTACATTAGTTCATTACTATTACTTATTTATTTCTTTTTAACCAATGAAGTTGTGTCCTTGTCTCTGTACTAGGTAAAAATACATAAATAATTTTACACCCCAGGACAATACCATGCGTAATACCACAATGATGATGTCTGTAATGTATCATTTATATTGTCTTTACCTACTTATTACTTATTCTCCCTTTCTGTTAAATCAATGAATTATATTCTCTCAGTAATTTATTCACTTGTCAAAACTGTATGTTAAGAAGCCCGAAGGTTTGCCTTAAACTTCTAATAGAATTTAAAGGGCAAGTATTCAAAATTCAGCTTCAAGGTGTGGACCTTTCCCACAACCTTACAAGTGCTTTCTGAGTGTTATCATTTCGTCAGTGTGATTCTGACCTGATTTGCATTCTTCACATTTCTCTCTTAAACAGGCTCGAGTTTGCACATGTAAGTTGCAAGTTACAACAAGCAATAGTTGATTTGAAGGTATCCTGCAGATGCAAAATAGACACCTTTTGCTGAACGTTCAGTTTTGAAACAAGAGGAGGACCAATAAGCCAGAAAGGGTTTGCAAACAGAAATGTCATGACCCATGGCTCAGGGAAAAATTTTCAAAAAAATCTCACTAATTTCTGATACTGTAGGTTTTGAGAGTCTTAACTGTGTTTTGGAGATGCTAAATTTTAAAAAGACATTGAGAAGCCCAAAAGTAGAGTATGCTTTGAAGATACTATTATGTGGACACTGGATGGCCCAATGATTTGGGTAACTTGAGATGATCTCTTCACATATTCCTGGAAATTCTGGATAAAACGAAGGAAACCACTCATTTTTAAGGAATTTGGGGGGGAAAAAAATTAAAACTTCAGGAGACAGTGAAAGCCTTTCCACTCAAGAGACTGCAGCCATAAACCTTCAGGAATGTGAAGGAAGATGAAGTTCATCTTAAAGTTTATTATATAATACAGTGCCAGAAAGAAAACTAACTTCTGTATTTTTAGTCTGATACAGTGTACAACAACATACTGTATTTTTATCTAGCAAGAAGGAGTCCATCAAATACAAATGTAACATGTACAATGATCCTTCATTCTAGCTCTAACACAGATGGTTATCCGTATAACAAATAAATAGGCAGGCTCAGAGTCAAGAAAGGATAAGAGAAATGATAACAAAAAGTAAAAAAGGTCCAGTGCAGATGATCTTGTGAGACACTACTTGATCCAACTCTCCTTAAGACCTCATATCTCAAAATCACAGTGGGATAGCAGAGCCTAGGAACACTTACTCGGGAATACAAATATGGATAACTGCAACACCAAACTACCTGTTAAACACACAGTCATATAGTATTCTGTCAGGCAGGTTCAAGGCAGCTTGGAGCATTTCAGTCTGCAATATACTCCATTTCCTCTGGAGTCCTCCAAGTCCATCTCTTCCAGTTCCTTGCAAACCTAGGTATTCTTGAGCATTTTTTTTTTTTTTTTACTTTTTTATGGTTTTGTTAGGAATAAAACTAAGTGAAGAACATCCTCCTCAGTTTTATAAACTTGGACATTTTACTGTTCATTTTGCTCCTCCACTGAAACATTTCTGCAAGGTAGTTTTTTGTTGGACCTGCCAACGTTGGCAAGCCTGTGCTGTTGGTGCAGCATGGAGAAAACTGAGGTTAAAGTCTATGCCCCATCACTGTTCCTTCACATGCATCTAATTTTTCTTCCTCATTCATCCTGTGACTTCTTAGTGTTCTCATCATCAAAATCATTAGTGTTTATTTGTACTAGCCTATGAATGTTGTAAGAAAAACAAGATGAAGGTAGTAACATCTTTTTGGATCGTGTTGGGGGAATCAGATAAATGTAAAGGAATCTGCATGAGAATTCCTTTCTTGTAAGCCAGGTCTGCAAGCTCACAGATTCACAACAATCCCTTCCTGGAATCCAGGGTGTTTGAGGCAAATCCAGAAAGCTCATCAGCTCCTATAGATTATCATAGTGGGCTACAATATGAGTGCATATTTAAAGCATTTTCTGACCTTCTGGACAAGCTGATCCTGTCCTTTGTTGCCAACTTGTGCGGGACCCTTACACAGGTTATTTAAAAGATAGTTTTCAAAGGCTTGCCTGGAAACGTGGTGACAGAGAAAGGTATTCATCCGGGAATGCTTAGAATAAGTCAACTGCAGTCAGGATTATTAAATGCTCCTACTGTCAGTGGCTTGCAATGCATAACTTGCACTGATTTGAGTAAGCCTCTTCATTGTGGCCTTTGTTTATATTCTGGTCTTCTGATCCTTTAAGGCTTTTATTATGCAAGTTTCATGACATTTAAAAAGTAAATTAGTGATAAATATATCCACATTTAATAACACTGAAGTAATATCTTCACCAAGCTGCAAAGATTGCATGGATAATTCAATCTATAGATTTACAAATAATTTATTCAGTTATTATTTTAACTAGTTCTGCCGCATGAATGAATTAAACAGCTGGCAGCTTGCCTGTCTCTTCATTGCTCTACTCCTTTCTCTCCTATTTCTAGTGTAGCTATTTTTGCTCTTGCCCTAGCTGCAAATATGGTATCCTTTTTACTTCACAAACATCCTCTCCAAACGAGTTAGACAAGGGAGATGCTGAAGTGTGAGGTGATGTTTCAGGGCAATTCAAAGGCGTGTTTACTTATATGATTTTTTAAGTGTTCTCAGAAATATTGCTTCATTTCATAAAATCTCCGAGTTTTTTGGTTGGTTGGTTGTTTTTCGGGTGTTGATTTTTTTTTTTTTTTGGCAATCTTCTTCCCTAGTACAGTGGAGCAGATTTCTGAATGAGGCTGATGAGATTTGTAATATACCCCACGTTAATTTAGACAGCAGGTTAGCCCCTCAACAAAACTGTGGCCCATATACAAGTCAAATCTGCTTTTTTTCCTTGGGCAATGATTTATTTCCCTCTTAAATTGGCTGGACCAGTTAGTTTTTTATTTTTATTAAGTCACACTATTCTTAAATGAAACTATTGATTTAAAGTCAGCTTAGTGAGGATTTAATTTGTTTTCAGGGGATTAGAGCAGGTAACATGGGATAATTTTACAATAAAGTGGAATAGAAGCATTCCTTCACATTACCCTCAACTTTTTTTCTTGCCAGGCTGCACAGACATTACAAATTTTCAAGTGAATTGTGGAAATACATTCATAAATCAGGCCTAATTCCTCTGCCTGCTTAAGGGCTATTCTAAGGAATATTTTCCTTTGACCTTGTCCGTGTTCGTCCTTCCATGGGCAGATGCATCTGATAATTCCACACAAACACAGATTCGCACAAAATATTTTTGTGTCCACGGTAGGAATTTTAAACAGGTGCATTGGTTGACCAGCCAGATATGTCTTTTAATACAGTGGCTACAGAGTGCTTTTCAGAGAGTTTTAAAATACCCCCATAATGCTCACAAAGAGAGAGAGAGTTATTTTTGGCATACCTCTATAGCATAGATAGTGGATATGCTGGGGTTTTTTAATATAGGACCTTGATTTTAATCTCTACTCCATGTGACTTCATGAAACTCTTCCTTCTTTGTCATTCTGTCTTGCAACCACATCTAGCATACCATCTAATAATTTCTGGGATTTTCCTTGGTGATGTGCAGCCTGCTTTTGCTGCTTTGCACTCAGTGACTTGAGTAGAGGTAGGTTCTACAGCCCTTAGTAGCATTATCCCCAGATCAGGCATTCCCCTTTTAAGTGTTTCTTCTTTTTGGCTGCTTTGCTTGTTTGTCTTTTCAGTCCTCTGCTTTTGGCAACACATCTTTGCTAGGAAATATTTGAAAGTTTACCTACATAGCACATTCCTCCCAACTCTGTTATTAACTTACGTGCAGTACACACATGCTGCACGAAATTGTGGGAAAACACAGCAAGAACATCATGTCCCTATCTGGGCTCTGCCTCAGCTTCCCAACCCCTGAGAAGCCAAAGGCAGCAGAAGGATAACTCTACTGACTGCACATCTTCCTCTTTCATGCTCTTCTGTTATGCCCGTCCCCCCGTCTCTATCCAGTGAGGCCTGAGGAACAGTTGTCTCTGCTACTACTGAGTGTGATGAGAAAAACAGGCTCAAATTTTGCCCCTATGTCCTTAATGAGTGGAAACTGTCCCACTGTTATTTGGCTTCTGGGAATAGAGATATGTTTTTTCCTCTCCCTGGATTCCCGATAGACATGGAGATAGATGTAGATGGACTTACCTCAAATATTTATAAGAGCAAAACAGAACCGAAAGGAGAATTGGAAGAGCCAGCACAGATACCTGGTTACAGGAGGACAGTCACCCTCCTGAGGCAAGACAGCCCAGGATAGGAAACACCTGCCCTGCTGTTGGCATCGTGTGGTTTCCAGGTCTCTGAGGGTTTTTTTTTTAGAGTGGGAGAACTCTCATCCTTTTCTCTCCCTTTATTTATCACACCAAGTCCTCTTGCAGATTAAGACTTCTTTTACTCTATTGCTCTTACAGTCCAGTGGGCTGCCTGGCTTTTTGGGTTATTTTTCAGTGTCTGGTACTTAACACAGTTGGCTTCTGATTAGACTTTTTATTGTAGGTGTTGCTGATAAAATTTCAGCAGGCACACATGGACTCAGCTTTACATATACATTAAACCAGATGCAGCTCACTGGCTGGGGTGTTGGTTTTTTTGTTGGTTTTTTTTGTTGTTTTTTGGTTTTTTTTCCCACTCCTTGCTATATAAATGTAAGATCATAAGAAAGAAGAAGGAGATATTTCTTGGAAGACAGAGAAAAAAACCAGTACATGCTCTCCATTGCACTGCTTAAAAGGAGTGTGCTCGATTATTATTTATTTAATGGGGGAAAAAAAGGCAAAAAAAAAAAAAAGAGCTCTGCACACACCGTACTCTACAATTTTATGAAATCCACATCTGGAATCCAGAGCATCTCAGGAATCAATCTATCAGACCCTAGTCAATTGTAATAGTGCACCTGGGGTGAAATTCTGGCTCCATTAAAGTCAGCTGGAATTTTGCCATTGCAATGCAAAAAGTGATGGCTGATGTAGGCTACTCCACATTAATTCTGGGCAGAGTGAGATGGTCTATAAGTTGCCAGTATTTCCAGATTTGGCTTAACATTCAGGAAAAAAACACCCTCAATCCCAAATCTCTATACAGTAAGAGAAAAAGTAAGAGTTATAATGAGGTCATAGCGATTGTACATTTGGCTCTTACTAAAATAAATGGTCTAAGTGCTCATGAACTTTTTTTCTTTGGTAGAGACTTTTAGGATTAAATAGAAATATTGTTGGTTGTATCTCAAGGTGAACATATATATTTTTGTGTGTCTGTGTGTGTGTGTATGTAAGCCATCTAAAATCTTGCTTCTAAATATCTATTTTGTTGTGCTTTTTCAAATCCTTCCACTGGAAATGCATTTCCAGCTGTAAATAGTATATCCCCATTACCTACCCATCAGTCAAATCAACTCATTTCTGAAATTCAATTAAAAGGGTTTCATTGACATAAATCGAAAAGGATATTTTATTGTTACTTTGTAATTTGGAAGAATGAAAATTAAAACAGTAGCTCTGATGGAAAGAAATGGCTACTAAATCATAATGATATTTTGCAGTTTATCTGCTCATTGCTATTTTATTTCAGCTATTTCAGAATGGAAGGACGATGAAGTGACTTGCACACTCTATACCAGTTTTATTTATTTTTTTGGCTACTCCAAGCACTTGTTTAAATCTTTTTTATGATTGTTTATCCAAGTTTCTCCCAAATGTTTCATCAATTGCTATCCCTGTTCTTTTATTCCATATGTTAACTGTATCCTGTGTATAAAAGACAGTTTGCTTAAATTCCTTTGGCTCTTGACCTCTTCTTACCCTTGGCAGAGATGCTCTGTAATTTTGGGGATTTTTTTTTTATGCTGAGCGTCAATTGAGTTGTCTTAGTGTCAGATAAAATGAACAGAAAGGCCACATATGTGTCATTTAACTTGTGAACTTGCCCACAAATACAATAGATTCATGAAATGGTGGGGGGCAACCAGAGGTTGAAATCGAAGTTCCCATGCTCTGACTACTGATGAAAATTGAAAAGAATGAGTGGGTTAAGAGGCATTTATTATCAACCATAGTGACTAGTAGTAAATACTGCTACTCTGAGGAATATGCAATGCCAAACCTATGAACCCTCTTTCAAATTTAGCAGGAGTTTTACCAGTCAGGTGGAAAAAAAAAAGATCCATTTCATTCTGTGTTGTTCCAGTATAGAGATTACGAGTGGTCAAACTCGTTCTGTCTCACTCCCCCATTCCAACCCCACTCATACCCCATAATGCTGAATGTTTTACTTCAGCTGAACCATTATGCATTCTGTCTAGAAACGTCTGTGGAAAAAGAAGAAGAAAAGAACCACTGGAAACACAGAGTAGAAATTAATTTACCGTCTGGAAGAGTGAAAAATCACATACCAAGGAGATTTTGTGCAAGGAGAAGAGAGCAGAGCATATTTATTAAAAAAAAAAATAAAAAAAAATAAAATAAACAAACCCACATACAGTATATATAAAAATAACCCAAAAACTTCAACCTGTTCAACAGAAGGTGTTAGACAGAATGCTATAAGTAATTAAGCTTTTATTTGAGTTGAATACAAATATTTGCAAGCATACACATATGTATAACATCTCTGCCATGAAAACCTGGTTTTAAATTTAACTTGGAAGAAAGATTTATGCAGCTGTCTCTCTTTGGTAAAAACTGCTGCAGAATGATGTAACAACCACCATAAAGTTTGGTTATGTCTAGATACCACCCTTCTTGAAAGCAAGATCTTCAGCCATCAGGCAGAGCCTGTGAGACCTCTTTACTGGGCTCCATATACCAGGACAATACCTGTTGACTTTAAGAAAAGCTGTCACTTAGTTAGGGCTATTACCCAGCCCTTAAGGAGGAGAGTAGTGTAACTTCGGTCACTTGCTGTGCTTGCCACTGCAGCTGTGATTCCCTTCCAGTGTCCCTGAAGCAGGTGAGGCTTTTCCCTTCCTTTGCTCTGAAGATTAAACACAACAAAAGACGTTTTCTGTAAAGTGAGGTACACATACAGTTTTGCCTTCTCTCTAGCTGATGTTCTAATGTGTAACTGTAGGGTTTAATTTTACTTTACATTAATCAAAGAACAATAAAGGCCATAAAAACCCCGCTAGAAGCATTTCAAGTTAAGATCCAAAGCTTAATGCCATGGGATTTTGCCTATTGTCTTGTTTAGTCCCCCTGTAAAAAGAGCTAGATAGCACGAGAAAGAAAGAAAAATTGAGCCTGTGTTTTTTGCATAGAGATGGAGAAAACACATAATGAATTAGGGGGAGAGAGAAGTGAAATAAAGGCCAGAGGTAAATGACGTTTAATTGTGTGAGCTGCTCTTCCTCTTGTGGTTCCTGCCAGCTGCTGCTGCTGTTGCTACCTTCCTGTTTTAAGATGAAAGCAATGATGGTAGACACGTGCAGACACACAAAAGAACCTATTTGGACTGGTGTGTCAGCTCATCTTTATCAAATGTTGCACAGGTATATTTTGTTGCCATGCTTCATTACCCCAGAATGGCGTGCCTGAAATGTTTGTCTCTTCTATAAACCCAATAGCTTTCCCAGCGAGTCACATTTGACAGAGCAATAGACAGGTATTTGCTTGCTGGCATCCGTTTGTAAAGCCTGGGCAATTATGTATGTTTTATCCATATATATATATATATATATATATACACACATATATACATGCAGGGGACATATGTATGTAAACATACATACATACATATACATGTCTGTAAACACAAAGAACATGAGAGGCAGATATATTGCTATAGTATTTGTTTATATAGACAGACTAGATGTCCATATATATGCTATATTAAAGGGATACGCAGTACAAAAATACATGCATACTTGTACTGAAATTAACATGTACAAAGTGAATAAGAGAAAGGAGGATTTTAATACAAATTTCTTGTTCAAACACAGGAAAAAAACTTTGGTGAAAAATATAATATTGGAAAAATAGGTGCGTAGTCTCTTATGAATATTTTATTTCTAGGGTTGCCCACTGAGGGGAAAAAACACAACAAAATATAAGACACGTCACTTTGGCCTGGAACTACTGTTAAGAGTAGCCCTGTTCAAGAGGAGGAAATGAGAGTGAGAGGAAGAATAAAATGAATCTGAGTGTTTTCATTGATGGTTGTGTATTGGGTGAGGCTTTTTTTTTTTGTTTGTTTGTTATTGAATTTGTTTGGTTTGTTCCCCTCCCCCCCCTCCAGGAAAAGGCATTCTTTGAGGAAAAAGCTCTGAAAGGAGAAATCAACCCCCACATGTGCTTCAGGGCCCTTCTCCACAAGCAACCAGCCACGAAGGTTTTACAGGCACATCTGCAGAGTGAGAGGAAGATTTAATAACAGCATGGCCACCTTCATTATTTTTAAACTAATTCGTGTGCTAGTGCTTGGTGTATTGCTTAAATGTATCCAATTGTTCATCTGTAACATGATCATAATATTTTTTCCCTCATAGGAGGGTGAAGCTGAAGGCTCACAAGCTTCTCCCTGGTCAGCCCCTGCTCTCGCTGTGCTGAAGATGTGCACACACCAAAATGCCTGTGTGCTTATAGCAGAGGAAGGAGGACTAACTACACTGCCAAACACTACTCTGGATGGAAAGAAAGCTTCAAGCCTGGGAATTGCAAGGTGGGTGCCTCTTGCCAGGTCACCCAGAACAGAATGCTAATGGCATGAAGGCGAATGGAGCTCAGGTGTAATCATGTAGGATTTGTGGAATGGTTACATCCCAGGGTGGTAACAGCATTGAAATTACTTGATGGATACTATTTTCATTATTATTACTTTAATGTACCATTGTGGACACAATCCTGTACCGTAAAAAAGTAATGCAAGCAAAACACAGGCCTTATATATGCAATTACATCCACTGCAGCTCAAAAAAGAAGACAATTAGTGGAGTGCATTCCCCAGAAAGCCATCTACAGAGGTCAGAGTTTGGGAGTAACGTTTCCTTTCTCATCTCTCTTCCCAGAAAACTAGACATTATCAGCATCAAATCATCTGCAGAGCACTCTAACTAAAAGGAGAACATTATGGGTAAGTAGCAGGCAATGTAATTGTCTAAACAAACAGAGTTTAGAGAGAAAAACTGTGATTCTAGTGTTTCTAACACGTGGTTGTGTTTGTTGATTTTTTTTTTTGATTGTTTGGGATGTTTCTGTCTGTTTTGTTGCATAGGTTTTGTAAGTTTTGGTTTGGTTTTTTTCTGTTGATGTTTTGCTGGGTCTAATGCTAATAAACAAAGTAATGCAGAAAACGCTGCCTTGATTTATTGACAAAGTTAAAATATGAAGCTAAACCTTCTAGTAAAATTACAGTGCAAACCGCCTAACAAGAAAGTGAGAAGAAAGAATGATCTGGACTCCCAAATTTGAAATTAATCTCTTTTTCTGAGTACTGAAAGTATTTATGGTGCTAGCTTTTCCCCCATTTTACTATGCACTAGTAATGCTCAACTACAGCTGGAAATGGCTTAGACAGCCTATGAGATATTGTCCTTTCTGCAGGAGTGGAAAGGGGGCCAGAAATACCAGTGCTTCTGTAAGGATGCTAGATTTCTAGCCCATTTGAGCAGACATAGTTAGGATGGCGTTTGGCTCAGTGTTTTTGGGGCACTCTGAGCCAGTGATTACCCCCTCCTGTCCAGCTGCCATATTGCAGATCTCCTCCAGAAACACATGGAGGAAGCACCACCTATTACTAAGGACTGCTAAGCAGCTGCTGCCTTTTGTTTCTTGGTCTGTTCACCAAGGGCTGGCTTGTGTAAGATGGCTTGTCCACACCTGGGTTTGGTACAGGACACCCAAACCAGCTGAGAATATATCTCCCTTTTATAAGCATATCCTGCAAAAGGACATTGTAGCTCTCATATAATGTTGGCAGCAAATGTGTTGCTTGCTGTGTTTGGAAGTTCCCTCCATTATTTTGTTCCTTGTGTCCATTTTCATTGCAAGATCTTCAGGATGCATGATCAGCCTCAGCTAACTTGTTCCCAGCACCAAGACTTCTGATCTTGGTTGGCATTCAGGCATTGCCATACTTTGTATGATTAGTAGTAGTCTTTCATTCATTCATTCATGTCTAGGCTTCACGAATGAATATTTGGGAAGGGCTCTACCCACGTTTGTTACAAGCGTGTTGGTGGCTGAAAAGGCCAATACGAGATAGGCATGTCCGGTTGCAAAAGGCACAGCAGAAAGACTCCTTAGATGGTATATTCTAATAGTGTCTAATATTAGTCTAATGTTGCTAAAATATTGCTAATATTGTCTAAAATAGTCTAATATTGCTGAAAACACTTGCAGTTTGGTGTCACTTCAGGAACTTCTTCACACCAGTTCTGGGTTCAAAAGAGGTGCTACAGCATCCACTGCAGATAATCTGATGCCCTTTAGGACTCCTGCTGTGTGTAAGCTCGTCCTCATATAAACTGCACAAAATCAGAAGCTGGTGGGGTGTACAGGAATGGGGGGAGAAGATCACGGGCTGAGGGATCAGGGGTAGCTGCTGAAAAGCAGCAGCAGTTTATGTGAAGCTGAAGGGTGCATAGGACCTTTGGGTAAAATTATAGTACCCACTGTGCTCATAACCAATGCCACCAATGCCATGGAGATTTTCTTTAATGAAAGGCTATGTAGATCCCCAATTTTTTTGTTTGAGGAGATTAAAGAGTGGGCAGTAACTGAAGTACTGGAATCAAAGGCAGGGGAGTAAGAAATCTGTCTGTAGGTGCCTTGCAGCTTTTTGGTCTAACATGTTAATGTTGATTACAATGGGTGTGGGGAGTTTTTCCATTACCTGTATATTACTTTCTTTTTAATGATACATCTTGCGGTGAGATGTCTGGGGAGGGTGATGGAAATTGGTGTGATCTTGTTCCTAGGCAGTGATAATGGCAGAATCAGGTCTGCCCATGGTTAGTCTTCAGCCCTGTGTCTGACCTACAAACGTCTTATAACAAAAATGTGTGTTGATAAGCAGCATTTTATGAAAGAATTATTTGCTTAAAATATTATTCTCACTTAACATCTGCATGTGGATTGAAAACTGGTAGAGCAAAAGAGAGTAATTTTAAAAGCTATATGACAGTATAAAGGTGGTGTGAGGTGACCTGATGGGACAGTTGTGGTGAAATCATATTGGCAAAAATAAGGGTTGACTTGTTACTTGGAAGAAAGAGGCTAATTTATAACTGTGCTATGTTACTCTGTTAAAATGATGTTTTTAACTGAATCTACTTATTTCAATTGGAAGGTTTGAAGGTCTTAGAAAATTAGTTTTTTGAGGGGTTCTGTTTTTTGTTTTTTTTTTTTTTTTTTAATTTTTGTATGTGAGTGTGTGGTTGTTTGGTTTTGGTTTTTGGTTGGTTGGTTGATTGGTTTGGTTTGCTCTGGTTTGGTGTTTTGTTTGTTTGTTTGTGTTTTTTGGATTTTTTTTTTGTTTGGTTGGGTTTTTTGTGTGTGTGTATGTGTGTTTTTGTTTTTTGGTTTTTGGGGTTTTTTTTGCATTTGTAAGGCAATGCAGGCTGAGTATCTCTGAGAAAATGAAGTAACAGGAAGGGGGACAGAAGATAGTGTCTGTTATTTCATGTAGCCAGAGAAAGAAGCAACACCTTGGAGGTGAATGATAGACATTATTATAGAAGAGTTGTAGCTCAGGGCAGGTGAGTGGTGTGTTAATGAGGAACCACCTCCTGCTTTCTGACAGATGACTGTCATTGTTCAAATGCTGCCATCAGATTGATTAATAACTGGGTCATCCTACCCTGCAGTTGTAGTACACTGTCTTCATTCTTTAGCTGATTTTTCTAATCTGCTGACCTGGAGGTGACCCAATAGAGGTGGAGCTGAGATTAGCATTTCACTTCTTGTAGAACAGCAAGAAAAAATTCACAAGGAGGTGCTGGGGTGGGAGGGAACATTAACCAAAACCTGAAAGAATGTTCTTGTCCCCAGTGCAACCCCCAAACTTATTCATTATGTGCAAGAGCAAAAGTCTTTGCTTTATGAATAGGCAGTATTCAAGACATTTATATTTTTAATAAAGATTTAAATCGGTCATGTTCGTTTCTGCAGTGTCAGCTCAACCTATACAGAAAGATGTATAGGGTCTCTTCAGAACACACAAAGAAATGTAAAGACCAGTGTATTGAGGGGCAGGGGAATGAGCTGATACAACATCAAAATGCTTGCTTTGCCTTAATGTCCCTTAATGTTCACTAAATTCACTATTAAAAGACCAAATAGTAAACAGCATGCTTTGACAAGTGAAATACAGGCATATTATCGCAGATGACTGCTATTATGTGGAAAGAATGGCAATTCTCCTTCAAGATTTGTGTAATTTTCTCTTTTTTCTTCATTTAAACTCTTCTGAAAGCAATGGCATGGTGAGTTTACCTTTCTTCTTGTCATATGTTGGCAAGGTGTGATGGCTCTCATCTGCTTCAGGAGTATAGAGCACAATATAATAGTCAACTGGAGCCAGAGGGATCCTTGCAACTAATTAGGATTCAATTTTCAAACTTTTTGGAACATTACTTTGGCCAAAAGTTACATGAAAATATCCTTCAAATAGCTTGTGAAATTGGGTCATTTCTAGCACTCTTTTAAAATTACTGATCCTTCTATTACATGGACCAGCTCTGAAATTTGAGACTTTTCTATTTAAATGAAACATTTGTAACATTTTACAAGAATATATGTTATTCTTTCCAGCTTCTTGGAGAGTCCCCTCCCTCCTCATTTCTCATTACTTACAAAATCAACCAAGCCTTTCTATCTTGGGATTCCAAAACAGAGCAGAACACTTTTATGGGATTTCGCTACTCAGGTGTGTAGACCTACAAGTGCTCCCATTTGATCAGGTGTACTCTGTTCTTGTGCACATGCCATGTAGAGTGCCTTTAGCTCAGTTAAAGCGCTAGACCACTTCTGAATTCGTTGGTTTTTTGCTACAGAGGACAACCTTCCCTTTTAAAGCGAGGCTTATGTTTTCAGATATAAGCAGTGAGAAGTCAAATCCAATAATTATCAGCTTCAAGATCAGCTTCAAATCTCCACGCTACAGTTCTGAATCATGATTTGTATTTTAAACACACTCGGCCTTACAGCATGTGAGATTGCTTTATGCTCACAAAATACATAACTAGGTGCTAGAACTAAACAAAACCCAGAAGAAAAAGAAACAAAGAAACAAGAGGTTTGTCAAAAGAAAAACATAGCCAGCTGCTCATTTTTAATACTTTGTATCTGTAACACCATAGTTCAAGCCATTTCTGTACTGTAGAGTCATTTTTGAATGTTATCTCTGCCTACAGAATGTTCCTTAAAACAAGAAAGAAAACTTTGATGTAGGTCAACCTCTAATAATTACAAGTTTTTGAGCATGGAATATTCTAAATAGAAATATTAAATCAGTTCCCCTTAACCTAAAGCTGCATGTCTGTAAAGTATTCTCGATGTCCTGTGCAATGTATATAACCTGGTTCTTCATTCCTTGCCGTGAGACCACCCCGTGTCCCCACACACAGTCTTGGTAAACTGGCGTTACTTTTGAAGTAGCTTTGGCTTGGAAACATTCGATCTGCTTGCTACAGACCAAATGGATGCAAAATGGGAGGCGAGTGTTACTGTCCTTTAGTGAAAAACAGTGGGTCCCAAAGAACTTTCAGTTTTGTGTAAAACAATAACCAGGACAGTTGTTTTGCTATTGTAAGAATAATACGTAGCATAGGCCTTCTGTGAAAATGGCTGCCCTTGGAGTCCAGGAATAATTATGTTATCAGGAACCACATCCGAAAGGGTGCCTTGGAGTTCTCTGAGTGAAGGTGAGTTTCTTCTGAGCCCTTTGAAGTAACTGCTATGGAGATTCTCCATTTAGCTAAAGCACACTGCTAAATCAATTCAGCTACATAGGGCTATGTTTAGGTAACATTAAAGGTTGACTTTAAATCCATAAAAGCCAGAAAATTCAGGGTTAAGGCTGAAAATCCCAGCTTCAGCTCTGGTCTTGGTGCAAGGCCTTATGTCAAAATAATAACAATAATGCAAAAAAATTTGCATTAAGGCTGCAGTGGCATACTAGATTTCAGGTTCCACTTAGGTCTTTTTCTTTACTGCACCCTTCTCTTTTTTCACTCTGTTCCATTACACCAAACACTTCTCAAATACTCTGCTTCAGGTACCTGAGCTAACTGATACCTTTCTAGGCAAATGTGATGATATCACAATAATATAATTGCCATGAAATGGCAAATGTTGTCTTTTCAGCAATGCACACTAAAAGACGTTTAATATTCTCATCTTAAGATGTGTGTTGACAAGTGGGAGTGGCATGGTATCTGAAGTGACAAACTGGTTTACCATTGTATCTGTAAACTGCTTTTTTTATGTTATCCACTTTTTCTACTTAAACCATAACTCAGAAAAGGGAAGAGTTCCAGAAGGCAACAGAGAAAAAAGAAATTTTCGGAGAGAGGGCTAAATTGTGGGTTAGTGGAAAATAGGCAACTCATTTGATTTCAGTAGTGAAGTGGAAAGTCAGTACTGGATGAGCAGCAGATGAACCAAGACATAGGCTGCAGAGGATTCAGAATAATCTTGGATTCCATTTAGACCTATGGCAGAATCCCTGCTGATTTCATGTGGGTCAAGATTTCAGCTTGAGATCCCAAGTTCACAAATAAGATGGTCAATGTGGATTTTGTATACAGGCTGCCCCTAAGCTTATTTTAGCTTCTCTTACTGTAAAAATTTTTTTTACAAAGAAATATGGGAAAAAAAACTTAGTAGATGATTTAATCCTCACTTGTCTTCCAAGATGGTTTGTTTTACCTGACACTTTCTATATAGGCATTACAAGCACTAGCTAAAATGGTGTAAAGGGGGACAGTGTGTGGAACCTGAGCTGAACATTGGAGTTTCTTGTAGTAACTAGCTAAGTATTTGTTGCTGGTTTCATGAGGAAATTGATTTGGCATATTTAACATTGTTTCTTTATTTTATAGGTAATGGACTATTCCCATAGCTCTGTTAAAAAATAGTATGCATATAAATATATATCTATCTCGCAGATTTACAACTCTGCTGTTTCACTAGGGATACACTTAATGTGGTATAAGTCTCTGGATATGACAATTAAATTCACATGACCCATGGACTACCTCACAACCCAAAATTGCCCTTTGCATATTACAAGAGAATAGTGATTACCCTCTAATCACTTATTAAATCTGCTTTTCCAATGAAACTTTGTCTTTCCAGGCCTAAAAAGATGGAAGGAAAAAAATCTGGTGTTTGTAACAAAAAACAGTAATATTGCAGTGGCCATAATCTGTGCTTCTGCTAAATATGCTCAGAAGAACAGTGTCATGTTTCTTCTCCATCACAAACTTATTGAAACAAGAGAAGCTTTTGTTGAGAAGAATCATATATGCATAAGCGCTTAAGCAACTTTTTTCCCCAAATCTTCGTTCGCAAAGCCTAGCCATGATGATAAGCAATTTTGCAAATTGATCATTTGGTGTGGTGAATAATATTGCACTGAAATAGCAATGAATTAGCATGTTTACTATGTGTACTGGTATCTTGTGCCAGATAAATATGAGTGTCTGTCTCAGTGTTGATAAAAGTGATCTTCCTTTTTTTTTTTTTTTTGAACTGGTGTACATGAGCAAGGCTAATAGGAAGAATCTAAGCTCTGAATTTGCCATCTCCTTGTGGTTTTGGAGAGTCCAAGTTTTTGAGAAATTCGAAGTCTTACTTGGTCACTGATTCGTTATAAATTTTAATACCATTGCCGTAAGCTGGAAGTGCAAGAGCATGGTGTTCTCTGCATTATGCTTGAAATGCCCAGAGCCTCTATAATGTGAGATTGAGGCTTGGCTGAGTCAACTCAACATTTCATTTTGCTGAAGCAGACAAATATACTTTCATTTAATTTACTGTGGGAAAATCTTTCTAAGCTAGGTCCCATGGCACTTCTGGTGGTAGCATATTTCTGCACCTGGGTTTTTGGCCAAGGTTACTGTGTACTAGCTGTCCCCTTGACTGCCATTCTTCATCCCAGAGGTGACTGAATTTCAGTGATGGGTGAAGAGATTTTTCTGCTTTGACTTAGGATATCTTTGGACAAAAAGTCTAAAATAAATGTGAGATATAATTAAACACACAGTGCAGAATTTTGTATATGTGGGAAGGGACAGATAACGAGTCTGTTTCAACCTAGTCTATAAAAGAAGTATATTAAGCCGTGTTTTCTCTCTTCCTTTGTTTGTGTAACTATTTTGGAAATAAAAACTACTATTTTTCTAAGGCACAAGTAAACTATTCCTGCCTCAGCAGGTCTTAAAATTAGTAGGGAGATCTCTTAATATCCTGGTATGCAAATAAAACTGTTTTGTCGTCCTTCCTATCTCAGGGCTAACTATGATGGACTCTCCAAACATGTAATTCGTGACTAAATGAAGGGCATCACCTGTGTCCAAAAGGCCAGACTGACACCTGCTAACAAGATCTGTGAGGTAGAGCATTAAATCCCTCACTAACCTCCAAACTTTGCTCTTGTCTTTTACCTGCAGCTTAGATCAGCTCTGCAGCCTTTACAAACAGCAATGGGAAAGAAGCTTCAGTATTAAAAAGTGAAGGCAAAATGCAAGTTCTTGTTGGATGAATCAACTGTGTCCTGTAGGCTTGTTTGGGACTGAACCTAGGCTGTGAAATCTGAATATGGTTTTTGACCCTTCTCATAACTGCAGGGGAGAAATAGTCTAACGAATAAGCATAAAACTCAGGACTGCTCCTTGCCCTTTTACAAACCATCTGTGTTACACGGGATAAATTCTCTATGGATGCATGCACCAGCTCCCTGCTAGGAAGAAAGGGATGAAATAGCATCTCCCTTGTCTATAGAGCTGGGGAAAACAACACTAAATATATTGTGCCTTTAGACTGATGAGAAGGGACAAATGAAAGACTATACTCAGCATGTTAATGCTAATGGACTAAGATTAACTTTGACTGAGGTTTTTAGTTGAGATCTGCTAGAGCTGCAACACCTGGATCACAGTTTCACTGAATTTTGGCACTTAGGGGAATCAGACTGCTTTGGCTTGGGCCCTCTACTCTAGTGTGAAGACTTTTTCACTAAGCTGATCCAGGGTCTTCCAGGCTGGCCCCTCAGTCACTCTGATTTCATGCTGTGACTGTTGTTGTGATCGTGCAGGGCTGGACAACACAAGCACATCTCAAAATAAGAAAATTCCCTAACCAAGATATGCTTATGCCTATGTACTTACATTCATGGTAAATCAGGAACTCACAGCAGTCAATATTTCAAAGCAGTGCTAAGAGCATATATTTCACATTGGTACCATTCTTTTTGATAGAAAATATGAGTGAGGAAAAGAGTAGGGGTACCGAGAGCACAACCCCACTATTAACTCACCCACCTCAGTTGTCTTTCTGTTGAGCCTGAGTTCAACTTAGAGCATTATTTTGGAACCTTTTGAATTTAACCTCAAACTCACACTCTCCATATCCTATTGTTGGTTCATGGTAACAATTCAAATGCAATCAGTCATCCCTTGGTTGGGGCCCATTAAGTACAATGTCCATTTTCACACATCAGGGTGCAGGATAGTATCAGATCACAGGTTCCCTCCTCATCCTTGTCCCATGATGTGCCAGCATGTGTTAAGTGTCTTTACCTGTTTCTACCCACATTCTGCAAATGTTTGTGGGAATCCTTTCAACATGGGAATTTTCCTTACCTGCTCTGCTGAGCTTTTTTTGCTGAGGGGAGTTTCTTGTTTCTCTCTTCCCATGAAAAAGGAAAGAAGCTACCTTAGTGGAGAACTGTGGGCTTTTCACTGCCTACTATTTGTCCTGTCTTACTAACTTACCCTGTTTAGGCTCCACTAACAGCAATCCTGCTAGTGCCCCATGCTGTTTCCCACCTCCATGTTGCAGTACAGACACTACTATGCTGCCAACTCTGCTTCTTGAGGGAGTAAATGGAGTGGAGGTAGTCAAGCAGCATGTGGTGGCATCCTCCATGGCAGAGACCCATAGCTACCTGGCTCCTCTTACCTTCTGGAAAACTGATTTGGTATTGCCAACCTGCTTAACAGACTGGTTTTAATCTGAAGCACTGTAGAGCTGAGGCATGAAGACTTAGCTCAACCTTAACCCCCAAAACAAAGGCATGGTTTTGGCATCTGGGAGGCTGGCACCACATGAGTGAGTGGAACAGAAGCACTCATGTGAAGCCATCCATGCTGTCATGCTGGGGTTATCCAAGGGAAAGAGGCTGGAAGGGTCCCTGCCTGAAATACATTGCAATTCAGACCTACTGTTTTGATGTCCATAAAATCCTCCCCAGCCTTTTAAAAGTTTACAGATGGATCTCTTCTCCAGGACATGGGACTTCCTCAGTGCAAGACCCCTGTAATATCAGCAAATACTCTATTTATCCCCCTCAGTGGTAGGGAAGCCAAGACAGGAAGACAGCACAGCCAGGAGTCATGCTGTAGGGCAGGGAGAGTGTAGCAGTCCTACCACACACCCAGCCTCTTCCACCCAGCACCGGCTGCACCCCAACAGCTCGCCAGAGGCTGATGTCAACCTGGCTCCTGTCCGACTGGCTGCGGGGTGCAGTCAGTGCGCCCTGTCCATGGGCACCATGTCTAAACCCTTGGCAGCATCTGGCAGCAGGCATTGGTTACGGGATCTGGACCTTGAGTTGCACCCAAGCACGGCGTAGCATCATTTGCAAGAATCGAGCAGGAATATTTCAGCATTGGCATCAGTTACTGACAAGCTTTCGGAAAAGAGATTTTTCCCACCTGCATGTTATAAAACCGTAGTAAATGGAAATTGTAATCTCTCGACATTAAACAAATGAGGAAGCTGCACTCTGGAACTCATAAGTCACCACCAGTCTTTACCAAATAATAACAATTGCATTGCTGATGGCCCTGTCTCTGGCTGTTAGCACACTGAATGACGGGGAGTAGTGTGTGCTAGTGAGAGTATCTCAACAACTCCAAGTGCTACAAGCATTCCTGCAAATCCACAGAGGATCTTGATAATCTTTTGCAGGTGGTCAGATTTTAAATATTAGAAAAAAGCAAACTAACATATTAAAACAGGAAGATAAGCATTTCCTTTGTTTGTTTTCTATTCACTTACAATGCATCTTATTTGTGTCACCTATTAGCTCATTTCACAAAATCCTGATGTACTGATGAATTTTGCTTTTTTAAATCCTGATTTGCAACTTCACAAAACCCTATCTCTAGCACAGAGAATAGATTGGAAAAGCAAGATAACTACTTCCCCGACAAGGCCTGATAGCTTCTAGAAACAATGACAGTAAGATTTAATCTGAATAAGTAGCAAGATTTTAAGATGTGGGATAGAAGTTATTCAGATAAATACCATTTTTCCCAGCAGGTATGCACAAAGGGACGGGCTGCCTATTGGTAATTACTAGAAGATTGCAATCCAGTTAATGTAGCCTATGGACCTCTACCTGATTCACATACAAAGGAAATGCACAGGCATTGCATGTCCAGGAGGCCATGCTCAAATCTCATTTAAAGGGCTGTGACTTGGGTACAAAGAAATCTCTCAATCTCTAGCTCAGCTCTGCAGTAAACTCTGCTTAAAAAGTCTACCTAGGACAGATGATCCGATACAAGAAATCATGGCTAGGCTTCGTGAATGAAGATTTGGGAAGGGCTCTACCCACATTTGTTACAAGCGCGCTGGTGGCTAAAAAGGCCAATATGAGATAGGCACGTCTGGTTGCAAAAGGCACAACAGAAAGACTCCTTAGGTGGTACGTTCTGCAGGGCATGATTCTTTCTGTGTTGTCTTTTCTCCTTGAGAGTGATTCTGTGTGCTTTCTCAAAGGCATCAGCAGCGTTATAGATGGTGTGTCTCCAGACCTCCTGATTTGAGGCCAGAGTAGACCAGTTATGTCGATCAATATGGTCAAGGCTGAGATGTTGTTTCAGGGAGTCCTTGTATCTTCTCTTTGGGGCTCCTCTCATGCGGCATCCGGTGGCAAGTTCACCATAAAGCAAGATCTTAGGGAGGCGGTGGTCCTTCATCCTTGAGACGTGCCCTGCCCATCGCAGCTGTGTTCTCAGTAACATGGCCTCAATACTTGTGACTGCTGCTTGTTCTAGAACAGATGTATTAGTCACATAATCTGACCAGTGGATGTTTAGGATTGTACGAAGGCAGCATTGATGGAAATGTTCTAGGAGTAATACAAGAAATACATGGATGGAAAATATACATGGCAGCAGTCGACTTTTCCCCTACTTTTCCCCTTCAAAATGCTTAAAATATAGCCACCTCACCTTCGCAGAATAGGCCCATTAGACAGAATCATCAGGGTTTCTGGTTAGATTGCATTTAATTTTATTCAGCATCTAGCTATCATGGCAAATGTTCTCTCTGCTTATCTGTGAGCATGGTTTTCTTCATGACCAGGGCTACCAGTGGGAATGAGTGATTGGAGGTGGATTTTGCATGTGACAGTCATAGGTACGTGTCTTTTCCCTTACTCCCTTGCTGTACTCTTTGACTTGATCAGACATCCCTGAGATACTCACCTCTAGTCTTTCACCTCACATATGATACACCCAGAAAAACCTCATTAGCTTAAGTTTATGCCAGAAGTTGATTAGCAATATAGTTTCTGGGATAGCCAAACTACAAAAGGGAAGCAGGCAAGCTGAAAATAGATGGTGCATAAATAATAACAATAATAATCAGGATTAGTTCTACAGTGACAGATATACCTTAGGACACAGAGAAAATGGCAAATGTTTCCCCCCTTAACTCATAATTTGCAGAAAGCTTCCCCATACTTTTCTTGCAATTTAATTATGAAAGGAAGGATAGAGATGTTCATTGCTTGCTGTACTAATTTTTCCTGAATTTGAGTAATATTCCAGAGCCTTGAGACAGATTAGCTTCTCTGAGATTTACCTGGGCTTTTGTGAACTGATGCAGATCCAGTATATCGAATTGTTGGTTTTAAGCAGAACCTGGCAACCTACAAGTGAGAAGCCCTTTCCTGAAAACCATCAAGCACTTGAGGCCTGTTAAGATCTTTCTTGTTTCTTTCTGGCATCATGTATCATCATTTGGGGTTATACAGGACAGTCTGGGAAGGCAAACTCAAGGCTGAAGGTCAGGGCCTCACTGGTGAAGCAAAATTGTTACTGCCTCTTAGGTGTATGCAGGAAATCAATATAGTTGCTAAAGTGTCTTTGCTTAAGAGAGCTGCTTAAGTAGCCTTTCCCCCATCTCTAATGGCAAGTAACCTTCAGTTTATTAATCTACAGGGCCATGAATATATCTCTTTATGTCTCTGTGATTGATCTATGTACCCGATAGCGTGTGCTGTTAAAATCCATGTTTCCTGGCTTTCCTAGTCACCTCGAATGAGTAAACTCAGTTTGGAAATCCTTATTGTGGAACTGCAAAAGGAAAGCAGGGGAGCATGCTTCCTTTTTGTATACCATTACAAATTTGTCTTTAGGACTGAATTATTCAGATTAGACCTTCCCCACCACCACTCCCCACTTCAACGCTAGTTCTATTGCTCTTTTTTTGACAAAGGCAGATAATAAAGCTTCATCTGAAAAGCTGGACCTTTGAAGAAGTGGTTTATTTCTTGGTCCTCCCCCAGGCAAGCCATTTTATTGTTCTCTGTCTTTCTTCTCTCTATCAAATGGAGATATTGCTTTACTCCCAGGTTTAGTCTGCCCTGCCTGCCAGGAAGCCATCTGGGGTATGAGTTACTTTTCACTGTC
This sequence comes from Chiroxiphia lanceolata, assembly GCF_009829145.1. Classification (NCBI taxonomy): domain Eukaryota; kingdom Metazoa; phylum Chordata; class Aves; order Passeriformes; family Pipridae; genus Chiroxiphia; species Chiroxiphia lanceolata. Next base: position 61,053,438 of record NC_045637.1, on the reverse strand, counting down.
TCTGGTAAAAGAGGGGTTGATTTTCAGGCAGAGCTGTGAGGCAATACCAGTCTTAAAAAGACTGAAGGTGATTGTTACAGCTTTGTTCCTTGGTCTGTGATAGGCACAAGCTCTGCTTGCAAAGCAGGAATTGAAAAACCTCTGTTTGAAAAAAACAGCTAACCACATTATGACCTGAAACACATATTGGAAAAGCCAACAAGTCCATTATTGCCTCTGGAGGAGGCATCTGCATGTGGTGGTGCAACATGGGGGAGGGAAGAATGGGAAAGATAATTTAGGATGTTGAACATATTAAACACGTACGTTTAATATATGCTGTAGCATTTCAGCAGATGTAGGGGAAATTTTGAGGTCAGGAAGCAGAAGTCACCTCCTACTCTAATTAGTACTTTAGAATTGGTTAGATAGCACAAATCGTTTGGAGTGATAAGACAAAGGATACTGCAGCTCTGTCAATCCTGTAGCTTTCTCACACAGTCCCTCACGTGGAAGGAGACTTCTCAATTTTGAAGAACAAAGGAGATAATACTGTTTCACCCATTGTGTTTTGTCTCCTAATCTGGTTTCTTATGAGTGTTTGAGGGCAGTTTTTAAAATGGGCTTTTAAAATGCTTCTTTTCATGATATCTCATAATTAAACTTCAGTGAATGAGTTGAGTGATAACAGGGGAGTTCTGGTCTGTTTTATGAGGCAATACTCTAGTTCCTGAGTGGGTGAACCGGGAGACCTTTCTGTCTTGCGTGGGAATTGAATAATTGCTGGGAAAACCAGGCTTATGCTCCTCTTGTTAGTGTACTATAAGCTTTTAAAAATAAAATAGCTGAGCCCTCTCTAAATAATGACTTTCATGGAAATGCTTGTTCCTAAAGTTGTGACCTTCAGGCAACTGAAATCACAGCCTGTGTCCAGATCCAGCCTCCACAGCTGGCCAGCCTGGCTGCGGCTGCTGAAACCTGTGGATCCAAATGCTCAGGAGGTTAAAAGGGTTAGAGATTTTTTGCTACTCAGACTTACTTCTAATTAGAAATGAAATACCAAAAATAGTTTTTAGGGAAGGAAATGGAAGCCTAAAAGCAAAATGAAATTAAAGGTCAATCTTCAACTTAGCAGACTGATGTGGAACATGGATTTAATAACAAGAAAATCCATTCTGAGAAGAAAAGAAAAAAGTCAAAATTATTAGACAGGTAAAAGACAGAATGGCTTGATATGTAACACCATCCTCTGAAATATAAGGCAGGTGGAAAGTGTGAGCAAGTTCAATAACAAAAAGTATAAATAGAGCTAATAGTTGAGAGGCACTTTAAGAGGGACTGGCTACACTTGGAGGCATCTAGAGTGAAGTAAAACAGCAATGGAAAATTAAATATAATATAGAATCAAATTTTGACAATATAGTGGTTTTTAAAACAATAAAGAAAGAAACCTACTCTCCAGAATTTAATTTGAATCCTTCTTGCTTCCTCATAGCATTTAAGCAAACCCAGTACAATTTCACATGTACAGTCCAAACTAGTCAGAAGAAGATTTATTACATTTTTTAGATATTTCTAGATTCTTTTTGACATTTCGATGATGCTGTTTTCCGTACCTATACAGTTGTTAGTCCAGTAAGCTTTCAGATACTGAACTTCTCAACAGGCTTCAAACAAGTGTGAAGCCAAAAGAAATCATTATTTACATTTATTTTCCTTTAAGGACAATTCAATCTTCCTTTCACAGTTTGTGCAGCAGCATTAATAAATTCTGAATTCTCTGCATTCGAGACAAAGCTGTCAGTGCTGTCCAGTATTTTGGGGAATAGGAATTTCCCATCTCTCATGCTAAGCCACATGCTGCAGCCTCATGAACGTTTTTTGCTGTGGCCTGTTAAACTTCCCTCTCCATTCCTAGGCAGGGCAGAGAGCCAGTGAGAAGTGATGAGTGCTTTTCATGGTAAGGAACAATACATGAAGATTTTCCAAATTAATTTAACATTTGCAAGGAATGCTGTTGGCTGCATCAATTTCAGATACTCTGGCAAGCAGGAAATTATTTTCCATGTAGATGATGTTTCTATAACTTCCCCCTCCAGAGGACCCCTATGGTGAGAAGGAGGAAGAGAGGTTTTGTCTTTTAGTGAAATCTGATTGTGGAGCACGGCTGGGGAGGGGAAGGGTCAGGGGGAGGCCAGTGACAGGAGCCTCTGTGGCAATCCACAGGACGTCTCCCTGAAAGAAAGAGTCGACACTGGTGGCTCCACCAGCAGCTTTGGTAGCTGCATCTCCTCTTGGGGATGAGATGGCCTCATGGAAGGAGGTGGGAGCTGAGCTGCTGGAAAAATGTTGCTCCCTGCAGCAGTCTCTGGAGAGGGACTTTGGATCTCATCCACTGCCTGGGCTAAACTCACTAAAAGCTTACCAATATTGATGGTTTCATTTCCTTTTTCTCTCCAAAGGGTCCTTCAGGCTTTGTTAACTAAACACACATAGAATCATAGTATCATAGAAAGGTTTGGGCTGGAAGGACCTTAAAGACTGTCTCGTTCCAACTCCTCTGCCATGGGCAGGGACAACTTTCACTACACCAGGTTGCTTAAAGCACCATCCAACCTGGCCTTGAACACTTCCAGGGATAGGGCATCCACAGTTTCTCTGAGCATCCTGTTCCAGTGTCTCGTCAACCTCATAATAATTAATTTCTTCCTAATATCTAATCTAAACCCACCTTCTTTCAGGTTAAAGCCATTTCCCCTTGTCCTATCCCACAGTACTGTTATGAATTGCCACAGTTTGTGAGATTTCCATTCCTGAGCAAAATGAACACCTGCATGCACTGAAAAGCCACCATGGACATGGCTGCCATCTGTACAAATCTGAAGTTCTCCTGGTGGGCAGGGGCTTGTGCAGGGGATCTGTTGACTTAACCTAAAAGCAAAACGGAAAGTGAGATTACCTGGAGCTTTGCAAGGTGAAAATGGGAGATGATCGAAGAGGAAGGGATGTGCACAGGAGGTTCAAAGTGCAGAAACTGTGAAGATCAAGTGTAAAATGTCCCAAGATTTCTAGGGGTGGTTTTATGATGGATTTTATCTCTGAACTGTAGGTAAGAAATTCCATAGTAGAGCATTAGGGGTGACATAAAAACTTCAGTCAAGCGGATCAAGACTACTTAAGAAGTTTTGAGAAAATCTATATGGAAATAATTAGGAAAATAAATAATAATCAGAAAATCTTTTACTGCTTATAAGCATGTAGGGAGGTATATATGTATATATCTTCCTGCTGTGCTTTATTGTGTAGAAAACACAGATCTCTGCATACCTATGCTATTTCTAGTTATCCAATCCCTAAAAACAACAACAAATATTACATAATCAGTCAGAAAAGTCTCAATCTCCCGACCTTAGCCCTTAATCTTAATCTTACTTCCCCCTTTCTTCACACTGTTCCTGTAATTCCTGTCCTTATAATAGTGCAATTGCAGCCAGCTTTAAAAAAAATCTGTGCTCTCTCAAAAACTTTGCATATAGTTCTTGGAGTCCTGCAGACCTTAAAAGTTTCTTAAATTGTCAGTGGGAGCATTTCAATTGTAAGGTAAGAAGACTGAAAAACTTCTGGTTGAATTCAAATGTGCAGTCTGGTACATATGTGTAAATGTGGTTTAAACATTTATATATCTGGTTAAATCAGACTTCAGTGAAACCACTGAGCAGAACTTGTGCTCTTGGGTACTTGTAATTGTTACAGTTAGTGAAAAAAAACCTACTGAAAAATGGCATGCTTCATGTCAAGAGGTTCAGTCTCTCCGAGTGACTTCAGGTTAGGGCTCAGACCTGCAATTGAGTTACTGCAGTTTAGTGGGTTACCATGCACCAGCTAAGCTGCAGAAACAGTCCGTGTGTGTCCTCCTCACCTTTGACAAATGAAAGGTGATTTGACTTAGCTTAATCTATTTTCATTGCAGGCTAAATTGAATTACCTCATATTTATGATGGGCTATAAGGGCACTCAAAGAGAGTAATCTGGATTCAACCGATCTCTGGTAACTGGTCTAGCTGTGGTAGCTGGACTGTGGGTATAAACTCTGAGCCACCTTGCACTCACAGGAGAGAGCTTCAGCGGACACAGCTTTGTAACTCCCGATGAAGTAGTTTGGGATGTGGTAAGCCATTGATGGAACAGCTGGAATTGCTTTTTAAAGGAATAGAGTAGCTGGCAGGGCACTTTCTTAATGGGTTTCTGATTCTGGAATATAGTTCCTTTCCCCAGTCTTCTGAGTTTGTATTGGTTTGAGCTACAGCAGCACAGAGGCTTGCTTGTCTTTCCTTTCTTCCTCAGGTTTTTTTAAGGCAGACATGTGGGATAGAGCTGGGCTGATAGCTTTAACTCCCTGTGGGTTTTCTGTGAGGGTACTTCGGCAGAGTAAATTAGTTTTAAATTTGGTTGTTCTACCATAACCTAAGTATTCTTAACTGAATTGTAAATTTAATTGTTAAGTGTTGCACTGAATGTTTAAATAATTCTAAAAGCACTTGGAGCATGGGATAAGTGCTGTAAAAATCTAAATAAATGAGTAAATTGTTTAACAGCATATGTGGTAATGCAAAATACTACATGTGTGCAAAGAGTAAGAGTTGTGCTTGAAATGGTTGCCAGAGCTTAAATTTCCTTGGTACATGCAAAACCTTTTCGCATTAGCAGGGTGCTTTTTTTCATGTGTAGCTTACTGTATAACTGGGAGAAGAAGATGAAGTTGGCAGTTTAGACTGTCAAACAGAGGTTTCAGCTCAGCAGTGAGGTTCAAAGAGATTAATTTGAACTCGACTGTTTATGTTACTGATCTCGTACCAGCTGGGTTTGTGGCATTAAGATGTCAATAGTACAACAGAATTTAACTAACAGTTTCATCACTGACATCATCTTTTTGAAGGTACAGATGATTGCCTCCTTATGTACTAGGACATATTTCTTTAGGACAGGACTCTTCATATGCTTTCATCTGGGAGGGCAAAGGAGAGGGAGGTGGGGAGAGAGCCTTGAAGTGAAGCTAATTAGAAAATGTCTTAGTATGTAAGTGGTTTATTTAAGCAAGTTCCAGCAAAAATGTGCCCATTTCCATATGACATAAACCCCTTACTTTTAGTTTTCCTTCAAGTCGCCCTTCTTTCTTTCAACCGGCACCAAAACAGAAGAGCTAAGGTAATAATAAACTGTCCTATGTGAAGTGGCTTTATTATTTTCAGCGGTTCAACCTTGAATGGAGTAGAGAAGCCTCTTGGAAGGGCAGGAAGAGTCGATAATGGAGTTTCTTCCACGCACCCTCTGCTCCCCCCAACTCCATACAATAATTATTAATCAATGGTAGCTGCATGTCTTTTGCTGAGGCTCGTTCGGTAACTCCTTTGGAGTTACCTATGAACGATAGGCTGTATGAGGTTCAGACTCAGTTAAGGTGTCATTGACCTGCCATGTTGACCACTGACGTTCTTAACGGGACAGGAAAAGACAGGATGGGGTGGCTAAAAAAAAAATATAAAAAAATAAAATGCATCTGGTTAAGGACTTGAGAAGTTCTTTCAGTGGGGGAGATGGTTTTATTAATGAAGCTGACGGGTTTGGTCCCTTGTTAAACAGGCTTTTCCACTGTCCCTTGGTGCTGGGGGTCGTGGTGGGGGATGCAAATGAAGGGGGGGGATGATAACCTTCTGGAGAAAATAAGTGAAGCATCACTAAATGTGAAATGGTTTTGCTTTACAAAATAATGATACAGCAAAATTTGACTTAAGTGTTCTCTAAAAGCCTTTCCTCCTGTGCTGTAGTGGCTGCTGTACCTCCTCGAAACCCTGGGCCTTTGAAGGAAATCACAACGTAATCCTTTGGTTTGGCACGTATTGTCCCTTAATGACAGGCATTACATTTGCACAGTACCATAAATCAAAGCTAGAGGCTGTTTTAAATAGGCTGCAGATGCATGTGGAAGTTGGCTAAATGGCACTTCACTCGAGAGGGGAGGGGGGAGCTATCCCACCGCGAGGCTCCCGGTAGAACAGGGCCAGCAGAGAGGGTTCCCATGTCCGCAATATTTTCATTTCACCTGGGATTTAGCTCTACGTGAAGACCTGTTTAGCAGAAGGAAATGTTTTTTGACTACAACCTCTGAAGGGTTTAAATGGGATTTAACTGTTCCTATTTTTTCCACTCCATGTGGGAGTCTGGAACTCTGTTTACAAGGTGTGTCATATCCTCTCAATCCCAGAGTCCTTCTCCTCCTCCTTTCGTTTTATGTTCTGGACAAATAGGCAAAAAGATACTTTTAAAGTGAATGCACATAGAAAACCCCACAATTACTGTCCCTGATTTCACTGTGAAAACTTTACAACAGCAGTACTGAAAAATCTTCCCCTACCCCTCCTACTTCTTCTAAGAGAACGAAAAAATCCATCAAATTAACACATCAATGAGTTGATTGTAATCTCCAGGGTTCAGTGTAGCACTTTCTAGCCTCTCAGACAGGAGGCCAGCATGATTTATCAATGCAAACCTAATAGCATCAATATGAATCTAACTAAAAATCAATATTTCATTACCAAATTGTTAGTGAGAATGAAGAAAAATTGCCAGAGTCAGAGCATTCTCTAGGGTAGGAGCATCTGGAGTTCAATGTGACAAGATGAGTGATGCATGACTCGGGGCCTGGGGAAGGACACTGGGAGGACAGGCCACTACGTAAGGCCGAAGACTCAAGAAGAAAGCACTTTTTTCTTTTTTTTAAAGCTTTCTCTAAGAAGAAAGAAAATGTCTGAGAAAGAAAAAATAGAAGGCACACTGCTATTTACTAAAACTGATGCAAAGTAGCTCAAACAACTGAATCTGAACAGATTAGTCTCTGCTATGGACACCTACACAGAACTGGTTTTCACAAGAGACAAATGGGGAAAATAAATTCAGTGGTCCATATCCTGATTTCACCTACAAAAGACAGAAATTTATAATAGCTTGCACAGTGGAAATACTTTGATTTCATACATATCATGTAGCTGTAATTGGATTTGGTAGACCTCACCTGGATTTTCTGAAATTTCAGATTTGTGGTGGGTTTCTTTAGACTACAACTGAAATGTGGACTGAAATCTGCTATTAGGAAGGTAGCAGTACTCAAATAGTGTGTTTGCTTAAAATGCATCCTATTAATTAACCTGCTTCTTATTTAAGGAAACGGAGCAAAAAGTTCATGGAACAGTGCCAAAAATAGATTCAAAGCATAACTTTATATTGCATTATGTCATGGGTCTATTCTGGCAGCATGGTAAAAATTTACACACAGAGCAATGGAAAAATAGGAACAAGAGCACTGAAATGTAACTGTGATTTGAGATTCTCAGAGAGCCTTGTCATTACACACGTTCAACATATATTGGAGGATGATGGTTGGAGTTTCAGGGCCCAATACCTTTTGTTCGCTTGGGATGTCAGAGGGTTATTTCAATGTATAGCAGCTTCTGTACTGTTCAACATCTCTGTCTGTTTGGGTTTGGAATGACCATGTCACGGGACATGTGGAGTCCTCAATATTTGGAGGTTTTTTATGCAATCTGTGGTCTTATGAGGGGAAAAGCAGGAACCTTTCTGTGACCCTTAAATCTACAGTTTCTGGAATCAGGTTAGAGGTGATCCTGTCAGCTTTTAGATTTTGATAAAAATAATTTTAGCTCTTGCGTTGGGAAAGAACAATCAAAAAGTGAATTCCAAAGGCTCAGAAACTGGGAAGAGAACTTCATCTCTCTAAAACTACTTTGAAAAGACAACAAAGTATTTGTGACTATTTTCTCTCTTTTTTTTTTTTTTTTAATTTAATGGAGACATGTAATGATCAGTCCTGAGGTTTCTCTAGTTCTTTTGTGTCCTTATTTGGCTAAGTCTGCTCCATATGGCTCAAGTCAACTTTTTTAAAAATTTTTTTAGAGAGAAAGAAAGAGAATTTCCAGGTTAGTTGAACTTATTGCTTAGAATAAAATTTCTCCTAGCCCCTGTGTTTCTAACTCTGACAGCCCGTGATACATCACTAATCTCTAATTCCCTTACTCCCTAGGAACTATCATTATTTTATGTATTGACTAATACAGTTGTCTCAGGGTAAATTTCCCCTGAAATCGAAGTTTACTTCTTGCATTAGAAGTGAAACCTACTCCCTTGTATAAATGACAGACCCTTTTTATAACTTTGCATGCATTAGAAGCAGTCACACTAGAAATGTATGGGGTTTTGTTTGTTTAGTTTCAAGTTTTTGTTTTTAATGAAGTATTAACTGTACTTTAGACTGAGAAAATTGGAAGGCTAAATACCTATGTGATGATTTCAAGCTTTTTTTCTGAAAAAAGTTCTGTTGAAACCTGAAGGTATCAGTAAATAGAAAAGTTAGTGTCTCTCTTATCAGGAATATCTTAAAGGCATTAATGCCGATAAAATGTTCTACTTTGTTTCCATTATGACTTTATGTAGGCTCAAGCGCTGAATGTAAATAGCAATTTTTTTAAAATTTAGAGAAATTATAACAAATATTTTGCAATAGAAAAAGTAAACACACTCTTTAAGTAGGTATGCCATGTTAACTAGAAATACTCTTTAATGCATTTTAAATGTAAAGATGTAAGACCACCCGTCCAGCACCTCAAGCACCTCAACAAACTTTTGAGGGGTAAATCAGTTTCTAATTTGTATTGACTCTTCTCTCATGGCTTCCACTTCACAGTCCTCTTCATAACATTTGTTCATGCCTCTTCTACAATAATTACAATAAGTTTTGATTTCTGTTGTACTTTAGAATTTGATAATGGAGCCTCTTGGTTCCTGCACTGATTTGTGCTGAAGTAGAGTAAATTTTCATCACAGTAGTTGGTATAGGGCTATGTTTTGAATTTGAGCTGAAAATGGTGTTGATAACACGGGGATGTTTTTGTTATTGCTGAGCAGTGCTAACACATAGTCAAGGCCTTTTTGCTCCTCACCCCATCCCACCAGCGAGTGGGCTGCGGGTGCACAATGAGTTGTGAGCGGACACAGCTGGCACTGCTGCCCCTAACTGACCAAAAGGACATTCCATACCATATGGCCTCATGCTCGGTATATGAAGTTGGGAGAAGAAGAAAGAAGGGAGGGATATTCAGAGTGTTGGCATTTGTCTTCCTAAGTCACCATTACACGTGATGGAGTCCTGCTTTCTGGGGATGGCTGAACAACTGCCTGCCCCTGGGAAGTGGGTGAATGAATTCCTTGTGTTGCTTTGCTTGCATGCATGGCTTTTGCTTTACCTATTAAACTGCCTTTATCTCAACCTACGAGTTTTCTCACTTTTACCCTTCCAGCTCTCTCTCCCATCTCACCAGGGGGAAGTGAGTGACCAGCTGTATGGGTCTGAGTTGCTGATTGGGGTTAAACCACAGCAGCTCCATAAACGAAAATGAATTATTGGAAAAACTGAGACAGTAATTTTACCCACATGTAGAGATAAATGGGGGCAAACATAAGACAGAAATAAAACAGGGAACTTATATTCATTTATTACGAATTTTCATCTTTATTAATTTATGTGTCCCACTTTCTATTGGTACTGTTCTTTCTCATATATGTTGAAGTTTTTCTTTTACTTGAAGCCAGTCTGGAACTGAGCGACACCTTGGCTGCTAGTGAACAACTTGAAAATGGAAGACAAGATCCAATCAGACAGACTAATTAGGGTACCCAGTCAGGATAGAGCCTTGAATATTCACTGCACATTTTTTGGAAACACAGTACTGTGAAAATCCTTGCACTCAAGTTGATTGATACAGTCTGCCAGCCAATCATCCTTAGTGATCAGTGTAAAATAATGAAAAAGATTAGAAAAGTAACATCCATAAAAGTTTCAGGAACTGCTTAACTTAAAAATCTAACAGTCTTAGATAAACAATCTTGCACTTGCAACCATGTAATGTCTTGATTGAAAGACTGAATTTTCTAGCAGTGCCTTGTTGTAATCATTCGCTTCAGTTTTGCAAGGGGAAACTTCATTCAGAGATCAGATCACAGAGGCTGAGCAATAATAGAAAATTATAGAGGACAACTGTGAGAATGGAAGACAAACACATCTGGTGGAATGAAATGTCTTCTGGCTGTTTTACAAGGCAAAACCAAAGTGGACTGCTTTTACTGTTTGGATGTTGTTCGTCTGTGTAAAACCCAGTACCTCTGTGGGTGTGCCCCAGTCAGATGTCGCTGGGAAGTCCTAGGAGCACCTTATACCTGTGCCTCTGTGCTGTCTAGTTTCTTTATTTGCATGATCTGGGTAGGAAGAAGAACATGTGCTGGTTGGGAATTCAAATATTTGTATCAAAGATGTGTGATATCAGCATGGCAAATTGAACTGTAGGCATGTTATAGAAGATGTATTAGGCAATACATCTTCTGCTTACCTTTGAACCATTCCCCCATATAGACTAAACAAGTATGGAAGAATAATTTCTTGTTCTTGCACTGGCTTTAAACCAGTCCAGTTATGGCTGTTGTTACCCTATTCAGACGCATTTGAACACTTGATGTTTCTGTTCTTATCTATGTTCATGGAAAATAAGTGCTGGGCCTGTAGCAGGAATGAACAAAAAGATGGATTGATCTTCCTATTATAACTATTTGAAAGTTGGGCAATGGAAAACTTCAAGATTTTCCCTTTTGATTGAAGGAAGAGAGCTGATGTCAGAAAACGTATGGTAGCACAAGTTTAGCAGTAGTGGCTACTCATAGATATCGAAAGCTATAATGTGACTCATAGACATACCATGCAAGGAGTAACATGTAGCCACCCCACTCATTTAACTCTTGCCATCTGCTTTCTTACCCATAAACGAAAGCAGGGTTCTAACCAGCAATATCCGTGGTTCTTTAACCTGCCTTTCACTGTTGCTTGTGCAGTGGGTAAGCAAAAAGCCAGCTGAGAATTTTATTCCCTATAATGAGTACACTTCATGATATACTTGATAGGGTCCTTGACAAGAGCGTTCTACAGAAGGAGTAGCTAAGTAGTAGCTGAAACGTTGTGTTCTCAAAAGAGTAAATGCTTTGGTTCACTGCCAAGTTTCTGTTTGATTACAAAGAAATTGGAAAGGGACATCCATCCAGGTCTAATAAAGCAGTTGTTAATTTCTTTCAGAAAATAATGAGCAGAAAAACTTTATTACAATAGATAAAACATTTGGCAGTTTATGTATTTATTTGCATATCTTCAAGGCTTGTGGGTAAAATAGACACCTGCTAAATGTATGGTGTGACTGATGGTAAAAATGGGTTCTTTTCACAGGTTTGTTCTTTACAACCAAGCAGTCTTAAGAATTTTGCCATTTACATAACACAGTGTAAATTGTTTCACAGTAAATCTGCTTAGCAACTTTATTTATGGGAGAATGATGTGCATTTTCTATGACACCTAATACTTTGGGTTTTTATTTTCTCAAAATTGTTGTTTTACTCCCTTTTCCCCCAATTATTGATAGTTAAGATCTGTTTAGGCACTTTGTCTGAAAGGTAAGTTTCAATAGGATCCTGTTATAGTGCAGAGTTTTGTGTTTGAAGTATTAATGCGTGGCACTTCTATGCAATGCTTTTTATTTATTCTTTTTCTGTGGGCTTTCAGATGCAAAATAACATGAGATTTGGCCTTTTTAAAGTATTTAATTGCTGGGGTGGTGAATCTGTCCTGAAAGATTGGGAGACTTCTATTAGACGCTGTTTTCTTGCCAGTTTACACATGCAACCATGCTTCCAGCTCTCCTTTCCATTGGTGTATAATAGATTTATTATTTGTATCGTGGTAAGATTCAGCGTTCACATTTAGGGTCTGATTGGGGTAAACGTGGGGAAAAAACAATGAAAAGACATTAATTTCCAACCTCTCCAGCCTCTGGCCTGGGGAAAATCTTGCCTTTTTTTCCTGTATGTGCTTCATAGTTACTGCTGCAGTACAGTTGAGGGATGTGCTTCAGATACTTCCCTGTGTAAGACCCACTTGGAAGAACAAATTAACCCTAGCAACAGCTTTTCTAGAGCTCTGTCTTCTCCCCACCCTCTCCATGGGCAATTAGCTGATGTGTATGTACATACAAGTGGACATGAACAGCCAGCCAGCCGGCCACCCACCCACCCCCACATATGCATGTTCTCCCTAGCCTGTCCTAGCCCAGAAATTTCTGGGCTTTTTTTTGATACTTATTTGCCTTTACTTTCTACCTCTGTACTTTCTAGTAAGTTTCTCTGTTTTCATGTCTGGTCACTGAACGGTGGGGTTCTTGGGCAGTTGTGAGCTGATATCCTTGCGTTCTTGGTTTTGTTGTTTGCCCTTTTGACATGACATGGCCTTTTCTAAGGGCTTCTGAAAGTCTATAGTGAGCAGCCAGCTCCTCACTGGAACCTTGTGTACCTGTCCTCAGGGATGGCTTATCCTCTGGAGTACTGAAGAATTCAGTTCTGCCTAAGAAATTATTCATGAAGATTTTGCAAACTGCTCAGAGCTTCAGGTGGAGATTGTAGTGGGAATGCTGTGCCAAGAAAAGCCTCTGACCATGCTTAGTTAGACAAGAAGGGTTTTCCTTCTTTCCTTTTACACTATTCAGGTCTTTTTGCTAATGTTTAATCATGGACATAGCCTCTTCTTTAAAAAAGTGAGGAATTCTGTCAGAGGCTTCTTTTTCCTTGAGAGGGTGAATTAACCAGTGCTAAGGTCTGTGCTGCTCTGCATTACCACATGTAACCAAACAATAAACTTAAAAGCCAGACTGGCCCTTCTAAACCACAGTCAGCTCCAAGACTACTTGTTTCAGGCAGGTGGAGACTGCATAGTTATATGGACCCCAGAGAATGAGAGCCTTGCTGTTTTGCTGCACTTCGTAGCTAGTTTATACTGTTATAACTTTGTTGCTATGTGAAGTTTAGTATGGAACAACAAATTCCACTCCGCTTTTTTTTGGGTAAAGTCAGTTCTACCCATGGAGGTGAGGGTGGAGCCTACATTGATAAGTCTCACTTCTGACTTCTATGGTTCAGGTAAATGACTTATCCAATATCATTGTTTAGTGGACTGGAGGGAAAAGCTTGAGATTTCTGTAACAGAACAATATTTACTATTCTAGTCTTTCTGGTGTATAAGGGTACAGGTTAAAGAGGAATATACACTTTCAATTCTACAGATACATTAAAAAAAGTGTTTTAAGGGCAAAGTATTTTCAACAGTTGTTTTTAACTTACGAGAGGATTGGATGGTTTGTGGCTCTCAATATAGGGTGTTAGTTTAAATTTCAGAGGCACTTGGTGCACATTACAATTTTTACACCTATTTTGTTTGTTAGTTTAGGCATGTCACTTTAACCATACTGTTAACCACCTCAAAGACTATTTTCTCCGTGTCAGCACTGCATTGCCTGGAGCTGCTTTCTTTATCACAATATTCATTCACCTTGTAGAAAACAGTTCCTAGGAAAGACAAATGTCTTTGCTTTGCTCCTACTTTACTGACTTTTACAAAACCCTGACTGGGAGTCCAGTGGTACAGGAACAGGAAGTCATGTGCAATGCTGAGGACACATTTCCTGTAGAAAGAGAATACCTATTGAAAACAAAATGAAAAAGATCATACATGCCATATTAGTAAGACTCTGCTACAGAAGGTGATTTTGTGGTGTAAGCATCATGTCTAAAACATTTACTATCATTCTGGACACAAGGTGAAATTTAGGCAGAATTGGCTCAGACTTGCATTCCTGAGTTGTAATAATTGCACATATGTGTTTGCAGATTTAAAATGTGAAACATTTTTGGACATGGCATGGTTCTCCTGTTTAAGAGAAAATGCACAATGGACCATAAAAGATACACACTTTGCACCAGGTATTTTCTCCCTCTGCTTCTTCTAAGCCGGCAGTTTTCTGGCCACAGAAAACATCAAAGTGATTTGAAGTGAAAGTCACTAGTTAGGTACAGAAATATGGAAGCATTGCTTGTGTGGAGAATGATTAGGAAAAAAGAGAAACCCGTAATCTACTGAGGTGTGTATCTACTTAGCTCCAAATTCAAAATGAGGGAAGGGAAAAAAACCTCTTCCAATTCATCTTAATAAGATGACCGTAAGTTGGCAAGTCTTTATTTTTATTACGCTGTCTACTCCAGCATCCTCAGCTAGGAGTCAAATTGTTGGCACAGAAACATCCACTTTTCTTGGTCTTGTTCCACTCTCCTTCCAGTATTAGCTTGAGGACTCTATACAGGATTAATCTAAAGGGAGGAAAAAAGCATTAAGCAAAGCAATAAAAATAATTAATCTAAGTTTTAAAGAGATATTTTCCCCTTCTTCTGCCATTCCTTTGCTACAAAAGTGCAAATATTTTTCCCTTCAGTGGGAGGCTGAGAGGTGCTGTTTGCTTTACTGGAATATAGCTTCCCCCCGTCCTCTCCTCTCCAGTCTATTTGCCCCAGTCTTAAGGGCTGTCATCAAGGACTGCCTTATATGTTACTGGAGTTCACTGTTATTGAAAGCTAATCTTGGATATCAGCTAAAGCCATCAAATCATCCATGTGCAGCTGTGCAGTGAGTCTGGGAGGACTCCACTCCAAGTTCTTCAGCCTTTTTAATTTTTATCTTTTGGTCTTGTTTTGTTCATGACATATTTATGACCAGTGGGGTTGAGATGAAAAGTCTTTATATACATACATGAAAAAATCAGTGCTATACTGGCTTTTCTTTTTTCTTCTAATGATGTTTCATTCCAACAAGCTCTCTGTATCTAGCCAGGGTTCTGCTTAATTAGATATTTAAATGATTGGAGCAATGCTGTTTCTTTAACTCCTAACTGCGACAAACACATACGAAACATACTGTTGGCGGCATTTAATCAACAGCAGTCAATTTATCATTTTCACAGTTTTACTGAGTGGTTATGAATCACTAAAATCACAGGTATTGTAGATGCAGCGTTGTGGCACTATCATTAACAAATATACAGTGCACAGAGGGATGACTTGGTAATTGAGTGGGACTAATAAGAATACATCATTTAGCTGTGTGTGACAAACTGTGCCTCAAAACACAACCATGGAAAATTCACGTTTTGCTTAATAAATAAATTACACAGCCAATGTATTATACATAATTTGTGTCCTCATGGATTTGAATGATGTATAATGCATAGTTCAAGTCATTTATTTATTAAGACTAACTATATATATTGTAGGTGGGGAATTTTAAACTCTAGAGTAAGACCTGCATAGGTAACTGTTACAACTACTGAGTTTGATTGGGCAGCAAATGAGGCTGTGCATTTGGGGAGCTGCAAACACAGGCAAGTGTTTCTAATGTTACAAGCTCCAGTGTGTTTATAAACTTCACTTTCCTTCATTAATTTGAGGGATAAGAGGACTAAAGTTGAAGCTTCACTGGAGAGGTATTCTGCTTATTCAACAATGGAAAACAAAGTATTTTTTTCAATAAAAAGGAAATACTGATTGCAGCAAGGAGCTTTGCTGCATTGAGGTAATAACCAACACTTCTCTAATGTTTTGGAAGACGTAGTTTTACACTTTTGGGCATCTAGATTGTTGGCCAATTCAAAGAAAATAGGAAATAAAAAAATATCCTCTTGAGTATCTTGGATAAGAAATAAATGAATATTTGACCTACTGATGCTTTCAAAATAATTTTCAATAGGTGCTCTCAAGTTTTCCAGCTAACATTTTCTGCAGCTGGCCTATGGCATTCTGTTTGAAGACTTTCACAACTCTCTGTTTAAACTACTGTTTTCTCCAGGTTCCTCTGGTTTGTTTGTTTCTTTGTTTTCATGGTGTCTAGCAACTCTGATTTAATTCCAGGAAATATTTGTCTTCTTGTACATGATTGACTGAGATGTAGTATTTTGTAGGACCTTTCTTAAAGCATCTAAGATTGAATAAATTCTGAAAAAGTAATTTTTAAAAATGAAACTGGGTTTTTTTAAATATCATTACTGCTGAGAATCTCCAACTAAAAGGAAAAAATAAGTACTAAATAAATAGGTCTTATTAACTTGAATTGAACAGCAGTGAACAACCATTATTTCAGCTTCACATTGAACAGTTTATATAAACTGTCAACAACTTCCACCTTGAGTTTCCCCTGAAACATTACCTATAGACTGCATAAATATGCATGTAAACAGGTTTTTACAGGGAGACTAGAACAGTCCTTTTTCTGACATTGGTAGAAAAGGTTGGCTTGCTAAAAAAAATATACTGTATGAAACCACCGTAAGTATCCTAGGCTAATCTGTGAGAGGTGGGAATACTAGCCCTGGGAATAATGTTAAGGCTTTTTTCTCAGCAGATAATTATTAAAAGGACCCATCAAAACAAAAAAACAAAACAACCCTTTCTTTTCTTACTCCAGAACCAAGGTAGTGATTCTTTTGCCTTTTTTTTTTTTTTTTTTTGCATCACATATTTGTAACCAATTCTGAAACCTTACTGAGATTTAAAGTTGTAGAAGCTTTATCCAGATCTGAATTTCTTTGACACCACAGAGGTGTCTGAAATTTCTGTTCTACTTTTGGAAAAAAGCCTCAAAAAACCAAACTACCAGATTTAACTCTTTTGTTGAATCACGTTTTGCCTTAAACTTAAAACAAACTTCCCAAGAGGGAATCTTCAATGAAATTGCTTTGAGCAAGTCAAGGCTGAGTCACTCAACACACAGCCTTGATCGGGAGGCAGCAACACACAAAAGCTGATTTTTTTCTGGTAAATTATCTTTTAGGTTTGGGATGTTATTATGCTTAAAATTTAAAGCAAACTGAAATAACGGAAGCTGCATAAAGAAAAGGCGAAATGCTAGAGGACTAACTTTCCTCACATAGTTTCCTTTCCTAGGCATAGTTTCCTTTTTTGGAGCTACAAAGCAATGTGTATCAACTTTTGAATCCTACCTGACAGGCAACCTTCCACAACATGTTTAACATTGCCTTGGATAGTGCTTGCTTAACTGTTGCTGCAGTTCAAACTAGGAGTATAATGCTTCACATAAGGAGGTATGATAGGTGTTAATTCTCCAGTACTTTTTTTCATCCTTAAATATCATACTAGGAAGATATTCAGTGCAGGTAATCTCTCCTTTTTTAAAAACTGGTATTTGGCCACTAAACTTCAGCTGAAGTCATAGCAGAAACCTGGTAACATCCTACCATCTGCTTGTTCAAGAGCACCACACAAGAGGAAATACTTAAATATCTATGAGAATATCAGCTTCACATCAAAAGTGAAACCAATGCAAAGCTTAAACGTATTGATCCATTGTAAAGTATGACTAAATGGATAACATGATTTTCCAAACTTCCCAGAAAATACAAGCGCAAGGCCTTTGGAAATTTCACAGCCTGGCTTCATATTGTATCAGCTTACAGATGTCATTGATTTGTTTCCTTCAACAGGGTTGTACCTTACTTGAGATCAGGCTTTTCATCTTTTCTGTCAGTTGGTTCAAGATGATCTTACAGTTGACTGTGTAGCTGACAGTTTAAATTCAAATTGAAGGATGACTATATTTGTCAATAATTAAGTACAGACTCTAGCCACTAACTCTTCCCTGATTTGTGTCATCCATGCTTTGGTGTCTTTCTTTTGGTCCTACTGTACTCTCTTCATCGTTCTTTCTCTTTGCTAGAAAGCCACCAAAGGTGAAACTTCTAAAGAAATCTTACTAACCAGCACTTAAAATCTCTCACTTGATGAGAAAGTGCCAAAGTGCTAAATTTTCAGAGTCCCAAAACACATCAGTGTGAGTATTACACATACTGACCCAGCTTGGTGAAACCAGCCTGGTGTTCTCAAGCAGTGGGGTTGGATTACAAAAATCCTGCATGCCCTGGCACTAAATATGGTCTGAGGGTAGGTAAATGGCTATTGGTCCCAAATGTCTGTAAAAGAAATGAGTGAAAATGTAGCGTGCCAGATAACTTATTCACCTTCTTTTCCAATATTTTTGGACAGCTTTCAGCTGCATCTGTCTGCTTCCTCCCAACTTTTTCAAAGAAAATAGCGAGAGTCAGAGTAAGACATGGAATTAATTGCAATGCATCGTCCCCTCTTTTAATGCTTGTAACATGCCAATGAGCACTGAAAGGACCCTTGGTATAATAATGTGTAAAAAAAAAAATGTATATATACTGATTAAGGCTGCTGGGTAATAAAACGTCCTTGGTATAATTTGAGTCATTTCTCTTCGTGGTTCTGCTATTAACCCTACAAGAGCCAGAGCCTGCATTTTGGTACACTGCCTTGTTACTCTAGCCTTTCTGATCCCCCAGAATTAAACTTATGCTAACAGGTCTGCAAGATAAAAATGCAGGCACAGGGATGGTTAGGCCCCT
Organism: Chiroxiphia lanceolata; assembly: GCF_009829145.1. Classification (NCBI taxonomy): domain Eukaryota; kingdom Metazoa; phylum Chordata; class Aves; order Passeriformes; family Pipridae; genus Chiroxiphia; species Chiroxiphia lanceolata. The sequence continues at coordinate 61,035,043 of NC_045637.1, read as the reverse complement.
GCGGTCACCAAGATAAATTAAATAATTTAAATTGACCTAGGGGCCTGTGTGTAGAATAATCCTCCACTTAGATGACCCAGTGATTCTTAACTCATTTCTAAGTCTGTATCCAGTCAATGTGAAAGTGTTAATGTTCCTGTATCACAGTACACTGATTACACTTATCTTTTTCATACCCAATAACCAGAGACAATGATTATATTATTCATAAGATATTTTTACCTGAAGTAATAAAGCATGCAGCTTTAGTTATTATTTCCTAATCTTTTTTTTTTTTAACTGTACCTTTTTCTCCAGCCCCAGGGATAACCCTACAATTTATATTAAAAAACATTCTTCCCTTCCACACCTTTCTTTTTTTATCTCTGTCTATGCAAAGCTGGTATAATTGTGTCAGCAATGTGGTGTTTATGTGAAAATTCTTGTGCCTTTCAGGGGATACCATTCCTACAGGGCTGGCCAAAACATTCTTTATTTTTAAATTGAAAAATAAAATTGGAGAGGGGTAATGTGTGAGAAAGATGCTTATATGGGCACGTCTCCTCTTACCTTAATCAGGTAATACACAAGGCAAAAATGTCTGACATGTCCACAAACAGTTACTGTGCTGCCTGCCATATGCTACCCTAGCGTTCCAGATGGACGGAGAATCTGTGAAAGTCATGTTTCATGAGCATTCCCTTCAGGCTCCCTGGAACCTCCAGGACACAGCTGGAGAGATGTATGCACACACCAGTGCAGCAGTGTGGGGGTCTGTGTGTGTACTTGTGGGAGAGAGAAAGAGCATAGATGTTTGGTTAGCAATGAGGCTGGTTCTAAATAATTTTGAGACAACTAAAGCGGAGGGGGAGTGATGTGGAAATATTGCATTTGACTTCACATGGCATGCCAAGAAAATTTCCAAGTAGGATTTCTAGAACTCATTTACTCTCAAATTCACCAATATGTGAGGCTTTATTTAATTTCCAAGGGTGGCACCACATATTATACCACAGAAAGATGGTAAGAATGTACAGGCAAGCAATGAATGGGTCTAATCCTTGCCTCGCATAAAAGCTGAAGGCAAAGGGAAGCTCCCAATCTTTCTGCAAGACCATTAGCAAAATTTGTGTTTACATTTAAATAGCACCAACCCAGGATTTTTCTCTCCTGGGACTTTCAGTTGTGTTATAATGTTCTAATTATGGTTCTTGAATCAGGCACCGGAGGAAGATTTTTATCTGGCCATTTGAATATAAGTTGTGTTTAACACGACTGCTAGGACTTGTTTTTCTCCTAAAATCTACACATGAATGAGTTGAAGTTAGACAAAACATGGCTAGAAAACTGACCATTAACGTGCTTGATACTGGGAACATGTGGCAAAAAGCTTGAACCAGGCCTTACTGCACCCCCACTTCTTTGAATGTTATAGCTGTCCTCTCTGCTCACCCTCCAGGTGGCTCTAGGAGGTCTGCTTTCCACCCAGCCTTTTCCTTCCTCTTGTTTTCTTTTTCCTTCACATGCACAAGCTCTTGGAGTCCATATTAGCCTTCCACCAGGAGGGTAGCAAGTCAGAGGAAGGTGTATTCCTCCACCTACCTTCCTCTCCCAGTTGTGCTGCAAGACAAGGCAAGGGAAACCCCAGTGAAATGAAACACCAGTTTTATCCTAGATGGCCCAACACATAAGCAAGACAGTGCTCAGTTACTACTGAATATAATCACATCTCTATGTATAAGACTATCTCCCCCTTTCATTGCATGTCTAAAGTTATAGATGGAGGGCTATCTGTAGGAAGCTGTAGATACGATAGAAAGACATCTGCCTCTTTTAAGTTATAGTTATTTCCTGTGATGTGCTTGAATCATATAATTTTCTGGAAAATAGTGAACCACTTTGATGGCCATAACATTAAATGAAGCTTAAGCTAATTGAAATTTTGTGGCCAAAAATAAGCCTTTTGTTGAAAATTTCCCAGCCAACTATGTTCTTAACAAGTACATAATACAGAAAAACATGCACTTGTTGGGTGACTCGGTGCCAGCCTTCACCACTTTATGCATGGTCTGGTCTTTTCAAATGATAGTGTTTTTGCAGTTGCTGTTAACTTAAAGGCAAAACATAACATAAATTCTTTGTATTATGCAGATGATCAGTGACGTTTGTGAGGTTACGATCAACATGGGTAGCCCGACTGACCACAGCAAGCTTCTGTATAAACTGCAGGAAAAAAAAAGTGAAATCCTGACATGTAAGATAGTTGTTGCCTTTCCAAATTAAGAAATAGAATAAATCTATTTAAATACATCACTTACAACAACTACCTGCAGTTTCTATTATGCTGGGATACTCATAAAGCTCTTATTCATGGGTGGAAGGGGGTTCTCTGGACTTTATAGGTAAAAATGCTTCTGTGCACAGAGAATTTAAATATTTTTTCCTGGCAGCAAGCTCACACATTCAAGTTTGCACTAGAAGTAACAAGGTTTTACTCAGGTTTTAGGCAGCACTGGGAGATCCCTGTGCATGCTGAGACCTCACTTCCTCTGGTGGGAGAATGATGCTGGTGGGAATAGCAGCTCATGAATGGCTTTTCACCCTCCATGGGAGAAACAGTCCAAACTGAGAAGAAAAAAACACCCCATCAAAGCTCTACTTCAGAGCTGGAGTGGGGGTAGAATGGGAAAGCTAAGTCAATGAGATAGAGGTTGGTGTGAGAGCAACGCGTGTTTTGGCTGCCATGACCCTGAGGGCATCCACAACCCTTCCTGTCCCTGTCCACCCCCCTGGCTTTCCCCTACCCTGCCCAGGCCCAGGTCCCCATCTCAGTCCCTAGGGTTAGTCAGCCCATGCCCCAGTGTTGCTGCAGCAGGGCCAGTCTCCAACACCCCACAGCCTGACCCTGCCCGACCATGGATGCTGAGCCAGGTCTACCCAGAGGCCCATGGCCTGGACCAACCTTTTCCTAGTTCCCAGGAAGGTGCCTGGTGCCCGGGGATGGGGCTGCCCTGGTATTCTTGGCTGCCCAGCCCTGCCCTCACAGACCCCCTGGAGATCTCCCACCTTCCTGGCCCCCAGGGAGCCCTGAACCCCCATACACACACCAATATTAATTTGTCTTTAATTCTGCACAAAATCAACGTGCACTCTCACACAGATATCACCAGCTGATATAGGAATGGAAAGGTAATATTTGTTTCTGTAACTTGATCATATAAACAGAGATATTACTTTAAGACTAAAAAAAAAAAAACCCACTGAAAAATCAATGCTATTTTCCATTCATTCTCATCAGAGAAGAAAAGGCCTTGGCCTTATCCCCAGCAAGTTTTGCCCCCATAAGGCACTGTAGCCTCTGCCTCCTTCCCTCCTTCCAGGGCTATAAATTAATATCTCATCATTGACCATAATATGCCCTGTAACTCTGTTTATTATTAGTGCGTATTTTAGACAGGTGGTAAGTATTGGCACTTTTTATTACGCTGATAAACAATGTCGGACTGCCAGGTGAAATGTGTTGTCAGTGTGATTTCTCACTTCCCTGTAGTCTCCCATGGCTTTCTGCCTGGGCTGAAGGAGCACAGAGCTCCAGCAGGTCTGCCTTTTACAGCACCCCGATCCCCTCTCCTGATGGGATCAGCCGAGGGCTGTCACTCCTTTGCGATTCACGCTTTTAAGGGGTGTAATGCCACAACCAAGCATAGCTCTTAAGAAACCAAGCACAAATACAGGCATCTTCCCTTGCCTCTGGTCCTCATTTCCCTCATGAATGCTGCTGCTCTCTCAAATCCATTCCCTTTACTTTGCTGCAGCCTCGCAGGTCCTGCCCTCCTGAACTGCTGCTGTTTCTGAGATCTGGAGTGGGAGCTTGGCGTGAGGTGGCCAGGAGACATGGATATATTTGTCTATTTATTGAAAAATCCTTAGACTCACCCTCTGCTACTTACATGATGCTGCTGACATGTATCAGGTTCACACGTACTGCTCACACGTACGTGATATTGCCTCATGTATCAGAGTCTTTCTCGACTGTCTTTCAATCTCTCCTCTTGCAGCATTGCATCTACTTACCAGCTTTTCTTCTCAGACACCTTGCAGTATGTCACACAAGGTGTGTGCGTGTCTGTGTAGTATACCTAGGTGGAGTGCTGTGGGGAGATACCTGAGTGAGGTTCAGATGCCTGGGAGCAAATTCACCTTGATGATGCTGGAGGCACTAACACTGTTATGTTGCTTTCAGTACATAAATTAGCTTGGCTGTGTTTTCAAAGCATGAATTGTATATACAAGTGTGCAGAGTCCTGTCTGGCAAGAACAGCAGCGATTTTTCCTCTGCAACCCTCATGTCCAACTAAGAGATAAATGTAAAGAATTTTATGCAGCTTATTCATAGTCCGTTTTTTTCCCCACTTGCAAACTCAAAAATGGGCACTAAGTGAAAAAACCTGAAAAGAATATTGATTTCAACTTTACTTAAATACTCAAATGTTAACAAATCCCAGGATTTTGGTTGTTGATACCTCTTTGTTCTTGGCATATTGTTCTTTGTTCTCTTCTTTGTGCATATGCGGTCATTCACGACCAAAGTGTGCTATTTTTCCCTGCCTTTACAGATTGAATCTAAGTTCTGTAATCAAAAGGGCTGTGGTAGGGATATAGTCAATGAGTTAGAAGGAAATGGTGGTATATGATAACTGGATTTTGTTTTAACTTATTTTAGCAAGAATAATTTTGGTTTTCATAGGAGAAATCACCTCTTCCCGCCGCTCCCCTCCCCTCTCCTCTCCTGTCCTCTCCTCTCCTTTCCTGTCCTCTCCTCTCCTCTCCTCAAAGAAGATTATTTTAGGAAGTACTGAAAAACATGAAGAACAATACAGTCATTGGTTACTGCCAGCATGGCTCCATGAGAGGAAAGTCCTGCTTATCAAGTCTGAATTCCTTTTATGACAAGGTAACTCACCTAGCTAATTAAGGGAAGCCAGTTGGTAGAATCTTTTAGGATTTCAGCAGAGGTTTTGAGACCATCTCTCATAGTATCCTTCTGGACAAAATGTCCAGCATACAGATGGATAAACACATCATGTGATGAAAACTGTTGTAGGTGGAATTTAATGTTGATTTTGTCTACTTCGTGTATTTTTGTGGCATTTCAAATTTCTTTTCTTTAATTAAATACACCATCTACTGTCACTGTTCAGGTGGGTAAAGGAGTAAGTATGCAAAAGTGAGCAGGACTTAGGATCTGTAGTCACAGAGTTCTTTTCCCATAGGCTGTGGCTGTGAAGAACTGTAGGGTGTCACAGAACTGGTATCTCCACATTGCTGTGTGGGACACTTAACTCCTCGGTCACCTTGCCTTGTTTGAAGACCGAGAACTTACTTTAGTACTCATCCATACCATTCACTTTTGTTTCAGTGGCTACAGTTGTGGTAGTTATTGAGTTTACAAGAGCCAGTACCTTGGATAATGAAAGTTACCAACTTAACAAGTGAAATACTGAGGAAGGGGTAATGCAGTACCATAGCTCATGTGTTCTACTGTCCTAGGTGCACCTCCTTTGTTCGTGCTATACGGGTGACACTGAATGAAGTGAGGATGGGGAAAGGGCATGGTAACAGGTTTGGAATGGAATATATGTATCATGCAGTCTTTTAGTGGAGATTTGCAGGGTCTGAAAGCCTCTGTCCAGAGGTGAAGCTGCATACCATTTTCCTGGGACAACAAAGTACAGTAGTAATCTCAATTGATCACAAAAAATGGTGAGACCCTCATGTCATGTGACATGCTAATTAAAAACGTAGAAATAAAATCCAGCCCTAACCCTTAGCTCTTTCTAAAGGTGGGGGAATTCTGCATTTTACTCCATCTGGGCATGCTGCATGCTTAGGGGAGAAAATGTGACCATTTTGTCACATCCTAGCACTTGTCCATTGGTATTGTGGAAACATTCTGGTGAGGGATGCAGTACCTCAGATGAAAAGTTCCCTGATAACTGGGTGGTTAAAAGCTAGATCTGGATTTTTATGCCAGTGGCCATCTCTATTTAAAATGCAAGATAAATTAATCTCCTCCCCCAACATTATCAGAATCCCACAGATGGTGTTATTATAAATAAGTTCTGTTTATCTAAAATTATTAACATTTAACTCTAGGAGGAATAGTTGTTGTCATGTGTGGTTCAGATCTTTAGAGATGCTACGGGTTTCTTTTGCCTCCAGCAAGATGCATATACAAAATGATAATATATATACTTGTTTTACTGGAATATACACCCTCTTCTAGGCTCTTATTTGTGAATATTTAGCTGACCAGCTGAAGCTGAGAAAGGAAAAAGTGTTAATCACAAGTGCGAAAATAACATTCATGAGAATCATTTAGGCTAAAGCTACCATACCAATGCTCATTATCGTAAGTCAATAATTAACAACCAGAGACAAAGAATGATCTTGTTGCATAGGAACATAAGGGTTAAGAAATCATTTTAAGTGTGGTGAGTTAGGATAGGTAGTTTGGGTGAAAATGGAGTTGGTAATGAAAAAACCTCTGAAGGAAACCAGGCTATAATCAATTTTTAGACACTTCTGTAAAAAAAATTAGGTAATCCAATCAACGAATGCAAACGGAGCCATTTGGTTAGATGACCAATTACACTGGGGCAACAGTGACTCATTAATATTTGTGCCATATGTTTATGAAGTATCTAAGGGCTACATTAAGCAAACTTGAAGCAACTGGGATTTAACAGGTAACTCATGGAGAGAAAAAAAAAGGCCTAGAGAATTGATTAACTTTATTCACTGGGAATGGTATGCCTCCTTTTCCGAACAAAGTCATCCTCAATGTCCTTGCCCTACTATATTAATGATAGACTTTGTGTCTATATTTTGCTCTGAATCATTTCGGATAACTCAGGTTGATGAGCTTTCTGTTTTCCTTGAAACGTAGTCTGTGTTCCTAAATTAAAAGAAAGGTAAAGCTCTCTACATTTATGCAGTCATTAATTAACCTGCAACAACTTAGTGGCACCAAGGGACTGAGTATGTTAAAAATAGATGTCAAAGTCAATGACAACTTTGACTAACTTTTCTGGGTTTTTGTCACTAAAGCACTTAACTGTATTTAATTGAACTGGCTACCTGAAATGATAATGATGTAGTATCATATATTAAGACCGTCAAGGTTTTCATTGGTCATATGGTTGTTGCTCTCTTATCCCACTTCATATTTAATGCCCTGTACTGTACCTCTAGTCCAGGTCTCAAACCAATTCTGAGAAGCAATGTCTTTTAGAAAAGTCCTGTGTTGGTCAGATAGGGAAAACTTGTTTCTTTGTTCATGGTAGTTTCCTTCCCCTTTGGAACTGAAAGTGCTGAACTGGAGAAATTGAAGTTCAAAGCACGCTCACAGTCGTGGTGTTTGGCATGGTCAGATAGTTTGGTGTTTAGAGGCACAGAGAGCCATGGGTGAGCTTTTTAGCAAAGGAAAATTCCGAAGTAGCGATAATCCAAGGTCAAATATTGGAAGTTGAAAGCACAAGCTAGGAAAGGAATTCTGTTTCAGGGTTTTATACTTTCATTTGCTACCATCATAACTTGGAGAGGAGAAGAATCTGTTTGACTAGCTGTCTTCATAGATAATGATGTCTGACTCGTTAAACTTCAGAGGTCTGGTTTGATGCTAAGGACACCCTCAGATTCATTACATAAATTCTTAGCTGTTTTTTCTGTATTATATGTAAAATCAGCTGTTTTGATAATGTGAAAGCACTATGAGCTTAGCCTGTGCTTAAGACCCAGTAGGGCTCACATGCTGTCTGCAGCTCAGATTTAATGTGGTAGGGATTCTTTGAACACATTATACTGTTCAGAAATTATAATATGGAGATAATTATTCCTCTTTTACCTTTTTAATATAGGCAGTTTAGAGTGACCAACTAGGATGTAGGAGAATCAAACTCCACTCTGGTGAAGGAACAACTTGAGGCTTGATTTCTTGCTCACTTCTTTGACATCCAGGGAGTGCTACAGGGCTCCAAAACTCAATGGGAAAGAAATGCAAAGCTTCAGCCTAGAGTCAAGCCCCTAAATTTATCCGAAGAGCAGGTCTTATGCCACTTCTTTTGCTTGTGAGCACAATTCACCTGAGCTGTCTTAGGCTGGTTTTTTTGAGGGCCACACCATCTTCTTTTATCCTATCTGTAGCTGACAGCTGACACCCAACCCATAGCTGGCATTTCCATTAGGTGCCAAGGTTAATCGCAAAAATAGCAAAGACAAAGTTTACAGTGCCAAGTCTAACTTCTTATGTGAATCTAGCCCAGTTTGGTTTTTGCCTAGAACTAATAAATACAATAGAAGTCTTCAATGGGCTTCATAGGGTTTTTTAACTACTTCTTTTCCCCTCTACTACAGACTCTCTCTGTTCTAAAGCAATTTCACAGTCTATCAGACTTTATTCTTATGAAACCGTTTCAGGGAATCAATCCACATTTTCACTTCTTCTTAAAGTGAAATAATGCATCACCATGCCTAGAGTTCTGTATCCTCATTCCAGTCTCATGACTGCAATGTTTTTCCTACTGTAAAGAATAATTCTTTAGTGTTGACACGCTTCAATCCACCAGATGTCAGCTGTTAGGACTTTCTGTAAAGTGAGATCATGTTCTTCCAGGCCTGTTTGTGAGTCAGCTGAAAGGACTCTACAGTGCTGGTGAGGAGGGCCTTATTTTCCTTCGGGACGAAGTTGCTTTCTTCCTAATTAAGACAGTGGAAAATTTTACTTTGTCTTCATTGTTGCAAAGTACAGGACAGGAAAAGAGAAATTTGATTAGAACCTCCTATGTGTAACATTTTGGCCCTGACTAGTCTGACAAGTAACAAGCAAGAGGTAATTTTTTTCTGTTAAATTAATTAATTTCTTTCATGCTCCTGTAAAACAGTGGAAGCTGAAGTAAAACAACAAATAATGGAGTTTTATCATTGTCCATAAAGAACAATTTATTGATTGATTAGTTTTGGTTTGTACAAAGGCAGTTGACTGAAACTTTAGACACAACAGTAATCATTATAAAGTACAGAGACTTTAATAGCTCAGCATCTGAAAAAGTACTCCAGCACAAAGTTCCATAGTACCTTGTTCTGCCTCTGTAGCTTCCTTGAGAAAAGCCAAGAACAACAGCAAGGTTTTGCGGCATGACTTGAGGGTCAATAAATCTTGTCTCTACTAAACCAAGGAGGGAAATAAAAAATATGGAACCAAGATACCCTCACATGAAGGTCTTGTGGCCAAGCTTGCTCCCAGGTAATTCAGGCCTCTGTCAGTCAAGAGAATACCACTCTAGAAAGAGGTGGATCTAAATTATTTATGGATTCAAAACTCGAAGTCGATACTTAAAGCAATGTCACTAACTGGAAAGTAGCACTAAAAGGCAAGCAGGAGGCAAGACTGTAGCAGAGCAGAGAGGCAGAATGGCCAGAGGCACATGTGTAATAGTGTGCACCAGCAGTACCAATCCTTAGTGCAGACCTGTCCAAGAATTAGGTGCTGGTGGTCATCAGCATAGTGGATCTGGAACAGAGAGTTTTGGTCAGCAAAGCTGTGGCTCTCAAAGCTTTCTGAGCAGTGAGGCAGGCACTGCTGTTCAGAAGGCCTCTCAGGCTGCAGAACAGACTAGCAATAGCTGTATAAATTTAAAGTGTAGTGCTGCAGTTTGGTTGTCTATGTGCTCCCTGCATCACTCACATGCACAGCCCAAATCACCTTTCTTAGACAGAATTCCCATTTATGCAGCATGTAAAAGTGGAGATGGCAGAAAGCTGTGTAGGAGGGGGCAATATGTGACTTCTCTGGGTATTAGAAGGCTCATCTATTGCTAGTGATTTACTGGCACTGTTGGAGCGGAGGTAGGCAAAACTGCTTGAGCAATTTTATCTGCTTTCCTAGAGGCTTTGAGAGCCATCCACTTCAGAGCTCCAGGCTGGTGGCAAGGTCTGTTCTGCTGCGTTTACAACAAACTCTTTCTTGCACACATGGTATTTTCTCCCAAACCAACACATCAACATAGATAGGATCATTTTTTTGTGTGAACTGTTGGGGAAGAGTGCACATTTAGAACACCTGCAATTGAACTAAATGCTAGCTGGAAATGGTCAGGCAACAGTCCAAGCTAACATTAGAACAACAGAGAGGGTGAAGCAAAGTGCTTATATTTTTGCTGAATCAATAACTCTGTCCAGGTTAACTTCAAGGTGTTGTTTACTTCATTGCTGTGTATCACATAATTAATTTTTTCTTCATTTAGAGATCAAATTTGTGCAGCAGGCTTCCCACTGTGGCTTCACCTAGGTTTTAGTTTAATTTAGCTAGAGGGTTGGTGTTTTTTTGTGTGTGTTTGTTTCCCCTCCCTAGGCTTCTAAATCTAACTCCTCATCGGGAAAACAAGGAAGCATTGCGGTTAAAAGCCTAATGGAGAAGCTGGCTCTGGCAAGCAGTATTCTCACCCCCCGAGAAATCTTGGAAGTGGTGCAAGTCCACGGTAACTAATGCAGCCTCTGCAATGATAAATTTATTCCTTCATTTGAGAGCAAAATTGATGCACTTTGCTAGGTCTTGATGACCTCTGCTTTTTTTTTCTGTCAGTTTTCCCTTGTTTGCATAACATTGTGTGAGTTTGGAAAGAATTTAGGGCTTTTCAGGACTAAAGGAATCAAGCAGTCACATCTCCAGCTTTTCTATTTGACACAAACAAAAAAGAAAAAGAAATCTATTATACACTGCTCTGTATGGGAATGATTTGAGCTACTCAGCAGTCTTGCTTCAAACTCTTTCCTTAAAAAGGTAAGTACCTACCACTCCACTCAGTTTCAAATTTCCAGTATAAAGGCTGGATTGAAAAGCCAAGGCACTGGAAAATAAGGCAGATAAATGTGGGCAATACATTTAGGTGGAAAAAACTTTGTTAGCTATCATGCCCCATGCTGTTGTATATGATTATTAGTTGCAAAATAGCATAGCTCGAATGTTATTACTGCACATTAAAGAACATTTCACTTCTAATTATGGAATAAGGAGAAATGCTTGCAACTTACCTACCTCTTATGCTTTGCACACATGAGATTTTCCATTTTTTAATCTTCTTCATTTAAAAACCCCTGCAAACAGACTACTTTCTTTTGCAGCTTTCTGGTACCTTGTAATTTCAATGCGCCAGTGAAGAAAGATAAAAACTGCACATCTTGAAGTCTACTTTTAATTAAAAAGCATTACACTATGGTGAGTACAATACTGAAATTGAGCAAAGGGTCAAAATATTTTTCAGCGTAATTAGAGACTTGGTGATTGAGGACCTGAAAAGAGCATTATTAAGAGCATTTAGGACACTCCTGAAAGAGCATGGAGAGGAAGTTCCTCAGGTCAGTGGACCTACTTTCTTTCTGTTGTAGGCAATTGCAACAATAATAAATTCAGCTAGTCTTGCATGAAAGCTGGTCTTGATTTTGTCCCCACTACTTCTACTGCAAGAATTTTTCAAGTCTTATTCTGCCTTTTTAACAGCAAGAGAGCAATTAATTGCAGTTCTGCAAATTGAATGACTTCCATCTTTGGCACAGAGAATATTGCATAAGGACTGTGAGTTATTAATGATAATATTAGGCTGTTACCTAAGACATCTTCACCAGTAGATCTTCAAGTTCTTTAAAAATGAAGCAACTGTCAGGGTCTTCATTTTCATATGGGGAATTAAAGCTTTGCAGAGTGAGATGATGTACTCAAGGTCATCTCAGTTAACTAATAGCGGCTGGGATTAAAAGCAAATCTGTACAGTTCCAAGCCACTGTGTTATCCAGCAGATCACACTGACTTCCCCTAGGGTTAGAAAGGATCCCTTGATTGGTGATAACACAGTGTTAACTATTGAGGCCAGGATTTTTGAAAGAACCTTGGGGCTTAAAATGCATGTCTCTCACACACAGCAGTGCAGGGGTGTCATGAGCTGACCCTGAAAATCCTGAAATATCCTATTGTGTTTAATTTTTCTCTGAAAATGCAAGCTATAACAACTCTGTCACCCAGACTCATTTTTATTAAATATATATGCATAGGAGATGATGCTCTGCCCTCTTTTTTGAGGCCATTCAATTAAGCTTATAATTAGAGATTTGCTGCTGCAGCAGAGGAACAGATAGTTACAATACTGCTTCAGCTGAGCTCCACTGAACTCAGAGCAACACAGACACAGCTAGAGATGATTCCTTCTGGAAACTGTTTACTGCCTGAACAGAGTAGTCCAAAGGTGGCAGTGAGGCATAGAAAAATTATGTGACTTGTGTCATCTGTAATAGGCTTGGAACAGACCCGAGAGCAGTTTCTGCTCCATGGTTTGACTGCAAGCCTTCCTCAAGGAAGATGTTTCTTATGTGGTTTTATGCCTGCAGTTTCAGTAACATTTAAGGCCTGATACTTAAAACCCTTTTTGTGCTCATCCTCTGTAGATAAAAGCAATCCCAGGCTTAGTTTTGCTCCCTAAAGTCTCAGTGGGTGTAGATTGGGGCATTTAGATATCTAGGTGCTTATTTAAGACTTCAAGTTGGATGCCAAAACTGATCTGGCAACAACTTCGCACCAGAGGAAGGGCAGAGCTCTTGTTCACTGCTGAGCAGCTTGTTGTTGGATGGTGCAATCCTCCCAGGTGAGAGGAGTGGGCAGGAGGGAATGGCAGCCACAAGAGGAGGGTAGAAGCTGACTGACTCTCTCTGTGGGCTGTCTGGTGCTTGCTCAGTCTGAGCTGGCTGGGGCTTCCAGCTACAACCACACCTGAGTCAGTCCCTCCCTGCTTGTATGCGGTTAGTTAATTCCTGCTGTGGCAATCTGCACTACCTGTGACAGAAAGCAGAAAAAACTGAGAGGCACCGTCTCAGTTGATAAAAGCCAAACGCCTTCCCAAGGTCTCCTCTTATGAGTTCAGCACTGTTCTGTTTTAACCTCTTCCCTATGGGAACGTTCATACTTTTTCTGAAAAAGCAGATTGCAGGATGGACAACACAGACAATGTAACGATTTAACTACATGGGTTTTTTCTGGATTTTGTCTGCATTTGGTTGCTTGGGGATTTTTTTGCTTGTTTTCTTTGTATTTTTTAACTGAAATTCTTACCACTAGTGGAGCTGAAAAGCTGAGTTTTATGGCACCTATACTGAATAGTATGAAGTGAGCAAGGAGCCATGGTTTCTTAGTAGCAGTTTCACTCTCCTCAGTATTGTGCCTTCCAGTAGACAAGTAATATGCCATTTATTCACTCTCCTCAGTATTGTGCCTTCCAGTAGACAAGTAATATGCCATTTATTCACAGTGTTTTGACCTGTTATGTGTCATAGTAATAGTCATTGAACTGCAGATAAGTCATCTACTTTGAATATCAGGCTGAACTTAGAAACAGAGACATACTTGCACACACACACACACACATACGTATATGCATACATATGTATTCCTTAAAGCTTCAGAGCCATGAAATTTTTCTGTTTAAAACAAACAAGCAAAATAACAAACAAACAAAAATCACTTGTTTATGGCTTTGAAATTTTTTCATAGGTAGGTGTACGAGCTCCAAGCCTATGTTTCTTTCTTAAGCTAATGTCAGAGCCCAAAAAGAAATATATTGTAAGACTATTGTTCTGCACAGAGTTTTAAGAGACATAGTGTTCAGAAAAAAATTGTTCTAGATGACTTTCCAGATCCTTAGAAGGTAAATATCATTAACAGGCCATTAAATATTTTTGAATTTAAATTTAAATCTTATTTTTCAAGTGATCGTATCCAAACATTTCCTTTCTTTTGATTGTGGTATTTCAAAATTCTGAGACTGGACTGAAATCTTCCATCACATTCTCATTCGTAATTAAAATATTGCCTGTAGTTATGACTCTGGTTTGCCTTCAAATTTATTTGCCTTTAAGTTACCAGATCTCTATGGTCTATGTAATTCTATGTTAATTATTCACTAAACGGTAAGATACGGTTACAACCAAGGAGAAACTTACATTGAATTACAATAAATTCATTTTTCTATTCAAAAAGTATCCATGACCAGACAGGAATAGGGTGAAATTATTTTAGGGACCTCTAGTGCTATGTGTATAGTGCTTTGAAGTCTGATGTCCATCATCTTTACCAGCAGCATTCATCTAGTTATGCAGAAAGCTAAAAGAAAAGGACAACTAAAGGGACTGGAGCCAAATATCTTCAAAGACAAAGTCATATTTTGTTTTTTTCAATATTCAATCAACAGTAGTTTTAGTGATACATTCATCAATAATCTAGTGAGTGACAGAAAGGCTATAATTAATATGCAGTTTCCAAAATTAAAAATAAATTTGGCTTATCTGTGTGACAGTGAATAACTCCCAATGTCATTTTCCAAGAAATATATGAAAGGAGAATTTAGAGTAGAAAGTCCACCCTGTTTTGTAAAGAAAACAGATGTTCATTAATAAACAGGCTGACCACAGAGCACTGGAACTACCATCTGGATGGGATGTTGCACAGGGTTCCCCCTCCACACACTAAATTTAACAATTTAGTCAGTGAAGTTCTGGTGGGGATCAGATGATTTAATTTATTTTTTTTAATAGCATGTGTGGAAATAAGTTAATCTTCTGTTCTTTCTTTCACATAATTTCTTCCTTTATATCTTTAAACAAGTTAATAAAAGGAGAAAGCCTTAAAGCATTCCAGAAAGTTCTGGAAACTGAGGTGGGGGGGGGGGAGAGGGGAAGGAGTTAGCTGTAGTAGCATCTCTTATTTGTCCTTGCAAAGCTGCAGGTGGTGTATAAAGTCTTCTCTGTTTATGTGTCTCAGCCATCATATGAGGAGAATTCTGTGTGCGTGCTCATGCTCTTTTTTGGCTGGATTGCAGTAACACCTAAAAATACTGGGCAAAATCAGCCCCTTTGTGTGCTCTGTTCCGCACCTGTGTGCAAGGAAAGAATGTCCTTACTCCTGAAGAATTTGTCACCTGAGACTGCACTCCTGTAAGGAATGTATTCATGGCTTAGTGTTAAACTGTGATAGCAGTAACATGGAAATGCCTTTCAGGTGGATGACGTGTTAATCGTCATCATGTGGGATGTATGTACATATGATGAGATGTAGTGTCATCCTTATTTTACATATGGAAAAAAATTAGGCTCTTGACAAAGCCAAGAATTAAAATACAGATATCCTTATTCCTCTATGAGAGCCTTAATGCAGGATGATGCTTTTCTTTTTCACCTCATTGTATTGTTTAAGACCTTCCAAGAGTCCCTACTTTTCCTTGCCCATTTGTAAAACGGGTATGGAAAGGCTTATCTAACTGCTGGGATGCTGACAGGCTTTGCCCTGCTGGGCGAATCTGAGATACTGGGATAAGAGAGAGGGATATTTTATCACACAGCAACAATGTTTCCACAATGTTCCTTGTGGCTGGTGCTAGGGAGTAACACTACATATGTCAGATCAAGCAAGGTGCTTCAGTTGTCAGATAATTACAAGCTCTTACTAAGTAATTAATGTTTCTGGACTTCATTTAATATTTGTGTGCCTTCTCCAATCTGTTTTACTACGTTCTATCGAGACTCCTAAATACTTTCTTAGCAACCAAAACAAGAAATGACTTGATATTAAGCATATTACCTATTCTGTAGTCACTATTGGCTAACAACAATTTATCAGTGCACTGCTTATTAATTTCCCACAAAGTACTGTACTGTTTCTTGATATTGCTTTTATTGTGGTACCTCACCTCAGCCATGAAGGGAGGACATGCACCTTCATCTGGAGCTAATGGCATTGCTGCCAATGCTGCAGGGAGGCTGAAGAGCAATGTGACTAATAAAACACAACCAATAAAAATATGAAAGAAAAAATGTCCCTACTAGTAAGAAATGCATATTCCAAGTGCTTGCACAGCACCTGGGGCTGTTAATCATCACTCCATGGGCACCCCTAAACAACTCGAAACAACAGTTAGAAAAGGATCAGATGGCTGTTTAGGGGACTCAGTAGAGTGGTATTTGTTTGACTGGCAGGTAGCCATGCTTGTAAGGTGGGCTGTGAAAAACAACAGTGGCTGAAATACGAAGGCTTTTACTCATATGCTGTCTTCAGGACTCTTTTCCACTTTGTGTGAGGAGATAAAGGAGGAGCTGGACTTAAGGGCACGAGCTCATTGCAGAGAGTGGTGGGGCCTGCTGAGCAGACCTCTGTAAAGGACAAGCTGGAAGCAGCAGTCTCAAGCAGTTTACCCGGACTGGCTTCTCCTGGGGGGAAAACAATCTTTTTTTACCACTGATTAATAGTTCTTTCCTCCCTGTTTCTTGCCCACATTTGTCATGAAGGAAGCTTGTGAACATCCTTTCCTCCTCTCCAAGTGCATATGTAAACTCTCATCTCCAGTTCATTAATCACAAGAGCTTTTGTTTTGTTTCTCCTCCTCCCCTTTCTCTTCAAAATTCATGCCCCTGCCATTCTTTTCCCTTGACCACTCCTGCCGAGGGGCCATGCTGCCTGTGGTGGTGGCCCAGGAGCTGCTATGTGCAAGGTGCCCTCTGGGTGCCCAGGGCAGCTCACCTCCTGAAGCTGGATGCTCTACCTGTCGTGGAAGCAGAGATCTGCTGTTGAGCTGGCTTTCCAGCCTGGCTCTATGGCACTCTGGTGCTGTGGAGCTGACTTGGCCAGTATCTCTCATTTTGCAGGAAGTAAAAAATTTCATGTGATCATCATCAGTCATTCATTATCAGCCCCTCTCAGCCTGTGCTGGGCAAAGCCTTCTCTTCTGCTTGTTTTCCCCATGCTGATTGCTGCAGTTAGTTATTTATATATTTATTTTTGCCAACTTTGCCACACTTGGAAAGCAAAGTTGGCCAGTGATAGTAGACCATGGTTTGCCAGGACCTGGTCTTCCTTGTCTTTCATAAAAAACCTGGTTTACTGCTGGTGGTTTGCATTTATTGAGTTGCTTGGACAGGAAACTGTGGTATTTGCTGAGTTTTAGCAAGAGGCATGAAGGCACAGTGGTACAGGTTTCAGTAGGGACTAGCAATCTGAGCACATACCTGAAAGCCCTGGTGGGATCCCACAGTCCAATCTGAAATCCATGCCAAGAGATGTGCTATCATCCATGCCAGCCTGATCCCGCCTGTGCTACTGTAGGCATGACTTCAGTGGCAGTGGGGAAAAAAAGCTTGTTTGACTTTACCTGAGCTCAAACGAACAGCAAGAAGACAGTGTTGCAAATGCTTCTGAGGGAGAACTGAATTTTTAAAAAGATCAGTGATTTCAACTCACATAAGGACCCAGGGGCTTGGAGAGTCAGCCAAACTTTTCTGAATTACAAATACTGAGGAATTAAGCTTTTCTGAGACTTTTTCCTAATGCTTCCTGGTTTGAGGGGACTTTTTGGCAGCAATTTCTCTCTATTATTTCACAGGTCCAAAGCCATTGGGAGCTCTCATATAGGAAGACAAAGTAATTTTTAAATACTGTGTTTACTAGGTCTGTTCCAAGTGGGAATAAATAATGTATCGTATAAAATGATAACAGAAAATATCTCTACCTTTGCATTAGGATTCTCAGTGTTATTAGTGAAGGCAAGGCTCTAGACCCTGGCCCTTAGAAACCTTTCAGTGCCCATGGCTATCTAAAAAAGCCTCACTGGCCTCCTCAGAATTGCAGCAGCTTTGTTGCCAAAACCTGGAAGCAGTAGAGTTTCCCAGTCACATATGTTTCTACACACACACTCCTTGCCCTGAAGTATCTAAGTTTTCCTGATGAGTATTCATAAATCTATCTGGTATCTGTTTATAAAGCTATTTGGCTGCAGCAGAAGTCTCGAAGTAGGTTCTTTTTTTACTAACTTGTCTTAAGAATGACAGAGAAGACAGCTCTGACCTGCTTAGAGGAAAACTAGTAGTGAGTTTATGGGCATGTACCTTTGAGATTAGAGTGCTGAGAGCATACATACTGGGAAATGGGTCTGTATTTGCAGGTAAGAAGTGTTTACTCTGCCTCTTCCCCTCCATAGAGAGCTGGGTCAAACTATTAGAACTATCTCTGTACCTATTTAGTAGTTTCTTAGAGTTGCATCTAACCTGAATGATACTCATTTGAGGCATATTGACAAGACTTGTGAGGGCCCAACATCAGGAGAACACTTAAGGCTCAAGACAAGGAAGCATAAGCCTGGCTTCCCTCTTTGTCACCCAGAGAAAAACAGTAACGATAATGATAATAAGACAGGGGACACATACTTGTTTCTGCGATGTGTGCCTGGCTAGGAATAATGATGGAAATTGGGATGGATGACTTCTCACAAGGCAAAAATTCATCTAAAATGAGATAGACCCCTTCCTTTTTGTATCACAGATGAAATTGGAATGGAAAAGGTGAAGTAAATACCTTATCCTCTCTGTCTCCTGAAGAATTGTTTTTATCAAAGTGAAATAGAACCTTTTGGCCATCACAGCTATCCTCATAAAAATATTCCCTTTCAAAAGAAGATAAATTTACCACTTTTGTGTTATAGTTTGCTTAGTTTGCTTTTAGTGGAAATATGTAAACATAATACTTCAGTATTGGTACAACTATTCTTTCCTGGCTTATTCTGGAAAGGAGCTTCCTGTGTTATGAAATTAGTACAGATACAATAGAGGTTACTCAATTTTAACATACATGCTGAATTTACCTGAATGTGTGCATTCAATTCTGGGATTTGTATTTTCTGTTTAAATATGCTAGTACAAACACAAACCTTACAGTCTCAGTAGTTTGACTAATTTCTTGTTTATGTGGTGTGGGTTTTATTTGATTTAGCATTCAGTACTACAAGAGAAAATAAAAGTGAAATAATCCAGAAGCCTAAGAGGAAGGATGCTTTGAAAAAGAATACTCTCCAAATTGTTTACTTTCTATGAGCTTTCACTCTTGGGATTCACTCACAAATCTCCACCAAGTAAATCGGCTGCATGTGTATCTGTGTGCACATGTGCTGTGGATATATGGTAAAATGTGCCTGGCCAGATTTTTGTTACAAACGGGAAAGTCAATCCATTATTCCTAAGTTGCAAATGTAAATCTATTTATGGCTTTGTAATTTTGCAATTTTACACGCTATTAACATGAGATCAGTTTGCAGTTTTTCAGCTCACATGTCCTTAAACCTCAAAGCAAAACCCAAAGATTTATGAATCCAGGTGAATCAAAGCTTCAGGAAAAGCTCTCACAGAACAGAGATTTGCACAATTCTTATCTTCTGCCAAATTATTCAAGCAGAGAGCAGCGAAAATCTTTTACATAATTGGGAAGTAAGGAAAAAGGGAATAGGAATATAAGCACAACACTTGGTAATGTGCCTCTTCCCATTCCTGTAAGAATTTTGTTTGATAGATTCCTCTGCAGTCTCCTCCATTAGGCTAATTTAAAGAATCACCTGCGTGTTGCATGTATAACTTACTAAGCTTTTCAAATTACTCCCTTAAGAAAGAGGTGCTCTATGCTGCAGTTTATTAAACACACTTCTTCAATATATGTCAGTGCCAGACACATACCTGAAAAAGAAATCTGAGCACATATTGGATGTTTGAGGTTTAATTTTGGGGAATTTTGAGGTTTAAAAATACTGGTATTGGTTTCCTTCTTTGTCTTCCCCCCCTGCTTCTAAAGTAGTTAGTCTTTATAGATTATAAAGCCAGAAGGGACCACTACGATCATCAAATCTGACCTCCTGCTTAACACAGGCCATAGGCTTCACAGAATTAATTCCTGTCTGAACTAGAGCATATCTTTTCGAAAGTCAACTTCTCACTTCCCAGCATATGAAAAGGTCTCCCATGACACCTATAGACCTTTCATAATGGACAGATTCTTCCCATGATACAGACAAATTGAGTTTTTCCTGGGAGGTACTGCCCCACTCTGAGCTGATAAAGGAAGATCCAGGAACTATAGGTATGCTGTGATTACTTCTTTTGCACTCTGTGGTGTTCCAGGAGCTTGTGCATCTTCTGCTTTATGAGATATACTTGGCCTAGGGGAGCTAAGTGGAAGGATGAGGGAGAAGAGGAGGTGCATAATGGTATGGCCTCCAGCACTGTTATTTATGACAGTATCCTTCCAGCAATCTGTTCCTGCATAGGGTGAAGGCATGGTTTCAATTCTGCCCTTGAAACATGGATTAAGCAATGTTGCTAATACATATTTGTCCCTGCGGCTGTCAAACATTTCACTGATACTAGACTCTGTAGACAGCTTAATAGCTAGGTCTTCTGTCAATGTTACTGCAGCAGTGTCTCCTTTGCTTTAAGATGCTGTTCAGATTTATTCAAGCAATAGGTGTAGCATGGTGCTTGGTAAATAGCTGCACCTGACTGTGTACTTGTATCATCACTGCTTGCTGACATCCCAAGTGACCAGATGAAATGGATAGACTGTGGAAACCAAGTGCTTAGAAGAATCCGATGAGTGAAAGTTGGAAAGATCATCTGTCTAGTCCTTATTTTATGTCTCCTAACAGAGTTACATGCACAATGCATTATTATTCTAGAAGTCTCTGAACAATAGCTACCATCCACAGGAGTAGAAAATGTGTGTATCCAGCAATATGGGACAAATGGTTTTGGTATTGTTGTTGACATGATGCTTTCTTCACTTGTGTTGATGTAATCTAAGTGTTGCCAGTCTTCATATAACATTATTTTACATTCGACCTCATTTAATTTATCTAGACATTGGAGAAAGAAATTACCTGTGAAAAATAAGGACCAAAAAGAGTTTATGTGTCCACACATGATAACAATGTTTTGCTACCCATTCAAAAGCAAAATATAATTGAAGAATGCCATTTTTAAAGTCCGTAAAATTACAGTTCACCTGTATAATGGGACATGATGATGAATATTTGGCTTCTCAACGCTATTGCCACTAACCGATGGAGGAAAAATGGCTGGTGCTATCTCTACTTCGTACTTGCTTCAATTCTCAACTTTGACTTTTCAGACTATCAAACTTTTTCATGATAGTTTTCTGCTGGAGCAGAATTTTTCCCTTCATCTTTGGTGATTAAAAAGGTATCATGAATGCCTCCAAATCTCACTCCATCAGATTAAAATATTTCCATTATTTTTACTCCTCAGCACATTATTTCCTCTCCCTAATGTTTGCAGATAACTAACTGACCATGATTGGCAGGATACCATGTGTTAAGAGATCTGAGTCTGGGGCAGATCCTGGGTTAGAGGTCTGTGTTGTCAATGAGGGCACTTCCCACCCTGGGAAGCTCTGTGCCACTGCTGTGTTTAAAGCAGCAAACAATGTGGCCAGCTGTTGAAGCCTCGACAATATGTAAACACACAATCTTGTAAAACCTCACTTATCTGAAAGGAAGTAAATGCCTGATCTTTTGGACTTCCTTTCACTTGCCTCAAGTTCTTCTTTTCCTCCAATAGTGATTACAAGGCTGGAATAAAATACTTCTGGACCTTGTTTAATACCATTTTCTGTGCAGAACTAGACTTGCCAGAGTTTTAGAATTCAACTCCTGTGATACCCACTACAGAACTTACAGTTATTATTGTACAGTAATTTCTTTGAAGTTTCTTCAGCACCAATGGTCATGTGAACAATCACACCTTGAAAAACACTTACTCTGTGTGACTTTGCTGTAGTTTCAGACTTTCTTTGCTACCCTTCAGGGACATGAAGACCTTAGCTCTGACCTATATTTCAGCTAATTCCTCTACTGAGTCCCCCTTTGCTTATTCTGCTTTGCCAATAATACCTTTATGTCCTTTCCTTGCCTTTCTATCTACCTCTATGATCTATTGGTAACTGTTCAGTCTTCTCTAAAATTTCTGTTTTGCCTTGAGACAAATGGAAGAAAAATGCACTGTGATTAAACTTACGTGTAGCATGGAGAAATAACATTTTTATTTTCTCTCTCAACTCTAAGGTAACTATTTGGGGAGTGGGAGGGGATTTTGCATGCTTGGCGTTTCTGTACCTTCTAGAACACAGAGCCTGAAGTAGGGGACAGTATCAAAATACAAGTCAAAGAATATTTTTAGATTAACTCATTTTTTTCTTGAGAAGTGTTGAAAAGTCAGTGTTCACGTTCTTCCACAAACCTTTCTACTTTCCTACCTGATTGTAGGAAAGTGAACAGTTGTGAACTGATGGTTGAAATGAGTAATCTGGGAAGGGCATAGTCTCTTGTTAATGTCAAGAAGTGAAAAATGCAACTTTTGAAATGCTGATGAAATGAAATGGTTTTATTCAGCATGGGAAACCTGGTACTTTTGGTCATATCGGACATGAATTTCTTCTTGGTCTGGACCATCCTCCTAAATAAACAATAGGGACAATAAACTTACTCACATCTCCTCACTAGGAACTGCTGTTCACTGTCTTGTACTGCTAATATCCAAGTTGACACTGGTTTTTAGTATTTAGTAGTCTGTACTCACTGACCTTCATATCTTTGCCAGTCCCCTTGTGCATATGTCCTGCTTTATTAGCCAGTCAACCTCCCATTTTCTCCTCTGCTTGGGATTTGGTAGGGTTAGTTCAATGCTCAGGGAAGAAAAACAAGCCATATGATCAGCTTGACCAATCCTAAAGGCTGACTGCTGAATTACAAGTAGCAAGTACTGGGAGTACTACTCACAGCAAGCAGTTTATGAGCAATTTGCAGACTGAAATTGGTTTGCACAAAACATTTATGGGACAGCTTCAAATAGAAAACGAACTTGTAAAAACTGCAGTTTGTTCATGGACTGCATTCATGAGTATGATAAATTATGCAGTACAAACTCTTTGCCCACTGTTAACTTCACCAAGGGAGACATAAGATGCTTCTCATGCCACTGGAGAGAGCTGAGGACCCATCACCCCTACTGTACAAGAATATTGTTTAAATGAAAGAACTCATGTGAAACGAAGCAAATGATAGAATAAACATTGCAGATGCAATTGAAGATGCATGCCAACTTATATGAATTAGAAATGAATGTTAATGTTCCTTAGATCAAGAAATTACCAGCTTGTACCCAGTCCCTTTAAGTTCTTAATTCTAAAAATACAATCTTTAACTTGTCAAAAATGGAATCTGCAGCTGTACTATGTCATCCAAAATATCTAATTCTTCTTTCTTTCACTAATCCTTCTGTCTTCCCTGGACTGACCCCCATAAAAACCTAACAGGGAAGGAAGCACAGTTCAATTGATGTGACATCTTTGTGACAGTCATGGTCTGTAGCTCTTTCATTTATGCAAATCCAGTTGCTCAAGGCAGGTATTCTGATGTGTCAGCTGTATGTAACGTGAGCACTTTGTAGCTCAAATGACAAACTTACTTTGCTCTGATAATTGTCCTGCAGTTTCTAACGTCTGTGAAGCAGGTGGATCATGAGCTGCTCTTCCAGGTGACCTGGGTGAGGAGGATTAATGCTGAATGGCATTTTTTTTAGCTGAAGATGTTGTTAGTGTTGAGTCATTGTGTAGTCTTTTACGTTAAATTTCATAATTATGAAATAAGTTGAGAAGGAACTTTTGATGAACTCCTTTAAAAATAATAATTACATGTTTTCTGACCTGCAAATCTCAGTAAAGTCGAAAGCATTTCCTTTCCGCCTCTGAAGACAATATTTTGTCCACAGATTGTAACTTAAACTTATTTTTATCTGAAGTACTATGTTTCAAAGGCTGGTAAGAGATTTATTGTGATGTATTAAACCATCTGTTTCCAAGGACTGTGTTTAACATTCCACCATTAACCAATGCTTGTGGTGCTGTGATTCTCAAAGTTCCTTTGTCATTTTTACTTACTCATAGGTAACAAAGAGTTTTACCTGACTGGAAAAGCAGATATCCTGCTCAGTTCTTGAGTAGACTATATAGGAGGTCATCTGCAAAGGTACTTGCTACTTTTTTCCACTGATTTTTTTTCCTCTTGTGTCCAGACTGCTAATAACCAGTGGAATCAATAAAAAATAAAATACCAAGTAGCAGCTTTTCCAAAATGCAGCAATGAATGAAGAAAAGACTTCTATGAAATATGCACTTAGACAGCTAGCTAGAAGGCGGACTTTCATAGAATCATAGAATCGACCGGGTTGGAAAAGGCCTCTGAGATCATCAAGTCCAAGTCTTGATCCAACACCGCCGTGGTTACTAGACCATGGCACTAAGTGCCACATCCAATCTCATTTTAAAAACCTCTAGGGATGAAGAATCCACCACTTCCCCGGACAGCACATTCCAATGTCTGATTACTCTCTCTGTAAAAAATTTCTTCTTAATATCCAACCTAAACCTCTCCTGGCACAGCTTAAGACCGTGCCTTCTTGTCCTACTGCTGGTTGCCTGGGAGAAGAGACCGACCCCCACCTGGCTACAACCTCCTGTCAGGTAGTTGTAGAGAGTGAGGAGGTCTCCCCTGGGCCTCCTCTTCTCCAGGCTGAACAACCCCAGCTCCCTCAGCCTCTCCTCATAGGACTTGTGCTTGAGTCCCTTCACCAGCCTTGTTACTCTTCTCTGGACCTGCTCCAGCACCTCAATATCCTCCCTGAACTGAAAGACCCAGAGCTGGACACAGTACTGCAGGTGTGGCCTCACCAGCACTGAGAACAGAGGAAGAATCACTTCCCTTGCCCTGCTGGCCACACTGTTCCTGATACAGACCAGGATGCCATTGGCCTTCTTGGCCACCTGGGCACACTGCTGGCTCATGTTCAGCTTCCTGTCAATCCAAACTCCCAGGTCCCTTTCTGCCTGGCTGCTCTCCAGCCACTTTGTGCCCAGCCTGTAGTGCTGCATGGGATTGTTGTGGCCAAACTGCAGGACTCGGCACTTGGCCTTGTTGAACCTCATCCCTTTGGAATCAGCCCAACTCTCCAGCTTGTCCAGGTCCCTCTGAACAGCTCTCCTGCCTTCCAGCAGATCAACACACGCTCCCAGCTTGGTGTCATCTTCAAATTTGCTAATGGTACACTCGATCCCCTCATCTAAATCAACAATAAAGATATTAAACAGAACTGGACCCAAAGCTGATCCCTGGGGGACACCACTGGTGACCAGCCATCAACTGGATGCAGCACCGTTCACCACCACTCTCTGAACTCGTCCCTCCAGCCAGTTCCTAACCCAGCAAAGTGCCCCTGCCCAAGCTGTGGGCTGCCAGCTTTTTCAGGAGAATGCTGTGGGAGACAGTGTCAAAGCCTTTGCTGAAGTCCAGATAGACCACGTCCACAGCTTTCCCCTCATCCACCAGACAAGTCACCTGATCATAAAAGTAGATCAGGTTGGTCAGACAGGACCTACCCTTCCTAAACCCATGCTGGCTGGGTCTGATCCCTTGTCCATCCTGTAGCTGTTTCAGTCTATTTCAGTGAAACATATGGGGCAAAATGGTACAGATCTGCTGGTGACCAAAGTTCAAATGGCGTGATCTCTTCTCCCATTCACAAAGAAAATAGCAGGTGTCAGGAAGGTTTTCTTTCTTTGCAAGCATTGCACCCAAACTTAGAGAGCTTTTGGAGGTTGTTCAGTGCTGGCACGGTTTTGTTATGATTGGAAGAAAATAAAATTTGGAGAAATAATAGTGTATTTGCCAAAAAAGGTTTGGCTCTACCTAACCTATTCACAAAATTTTTGTGTTCCATTAGCTAGTGTGAACTGTTGACTTCTCCAAAATTACTGTAAAAACATGGATACCAGATTTTGTTTGTTCAGGGCTTTTTTTCTTCCTCCTGTAGTCAATATTTCTACTTTCGTGTTGATTTCCTTCAGAATTAGGGTGAGGGCTAGTCAATTGTTTAATACATTCAAACTATAGCATTAATAAAGGGACTTAGTTTGTTCCTTGCTCTCAATGTTCGTAGCTGAAGGGATCATGGTAAAAGAAGTGTCTGCTGTCACGGCAACAACAGGCTGTGTAAGTGTTTATTTCTCCCACTGCTCGAGTCTATCCTATACACCTAGCACAAAAAGAAACCCCAAACCCAAAAACCTAAACACCAGCTCATCACATTCTCTTCCATTCTTATGGTTCCCAAATCCTGTATTGCATATCATCTTCAACATCCTGTGGATGCTTGAGGAAATGGAAATAAAAACGCCCTTCTATCTCATCATGCCTGGTCCTTACTCATTGCAGGCCATCACAACATATAGGATTGCTTTTGCATTCTGAGGCATTCCTTTATAAAAGAATGACTGCAAAATATAGCATTTGGTGATGCAGAATATCCATACCTCTTCAAGGAACTGGAGGAAAAAGCAGTTTCCTTTTTCCAGGAGGTCACCCTCAGCAGTACTTTTGTAAATCTGAAATTGGCCAATGTGTACGTATCTTTAGGCATCAGAGGCTGGACTGATGGGAGATGGAGCTCAGCAGACCTCGGTGTTCTATACTGATTAGTATTCACTAGGAATTAGAGCACATGCTTGCTTGTTGAGGAGCCTTGTGAAGGCAGGGACCTATATTTTTTGGTGCCCAGTTTCCTGTTTGCATGGGTGTCACACAAAACTATGACTCAGGAGGAATCTGTTGGAGAGATAGCAGAAACTGCCCTGTAGCTGGCAGAGTGTGTCATGTAGGACATATTTCAACACATTTAATAGTGCCTCCTCAACCATATGACTGGAAAAAGAAGAAGCAGGCTGGCTCTACAGAAATCAAGATCCATGGTGCTTACCTAGACAGGAAACCTCCCTCATGGTGTCTATCCTGCTTGATGGCACTTGTATCCTCCTTCAGAAAACAACTGACTGGTGTATGGTTGTCCAAAAGTGATTACATTTGAGTGATTTAGCCCGTTGGACCACCTGTGTTGAAAATGTGTCATAGACTTGGCTTGAAGTAGGAAGAGGGAGAAAGGAGTAGAGTAAGAAGAAGGTGTGGATTTTCTGGTTAGTGGGAGATTTGAGGACCACACTGCCACCAGGGACTGCAAAGACCATGTACTTGACCATCTGGCAGAGGCCATACTGGCCAGAAGTGCTCTCCAGAGCACTCTTGTGACTCCAATGAAGGTCTCCTCTTTCACTAAACTGGCTGGGGCCATGGAGGGATAAGCACCCGGTAACTACACTATGAGAAGACACCATAGACATGCTTCACACAAAGTGACATAGTCTAGATACAGGGAGATGGGGCATGTAGATCTTATCTAGACCTCCCATGATCTTCAAAGAACACTTTGGTACCTAATGGTATGTAATAAAAACAGTTTAGAAATGAGAAAGGAGGTGGAGATCTTGGGAAATTAAAGAGGACACAGCAAACCAGGCAGGGTTAGGCTGCAGTGTGCTAGAAAAGCAGCAAGAGGGATGTATACTATAGAGGAACAAAGAAGGCACCTTCTAATTTTGCCTTTTGAGGACAAGATCAGGATCAGAGAGCTTTCACCTGCATTGTCTGCTCAGGCTATGTGGGAATCCAACTACTCCGAGAGGCTGGAATCATAAAACATATTTGTATTTGCCATTGCTCCAAATGCAGAGCAGCAGAAAAAGAAGTTTAGATTAAAATATGTTTACATTCATCTACTATGTGTTAGTTTCAGCTTAATCATGTTTCTAGCTGAAACACTGGAATTTTCTTGATAAGATTTGAAACAAGGTTGAAAAATATGAGTGACCCCATTGTTCAAAAATATCTGGAGATACACATCGAGGATGCAAGCAGAGTATGGTGCTGATTATACTGGGATGAACCTCAGTGAGCTTCTGGGCACAATTTCTCCAGTACCACATTGCTTTTTGAAATTTATTTCACATTGTTTATATTTTGGATTTTTTTAAAATCTATGTATGTTGCATACAAGATTAGAAAAACTATAGAGGGGAGAAGTAGACTAACTGGGCACACATAGCCAAATCAGTGTACCAAAAATTAGGAAATGTTCCTAGATTCCACCTGTTATAAATCAACAAAGGATGGGAAAAAGGAAAGAATAGTCTTTCAGAAATGTCTTTTGGAAAAGGTGATTAAATAATAGACACAATTCTGATGCTTGGAAAACATGGCTGGTCATGCACAACAGTGACTTGGGAGCGTATAAGCATATATTGGCTTGCATGGTTGGGAGGATATGCGCAGTAAAAGAATAAGAAAAATATAGCATCACCTCCAAAAAATCCTCCCCAAACCCTGCTATTTAAAAGTAGTGTTAATTACATGAATTGCAAGACATTTGGTTCCTTTTTCTCATCAGACTTTTTGTCTTTCAATGCCCGGAAAACCCCAAGTTTCAGGATCCTATGTGTCCCCTTGATGTAAATAAAAGAATTATTCTTCAAGAGTAGTTTCTTGTTTTGTGAGAGAATATATCACATTAAAAGGGGAACTCGAAGAGGTTTCTTTTTCTCCTTAATCTGTCTTTGTTTTCACAGGAAGTAAAAAAACTAGCCAACGGTGTCCTAGGAATGAGCAAGGGATCCTAGGAGTATCTCCAAGAATTCCCATAGTATTTCCTGGCAAATATATTACCTGTGTAGCTGAATTAGCTCTACTTGTGCTGCTTAGGAATTAGTGTCCTCTGATACAATTTTTGAACTCAAAAATTCAGAAGACCTACAAAAATAATATATGTTTGGGGTATAACCATGACTACCAATTAAAGAAACTATAGAAAATAGCTTGTTTTCTGTATTCTTTAGTTACATACAAAACAAATATTACACAGGCAACTATTATAGAATTCTCGGAAAGTGGACTCCAAGCATACAATCAAAGCAAAATTGGAACTATTAATGATTAAATATCAAATCCACCTTGAGTTTTCTGATTTTAATTTTTTATTTTGAATTGAGTGTTGCTTTGTTAATCTTGCTAGAAGTGTGGAATTCAACTGCCTGTTGAGGTGCTTAGGAAAATCGGGCATAATGTTTTTCATTAGTGCAAGTTAAGATTACTACATTTACTAGTATTGCAGATAGCAGTGAATCAAGGTTGTGTTACACTAGTTCTAAGGTTAGTTTTGCAGTGTAAAATATTTCATTTACATGCTCTGATTTAAAATGTAGAATTTCTGAGTGATGGAAACCTGGATTATACAGCATTGGTATAATATCTGGTATACTGTATTTTAGGGAATGAACCAGAAGCCTTGACTGCTGACACAACCATTGAATAGATGATCTTATATTTACAGTATGGTATCTCGTTTTTAATAGAATTTATCCAGCAAAATATTCCAAAAAAGGTGCTAATATCTGCCTTTCTGAAGGCTAGAGTTTAGAGAAAATCCGTCAGTTTAGCTTTCTACTTCAGTGGGATTCTCAGGATGCGATTTTTGCTAGGTTACTTACCTAAATTCCTTCTTTTGCTGGCCTCCTCCTTGTTTTTATAATGCATATAACTTCTTGTTTCTTGAATGATTATTATTCAAAACATATGCTATTGTAATTGTAGAGAGAGATTATATAATAGTTACTTTGGTAATCCCTTTTTACTACTTTGATAGAAATTCATAACAGTTGTGCACTTGCAAAAAATCCCTAGTTGCTCTACTGTCTTCTTTTTTTTTCCTAAGCACCGTATTTAGAAGTGCTGCTCCTGTATTCCCTAGCCATATCCAAATAGAGCCTCCTCCAACAGAAATCCTCATAACTGGGGAAATTCCAGTTTACAGATAGTAAATCTCATCTGTGATCCAGGGGAGGGGGATATAAAAAAAGTTTTCAGAGTTGGAAATGTGTAAAAATAGAGATAAACTAAAGAAGGGAGAGAGAACCACACTGAATATTAAGGCGAGGTCCTGAGAATTCTCTGGTAAATGAAGCAATTCTCAAAACATTTACAAAACCAAGAATTTGTCAAGTGTTATGAAGCAGCAAGCAGCCAGCATTAGACAGAAAATATCCTTAGACAAAAGTACTGATGCTAGCCAAAAATCTGTGCAGGAGTTATTCATAAGGTTATTTTTTTTTCTTAGTGATTTTTGTGTAGACATGTAAGTTTCTTTTTATACACTGGAGGAAATGAAGCTTTTGAATTTGTACCCAGAATGCTCCTTCACTGAAGTATACAAATGTTTTTCCAATTTGCAACCATACAAAAAATCATTTGAGAAACTCGCTGTGCTATTGGCAATGCTACTGGGTGAAAGATTTTATGTACCTTGTGGAGATATTTTACCTATACAGGACCTTTTCCAGAATGCGTCATGGTCTGCAATTGGATCCCTGGGAAATAACATCAGCTGAGGTTTTTGTAGGCAAAACTACAGATATACCTGTTTAGCCATTTATTGAACATTATAACACTTCATCTTGTTTCATAAAAGATTTTGGTGCTAAAGCTTGCAGATAAAAGCAGATCACCCTATGCAAAAGGACTTTCAGTGTCACACATTTAACCTATTTTTGCTGTTCTGCTGCCTACCTGACACAATACAGGAGAAGGAAAGAAAATGTAACAGATGCAAGCTTTAAATTTCTCTGCAGTGAAGAATTTCAGATCCCATCTTCCATGTATATCAAAATATAGTTGATCAATAAAAGTATGTCACTTTGGAAAAATCCCATCCTTTTACTACCAGTTTCCCTCTTCCTACTTTTGTATTGAAAAACATAAGCTTGTAACACATTAAAAAAAAATCCCCTGAACTGATTCATTTGGAAGAGATCCAAGCAGTACATTTTTCTTCATTGTTGGAACTTTTGTCTTCATTTTTCTCTGAAAACAAGTTTTGGCATAACCCCATGTGAGTTTCCAAAGCGTCTTACTTTGGAAATTTCCTCTTGAATTTTCCTTTGAAAAATTATTCAATCAGAAGTATTTCCAGCCAGTTGTAATCATGGTACTCTCCATGTTTTAGAATGCTCAGTCTCCATATTCATCTTCAGGGAAATAGATACACTTTTAAAAAAATCATTAGTGTCAGTACTAATGTACTAATACTAATGTAATACTGTGTATTATTATAGTCAATTATATTGACTGCAGTAATAACATAAATAAACATAAAATATAAAGGGAGATGCACAGAATTTACTGTTGTAATGATGTAGTAACATGTGTGTATTCTTTCCAGTTTACAGCTGAAAAAAAAATCAGAATATAAGTTACACATGACTCTCCTAAGAGGAACACAAGCCACTTCAGGACATGACATCCTTGTTTCAAGTTCTCATGGACTTGTCTTGCGTTCTCTATTATGTCTGGTTTACTATGATAGAAAATAATTCTGTTTGTCTTCGATAACAGCTTCATGAAGCAATGGACAAAGAGGAGAAAAATAGTTTTGAATCTGGTGATGTTGAGTGACATGTAAGCCCTCGGGTAGATGCAACATGTGGACTGTATTTAGACTCACTCAAAATGGAGAAATACAAGGTTATTTTTTAAGCAACCTGAGTAAAATTGTGAAATTGAAATAGATTGACAAGTACTTGTAATTAGAACTATAAAGCTTTACATTTTACATCTATTTAGAAAATACTTACAAGAAGATTGTATTGGCATTTTGAAATCAGCAGAACTTTGATGACTTACAAGCTGTAGTATGAAAAACAAAATATGCTTTAGAATTATAGAGTAAGACTCCAGGATATGTTCACCCAGAAGATACCAAAATATGCCTTTTAACCTTTTCAGTATAGAGCATGTTAGTCAACTTTTGGTATAATTTTTCCTTCTTGACTATTCTTAAAGGGGAGCAAGAAAGGCTTAAGCTGCATATTCGAGTTGACAGTGATAAAACATTTATTTCTTACCTTTCATGACACTATATAATAGACGGGTAGAAGATGGATTTTATGTTTTATGGAGTTTAATTTGCTCTGAAAAATGAAACAATATAAAATTATGTCTCGACTTATTCATACAAGGCAACTCTGAAAAATCCTTTGTGATTTCTGGATTTTTTTCTGAAGAAGCATATGAACCTTTTTTTATGACTCTTGGTTGAACCTCTATCAATTTTTTTAAAAAATACCTACGCTTATAATAATCATTTTTATTGTAGCCAAAATTGTGACTATTTAAAGTGGAAAGATAAAGCACGTTGGTAATTATATAGTTAAATTATTTTCATCAGACATTGTTAGTGTAGGGAAATATTATTATTTTTTTATTTCAGATTTCATTAAGGGAGATATAAAAAATATATTATTTCTTTAAAGCATATGCAGAATTTATATATAGTTTTGATGAAAGAACAAAGTATTTTGATTTACAAATAAGACTTTGTGAGAGTTGTGGGGCTGTTGTTTCTGTCTGCATTCTCTTTCAGGGACAGTCTTCCCAGATATTCAGTGTTTATCATCAGTGCACTGAAGCTAAAGACATATACTGTGAAATGTTTTCCAGCACATTGCCATTGCATTGTCCTACAGGGAAGGTTGTAATGATTTTCTGGGAGGTGAAAGTTGTCTGCAAAGTGGACCAACACAGGAGAATGAGAGCAATGTCTGACTCATGTATATATAGGCAACATAGGAGTATTTCTATATCAGCATGCTTTGAATTTTGGAAGAAAATTTTTATTATTTGAGTTGGTACTAAAGGACAACTAATTTTCCCAGAAAATGCAATCAAAGAAACAATTTTAATGAGTTGTATTCAGGACTTAAGCATGAGGGCTGTTTCTTACCTTCAGAAAAGGTCTTTAATTACTGTTCTTTGTAGAATATTTTAGCTGTCCAGGTCAGGCTCTACAGCTTACAGCTTGGTTTCTTAATGTCCTGAAATTCCAACTGAACTGACTTAACATAACATGCCTACCTTCCTTATTTAGTCTGACAGTTGGGTTTAATGTATGTAACCAAACCCACAGGATTCTGGAAAAGCCTTCAGCAGGGATGGCATCTCCACACTTTTTCCACCCACATTTTTTGTATCCCCTTCAGAGAGCATCTTATCTGGAAGCTGAAATACCATAAGTAAAGGTCTTTTTGTCCTGAAGAATGTCCTTTGGTGACTGATTCATGCTTAATGAAAACAAAAATTATCTGTCTGATATTCCTGATTCTATGTCTTTTTGTTGTTATTTCTAACCAATGTATAATTTTAAAACAACTGTGTGCAGATTTAATTTCTCCTCTCCATTACTGGGATGTGTGGAAGGTGTGACAGGGTCACAGTAATGCACAGGAGATCTGTTAATTTGTGTCTTATTGGTTTTCTGAGTAGCTGAAGAAAGGAAAAAAAATCTGTAAGATTTCCAGGAAAAATGAGGTTCAAAGAAGTCTGGTTAGAATCAATGACTCAAACAGCAGTACACACTACAACAGAGTTGTGGCACAACCTACAGCTGACTGAGTCATCCCCAGAAAGATACTTGCATGATACACATTATTTTTTTCTTTTAATGTTAGCCCTCTTTATGACATTTTGAGAATTATAAATCAGATCTGATTAATAACCTTGAATAAGTTGCCAGCTGAGACAAATCCAAAAAACAGAGCCTCAAGATTTTAATCTCAACCAGTTTGTGCAACACTATGCAATGCAGATGAAGGAATTGATCATAAAGAAACTACTGCATAGTCAGGAAGGATTTTTACCCCTATTTGTCCTTCAGCTTATTTTAGAACTGAGTTTTAGTCAGTTATTAAATTGGTCAATCTATTATGCTACTTTCTGTCCCACTTGCCTGATATTAGCAGTTCTGTCCACTTCACTTGCAGCTTGTTTTTCTTT
The DNA here is from genome assembly GCF_009829145.1 of Chiroxiphia lanceolata. Lineage (NCBI taxonomy): Eukaryota > Metazoa > Chordata > Aves > Passeriformes > Pipridae > Chiroxiphia > Chiroxiphia lanceolata. The sequence continues at coordinate 61,001,381 of NC_045637.1, read as the reverse complement.
AATCACAATTTTAACTGATTGATTTAGCTGTATGTTTGTTGAAGGTTTTTAATAGTTACATCCCTCCATATCCAAAACAGAGAAGAGTAGAAAATAATTTTAAAATTCTATTTTGGTGCGTGTGTGCATCATGGAGATGTATCTTACTTTCTTAATAAACAGATTTCTAAAATACTTAAAATGAAATCTGAAACCTCTGCATGCACTTCTGAAAAGTTCTTTTCTATGCAGACAGAAGTCATGTTGTATTTGATTTTCTTGTTTCTTTTTTTGGCCTAAGATTGCCTTCATACACAAGTGTCACGGTTGGAATTTTTTTCTGCCTAAGCAGCAGAGTTTGAAAAACTCGTCCTCTTCTTGAGTGCATCCATTTTAAATGGCCAAATGCAATCCACTTGTTCTTGATTTTTCAGCACAGCTAAGCTCTGGAAACTTTCAATTCAAATGACGGGTTCTTGAGACAAAAATCAGATGACAGATCTGAACTTACTTTCATGATTGTCTCAGGAATTTTGGCTTAGTTAGCATAGCACCACTTGATGCTTCCCAGATTTCAGATGGAAATATTACAAACAACCTCATCTTAGTATCCTTAATCTATTCCCCATGAGGCTTGTCTACTAAGGATCTTGGATGCCTCCTTTGTCCAAAAGTTGTTCAAAAATACTAGGCAAAGCTCTGCTTTACCATGGCACTAGTGCTGGCACACCTTAAGAGTAGAATGGATGCTTTAGTAGCAAATATGTGAATCTTGTTGCTTCATATCTCCTCTTTTATCAACAGAAGGTGAAGGGATCAATTTAAAGGACCAGATTCTTCAATATTTCACTGGAGAGACCAATCCCAAGAAACTAGAGCTGGAAAACAAACGAATTACATTATTTGTTTATTAACACTCCCAAAATCCAGCCCCAGAATGGGGCTCTACTATAACGCAAAAGCAAATTAATGCATTTTGAATTCTGAACACAAATTAATAATTAAAATTTTGCACGGATTCTGTATTCTCTTAAATTGACATTCAAAGGAAAAAAATTAAGTATCAAAGCACATGAACCCTGGAAAAGAAATTTAACTGAGAAGTATGGTGATTTAGGAAAGCATTGATATCCCTCAGCTGAACAGAGCATCTCCCTTTCTGTAGATTTTGCCATCATGTATATGCTCTGAAGATGTAAAGCTGGGTTGTCTTTTGCTTCTGCATCATTTTAAATACGGTTTGTGGTATCACTTCCTGCCATTCTTTTGTTTGTTACACTGCAATAGTGAACATAATAATACTGATTGAGCAAGAAATGACTGTAAAGTTTCTAGTTTTGTGAGTATACATTTATAAATGATCTAGCAGAATTAAACCTTCAGAAATCATCTCTTTATAGAGAAAATTCTAAAAATATTTCTATGGATATCTACTCTGAGAGAAAAATTAATGTGAAAAAAACCTCATTCTGTGCAAACTTGGACCCTCTTGGTGATTTTTTTCACCCTTCCTATGTGAAATTTCCCTTGGAATGAAAACAGAAAAATGCAGTAGAGAAAATTATGTAGCTCTGAACCTTGGTGTAATTTACATTAGCACTTACAATAGACAGAGTGAAACTGCTAGGAATGGACCTATTGCTGTATTTTGTTTGGACATTCCTGTTGGAGAAACATTTTTTAAATGAGAATTTTATTCCCGGTGATGCTTATTTTCAATTATTTTAAAACAATACATTAAAAAGCTTTGTAATTGAGAAAATACTAACTTGACTGAATTTTCACTTTTGATTACTGACCACTGCTGAGAAGCCAAGTTTCCTCCATTTGCCGTAAGTAGATGAAAACATGACACCTGGGACTTTGGCTCTTTGACCCAACAAATAACTCGTATTCATTCCGAGATAAAATGTTCCCTTTAGTCCTCATCTAATTACTAAATAGATTCAGTAGCCTAAAATCTTCAATCAAAACCTAACCCTAAGCCTTCATATAATTTTTCCTTCCGTTCATATCCTGCCCAAGCAGGACCTATTTGTTAGCAAGAGATCTCTGGTTTAATTTGTTATACTAACGTGAATAAAAGTAGGGTATAGACCCCGTTCTACTCTAATCAAATATCTGCCATTCCCCAAGTGCACTTGTGGTTGCCTGTTAATATTTATAAGCAGCATATCAGTACTTTGGTTACCACTGCATCTGCAGCTGTATCAGCTATACGTAGTGTCTTGCCACAGATGAGAAAAATTACTGTCCTTCAGCATTTCTTTTGATTTAATTAGAGATTTTGTGGGAACTTCTGTTGATTTAAGATGTGAATTTAGGACATCAATATATGATAACCAACTTAAGCGTGTTCACGATCTTATCAATTTCTCTTATAGTATAGGCAGAATGAGTTGTCTCAAGTTTGTAAATTTACTTGTCCATTCTTGGTGGGTAGTTGTAATATAAGTTGTGTGGACAATTAATACATGAGGTATCTTGAAATTTAGTAGAAGAGGTTTGGATAATTCCCATGGTACTGTGGTGTACATGTTACCACTGTAGCAAAAAATGCACCATCATTTCTCTTGATTAGCAAAAACTATTATGCATAATATAGCTGCTATCCCGTTTTCCATTCTTTTCTATATTATGGGAAAATGCTGTCTATGTGAGACTACCACACTAGTACAGTTCTATTTTTTTCCTCTCTCTTTGTTTCTTGCATAGGATCAAGAACCTTGTATTGAAATAAGGATAATAAAAATAGGGAGAAGTCCAACTGGAAGATTGTATTTTAATTCAACAATCCATAAGGAAAGTAAATCTCTTAGGAGAAAGAAACCTTTAATTTTAAAGGTAAAATCCTAACAGAAGATTTAAAGTTAGAAATAATAGATTTTTATATTAAAGCTAAGCTGAGAAATGATTGAAATCTTGGGTGCTTAAAGCTTAAAGCATTTTAGACCTCTCTGTGCCATCTATCTTCACCTCCACAAGTTTGTGATACATGAATATCTAAGATATCTTAACTCTTATGTCTAAGCAAAAACACTGGGAAAAAACCTGCCTAGAACCCCAGCTACCAAAATCCAGTGCTCTTCATCATCATGTATCAGTCTGGAGTACAGCATGGAGACAGTTTTAGTGAATCTTGCTGGGTGAACTTTGTACGGCCACTGAGCAAGGAAAGATAAGTATGATACTGTTCCTTGATCCATCAACAGCCTTTGACACCACCAGTCTCTCGGGTGCAGCTGATTCACTTACAGGACCTGGCTGGGCTGGATATACAGCTCTGGCTCTGCCTGTTACTCGTGGACAAATAATAAAGACCCTCCCTTGTGAGCTATGTAGTTTTCAATCCTCTAGCTTTTGCAACATCTTTGTGGGATCCATCATCAAGAGCACACATGCACAGCTATCTGTCTGCTTTTGCAGAGGCAGTCAGTATTATTGCCCAGATGTTCCAGTGCCTGTGAGAAATAATTACATGGTTGAAAAGAAGTAGGATCCAGCTTTTTGTCGATAAGACAATGTGTGGTTGTCAGGGAAAGGCAATACTTCAAGAACTCAACTTTTGTTGAGGGATCTTCCCCATGGATTGTCAGCATGATGCACAGACCCAAGCTTCAGCTGGGAATGCCATCAGTCATAAGTACACACGGTGGCAACGTTGAGGAAGGTCTTCTTTTGGGGCTAGCAAGAGGTGTATACTCATCTGCCTTGAGTGATGGACTAATTTCAGTGATCAGCTTGTAAGGTGTTTCCAGCTTACAGCACTTCAGTTCATTTTGTCTTATGCTACCTATGAACAGTACATGGAAACTCAATTAATATGTTGTGATCCATCTTGTAGAAAAAGGAGGCCAAAGTGAAAATGTCACACAAGTGTTACACACACATTTTTGACTTCTCTTTTGGGACTTCGTTCTTCCAAACCAACCTGGCATTTGTAGCACCTGAAAGATAGTCCTGTGCTCACTGTGGTGAGGATTCTGCAGATGATAGACCTTAAAAGCATGTGTCTTGGAGATGGACATGGCTTCTTCTCCATAGAAAATCTTCATTGCCTAGGGCCATTCAAATCTGTCTTAGCCTGGCCTTACAGACCTAAAGAATGAAGTAAGATTTTTGGGGTAGTTTTTCCACCACAGAAGTAGTAGCCAAAAAAATTTTACAATTGTCACAAGAAAGAAACGGTATGAGCAAATCAAGCATTTCTTGAAAAAAGGAATGCTTTTCTTCAGACCTAAATATTAATTTGAAACTTGATTCTCTGAAGGTAATAATATGCTATAAAATCCAAGACGTGAATCACTAAAAACCACAATTAAAAATGATGCAGACCTCAAAAAGGAGAGATATAACAATAGTAATTTTGAATAATAGTTTTAAAATGACAAAAATCAATGAATACTAATATGTGTAGTAAAAAAACCTCAACTGAATTAGCTGACAAAAAGTGAACAAACGGCATCACACCATAGCTGCAGAAAAGCTTTTGTATAAAGTAAACCAGCAAGAATACAAATGAGAAAGTGCTGGCACATGTTCTTTGTAAAGAATAAGATGAAGTACCCCAAACTGTGTCAATTATTAAAACTAAAGGCTCAAACTTTGACATATGATCTAGAAATCATAAATAACACTTTCAGAAAGCACTGTCAGACAGTCTAATCTCCTAAGTTGCTTTAAACAGGAGATAAAGTTTGTAAACAAAAGCACTATATTGAAACTTTCACCAGATCAAAGTGTAACCTTAGACTTAGTAAGAAATAATAAATGCTGTTGAAGTGTAACAGTGGGAAAAGACACATGCTTAGATGAGTTGCCAGTAAACATTCAGTGGGAAATCATAGATATAAAACTGAACTGTTGTTGGAAGTGTTTAACTGAACATTTGAATCAAAAGGCAGTTATTACACAACTTGACAATCTCAATGAACTGCTTTTCCATTTATATGCATAACTGAATACTGGTCTTAGACGTTGGACTACATTTATTTACGAGTGCTGAAATACATTCCTGCATGTAAAGCATACATACAGTCACTCAAATATCTAGAAAGCCTCAAGTGAAGGTTTAAAGGGGAGTAGAGGCTTGCTGAGACACTTCTCTGTCTTATCGCAAATGATTTCCACATAGGTCAGTCTGGTTTATTTCCATTGTGCTTCACTGAGGGTGATTCAGGCTGTTTTGCGTTTGTATATTAAGCAAGAGTTTCAATAATACAGATTTGTCCGTTCAACTGACTGGGAAACTTTTCAGACTCATTAAAATTAAAATACTTGGTAACTGCTCTTAAAAAAAAAAAAGAAAAGAAAAGAAAATGAAATAAACAAAAAAGAAACCCCTGCCCCAAACCCTCACACTCTTCTCTTTAGAAAGACCTTCATAAAAATTGGATTAAAAATATTGTGTAATATCCTGACCTGGTCTGTTCATACTAGCAATTTAAACTCGCCCTTTTTAAAATGACACTAGGGAGCTAGACAAGGCTGTCCATTATCCTCTTTTCTTTTTGCAATTGTAATGGAACATTTAGCCTGATTTTTCAGCGACTAAGAATTGCTTCAAGGAATGAAAATTGGAAACTCCATAAAATTCAGTTTGTTGTATGCAGATGACATATTGATTTGCTGCTGTAATCTTGTTCATAATCTGCCTATAATCCTGCAAACAATGGATTGGTTTTACATTACCTCTGGCTTCTTTGCAGCTACAGTGATAAAACCTGTTTTCTTAAAATGAATGTGCAGTTTCAGAACCTACCTGACCAAAATATGATCCAATGAGACTAGATTATGCTAGATATCTAGAGATAATCATATGTGAATCTAGGAGCCACATATAACTAATAACCTCACTTCCCTGAGTAGAGTTTGAATTGCTCTATGTATGTCCTTAATTTTCTTTAAACTTCCTTTGGAACTATAAAACCAATGAGAATGATAAATCTTGTCCTTTTGTTTCTCTGTTTCAGGATCTTTCTCTCTTACTACTGTATTTTTTCCTTACTATTTTAACCTTTTCCCTTGCTCTGTACAAAAGAAATATTTGAAGTCTGTGTCTTAAGTATTGTAATCACTCTTAGAAAAAGATGGGTCAACTTCAAAACATTTAAATGTATTTTATGTTAAAATTTTGGTTTATTATGCTTTGGATGGCTGTAGCTGCAGAACTGAGATACTAATGCTGTAGTAAGTGTTACACACAGAAAGAAATTATAATGACAAAACCCATATGCTGAAATTACTGGTAGTTACCCGAGGACAAAAACCCTAGATGGGGAGATCACTGAAAAAAATTAATGCATTTTTCTTTATTTACTCCTTGAGAAACTTTCAGAGTAAATTCTCACATCTCTGTCTAATTATTTGAAAGAGCTTGAAAGATTGGAACGGATACCCAAAATTTGGTGATGCTCTTCGAAGTCCAAATATCACATATGTCAAGGTGTTCAGCAATTAGACCAGTCTAGTCCATTGTTTGGCTGTCAAACAAAATTAAACATGAAATTTTCAGCTGTATATCATACAAGCAGACTACATAATGTTACATTAGAGAGGGATTGTTGCACAGATATATTGGCAAAATATTTCTTTTCTAGTATTTAATTCTCAAATTAGATTGTTTTAACAAAAACTGAGTTAAAAATGGAGATTTAATTTTTAGCATAGGTTTGCTCTGTTTGGAATAAGACTCAATAGTGACTCGTTCCAAATATATATTGATTTTATTTAATATATTACACAGGTTATAATTAACTCTTCAAAGAATAGCTTCACTTCAGACAAATTTGTCATTTAGCTGTCATAAAATATACATACCATAAAACACTAGTGTGTGACGGAGTATCCTAAATTAGCTATTTGAAAGGAGAGTGACAAAATGGAAAATTGACACAAATGGCTTCTGCTTCTGGGTTTTTAATTTAATATCAGCTGCACTACCTACCTGCTTTTTACTAATTGCATTCACACATGAAAATAGTACTACCTTCCTCTGAATATATCACACAGAAAGTGAACAAGTAAAGTTTTCTATCAGAGAAACTAAAATCAGCAACACATAAAAAGATCTGGAAAACTATAATGTTTGTTTTCAGCTTTCATAATTTCCATAATATAGGTGATTACTTCCAGACACAAGGCACTCCTTATTTCAGTCTCCTATGCTTTATTCAATTTATCTGGTTGTGTAAATCTACTGAAGACTAGATTGTAGATTATAATAGGTAATAAGGATGTAAAATTAACCAAAGTCAGGATCGGGTAGTGCATATTCAATAGGATACTGAGGATAGATAAAGCCAGAATGATGATATTTTTTTTCAGTTAAACATTAATATATATTCTCAACAGATAAGCAGGGGGACTATTCACATTGCATACAACTTTGTCTTGAAATAAAAAGTATGATCAAGGACAATTGAAGTACCATTAGTGTACTAGTGAAACCTTAATGTATCAATAAGCTATGGAAAATGGGGTGACTTCCTTTGGCAGTTATAGGGAGATACATACATTTTAATTGTATCTGTTCTAAAGAAAATCTGAGCCACATCTAAACTTTCTGCAGTTGGGCTTTTAAAGCTTGAGGATGGCTGTTTTTTGCTAAATTCTTCAGTCATCTAGGGAGGTAAAGGTGGTAGCAGCTGAACTATGAGGTGATCTTTATGAAATGGATTGATATTATCTCCTCAATACTTCATAGTCAAATGGGAATATAATTTGAGCCACCAGTAAAGGCTAAAGAATGAAAATATGCATTCTAATATTTTTGCCTTGTCTGCGTAACTCTTGTATAGATAGCAGCTTCAAGGTTGTTACTATATCCCTTCCACGAACAGATGTATTCTTACATGTGTACAAGTGCAAAGAGAAAAAAATTTTCTAGCTAAGTATTTTATATGTCAGGATTTTTTTCTTAGTAGAATTTAGTGCAATTTTCAGATTAAAAGTGCAGGTTGACTAGTTATGATTAGCTTTTCTTCTTAGTGGGGGAAACCACAAACATGAATTCTGGTGAACTTATTTCTTTATGTTGCTAAATTTTATTGGTCATTGCTATTTTGAACAAGATGGAAGTACTGGGGTTTTTTTCTTTTCCCCTTGCAAGGGGCAACAGTAGTTGATTTGAGATGTTAGATACACATAGTTTCTTTAGTAAATGCTGAGGTCACGTATACTGAGAATGCTAGTAGGTGTAAATTAACATTTTTTACCACTACGGAGGTTTAGATGTTTAATGTTAAATGGAGATTTAGACCTGTTTAATGCAAAACCACTATTAAAACCAATAACAACTGTATAAGATTTCACCAAGTGTGACATCTAGTCTATGTCCAAGCAGATGATGCAACAGTTAAACAGCCACTTGTGATTTATTATGTGTACAAAACTCAGGGAGAACTCTCAGCAAAATGTTCATTGGTTAGTCACATTACCTCAATCTGTTTTGTTCATTATGTCTGTTCCTGCCTCGATGGGTTAAATTAACTTGCTATATTATCATGACCATGCTGTTGTTTGGAATTAAGTTCCATGAGCTCTTTTCAACAGTTGAAATAATTTCACTGGCTCCATTATCAAAATTTTCCTCTGCAAGAGTAGTGTTTTATGTGTCTCCTGAGTGTCCTATAAACTCCCGGTATTAATAGTGTGTTAGTGGTGATATTGATGCCTGATAGCATGGATACTGCATATGCTGTTGCAATGCTTTAAGACTGCAAACCATTTTTAGTGGTGTTCTTTGCAAGGCTAAGTCCTGATAGTATAATATACCACTGCTAATTATATTGATCTAATTAATCTAATTAAATTGCAGCTAGATATGTTGTACATGTCATTTGTCTGTATTAACATTATGTAAACCTATTCTGCTTGTCTGTGCATTTTATATACAATACCGTTTAGCATTTGACCAGGAAAGGGATTGTACACCTACTGCATTTCGTACTGGTGAGAAAGAGATGTGGTCTTAGGGTGGTTTATGTGATGTGGAAAGCCTGACTCTTTTCTGAATCTAGTTTTGTTTGAAGAGACAAAGGATTTTCTGTTCCTGGAGCTTAGAAAATGTCTTCTCTGCTTCCTCATTTGTTTCTATCACCTTTGACAAAAACATGTCTTCATTTTTCAGAATTTCTATGCACATCACTTTCAATATGTAACTAACAGACCAAAGGGTCCAGAGTCACTTTTGCCAGAGCAAGTGAAACATAGCTGCAGTGCTTTAGTATTTCTCTCTTATGTGGAAGAGAATGAGTAAAGGGAAAATTCACTTCTAAGGGAGCAGCTAGCTCCTTTCTGCTGCACCCCACAGCTGTTAGTTCTACCTTCCACCAGCTGCTCCAGAGGAGATACCTTAGCAGAGGCCAGCAGTTGATTAAACAGCAAATCTTTGACTTTGTTGGCCATGGCCTCTTCTTGTGTAGCAAAGGCTCTTTTCATAGTTGTACATATTCATTGCGGGTCTAGCAATGAAGGGTAATGTAAGCAGATGGTATCTCTACCCTCCTCCTAACACAGGACACACACTTGAATGTCATCCAAACTCACCCTTCTCCTGGGTTTTCTTTTATCATCAATTAAATCAAAGCAAATATTCCTTCAGCATAAGCTGCCATTACAGACTTTGCATAGTTTCTGCTTCTTGTTTTTAATTCAGAGACACTCCATCATTTTCTGTGATCCCTTTCTGGCATTAGGAAGACTCATTTGGTTCAGTTGATATTCTGAGATCGCTGTGTCACTCTGCAGAGTCACGGCAGACTGCACCACGTTAGAGGAAGAATGTGACTATTTTCTTCCACGTCAGCTTCCCGCAGCAATTAGTGCTGTCCCAGCTTAGTCAGCCAAATCAGCTGGATGCTAAAAATATGCAACACTGGGCAAGTTAGGAGCCCAAAGCATGTTTGAACATCGTGTTCAACTGTCTTGATAATAGATTTATTTTTGTTAAGATTAGAATAAGTAAGATAGAGATACTTTATCCTTAATTATTATGTAGGATTTAAAAAAAAGTCTTCAGTGGATATTTTAGGCCAGGTTTTGCTGATGCTTATGTGGAGAAGTGGACGATCCTTCTTTCTGCAGCTGACCACTGTGTTGCTGCTGATGAAATTGCCCTCACATTTTTAATGTCTGGAAAGTGGAGTAACACAGGAAAAGAGAATAAGAAAGGTGTTTTTAAAATCTCTTTTTTTTTTTTTGTGCGGTGTAAGAGGAGGTGGCTTCTTCAGCTTACTCTTGCTAATGGCATTATCTAAAGTACAAAATTTTAGAACAATTTTTAATTCTGACTAATATAGCTGGCTAACTACGGTTATAGTCTTCCAGTCGAAAGAGTTTCCAATTTCCAAAGAAATTAATTCAGAAATACACCTGGACTTTCAATAGTAATCTAGCAAGATTCTAGAAAGATGCCTTGTTTCCTGGGATTGGACAATAAAGAGGTAGCATGAGTTCTCCTTTTCCTTTTGTGTTATCGCCATTTCACTAGTTGGCATAGGCCAGGACTTCACAAATCAGAAAATTTAAAATTGGAGGTCTCCCACAGGTGCCTTTTCCCCTCTGCTCTAAGGTCTTTTAGACCATCTAGAAACCATATCAACAGCAAAGGCAGCAGCCATAATCCTACTTTTATCTGTATGTAGTGTGTACATATTGAATATGTGATGAGGGACCGGAGTTTGCAGTTTAAGGCTTTTGCTCAGGCTGACACATGGCAAGGAGATCAAAAATAGTGTAAAAGAGGAAGACATGAAAGACGAAGAGCTCTGCAGATGACATGTTGAAGTCAATAGAAATACCCTCAATGGTGTCAGTAGACTGGGAGTTAGGTCGTCTCAGAGAGAGGCCTGGCATTAATTTTTCTGAGAGAGTGAAATCCTGGGGGTCTGCAAAAGAGAAAAACAACAACAAGCCTGAAGGGACTTTGGAGCAGAGCCAGCAGAAGCTGCTGTCATCTCTATCCTGCTGTCCTTTCTTGAACTTGGCACAATCAGCTGATCTGCATGAATGTGATGTTTTTATGGCACTGGTTATAATTGGTACTGATAGCAGCATGACTGAATGAGACAGCACATTGTATGAAAACAGGTTGAAAGGAGGATGAGATTCAGTTATAAAATCTTAAACCTCATTTAATCAGAGCATTTTTTTGGCTAATCAGAATATTTTCTGTGAATCTCAGAAATTGCAGGCTCTGATCACAAACCAGAGAATATGAGAGGGTCTCATTCATAAGTGCTTTATCTTCTCAGGAACAAGTCGATAAGCCTTTATTGTTTAATTTTTCTTTCTTGGGAACTGGGCAGCTGACATTTTTTCAAAGTCCCTTAATTTGTAGGGGACTTTGTGGGAGTCACAAAACCCCATTAACCGTATTTTTCATCTGGCTTTAGGAGGAATATATTTTAAAATGGTAAAAGAAAGACTTTGAACAGCTTCTGATAATTCACAGTTTAAGCATGGCTATAAAAAGAAAATGAAAAGGCAATTAAAAATGGAATATTTCTTTCTTCCATCTCCCCCCCACCCCCAACTGTAATTTGTCACTATTTCTTGTAGGCAGGCAGAAAGATGAGGCTACAGAAGACCATTTAGCACTGCAAAGTTGGCTGCTATAAAGCACCATAACTTGGCATTAGAGTGGGGGACTAATTTTTTTAAATCCTCCTGAAAAAGTTCTGAACAGTTTGAGTTTTTTTATTTTTTCTTCAAAATCAGGAAAGAAATGAAAAGAAATTTGTTAATATCTCAGCAGCACTATCTAGTGTCAGTAAGGGTAATAAGAAGCCATGTTTCTTCAGATTTGGTTCTTGACTATCAGTACCCAAAAATACCCTTGTGACTTGTGAAAAACCCACATAAACTCATATCCCAGAAAATCAACAGAAACAGGCTTTAAACACTTGCATTGTCCATATTTGTGTGTGCAAACTGATATTTATGTTTCTACAAACTCAGTAGTAAATAGATGTCAGGAGTTTCTCTGGTCACTGGTCTGCAAAAGGCAGGGTTGTCCAGGTGGGTTTCTCTGCTTACTCCTGAGCCTCTAGAGATAGAATCACCTCTCCCAGGTAGAATATTCTTTGTGCTGACTGTACCTCTCTTTGCAGAAATTACAGCTGTGCTAGAGGTGGAGGGGTAGAGGGGCTGTGCTGCGCCCAGCTGAAGGAGGACCTACATCTATAGCCCCTGCCTGGACAGAATGGCAGCCACCAGGTCAGGACAGACAGAAGGCCCCAGGTTTCCTTGACTGGATTTTCCAGCAGTACTGTGAGATTTGTGTGGATATTTTGAGTGAAATAAATGTTTGCATGCTGTCAAGCCAACGTAGTATAGTATTATTTTAAAGGGTGCTGAAAGCCATTGACACTCTCTCTTGTGTGTATATATGTAAAGTTGTACTCATTTATCATGTATTTATGAAACAACTACCACTATATCACCCAAGCTCAAGTTTTGAGAAAAGTTCAGAAGTCCATATTTCATATGAGCCATATGTTAAGCTGAAGGCATATAATTTACAAACCTTTCAAGCGATTGTGTTACCAACAATTCACATTTCTGCTCTCAAGATAAAGCCCCAGCCCATTCCATCTGATCAGCATCTTGTTCTTCAAGCAGGTGTCATGGTTTCTGAATTTCATCCAGATGGCAGCTGATGTGGAAACAGAGATTGAGTGAATAAAATCAAATGCTGTGAGAAGAGCCAGTGAGCCTTTGCTCCTCGTGTTACTGCTAGTGACAATAGCCATTGTTCGTGATCTGTGAATTTATTAGATCTAAATGGTTAGGATTATTTCATCAAATTGTAACAATCAGAGACAGTCACTGAAAATATCCCCCTAAATATATTGCATAGATCATCAGTATTTGCAGTTCATATCTTTTGGTAGTATGTATATATCCATATATGCTTTCATGTCCACGGCCAGTTCAGCATTCTTCCAGATATACCTACCAGTTGTTGAAAACCAACTGCAAAGCTAGTAGGCACAATAGAGTGTGCAATGAAAGTTCCAGTATTTGTGTGTTCAAAAAACTATTGGCCTGGTGAGCTGTCTTAGGGAGCCTGTAACTGCTAATTGGACCTGTGAGGGTCAGCAATTACTTCTGAGCAAGTCAGGCCCCCTGACAGAGACGCCCTTATCCCTAAGTCAGCTATGCAGTAGCCAGGCAGGAGCCCTAGGAGCATGGGGCAGAGGGGAGTGTGCTCTCCCTGGGGAGATCTGTAGCCCTTTCCCATCCACCTGTGTGTGGGACAGGACTCTGCCAACTGATGCCCAGTGTTGTTTCTTAAGTAACTATGAAGTCAAGCCATATGCAACTCCATATTTCTAGTGTTAGATTTGATCTTCCTATCAGTTGTTTGGGGCTTCTATGTCTAAATGCTGCACATGCTGCATCAACCAGAGCTGAATAGTCTGGGAAGGGAGTCATCAGGAGTTACTTTGCTCTCTCAATCTCCAATTCTACCACCTTGGGGTTTACCTCCAGAAAAAACCATATCTTTTGGTTGCCTCTCAAGGAGGCTCTTATTGTGACACCAGAGCAGAGCCATTCACAATTTGTAGAATAACCTGCTACCATGTCAGATTAGGTTACATGCCATCAAATTATTTAAATTTTCACAGTTGCATTTGCTCTACAGACATGTGCACTCTCTCTCTTGAGACTAGAAATTCTGCACTTTTGTAAGTTCTTCCAGGTAGTTTATTTTTAATTTTTTTTAGTGCAAAATCAGTTCTCAGAGCTCTTCTTAAGATGACAAAAAAGAGGTGGTGTTTTGCATATATTTTATGGTTTTTCTGTCCAATGACTCTAGTGTCAAAATTGCTACAACCTTCTAAGAGAAATGCTAAATCATAACGTGGTAAGAAAGGCACCCTCGACAGGTCTGCGAATGACAGGTCTATAATTTCAGCATTATTTGAATACAATGTAGAAGTGCCTTATGTGTTTAAGCAGCTTCATTTTACATCTGCTTTTTAGAACAGTTGATTCATACTTGTCTGCACAGGCTTTCAATAGTTCTTCTTTTCTTTCTTAGTGTCTTTGTCTACCCTTTTCTTTTTTTTCTTTATTTTTCTTTTTTATTCCCTTGAATTTTTTTTCCATAATATTTATTTTATTAGTGAAAAGATGAGAGGGTCAGGCTGAGCATGTGTTAGACTGAGACACAGTGTAATGAGTCGACTTTACCTCTGTGCTCATTACAGCCATAGAGCAGAATGACTGGAATTACATGTGGATCTTTTGCTGCTTACTTTCATGCATATGTTAACATGCATTGCTTTATTTGTGGCTCCAAAATTGCCGTTATTATTTCTGAGAACTGAGGTTTATTTGGTATCTATTTTAATATTACTAAATTGTTTTTGCCATTGTTGCTGAAGTCTGTATGGATTGGTTGGAATCCTTAAAAAAACTTCCACTGATTCCTGATGAGAATTTTTCATTAGGAGATGGGAGCTTCAAACCACAATAAACCAAAAAACTTATAGTGGTGGTGTCTTTTATTATTATTATTTTTTTTTCTGTGGTGTTTCTGCACCATTGCACTGACAACTGCTTTAAAAACAGTTCATAAATGCTGGGCTAACATGGCTCTTCTCCCATCACAGGGCTGCACACTGGTGGTTCTCTTGCAGCTGCCTGTGGTGTATCCTGTTACTGTGGTGTATCATGTGATGGGGAAACCATGAACTGTTGTACACTCACATTGGCAACCAAGTTGTGCCCTCTACCTTTGGAGTAACCCCTCAGAAGAAGGCAAGCTGTGCCTGTCAGTAGAATGATGACACCGCTGGAAGTGAAGTCTTCTTGTTTCATTCGAAAAGACCCAGTGACAGTTCTTCAAATGAAAAGTTTTCAGAGGATCCAAAAAGTTCTCAAATCGATGTTCTTAAAAATTTAGTTTTCATTTCTAAGCTTCCTTTTTTGATACTTTTCTCTGTAACTGTCCAGATTGTATAATTTCTCTCCTTTGAGCTGTTCTGCCGGTATTGGTGCAATATTTTCATATTCTTAGCAGGAATTAGTACAATGCTTGAAATTTTGGTTGCATCTTTGTATCACCTTTCTTCTCCCTGTAGTGTTTGCTGTTATGGAGGGAACCATAGCACTGGGAAATCCTCCTGGGAAGAATGCACATGCACTTGTGAATGTATCACAAAGTGTGAAATTGTATGTGAAATTGAATAAGTCAGTGTGCAGACCAGATATTGCAGAATGGGCAGTGTCAAAGCTTTGAGATCAGCCTAAGTAGTGACTGCTGGCTTTGTGTGAAACAAAGAGCTCTTTGGATAGCATCATAGCATGTAAGGCTTATAGTTGGGTAGATGGAAGGGAATAGGTAATAACCATAAAACAGTATTATGAAAATATAAACCATAATTAGTGATAATGTGTTACTCAATTAAATACATTAAAGTATGGATGCAGAGTTTTGACGCATCAATGCTTTTGTCCAAGAGCATATGTGTGTTTATATACTTATCTAACATTGATGTGTAGCTGACATATTAAATATGCATCAAAGGATGAATACTCTGCCCTAATGTTAAATAGATTTCTTTAGTGCTGTCTAGTTGCACAGATACATGGAAGAAGATAGCCCCTGCCCCCCAAATTTCCCATCTTAAAAGTAAAGCATAGGTAGCTTAACGGTAGATGTTCTTCAGGTAGTTCAAGGTTGTAAGTGGAGTGGGCCAGGGTAAGTTATACCCATGGGTGCTCTGCTCTCCCTGCTGAAGGATCTGATTTCCAGTGGGATGTCTCTGCCGCTTATTAATCTAGGAAACAGAGTCTTGCAATTAAAATTCAGATTCCTTTTTCTGATTTCAGCATCAGCAGCTTGGGTGGTTGTGTGGAAGGAATGCTCTTCTTCCTTTTTCTGCTGTCTTTTGCAACAGAAATTCTGTTGCTCTCCTTCTTTCCAGTGAAGGAAGAAACCTAGTTTCCTGACCTCCAAACTTCAGATGTGTTATTAAATAATTAGAGTCCTCTTAGTAGTTAGATGATTGCAAGGGGATCAGATTATGGCTAGTACCAGGAAGGGGGAAGTACTGAAACATCTCTAAGTTACATGTTTACCCTAATAAGTGCCAATGCCATCACATTCCCTACTGATGTTGGGGACCTGTTGTGGCCAATGTGCACCACTAGCGTATCAGTGTGGAAGTCCAGCCTTGGTGACCCTGTATTGTTGACATTCCTATCACACATTGAGGAAAGGGTCTTAACAAAAAATAACTTAATTTCATGGCTTTCTCTCATGTGCTGTGTTATTCCTATTGCTTGGGGAAAAAAATCATGTGTGCCAGTAAGAATTTGCCATTTTTAATTTAAAGGTTTGTTTAGTTCAGGAACAAAACAAGCTTTGCCTAACTCTTGGATCCACCAAACTTCTGGTATTTTCTTTATTCTGAGGTAAGCTTTACCCCAACAGCGGAAGTATTGATCCCTGTAGTCCCTGAAACTGTGCTTTCTGAATTCAGACTGAGGACAGCCATTTTCCATGCTGCTGCTCTTGCCTAAAAAATGGACCAGCCATGGTGGTTTCCTTTCATACTATTTTTCCCTTTGTTTCCTTCCCCCATCACCAGCATCTCCTGCCTTAAACATTGCAGTTGATATTTTCTCTGCCTGGTCTTAGGGCTACAGTAATATTAAAAAAGAAAAGTCTAAGTAAAATGAATTGTTCCTTATTAAGGTAGAGTATATGGGGAGAGAAAAAATTATGCCTTTTCCTTGGAATGTTATCATAAGCACACATAAGTCAAAATGGCAGTGTCCATAAATGTCAGAGAGAATTTTATTGGCAGAAAGAGTTAAACATAAAGATATTCAGGTACAATTGTCCTACAGTGTCTGAGCCCAGGATTATTTTAGACACATGGGTTGTCAGCCATATCTATAGGATCATGAACTGGTCTCTCCATGACTTAATTTAAACTTTGAATAGATGGGATGCACTCCATGTAAAGAGAGCTTCTAGATGTCTTCCTTTTTGAATACTTGGTATTTAAATCGGATGCTTTCGAAATCAAAAGAAAGATTTCCATCAAGTTAAATGGGTTCAAAAGTGGGTCTTACAGTGAGATTACATTTTTCATTAAGGACATTTAGTAGCATCATTCAACTCGATGGTTTTTTTTCCATTGACTTTGTTAGATGCAAAATTGGCCCCTTAAAGCATATGTCTTGATAAGGCATTTTGTCTTCCGTGACTGCAGTAAAAAAGGGGGGGGAAGAATCATAA
Source organism: Chiroxiphia lanceolata (assembly GCF_009829145.1). Classification (NCBI taxonomy): domain Eukaryota; kingdom Metazoa; phylum Chordata; class Aves; order Passeriformes; family Pipridae; genus Chiroxiphia; species Chiroxiphia lanceolata. The sequence goes on along the minus strand of NC_045637.1, from coordinate 60,984,139 downwards.
CATTCATATCCTTGCTGTTCCTTGTTTTTGTGACATGTTGCCTCTGATATTTCTGCATTTTCAATCATAAGGGCTCTATTCTCACTGGGCTCTTGTCCCATGTTAATCTGATATTCATATAATTTTGCTAGAAAAGAGCCTGTGAATGATCTCTCCCTTCTAATTTATTCAAGACTAAAATTCTGCTACTGGCAAACTTGCCTCCATGGTTCCCCTCTCTGTACAGTATGTTTTGTAGTTTGGGTCCCTCTGCACATCATTGAACAGACACTACAAGTACCTCTTTCCTGTAGATTTCTGCAAGAGCCCTGACAATGGAATACATGAGGAATATGTGAAAACAGGTCATAAACCAGGCTAAAATGAAATTTAAAAATACAGAAAGCATTTCTTAAAAAGCGGAAGAAATATTGCAAGTTTTTTTGTAGAGCAGTTTAGACTGTCACCTGGGCACTACGTGCATAATGGTGTGGTTTCAAAGCCTTGTAAATGGTGACATATTCATTTAAACCAACTTTTAAATAAAGTCACAAAATTATGGGAATAATGTGGAATCAGCTTTGAATCAGTAGTACTTGTATAGCACCTATCACTAGCACACTCGTGTGCCTCTCAGAATTGAAGGCATATTCCCAGCATCACTGTCATGGAGAGAAATGACTTCTAAAAAAGAAAAGAGGTACAAAATCTCTGAAGATTGAAAATGCAAAACTTTGCATTTGATTTCAGGGCTTAGGCAGGCCATGCTTAAATATTTAAAATCTTCTGAAGTTTTGGACTTCTTGTTCCATCTAGTGTCTCTTGTGCATTTGTGGTAGAGGTGGAGTCCATTTAGGTCCTGCTGCGACTGGGCCAGTCTTTCTTGCCTTGGAGTTTTTCAAAGCATATTTCCATTCAGAGTGAAGAAAAATTTGGTTTGTAGGAATGATTATTGGTGTTTTCGGCAGAGGGACTTTAGGATTTTCAAGGGTCCTCTGGTTTCTCGTAGATAAATGAGAGCAGTAAGGGGAGAGACACCCCATTTGAAGTCAGTCAAAGGCAATAGTAGACTATGATTCTTCCTCCTAATAAACAAACAGACAAACAAATAAATAATAAAATAAAAAAACCCCCCAAAACTCATAAAAAAGCACTAGGCCTTTGGTACTTGTGAATACAGACTGAATTTTTTTCAAAGTTTGAGAGAGTTTCAGTGAGAAGCTCTGAATTGGATCCATCTCTGCTTAAAATGAGGAACAGGAACTGACCATCAATTTCTATACATCCTCTGAGCATAGAATTAATGATTCGATTAAAATGAGACATCCCCAAGAAATTCTCTAGTAATTGAACTACTTCATAAATTAAGACAAGCAAGCACACTTGTATAAACACTGAAATCGTTGACCCAGTTATTTGAAATAAAGTTTTGCCCATTATAGCCTTCAATCCCAACTGGGTGATGACAGAAATTTCTAAATATCGCAGAAGACAGTTTTTGAAGCACTGGGTGAGTATTTTCAGATGATGGTGTGACATAGAGGGGTACTTTGTTCTCTGGTGCCCTAACCAGGTTGGAATGGCCTGCATCAATCCTTACATTTAATGACAGAAAACTCAGCTTAACCTTGCTGTAAAGTAAGTATTTATACACATCAATGAGAGAAATAAAACACCTTATTGATTTTACATCTGGTTTCACTGTGGTAATTAAAATGTACCTTTGCAGCTTGCAGAATAGTAGTCTGTTTGTATTAGATCAAAGGAAAGCTCTTCCACAGACCTTATTTTGTATTCCTGTTGTCCCTGGAAAATAAGTAAATAAATGCAGAAGGGTGAGTCCAGTATTCATAACCTATCAACATTAAACTCTAGCAAAAAGATACCTGCCGGACAAAGGAGCCAATGGTTTCCAATGGCGTATTGTAATAATTTCTTTGTCAAATTCAGCATTGAATACCCCAAAGTTCAATGTTCGGCATAGTTAATGGCTTTGCCTGGATATGCTTTTTCAGGAGTTTTCTGAGGAAACCTTCTGAGGAAACTGTTCACAGGAGGGTCATCACTACAGCAAATCTCTTCAGAAAAGTAAAGCCCTTGAGAAGGGTGCTATAGACCTTCCAGTCCTACTGAATTTGGTGTTAGATCATCCCTTTCTGCTGTATGCTACTACTTGGCTACTTTGGGCAGGACCTATTGGCTTTCTGGATGTATGCAATGCATCTCATCTGGAACCTGGTGCATTTGCAACTGTTGCTGTTGGTGGATCTGAACTGTGGTGTGGATCTGACATTCATGTTGGGGGTAGTGGTAAGTACAGCCACTCAAACACCTGGCTGGACTGCGTGTGTGTGTGTAAAGTCAAGCTTTTGGCAGCACAAATAATATGACTTTTTTTTTTAAACTTTTCTCAGGTTCTCTAGACCTGAACGGCCACATAGTGCGTGTAATTTTCATACGTAGGATTGCTATTATTCTCTCATCTGTATCTCCAGTGGTATGTTGTGACCAGACAAGTCTTCTTACATAGTTCATGTACAGGTCAGGCTATGGTTTATCCTATGTCACACCAAGGTTTGTTATGTACTTCAGCAGCCTCACAGTTTTAACACAGATTTAACTGACTCCAAAGAAATAACTGCATTAAATCAGCCCTAACAGAAGATTTTCAATTTGATTCTCAAGACCCAAAAATTTTGGAAAACTTGAGGTTTGTAGGAAGTAGATTTCTATCACTACCCTTCCATTTCTTCCTGCTCTCAGTACAGGTGGGTAGTGAGCTAATAGTGAGTTTAACCAGTGATTAATTTAGCTCCCTCTGTACATTTTATCTTTCTTATGTCTGATTAGTTCAAGGCTTGGGATTTGAAATAAAGCCAGGATTTTAAATCTGGAGCCCTCTTAATTACTTCCTGTCACTTTCTTTTTTTTATCGTGTGGTAAAAATCTGGTTATATATATGTCTACATAGCAGCTTACTGTGGAGGTACTTAAGCTAGGTCTAAAATGGTAGCGGAAAAAGTCTAGCCATAGCAGCATAAGACAATTTATATAAACATATACTTACTACACAAAAGTGTAAGCAATTCAGAACATGCCATATATATATATGTATATATACGTGTGTGTGTATAAATATATATACATATATATATATATGTACATATATGTAAGGACTGCATGATATGTGTATATATACATACACATCTAAAAATCTTGCTAGTACAATTTAGCAAGTAACACATTTCTAAAGGAGAGAAGAAACAGAAACACAATTGTGATTAATCGTGCTCATTATCAACTCAGGCTTATGACCTGTGTAAATTTTAGGGCATTTTTTTTGAAGTATGTGTGTGGTGCTGGATGGGAGGAGGAGTACATATGTGTGAAATGAGAGATGAAAAATACACTTTTTTCTCTGCCAATAAATGACCCCTTCCACCCCCTCAGTTTTCAGCCTTCCCTCAAAAAGTTAGGTAGATGTCTAAAGCTGGCTAAAGCCTTATTATTTAGTTAAGTCTAGGTGGTTTACATTAGCCTTACAGTACATGCCACTGAGCAGACATACAGTAACTGAATTGTTTCAACTTATCCAAATAACATTGAAATAGACTTAATTGTTGAACTGCAGGAAAGACCATGTGTCTCCAGAGACTATTAGTGTCATTTAAAAGGCTAAATGTATCATAAAACCTGTCTTTAACAGAATAAAATTGTACAGACCAACACAATTCTAGCTAATGTTTTCCACATTTCTTGTAAAAAAAGTCATTGGCTGTAAGGGAAAGTTCATAACATTTCTAGGAGTTATTTCAGTGTAGCACTTTCTAACTAGTTTTAACCTAGTGTCCTTTTTACTACTGAGTAGCAATTTACTTTGAAAGTACTCACACTGAAATCTACTAGATTTACTTACAGAACATATTTCTATTTATCATGAGTAAAGAGAGGCTTTTGCACAGCAGAAGATTCAAAATGCCTCTGATTTCAATAGATAAGCATTTTTCTCTTGGATTTCCTCAGCATTTAAATCCAGTTTTGATTAAAGAAGAATATGGACATATTTGAGAGGAAAAGTAAAACTGAAGGACTCCTTGCTGTTACAGGTTGTCAGTGAGATTTCCCCAGCATTTTGATATTTGGTGATTTTTATTCTAGGATTTATCTCCATGTTTTTATTCCAATGTTACGTATTATCATTTGTTGGCTGTATTAAAAAAACTCTATGGGTAAACAAAATGGTAAAGGTAGCTGAAATAAAACAAAATAGAAAAGCAGAAAAGAGCATGGGGGAGGTAGAGTGAGAGGCCAAAGAAAAGTAAATGAAAAAAAAGAAAATTATTTTTTGCTATCAAAGAGAGAAAAGATTATTTCTTTGTTCCAAAGAAGTTTAAAATATTAAGGGGAAAAAGTCTAGAAGAAGAACAAATAGTGAATCACCCCTCAATGGAAGGAGTAAACCTTTCTATTTATCTGTCTCATCTGGAGTTTTACATCAACTAGCAGGGAAGTTGTTTCAAATAACTTTTGCTAACATTATTGTTATTTTACAAGTTTAGCCACTTTGTTATTTTACAAGTTTTGTTTCCATGGAAATGAATGATGTAATCTACTGTTTCCATCACAATCACTTTTTAATCTGAATAGATTTTTTCCCCCCCCCGGTTAGTCCTCTCCAATCTAGAGGACAAAGATATTTTCTCATTTTTTTTCTGGAAAATCTCAGCATCATGATGTAATTACCTATGTAGGAACACTAGTGCCTTTCCTGAAAAAGTTAAGAATTTCTTGCAACAGCAGTTACTGTCAAGCTTTTCCCATTAGAGTTATGTGTGAATGGAAACAACTGTAATTTCTTCATTGCTTGCTATTAAAATGAACTTGAATCATGTAACTCTTTTGAAAAGGAGACATTATGATGACAAAAAATATTGGTTAAGTCTAGCCAGGGCTTGATTTATTTGGTTTTAGTCTTGCGATAAGGAGAGGGTATGTGCTAATGAAGCAGTTCCCGTTTACGGGGAAATTCATCCAGTAACAAGTCATAGTGCCACTAATTCTTCTTCATTCCCATTTTGGGAATTTACGTAGTGTCTGGTCTCCTGCTGCTGACCCTCAGAGTGGCCCTGAATTCACCTGTAATGAAGGAAATCCCTAGCTGCACAAACTTAGAGCATCTTTACCTTGAGCTAAAAAACCTCTTAGTATTTCCAGGTTATCAATGGAACACTATTGCACAAATCAGCCAACAGATGTTTTATTCAGACACTGCAAACAAATGCAATGGGGAAAACACCCCACACCTCTGGTGCAGCAAAGGTAATAGAATGACATCACTAATTTGAAATTTTAAAGAAGGACAATTTCACCAGTATGGGGCTAGACACAAACTAGAAGGTCTAATATGTGTCCATGAAGAATTTATACTGATCTGTAAACTTGTTCAATCTCTGCTTTGTCAATTTGCCTTCCAGGCCTGAACTGAATGTATTTTTTGCACTATCCACAAACTTTTCAAAAAACAGATTTTAGGAATATGATTTTTTAAAACTGAATTGATTTTAAGGCAGTCACCTATAAAGAAGAGATGTGAATCTCTTGGAGGATAATGGATGAAGTCCCAACGTAGTGCAACATCGAACTATGTTGAAATGATGATACAACAAATGACAAAATACTGTTAATAAATATATTTATTATATATATATATATATGTGGATTATTGAGTATATATGAAAGTCTAAATGCATTTCAATTCTATGAGTGAAGTAAAGCCATAGAGGACATTACACATTATTTTTGTCATTTTGCAGCTGAAAAAGAAGTTTATACAATCTGCCCAAGCTCATATGGGAAGAAACAGTAAAGCAAAGAATAGAAACAAGCTACTTAGACTCTCATTACTACATTCTTCATAGATGACCTGAATTAGGACTTATTTTAGTATAGTCATGACAAATGTAATGGGCAAAACTAATGAAATTTAAATTAAAAAAGGAGTGACTTAAATGTCCCCTGACCTTTCATGTCTAAATGGAGTCTCATTCTAATATAAAGTGATAATTGTCCAATGTTAGTCTTGTCACTTCATTCCTGATGGGAATGAAAAGATGCAACTAAACCTACTAATTTCTAAATTCTGCAAAATTAGAGTAGATAAGGTACAGTAGTTATTGGTAAGAAGTAAGTAAACAAGTACTGGTAGTAGGAGCTAAAAAGATAATGTTATCAGGCTGTAAAACAACTCTCCCACCATGCCCATTATGCAGTCTTCACTTGTGTGAGAGGTCCTGTTTAACCTGATGAGACCACTTGGCATAAATCCCCAAAACTTACAGGATTGGGCCCTACCAAGGTTAAATACTTTTGCATTCTTCATTGGGCATAAAAGAATTACTTGAGAATTACTGCAAGAAAATCAAATAACAGATTTCTACATTTTCAGCACATGTCTTGAGCTGATTAGCACAGGACCTAATTTGCTCTAATCAGCCCAAGGTGGATAGAATGTGAAACAGATGCCCTTATTGTTCAAGAACAGGTAATTCTATTTATTTGTGGTGAATAATGACATTTTCCTACTGATGGGTATTCACCTTGCACCTTAAATTGCATCAGGTCAGTGCTGAGAGTAACTGGTGCAGCAACTTTGAATTTCCCTGTACTACCTATTAGGTAACGTTCCTGTCACTGCCAATTTAAACCGGACCCATATATGAAAAACAAAACTCGGGTTCCTGGTAAATATAACAATTTTTAATATCCCCAGCTGGAGAGAAAGTTTCCGCCAGTATAGCAGAAAAAAGTATGCAAGGATCTGTAAAACAGTGTCAAAAAGAGAATTTCTGAAAGGAGAAAACCTTTTCTTCCTCTATGCTTAGAATTATTAAGAGGACACATTCCACAAACACAACCTGTGACCAAAGAGGCTAGTTGAACCAATGTACAATAAAAATCAAATCACTTCAAGGTTGAAAATGTGTCTGAAAACAAATTATTAGGAGCTAAGATCTGACTTGGTTGATTTATATAGGTAACTCATTCTTTAATTCTGAAGTGCCTTAAACCAGCAAAGAATGGTGACTTCAGTATAAGGGTCATCAACTAAGGTAAAATTTGAGTCAGGCATTTAAAATTTAGCCATCTGAGAATACCAGCTAGTGCTTCAAACCAGATCCCTCCCATAATGATCTACAAAATATATAAAGTGAAAGCACTCAAGTCCTGAGAAGGGGTATCTCCTCTTTTCCCTTTCTCTTCTGAAGGCTGGAAGCCAGGTTGATGGAAGCATTATCACCCACCTCATGCCCAGACACACGCGTACACATGCTGTTGTACATCTTTAAGACCCTCAAGTCTTAAACTCTGTTCTAGCACTTTTTTGGACTTCTGGCTGTTCACAGTCTGCTAGGCTCTTTTGTTGGGAAGGAGGTAAGGATGTTGGGATAATGACATCACAGCCAGAATTAGAGAAGCTGCCCTGGTGAGATCTTCAAAGAAAGAGAACTACTTACCTGTAAAGGATAGACATGAATCTGTGAGGCTGGAGTCCAGCACCAGCATGAGCTTAAGATCATTTGCTTAAAGGCACAGTCATATGGGCACAGTCTTGAGCTGCTGGAAATCAGGTAAGGCTCCACATGTTCTTCAGAGAAGAAAGTCATGTGTTTACTTTTGCTTGAGCAAAGCTGAGCAGTTTAAATGTAGGGAAGATGTTTACTTTCTCCCTGACATATTTGCAAGAGGAAAAATGAAGTGCCTTTTCTCCTCTCAGAGAAATAGTGCAATGAATTCTTATTATCAAAGATGATCTTTTAACTCGGAGGGAAAATGCCATATTATTTTTTTGTTAAAGAGAAGTACTGGTACTTGGGGCACAGCAATGCTAGCTGGTGCATGCCCTCCTCAGAGGGTTTCCAGTAATGTTTTTGCAAAAGTCTTTTCTCAAGATTGAGCTGCAATTAGCATGGGTTTCAGTCAGTTCTGTGGAGATGTCACTCCACATAATGTTACGGGCTTCATGCTGCAACATGAAGATGTCACTTTAGATAGCACTGTGGGCTTGAAGTGGCAATACAGAGATGTCACTTCCCTATTATCAACTGCTGCAGGAGAATATGTCCTTTATGATGGAGTTGGCCTCATACTTTGTGAATACCCTCTTGATGTCCCTCTCAATGGGCTTGACAGCACTGTAACAGCATGACAAGTTAAAACATGTCCTTGAGAACTCATGTTAACTAATGCAATGATGACCGTGACTACACAGTGTGTCTAGGTAAGAACAGAGTGTTTTCTCAATCACAGAAAAACCTTACTGTAGTGAGAACTCACAAGTTTTTGCAGGACACAACTTACCTCTGCCTGCAATGACCGCAAGCCCATGGTCATCATTGTGTCAGTTAACATGGCTTCTCAAGGTCAGGTTCCACTCTGCTGTAAATTCCAAAGGAAGATAAAGGACCATCAGGAATTTATTTTCTTTCTAGATGCCTCTTTGGTTCAGTTAACCTTTAACAGTGGTCTCTTCTTAATTAGTTAAAACAATAAAGAAAAATACCACAAAGCTAAGAGCATGAATCATAAGTTTCAGGACAGTTTAAATAGTTGAGACTGGTTTTCCCTTCAATACTCTAAACAAAATAAATGTCTGTTGATAAAAATGCCATACAACTTGCCATATAAATTCTGAATTTCAGGTATTCTAGTATTTCTTGTAGTTGGAATAAGATTTCTAATGAAAAAAATTGCCCAACTTGATTTTCCCAGTTAAATGCCATATGTGATTCCACAAGTACAAATGATGCTTGGTAGTGCCCCCTTTTGTAATTGCTTTAAATTAAAAAGCAATTAGAAGCTCACTAATTTCAGACTAGACCCACTGGGTCAGGACTGAGATCACCAATAGAGCAGTCAGAAAGCATGCATTACACATCCCTCCATCCACTAAGGCCAAGTTTATATTGGAGGTAGGTCAGTAATTCCTACCACTGTCAGTGGCAGCTTTTTAAGATGGCCCAAGGACACATGCAGTGTTCATTCATCCTTTGACAGGTGCCGGTTCCGGGAACAAATTTCCTTTCTTTCATTTTGCTACTTGTGAGTAATGGGAATCTTGGACATTCATAAGGTGGTGAGTATTGCAAGTCCCTGCAGCAGTGAGTGTTTGAGGAGCAGAGGTCTTAGAATTTTGCTGCCACTGCTGTACTGAGGCAGATGGGAGGGTTGCAGCTGCTCTGCTGTGCTTCTACACATGCCTTCATCACCCCCCACCCGACATCCTCCTCACCCTACCTGGCTTTCTGCTACTGATACACGTCTTCTGTCTATGTTGCTGATTACAGAGAGTTTATTTAACTGGAGAAGAGAGGAATGATGATGAGATTACTGAGCACTGCTGATTGCCTGCCCTAGCTGAAGGGCACTGTGAATGACCTGGGTCACTCGGTCTGTGGGCTGGGGTGGCTCTGTCTCCCCGATTCAACTCCTGCCAAGGCTCTCCTCAGTAAGCACCACCACTAACCCTGTATGTAAGCTTTCTTCATAGAAAAGGCTCTTCTGGGCTTTTCCCAGAATACAATTTTTCTTGGTATGGCTTCCATTTTTTTCAGAGAAGCTGGGAAAACTTTTCCTGAAATGATCCTCCTCTGCCTTCTGGCTGAAGAGTATGACTGATGCCTTTTCTTCCCCAGCGCAGTAGTACATCTGTGGAGTAGAGAGACTAGGTAACCAGCTGTCATGTCAGGTTTCCTAAACATACTTGCATGTCATCTCTCACTTGTTGGTCTGTATCAAAGCAGAGAGCCTCTGCTACTATCTCCACTGCACATTAGGGCTAGAAAATAATTTAATTAGGGCTGAAAAAAGTGGTTTATTTAAGTCAAAATCAGTCTATTCCTGTATCTGTTATTTCTGCTTCTTCCTTAGACAGGCTGATAACACTTTTTCTTCTCTTCTCTCTTGCCTTCTTTTCTACATCAAAGATACTAAGTACTGTGTTCTTTAATTTAACAGCTTCTACAGCACAAGAGAGACTAGCTTCATTTTATGAACAGTGAATCCTTGTATGATGTCATCTTCACATAATTTCTATTTTGCTGCTCTGAAATAGATTTTATTTCAGCAAATGTGCAGAGCACCATTACAGTGACACTGTACTGACTAAAGAAAGTGGCATTACAAGTATAGTAATTCTGTTTTAAAGCACACTATTGAGGTGTACTAATTACTCTGTTCTTCCAGCTGTCTAATAGACAGCTCTTCTGTTCCTTATTTCTCCAATAGAGAATGGTTTTACCTGGGGTCACTACCATACCAACTGCCAAATATAGACATTACAGCCAAACCAGAGGCTATGACACCTACGAATAATTGTTGTACTTGAAGTCAGGATGCATATTGTAGTATAGACATAGTTAGAAAGGAATTAATGTTTGCTTGCCTTGAACCCAACTGGAAGCATACTAAAATAGTCAACAACACATATATATATATATTTTTTACACTCACAGCATAGCAAAACAATGTTGTAAGTATTGTGTTTAAGTATGTGAAAATGTGTCCAGTCAAGAGTAAAAAAACTTGTGTAGTTGCAAGTGGAAAAGGTTGGAAAACATATAAACAGCAACTCAGTAACAGAATTTTCAAGATAAAGAAAAAAGAGCAAGATACAGACCAAAGAACAAGATAAGCACAAGGGATGGAAAACAGGCAGGATATCCTACTGACTGAGTATTGGGATGGCTGGCAAAGCCAAAACAAAAATAAACAGCACTGGGAGCTGATGGGATCCCTTTTTGGGAGAGAAGCAAGCTGCAGAAAGCATCAGGCATCCAGAGGAAATTTACCTATAAAAGGGCTCTCAAGCCCGAAGACCTTGACCTCCTCAACTATTAGCCACTGCATACTGGAGCCACCGGTGCCTCACCTCCTTGGTATTGTACTCACAGCTAATTCAGTTTGTAGTAGACTAATGATTTTGTGTGTGTAAAGCCATGTGCTGGTAATTAGTAAGAACAAAACATTGGCACATCTGTCATTAATGAATGTCAGTCTACTAAAATTTTATTTTAAAAGTTGGTTTATCAGTTTTCTAAATACTCCCATCACAGCAATTTCTAATTCCTTAACTGATACTGACAGATGTAGATATATATTTACATACACATACAAACACTCTGTTGCAATAATTTTACAAAAAAAAAATTATCATGGTTAACATGTTGAACAGCATGGCCATTTTGTAGTTCATGTCAGAAGAGGGTATAACTCTGTCCTTCCTTGTGACAGAGTTAGAGGCTGGTCACTGCCAGCATCTGAGTCTGAAGCAGAATGTGTAGATCTGAACCCTTCATTGCTGACCAATAAAATACACTGACTTGCAAAGGTGCCTCGTTCATACGGCATTGAAACACTCAAGGGAAATATGCCATTGCTGCAGAGATGAGTGATGAAGCAGTTGGGTTCTGTTTGTGTGAAATTTTGATTTTTTTTTAATAACTTTTTTTACTTGTTGAAAGTATGTAGGAATGTGTACAAAATACTACAGACCATAACATATCTAGAAGCCTCTGAACTATTTGTTTAAATTTTAAGTGCTGCATCTTGCATCGCAGTTTCAGATATTAAACCCTGATGTATGTTTTGATTCCTTACAAATTATGCAATTTCTTTTCCCGTCCCTTTCCTGCTGCTTCTTCTTTTACACTACTATTATCAACAAGTTTCTTTATTGCATACCAGGGGTAATCCTGATTTCATCTGCAAAATTTGGGCTAGTCACAAGTTACCTCATCATTAAGAAAAGCATTCTCTACATTCATTAACAGAAGAATAGTAGCAAGAGTTCATGTAACCTTGACTATAATTTTGCTTTCTCCTCTTTCTTATTTTATACCATCCTTTTAAACTGTTAGTCAAGATCCTCACCTGATATAAAGTGATGTCACCCCATTGAAATCTTGACTAACACCAGGCTCAGAAACTTTCCGCCTTCAGATGTCCGTGGGCAAGTCTAGATTTGTAGCTAAATGACTTTCAGTGCTTAACGTGAAAACATATGAGATCCAAATGAAAACATTAAAATCCTCAAATAACAGGAGTTTGTCCTGCATCCCTCATTTGAACAGTGTTAGTATATAATGTTGAAGTTTTAGTCGTGTTGTACTAAATAACTATCAGCCCTATTGTTTGAAGATATATAAAACTACAACAATTTTCATGCCAGTCATTTTTAAATTATTGTTATTACTTTTTGCTTTAAGTTTCAAGAGGTTACCTTGATGCAGAATCCATGATTTGGAAACTGTAATTCTCTGTGAGGTTGGAATTGATCCACAGGAACAACAGTAATTCATGCAATGAAACATGTTAAATGCTGTGAAATGTTCCAGTCTTTGAACTGCTTTGGTCCTGCTGTGTAAACGAACCTTTGAGCTGTCCAGAATGCTTGCAAAGGCCAGAAATAACTGAAGCAAGAAAGCGTGAGAGGGGGACAATTGTCATGAGACTTTTTCTTTCAAATCTCTACAAAGAGGCTACTATGCTATTCCTCATGGGCATGATTTGCCCATGGCTGTGTGCACAAGTTATGAGTTGGGCTTGTGACCATAACATGCAAAACTGCTAGGTTCAGGTCAGCATTAGAAATATTACTGGAACAAAATTACTCTCTGGTCTAGAGTTAATCACTTATGCCTAGTCTGGAAAATCTGACACATTTAGGAATATTCTTTGGCATGGAGGCAGGCTCCCACGGCCTCAGTGACTGCTAGCAAACTGCCTACTAGTGAACCTACAGGTGAAGTATGGCACAAGGTCCTTGGAGAGCAAACAATGCTACCTGGGAGAGGCCACAATGCTATCAAGAATTGTTCCGACAGTTCGTCAGCATAGACATATGAACCCTTTACTACCTGAGACTATCATCAACCATGCTTGAACCAATAGCTACCAACACAGCCTTTATGATTTCTCTCCTTCAGGGAGAGAAATTTTAAAATCATTTTGACATGGCAACCTTCTGTGATGTTAAAACCAGTGGTACTGCCATATGCAACGAGAGTTTCCAAGTGCTTGAAAGAAACATTTTCAATGACTCAATAATATTACCTGGCTATGGTAGGTCCTGCTGTGTATAAGTTTTACACTGCCTACTTACCATAGTTCCTACATGTGCTATAGTAGTTTAATTAAGTGACATCACTTAATGTGATGTCACTGCAGATTTTTTTCTATTCTCTCAGACTTACGAGGAGAATAAACATTATCAAATGGATGCTGTTTTTTGAAAGGACTTTTATAGTGTGTTTACACATTATAAATGGTGCTGTGTAACTTATGCTGAAGTAAGTGAAACAAGGCAGCAAACTTTATGAAACTCAAAAAGTAACATTCGTGATTATGCTTAAATCCTTTAAAAAAGAAAGACATACCCCTATGTACATAAAATAATTCTACAACTTCTATACCCCAAGGGCTTTTGTACTTCATGCTTGATATATATATATATATATATAGTCAAGAAATAACTGAGAGTAAGCAGAGGCTGTGCTTGTTCAATGCGTATCTCTAAATATTTTCCTGACCTCTGGATTGTAGTTCCACTGTCGAGATGACCAATTATTTCTGTTTATTTTCTTCTTAGCAACATCAACTCCTAAGTAAAGAAGCGGAATTTTATGGGATAAAAATTATCTCAGATATGTTTTACATATCTTTTACCTTTTTCACTTGTGTTTTGTTTATTCACAATATAAAAGTGATTAGTGATAGGCTGAATGGAATGTAAAATCCACTTTGAATTCAAATGAATATGAATTCAGCATAGATTTTTATGTATATTCTGCATTTCCCAAGGTTGGAAAAGAAAATATACATCTATATAAAGAAATGATGTCACTATTGAGGTAGTAACATAAGGCTTGAATTATACTAAGGAAGGTAGTTTATAAACATGTAACAGAGTGACAGACTTTCTCCTTAAGGGTTACAAACTACACATTAGACAGGATGCAACTGTTTGCTACAAGAAATAGACAGGGTAAGTGTTTCTTATCTATTGGTTTGATGTTGTAATTCTTATTCAGAAAAACTTCCACTGAAATGAAAAATTCAGAGGAAGTATTGTCTGATGAAGGTGTGTGAGATCAAGTGATTTTTTTTTTATTATTTGAATATCACCAGGAAGCAAAGGCAACTGGCTTTATCTCACCAGGGAGTAAGATTCTGTTATCAGAAAATGTCTAATTTTAACTCCTTGACTAACAGTATTTTAATGTCTTTTGATATGATGCGTTAACCGCACCTGGAATTCTTGGCTTAAGCTCCAAAGAATTAAAGTTTTTCCTATTGCTGTCACTGCTCTTCTTCTGCCAAAATTGAATTTAATTTTTTACTTATTTTATCAATTAAATGTGTTTGTGATATAATTTCCTTTATAATTAATAAAACATGAGATTTTTCATAGAATCATGGAATTCTTCATGTTGGAAAGGACCTTTAAGACCATTTAGTCCATCTGTTAAACCAGCTTTGCTGTGTTCATCACTAAACCACATTCCCAAGTGCCAGATCTACACATCTTCTACATACTTCCAGGGATGATAATGCCATCAGTTCCCTGGGCAGCCTGTTCCAGTGCCTGACAACTCTTTCAGTGAAGAATTTTTTCCTAATATCCAACCTAAACCTTCCCTGGTGTAACTTGAAGCCACTTCCTCTTCTCCTATCATTTATTAGTTGAGAGAAGAGACTGATCCCTACTCCTCTGCAATGTCCTTCCAAGTAGTTGTAGAAAGCAGTAAGGTCTCCCATGAGCCTCCTTTTCTCCAGGCTAACCAACCCTTTAAGACTTGTGTTCCAGACCCTTCACCAGCTTTGTTGTCCTTCTCTGGACACACTCCAGAACCTCAACGTCCTTCTTGTAGCAAGGGGCCCAAAGCTGAACACAGGATTCAAGGTGAAGCCTCAACAGTGCCAAGACCAGGGGGACAATCACTGTCCTGGTCCTGCTGGCCACACTATTTCTGATACAGGCCAAGATGCCATTGGTTGTCAACCAGCACCCTCAAGTCCCTTTCTGCTGAGTAGCTTTCCAGCCACTCTGCTCCCAGCCTGTAGCGCTGCATGAGGTTGTTGTGACCCAAGTGCAGGACCTGGCACTTCACCTTATTGAACCTCATGCAGTTGTTCTCGGTCCACTGATCCAGTCTGGCAAGATCCCTCTGTAGGGCCTTCCTCCCCTCCAGCAGATCAACACTCCTGCCACCCAACTTGGTGTCATCTGTAAACTTACTGAGAGTGCACCAAACTCTCCAAAGGGGAACTTTTCATCACATATTTCTAAACTTTCTGAGAAAGGGACAATTTTGATTACATGTAAAATAAGGCACTGACATATTTTACACTGCACTAAACCTGACTCCCCTGAAAAATTTGAAATTATTTGCAACTAGTAATTCTCATCTCTTTGGTTAATATGATTTCCTTTTTTGTATGAGGAAGTTTCAGTGTATTTGCTGTGAATTCTTGGATACTTGCAAATCTCTCTCTGGTAGAACTCCTATGATTTCAATCAGAATTCACAATTCATTCCTCATGTCCAGCTTCTCTCTTTACTGAGCTTAATTTTTTATGTAAGAAAAGTTAGAAAAAGACACAAAATTTTCTGAGTTACAATCTGTTGTAGGCAGTAATAAATTATTGCATATTGTTAGATTATGCTTTATTGCCCTTACCAAAAGGATTTTAAAAGTATAGGAATATAGTGTATCCTTATCTTACCAATATAGAAATTAATAAATTACTATAAGCCCAGGTTTAAACTCTTTACTATATTAAAGAAACTTCCTATTTTCGCTTGCGGTACAAATTATTAAAGAATTATTTTAACGTAGTTTTAGATTTTTCCATACTTATGACATTATCGCTCATTTTGTATTTAATTACATTTTTTTAAGGCCTAATTGTTTTAACCAAATTACCTGAAAAGCTTAGTTTTTATTACAAAATGTGTTGTTTCTAAACCCCACGACAGTGAAAAAGCTTAATGACATGAAACATAAAACATTAGATCCCACACAATAGAAAAAGTAATACAGTATCTATTGCTTTTGAATTAATCCGATTTTAAGTCAGTGTCTTGGTTTGTAAACATGTATGTTTGGCAATACTGGATTCCCAATCTGTTGTGGAGAAGCTCTGTTATTGTTTAGTTTTTAAAATCAGATTTTCCAACTTGACAAGTATTTTTCTTTCATTCTGCTATGTGAAAGAACCACACCCACAAAAGAATTTTACCACATGGGCAAAACAGTGAATATCAAACAATATTTTTCTTTTTTTATTTTTCAGTTTTTAGTAACTGCATATATAAATGTGGGGGTTTATTTTAATAAGATACCAGGTAAACACGTTGGACATGGTTGTATCATTCTTTGTTGTTTTAGCTGGTTGTACTCACCAAAGATCTGCACATGAACATAGCAAATTTTATACAGTTGGTAGGAAAGCAACTCTAGACACTGGAGATGGAAGAATGCTTTGTGTCCCCTGCCAGTGTAGTCCTTTGGTAACAGGGAATATTGCAGGAAATATCACTTTCAGGGAATATTGCAGAGAATACTACTGGGAAAGCTTGCACTTGCTGGATTGAACTTGAGAAAGTATTACACTTGCAAAATTTGGCTTTTGACATTAGAATGTGCACTTGTGATTTAACGACACAGAGGGCTGATACATTTGAATTTTTTCATGATACATTATGAAGGATCAAAATCTACTCCTTGTATTCAGTAAGAGTTTGCATTTTTTCCTGTATCATTTTAACCCACAAATGGATGATGAGTTTTAGCCTGTTGGATTTACCTGTTGACTTCATGGATTAGCTGCCAGATGACTGTCGCCTTCTCTTGCAAAGCTGTTGTGTGCCTGCTTTGGTTTTGAGTTTCGTCAATACTGACAATAGTTCCATGAAAATAAGTTTTGATCAGCAGCTTTCATGTCCAATTTTTGTCCTAATAGATGTGGCTTTGGAATCATTACTTGAAATCTGATGGGCTGGCTGCTGCCAGAAAACTGCTTTCTGCTTACCTGGTGAATTTAGTGAATTTTTCTAAAGACTTTTAACTTTCTTCATTAAAAGAAAACCATCAACTTCCTACATAAAAACTTTGCCAGTACAGTTACCCACAGATAACTCCCAGACTAGAGACTAGTAAAGGCTGAAGGTAGAGGTAATAGCTGAAAGTTTCACGTGTATCTATTCTGTCTTGTGTAGTCCTGTTTTAAAGTGTCTTCTGCTGATACTCTTGGAAAAACTTACCACTGGCATTTCATGTAAGAATCAATCATCCTTTTTTGGAAATAAATTTTGAAGTCTTGCTCTTTTGAAGATAGCAAAAGAAAAAATTAAATTAACATTGGAGGTGAAAGTTTGCCAACTCTAATGATAGCTAGAAAGATTTTTTTAGGATTTCCTATTTCACTCTTATTTTCTTTCTTTTGGACAGTGTTAAAATATCCTTCATAATGAAGAACTTGTCTTGCAGATTTTCATTCTTGTCTCTTTGACTTACCCTGTGAGTCTCTTTCCTCATAGATTATTTACTGATTATTTGAATGTAAGGGAGAGATGGTGTTTAATTATGCAATTTTGAGAGGACTCAGTAGATAAGAAGTCCCAGACCCTGGCAGAAGGATTAAGGAGGCAGGGGAAGAATGGTGGTGAGACAAGTACATATCTGTTTTTGCAGTGGGTCCTGTTTTATTTCTCTCACCAGAGCATTGCCACCCCCAACATACCACTGATTCAACTCTCAGAAAGTTTGATTTTCTGCTGAATAAGATCCAAACGCTTTGGATTGTATTGGTTAGATTTTTAATTTCCTTACTTGGACAAAGATATACAATGTTTAGGGATTATGTTTTTCTGTTTTCAATTGCAACCTATATACTTCATTGCCTAAGTGCTACTTTAGCATCAATTGCAAGAATATAAATAAAAAACACCACTCTGTATTTGTTCATCTAAGACCTTGAAAAGCAGTAAATCAAAATCCTTTCTTGGTCTACCTTCAGTTCTCATGACAGCACCAATACATTTGGACTGCTGCAACTTATTTAGATGATGTTTGTCAAGATGGTGGCTTTAAAACATAGCAGCTTTTTTACAGCAAAGCTGATTACTATTTTATGTGTCTAACCCCGTGGCAAAGTGGACCTTAAACATCCCCCCTTTCCAAGCAAGTTTACTCCACAATTCATGACAGGGACAGTCTCTGTGTTCCCGGGAACAGCTTAGATGCGCAGAAGAAGAGAGATCTTGTCTCTACTAGTCCTTCTCCAACATAGTGAACTCCAGTTTCTACCTGCTCTTGAGGGGTCAGTGAGAGAGAGAGACCAGGACATGCAAAATAACAATGTTTCCCATCCTAGGAAATTAAGCAGCACTCTCTATTTCCTCGCAGAGGAAAATAATTTGATCAACACTGTAGTTTGACAACTGTAATTACATTACCTTGCCTGAAAGCCTGATTTTGCCACTCTGTGAAGACTAAACAGCATGGAAAAAGCTGTCCCAGATGAGGACACCAAAGAGTTTAGGAAATGAGACTTTTGGTACACATACACCTCGTTTTAGGGGAAGTCAAAGTGAAAAAAGCAGGTTTTGGATTTTGTCAAAAGAGATCAAACCCAATACACGGAGCTTCCTTTATGCACGATGGAGAAAACTCAGGCTACATTACTGTGTCTAAGAGTTAAATGGTGATTACCCTTCAGTCCTTGGAAGTATTTCATTCTCATTCTGTCTTTTCCAGCTAGTCCCCCACTTTTTTAGGGCATGACTTCAATTGCAAGTTAGATCTTTGAAAATAAGTCAATGAATTTCAGCTCTTAGACATGTAATTAATCTTCATATAGCTCTGATAGTAATGCAAACACACTGTAGGATGTTTTCCATTGAAAACACAGGAAAAGAACCTGTAATAAATCTGAGAGTGATAGCTTTATCATGACTGACAGAGCTGCTGGAGTCCTCTTCTTTATGAGTATAATTTGGAAGTATATAAAGGAGAGATTGATTTCCACAGACCATTCTCTTTTCCTTAGTATTTATTCTTAGACTCTACAACTCACTATAGTTTTTATTTTACAAAAAGACCTATGGGACTTGATTAAAACAACGATTCCCATATTGCATTTCTATGAGTCAGTACAGGCCAATGTAAACACAATTTGATTTTGTACTTCCCAAGCCCCATGACCAAGTGCTGTGCATGATTTATCAGGGAGTTGCAGCTCTCTTCCTTGTCAAGATTTGTTCTTCTGCATCCTTTGGAAACAACAGTTTAACCTTTTGAACAGAGCCAGTACCTACTAGCTGGCGAAGATGAAGTGCTTTGAGAAAGAGGCTATGGGAGTAATGAGATGTGACTGTGAGATGAGCCTTGCTTGACAATGTACAACAAACCTCACATCTCATGCTAAGAAGTGGCTGTCATTTTGATCTGCGTGAAGTTTAGTGCTCCGTGGATTTGAGCCACCACGTGTGTGTTGAGTCAGATCTTTCTTTTACAGTAAAAGATTTCTGCCAGTGTCCACAGGGCTACTCAGCAGGTGCAAAAGCAAGCTCCTTGAGAACCCTCATAGGGTACTTGGTGCTTAACATTAACACTTACACTGATAGGGAAATTGAAAACTAACATTTTAAATAACTTGTTTGGTGTGTTCTTGCCCTAATCTGAGTCTCTTGCACCATGCTGCCCCTAGACACTTTTTCTCTTTTACGAATCAGATCTCCTTGAAAGTGTACAATTACCTGTTTTCTTAAATACCCTTCCCTTATGAACTGTGATGATTCTTTCTTATTTATTTATTTTGTGGGATGACTAGGTCATAATTCTCTATGGGACAGAGAAAGTGAGCGTTAATGGCAGTTTACCAAATACAGCAAATGAAAAATATGTGGCAATGAGAGGCCCTATAGAATAAAGGACATTTTTCTACTTGCTTGTGGTACTTTATTCTTGCCCAAATCCACAATAGGACTTTTTCTTTGCTGCTTCTTTTATTTAGAATTTAAAAAAAAATGAGAACACGAGCACAGCAGATATACATCTTCATTTGAGTTCATCACTTTTCAGTGCTGTGTCAAAAAATGTGTGAGAGACAGAAAGAGATTCACCTTAGCTAAGTAAAGATACTGAATCGCCAATAATTGTCTTCTGTAATATTTAGCACATTGAAAGTATTAATGAAATAAGGAGTTTGTTTTTTTTTTTAAAGTGTGATGCAGTTCAGTGCCAGCTGGCTGACCAAGAGCCTGAGGTAGGCTATATCTGTCACTCTCAGAATAGGAAGAACAGATCTTTTATTTTTCTTTGTTAAAAACCCTGTATGCTTGGCTGTACCAGACCAGGCAGATTGCTTGAAGTGACTGGCTGCCAATGTAATTTGTGTTGGTAAATAAATATAAAATGTTGGGATCTTTCAAAGATGGGATCGGAGGCAATGACTGATGCCAAGCAGAGTGCAGTCATTTCCTGAGAAACAAAACTGCTCTATCAGCTCACCTTAAGCTTGATTTGCACAAACTCCATTTGTTCTGTCTCTTCATAAGCAAAGCTGTTAAACTGAAAAATCTCCTATGTCTATTGTGTAATGTCAGGCTCACCTGGCTCCTTCTCATCCAGTCTAAATAAAGGGCTATCCTTTATCCTGCCCTATAAGGCTTGCTTTCTGTCTTCCTGTCAACCAACTTACTGATGATTGTTAGTATATATGCTGGTTTTGCCTGGAATAGAGTTAATTTTCTTCACAGTAGTTATTATGAGTCTATATTTTGGATTTCTGCTGGAAGCAGTGTTGATAATCACAGGGATACTTTCATTACTGCTGAGCAGTGCTTACACAGCACTAAGGCCTTTTCTGCTCCTCACCCCATCCCACCTGTGAGTGCGCTGGGGATGCACAAGAAGCTGGGAGGGGACAGCCAGGACCCAAACTGACTCATCATACCATATGGCATCATGCTCAGTATATGAAGCTGGGGAAAGAAGAAGGAAGTGGAGACGTTTGAAATGGTGTCATTTGCCTTCCCAAGTCACTGTGACACATGATGGAGCCTGGCTTTCCTGGGGATGGCTGAACATCTGCCTGCCCATGCGAACTGGTGAATGAATTCCTTGATTTGCTTTGCTTGTGCCTGCGGCTTTTGTTTTACCTATTAAATTGTGTTTATCTCAATTCATGAGCTCTCTCACTTTCACCCTCCCAATTCTCTCCCCACTGCACTGGGGGGAGTGACAGAATGGGTGAGTGGTTCTGTGTGCCAGCTGAGGTTAAACCATGAGAGTATAGTGAAAGGAAGTGGAGCAAGGACATAGGTGATAAAGGCATGTGGATGTAAAATAGTGAGACACAGGTAATACATCTTGACTTTGGAAGAAACCAGCTGAAACTCTGGTGCAACAATTTCCAATTTGTACAATTTTTCCAGAGGAAGGATAGTTATGGTACAGATGAGGCAACATCTCCCAGGCCTGAGGAAGGCAGCATTACTTCAGAAGTGGGTATCACCTGAAAACAAGTATAGATAAACCTACTGCAGCCTCAGCCCTGGCCAAAAGTCTAGGAAAGGATATAGTAAAGTCCTATCTGTTGTTGGTAGTAATAAATTAGTCCCCTATTGCACTGTTCTTCATTGACATAGGAAACTCTAATTGGCTTTTCCTGCATCACGGGGATGATTGAAGGCAAATTGAGAGTCACTGTTAAGAGAAGTATGTACTAAATATGGTCAGGAGAGAGAAAAAACCCCCACTTCTTTTGCAGAACAATTCAGAAAGGGGAAAATCCTTTGTAGAAAGAAATAAACTCAACTAAAAGCAAACCACTCTGCAGTTCAATAAAAGGTTGCCCTCTCCAGTCAAACAGATACAATTTGCCACTCTGTGTATAAAGAGGATCTTTTTCAATTTAGCTATTTCCATTAATGTATGAACCACTGATCAATATTAGACATCGCTTAGCTTCCCAGGTCATGAGAAACAACTCACTGGTAAACATTGTATTTCTAGGAGACAAAGTCAGTAGAGTAAATATATGACCATGCAAACAAATTGAGTACTTTCCATGGAAGTTGAGGGCCAAATTAATAATTCTCCTTTGTTGTGTCAAAGGTATTAAATTTCAGGACGATTCCAAAGGCTATGAATTTCTGGACAGCCATATCAGCATGGTTCTCAAATACATTGAGAGGGAAACAGACCTTCGGTTGAGCTTCACCTGCCCTCCTAGCCTTGCAAGAGTCTAACAAATTTCACATGTAAGGAGGATCTGGGTAAGCAGACTACAGAAGCACAGTCAGAAAACTGCATGATAAAATCATAATTTGTAATTTCTGATTGCTTTTTTTTAAAGCAGCTTTCTGAGGTCTCAACATCTCCATCATATCCAGCACTGAACATATCTGTAATTGGACACTGTTCTTATTCTGCAGTCTATAGCAATAAAAGCAAGTAATATATTAGCTGTTATACAGATGGAGGGCTGGGAGATTAAATATCTTGTCCAGGGTCAAAAAGGAAATGTGTGACAGGTCTGGGACTTGTGAACCTGGAAATGTCGAGTTGAAGGCCTCAGCTGTGGCTGTATATTTACTCTTGAGTGTTGGCTGACTGCACATTTAACAAAACATTCCAAAAGACGCCAATATGTTATTGCTCCTATTGGAAAATGACTGGACAACCATGCTTCTTTTGACAAGTAGCCAAATCTTGCCTGGGCAAACTATTCAGTTTTGATAAATTGCACAAAGTAATTTGAAAAATAAATTGCTTTGTCTTCTGAGTATGCTTACATAGATTCTTCAGAGAGGAAACGATGTCTCCTTCTTGTAAATATTGAAGAATAATATTTTTTACATTTCACTTAGGAACAATTAAACAGACAAGAAATAACCACGATTGCAAAGGCTCAGCTACTAACTCAGTTCAATGCCCTCAGAAGAGTTTTAGTCAACAGTGAGTTCAGGCAGTTAAAAAAGATGGATTAAGTATAGCAGGGATTTTGCCTCATTTGAACTACAGAGCTTCTCTTTTAGCTTAGTAGAAGAAGAAATGCTTTGGGAATCAATGACCTAGGTTATGGCTCCATTAGCAGTTTGGCCCAATTTTAATTAGCTGATCATGTGTGCACTATCTTTTACTAATAAAGGGTGTAATGATTTTAGATGTAGGTTGTTATAAAGCCCCCAAATTTTACATGTGCGCTGTCCAAGATTAAGCCTTCTGGTCTCTTCTGGGTCATCTCCACTTCTAGTTGAATCCTGAAAGGGTGTGTGGGTTTGAATGCAGCAGAGATGCTGAGCGAGGAGTCTTTCTGACTGGTGCTGTGCTGCAGTGGCTTTTGACAGCAGAATACCCAAATTCTCCCTGTAATTAACCATGTACTGAGGGTCCATTAGAAAGGCATGTGATGACCCTAGGCCACAGATTTCTGGCTTCACCATGGCCCTGGAAATATCAGGTTAGCCATGAAATAATTTCAGTTCACACCATGTGACTAAAATTGAGGCAAACCTTTAAATACTATGAGTAGCGGGGTAGGAGGTCAGAGGAGATAGCATAGATGATGCTTTTTCAGAGTGTGATTTATCCTTTCTCATGTAGCAAAAGGAAAGGGAATAAATAAAAAAAAAGGAGCAAATATTAATCAGAACACTCAAAATTACTAACTTCTTGTTCGTCATTTCATAGTTACTCTCTTCAGTGGTGAGATTGTCTCTTGAGCAACAAACGAGGGATTTTATAATTTGATATCAAAGGGGATTCATATCTAAATTAGGTTATTTTACTGTTTAACAGAGGAAAAATGCAGAGGTTCCTATAGGAAAAACGAAACCCCAAACTCTCTGGAAAGGCAGATTGGGGCAAATCTAAGTTGCATATTTAATATTATGGTTCCCCACTAAGTCTGTGTTTTGAAACTAAAAGGAGTGCATATATGTGTGTGTTTTTGTGAAATAAGAAGGTGCTTAGCAACATCACAGAAACAGAACAACTCAGGTTGGAAGGAAGCTCAAAAGATTGTCTGGTCCAAACTTTCATGGGAAAGGGTGTCTAGAGGAGATCATCTTGTACCCTGTCCAATTGCATCTTGAAAACCTCCTTTCCCTGGGAAAAATGCTTTATCAAGAATGCAATCAAATGCATTTTTAAATCCTTGTTTATTGTTAATGCATCTGGGGAAGAAAAGTGAAATGCCAGTGAGGTATTCTGGATCTGATTAACCATAATGATCCCCACACTAAGGAACAGAGAAGATTTAGTGCAATATGTTATCAGTGCCAGAGTATCTTACCTTCCTCAAAGTACCTTCTTGTATCCTCTCTCCACTCTTTAGTTACTGTTTGTGCTTATTTTACAGGATTTTCTGCCTCTGAGAAAGACAGTGGCCTACTTGTTCCCCTTATAATCGGGTTGCACATAGCACTTGACTTGGTTGTTTACCAAGGCCTATGGAATTGCTTCTCATAGTAGAAAACCAAATTCAGAATTAATGCTGTTGGGGCTGTCAGGTTAATCTGCTCCTAAAATTTCAGAATGGGTGTGGGAAGCCCCTTAGAGTGTCTAATGATAATGTGGTTTTCCTCTTTCATTAACTTTTGTGTACAAACAGCTATCATGCTCGCTGGATACTGAGCACTTTACTGCCCATCTACATCCATTTCAATGCTACTTAAGGCTAATCACATACTAACTACATCTCTCAGTGACAAAGCTGCATCCCCACTCTGTCTGTATTGATCTCCCATCAGTCATTTGTAAGTGACCATGCTAAGACATGGCCCTTGGGCATTTTTCCAATACAAAAGCCACTTAACATTAAAATTGCAGGATCTCTTTTGGCTGTTTCACAAGCCTTTATCAAAAGCATATAAAAAACTACCTTTAATCATAACTACTCTATGAATTTTTTTCACCTTTGACCATTGACCCCTTTAAGATAACGAGAACATTTGTGCACCAGACTGCCCTTCTTCAAGTTTTATTCATTGTCTGAGAGGTCTACTAGAAGCAGTGGAAAAAATAACAGAAAGAAAATCCTTTTGCAGCAGTGTTTGTGTCATTTTAACAGTAGCAACACTAAAAAGAGAGATTGGGTCATTATTGCAGACATGTCTATACCCTTTGGGTCATATGCCCATCACTTTGCTTCATTCAGATGAGCAGATAGTAGGGTTGCCTCCCTGTTCCTAGTCCTCTGCCATATACCCTTGCACTTCTTGGCATGGAGACTGTGTTTGTTTTGCATGTCTATGTGAAAAGCCAAACTAGTACAAATTCTTTTACTCTATCACTGCCACATATAAACACTGAATATATAATTTCAGACACTCTGTGGTTGTTGGATCTTGTTCAGGAGGTTAGATGAGAATTTTAATTGCATAATTCTGCCATCCTTTCTTTTCTGCACTGTTTCAAGTTTTCTCTAATTTGAGGATACATCTACAGCTTCAGAAAAAGCTTAACAATTGTCTTTTTTTAAAGTGCAGTACTCATCTAGCCAAATCAGCTTGCAATAGTTTGGCTGTGTTCAAGTAGTAACTATTTTAACAATTGCTTTAGTCTTGTGCAAGGCTGTTCACACTGTGGAAATCATTAAAAAATAGTTGTGGTGCAATGTTTGCATACAAGCCTGTAAGGTCTCCCCCTCACTAGAGCTACAACTTGCTTTATTTGTTGGACTTTAAAACTTGAAACACTTCACAGACAAGTCTGACTTTATTCCCATAAGAGGATTCATCAGTGCATTTGAAGGGCCATATGTTGAGTTGACACTATCAACTATAGGCAATATGCCAACGAAGTACTCAGGCAGGCAGCTCTTCCTGAGTTCCATACTATCTATTTTTTGACTATCTATTTTGATTTGTGTCTCATAAAATGCATCAATTACATATATAAGGAGAATTTCTCCACGGGATGTTAATGGAGTAGTGTACAGTAAAAGGTCAAAAGCACTGTGACTGATCCTCTTAGAATAACATCCAGGAAAAGCTTTCCCTAAAAAAGATAAAGTATTTATTGTAATGATGGCGAAATACGAGTGTCGCTTTGGAGTCTATTTGTCTAAATCAATGCTTTTCAGCATTCTTCACTCAGCATGGTACTTCTTAGGACTAAGATCAACCTATCTGCTCCAAATTTCACACGTTTTCTACACATAGCACGTTTGGCTATATGAAAACAGACCTGATAAGATGCTGGAATAGTATAAAGGAAGCAAGATTAAAATGAATTTATCTAATGTGATATATTCAGCTGCTTGTTGCATCACTTTGTGTCTGGCAGTATCATTGCTACACAATGGCAATGTTGTATTTGTAAATATAATCATGACGGAACTCTCTGCTAGTGACCAAAGACACAGAAAAAGTGAGGTATCCTCATCACCCCTGGAAAACACTGACTGGTAGAAATAGATGTGCGACTGGAATCAGTTTTTCTGTTCCCTTAGCATCCTTAGAGAAACCTAGACAGAAAAATTATTAAGGTTGTAGTCAAATTGTAGATTGTTCACCTGGCGATGAAAGTAACTGTGTGATGGAGCATTAACAGCCCCAGATCACACTCCCCAGGGTGTTGGACTGAAGTGTGCCAATTGAACTGAATCCTGTGCCAAACTTAGATCTTTTATACAGTAACTTTGAAATTTCAAGGTGGACAACCAGAAAATGTTTTTTTTTAAGTCATTGTTATTGCAATATATACATTGTGCTAATTCAACTTATATATAATGATAATTTTTACAGTCTTTAATTAAACATATAAATAATAAAATTAGAATTGTGCCTCAATTGTCATAACTTCTCTCTGTATTCTCCATGAATGTTTCCAGGTACAAAGCATTTTGTTTAACTGGCAAGTCCAGAGCATGTGTAATTATTTAATACTAACCTGTTTAGTTTCCTTCATTTTTAAAGCATTATAGGTATTTTCCAGTAACAAAAATCAATTTCATAATATCAAATACTATTAGTAATGAAAACATAACAGAGAGAGGGAAATCCAGACCAGGAAGATGCCACTGAAAACAAAAGAACAAAACCACTTACACAATATATATGTACATATGCACAGAATGGAACAGTGTTCATAGCAAGAGACCAAAGACTGAAGTCCTTAAAGGCCCTTTAATGCAGTCAATAGCTTTAGCAAGGGTAGTTACTCCTGCAGCTTTTCCATGCCATGGCTTAATTTTTCTAATGAGACAGGATAACTTTACGGCCTTCTTCAGTGTCCATGTCTGTTTGAACATTAATCTGATTATTAATTTATTAGTGTTATATTTGCTGGCTTTTTGTAACATGGGTATTTGTCTCCCAAAGCCAAGACTGACTCCAGAAACTGACTTAATTCATGCTATCAAACTGCTGACAACTTTTAGACACCACTGCTATGAGCTTGAATTGATCCAGAGCCTGAGGGTAGCCAATTCCATTTCCCATTAAAAAAAATAAAAATATAATGATTAACAAGATTTCCTAAGCTTTTTTTATAAAGGGGAGAAGGTATGTGACCCTTACATGGGTTATAAGCTAATTCATAAGTTTTACAACAAGCCCAGCCATCATCTCTGTGATCTGTCTATGGGAACTCTAAAAAATTCAGGATAAAAAACAAGATAAAAGACAAGAACCCATCTTGCAAAGACTGGCTCTAAACAAAATTCATCAGATTATACAGATTTTGAGGGTTCCCTTGGAACTTATATTTGTTCCAGAGAGGGGAAAAATGGGCTTCTGGGGGATTGCAGTCTGAACTCACAAACTTTTAAATAGAAGCACAGAAAGATACTTCAGCTTTTGTGTGAGAGGCAGTGCAGAAAAAGCAACTTATACTAAAGGTGTCATGGAGAATTTCCAGGAGAGACAAATGCCAAGAGATGATGAATAGAGAGATATAAACAACATTAATGAAGACGAATCAGAATGCAAAATGTTGCAAGAAAAAATGTAAAGCTTTTGATACGCAAAGAAATGGGAGAAACAGACAGAGATGCAGAAGAGAAAATAGAATTTCCTCATTAAATTGAGATACAAAATTTTTTACTTTCCTCATTTGATGCTGCACATTCAGAGGGGCAGATGCTCTAAGTGATGCCAGACCACAGTAAATTCTTCTGCTCCTCTTCCTTTAAGATGCTGAGGAAGATCTGTCAGCATCTGCTGCAGGAGAGAAAGCTCTTCTCAACAAAGAAAATGACTGTCAGGGAGGATGATTATGGGAATGAAGCCTACCTGGGTATGGCCAAGTGTCTGCACTGCTGAGTCTTCATCCAGCTGAGAAACTCCAACCGTATCAGTTCAGTTACCTCAACATTCACTGAAATGAACAGCTACACACCCAAGAGCATACCCTGCCTCAATGTTTGACCCATTTGAAGAATAAAAAAAAGTGCCATTTATTGCAAGTAAACTTCAAAATTTATTACTCAATCGATGTATTTCACTGGTGTCTTACTAGGCAACTTATAACATTTATAAAATAATTAGATAGTGGTTTAATATTCCCATTTTAGATCCCTCATTTGAAACATAAATAATTTTCTTGCCTTCTTTATTCCATGAGCTTATTTTAAACAGATAAAGTTTGCATTGCAGTTGTTGCATCCATGGAATCTTAATGCCTAACCTCAAATATCTAAATGCTAAATAAAGTCGTTCCCTCCAGAGTTCTAACTATATCCATTTCTCTGTTTTATTTCTTTTTTTTTTTTTCATTCTTCAACAAAAGAATAAGTAAATCCTCATTACCCAGAATCAGTTGAAGCTTTTCTATATAAAGAATATATTGTGGTTTTTTGTAAGTCTGTGTGTTTGCAGAACTGCATTGCATTAGCATTCCTGAATATAGGCTTTTTAATGTACTAATCTTAGGTAGCTAAAATCAACATTCAAATGGTAATTATTTAGGAAGTAAATTGATCAATTTGTCCTAAGCTCCATGAAGATGAACTGAGGTCAATCCACTTTGCCAATTAAGATTTTGAAGATATCTGGTTGGATTACTTTCGCAGTAAGCGCCTGTTTTCCACTGAGGTTTAAGGAAAGGAAAAAAAAAAACAACAATGAAAATAAAGAAGAACTGAGCTTTAATGTTAGACCTTAGGAAAAACAAACTTTTCATGTAAGTGCAATTTTCCTGGTCCCAGCAAGCTGTCCATGTAAATAACCTCTGTGTTATTAGCTTTTAGCACTATAGTTCTCCCCGTGGTGAAAGTAAAATGGTTGCTAACTAAACAGAGTAGAGCTGTCTTAGTACTACGACCCTATATATATTTTCTGAAGTATTTTTAAGACTTGGGAATGTGTGGATGAGCAACTACAATACACATGGAAGAGAGACTGAAAGAACTTAGAGGCAAGCTATTCAAACAACCCTGGCATTTCAAAACTGAGCACAGTGAATTTTTTTAACTCAAATAAAACTCTATAAAATTGTTATTGCTAAAATAATATGAGTCTTAGAATTAACACATTATATGTTATTGTAGAAGCACATATTTCCTGATAGTAAATCACTAGACCACATGAATTCAAATTCCATAAAGTCAAAACTCTTCTTTCATTTTAAAAAAGGCACTTTTTGTAGAAAGGGAGACAGGTAGACACAATGTATTTGACTACTGACTCTTTCTAGCTCTTAAGCTTGAAATACCCTCAGTACAGAAACATTTTTGCCACTCTCTCACCCCTTTTCTAGAGGCATTTTCCAGGTGGCTAAAGATTCCTTAAGTCTTCAGCATTTATTCTGAGAGTATAAGTGTGGTAACTTAGTATGAATTTTCCTAATGTTTTTATAATGTAAAATACTCATAAATAAGAAAATGAGTAAGACCAATATCTCATTTCATACAGTGTTTTCCACTCATGACTGTCCTCAAGGTTTGAACTGATGGCTTGAAGATTAATTTCTTGGGGTTCCCAAATTGTCTGCCTTGAAGTGGATTTCAATTTCAAGGCTATGGAACCCAAAGAAGACTGGTGGTCACCGCAGAACCTTTTTGAGACTGGGTAAGTTTTACTATTTAGGAAACCAGTTACCTACGCAGTCACTGAAAGAGTTGTGTCCTACCAATTTCTGGTTTCATATTTTTTAAGGTAAGAATGAAAACCAATGATGTTAAAGGCTCTCATTTTATGTCAGTGACATTCTCTTGTCTCGTCAAATGTGTTGTCTTGGCGTAGCTGCAGCTTGAAAAGTTGTGCAAGCTGAAAGAGGTGAGAAGCTATATACAAACAAACAGCTTCAGACACTGTCTGGGCCTTCAAAAATCAACATTTTTGAGGGTTTCCATGTAAGATTTCCTGTCTGTTTGCCACCTGCAGGAAAATACATTCAACACAGGACCAGAGTCCTGATAACAGGTATGTAGTTTCCAGCTCCTTTGGGAAAGAAACACAGGTGCATGAGCATGGTAAGAGCTGGAGTGTAATGTAGTCTCTGGGTACTGAGGGAGCTTGGATGTGAAATAATCCTGCCCTTCAGTGAATATACGGTCCTCATGCTTTATGGAAATTCAAAAAATCTTTTGAGATGTGTAGTTTATAATCATAAGGCCAGATGTATTTATAACATCCTTTCAGAGATCAATAAGGGGAGTTAATTATTTTGTTTTGGAAATGCACATTTTTCATTAAGAGTGCATTTTTTTTCCTGTGAGGCACTAACAGTGTATTTTTTTCTATGTTATATTTTAAAAAAATACTAAAAAAAGATAAGGCAATTTTCCCACAACAAAACAGGGAGCAGGGATTCTGAGTTTTAGTGTGAATTTTAGGGTTTGAGTCTACCTTTACAGTGTAATCTTAGCATTTGACTGTCTTTCATTTTTTTCCTTTCCATGAGCTCAAGATGTGTGCTCAAGTTTTAAAGCAACTGTCCATCTGAAGAAAGACAAGTAGAAGGGAAAATTTTGCACTGTTATAGGGATCCATCATAATAACAACATTCCCATGGCAATTTATAGCTGTGACTTCTGGCCTTCTTCAGATGTTTTATAAGACATTAGGATATGTGGCGTATAGAGACAGGAGGAACAGATGTTCTTGTGACCTCTCTGGACTACACACATTCTGGATGCTTGTGACTGTGGGGGACTAATTTAAAAGACTGATACAATCTTCCCTAAATCTATGTCCCAAACCTACTTTTCAGTATTTTTATGAATCAAAACATGCCATATTCCTTGCACAGGCTCACTGCCCTGAAGGTTGAATTTTCCTTAATAATAGTGAGCTCCAGCCTGGTAGGGATGGATAAATTCCAGATAATCTTTGACTGAACAATAAAAGGCTTCAGTGAGTAGAGCAGTACGTTAAATATTTCTATGTGAATGTACAGCTGATTAATCATTGGAGTAGTGTTTGGAGATTGTCTTTAGACAGTTCAGTTGTTGATTTGAATGCCAGCATTATCATACGGGAATCTCCATTCTGTGTAGTGAGGGCCTCAAGGAAAGCAACAGAACTAATGGTAAAATCAGTTTCGTATCTTTGATCTGCAAAATAGGAGTTTTCACACTGAGACCACTCAAAGCTTCTGAAGGAAACAAAAAATTTGCTGCTCCAGTTATGAGAAACTATGGTATAGAAAGGAGGGAAAATGGAAAAAAGACAGAGATCCAAGAAGTGCATGTGTGTGCATGTGTGCAGGGAGGTGAACTTGAACAAGATATGTTTTGGAAAAGGTTACTGAATCTCTGAATTCATCTTCCTGCCAGGACAGTATACTTTCTAATATAATTCCATGCGGAGGGAGAGCCAGAATAGAGAATAGAAGGACGAGAACAACTGTGCCATTACTAGTTACCATCCATAAAATAACATTACGGCTTAAGGAAATGGAATACTTGAAGTTTAAATGAGCTGAGTTCCCTTTCCTGTGTTCTGCAGATGTGGCTTTTGAATGGTAAGCATGTATTTGGACATGACAGGAGTTTCAGTGAAAAAATTCTCGGTTATGAACAGTTGGGATCCTTCAGGTTGTGAAGATAGACCTGAATTACCTCATGCATATTTTTCATAGAGTCATAGAATCACAGAATGGTTTGCTTTGGAATGAACCTTAAAGATCCCTAGTTCCAAACCCCTGCCATGAGCAGGGACACCTTGCACTAGACCAGGTTTTTCAAAGCCCCATCCAGCTTAGATATTTCCAGGGATGGAGCACCCACAGCTTCTCTGGGTAACCTGTTCCAGTGTCCCAGTACTTTTACAGTAAAGAATTTCTTCCTAATATCTAATCTAAACCTACCCTCTTTCAGTTTAAAGCTATTACACCATTATTCTATTACTACATGCCCTTGTGAAAACTTTCTCCCCAGTTTGTCCTATGAGTATGAGAAAAGATTATTTTAAATGGGAAATGTGATTATCATTTACAAAGAGGATTAGGCACAGCTCCTATTGCAACAGAGAGAAAAATTCACACAGTAATTTGAAAATTGTATAAACAAGCAATACTTGGAACAATTCTTTGGTGAGAGGACTATCCATCATGAGAAGATGGCATGTAAAGTGGTACTGACCAGAAAACTGCTCAGAAAGAGATAGTAGCATCTTTTCAGTTCATAAACTCTTATAATCTGTAAAAAACTATTTATAAGTTATAGGAGTCACTTTGGATTCTGTCTTTCTCTGTTTCTTGTCTAATTTATGCTACTAAGTTTGGGAAAAGATATTTTTCAGTCTCTAGGAATGATAAGGGCAATCAAGTGATACATGGGCAAATGCAGAAAACAGTGGATGTGGGCGGGTGAGGATGCAGTTCAGTCTCTTTTGGAAACATTTCCTCTGTATTCTAATTGGGAGACTTTGATATCTATGAGCTGAACTAAGTTCTTTCTTACATTTGTAGTCTTTTTAGGCTATAAACACCTCTGACGAAAATTTTACTTCTATAGTGATATACTAAATATCAGCAAGAGAAACAATTTTCCTGAATTTTCAAATGTGTTTATAAAGCACCATTTTTTTTATATGTGTGTGCAAACTATTAATAACAGGATACAAGGTTTTGTCTTATTGCTGAAACTTTGGCAACTGATTGCACACCTTGGAAAGCTCTCTATTCAGTTTGCAGGAACACTGAAAGGTACTACAGTGTATGGTTTCCAAATTTTCCCAGGAAAAATAAAATGACTGTTTGTCCACATCATTAAATTACCTTGCAGTCTGGTACATTGGCAGACTCTGCTCCAGGGAGATTCAGGACAAAAACTACATGGGTTTTTCTAGGTCAGGTTTGAAGTAGGCTGACACAGCTGTGTTAGGCAACTTCTTCTGTGTCTTCCTAAACTCTGGGGGCCAATCCTGAGATGTTCTCAGCAGTTTGAGTCCTACAAAAGACAAATCTATGACTATCCTCTTTTCAGGAATATTATATTCCCTTGCAAAACTGTATGTTTAAAAGCTGTGAAATGTGCACTATTAATTTTGCACTTATATTACTTTCTTTGCTATCTTCTATTCTTATTGACATTCCATAGCTTTGTTAATAACATAGTCTCACTGCTGCCTCTTTGCTTCATTTTCTTAAAGTGAAGGAAAGATATTTTATAATGCGAGAGCACTAGAGCTCAGCAGAATTCTATGAAGGAATTTTTTTAGTGGGAGACATATAATACAAGGCAAGTCCTTCCTTTAATAATATTGATATTCCTCTTGTGCAGCCCCAAACCCATTTGTATAATGGCAGTTTTGTATTACCTTGCTTGCTGTTTTTATTATCCACAGAATACAAATTAAACTCTTGTGTTGTGGTAAGATTTGACAACCATAGCCAAGACTGGGAAAACGGGGTGCAGAAAGTCTCTCTACTTTAAAGAAGTTTGCCTAAACAAAGGGTAAAATAGGGAAGGTGCTCAGAGAGTAAAAAAGTTACACAACAGAAGTAGGTCTAGATTTCATGGTTCCTGATGTTAAGAATCCTTGATTACTTAAATCATAAATATCAATCATAATGAATGGATTTATCTTCAGCACTATTTGTAAAATAAAGCCCTGCAAGAATGAAAAGTACTTTAAAAAATAATTTAAAACTGATTTCTTCTATTAATCTTATATAATTGAGATTTCAATAAGTTTTATTCTTATGTGAGACAGGAGGAAGAAAGACAAAGACATTAATTAATCCCCTCCAAAGCATAACAATTGTCCTTAATCCTAGTTTGGTTCCAGTGGGAAGTGACCATTTTTTGTTTTAAAGTGGAAACTTTTGAAGGACAGCCATGAAAATATATGTCCATGTATGAAACCACTATTTGAATGAAGCAGAAGTCATGCTTACCAGTCTGTGCCATGTTGGCTGCCACCAGAAACAGGGTGCCAAGGAAAGTCTGTGCTGTGTAACAAACCCAGGGCACAGCAGCTTGCCCAGGTCTGGTGGGGCACACCAGGCCCCACGCTGCATGGTAGCGCGTGAAAGTATGGAGTCTGCTAGAGCTACCGAAGTCTTCCTCTCAGGTACCACTTCAGCCTCTAGTCTTTCCTAGAGCAAAAGGCCAGCTCTACTCTCTTGTGCAGACAGACCTATCTTGATTCGCTTTCCTGAAGAGGGTTTTGACTTCAAAGTGACCCAAGTGGGTTGAAAAACAACCTCAGCCAGGAGCACCTTGTGTATGGCCACCTTGCTTTGTTTTCAAAAGCTTCCTTACACCATGTTTTCTGTGTTAAACACTTTTGACCTCACTAAAGGACTGGTTCTTCTCAAGTATGGATAGGAGGCTGAACAGCTCTCACTTTGGCCTCTTGCAGAGATGCAGTATTGCATGAACCAACCTCTTAATGGCAATAAAGCATGTAAGAAAAGCTGACAAACAGTCCTGAACCCCCAGACACAACATAATGAGGTACATATGCAAGTAGACATTAGGTATGCATACAATGAATGTCCTCCTTGACTGTGGGTACTGAGGGCTTGCTTGATTCTTTTTCAAGCATGAAAAACATTTATGCACTAATTTTGAGTGCCTGCTCTTCATTAATACTGTGGCACAGAATAGAAAAGGAAGGGACAAATCTAATACACCTTCTCTTCAAACCACCCCTCTGCATTTATTTGAAATGCTTTCGTACATATTTTTGTGTGCTCATTTGTTTATGTACATGCTCGTGTCTGTAGCAATCCTGTACAATGACAGATTTTTCTTTAAAAAGCTCACTTGTAGGCTTGTGCTTAATTTCTCATGTTCCTATATTACTGTGAATTTTTTTCTTACAAAACCTCATAGCATATAAATTACAATAAGATTAAACCAGATATTGCTAATGTATTTTAAACAGTTGTTAAATTACCAAAGTTGGTTGATCCCTTCCTTGAAATTTACTGAACCTAACTTAAAATTACTCCTAGGTTATTATTTATATCTTTTAAATCTTTTATAGCTGTACATGGGTGCTTTTATGAAACCTGGAGTAACGTATTCTAAGAACAAAAGCATATTTATGTAAGTAGCACTGGGAGCTGAGTTGGCAGGTGTTTGCCGCAAAGTCTTAACCCCTAAGTATTAGTATAGGCATCAAGCACATCCTCAAAATGTTGTGAGAGTTTCTTTTTCTAAAGAGAAACTGTTCAGGCTGAAAATGTATTAAACTGGAAAGAATGCCAGTGCTTGTGCTATCATCAAGTTTGTGGACTACAGAGAGAAATGAGGATTTAGGAATAACAATTGCAACAAATACCATAAACAAAAAATAAAGATAGTTGTGGTGGCCAGGGCTTTCAGGGCAACTGCAATCTTATATAACTCATGAGAGAGTCAGGCAGAATTGTTCTTGGGAAGAAAGGAGCCTCAGATATGTAAAGGAGCAGGCAAGGCCATAGTCTCTCCTCTTGCACAAACCAGACAGGAAAACTGTCCAGTTGGAGGAGACCCAGGGCTGTTCCACATGAAGAGGAGTAGCAGAGGGAGTAAAGCCTGCAAAAAGAAAAGGGCTTTGTCTAGAGCAAGGGTCAGTCAGCTTGAATTAAGGTAGTGAAATCTGGCACAGAGAACTGCGAAAATTTCCCTGGCTCCTGCTAAAGCCAGTGATTTCCATGGACCTGCTGGAGAAGGCCAGCAAGGAATGAGAGTTACTGAGAATAGAGTAAGATGTGGCTGGAAACTTCCTTTCAGTTTTTAGTCATGAAATGTGTTGATCCCTTAATTTCTTCTATATGGGTGGCATGCACCATCCATGGTTCAGCATGCTCATGTAAGCTAGCCAGCAAGTTCTTTCAATAAAAATACTTTCATTGAAGCACGTAATTTCATTAAAAACACTTTTTGGGGGCAGAAAGTATAACCAATTTAAGAAGATTTTGTCAAGAAAAGTTTCACGGCTCCAGAACTTCATTTTAGAACTGTCAATGCCCCCAAGAGCCCCATGGTATAGTGGTCATAGACTACACCCTGGAAGCGAGAGACCTTAATTAAACCACTGCTCTGACTGAACGAAATCATGGTATAATCACCATGTCTGACTCAGAGGACAGACTCAGGCTTCAATGCTCTGTTCTGGAGGGACATGGTTCCTGAGAAGGTGCTGTGAGAGACTATGGGCTGAGTCAGCACAGCCACTTCTTGGTTGAATGCTCCAGCTGAGGAACACGGAGATGGTAAGAGGTTTTTTTATTTTATTACTGTGTTGTGATTGGTTTTTTTGGTGGTTTGTCTGGGGTTCTTTTTTTGTTTGTTTTGGTTTGTTGCATTTTTAAAGCAAGACTTCAAAGTTTTTGTAAGAGAGGTGAAAATTTTCCTGTTCAGTTCTTATGGTTACTTACTAGTAAGTGGTAATATGATATGTTAAGGGGTTGAACAAAATGTCCATGCATCTGTGAGATGTGTTAGCTTTTTTCTCTGAAAATGGGACTTATCTTCAAGTGAGTGGCATGAAGTTCTTGTTCTCCACAAACAATTTATCTCATACCTTTCCTGCAAGTCTCTTCACTGCTGGCTCACAAAATTCCCAAGAATGCTGCTCTGTTCTGTGACTAACATGTTCTCAGTAAAAAGTTCTATTTGAAGCTTATTCAAAACACTTTTTTTTCTGTGAGGAAGTATAACAGTTAGTTAATATCCACTGCAATTATACCAAGAAAAATACTTATTAAAAACCTTCCTCATAGTTCCAGGTTTCAGTCACCTACTATTTTTCATATGTCTGCAATCATTTACATAGAAAAAATCAGCCATACTAAGAAAAGATGTGAAAGAACTGCTTTTTATGGCTATGATTTTTACTACAGTAAAAATTCCTGCATGTATAATTTTACTTGCTTTCATAAGAGTATTCAGGCAGATAACTTCATACAGAATCTTGCATGCAATTGTGTGTCCCATGTTTAAGAAGAGTGAACATAGATTTCAGAGGATGGCTACTAGGATGGTCAGGAGCGTGTGAAGCATATGAAATGAGAGAAAGCTAGAAGAGTCTGGTTTTCTTGGCCTTCACATAGAGATCAAGAAACTGAATTATTTCCTGGGTGACGGAAGAGAAACACCAATATGGGAGATAAGCTATTTAAGTTGAAGGATAATTTCAGTGTGCAAACAGATGAAAAGGAATGGGAACGAATTAAGCCTGGAAATGGAAGGAGAAGTCCTGGGCTTGTACAAGAACATTCTTGTCTGAATGCTGGGAACCGTGCTGTACATTTAGAGTGAGCCCGTTAGAGTGAGGTGGCTGGTCTTTGCCTCAAAAGGTCTCCCTTGGGAGTGTTCGGTGAGCACAGTGAAATGTGACAGACCTAGACACATGTTCTGGGTTAACTCTGGTGGGCAACTCAGCCCCACACAGCTGCTTGCTCAAACCACCATCATCCCCAGTGGGATGGGGCTTGTGAACAGAAGAGTACAAGTGTGAACATTTATGAGTTGAGTTGACAGTTTAAGTTAAAAAAGAAAATAAAAAGAAAAGAAGATGCAAAGAAAAACAAAACCAACAAAAACAAGGGATGCAAACCCACTGACAATTGCTCTCTAACAGCTGACTGATGCGCAGGTGGTCCCTGAGCAATTGCAGCCCTGGAAAACTGTTCCCCCAGCTTTCATTGCTGAGCACAAGGCCATATGGTATGGGATGTCCCTTTGGTCAGCTGGAGAGATGTTTCCACTGTGTCTCCTCCCAGCTTCTTGTGCACTCCCAGCAGCCCGTTCTCTGGTAAGGTGGCATGAGAAGCAGAAAAGACCTTCACACAATGTAACCACTGCTCAGTCACAGCTAACACATCAGTGTGTTGTCAATTCTTTTTTCATCATAAATCTGAAACACCATGCCAGCTGGTATGAAGAAAATTATCTCCATCCCAGATGGACAGACAAGTACATTATGAATGGATTTGAAAAGACAGGCCTCTCTCATGTTATCTAGTTTCCAAGAAGGTAACTGCTTGAACCGTCAACGTGACACCTGAAGTTACCAGCATCTAAAGCTGGTATGTATGAGTTTCAAGTGGTTTCTACCAGGGCAGCTGGTGACCAAATCAGTAACTACCTTAACACTTCCAGCTGCACTATGCACGGGCTATAGAGTGACATTGGTTTTAAAGCCAAACTTCCCACTGAGATCAATGGAAAATTGTGATTATAATTCACAATACTGCCCCACTTGCCCTACAGAATAGCTTAAAACAGGACAAGAGTAGGTTCACTTTGGGTTAAGTTTATTTCAATCTCTCTTCCACTAATGCTGTAACTATGCCAAAAAGATCCGGTTTGTTAAAAATTAGAAAATTGTTTGCTTCCAAGCTAGACTTCAGAAACTAGTGGATTTCCTGTTTGAACTCACAAGCCTGTGGAATTACCTTCAGTTTGAACTTTGCTTTCCCTCCTTTACCCAAAATCCACCAGATCTGATATTTGTGTGTCTCTTTATCCTCTTCTTGAACATCCTTCCTACAGGAAATTCTTTCTGGGGTTGGTTTTCTCACCCCTAAGGTCTTGACTTGAAGTGTGACAACCTCAAAGAGAATCAAGTGGAAAGAGTTTTTCCCAAATCTTACAGCAGTTTTATTATGCCAGAGGAGAAAGAAAAGCACAAAGTGTGCACCATTGCCAGATTGGGACTGGCTGCTGATGAAGCCGATGTAGTGATGCCAACCAGGCCTTTCATTTCCAGGAGCACTTTGCATTTATACCTGTAGCTGTAATCTTCAAATCCCAGCCTTCTCCCACCTTCCACCCCCAGAAATTTAGCAAAGAGCATTTATTGTCTCAGGAATATTTTAGATATTTAGTAGATAATTTGATTCTCTGAGAAAGACATTGGCTGCTGCAGAGCAGAGGCCAGACCCTCATTGCAGGCAGACAGGCTCCACTTATTTTCCTGGCTCTTCAGATTTACTACTAACACACTGGCAGACAGTAGTAGTGGATATGATGATGTAGTGTTGGAAATAATCCTGGGTTTTAGTAATACCTACACACTGCCAGACAATTATGTCCGAAGCGCCCAGATTTTCTAGAAGTACTGTCCCACCTCCCCTTCTGTTGGAAACCCTAATTTCCTCCTTGCCTCTCTTCCCTTGCTGTCAGCCCTGTGTCCAGATCAAGGATGTTTAAATATAGATTCAAAAATTTCTGAGGGAGGAGCAACTCTGGCAAGGCTTTGTGGCCTGACTGATATCACTAAACTACTGCTGACTATTCAGAATCTCTTCCAATGCTAGCTGACCCTTCTTTAAATTTGCCAGTGATTAGAAATTCAGAAATAAAGCAGTAAACAAATGCAATGAAGCTTCTGATTTTGTTCCATGCTGGAAAAAAAACCTCTTCCCCCCCTTTCTTATTCTGCCTTTTGCAACACAGTACTGTCTAGGTCTACTTAGTGAACAAAAAAGTACATTTCTAGACTAACAGGCTTGGTCCTAACCAGCCAGAGCATGTGTCCGTGCAGGGATATGTGAGAGATCTGGTTTCAAGCAAACGCAAAAAGCAGAGTACTCGTTAAATCTTTAGTAGATTAGATGAATCTACCCCTTCTTTCCTTTCCCTAAAATTTCCTTGAGGGTTTTGTTTCCTTTTGAACAATCATGACACTGAAGTTATTGGGAGGTATTTCTGATGACTTGAGCTTCTACCATAACCTAAAGTGGTTTTACTCCTCTGTGATTACTTAAGCAAAACGAAACAGTCCTGAGCTGTAGCATGGCTGTGAGGGCCTGGTAGAATTATTAGTGTAGCTGCTGAAAGTTGAGGGGAAATCAGAACCTGGTGTGATTTCCTGAAGTGCTTACACATGGTCGGCTCCTCTCCTGTGGGGAGTACAAGCACCAGTCCTGTGCAACCACTTCAATCACACTTATACCCTCAAAATGAGCTTAAGCACTTCTTAGGCCTTGTGCTGGCCTTGTGTTCAAGAATTGATTTCACTCCTTGACTCTTTCAAGTAACTTAAGTCTTTTTTAGTAAATTAATAAATTATAATTTCTGTTGTTTTCAGAGAATGGACTGCATCAGATCTTGCAGATGGACACCATTGTGTAGGAGTAGGCTTTGGCTATACCATACAATGGCTAAAATCATATTAATTTTGATAATATTTGTTAAGAGATAAAAAAACAACATCCAGACTGCTATAAATAAGAGAATATATCTATAAAGCACAAATAAGATAAAAAGAAGACTTAAGAGCTGAGTCAGAAGACATTAGACTTCTGAAATTGGAAAGTTTAATACTGTGGTTGTAACTACCACAG
Source organism: Chiroxiphia lanceolata (assembly GCF_009829145.1). Taxonomy (NCBI): domain Eukaryota; kingdom Metazoa; phylum Chordata; class Aves; order Passeriformes; family Pipridae; genus Chiroxiphia; species Chiroxiphia lanceolata. The sequence goes on along the minus strand of NC_045637.1, from coordinate 60,943,412 downwards.
GACACTTTTGCCCATGAAAGCAGAAAGTAGTGTGTATATGGAATTGAGTCATATTCTATGATGCATATAGCTCTGTAATACGGAAAAATATAGAAATAATTTTAGAAGACTGCTTATCTTTGAAGTGTATGAAAATAATGTTAAGAATTACTTAAGACCCTTTATAGGGTTGGTTATCTTTGAGAATAACTAAATGTCCATTAGTGACTGCACGCTATACATTGTATTAAATCAGTTCTCTTCTCCTCTAAAATTTACCTCATTGGTTTTTTAGGATAAAATTCATCCCTAGGCAAAAGTATATGTGCATGATGTTGAGTCTACCATTTATTATAACATCTATAACTCAGTACAAAAAGCTGTGCATATGGCCCTGATAACTATCTACAGTGTGGTGAATTTTCCTTTTGCATACTGATCCAAGGTGAATGACTGTGTCTCATCAACATTTTATTCTTCAGTGCTTTATTAATAACAAATGAGGGACTCATGAATCCATTCTATTAATTAATTTCTTCTTGGTCTCCTTTTCTTGCTTAACAGGTTGATCTGTCTCCAAATTGTACATTTTCTGCATTCCCATTGGACTAATGACATTTAGATAATTTTTTTAATTTGGAATATAGCCATCCAACTTAAAAGTAAAGAGAGATATTGTACATTTGAAGACAGTGTTAGTGCCGTTTTCTGCCAGTAAATCCTGCTGCTATGAAAATTAACAAGGTTGGGATCTGCCTTCCTTTGAGGTTATTAGACCAGGCATATCACTGACACGCATGAAGACATTTCCTTTCAGCTATCTTGACTTGTATAGAACTTTATTTAGGCTTTGATTCAAATAACCATTTTTTTCCAACCAATTTAGGGGTTGTAATATCTGCTGTTGACCTTCTATTACAACCTGTGAACCATCCTGTTCAATGTGAAATTACATCATGTAAGAAACTCCCTTTTGTCCATTATCTTAGTCACTGACTTGACAGGGCTCTTAGAGAGTCATGGGAGTGTAAGTCAGAGATGAGACTAAGAAGATGGGAGTAATAGGTGTAAGAGTAACACAGTGGTTCCTTCTGCTCCTAAGGCCACAGCAAGAGCGTAATGAAGAATGGACATTAGGTGTTTCTTCTTGGCACTGTGTCAAGTGCAGAATATTTTATGCAAATGAAATATCCTGTTCCGAGAAATAATAGATCTGTAGTGATTTCATTCCCATGGTAGAGCAAGAAGGTTTACATTGAAAAGATGGGTTGGCCACAACTACGACTACTTGTTGAGCACAAAAGGAATATCAAGAAGAAATTAATTGTGTGGCATTAGCTAATAGGAAGCAACACACATACAAAAGGGAGGTCACAGATAAAAAATTTCATAGACTATAATTGATTATGGTGATTTGCTTAACTGGTCTTGGAAATTATAAGAGAAAATGAATGTCAGAGTGGGGAAGGTGGAAGTCAATGCTGAAGGATATACCAAATCCTGTGTATGTTATGCCTTGTCCTGGATAATATCTCAGGCCAGCAACAGGGTTCCTCCCTGGTAAAAGTAATTTCAAATATGAGGTGAAGATAAAATCAGCATCAGTAAATAGGATTCTGAATGCCCGGGAAAGATAAGGAATATAGTGAAACACTGAATCCTTTGGAAAGTAAGGAGTCTTTATGTAATGAGATGGAGTTCAGTCAGTCTTTGGATATCTCCATGATAGACTGGATACACTTTTGTCCTGTTCCCGGTGTTGTGAAGTACATTGTCTCAGGTATTTCTTTTGGGATGGAATCCTATGCTTTTCTCCTCTCTTGATTTGGAGTTCAGTTGCCAGTTATTTGCTATGTTGCATGTGCAAGTGGGATGCAAGTACTGCTTTCATCTATTTCCATGAATGACCTCGTCAATTCAGTCCTTAGGGCAAAGTATGAATTATGAAGTTCAAAAGCAGAATGAAGAGAGGATTTTGCAAAAATACGTTTGATTAACCTCATCTGTTCCTAAGCTTTACTACAGGCCAGATCATATGAGACTTTCTCCTAAAATTAGAGAAGACCACCAAATCACAGTTGCTTGGAAAGCCAGCATCCCTCTATGGGCTCTCCTCTCTGACTTTTCTGCAGCTTTGCTTAGTGCTCTTCTCTCATGCATCCATGTCCCACCTGAGGTGCTGTGCTTGAAGTATGATCTTTCTATTTTAGTAGAGTAAATAGCACTGCAGAAAGACTTAATGAAACTGGACTACAGACCTTCTGCCAGGCTATGCTATGTCCCCTCTTGGAATCATATACAAATTAGCTTATACTTGCCAACAGACAGCTATATTGTTGTCAAACCCTGCTTTGAATAGAACGGAAGACCTCCACTTCTGGTGGGAACACCCCTCTTCTTGAAGGGAAATTGGATTTGAAAGGGTTGTTTGCTTGTGTTTTTCTTCACCCTCTGAACCCTGCTGTCCTTATATTTCTTTCCTTAGTACAGGAAAGAAGTTGATTGAATCAAAGCTGGCTTTTGTTTCCCTTCCCTCCCCCATTGCTGATGTAGTTGATTCCAGTTGCTCTTACAGCACTGCCCTGCCTGCCTGCAGCTACATCCACTTCATGGCAGGGAGTGATTCAGCTGCCTGACTAAACTAAATCCCTTTGGTCTTTTCCCTGTTAGTTTAACATACAGTCTTAGAAATCACGTGCATAAATCACATATTGGATACAAATCAAAACATGTGATTAATACCTAGACATTTATGACCATAATATGTTGCACCATGGTTAACAAGTAACATTTGGCTATGGGGTCTGTGCACCTGCTAAGCCGTAATGTGCTGCTAATGTTTTAATGAAGGATCCCAGGGAAAAAAAATACCTCTCTAAGCCAGTGGTAAAGCTTGCATTCCTGGAATGCACATATGTGGATAGGAGAGTTGACTGACTGGGAATACAGCCATTTGATTTCCCAAATTACAAATAATAATTAATAAATAAAATGTTTTCTCATGGCTGTAAGCAGGGAGTTGGGAGAATCGCTTGGCAAAGAAACTGATATTTAAGCTGTGATTTGTTGAGAATATTTGCACATTACTCTATAACAGTGGTCCCAGGAGGAACAACACTGAGCAACTTACATTTTGTGGACAGGTTTGCTCTCTCTGTTTGCCTTGGTTTTGAGTTTTTAATTTACTGTATCAACAGGCAATATCAGAAAGTCTTGTGGGCAACATGTTGCACACGAAACAAAGATTGAGGACCACGGATTTCTGGTGATGTACCAATTTTATTTGTATTATGACATACAGCACAGCTTTAGCAGACTTAAAGTGGAGAAAAAGCAGAAGCTCCTTCACTAGGAAACTAAAAAACATTCTACCATCTTGGTTTGGTGCAATCTGGACTAAAGCATGTTCTTTAGCATCACAACGATAAATTCCAGGGATGCTACCTAGCACAGATGGTTTAGCATTTCTTCGAAAGTAGTGGTTCTCGATGAGAAGAAGAGGCAGGCCAATACCTTCCTCCATTTTTGCAGAGAAGCTTCGAAAATCATCTCTGTAAGAACTGCCATAAGAATGAGTCCAGGAAACATTTCTCTAGGATACTCGTTTTAGTGTCTTTGATTCATGGAGGCATTCATCTAAACTATAATATGGTTGCTAACAGTGCAAGTAACAGATCTTCGAGCAGAAGGTACCTGGAACCTTGTGCTGCCATTACCTCATTTGATATGATCTTTATGGACGTAAGTGGTCTCTACTAGTCAGTTAGTGTAGATGTTTGATATCAGAAGGAGTGTTTTACTCCTCACAATGACACAGAGATGTAGTGAAAGAGGTGTAAAAATTAGCTTCAGAGACACTTAGATATTCATGTTGTTATTCTTGCTGTGTGTTTCTCAGGGCCATAGAGCTAAAATAAAATTAAAAAAAAATCATGAGATTTTAAAGTCATAATTACTGAGATTTGTCAAAATTAACTTTTTTCTGCTTTCAGCTGTTTTTTGTTTTGACTAAACATCGCTTTACAAGGGGAAATTTTTTTATAGATGATTCTTCAATTAATTTTTTTCACTTATTATGTTCCTTGAAAGCATCCTCTCCCTTGACTTTTCTGTTCTGATGGTTGAGGATAGTTCAGTGTGTATTCTCTGAAAGCTGTCCAGATTGGTTCTAAGTTAATTAGATGGTGTGTTGTGAGACTACCTTTAGGCACTCAAGTATTGCTAGTCTGGAATAGGATCGGATGTCCTAACTCAACTTCTTAGAAAAAAAAATAAAATAAAAATTTCCTCAGCTTTTTATTCAAAGAGTAGAAAATGAATCCAAAGGCCTTTTTTATGAAAAGCCTCTTCAGATTAAAATAAAAACATTTTGACTGAGAAAATGTCTATTGGCTGCCTATGCAATTCTGATTAAGGGAGTAATGAAAGTGAGTGAAAGAATTTGAGTGCATCTGTACTGCAGAATCAATTGCAACTCAAGTGTGTTTCGAAACGTATCCCAATCACCTATGAAGTATCTAGCTCAGAAGTGTTGCAGAGCTTCTAACTGAGTAAGCTGCTTCAAATTTGATTGTAGGCTAGGACTCACGTGTTGCCTTCATGCGGTATTGTAGCCAATCTGTGTTGCAGGAAAGCAGGAGATCAAAACATGAAATTATTAAAATCTTCCAAAACAGTTCTCCCATGTATTGAAGAGGAGGTAGGGATACTCCTGCAATTTACTGGGGAAAGTCCTTGAAGCTTCAGTTCTGCAGCACTGAGAACAGTGGAAATGCCAGAAGTCTCAGGCAACTGGAGGACATGAAGGGGATTAGATCATTGGTCTGACCTCCTAGAAGGACCCTTAAATTTCACCTAGTCCCCGATGCTGGGAAAAAGGGAGCGGGAGTGAGATATCCCAGTGCTCTGTTGAGCCATAGCTGTGATTTCTGCTCTGTGGGTCATTTTGACCCCTGTAGTTGGCACCCACTATAACTGAGTTGCTCAAAATTGTGCCTCAGGCCTATCTCAGCAGTCTTCCTCTTTAGCTGTGGTCTGAATTCCTCCTAATGCTAGGCAAGGACTGGAAACTTTTCCTGCGGATCCAAACAACTAGATGGAACAGGAGATATTGGAGAATTTGATCTCCTGTTTCAGCAGAGAACTACAGAGGATGTATTTCATGCAGCTGTAGGAAGAGGGGGGATAAAAATCATCCCAATTTTTCATTGCAGGGATGATGTTCATGCAGTGGCTCAGCCACCGACATTCTAAAAGGTACCAAACAACAGTCCAAAGGCAGAAATAATATGTGTGAGAGGAAAAGAGATGTAGAGTACTATTGTACAAAGATTCGTGGATAATAACTTGGGATTATCTGGAGAGTGCTAATTTAATTTTACTATGGCTAATGAGTTTTGTAGAATTTCTGCTTTAGGCAGCTGCTCCATATCCTCCTCACTTAAAAGAAAAAATATTAAAAAAAAGAGCTCAAAACCACCACCTTTATCCAGATGAAAGAGTTTCCTACAGTAAGTAGTTCCCTGCCTGTTCCATCCCTGAAGTCTAAATTCTCCTGAATTAGTAAGCAAATTAAGCACACTGGTACTGGAAATACACTGCACTTTCTACACTAATATTTTAACATATGTATTGTCTTCAGGTAGTATATGTAATTTCGTATAGCTCATGGTGTCACTTCAGGACTTTAATTTCTTAATTGCTGATGCCCTACATGCTGGCCATAATGAAAAAATATTTTCAATTCATCAATATCGTTACAGTATTTTGTGAATTGAAGCTCTTAGTATGTAGTAGATCCCGCTTTTAGTTTTGGGAGTTTTTTTAATTGGATAAATACAGTTTCATTCCACAAAATTAACTTATTTTTTCTAATTTTATGTGGATGCAGCAGACAACAAATGTAACTTGATCTACTATCCCCCTTCTGAAAAATATGAAAACACCCATCTCATAGGGAAACAGGAGCTGGCAAATCTGGGGTAGAAGAGGAAGCACTATACAGAAAAGATGAGGCTCATTCTCTTCAGGTTTGACAGAACTGAGATTGTGGGAGAGGATGGCTCAGAAGAAGCACTAGCTAAGAAAATGTGAAATTTGTGAGAAAATGTGTGTGTGCATTTTCTTTTTCATACTTCCATAAAAATATAATTTCCTGAAGAAGTGATAGAAACATTTGTAATCTTGGCGACATCACCATCTTCCAGCTCCAAGTTATCTATGAGTTAAGTGAGTCTTCCTTTATTTTCCGTGAAATATAACTATTGTTTAAATACGAATATTGTGAACTATCAAGCTTGTGACATCTGATTATTTATTTGTTTATTTTTCCTTATGGGGAGAAAAAGGTTAAATACAATTACATCTCTGTTATTACATGATAACAAGTGTTAAGATCTATTTGAGCCCTCAGAAATTATAGCTAATTTCCAACAGTAACATATGACAACTATTTTATGGAATATCTTTGCATTTACCTGAATCTAGCAACTATTTCTTGTTTGCAAAATACTAATTATCACGTTTAAAAGTCTCTATTATGGGTGTAGCTCAGTAGAACTGCCTTATCCAGTAGGGAACCCATAGTTAACATTGGTAATAATAATAATTAGAACCATCTCAATCCATGTTCAAACTGAGCAGCAATTTTAGAGCTGCACTCACATGTTCCTCCTCAGTGCAGCATCCAACTCAGGGCATCTTGGAAGGGAACTGAGTAGACCCATGGTGGATGCCAGTGAGAGGGATGGGCACAGTGAAGAGAGGATGACAGTAGGAATCGGTATTTCCTCAATTTTCACACACACTCTTTCCAACTGCTATTTTTCAAAAGAATTTTTAACTAGTGCTAATGCTTAGCCCAGGGAAGTGCTGGATTAAACAGTGCAGGGAGCTCTTCTGAGCTACTTTGTAGATTCCTTCTGCCTTTAGAATAAGTTGCATGACTTTTCAGGGCACTATAAGGCAGTGATAGTGTTAGATAAGCCATGACCATCAACCTCAACAGCTTAAAAAACAAACAAAACCAAACCACTCCCAAAACCTCATTAGTTGGTCTTGTCAGCAAAATTCAAATAATTTGTTTACAAATCATGCGATCTTAAAAAAATAGAAAGGAAAAATAATAACCTGCTTCTTTCAGATTTTTGAGCTTTTTGATGCACGTCTTTTAATTTCTCCATACAAATACTCACTTTTGAAGTATTTGAGATTCTTCCTTTTCAGAACTTTGTGGAAAAACATCAGATGCACTGTAACATTCATGATAAATCTCCAGGAACTGACAAGTGTGCATCCCAGTCTTTTTAAACATCAGGTCCTTTAAATGGCTGTGCACTTTTTATAAGGTCATAATCTCTAAGTAGATGGGTGTAGTGTGGATTGTATTTGTAATGCATTAATAAGATGTAATAGAACTGGTTTATAAAAATTTCTAAGAGAGAAAATTTTACAGCTAGACTTTATTACTATTTCATTGGTATGTAGCTACTTTTAAAGAATTACTAGATTTCATTTTTGAACAAGTAAAAAGACTGAAAAGGAGAAAAACTGATCTGTGTTAAAATTGCCATTTCCAAAATAATTGCAAGCAGTTGTAGAATATTTCATAGACTACCAGACACAGAAATCAGTGATTTTCAGATAAATTGAAATTTATTATGAATTTTACAGTGCCTTGAGAAAGGCAAAGGAGGATATCACTGAGCTTTTCATGAAACCTTGAGCTGTGTCTTCTGCCTATAGTAATTTAATTCGTATATTCACAATGACCATAGTCTGATTTTACCGTCAGTGGAACTTAACTTAGTTCTAGTTAATCTCGTTTTTAAACTGTATGACCACCAATTTTAAGTACAGCTTTTAGCTGCAAAACCTTCAAAGACTGCCTGCATAGTAGGTGTCAGCCACCTAATATTGTATCCATGAAGCTGGAAATGATCAGGCCAAGAGCTTTTAGACCATCTGTGTAAGGAGTAAGAGAGAAGTTTTAATGTGAGAACTGCAACAAATACAAGGAGGTGACAGAGTATTTTTCAGTAGAGTGGTGTTTATGTGGGAGAGAGCTACAGTAGGGAGGATGCAGAGGAAAACAATGTGAGCAAAATGGGACAATATGACCCATATGTAAGGTGATTTTAAAGGATTTTAAAAAAGGGAAATTATGCTAAAGAAGCAAAGCGTAGGATTTTTACCACACATATTATGATTGTGACAAAGCTTTTCTTTCAGGAGATTGCAGAGCACAAGAATGACATCTTTCATGACTTTGAGGCTGGGAGAAATTCAAAGAAGAACTGTCAGATCTATGCTGCCAAAGTTACCAGAAGAATACTTCAGGTACCTCTAAATAGTCCAGCTCAAGCATCCAAAGCAAACTAGCTGTGGCAGCAGAAATCTCCACACCATTGCTTCTTCATGATATATAACTATTCAATGAAGAACGTTACCTTTTGTAATTGCTATGAAATTTATATTATTGCTGCTATATTACTGACAAATGTTTTATGAAAAACAGGAGAAGCTAAAAGCACAGGAACAGATAAATTTTAATCAGAAATAGTCATGGACAAAAATGTCCTCTGAAAGCAATCATAATCACTGTGAAAGAGGCCAAAGATCTATGCAACATTGTCATAATTTTACAAGACTCTGTACAAATTACTCTACTTACAAGTTAGGTTTTTGATTAAACATCAGAGGGATTAGTGTGTTTAAATCTTGTTTTTGCAATATCTAGCCAACACAAACCTTCTTTCATTGTTGGATTATTGCCTCCTATTTTACAATTTGTAGGAATTACATTCACCAATTTATACTGAGTCTTACTCAAGAAAATATGCTCTCTCCTAAATCCATTGAATTAGCTCCTCATTGAGCAGAGCTGAAGAAGGCAGAGTAGCTTTCACAAAAGGAGGAGGACAAAGTAGAAGGGATTAAAAGAGAGTGAAAGCAGTAAAGGAGATTCAGGAAGAGGATATTTTTAGGGAGACCCTTTAGTGTAAAGACAAGTGAGGGAGAGCCTAAGAAACAAGAGACAAAACACCTGAAGTGAGCAGGGTCAGTGAGAAGGGAAGACATTAAGCTCCCCAGGAAGAAAACTGACTTCATTAGAATGAGGCATTTACTCTCTCTTGATCCGAACGACAGAAGCAAGACAATCTGCTGTTTGTGTTGTAAAAGTGTTTGCAGTGGGAAGCATGGTATATGTACACAGAAAGAACATCTGTTCTAAGAAGGCTCTTGCAAATATAAAGCTGCAATAATGTTGTAGAAACATCTGCACAGCTTACAGCAGGGCCACCAGTCATGCTCTTAGGTGGGGGAGGGTATGAGACATGCCACTTACAGGAGAAGGTCACAGGGAACATCTTTAAGAATGAGGTAACTTCTTGTATATATCCATCCAAAGGTGAGTTGCCTGTAGACAAACTGCAGTGTTCAGTGTTACAGACTACTGCTGTGGAAATGCTACAAACTCTGCAAAATGCATTATTGTCCTTTCACTTAATAATTAAAAGAACAACTTACCCATGTTCTTATGTAGTCACAGAATGACTCGAGGATTTTAAATGAAGTCAAAGCATAAAGGTTTTCCTCTGCCCAGTCACTCGTTACAAGACCTTCAAGATTTTTTGGCATAGTTCCGTTTGCAGAAGACCAAGAAATTCAGAGCTGGTAAGGAGTAAGAGGAACACAATGAGGTGCTGTCTGGCATCTTGCTGTTGATGGTATTGGTGCAGTCCAACAGCAGGAAAGAATGTCCAGACACAGTCCAGCAGCTGGTACCTGAAAGACTCATTTCTGGTTATTTAGGGTATCATTTCACTAGAGACATTGCAGAGCAAATATGATTACATCATATGGTGCCTGCCCTTTGCCTCAGTTCCTTTTTATTGCAAATACAGTTTAACAACACATGCCTGAATAGGGCAACTTTGCTTGTGTATGGAATTTCTAATGAGAAAAAGAGAAAAAATCTAGTGCTCATTCACAATCTACGGTTGTGCTGCTCATTCACAATCTACGGTTGTGCTGGTTTAAAGATAAACCAGCAGGGGAAATGAACTCAGCTCAAAAGAGAGAATATAAGTCAGAATAACAATTTAATAAAGCAATACAATAAGTACGATTATACAGACAAACAATTGGTTTTAACCCACAAAACCCAAATGTATAACCCAGCACCCTGGGGCATGAACAGAGCGGTGTTTGTTGGGCCCTCTGAGTCCAAAGTAAAAGGAGAGGGGAAAACCTGTTGGTGAGAGTGCTGTTGCAGTCTGGTCAAGAGTGGTGATTGTAGTCCGGTCGAGAGTGATGGTTGTAGTCTGGTTGAAAAGTGGTGGTTGCAGTCCAGTTGAGAGTGGTGGTTGTAGTCTGATTGAAAAGTAGTGGTTGCAATCCAGTTGAGAGTGGTGGTTGCAGTCTGGTTGAGAGCAGTGACCTGCAGTCTTCCTCTGGATCCCATGAGTGGTTAAAAAAGTTCCAAGACTCCAAGATTATATATTCTCCAGTTCAGTCAGGAATGCTCAGTACTTTCCTCAGGGTGGGGAGTTCCACAAAGGGTGTGAGGACAGAAGCACCCTCCTATCTCGCAGGCCTCTTAACACCCAGTTTATAGCCTGAGGAGTCAGGCTGCTCCAGGTAGAGGGTGCAAATGGTCTGTTGATAACAGTCTCTGGGAAATGGCATGGAAGGCTATAGAATACACAGTTTTGGGTTACACCTATCCAGTGATGAACTGGGCCCAGTTGTTCTAACTAGGACAACGGTCTTCAAACAATGGTGTTTGGCAGCATCAGGGCTGTGTTTTATCGAGGCATTTTTACATGCTTCCCAAAGCAGCATATCCCTTTGCTCCATTTCAATGATCCTCCTTCAGAATTCATGACTACAAAGTTGGTCCAGAGAGTTTTACAGCAATGTTACCAAATTTTATTTCTTCAGGATTTTGCTGAACTCTAATAATTTGGAGCTCAGATATAAATAAATGAATGGCTTTACCTCCAGACAGTGACCTCAACCTCTTTGCCAGTGTCTCAAGCTCAAACTGCAAGTTCGGAAAATTTCAACTTGACTATAGATAAATGAGAAGAACTAAGTACCAGAAATATTTATGACCATGGAATCTTAAGTGGCTACTTATGCTTTTCTTGGCATTTAACAACCTTAAGTGGAATTCTTTTCCAAGTGCAATATTGGGGATGGGAGAGTGTATCTTAAGACTGGACTGTGTTGAGCAGTCACTCGTATGACAAAGGCCTGTTGCTGGCAATAGGAATGTATTTGTTGAGTTCAGCAGGTCATGGTTGAAGGTTTTCCCTTATGTTAAGCTTAAAAGAGGCTTTTAAGAACACATAAACCTCTATATATGGTGCTGGATGTTCTGATGTTTGCATACAGTCAAGGTTTTCACTAATTTTGTCTGCTCTATAGTGTTTTGCAACAACAGTTAACAATTACTGCTCTCAGAAATATGATCTGAGTTACTTAATTATGTACAAAAAGTGAGTATATTTGTTTTACTAGAATTAGCAGGAGTAACAGACAAATGGTGTTTTTAAAAAAAGACCAAATGAATTATGTGTAACACAACCTACAGCACCACTTTCCCATGACTCCCAGGGTAATTCATGGAAAGAGATAGAAGCTTATAGTACAGAAGATGAAGCTGGGAGCTCTGAGAGGGCCTGTCTCTCTTCCATGGCTGTATACGACACCTAATTCTGCCAACTTCACTCCTTGATTAGCATGAATCCTTTCCCTTTCCTGAAATTGTAAAATCCTACTTCAGGAAAGTGCTTTGGCACCTTTATCTTTTGACATATCCATTGTTTAGCATCTGAGTAACTCCGGGCAGATTGAAAGACGCTGTATGTATTTAAGAGAAGTGGCATACTTCAGCGTGTAGAAAAAACAAATAGACAAAGTTCTTCCATCTTATAAGCTTACCTGTGATGTCTGGTTTTTTTGCTTAATCTCATTTTGGTTTTTTTTGGTAGATATCAAGAAATTAAAATAAAGGTGTTATTTGCATTTAGGAGTATTCCTCATTGTTACTTTAAAAAGAAACCTTGCGCTTTTTTTCCTGAAACATACTTAGCTCCATTGATTCTGGAGAGTGTGTAAATGGTACCTTCCCTAGGAGAAAAGAACTTGACCTTGAAATCAAGTACCTTTTCCAAAATAACCCTGTGCTTTCTGGCTCTGGAACACTGCATTGCATCATACTTCATAGAAGAATTTTTATAAAAGTGATGGTTAGGCAAATCTAAAACACTTTGTGAAAAATGCCTTTTGGTGCCTGGGGAGAAGGAAGCTGCCTCATTTTTAACATCAGGATGACCACATATGTGGTCAAAATCCAGATGGGAAAGAGAATGAAAGACTTTATCATGTGGAGAATATATCTTTAACAGGGGCTGTGTGAGAGAAAGAGGTTCGATCCCTGCTGTCCATTTTACTCTATGCTAGAAGGATGCTGAGCCTCCACATCACTGTGGAGCAAAAATCACCTAATTTTTCTCATGAAGAGTGTAGAAATATTTTGGGTTTGTTGCCCTGCAGAACAGAGAAAAATTTGAAAATCTCACAACACGTCACTAGGTAGGAAAACAATTTTCTTCCTAATTCTAATGATTTACCATTTTTCATGGAAAATAATCCCAATAACATGTTAGGGTTTTCGAATAAGATGAAAAAGAGTAGTTTTATCACTGATGTTATGGTGTAGGTAGAAGAGAACATTAAAGCTGAAAAATATCATCCCTCAGGTCAGAAGGGGTTTTTTCCCTGATCTTCCTTTTCATTCATTTTTACATGGCATTTATCTCCAGCCATAGGAAAGGTTATTACTGGGCTTCTAGATGCTGGCCATATAGAAATGGCAATATTAAGCAGTGTCAGGTGAGACAGGGAGGAGCAATGACTGTGGTATTTTTCTAACTGATTTTGGCTACAGTGCTGTCATGCTATTGTGTGCAGGCGGAAGTGGAGGAATAGTCTACTGAAAGGAACAGTACAGACACACTGGATGTAGCCAGGCCAATTAACACCAGTCATCACAGATGCCATTAACTTCTGGTAAAGAAACGTTAATCCCACAGATCTATTATTGCCTCTAGTGTCCCGCGGAGGGAGAATGAGGGCGAACATGTAACTACCGGGGATCTCATGGCAAATATAAAGAGCTGCCAGTGGCCAAATAATGTGCTCCTAGAAAAAGGCATGGTCCATTATCCCTCCTGAAAACAGTGACAAATTACTGTAAAAGTACTGTACTGCAGCTGAGAGAAGCCAATAATTTCATGAATTTTACAGGTACAGTGAACCATAACAGTATGTTCTAGTACTACCCTCTGCATGCTACAGTGCTTTACACTATAGTTCTTTTTACAGCGCTCACAATATAACCCATGTCCTTTCTTAAAAACATCCCTCAAGTCAGGATACTCAGAAAGTATATCTGCTCTACCTTGATAGACAAATAACATTAGGTTTAAGAAACTGTGGTATACCTATGCTATAACTTGAATCCTTATTACCATGATCCAATTCTGATTTCATCTCTGTTGGTCTTATTTTGGTGTGCAACTGGTGGCTAAGAAAAATGTTACTACTGATTTGTACTAGAATTGAGCCTCAAATATCTTCTGTGATGATTAACCTCTTTAGACTGTTTCCTACATCTCATCCATGGTCTGACCAACTCGTGCTGTTTCTTGAGTACTGGTATGATGTTCAGTACACTGGATATGAACATATGTCTTACCCACAGTATAATAATAACCTTGAAAATTCAATAATAGCTGGAGTTGAATGCCAAATGCATTTGGTAGCGCGCAGATGCACCAGAAAGGGGAAGTGAAAAGAAGGGAGGTATGTGTAAAACTTTATGAAACAACATAGACGGGAGGTGTAGTAGTTAATGTGCTTCAGTTTTGGATGTGGAAAACATTGGATGCACAATAATGGTCAAAGCAGACAAAAAACAGCAGGTGAAAGCCAGTTCAATCAAAAAACTTGGGGTTGCATGGATTTAATTAGAGTGTATGCTGCTTCATCACAGATTACTGCTAGAAAGGCCCTTATAGTGAGAACAAATCTAACAATAAGAGGCAGTTTGCAATCAGTGACTCCTTTTTTGGCCAACATATTTACTGAAGTAAGGAGGAAAATCTCCCTTGCTAAAGGGAACTCAGTTAGGAAAAGACAACTTTTGCTCTGAATTTACCTGATTCAATTCTTTTGAAACAAACTAGTTTCGTTAACACTTGTTCTGTGATTTATAGATAGAAAAGAACTTAGCAGGAAGTTTTTAAATATTTGGGAGAGTGAAAGATTAATTGATGGATTGGTGTCAACAATATCTACATAGCAGTGTAAAAAAAGTAGGCATGTGCCAATCAGGCTTGTCACATTTACCTGTGCTAAATAGGTAAGTGTTATTTTGCAAACAAACTCTTGAACAAAGGATATGCAGAAGACATTGGTAGCACAGTAGGGAGCAGAAAAAATTTTCTTCCAATCCTACCAATTCTTTATCTAACCACAATTAATTGCCTGTTGCCAGCAGTGGTTCTGAGGCCATAGAAATCAGTCTGGGTTGAAACAGGTTTTGATCATTCTAAGACAGTGGTTATTAAAGGATGTCACTCTGCTCCAGCCTGTCCTAAAGTTTGGTTAATTCTTAACTTTGTTTTTTGTTTACTGGTTGCATTTTTGATGACAGCAGTTTTTATATTTCTTTGATTTATCATCATCAGAGGAGAAAGTAACCTATAACATTAACTGCTGGTGTAAACATAAAGAGATGGGACAGAACTATAATTGTTGGTATTGTCATTCAGATGTGTGTGAATTCATCCAATAACTGCAGGTTTCTGGCACTTTGTGAATGGTGCTTTTACAACAGACTGCTGTTTGAGTTTGTCTTGCAAGGATTCTCAGCACCAAGAAGTGCTACTGCTTTCAGGTTCTTCCCCTAAAGGAAAAATCTGAACAGCTCTTTCATATGATCAGGTGGCTTTAATACCATGAAATGGAAGACAAAGAAGAGACTACATTTAAGAATGCTTTTCTTCTGCCACGTATTTAACTGCTTCTAATATATCAGATGGCTAGGACATAAAAAACTTCAGTAAAAAAGCCCAAAGTAGGCATCCATACTGCTCCTTTACTTTGCTACACTGGAAAATTTTCCAGGATCAAACAAAGAGTACACAAATAGAAGAAAAATGCAGACAAGCTAAAGCGCAAACTTTCAGAAGTTGGCTAAAGAACAATACTCTTTCTGTCCTGAGAAATGGAGTAATCCAGTAAAATCTTACCACTGGTTCAAAGCGTGAAACAGAGTCAAAAATGTAAAAAAAACTCTCAGTGGATTAAACCAAATCCACAATGGCAGCCAAGAATACCAGCTATAAATGCTGTCATTGAGCCTGCGGACATGGATGTTCTCTCAGTCTCAAGTGATAAAGCACTTATACATTTGGCCTTGGGCCAAAAGATTTGGAGATCTGAGGCAAAACCGATCACTTTAGGAGAGAGTCTGCTATGGATAATTAAAGGCAGATTATTGGATTAAGATTTGATGCAAATTTGAAGTCCTTCCTTTTCTTTCCAGATTTATTTTATTTTTCTTGTCTTCTTTGTCTCTGGGTAACTATAATTGAATGTGTCTTTAAACTGTAAATTGTAATTTTGCTGTCAGCAGTGGAGCTTTAATTTCAGATGTTTATTAGAAAATTTCTCTGTGAGCCTCTGAGTTTTGTTAGCTGGAGGGACTCAAATCAATTGTATAGCCTCCCCCACAAAGCCATGGACAGTTTATCATGTTTTGGTGCTTTGAATGTTTTACCTGCTGGCGTGAGAAGAGATAATCTCTGTCCAAACCTGTATTCCTCTCTTCTCTGTAGTCATGTTCTTCTGCACTTATTTGTGCAGAATGGAGTCCCACCAAGGTTCCACATTTATGGCCATGGCAAATCCACTGTGATATCCTCTTCAGAACTGCTGTGATAAGTGAAGGTTCCATCTTATGTAGATAGAAAAATACATCCCTAGTCAGCAGTGCTGCTCTCATGAGTTGCTACTGAAAGAGATGACAAGAGTAAATGAATGCAGAAAAACGGAGGAGAAACAGTTGCAGGGAGAAGTCACTCTATGAGCCCCCATTGCTTCTTCAAAGGAAATATATACCCTCTTGCAAAAAAAAATGGGAGGGAGGATAAAAGCAGCAGCTGAGGATTCTCCTGCACTCCAAGAATCCTCAGCTGCCATGGCAATAATAAGGACAGCATCAGCTGTTCCCAGTTGGTTCCACACATTTTGGGGGCACTGTTAAAGGCCAGATGGTGCATACTGCTCAGGTGATGCTATTGGTGAGGTATAAATGATGTGTGTTCGAATCACTAAGGAAGGGCTCAAAATATGTTTAAAGATCACCACAGCAATATGGAACAGATTCTTTTCTGCTTCACCTGGTTACATTTTGCAAAAACTGCTCTGACATCATGAGTGTGTGCCTGTGATGAGTAACTGAATGATCTCACTGTTGCGTCTGTGTCTTTTCCTCCTGTTCTCTGCCCACTGCTCTGTGACTTTACTGCTCTCTGTCCAGGGTGTTTGTAGGCTCTGATATCTGGGCTTTGTGTCAGTAATGTCAGGTGAATCATATATTTTTAGATCAATAACCTGAAAATAAAGAACCATTGAGTCAGTAAATCAATGGAGAGGCTGGTTGGGACCATATCATCATTAGACTTTTTTGGGGGATCTTTCAGAATCTGTTTGAGAATACATGGCATGATGTGTTTTAACCTTGTTTGAGATGGATAGTTAAGAGAGTTTTTATTTTTTTAATAGTCTCTCACTGTGCACCACAGGTGTGCTTTTATAAAGAAGTGTCACTGTACCTTGTGGAGTGTTGTTGCTTAAACAGCTGTAGTTACTCAAGCAACAATAAAGCAGTGTGTCTGCAGAGTGTACCTCTGCCTCTTTACCCATTGTGCTACTTTTAAGAGACAGCAGAACCAAGCAAACCTTTCATATCTGCCTTAAGAATGGGGCCTACTTAAACGCTGTGCTGCAACATATTAGTTACTTGATGGCATTATGTCACTGTCAGTCACTCGGAGTCGAGCTCTAATATTGTTCACTCGCACCCTCTCAGTCCTTCTCCCTTCACTCTAATTGAACCACTTTTAATTAAGATAAATTCTGAGCAATCAAACCTGGAATGTGGATGAACAGTCCCTTGTGCAATCCCAAAAGTTCAGCTTTAGGAGGTTATTTCATACACTGTAAATCATTATCCCAGTTTAACTACAGCATATGGGACTACAAGTTCTTAGAAAATCTTGCTACAGCAACTTCATCTGTGAAGATAACTCAGTGGGAAAGTCCTCTATGTACAAGTGTGTGATTTTATAGGGCAAATTGGATTCTTTAATGTTAGCATCTTAGCAATCAGTGAGAGGCAGTCCAGGGCATAGACCCTACAGCTCATTACCAGAAAATGAGGTGTGACTCCTGAAGATGAATTCCCAGTATCCGTAAGTCACCCTAGCATTTCAAGCTAGAAGGGGACACACAGCTTATTTTACTTAGCTTGAGGTATGGCTCTCCATTGATGAGTAAAGAGGCTGTAATGCAGAGCTGCTATGAGTCAGAGAAATCCTCAGAATATGATGGGGAGCAGAAAATGAAACAAGGGAGCTTTCAGAAAGACTAATAGAAAAATGGGAATACTTTAATTCTCATAACGAAGACCAGAAATGCTCATGTGGTTTGAATGGCCATGAAACCAGAGGTGTTTGGACAAGCATCATGATCCTGGCTTCGGACAGTTCCCCATGCCTGCCCGGAGTAGAGGCTAGCAGAAAAAAAATACAGTTTTCTACAGGGTGTGATAAGATTTTGTATTTAGTACGTCTTCCCAATCAAACTCACGACAATTCATTTATGCAGCTTTTCTATTATTACCCTTGTACATATTATTTTGTGACCTTAGATCCTAGACCCCTCTGACTGTTCAGATCATTCATCAGACTTATTTCAGGTTTATATTTTTGGGACTATTTCGTGCCCAGCTCTTGTCCTGCCGTGGAGTTACTACATGGCCAATAACTTCTCAGATATTCCTTACTTTAGGCATAGCTTCATTGGGCCACATTTTGAGTGAGTCTAGACTACTTCCAGGCTTGTGTGAAAACCCTATCAGACCATTTGCTGGCATAATCAGGAAACTGAAATGAGTATCAGTTTGCCCTTAACTTTGACTGCCTGTGGGGGGACTTTTGAGAGGTTTAGAGACCTAGAATATCCCGATGTTTATGGCTGCTTCTAAGACTGCTCTTCAAAAACAATTTACACATACTCACTGACTGGCTATGCAAGAAGAACTGCAATGTGAAAGAATGGGTGGGGTTTTTTCCTTTTCAAATCCTCTTTTTGAGGATTTGAATTTATTTAGTAGGATGCCTTGCAATTATGGTCTCTTGAAGCAGTACAGCATTGCAAATATTGTATGAAATTTTCACAGATGTCTTGTACACCATGGTAGTTTGAGGGGAAGATCCAAATATGCTTTTCATCCACGTTTGCTATCTTGACCTTTCACAAATGGATCCAGACTTAAATTTCATGATACAGCAACTAAGTCATACACAGAAGTGCTTGACCCAGCTGTTTAAAGACCAGATAGAAAAGCAAATTAAAAATCTGAAGGCAGCACAAAGATGGTTTGTTCCAAGAGTCCAAAGAGAATAGGGAAAGAGATAAGTTTTGCTGAGGCTGACTTCCCTGGAGTATCCTGCTTACCGTAAAGGAATTTTCATATATTTTGCATGCTGTCTGTAGGAAGCCCCAAACTAATTCTGACATCCTTAGGACCATTTCCTCCTTCCCATTCATAGGCTACTTATTCATTCACATATGATCTTTGTCTTAGGCTGGTTTTGATCTTCATAAATCTAAAAAAAACCCCAAACAAATAAAACAATGAAGCAACTGATGATTTTGTTGAAGAAAAATCTTACTATGAAATAATTAGGTAGAAATTGAAATCATGGCCAAGAGATAGCCTTTATTGCACAAAATCTCTTTTTACACACTCTGATGCTATTTACTTCTAATTTTCATGAGCTGTGGCCCTTCACATGTATGAAGTGTTTTGTGAAGGTTGTGATTCACCCCTATGCAGAAGGCTAGTACAAGTTAAGGCCATTTAAATCCCTCTCAGACTCTCAAAATGGCTCTTACATTGGATTTCACTCCGTGGGAGAAAACACATGGATTGTTATAAATATATTGTCCTGTCTAAGATCTCTTTCTTCTCTATGCCAATGCTTAAATAAAACCTGATTTATCTTATTAGGTAGGAATTTATATCTTGCCACATATATTTCTGAAAATGATTTTTCCTCCCGCTTTGAAACCCAATTTTCTGAAGTGCTGAGCCTCTGCAAAGGGGTGCTGAGCACCATGCATCCTGCTGAAGTTCAAGAGGGGGTGAAGTTACTCAGCACTTCCATGATTAGGCACTTTGTGTTAAAGCTTTTCTATCAGAAAGAATTGCTCTTTTCATGGCATTTGTTACATGTCTCCTTGAGCGTCCTTTGCAGACTCTTTCTGCCATCTTTCTGTAATATGAGGAAATTTGATCCTGGAGTTATGGTGACAAACCTTTCCGAGCCATGCCACTGCAGCTTTTCTTATCACCAGAAACCATCAGTAGAATTACAACTCTCTATTATTTTGTTGCTTTTTTCTTATATTCTATGACACATGGGCTTGAAAGCTCAAGTGTATATTACTGCTTAGAGACATGAAGATGGCTTTCACATTAAAATCTCTTTGAAGAAAGTAGTAAGGGGGGGAAGGGAATCACCTAATTAAGTAATTACTTGATTGTCTCAGTTTATTGAGATATAAGTAATAACTAATTAACAACAATGCAGTTCTTGGTCACTGGCAAATAACCACCTAGAAAAGTCTTTGCAGTGGCAGTGTCAAAACTACTGAGAATTTCCTACTTCCTGCTCTGAAGTCCTGTTCTCTTCTTCCTCCCAGACACTTCTTCTTTCTCCACTTATGTCTCTGCCCTTGGCATTTCTGGAAATCTGTCATGAAGTTTTCTGGTGGGTTTGCTTGAGGTCAGCTCCACATTTTTAAGGGGAAGTGCCACAGCTCAGATTTATAACAGCTGAGGATTTGACCTTTTATGTATCCTTTAATCCCCCATGCCAAACTGATCTGGGCAAGAATAAAATTTGAATTATAGATGTATACCCTGCCTTTTTTAATGCTAGAGTAAGCCTTGTTTGTGAGCATTTTTATTATTAGCCCCCCTTCAGCTCATCAGTCTAATCTCACCAGTGTAACTCTTCTGTGTGCTCAGAACACACAGCTGGGAGGCTTTTAACTTCTGTCCATTGGCATCTTCCTTTGGAAAAGTAACAGTGGCCTCTCTGAGTGGAAAGTGGTACTAGGCCTGTTTGAAGTAGAAATGGTAGATTAGCTGAACTAGGGCTGGTTAAAAGGGGTTTTTTAAGAGTTTTTTGCCTTATCTGCACCAAGTACATAGTTTCACTCAAAACTGTAACAAAGTGTATTGGCAAATGCACACTTGACAGAAAACCCTCCATAGCTTCTTTCTTCTTAAGGATGACCAGCAAGACTTTGTTTCTAAAGTCCCAGATGGTATCTGGGCAAAGCTCTTAGCAAGCAGTCAGGCTACAGAATTGTGCCTGATGTCACCTCTTGTCCTTTATTGTTGCTGAGGGTGGATGTGAAGGAAAAAGTCTCCCCTTTGAATTCTGGGTTGAACGGACCGGCTGAGTTTGTTGTCATGAGTATCACAGGACTGGATGAGTCAGTAGTTTAGACAGTTTGCCTGGGTATCTGTAAAGGAAGAAGTAAAACCCATCTCCCTAATCGTTGCCTATGGCCAGCTATAAAAATTGTATGTTTTTTCTCACAGAGCTTTAGTATGGAGGTGTACCAGCCAGGTCTTGACCCATGTGGTAGAGCTGGCTGCCGGCTGCTCCTTGGTGCCAGCACCCTCCAGGGACAGATCTGGGCACTACAAAGGGTCAATTTAACTTTGGAAACGTGCCTCTTTCTGTCATGCCTCACTGCCTCTGTATCAGCCTTGGGTTTTTCAGTCCATGAACTGCCTCAGCTTGCTCCAGGCCATCCACTCTATCCCCTTGTTGTTGACGGCTATGCTTCTTTTGGGGGGTGAGGAGGAGGGACTGAATGGCATCATGGTAGAAAATCAGACCAGGGCTTCAGGTTAATGATAAACAACTTGATTTGAAATTTTACATTTATGTCTCCTACCTGTGGTGTAATCTGCTCTTCTACTGATGCTTCTTTGCTCATTAAATCTCCTGTCATTCAGTCCACTGTTACAAAGTTTCCTGTCTATAAAATTGCTATAGTGACTTCATACAGAAATTAAAGAACATCCCTCTATTTGCGGGCAAATCTGACCTGACTGCTTTTCATAGCGGTTGGGTACACAGTGTATTTGACAACATGAGAGAAGAAAGATAGCCTCGGTGAAAATAAGTTGAACATTTAAAAAAAGATATATTTTAAAATATGTAAGTTTTATATTTTATCTTGTGTAATCAGATACATCAGTATGCAGAGCAGAAGTCTGAGATTTCTTAGGTCTGTTTGGACCAAGTTTTATTGGCCTTGGGCTCTGTATTTGATGTACAGTTGTGTAGTGTTGCGTAACTATCCCTTTGCAAACATTAACAATAATCTAAGGTTCAGGCTGAGTGACAGCTATGCATTGTGAATAGGTCTGTTTAGGTGGCAGGGTGATGTAAATAAGGATGACTAAGCCATGCCACATAAACAGAATTCACCATATGATATTGTTCCCTTTGCATATTTCTAAGTCTTTTGAAGTTAGGGAGGGGGAAATGACAGGACACATGAAAGCAGCACAGCTCACAGCTCAGCATTCAGTTGTAGTTTGAGATCTGAATTACAATATCTCTGCCAGATGGACACAGACACCTATGAGGATGCCAGGACAAGACTGCTTCTTAGAGAGGTCAAGTGACTCAGTGTACTTCACCACATCTGTAAATTGAAAATTAAAAACCTGGAGGCATAATTGTCATAATTTCTAAAATTTAAAGAGACAGAATCAATTTTTTCCTCTTGCATGTTTTTTTTTCTTTTTCTTTGTCTGGAATATAGATTAGAACCATATTCAGAAGGCTCATTTTTCCTTGTCAATCAGTAAGGGCAGTCAGTCAGACCTCATCAGTGTAATAATGGATGTTCAGAGTGAATTAGTTAGCCTGATCATATCAGAGGTGACACTAAAGAAGGGAGGGGAATACTTTATGGTGTGTGGTGTATTCACTTTTCTGGTAATTTGGTCACATCTGGAAAAGAGAGGAAACAATCTCCCCTAGTTATGACCAAACAACTTCAGAAGGAACTGATCTAGAAGATCACCCTCTCAATGATACTGGTCTGGCCAAAGCATCACACTAAAAGCTCTCCAGTGCCAAGAGTTTGAACAACCAAAGTACTTCTTGTTTACCACTTGCCTCCTCAATATATACTTCCTTAAACTCTGATATGTCATAAATCTGAGATTCTGACATCCAAAAATTTGATACAATATAATTTTTAGGTACTTGTTTTAATCATTACTTTTTCTTCATGTTGCAGAGTCTGCTGGTAATCCAGGCTTTGGAGAAAGTAGGCACTGGAAGGAGATGCAGTGAGAGAGCCAGAGAGCATTTTATCTTGGTCTGGATGCGTTTGAATGATGGGGAAGTAAACCTGTCTTTGCACTCAACAGACTTCTCTGAAGGAATGAGAGTAATTGATATAAAACTGTGAACTTTACCCAAGCTCCTGGGCGGGTCGCAAAAGAGAATGGATATAGGACCAGCTGGCCCCTGAGCGAGCATGTTACCCCAGCTCCAGTCAAACTGTAAGGATATTTCCCAGGGCACAGAAAGGGAATGCTCTTAAGAGCATTGAAACAGACCAAAGGGGTTAGGGTAGGGAGATGAAGCAAGAGTTTTGAGGAACCCATCAGAGGATCAATGCTCTGCAGAAATGAGGGTCAGCTGGGATGGAGCAAAGATAGAGGTTTGACCCATCTTACATGGCTAAAGGAGGCTCACATAGCCTTATGCAATGAATGAGATGAGCAACCAGACCTTATTGTCTGCTGGCATCACCTCCATACAAAGGGAATTTGTGGGGAACAGCAAAGGGGTTATTTGCTCTCAAGCAGAGCAAATGAGTTTGAGCAAATCATCAGCTTGGTCCATCAGCAGGCAGTATCCTTTTTGTTAATTTAGATATTTCTGCATTGCCCAGATGCGGTAGTTCCCCTGAAAATTTTCTGTATATAAATATTGGTTAGAAAACATGAAATAAATTAAAAATGAGATGAGCTGTAAGCTTCTTGTAGTTGCACTTTTGTAACTTCTGAGGTCTTTTGAAAACAGAAAATACCCCAGACCACCCCCCCGCAAAATACATTTGCTATGCATGCTAGAAAGAGGATCATAATACATATACTAAAGATGTTGAGACAAGAACAAATTAATGTAAACCTAGGTATAAATAAATGTAGCCCAGATATTTTCAGAAGATTTCTAGTCATCAGAGAAATGGCACTATGAACAGACGCTAATCAGAAAGGCAATTGGTCTTAGGATGAAGACCAATGTATTTACAAAGAACTCTAAGACTCAAGAAAAGGAAGGACCTGGATAGTGTCACCGAGGAAGATTTTCTGGTACTTTATATGTGTTGTATATATATTTAATGTTGCTCCTGTATTGACAAGGCCTTATGGGAAAGTTTCACCACTTTGAGAAATTTCACTGTGACCAGTTTAGCACCTTTTTCTGGTAACCTAATTCACAATATTCATTTTATATATACTCCCAACACACAAATATGCACATATGTACACACTCATGCATACATAGGCATACACATATCTATATATACTTACATAAACGAATGGAAAATACAGGCTATTATAATGAATCACCAGAAGATTGAATGGTGATATTTACAGGGCTGAATAGTATTTTGTTAGGTTCTTACGCTTTGACACCTAACTTGGAGCTTTTATAAAAAAATCATTTTTTTTAAAAAACTGATTTTTAAAGTGCAATGATTTTTGAAAATCAAACCTATTAAAGGGCTTGCGTTAAGCATCCAAAAATCTAGTTTCCAATTAGTATTTGAAAAGTTATACTGCTGTACAATTTAAGTGGGAAGAAACCTTAATTTGCTTTGGGTCATATAGTTTTATGACTTAGAAATCTGTTTTCACAACATAAACTCAATAAGAACTGAAACTTTTAAATACTGTGATGACAACCTGTATGTGTCTAAATAGAGAAAAATATGTCTCAAAAGGTTCTTGCAAAAATTCTTAAGATTCCTGAATCTGTGGCCATTTTTTTCTTGCAAAAATTCCAGCTGGTGATTTTTTTCTGCCTACAAACATTTTTAGCAAAGTATTTCTAATTTACATTGTTCCACAGAGGGCTTGCATAAAGCTACTAATATAATATCATACGACTTCGAGAGGATCAAATAATTTGTGCAAATATTGACTCAAAAATATCTAACACATTCAGAAAACTGTTAATAAGTAATTAACTGACTAAAATGAATACAGAGGTTCAGAGCATTACTCTGAAAAAAAGATTTTCCAAGACCATAACCTCTTCATTGAAAATTTACCTAATGTAATGCAATGTATCTTCTCTTCCCTCCCCACCCCTCCACTATCATACCTCTATTAGCTTTTATATTTTGAGGACTATATTAATAGGTGCATTTATTTGATCAGCATAAATTTCGGTAGCTTCTAGAATATTGTTGTTATTCATTAATGTTTTCTTCATTTTTGGAGTGTTATTTTGGAATGTTATTGGTGCACAAAAGTGCATAGAGAGATATTTCGAATTTAGTCTTTTTATTCTCCAGTACAGAGAATACAAAATACTGTTTTGCAGAAACCTATGAATAACTCTGGGAGCGTCAGCCTCAGAGGAGGCATGTATTATGCACCCATCTTCTTGTTTCAGTTTTTTCTTTTTTTTTTTTTAGGGGTAAGAAAGCCTTGTTGCAGTGAAATCTGCCTTCTGGAGTGAGAGTATATCAATAAAATAACATACAGTTTGGAACTGAGAATATTTGCAAAGTGAGTTAAAGGTTTTCTGTTCCCCAGCTGTTTTTCAAAAGGCTCACCACCAAGTTGTTTCATATAGAAAAATCTTAAGTAATTTCAATTAATACATTCCCAAAACATTTTAAAATACATTGTGACAGACTATTTAAAGTTGTTTTAGCCGTCATGGATAGGCTGGGCAACCTGTCATCAGGTGGACAGTTCTTTATGGATTTCTTTCTTTTGACAAGAGTCACTTGCTTTACATGCAAATTTGTCATCCTAAATTTATCCAATATACAACTGTTCTCATCCCCCAACCGTACTGCTAATCATGTACAGTATCAATGTACTGCTTAATTCCCACTCGAACGCTATTGGTGAGCCTTGAAGGAGAAAAAGCAACTTTTCACTTTGAAAAGTTGCACTTGTGGTGTCTCCACAGCCTGATACTAACTCTTTTGAAATATTCCTAGAGAGAGCCTCCCCACTGAATCAGCCTAAGCTTGTTCAAAATGCTACCATATGTGCTAGAATAGCTTCGTGGGAATGGCACCATGTATTGCAGAAGCACAAATGGTCATCTGCAATATTTGCTGAAAACTTTAGAGAAAGTGACTACCCTTAAGATAGCCAACTACAAATTTCCTGCGTAACATGCCACGGGATTATCAACAGGACATAGACTGCAGCTGAAATTAACATGGAAAGAAGCAATTTCTGGCAGCAGAATTAGAATGTCCAGCCATGCTTGCCAGAGCATTTTCTAGCTGAGTAGCAGTCTTCAAAGGAACAGTTGAAGTCTCCCAACAATCCGAACACTGGCAGTCCAAAACCATCTTGAAGCAAGCCTATTTATTGTCATGAGTTGTTTGGTAGCATAAGAAGTTTTCTTTACTAGAAACTTACGACTGGGCCTACAAAACAGCAAATTATATATAACTGAGCAACATGGACAACACCTCCCACAGCAGAGGGGTTAGAACCAGGCGACTTTTAAGGTCCCTTCAAACCCAAACCATTCTATGTATATATGATTCAAGTTCTTAGATGAGTACTAATCAAAACATAGAATATTACCACTTTTGCTGTCTTCACACAATATGAAGGATTCATTATGCTTGGATGAATTTGGACAAAATCTTAAAGGAGGTTTCCAAAGAAAAGTATATTAAATTTTTATAACCTTTTACAACAATATGCATCTAGAAGTATTCAGAACACTTCAGACGGTTTGGTTTACCTCTGAATAACGTGCTACCAGTGCTACCTGGAAAACAGGTTCTGAGAAGCCCACCTTTTCTTCCAACACCACTAAACCAAACAATCTGGAGTATAACCTCAGCTGGTGTCAAAGATGTTATTGCTGAAGTTGGTAGAAGTGCACTGATTTACATTAGCAGAATTTCTGGCTCTATGCCTTCTTTTGTCCTCCATACCAGTTCCAGGGTTATAACAGACCACTCTTGAGTCGACTGGAAGGATTAAGTTGATGATTTGGTATTTCAGGGATTAAATGCAGCCTATGATGGAGCATATGGTGTTCTTCTGCCCTTTAGTATTCCTATATTATGCATCTAATGCAATCTGCTGCCACAGAAATAGGAAGCCTTATAATCTGCTAGAAATAGAATAAATAAAAGATTTGTAAACAATAGTGTCCTGTATAAATTATGAAAACAGCACACAGCAAATTTATTACCCCAAGAAAATGAATTGATTGAAGTGTGTGAGCATTTCTGAGCTTTTAAAAATCAAATCATCAAAGCTACAAATTATATAGGTCTTTAACCGTGAAAATAAAGAAAATGAATAACCAGCCCAGCCAGTACTAAAGATTGTGTGGCTAGAGAATTCATCATTCTTTCGACCTGAACTTTGGACAGGTTACATAGACCAGCTGTAATTAAAACACGCATACAGTTTACCTGCCTCAAAAGTGCATCAGGTTACACTGGGTTAAACTAAATGCCACAAACTTGGATGAATCCAGAAGGGCTTTTGCTTCCTGCACTAAAATATGAGATCACTGCCCTTTATGTTTCAAGTTGTATCACAGCAAACATTCTGTGTAAGAGGATACAGCAGTTTATATTGCAAATGCACCACAGTTTCTGCCAGCAGAGAACTGGCTTTTATTTTTTTTCCACTCTTTTTTTTTTTTTTTCAAATATTCCAAGGCACTGCTTTAATCCTTCATTAAACAAAATTATCTCTAGGCTCATTAGGACTCTGGAGTTCATCGTAACTGGCACCAAGCAGCAAACAGGCAAAGAAAAGGAACTGGGTATCAGCAACAATAACAGGCAACTTGCATGATTCTTCGGTGCTGAAATACCCTTCTGCCATGGCTGGCTGTAAGTGAATTGGCTGGACAGATTTTCCAGATCCCCTGAACGTTCCTAAATTACTATACTCACCCAATTACAGTCCTCAGGGGTCACATTTCATTTTCTGAAAACTGGTAACAGGCCACCACAGCTGATGAAATGATGTGGGTATCCAGGCAACTATTGTGCTCTTTGATTAATATAGCAAACACTTGTGTGGCGTGATCTCACATACTTCCAAATGTTCCATACGATCTGCCTCGAACTGGAAACCATAAAAGTTTGCCTCATGGTTAGATTCCCAGCCTTGCATGGATCAGATTTTCCGGGTGAAAATATTTATTAGCACTTCTTATTGCGCTCCTCTTTTGTATGCTTTAACCCCTGACTTCTGCATGAAGGTGTTTAGAAACAGGAGGCTGACTTCTGCTTTTTTTCTTCTCTCTTTTTTTCTTCAGTAAAGTTTATTCACTTCACTCTAAGCCAGTTAGCTATAGGAAGGTTCCAGGTATTACAATAGGTAGATTTTCCAGAGACTTTTATTTCAGAATGTAATGCCACACCAGTGGACATTTTTAACAACTGTAGCATGGATATACGGTAAGGGGGAAAAAGGGTACAAAAAGTTCAGCTTCTTGTTGCCAGAGAAATAATAGAGAGATCTCCAAAATACCCTAGGTCTCTCACTTTACTGGAGAGGATCCAAGCACTGCTTCCCCTTCAGATGCCCTGAAAGTACATTTTTAATAAAAGCAGACCCAGCAAGGAATATAAACAGATAACTAAACTAGTTTCTGTTTTGGACCGCACCCTTTTCTGCAGCCAGCAGATGCATTCTGCTTTGCAAATGCTGGAGAGACAGGGAAGATGGAAAGAAATAGTGTGTAGATAACATGTTCCCCAAGGAAACTCTGTGGCTGTGAGTCAGCGACGCAGGCAGCACCAGCTGCCCGTCCTGTCTAGAAGTTTCTGTGGGGTACTCAAGGGGTTAATGGAGCCTACAGTGGAGTGTTTGCTTTCTTCTGTTTGAAATCAAACATCTGATCTTTATCTGAGGTGACAGGTTTAATGCTTTTCTTCTCTGACAAATTTTTACCCAAAGAGGAATGCAAACACATATATTGGTGTGGTTTTGTAAGTGCTCATCTCAGCAAGCCAATATTGGAAGCTTCATCCTCTAATAAACAGTGAAGCCATGAGCCACTTGCTTAAAAAAATTTATATCCCTTACATCATTTAAATGATTTTACTTTAGATCTGCAGGGGTCAGGTACTTCGACAGAGCTTTAGGCAAGGCAAAGTACCACTGTTTAGCAATGCTGACTTCCCTTCTCTCTCTTTTTTTCCTTTCCTTTTTCTTTCTTTCTACTGTTTCTTATTTAAGTTAACTTAATGTTTGCAAAATGCTGCATCACCAGCCTGATCGAGGAAAAAGCCTATCTCTTGCACGTGGTGAGACACGTTTTCATCAGCAGAAGTTTGCTTTAGACTAGGTCTCTCACTCTAGCTTGTTATACTCCCTTCCTGAGGAATCAGAGAAGGGGCAAAGGAAAAAATTAGTGCTGATGGTGACTATGGACTTTATGTGGATAGATGTCTACTTTGGAAACAGGACTGTGAAGTACTGTCTATTTTAAATAGGCCAGTGAAGATCCATGAAGCCATGGTAGGTTGAAGATATTTTTCTATTTTTATACATAAATAATTTTTATATACCTGAGTACAGAAAATATTGTCTAATTCAAAACGGATTTCCATCACCTCTAAATTAGTGGGGAAAAAACTAGGTTCTGCTTTGACTGAAACTTTTGCTATAGATCTGAAGCATAAAAAAGTTCACTAACAAAATCTATAACAACTTGGTAGTTCTGCTTGGATAGAAAACATCCTTACTTAAGCAACTTCTCAGTAACTCCATGTCTGGATGGTATGATAACACTGAAAGTAGCCACCAGAAACATTAAAAAGCCATTGTGTTGTGTCATGAAGTTTTCATTTTGGCTTAACCATAAAAATGGTGGAAGATGGCTTTTTCTCTATCGGTGCCTGTTTGGAAATCCAAAGCGTTTGGTTAGACCACAAATTAAATAAAGATTAAAGGTACTGAGCTTGTCTCTTAGTTGAGGGGAGAGTGTAGAGAAAAATTGCAACTTCAGGATGCTTCCAGTCAGCCAAGTAAAAATTATGTTCAGTGATGCCAGGTAGAATTTTGATCAACTAATTCTCTGTCCATAGCAGAATTGGGGTCAGGTTTGTTCAGGGCATGTTTTAAAACACTTCTCACCCCTGGAGTTTCTAGTGTACTTCTTACTCCATTTTCTCATATCAGATGTTTCCAGTAGCCATTAATAATGGCGAACAAAACTTTTCATGAACAGAATATGCAAGCAACACTACTATGGTATTTGGGAAGTCACCAGCTACCAGACCTTTAGCCTCTAGGTATAGACCTCCTAGGACAGAACAGAAGATTGTGGTGGTGGTATTTGAACAGAGGACTTCTAGGGGTTTTTTTCAGTGTCATATTGTTACTTTCATTATAGGTCACAAAATTGCATTCTTTTAAGGAAGGACTCAATATTCCATCAGATATTGCCTAACTGATGATGCCATTGAGTGCCATGGTGCCATAGGATAATGCCTCTCCAAGAAATCCTTTCATCCACCCTTATGGGAAGCCCAGTATCCACAGTGACTCCCTAAAGTCTCTTGCAGACACAAGAAACTTGAATTTGCATTTGATTGTGAGTTTGGGCATATGCAAAAACTGCTGTGCAAACACACCTGAGCTTGTGGACAGGTCTTGCAAAATGAGGACCATTCTATTCCCAGCTGTTGTAGAGGTTGAGAGTGCTCATGTGGGTGGTAGCTGGAAGCCCTGCTCCAGAATGTGGCAAATTGCAGCACTGGCACCAAAGCTGCTGTTATCACTTCCAGCTCCAAACTGCTCTCATCTTTGCAATTCACTACTGGGAGTGAGTGTTTCTGCATGTCAGGTTTTGGTTTCACAAAAAGCGTGATCACAACTGGATTCATGCCAAGGACATACTTGCTACAGAGCTTCTATCAGACTTCAGTTCCTTGGTAGCATCGTAAATAGACAGACATAAATGGATAGGAAAGTGCTCTCCTAAAGCTATCATGGGTACCTGAATAAGCTCTGTTTCCTCACTGTATGTTGAGGCCCTCCTGCTGGGTCACAGCAGGAGAAGACCTGGGGGAGAAGTCCCAGACTGGTGGCACATTTTTTTTGTGCTGTGATGAGAATCTGGCCCCATAGATCTTTGTTCATTTTTCAGGTTGAGTTTTGCCTATGCAGTCCCTGGCTGTGCCCTTTCCCCTCTTACTTCTCCTGCCAGCAGGCTGAAATGTCAGTCAGCTATTCCCTTTTTTAATCTGCCAGTGCTCACTGATGTAGAGCCAAAAAGGAGCATAAGCATAGGTAGCATGCCGATAAGGTAATGTGATGCTACTCTGCCTGTACAATGTTGCTTCTTTATTTTATTTTTCTTTAAAGAAGATGTCATGTGGGAAGGAAAAAAGGTGAAAAAGTATCCAATCTATCTTGGTGCAGTTGGGAACCTCCCCAGCCACTCTGCATGGCTCCCACCACCTTGCTATTATTATATGTGCAAACATTCACCCTCCTGCTACGCTGCTATGCTGCTGAAGATACATAGGACCCAAAAGAAGATGGACCTATAAGTACCCAGGATGGGGAGCGAGGCAAAGCACAACCTGCCCCAGTGGCAGGGATGGGGTGCCAGTCAGTGGGTCCCAAACCACCACCCCGCTCCTCAGCTGCTGGCTTTTCCAACATGATCTATAGAGCGATGCTGACAGTAGATTTTCTGGCAGCAATAAAGGTGGCCCGATTCAGAGAATAATTACTGTATGCAAATGAGTGTGATTTTCCTCTGCCCTTTTATGGATGACTCTGCTCTGCCATTCATCAGGGCCACAAATTTCACTTGGTAGGAGACGGATTTAAAGAGACAGCCGCCCCTAGAGCTTTGTCTCGGACTTACTAAATCCACGCTTAAGTGTCTTCATAAATAGACGTGCATATGTTATAAAGGGGATGGCAGATTCCAGCCTCTTTATCTATGTATTATTGCTTAGAAAACTGTTGAGAAAACATCCGACTCTATGGCCATACAGTATATGAAAGCTTTCACTGCTTTGAATAACAGTCTCTTCTCAGATCGGGGTTATATGTGGTTTTGTATGGCCTCTAGTGTGTTTTTTCTCTCTCACTGTGTCCTTTATGATGTTTATACGGTATGTGCCTCAGTGTGCAGTGGAGGAGGGAGAGAGCACTATATTTTTTCTTATGACGATTAGTTAATGGCTATCACGTTCATTGTAGTAATGGCAGAGACTGCCCTCACAGAAAGAAGCCTCGGCGTGTTTGTGTTGTTGAGGTTCAGTCCATCTGATCACTGGGAGAAAATGTCCTATAGTCGTGATTTTTCTGTCATGGTCTTGATCTGATGATGCCATCAATATATCATGATAAAGGGGGGAAAATTCCACAGCAAAAAAAGAACTAAACCGAGATTTTTTTTCTGAGCATGGTGTGAGCCTGGTGGGTTAGCAGGAAAAGAAAACCATGATGAAGTCAGTCTGTTGTTATTCCCTGATGCTGGACACAGGAACATGGTGGTGTATTCACAGGAAATCTGTAGTACTTAATGTGTCACTGCTAAATATCAGTTTGTGCACTTGCTCGCACTGTGCTGTGCAACCTCCTCCTCAGCGCATGGAGGAGAGGGGAAGGAGAGTGCTATAAACGGAACAGGCCCGTCTGTCACTGGGCTGTCTTGTTACTCATATGGCAGCAATATAACCGTGTTACTACACACAGAACACTATTGTTTCAGTGCCACTCAAAATGAGGAGAGAAACTGTGATATTTCAGTGTTTATCGACAGTGTGCACCACTAGAGGCCATCACACACTTCCCTAAATAAATATCAATTAATGCACTTGGTTTTGGAGAAACTCAGATGTGTCCTGGGCCACTTAATCTACTCTCTCAGCACCAGTACTTTGGCTCAGAGTTCATGTCCTTCAGCTCACAGATCTGTGCAAGATATACTTCAAGAGTGGAGCTGTTTTAAGGAAGCTTTGGCCCATACGCAGAATGCATCAGACATTTTAGATATTTCTTTTCCTTTGGATATGTCAAGTAGGTAAAAAATGAAAATGAAAAAGCAGGTCAGGAGTACATTTTCCTTGGGCTATCAAGAAGAACAGCATACAACATTTGCAGGTAAATGGGGCAGTAGGGAAACTTGACCTGCTTCTAAGTTTATGCCTTTTTCAGTTCCACTTTTGGCAGGTTTCTTCAGTCTTGCAGAAACAGGTTTGGACTGGATTACTTCATTCAAACCACCCCACTACTTGCGACTTGCACCGCAGACTTAACTGTAATGGATCTAGGCAGCTAAGGAGTTATTTGGCCTAAGTAAACATTTTCTGATCTTTGGAGGCACAGATGATTTTCTGATAAGCAAAACTTGAGTAGTCCTGGGCATTCCAAATTTTCAGTGGAAATCCAGGAAAATTCCTGATTGTGATATAAAGCTAGTAAAAAGTCAGTAAAAATCACAAAAGGATTTTATTCCCAAACTCAGAGCTATAGAGGGGACGTGTAAAACCTCACGAAACAAAACTAGTGTCAATGATCCTGCAGAGCTTGCAGAGATGCTACCAGTGCTTCCACCTGGGTCTGTGATTAAGCTGAACTCCATACTGAAGAGCACAATGGAGTAGAACAGCAGGGTAGAGACAAATGTTTGGAGAGTAAAGTCAATTATCGGCAGCAAAAAAAATCCTATATTATTAAGAGGTATTTATCCTATATCTGCTGAGCTGCTGTTCTAATGTAGGTTGACCTCCAACAAAGATTACAATAATTTTACATTCTTGCATTGCATTTATAGCCAGAGTGACTCATTTGGGAGGTGAATTCTGACTTACAACTTCAGAGAATATCTGCTCTGTGTCCCATTATTATTTCCGTGTTAGGATGAGGCTTAAGGTTTCAAGCCCAATGGGTTTCTACGTAGCTTTTGTGTGTACTAGGAGACTAAACCAGTCATGCAACAGCTTCCCTGATTCCCTGTTTCCCTGCCATGACTGGCACCAAGCGGACATCCTGCACTGCTTCAGTTGCTGCTACTTTTTTTTCAGTTCTGGACATGGTGCTGAGATTCAGGATGGCTATCCCATGAAGGGTAAACTTGATGTAATGAAATTTCGTGCTGGCCAAGGCAGCTAAGGGCCCTGATGGCAGGAGTTAGTGGGATGCCCTATGGGACCTGGCTGAATTCCTACCAGCCACAAGGTGCTGCTACCATTGTGCAGTCTGTTTAAATAGTGTTTAACCATTGAGTTGTTTACACAAATTTTACTGAAGCTGGATAAACTAACTATGGAAGGACACCATGGGACTTTACAGTAGCCTGAGAGAAAACTGAGTCTAGGACTTACAAAGTAGCTAATGTGGGATTAGGGGATGGAGCAAGCAGCTCCTAAGAGAAGGCTTAAATAAGTATATTTATTTTTTTTTTTAGACCGATAAGACATTTAAGACCAAGGCCTTTTTAGACTGATTAACCCAATCCTGCTGGTGGCTTGTGTGAGTGGGAATGAGGCCTAAATTTCAAAACTGCTTCTCTCTGCTGCAAAATCTCTAGATCAGAGACACAGGAAAGGGAATGAATGGGGGAGGAAAGATCATTAAAGGGGGAATATTCACAAAAGTTTTAATTGAATGCAAATCTTCACGTGACTGTATCCCTTCCCACCTGCAACTTACTTTCTTCCTCTCCAACATCATCCTCTTCTGTGAACTCGAGAGACAGCTTCTGCAACGCGGGTCTGGATACTGTACTCCATGTAGTTTGAATATGCACACAGTGTAGGGTATGGAGTTACTCTTATACATTTGTAGTAGTCCACACTGTATGCTAGGCACTTGCTAAGCATTCGAGAAGGAAAGTTTCTGCTCCAAGGAGTTTGCCGTCTAAGAGTGGTGACAAAATTTGGCAGAGGGTAGGGGTGAAGCAATAATGAGTTTACATACAGTCAGCTGGATATGACAGGAACAATTTAAAGTAAAGATGGGAAGAGGTCCTGCAGGTGATCTCTGGGATGTCTTGCTGGGCAACCAGATTCACATAGGTGAAGTCACAGAGGGAGCTGTGGAGCAACCTGACAAGGATGCTCCTGGCTGTTAGCACGGGAGTCCACCTAACTGAGCAAACCAGATTGGTTTCTTTTCTTTTTTTTTTTTTTTTGAATAAAGCCACTGTTTAAATTAGATGACTAAATACAGCACAGTTCCCTATTCAATCTGACATTTTTTGTGTGTAGATGTTTCTATTAAATTTGAACCAATACATTTTTCAGCTAAATTTTCACAGCTGAAGTCCAGTTATAAGTAGCTCTTCTTCTGCTGAACATTTTTCTCCTCTCCTCACAAATCCCTTGTGCTCCCTTGCGTTCGCGGACAAATGCTTTGCCAGGAGAGTAGCAGCTACACTACCTCAAGCCAGAGACTTTTGTGTCCATTACCCATAATGCCTTAAAGCGGACAAAAGATTTCTGAAACACACACTGAGACACACCACAGGAGGATAGTTAAAAGAAAATAGAGCATCTTTTCAGTCAAAACATCCTGCGGTATCTCCATATAATGCTTCATGGCATATGACAGGAAGAAGATGACATCTCTCATCACTAGTCAAAAATAAAAACCATGTCAAGTATGAATTGCCTTTGAAAAAAAAAACTGTACATCATTTCCATGGTCAGACACCCTGGAAAACTTCCAAAAAGAGGGAAGAAGGAAGGGAAAAAGAAAAGGAAAAAAAAAAAAAAGAATGTTATTGATTTCCTCATTGGGAATGTTATATAACCTTCATATTTTATTAAAAAACTTTACTCTCACTTTGTGAAAGGTCCTTTAACACATTATGTCATCTTGTAATACAATAGTTCTCCAGCCCCATCTCCCCAATGTGTGCTCTCAACTGTAGTTATTTGCTTTCCTTTAAAAAAAAATATTTCTGATATAATGGTTGCAAGTGTTAAACAAAGGGGTGCACTTTAGTGCAGCGTAAGTTAATGCAGGCATCAGGTGACACTCAGAACACGATGACATATTTCAAGCAAAACATGGGAACACTTCAGCTAAAACCTTATTTTTGTCCTGAAACAGACACTCATAGTCTTTGTTTTAAGAACACAGAACTTCTTTCCCGCCCCTCCCCTTTGTAATAGTGGATTCCAGCTGCAGGACTCTTCAACTTTTCCTTTCCCCATTCCTCTTTCTCCACTTCTTCCCCTCCTCCCCTCCATCTCTCCCCCTCTTTCCCATCCGGCATCTACTCATGCACACATACTCTCTAACTTTTTGTTTTTAGTAGCTGCTGCCCCATAAGAAATGCTATCCAACAGACCTGGTGCCTGTCACCGCTTCCCATCACATGCCTGGTAATTAAACTCTGACTGATTTATTGACTGACAGCCAACAAATCCCAACCCAGTTTTTATGATATACATGCTTCCCCAGGCTAAATTCACTCAAACAACAGCCCAGCTGAAAAGGAGGAGGAAAGGAAAAAAAAAAAAAGAGTGATAGAGAAAAAGCGCTACACACGTGCGCATGCACACACACTCACATACAAAAAAAATCTGGTATTGGTAGATGAAGGGGAGACATTTTGCAAAGAAAAAAACTCAGCACAACATCTCTTTCAAATCCAGACTTGGAAAGGGAAAGGGGGGGAGGAGGAAAGAAGTAGTAAACATCATTACTTCAGCTTTAAGATTCATTTGAAACGTCTCACGTACAAAAGAGCTCTGAAGGGGAAAACAAGACGTGCTTGCAGCTAATATTACAGTCAAGTTCCAATTTTACCTAAGGGAAAGCAGCTTTATTAAAAGTCATGACTGAAATTGCGTGACAGGTGCCAATATTCTCCACCCTGACAGATGTGTCAGTTTGCGAATGCCATTTTCTTGTCAGCGGTCCCTAGATGGAGTTGCTCCCATCACCATTTGTCTCTCTTCCAGCTAGATCACACATGCCCGTCGCTTGCCTCCAAGCTGCGCTGCGTTGTTTGATATGTGGAATCTTCACAATGAGACTTATTAAAAGACAGTCCATTATTTTTATTTAGAGCATTTCCAAAACAAGCAGAGCGCACAGAGATAATTTAAAAATTGTGCAGCGGGTCATCTCCAGGCCAGAGCGGCTCAATTGTAAATGTATAAGAAAGCAGTGTCTCCCCCGAGCCCCTCCTCATCCCTCAGTTCATAATGAGGTTGATTTGAGTGACATTTAACCCTTGAATAATGGCCCTTCGAGTCAGCAGGACTCTATAGCTGTGCTCCGCAGAGGCGGTTCAGCCTGAAGGATTAATTCTACTCCGATTTTTCCTAAATCTCCCCCCACCCCCTTCTGCTCTCCTATTTTGTTACAGGTGGGCTTCACAGTGTACCGCTAGATGTAAAATACTCTTGATTGTCTGTATTTATAGACCCTTTTCCTCCTCCTGTTGGTTTCAAACACAAAGAAAAATGGTATCTCTCAATCGTGCCTGGTATGAACAGCAGGTAAAGCTGCAGCAGACTCCTCTCCAGCCTCTGATGGAAAATTATTACAGATGAAATGATTCTGTAATGGAAATGGTAATAGGAAAGTTTCATTCTAAAGGATGTTTGTGCTAACATGAGAGGCTATAATATGTGATGAATTTGGATGCAGGAATAAGTGTGATCTCAAACTGAATTTTACTTCATCATTTCTAGAGGTGGCACTGGGGGGCTGAAGGAGGGCTAATGGACAGTGCTTGCAAACATTGCTGGGTGAAAGGACTTAAAATGCAAGAACACTGATGTCTCATTGTCCCTGGCTAAGTGGCATAGCAGGTTGTTGCTTCAGCATTTCTTTCTTAAGTACATAAATGCTAATTCTTCTTAGGCTGGAATTAGCTCATCAGTTCTGGTGAGTATTTGTCTCTCAGGGAAAGATATGTGGTGAAATCATAACTAGCCCTTTGCAGATGATAAGGAGCTGCTTTTACTTCTTTTGAGGAACCAGCATTTACCTCTTCATCCTTATCTTGGCACAAAATATGGGCTGGACTCTTTTCATGCCTGACTGCCAGAGAAGGGTTTGTCTCTGTTGCCATCACAGGTAACTCCAAGTGGGTTTCAGGCAAGGCAAGGCTGCAGACTGGCCCCAGTGTCAGGTACCTCTGGTTTCCCAACAGCATTGTGATCCCTGCATACTACCTTGGATCACATCCTTTCTACTACCCTTCAGCTCTGTCTCAGGCCTTCATCAGCTGAGAACTATCTGGGATGATCTTCCTACTTCAGAACATGAACAGACTCCAGAGCTTTGAGAGAAAAGAGATGGATTGAAAAGCATCATAGCAACGTTTGACAGGACCTGGGTAGAAAACGAAAGGCTCCCTCTGGAGCAGAGAAAGCAAAGAGAGGATAAATACCGGAAAAGAAAGAACTAAGTAAACTAGATATTGATTATATCAATGTCCATGGAAGACACTCTGATAACTGTGTGAGTTGATGAAGTTTTAGAAGAATTTGAATGAAAAAGCCCTCATACTCTGCAGGCATTTCTTAGGGGAACATTTCCATTACATGGTCACCTGGAAGGCCCAGGTACAGATTTTTCTCTCACTAGCCT
Source organism: Chiroxiphia lanceolata (assembly GCF_009829145.1). NCBI lineage: Eukaryota > Metazoa > Chordata > Aves > Passeriformes > Pipridae > Chiroxiphia > Chiroxiphia lanceolata. The sequence continues at coordinate 60,905,188 of NC_045637.1, read as the reverse complement.
AGCATCCTTTCCCACAAGCAATCCTTCAGAAACTTATTTAAGAATGACTAAAAACTACTAGTGAATTTCCTCCCCAGTCTGGAAAAAGAGGATGGGCTGCCACAGGAATATTTTTCTTCCCATTCTTCCAGAACAATGTCTGCAAAACAGAAGCCACAGTGCTGAGAGTAGCCACAGAAGCAATTATACCATAGTCCAAACAGCCCTCAGCTCCAGGGCAGGAAAGGAACACACCAAGCTGCTCCTACATTACACAACATATTAGCATTTCTCACTTGGGAGGAAGTAAGAAAGGGTTGAGGATGGAAGAGAGAAGAGGACAAGGAAAGTGATGAATATGCTACTTGTTTGGCTGATTTCTCTTCTGTTCTTCTTTTTAAGCTAAAGAAAGTGGGCAACTTCCATCAAAAGCTGGACAAAAAGGAATGTTTTGACACTGCACTCTAATAGCAGTCAGAAGCTGCGGAGTCAGCTGATGGAATAAAGAAAAAAATTTTCAGGTGAAAGCTTTCTGCAGGGCATGGCAACAGATTTTACACAACTGTGGGCATTAACATAGCCTGTGCAGATGACTGTAACTGCTGTGGCAGATCTGCTCTGGAGTCCATCTTTCGAGCAGGATCAAGGCTTGTAGGTCTTAATAAAGTCAAATCAACACATAGCAATGAAATAATAAGTCTGGGCAGCTGACAGATGCTAATGAGCATGCTTATTTAAACCACCAGCAAAATCCAGTTGAAAACTAAGCAGATACATAAAACTCTTGACTCAATCCTTTTTATTTGGAGAGAGATAATTAGGGCCCACAGGACATTTTCAAGGAAGATATTTGGGATGCTGTATTAAGAGCCCATTTCTGAGCATGATTAACCTTACTTACTGCAAGAGAAAATATTCCTGTTTTTAATCACAGAATGTCGTGAATTCAATGTATTTATATGTTCAGGTGATATAGGCAGATAATGGAAAAACAAATAAACAAAAGGATGGTGTGATGAAGAACTGTGCCAAAAACATTATAGTTGATGAGTTCAAGGAGACTTACATAGTTTCTCAGCTCTTTCAGTGGAAAGTAGACACCCATATACAGATCTTTTGGGGCTCAAAGCTTTGCGTAGCTACACATATAATGGTTATTTTAAACATCACCTTCACAGTAAATCAGACTATTTGCTCATGTGCCTTGCTTATGCTGAGTATAAGAAAGCATTTACATTATTGACTCCAAAATCATATTCATGCCATGAAACAGTGAGGCCTTCACTGAGTGCAAGTCCATCAGGGTGACTGCAGCCAGCAGAAAACAAGATTTACACACTGGCAAAAATGGAAACAATCCCTCTCCCCCTATTCCTCCTCCCCCCACCCCCACCAAGTATTTGCACTTGCAAACTACTGGCCTTCAGCTGCAACAAGGAAATAACTCAGATGGTAATAATTCAAAGAAAAACATTTGCTTTTTGTAAAAAAGCTTCATCACTGGGAAAGCTCTGACTTGATTTTTTGCATGGCTTTCCTCTCCCCTGTGACATGTTGACAGAGAAATTTGAAAAGAGTGTCTCCTTTCCCAGGAAAGCAGAGCAGAGATCAGCTGTTAGGGCTTGGTGGCCCTGGTGTATGTGATACATATCCTGCAGTTGTTGGTAAAGGAAAAGGATGAAGATCCTGGGGACACAGACACATTTTGATCTTTCTTGTTCTGTTTTTGCTTCTGTACTGTTCAAAGAAACTATGTCAGTAAAAATTGCTGACACTTCTGTTAGCAAGCAAGCAACCTGCTTTGGGGTACTTTATCTTTTTTTTTTTTGCACCCTTTTTTTTATTTCTTTGTTCTGCTATAGTGCCAGGGAAATCTAGAATGTCCTATACACTAATACCCCCAGCTTTCTTTCTCTTTTTAGCAATCACTAATAAGAATAACACTTCATGTGGGAGACAGCTGTTCAGATATGTTTCAAGTAAAGTTAAGCTGATATGTATACATTATTCTTCATTTTTTCTTTTTTAGTGTCTGCATTTGCCTTCAGACTATTGAAAAAAATGACAAAAATGTAATAAATTTAATAAAATTATATAATTTTTTCATAAAATATTAGAAAAAATGTTATGATGACTCTTCAGATAGTCTCTCAGCAAGCAAGGATTTATCTTGCATTCACCTACTCACTTTTTCCTATTCACTAACAGAAAAGCACCTCAGATTACGAATCTGAACCTCACAAAGTGTGGATGACTTCCATGAAACACCCTTCTGGGACTGAACAACTGCATGGGTCTCCAGAATGGGAAGGATCTGAAAATGAGTGTTTCTACACAAAGACTAGTTCATCCCCGAGTATTGCTCCTGCTCTCATATAGTATCATATTCACAGAAGGATATTAATAAAAGGGTATTTTAAAATGATAGGAAGAAAATCAGGAAAAGGAAATCAGGAAAAAAACCCATAAAACTGATAAAATAAAGCTGTACCCAGCTTAAGATCAAGAAAGACAAACTCCAGCTTTTTAAATGTGCAGAAATATAAAACAAAATATAGGAATATGAATTTCTACATATAAATATAAAATTTTAGTGATAAAAGTTACTGGTTAGGATATCCAAGACATCTTATGTCAGTTTATTTGAACAACCTGAGAAAAACAAAAGTCAGTGTCTCTTATCTATTCAACATAGTAGTGGTTTCTTATCAGTAACTTTAAAAACTTTGTTGGCCTACACTAGATTTGAATAGGATTAATTTGGCCCAATAAATCTTACTAACACTTATTCCTTGAAGTCATGGTCTAGCATCTGTCTCAAGTTCCTTTTAAGTTTCACCTTAAGTCAGAATTTCTTGTGTTTCAGTAGTTGCTTTTGATTACTGCAGCTTGTTTCTAACAAATATAACCTTTTAGTTAAAGATATTCACAATACATTTTTACTGCATAGAAAAACCATCTTCAGTGATTGAGAAGGGATTTTCAAAATTACGCTAATATTTTTCCCCTTCCATAACTATCTGAACAATTCAGATAGTGATTCAATTTGACTTTAAAAATAAACAAATACAAGATTATAAATATGGCAATATATATATACATATAAATCTTAATATTTTTTAGGCTTTTCTCTTTCATGTTGTATCAACAACATTTTTTACGAGGTGTTGGCCTGTGACTAACTTGGTGTGGCCTTTATGGAATATTAATGACTTTGTCAGTCTCAAACTCAAGCCAAAGAAACTCCTTAAACTGCTACATAATATCAAGAGTTATATCGATATCACATTCTAGATGGCACAAATGCATATTCGAGTCTCAAGCTGACGGACATGCACAGGTGTCTGAGACTCATCAACTGTTTTGGCCACAATGCAAAGGATGAAGCTGGGTAATTCTCAAGCTATAAGCACGACTGCCGAATACTTAGAAATAGTTGAGCCACATTTTGGCTGCAGTATTCTACAAGCACTTAGCTTGAGGCATGGAAAATGTCAGCCACTGTGAATAAAGTTTATTAGTGTTTTGAGCAACTGGAAACTCTCTCACAAAGCCAGGAGTTAAGCAATGCTGAATAATAGGTGACACTATGCAGTCGAAATGGTCCGCTTTTTCCTCTTTCGGGGTGTCTGAAGGAAATTTATGGTTCGTAGATCCTGATTCCCACTCCTTGGGGTCAATCTCACTAAAATGTGTGTATTTGTGTAACTTGGCATAAATTGGCTCCATCTTAGAGAAAAATTCTTATCACTTGTTTTCCTTTTCTCCTCTGAAGGCATCTGAATGCCTCTTCTCTCCATTTTTTCTGCTTTTATCAAAAGGTGATGAGGAAATCTGTGAGTCTTCACCAGACGGTGCTACCTTCAGGGAAATGATGGTAGAAACAGTCATCATCTTAGCTTCTGGCACTGTCAATCACACGTGTATGTTGGCTCTGTGTCTGTGTCCTGTAATTATCCCCTGGTGTCCACACCATCCTCTGAAGCTCTGGGTGTCAAGGCCAGGGAAGGTCTTCCGGCTGTGCTAAGCTCTGATTGCCTGATTTTGCAGTGCCTCCATGGCTCTACCAGTCAGAAAATGAGGAGATTTACAAGACTGTAGCCAGTCTCTAGACTTCCACCCTTTCCTCATGCCTCGAACAGCAGGGACACTAAACAAAAGGGTCACTAAACAGCATCTACAAAGGCTTATGGGCCCAGGTGGCTTGATGCCCCAACAGCTGAGCCTCTGTGGTCTAAATGTAGATCCATGGACACTGTTGTGAGATGTCTTTCTCTTGTTTGGGACTGTGTTTTGTCCTACACTATGTCTGGCTGCTGCCCTACACAACTGGTTTTTTGCTCCATTTTTTCTGCTGGCTCATCTACTAGGCAGTCAGGGGAGAAGTCCAAGTGGATGCAAAAGGGAAAGCAGAGTCAGGATCAGCAGAGACAGCATATAAACCTGAGAAGCACGGAGAACCTGGGAAGGAAATAAAATCCGTACCTTAAATATAGATGATATAGAAAGGCTGGGGAAATGCCCAATAGCAAACTTAACAACTACACAAAGTATTGAGGCAGAAGAGTCATGCAATTGGATAACAACACTGAGGGCTGAAAAGCATACAAAATCCTCCTACTCTTGTTTAGAGAGGTATGGGATATGTAAATCTATCACTAACAGAATAATAGATAGTAGCCACGTTTTACTGAGATCATGACTGATTTACTGAGAGCACCATTGCTCTCTTGATTGCAACATGGGAAAACCAGTGTGTCTTTGTGCCCACCAGAATGTTCAGACTAGATGTTAGACAGCAAGTTGCTGTAAACAAGCTTCTCCTTCTCAACTCCAATTTAGTTCAGTCTTGTCATTTTCCAAAACCAAGAATAATGTAAGTTTATAGAGATCCACTGTTCTTTCTAATCACAATTATGCCTATCATGTTCCCCTCACCACCGCTATCTGAAGTAGTGTGCTTCTCTTGTTCTCCCCCAGGAAAGAGTATTATTTTTAAAGGACTCTGGTAATCCATCAAGTTGTGCTTTAGTTGACAAAGGCCATAACACAGCACACTTCCAGGGGCTCAGGAAGAATGCTCACTTCTATGACACTAGAATTTTTTTGTATACCTATAACTTTCCCAACAAATGCTGAAACATTTCAGGTGTACCATGCTTTGGCAGTATGGTTTCTGTGTCATTCATGCAATAAGTTTATTTAAGAGGTTCTTTGTGACAGACTCCTCAGCATTTTAGCTACTCTTATTCAAAATAGGAAAAGAAATTGAAGAGTGTCCTGAGCCTTTATAGTTTGCAGCATGATAAGCTTTAGACTTTAACTCAGAGAGGACAATTGTATCTGTAATTTCTTATCAAAATCACAAAATTGCCCCAACTTTAGAACTTTGCCGCAAGGCTTGGAAGAAGTTATTGAGTCAGAAACACCCCTCGTCATTTATGGATGATATTTCTCTTATGGAGTTTCCTAGATCTTTTATTACACAAATAGATCCTTCATGTCATGGCAAAACTGTTCATGGAAGGGTATAGGGGAGAATAAGGGCAAGAGACAGTCTATTAAGGGATTAAGTAATTGGAAAGGAATTGGGTCATGAGGCATATGAACTACAATTCCCATGAGCCATTGGAAATGCATCTCCACAATAAAATTAATAGTTTTCATCTGAAAATTTCTTCTTTTTCTTTTACATTTTTGGATTTTCTCAGGGAGAAGGGGGAAATCATTTTCTGACAGGCACTAATTGTTTCCCATTTGATTTTGGCTTGCAAGCAGATCTGAGTTTAAAGGGCTAAATGCAGACATTCTGCTATTACAGTGTTATGCTCATTCAACAGTCAGTCTTGTTTTACTTGCAGCAATATGAGTTATACCATATGTGTCTGAAACTGGTAACCAAACAGAGCAGGCTTTCAAGCAACCCTAAGCTAAATTATAAATCTTTTTTGCATCTTTTAAATAAAAAGTGATTCTACAGGCACAAAATGAATCAATGAAGTACTTGCTGCTTGGGCTTAACAATAGCAGTCTGCCTGAGAAAACCAGTCACCCTAGTCAAAAATACTAAGCAATACAATTATCCAGTCTGACTATGTTTTAGTATTCTGCAGAATTTTATTTCATTTATATGTAAAGTAATGGAAGTCTGTAAAATAATTAAAATTAATTGTTTACAGTTTCATACAATACTACGATTTAATTGTTACATTATAGATATTGTTATAATGTTATCAGGTTTATGTAGTATGTACAAACCCTCATTATTGAACAAGACTTAATTGATTTATGTATTTTTGCTATAATACACTTGATTGCATTTTTTAATCCTGAATTTCTAAATTCCTTAACGAAGTCTTATCATAAAAGCAAAATTACTTCTAAAAGGAAATTATCTGGTATGAGACCTTATGTTTAAATGATGACTTATTCGTGTCCAAAGCTGCACTGAACTCTGAGAATTGTAAACATCACTTGATTCCCACCCTTGCAAAATTATTGGTGCAGAACTAGGTCTAAATTTCTAGCTTTGCATTATTGAACCCACAACCAGAATCACACAAGTTGGTTTCGTGATATAGTTAGGACAGATTTGTGCTTGTAGACATCTTTAGAAGTTCAAAGGTTGGTTGCAAGATCCATCAACTTGATGCTCCTGTGAGAGTGGTAATGAAATGTTATCACCAAATGGGAAACAGGTAGAGAATTGACATGGCTAGCTTGAGGCGACTTGGATGAAAAAGCAAAGAGTAGAATATAGCACTTCCCAGCTCCACATACACTCATTTCTCCTAATCCTGCTGCCTTGAACTTTGGCCGTGTTAGTTTAGCATTGTTGCAAAGGCAGCACTAAACATATAAACCAAACCAAAATGTTCTCTATAGATTTAAACAGTTATCATTTTTAAATAATGCAAAACAATTCAGTATACCTAAACATTTATAATAGTATTCTAAAGTCAGGATCCTTTACTTAAAAACAGTATTTCAGTTCCATCTGTAACTGATAATATGTGAAATCAAACAGGCTGGATGTAAAACTTTTGGTCCTTATAATGCTATAAATCTGCAGCAGATCACAAACAAAAAAGGCCTCTTATTTTTCTGGAGCCGGTTCTGATACAGCCCATGGTGAAGGAAAACTCAGAAGAACAGCTGATGTCATGAGATTTTCAACATTTGGAGCCAACATTTTCAGAAAACAGTTGGGAAGACTTCAGTGCCTTGGAACCTGGGGTTTGGTTTAGCCCTAAATTCAGTACAAGCTCAGCACAACTCCAACACTTCTAAAAGGTGTGGATATGCATCTAAGTTTTTCACACACGCTCATCTATCTTGTATGTGTGTGTGTATACATATATGTATATCTTGGGAGTGATAGATGGGGCTTTTTTTTCCTTGGAGGAATAACTGTTTGTTCCCTCTCTCCTTTCATTCAGGATACAGCACTGGACTCTTTGGAATGCATCACCACCCGCATCCCACCATGTTTATTGTTACAGGTTCCAGGGGTACCAAAGGGAGCACAAGAATTGCCTTGAATCTCAAAATGCAGAGCATGTAGCTGTGCCACTGCCTCAGCTCTCCATCTGCCTTTTATTATCATTAATATTCAGAAAAAAATATGATTTTGAGGGGGAAGTTAAAATTTTTTGATGGATCAAGGCTGTTCTCCTAGAGTGGTCCTGACATCTCTCTTCCCCTTTTCACCCTGCCCAGCAGAATCTTCTCCAAGACTCCTTGTTGGCCTTCAATAAGGACAGTATATGTTGTGTAGCAGCTGCAAAAGGCCTCACAAATGCTGGCTGACAAGAAGTGACAGCTCTGTATATCTCTCACTGGCACTGACAGCTGACAGATGGATACCACTCACACACAGAAAAAAAGCCCCCAGGATGATTCGCCAACATTACTCTCTGTTCATAGGGGCCACATTTGATTGAGTGCTGCTCAGAATAATAAACCCTTGTCGATCCATTGCAGAGCCAGTTTGCTCACAATGTCCTGATTTTTTTTCCCTCTGAAACACGTACCAACATATACACAGAAGTCTTGCTTTTTTTCTTCCCTTAGCTTTGTTTGAGAAGAAAAGCTACCTAGCTTTATGTAGCTGCTTGTTAGAGCAAGGGAGCAATGAGTACATAACTTAGCAATACCGTGTTAGGGCTCTGCTCCCTGATAATCCTGCATCTCTCCAGTCTGTTTATTATTATCCTGCAGACTGTTTTTCTTCCTTTCCACTAATTAGCCCATTGTTGAAAATATTGCTGGTTGGGTTCGTCAGAAGACAGCAACATGAAACTGTTCACAGGGAGGACAATGATGCATGTTGACGCAGAAAAAAAAAACAAAAGCAGAGAAAGAGAGAAAGTGATAAACAAAAAGAGACATCCATCCATATGGACAGATAGATCTAAATGGAGAAAAATGGGAAACAGAAACACAGAGTTTCTGCATCTGTGGTAGCTGATGAGTTCAGTAATTTTCCTGGCTTTTTGTTCCATTATCTTGTTCAAACTGCTTAATTACTAGACCCTGTAGGTGGACAGTTTTTGCCAAAGTTGATCTGCTGTAGGAGAGCTATGTCACTGTATCCCTTAAAAAGCCTTGAAATAAGTAACAAAAAGGAATCCACCTTATTGCAATCTAAGAGTCACCAGTATAGAATCCGAAAGCTGGAAGGGGCTCAAGAAGTTAACCATAACTGAGATGAATAAGAAGAGAAATCTGAACTCTCATTAGTGATGGTTATGTCATGTTAAGCATTGTCTCTAAAACAATTCCTGGTATTTTTTGCAAAGATTTTTGTATGTGTTTTCAGATGAGGCAAAACATTTCTGATGAAGAACCAGAGGCAAAGAGGTGTGAGGGTCTATATATGTAAAATTTTCATCCCTTTGGGGAAGTCCAAATGGAAGTGCATAGAGTTAGATTCACAATGTGTGCCTAATCAGGGTGAAAAACTGATTAGGCATTTAAAAATCCCTACGGATCTGGCTTGGTCTGTCTGAGGTGAGGGGTAGTCTGGGACATGGAACACCAGGGCTGAGAATGGAGAGACAGTGGACCTGTGGCAGAAATGTTTGTGCCCAGAATAAGTTCTTGTCAGCCATTACATCTATGATTTTGGACCTCTTTCACATTAGGCAATGGCTTGCCTGTACAAGCCCTGAAAAGGAGCCCCAGCCTGCTTCTCAGGGAACCTGAGGAATAGGCATGGTCTGTAAGGTCCAGGCACTGTCCAGGATAAGGTGGGGCATGCTGTGACAGGCTGCCATGTGCCAGCAGAGGAGCTATGATCAGCCCAGGTATACATATAGGTGCACATATATGTATGCATGTGTACATGTACTTGCACAGAGGCATCTGTGCCCAGAGACCCTCTCTCCCTTTGTGGGTTCAAGGTGACAAAGACTGGTGGGTGGGAAATGGCTACTGGGGAATGGGACCATAAGTTTTCCTTAGTCTCCCTTACAGAGTTGGGCAGTGAAGATTTTGTGGAGGAGGCTGAGTGTTCCCAGTCCTCAAGGAGGCCCAAGGGAAGAGTGAGGCTGCCTGGGTCAAAAGCCTGGTATTATTTGTTTTACACTGTGACCTCTCATGTCCTTTGGTCCCCACACCTGACCTCAACATGAAGCACGGTCTTATCTATATCAGATGGACATGATAAATGCCAAGTTCAAGTGAAAGTGAACTTATACAGATAGGGATAATACTGACTTTTGAGTAGTTTTTTTTCATTTTTTTGCTCTTAAAAATATACCAAAACTTTATTTTGGCTGATGACACAGAACACTGCAGAAAAGTGGGCTTAGTTCAACTTTCCTTGTGTTATAATAGCCCTCTTTCATACCTTTCTTAAATATACAACTGAAGAAACATTATATGCTAATACTTCAGCTAACAATAGCTATTCTACACAGATATCTACATAACTTCCCAAAGTGGGGGTGGGAAGCTGTATCTAACTTCAGCAGGGTTTGAAGATTTGCATGATACAATAGGTGCATGTAGCAGGAAAAAACAGAGGTGAAGTGTACAAGGAATTAAAAAAAAAATGAAAAGCAACTTTTCTGTCAGTATCCTATAGGGCAAAGGATTGCTTGTAGATAATCATGGATTAATTGTGAATGTAAAGAAAGAGACACTTTTTTTTATCAAAGCTGTTGCCTCAGGGCAAACTCTAGTGCCATGAAAGCCGAAATGTTTTCTTTTATCACAGTTCCTTTTCTGGCACCTGAAATTATTTCTTTCATGTCTGATAGTGAGGAATGAGGCAGCATAGCTCCCCAGAGATGAGCGATTGTTACCATGGTCTCATAGCATATTGGCAGCCAATGTGGCATCCATGTACACCTGTCACTCAAACAGGACAAAATGCAGATGTGGCACAAAAACCTGAGCACAGCCACTTGGAAGCCTCCCCTGCTCCATCTGCATGCACACCCCAAAACACACACATGTCTTCTTCAGCCCCCCTCCTCCCCTGGACGTGGCTGTTTTTCAGCTTACACATATGTGAGTGCACTCAGACGTTATCAGGCCTGTTTAATGCAATGAACCTGCATTAGCATTTCTGCAGGGCAAACACAAATAAACAGAAATGTGATGAAAAAAATGTTTCAAACAAATTCCTTTGCAAGTCAGGCAGAGAGAGAGAAGGAGAGAGTAGAGCACACAAATGAGCCAATTTCCTTCATAAGGAAGTGAACTAAGACCTTTTTAATGAAGACTCCAAGGCCGGCGAGGGGAGGGGAGGGGGGGCTGGGTGGATGCTTATTTACTTTTTGATTTTCTTGAGGCTTTGGGCAACTCTGTTGTCAGACAAGGCAAGGTGTTGAAAGTGTCAAAAGGCAAGCAGATAAAATTTTTTTTTAATCTTAGGACTTGGGGGTAATTTGAATCCCAGTTAAAGGCCCAGCATTCAGGCAAATGAAAGAGACAGACAAAACAATTTTTTCAGGAGATATTGTATCTTGTATGGATGTGGGAAGGGTCTTCTGCTAGGGGTGGGACAGAACTGTATCGGAAGAGGAAGAAAACAGCACATATGTATGGCTCTAAGGTTAAAAAACGTTGAGGTGAACTGGATTTATCCATGTGAATGATCTGACATTTTTGGTCAGCGAGACAGAAAGTTCAGTGCAAAATGTAATGTAAACCTTCTCTTCTCTTTCCCTCTCTCTTTTTTTTTAAACAAATTGCCAATTTAGCTCCTGGGCTAAAGTAAAGAGTGCATTGCCATTTTTTTAAAGGGAAATATGACAAAGAACCCAAAAGCGTTCATCTTAGATTTGTAAATCCATTGCTTTATTGAACCATTTGTCCATTCTTATAAGCTGATTTATAATAACTGTAATGTGATTCATCATGTCATCTTGTAAATAAATGTGACACTTCATTAAACACAGTAATCAAATTTAAGCAGTCCCACTTTCATGCTAACAACTAAGACCTTTCCAGTTCTATTGCTCTGAAGATACTCCTACTCTAATGAAAGTAGCATCGAGCAAAGAATAAAATGTAGCAGAGGTAGATTTCTAAGAGGAGTGATGAAGAAATAAATATACTTTTAGTAAGTAGCCAGTAATGAAATTAGTAATGGCCCAAAATTTACTGTAACAATGATTTTACAAGATACTCCTGTTGGGATGTTTTATGTGAGTAAGGAATGGGTAGTTTGAACATCTTGGAAAATCTGCTGTAGGATTAAAAAAATCCTTTTAGAGCCTGAATTTCAGAAAGAATTTTTTCATGCTATTTTTGTGTTTGCCATCTGGAATGACACTGCAAGCTGGCAAACACAAGAATAATGTGAGATATTTCTATCGCATACAGTTAGCTACAAATTCATCAGGGAATGTGGAATGTAAGCATCTGAACATCAGTCAGATACCCATAGTTATCCCAGCTTTGACCTGCTTTGGGGGATCAAGCAGACCCCCTATTAAAATTAACTTTTTTTTTTCTTTCAGGAAATGGTTGCCTCCGTCTACTGAGGGATAGGCATTCAAACCAAGAAAAATTCAAAGAAGTGCAAATGCAGAAGTAAGCACAGAATACAGCTTATCTGTATTGGTTGGGAGTGATTTAACATGTTAACAACAGCAGTTCTGTGTTGTGAGCCAGATTTGCAGGTGGAGTAGATCCCTGTGAATTACCTTGGTTGAGGTTTGACCTACAGTCCTTTATTATGCCCTCCATTGATCAGCTGTAAGGAAAAAGCTTATTTCCATGGCCCTCCTCTCATACTGGTACTAGAAATGAGCATGGAATTCAAGATCAGAATATCTGAACTTTCAAGCCAGCAATTTGGGATGAAAAAGCAAGCAATGTAGCTGCACTATTGTAATCAGCATTTTTAGGATTTGGTGCAGTACAAGGCAGAACGTCTGCTTCCTATTCACATGACTCCATTTTAACCCTTGTTGGGTGGATGCAATCATGACACTCAGAAACTGAGATCCATTTCAGTTGCAGCCTGGAATATCAGATGAATGAATATATGCTCATGTTGAGCTTTTCCACTAAAGTCTGATTTAGTTTTCCAAACAAAATTGGAGTCTGCTAAAATTGAAGACAGCTAAAGATAGCAGTTTAAGCAGACTGAAAGAGAGCAATGGGAACTGCATGAAAGACAGTCCTCAGAAACAGAAGTGTTGAAAGGTAGTGAAGGCTGAGCTCCAAAATGGAAAAGCCCTAAGTATACAGGCATGATAGTAGAAGGTGCCAAGGAAATTCAACTCCAGCAGAAACTAGGGAAGATCTATCACTGTCTGTCAGTGGGTGCCCAGTATTTTCAAAGATCCGTATGCTAAACATCTAGCTTCATATTTCTAGTGAAAGAATGAAGGAAGGCTCTGCACTGAAAGTGAGAGTCTGACAAGCAGAGAGGGCCAGAAAAGATGAGACCGTCTGCAACTGGAAAAACAAAATATGGGCAAAATCATGAAATAGCGAAGTAAGAGAAAGGAAAAGAAAAAAGCTTGTTTCAAGTCTGTTCTGTGAGGAAAATTTTGCTAGAACAGGAAAACTAAGAGAATGTGCTTTAAATATTTTATAGAAAAAAAAATGAAATCACCTTCTCTGGAGACCTAAAACTGTATCTGGACTCTACCAAAGTTTATAGTTCAGGATTAAAGAATGGATGGAGTGGATCTTGGAGCTCACCTGTAGTAACACAAGCATCCTCAAAAGGAAACAAAGAGGTGCTGGGATGGGGTGATAAACAGTATTTGTTATATAGCCCTTAGCTAGGAAGCACTCTTAAGAAAATGAGTTAACAGCCAGTCTCAAGGAAAAGACTGGGGATAACTTAATTTTATTTAAGTCATTAATAGAGTCAAATTTTCAGAAAGAATTTGGCAATATTCGGGTTGCATCTGAGAATTGTTCTCTCTTGCATTGTACCACTTTGATGTACATCATTGACAAGAACAGACATATGTTCCTAAACAATTTTAGTTGTAGTGTTTCTAAGTATTCTTTGAAGTAATAATCATGTAATTGCATTCTTTATTGAAAAAAGTGATTTCAAGATGTCTTTATTCAGTAGATCAATCACACCCAAATATTTGAAGCTTAAGGCAGGTGTGCCTGCCACTTGGTAGTGCTACTCATTATCATGTGAAGTATTCCTGCTGCTTTGGTCAGTTCTGGCTGTCGAAAACAGGTGAATGTTGATGAGAAAATATGAAGTATCTGATGTGAAAGACTTAGCTTGTCCTCATGTTGTCTTGGAGCAGTAGCTGGATTCTGCATTATCAGGATTTAGTATTATGCTCATGTGTTTTGAAGCAGCAAAATTACTAGATGTATATGGCTATTTTGTAGCAGCCTGAACAATTTCCAGAATGAAATCCTATAATTCAGCAGTCCAGCTACCTAGAGAACTCACAGCACTGAGACACACATGCAGATTTCCTCCTACAATAAGTTGAGAGGACTAAGACCTCAGAACGGCATCCACAACAGTAGCCAAGCTGCACAGGAAAGTTAAGCAATGTAGGAAGGAAATTAGGAACTGTAAAGAAATTATTAGAAAACCCAATAGATTTAAAGTTTGAGGCATGGACTGCTGGGAAGTGTTTCCTCTTCAGCCTACGTGTGTATATATATATATATATACACACATATATATATGTATATACATATATATATATATAGTTTTTCAGCAGCACACATATATGTATGTATATACATACATATATATACATATATATATATACATATATATACATATATATATATATATATATATATATATATATAGTTTTTCAGCAGCACAGTATTTTACTTAATGTACTGGGACTAGTAGCTGGCACACTAAGACCAGATACAGCCTCAAATTTAATTTCTTCTTTGGCCTGAGGGATTTCATAGAATTGTTTAGGTGGGAAGTGACCTCTTGAGATTAGCTGGTCTAACCCCTCTGTTCAAGCATAGACCCCAAGGACAAGTTGCCTAGGATCATGCCTAATAGGGTTTTGAATATCTTCAAGAATAGATACTCCACAACCTCTCTAGGCAAACTCTTCCAAAGTTTTACCATCCTCACAGTACAAAAGTGCTTTCTTGTATTCACATTAAATTTCCAATATGTTAATTTGTACCCATTGTCTTTTTTCCTGTCATTAGGTACCACTGAAAAGAGTATGGTTTCCTCTTTTTTGTTCCTTTTCATCAGGTTAACATGTCTCACTTGTGATTGGTATCCCAGAACTAGACACAGAATTCCAGGTATGTCTCTCCAATCCTGAGTAGAGAGGAAGGTTCACCGCTCTTGACCTGCTGGCAGCACTTCTACTGCATCCCAGGATGCTACTGGCTTCCTTTGGAGCAAGGGTGCATCACTGGCTCATGGTCAGTTCATTGTCCACTGGGATCTTCAATCATCTCATCATGGTGGATCTCAGATTACACAGTCAAGTGTACATGACAGCAGTAAGCCTGTGCTGGCAGTGTGGGGTAACAGGCTTGGAGTAGTAGTTTTTATGCTCTGTAGTCATTTACTCATAGTAGGACAAAGTAGCATGCCCTATTTTTCCCAGGATGGTAACACAACTGAAGACAATCTTAACAATCTGAATCCATCAGATATGACATTGTTGCTATCGTCATGGACAAGAATATACATACTCACGATTCCTGTTAAACAGAGCAGAATGGCATCAAGGACTTTCTGAGATGCAGTTAATGTTGTTGAATGGATTTGGTCCAGCAAAGTGCCACAAGTAGCCTGGGTGCAGAACAGCTGAAGTGTATGTCGTTTTGCTTTTGCATTAAATGTTATTGGATTTGCCCTAGAAGCTCCCCAGCTACTCAAATTCTTGGAAACTTTAATTGTCAAGTGACCAAAAAAACTCTTAGTACCTGCCATGATGGTGGAGCTCAGGGCAATTCATGTGGGGCTAATTCTTATGGAAGAGCTGACCTATAACAGGGCAGGATTCCCAGTACTTCAAGCAACCAGGGATGAAAGGACAAAGGTTGTTCATTTAGGACACACAGGAAGAAAAGTCTGGAAAAAGAAAATCCCATGTCTTTGCTCTTTAGTCCTGGAATAAATGGACAAAGCAAGACAGCTTTAAAAGAGCCAGTGTACTTCAGAATCACATGCCAAATGCTATGAGTGCACAGTCCCTCTCAATGTGCCATCCTAGTTGTGGTAAAAAGGTGGTGGTGTCCTTTCTTCAACAAGTAGTTTCCATTTTCATTTTAGAACAGATTTCTAGTCTTCTAAGATGGAGAGACGAGGAAAATGAAACACTTCATATTGATCTGTAAGTATAAAGGCATCTTTATATACCCTCTCTACCTGAAGAGGTAAAGTCAATATAGCACCTAATGCAAAGCTTCTACAAGGTTTCCATCCGTTTGCAAATAATTTGTTTCCTTTCAGTCCATAACTGGCCTCTGCAATAATGCCAGCCAAATTTGGCAGATAGCAAATCTATGGAGAGTGTACAACTCCCATTAGAAAAACAAAAACCCCAACCTGACCCTCTGCAAAGGAACTTTGAAAAAAAAAATAATTAGGAATTAAAACATCTAATGTCAGGGGACAATCTACTTACCTTTTAATGCTTCATTGTTTGCTGTTGATTTATCCTTATGCAATTTAGAGGTCAAATCTATCACTCCAGCTCTCATAGCAAACTAGATAGGTCCAACAGTTTGGGTATTACAACAGGGAAGCTTGGACTCCCTGCTTGGCCAGGAAAAGAGGATGAGCATGTAATAACTGATGTGGTAAAAGGATCCAAAAAGCCCACATTTTAATTCTGAAAGAGTTAGAATACATTTATTTCATTAGCTCTTCTTTTCTTCTTTTAACCAACTGCTATCTAACTTTTTAACTTCTGCTCTTGTCTTGATGTTCATTAAACCAGTGACTGGCACCATTCCATGTCTTATCATCGAAGTACAGAGAAATATATTTGTAGGCTGACTGAATATACATGATGCTGTCAAGCATTGCTACTTGGTGGCATTAATATTACTATTATTTATTCTTTATTCATATAATGACCTTATTGATATTATGCATTGTTAGTACTACTAATTATAAGACAATAAACATAATTTATGAACAGTTTGTAAAGAAATATGTAACAAGTGACTAATGAAAATACCTGAAACAGTTGCAGATTTTGTATGTGCATGCCATGGATGATTTTAAATTGATATTATCATGATATAAGTCTGTTTTTATAAACTTAGACATCAGCAAGTGACCTACATAGAACCATTTTTGTCTTCAGCAGAGAATTGATCAAAGCAATAATTATAGTGTGATTACCTTGTTTTTAACTCTAGTTAGGAAAAAAGAGAGAAAAGAAAAAAGAAAATGAAAAATCTCTCATAAATCAGATTTTTCAGCTTCTGATAGCTCTAGTTTTTTTTTTTTCTCTGGCTGCACATCATTTCTTCAGCTAACACTCGAGGAATTATAGGCCATTTCCTAAGAGATGCTGACCACCTTTTGACTATCCTTGACTTTCAGGACATGACCTATTTTCCCCAAAGAAAATCTTCGTCCAAAGTGTTCATTTTGTGGTCTTTAAACACCCAAAGTCACTTTGATAACAGCTCTGTGTTGCAGCTTCAGGAAATGCTGCAGATTTGATGTTACTCAACTGAAATCTGACATAGGAGTAATGGGAGTGACCCTGACTCCTGTGTCAGGTCAGGGTCAGTTTTCTCAGTGGGAATCAGGACAATTTGTAAGAAGAGCTTTTGGAAGCACGCCATAGGTAAGCTGTCTCTCCTTGCCATTTGTTCTCGTACTCTCCAGGACAAGAACATCCTCTCTCTAAGCCCCATGGGACCCACTGGGGGTACACAGCAGCTGCAGTCTGTCTGCAGTCTGCGTTGTCCTGTGTCCTGCTAGTACTGCCACATTTGCAGCACCAAATCCTGCGTGGGTTGCAAAAGTCATGGGAGAAAGCAAGAAGCCTTTGTACTGCTAGCAGGACCAAGGTAGCTGGTTTAAAGTGGACTCAGAAATGCCAATAGGAATAACAGATCCAACTTCTTCATAAGCATACCCAAACCAGTTTTCCTATCAATGTTCACCACTTTAATTTTCTCAGCTGCAGGTAGTGATGGCAGAGAAATAATTATGTATTTCTGTGTAAAATTTATGATTAAACAGTATTCTTTGTAATGAAAGATATAGAAATTTGGAGCTTTCACTATAAACACTGCATCATTTTGAGAAAGATGCTTCTTCTAGAAAGAGGAGAAACTCTTGCAAACAACCTGCACGTGTAAATCATAAAGGAAAAAGGACTGCTCCTGTTCAGTCCCCCTATAATGCCTTTCATTTCCCACCTGTTGCTGCTTTCACAGATCTGGTTTTAAACATCAGTGGTGAGAAACATGCCCAGATACCCTCATGTTAGGATTTTTTTAAGGGTCTCTTTTTTTTCTGTTTCCAAACAGCAGGGTGACTAGGACTCAGGATTTCATTACACAGGGAAAAGTCCTGTAACTACTGAAATCAGGGTCTGTGGTACAACCAAGGTATTACAGTGTCTTTATATGGGGGGGAGGGGAGGAAGTAATAGAGAAAAAGTCTTATTATACCAGTAAAAACACCTTTTCAGCACAAAATTTGATCTTCAAGATTAATGCTAAGAATCAAAAGTAGAAGGACAGAAAATTAGGGGATGAAGATAGAGTGAATAGAAGACCAGGAAATGAAAGAATAGAAGGAGAACAGAAAAGAAGCAGGGAGAGGGTATTGAAACTGAATGAGGAAAGCACAAAATGAAAGATATAACACAGTCCTATTTTTATACTCACATGAAAAATTCATCTTTGCGGATTTACAAGCAATTTTGAATTCAAGAGTGTCCACTAATTTCTGACTTTAAGTAACAAAATCAGCATGTGATAAATTATGTTATGCTCATTCATATGCATATAATTGTAAGAATTTTGTTTGGTATAAAAATAAGGAGTTATGTGTGTAGGATTAGCAAAGGTACTGCTGAAAAAGCTTTATCCAGAACAATTTCTTTTAAAATCTAAAGGAACTAGAATGTTAGAAGATTAACTGAAAAGGAAAGTCCTCGCTGAACTAAATTTCTTGGAAAGCACGCATCTGACCTTCTCTCCTCTCTTTTGAGAATTACTGACTTACCATGATTTACTCCACTGACATATGCTCTGAATGGAACTGGGTATATTTGAATGAAAGTGTAATTATACGTGAGTACCATAATTTTATTACCATGATGCTACAACTATTGATTACAGATAATTGTTGAAGTCTACAGATACAGTAAAGATGAAAGCTAGTATCATCTGTTGGCTTTCATCTCCATGTGCTATTGTAGGAAAATGAAATCAGACTTTTAAGAACACCATTCTTTTTCAATAGATATCTGAAATATAGGGAGTCAATATCTTACTGCACACTTTCTAAAAATGAGAAAATTTAAACTTGATTCTGAAAAGTGCCTGTAGAACTATAAGTGTGGGAACTATTTTAGTTATTCCCTCTCAGTGTCTCAGATCAAACGTATATAGTTCACAAAAGGTATTCCTATCGCCAAGAAAGGAAAGCCATTCCTTACTTGGGGTCGTTATTTGTAACAGAGATTATACTGGGCAGGTTCTGCTTCCCTTGCTTCTAAATTGTCTTCAGATTTGTCTCATGACTCCTTCTTACATTTCATGTAAAATGTTTATAAGAGGGTTTGTTCCTGCAGGTAGAATTCAGCTAACCATTACCTCAAAAAGTGAATCAAAATATTTTGAAGTTTGTAGTTCTGAGTCGTTGTTTATATTTGTGTTGCTGAAGTTTGAAATGCAAAAAAAGAAATGTCAAGATCTTCACAAAAATATTATCCCACTTTCCTGGCAATTCTAAGCTTCTATTCCCAAACTAGCCAGATTGTCCTCCTGATATGTGAGCTATAGCATGTTGTGCTGAGAGGATGAAAAATTATATAAATGTGCTTTTGCTTTCAAAATCAGCAGAAATTCCTTGGTGCTGATTGCACCATGAAAAGAAAGCAGGACTGTTGAGTAACAAAGTGTCTTTCTACCTGATTTTTTCTACTGTCTGGAACAAATATGCATGACACAGGTTTTCACCAATGGCCCCAAGTACACCAGAAGTATCTGAAGCCTATCTTTGCCTATCATGCTTTCATGAGTTAGAACTTTGTTTGTGGCCTCATGATGGGCCTGTCTACGAATTCATCTTTAGTGAGAGCAGCATCTTATGAGCAAACCCCATCTGATGGGATGATATGATGAGGATTTAGCTATCTTTTCATTTCAATAGGAGCTGTGCTTAGCTATGCTGAGGCTTTCCTCATTTCTTGCCTCCAAATCTCCCTGGCAGCTCAAGGAAATAACAAGTGGAAAGAAAGGTTCAACCTCACATCTGCTATCTATTAATTAAAGGGTTTGTCATTTCATTTCAGCCAACATACCTGCTTTCTATTCATTATTCCTAGTAATCTCTTAAAAGATTAAAATAGTTAGCACTAAAATGTTAGTTATATACTGCTTTTGTCTCAAACAGAGACTCTTCAGGAGTGTTTCAGCAAGCAGAGCAGCCCCAGTGCCAAGGATCCATGAGAATCATTGAGTCCAACTCCTGGCTCTGTGCAAGACCATCCCCAAGAGTCATATCATGTGCCTGAGAGTGTTGTCCAAATGCTTCTTGAACTCTGGCAGGCTTGGTGCTTTGACCACCTCCCTGGGGAGCCTGTTCCAGTGCTCAAATACTCTCTGGGCGAAGAAGCTTTTCCTGATATTTAACCCAAACCTTCCCTGACTCAGCTTCATGCTGTTTCCTCAAGTTCTGTCAATGGTAACAAGAGTGAAGAGATCGGCACTTGCCCCTCTCCTTCCCCTTGTGAGGATGTTGAAGACCACAGTAAGGTCTCCCCTCAGCCTCCTCCAGGCTGAACAGACCAAGTGCCCTCAGCCACTGCTCATAAGGCTTCCCCTCAAGGCCCTTCACCATCTTTGTGGCCCTCCTTTGGATGCTCTCTAACAGCTTAATGTCTTCTTAATATTGTGGTGCCCAAACTGGCACCACGGCAGAGAAGAGCAGGACAATCATCTCCTTTAGCCAGCTGGCGATGCTGTGCCTGATGCCCCCCAGGACATGGTTGGCCCTCCTGGATGTCAGGGCACTGTTGACTCATATTCAATTTGTTCCCTAGTCTATACACACAACCAGGGTGTATAGACACTCGTCCCAGGCACAGAATCTGGTACTTACCCTTGTTGAACTTCATGCAGTTGGTGATTGCCCATCTCCCTAATTTGTCAAGGTTTCTCTGCCCTCGATGTACTCAGCTCCTCCCAATTTAATGTCGTTGGCAAACTTACTTAGTATTCCTTCAAGTCCTGTGTCCAAATAATTAAGGACAATGTTGAAGAGTACTGGGATGAGGATGGAGCCATGCAGAACCCCACTAGTGACAGGTCAGTGGTCTGATGTTACCCCATTCACTGTAACTCTTTGTGTCTGACCTGTGAGCCACTTGCTCACCCGTCATGTAACCTGGCTATTCAGCTGTATGCAGTACATTTTTCCAGAAGGATACTGTGAGAGGCAGAATCAAAAGCTATGCTGAAGTCCAAAAAGCTTCTGTGGACACCTCTGTGGAGCATGAGCACATGCCCTGGATGTAGAGACTGAGCTCATTGCTAGACGCCTCACACCTGGTTTTGCCTCCCTGGTGCTGGAGGAGAGCTGAGCAAGCAGGCTGGTTCTGGCAGGGTACCTGCTGTCTTGCTGCTGTTCAGAGAGAAAGGTGCTGGAAGATTTTTTCATCTTGATTTTTCAAATTAAGATAAACTATTATGATTCACAGTTGTTACGGAGAAAAAAAAAAATTGGTGTTGCTTACATGACTGAGTTGGTGTGATCTTCAAGCTGGGTATCGCCTAAGCTCCCAAGGTGGCCATCACATCTTCCTCTATGGTGGAGGAGGATTCTGAGCTCTGGTCTGGCCTTGTTCAGGTCCTTTGAGTGCTACAGCAAGCAA
This sequence comes from Chiroxiphia lanceolata, assembly GCF_009829145.1. NCBI lineage: Eukaryota > Metazoa > Chordata > Aves > Passeriformes > Pipridae > Chiroxiphia > Chiroxiphia lanceolata. Next base: position 60,883,685 of record NC_045637.1, on the reverse strand, counting down.
GTAATAATAATAGCATGATGATGTGTGTATTTCAAAGCATAAAATGGCCACTGCGGGTGGTGACAGTCCTAAAAACTGGAAACTGCAGCCTTTAAAAGCTCACCAACTTTTTAATGAGACTAGGAAATGGTAGAGCAGAAGTCCATTCCCTGGACGATGATAGCGACATGAGTAGGAAATGTACTAACCTAACCCACTCTCTTTGCAGCCTGCAGCCTGGAGTCCTTCAGGACTCCCAACTATGCAGGGAGGAAGCCAGGAACACTTCCTTTGGGACTACAGCTAATTAGAATATCCCGAAATTCAATGTCAAAACCTGGCCAGAAGCCTTAAAGAGAAATCTCATATTTAATAACTCGATTAGAGTAACAGCCACAGAGAATTTTTTCATGTGGGTAGCTTTTACATTTCAGGGCTAAGGAGGTTCTGTGGCATTTTTTTCAATTTGTTTTTTTTTTAGAGAATCTTAATGAGACCACAAAGCTGGTTTTTTGTTTGGTTATAAAGCCTATTACATCGAAACAAGTAAAGGCTGGAGAAGCAACCTTCAAATCTTTTAATTTTCCTTACTTTAAATTTTATACAGTGAACTCTCTGAAATATGCTGATGGAATAAAGCAAAAATATAGTGTGTATCTTTAATGTTGCTTTTATCAGTAATAGAGTGGCAGATTGTGGAGGGGGTCAATATTGTTGCCAAGTATGCCTATGTTGTAAATAATAAAATTCCAGAAAAAGCAAGGGACTGGTCATGCAGAAGGTTTCCTACCAGTGTGGTGAATCCGTTCTGCTGGCAAATAATTGTAAGTTATTTATAAATGCTGTTTTCTTCTACTTATAAATTTTTTTTTTGTTTATTGCAGTTGTAGGCAACACTAATTGATATCTAAACTAACAAGCTACAACACTACTTTCCAGTTGCATAATAGCATACTTTTCTATAGTGCTTCTATATATTTAAGTTTAAACCTCTGAATCCTTTTGAAATTGATGGAATTGTGCATTTGTTTAAGATGAAGCATGTGTGGCTGGACACAGGCAAGGACATGATAGCTTATTAGTCAGAGGTTAGTCACATGCTTGAAAACACTCAGGGAAGGCTTCATCACTTTTCAGAACACGAGAAGCGCAAAGGTTACAAGTAGGTAAATACCAGCTTAATATTTTAAAATGGACATTTACATCAGTGCTGGTATTTCCCTGTAAAAAAATTCTTATTGGAATGTTTTATCTAGACCTCTTTTCATGAGACATTAATAGAGTCTTTATAAAACCATGGGTTAGTTAAAAACTTCTCTTAGATGATGGTGTCATTACTGGTAGGCCCATGCTGCTCTTTTGGCATTCATCAGCTGGAGGCAAGTGGGCTGTCTCATGGGGAGTTGAGAACTCGCAGGTTATCACTTTGATTAGCTGCTGTAGGCAACTGGTGGCTACTGTAATTGCCTCCACAAGTCTGAAATGAATATACATTTCCTCTGACAAGGAAACAGTAGGAATATGTGCCTAGTGGAAGCTTTAGGTTCCTATAATGCCATGGAGATCAAATTAAAAAAGGAGAGGGAGAACCTGTTGCTATCATACTTCATTAATTAAACATCAATTTAGAAACTACTATGGCATTGACAGATTTGGGACTGGCTGCTGATACTGTTTGGCAGGGACAAATTTTCAAGTGGGTTAATGTGTTAGCCTTATGGAAGATAACAATAATGCTGTAATTGGGAGACTACCTCTTTAAAATATTGGTTTAAATTACAGTGTACAAAGTCAGCCTAATGATTTAAGTATTTTATGTAGATATTTTAGAGTAGTTCACTCAATAGAAGCCATCTGTAGGTAGCACTAAGAGCAGACAGAGAGAGGTGTGGGGAGAGGAGGGTAACAGGAGTACAAACTTTTGCACTGCTTGAGTGGCGCAGTTCTGGGCTGGAGAGAAGCAACTGAGGGATAACAGGGGGAAAATGGGAAACCAGGAGCAAGCACTGCAGCTGAGATTCAAACAGCCTCCATCTTTGTCTTCTCTCCCATTTTGATTTACGTCAGCATCCTGTGTTGTTCTCTTACTTCTTTTCCTTCTTCAGAAACCTTCTTCTGCCTGTTTCTTTGGGACATGTGCCAATTGTCGGGCCTTGGCGGTGGAAAAAGTGCAGGAGCTCAGCTCCTGGCAGCTCCAGCTCCTTGAAATGCTCTGGGTATGTGAACTGAATGGCAAATGCTGGGATGAGGTGTTTCAAGACGGGACTGGCTGGCCAGCCCCACTGCTGCTGAGACAGACATCCTGGCGTGACGTCCATGATGCACTGGGAAGCGTTCAGGGGAGCAGGCACAGCAGAGGGGACCTGCCCTGTTCTCCCACAGTCGCCAGCATCACCTGTCAAAGAGCTGTCTGCTTCCAATCCACAGGGACAGGGGAGTCCCTGGACACCTGCCAATGGGTCAAAACCTCTGCAGGTTTTGGTTCAGTCCCAGTTCATTTTCTGCTTTGTGTGGATGCATGTGCTGGTTTATTCATCAGCAATATCATCCCATCCCAGAAATTATCTCACCATTCCCAGTCATGCAGTAGTCCAACAGTATAGAGGGATATTGAGTCCAGTGGATCACATTGTTTTCTCTTTTACAAAAGCACAAGTCCGTAAGAGGCAATGAAGGTGCACCTGTATCATCAAGAGTGAAATTTATCCAAGAACTCCTGAAACAAGAAAGAAAAACAAAAGACTGAAGGGCACTGATATATTTTTGTCTTTTTTTGCTAATATAGCTACCATTAATACTTTTGGATAAGATAGAGTGAGAAATGAAAAAAAATCCTAAAATTAGCTTTGCTATCAGTTTTTAAGCCATTGCATTATCCTGGGGATTTATCATATCATAGCTCTGGAACTGAACTTAGTATATCTTACAAGGAGAAGATTTTATTAAAACCGTTATGTTTTCACGTAGAAAAAATTGACTGGAGTCTATAGTCTTTCTTTTTCCTCTCAGGAAAACAAGTTGAGTATTAAGCATTCACATTCTTCAGGATAAAAGTGGTGTGTGTGCTTTTCACACATTTGCTGTATAAATATTTTGAGGTTCCTGTAAAACAGGACAACTGCTTTTTTTATTCTTCATGAATCAGCCCCTATGTTTGAAACAAATCGTTGCAGCAACAAGGAATGACAGCATGACAGCCTAGTAGGTTATTAACGGGAGTGACAGCCTGCAAATCAGAAATCATGGCAGTGCATGTGTATGAACAGCAATTTGTGCTCAGTTGAATAACCAGGAAATCCAGAAAATCAGAAAAGGGTGGGGTAGAAGATGAATCAAACAGAAACATTTTTAGATAACCCAAACTTTCTAGAAGTAATTGGATTGTCAGGGTGATAGCAACATTCAAAAGTTTACTAGTACAAATGCTTAGGTGCACATATCTTTGTTTTGATGCCCACTAAAGACCTAAAATTAGACAAAAGAAATGAGGGAAAATGTAAAAATGTTGAGGGTTTTTTTAATTGCCTGTTATAGTGATGTCATCAGGACAATGAAACTGCAGTCTACTTATGTGCTTTATCGTACTTTGTGTAGAAATTTTATTCATGGTATATTCCAGATATTCAATAGTAGAGCTCTGTGAGATGAAGGTTAAAAATGTTCTACAAAGAACAATCTCTGTATAATTTATCAATGCAGGTATTTTGTTTTTCTACCCTCTGGTTCAGTTGTTCTGTATAAGAAAACAGAGAAATCAAGTATATTCTATTTCTCTTTTGAAAGGAATGGTGCTATGTAAAGTACAGGTTAGCATGTTCCCAGTCTTAGTTTATATACAAGTTTATGGAGAAACTCTTTATGGACCTGTAGATGCAGGGTTAAACTAGATGCTCCTAAAAGTCTTCTGATAGGCATGTGAACCTTAATTTACCACCTCACTGATATCAGTCAATAATTTTATAGTGTTCTTCTCCATAATATCAGTCTTGATATTTTCATTAACTGAATGAACTCAAAAAGGGGTTTAAGTTGTAGTTACATAGAAATCGCTATAAATAGCCGTATAGGATCAGAGTTAATAAAATTTCTGACTTCAGTCCCAATCCAGAAAGTGGAAAATTTGGCAGATCTAACCCCCAAATTGGAGGTTTCTGCAACATATTGACTTTAAACTTGTGTATCTCAACTCGGTTTTTGTTCTTTTAGTTAGTGTCCATTGTTTAACTTAAGGAATATTAATCCCCCAGTGGTACATTCCAGCCATACTATTACTTGGACAGTAAGACTTTCTTTTGATTTATGTGTTCACTGAGGACTGCATACTCTAGGAATATGAACTGCTTTTTGCAGATACATGTTAAGCACAGTAATCTAGCTTTATTATTGCACAGTGGTTGCTAAAAGTGGGAAAACCTGAACAAGGCAGGTGCAGAGAAGGTCCTACCTTCAATGCAGAGGGACAATAACTACACACCATGAAGAGCATTTGCGTGACCATCAGGTCATCCATATCTGAAGCACAAACTTTCAGTGCTTCAAAGGAATTAAAAAAGACAGATCACATACAGTTATATGCAGTCCAAAATCCCATAACTTAAACTATACCTTCCTCCTCAAAGAAGTAAACTATTCCCTGGTTTGCCTGACTGTTTGATTTTAGCATAAAAGTTAAAATGTATGTATCTGATAAATCTCAAAAATCCATTTTGGTTTATTTCCAATAATTTTTCTCCTAATAAGTTTTTCTTTTCCCCCGTTGTATTACGAAGCATGCAGCCTTTGAATCCCATGTTTATTTCCAATCTTACAGTAGCAATTTTGCATCTCTTCTTCATCAGCCTTTGTGCTTGATTTGTGTTAAGTGTTAGCTTACTGCTATGGGTAACCCCCAGGCAGTGCTATCATTCCATTCTTGAAGTGATAAAAAAAAAAAGGAGTTTGCCTTTTTGGATCACTAAAAAATAAAATGAAATTAAACTAACTCAAAAGAAACCCCCATTGGTTAAAAAGCTTTTTAATGTCAATACAAAATATAAACAAAATGTGGTTTCTGAATGAAGTATCAAGACAAATAATCCTCTTGCCCATCTGCTATACTAAAATGGCCGCTATGGTATTATATTGTGAGGATACATGTGCCAGTAATGGATGAGATAAAAGCAGACATATGCTAGCAAGAAAGAACAAAAAATGTTCATAATAACTTATGACCTGAACCAGTATGGAGAAATATATTCAGACATGAGAGTACAGTATCTGCCGATCTATGGGTAAAGCAGGTATTTCCACTGTATATAATTGTTCCAGTTGCTTAGTGCCTTCATTCCAAAGGACCTCAAGAACACAACATATCAACAGCATCAGCCTAGGTAAGGTTAATCCTAAATAAAGACTTCCTCACTTTCCTTAGAAACTGCTCACGAATCTATCAAATTACCTTTGTGATTACTTGGCATTCTTGGAATGATCTCAATTTACATGTGAATATGTTCTAGGGTTTGACCAAACTGAAAAACAACTAACCTGCTTTTAAGGAATAAAGAAACACAAAATAATACAGTCTTTTCAGGTTTATCTCTGTGAATTTTGTGGAGCTGCACATGAGATAAATTGAAATATACTAGAGATTGCCTGTTCCCTTTGTAAATCGAAAGATTGGTAATGACTGAAAGCCACAACACCTTGGAAGTCTGCGGTTTGTATGAAATAAATGGGTCTTCTTACTTACAGACCTGGCAAACTTCAATTTGTCTGAAGAATAACTAAAACAAAGATGGTGACACAGAGGCTCCTTCATGCTCTGCTGCCAATGAGCCTCGTCTTACCCTCTGGTTGAAAAATGGTATTTCCTACAGGAAATTCCAAGAACTTAACATGTGGATTCACTCCAAATTGAAACAAGTCCAAATCTCAGGTTTTTTTCACAAAAAGAAGCTTTCCAAATTATTTCATTTTGGTTGGACTGAAACTCTGAAGTAATATAAAATTCACATTAAAATCTCCAGAGACACTGACACTGGGAACTGTAGGGGACTAGAGAGGGCACATTTCCTAGGTACCTTTAAAAACAATACTCAGTTTGATCCCTGGTCTCATCTGAAAGTAGACTTATTCTCCACAGATAAGCTGGGACTGCAGAGAAGGCATAGAGAGGAACAATGTGTATAATCAAACGCACACAATCTCAGGAATCAGTTTTGCAGCCCATAGACCTGTCCTTTCACAGAGACTGAATTCTTGAGGAGTAGACAGTCTTGCCAAATTTGCACCATAAGAGCTTAACCTGAAGTAACCTCAGCAGGCCTTCACTACCTGCCATGTAATGTTTTCTGTCAACCCCCCTGTTCCTTCCATGTGTATTGTGCCCAACAGCACGTCACGTCTTCACATCAATTCCTGTTGTGCTGTGGAGCACCAAGTAGTGGCCAGAAAATCAGTGTGCTGACTAAGGATGGTGCTTTCTCTGCCAGTTCTTATTGTGTCATCGTTGTCTCATCATGTACATTAATATTATTCACCTTTTCTCCTTTGCAATATATTAAAATTACAAATTATGTGAGAGAAATACAGGTTTTCAGTACATGATAATAATTATTGTGTCTTAGCATTGAAAAGTATGTCCTTGTGTTCATAGCAAATGCAGGGATTGCTGCTCATCTGTAAACATGAAGAAGCTGGTAGTAAAATTGCATTCAAATTTTGCAGGAAAGGCTTAAATATATTTTATTTTTCAGGACTGTAGTGATTTGTAACACTACATGTATAAGACAAATGTGAAGTAATTGATTTAATTCAATTTTTCTTTACATTTAATGTCCATTATAATATCTGTAATACTGTGAACTAGTCTTCGGAGACTGACGGGGGAATGAAGTTACAAAAGGCATCTAGCTAAGTGTTCATTTGTTGCAGGGATATGTTCATAACAAGAGATAAGACACTGGAACCTGGCAATGTCAAGGTTCCTCTGGGGAAAATAGGCTCAACAGATATCTGGGTTCCAGGAGGACAGAAAACTGAGTCTGTCAACCCAGACAACACAACTGACACAACTTCAGGGAATGCCCTGAAGTTGTGCCCAGGGAGGTTTAGGTTAGATATTAAAAAAAGTTCTTCAACCAGAAGGTGGTTGGACATTGGAACAGGCTCCCCAGGGAACTGGTTACAGCACCAAGCGTGACAGAGTTCAAGAAGCATTTGGACAATACCCTTAGGCACATGGTGTGATTCTTGGGGATGGTCCTGTGCAAGGGCAGGAGTTGGACTTGATGATCCTTGTGGGTCCCTTCCAACTCGGCATATTCTGTAATTCTGTGATTCAGTAACTGGTGATTAAGTAGTGCAATGTCCTTCTTTCTGATGAATCCATGAATGCAAGCTCAGACAATTCCTCTGTGGTTCTACCAAATAATCCATACTAAGGATTTACTACAGCCTTTGAAAGTATTGGGCAAATTTTTGGTAGAATTAGCCGCTACACTCATCTTAATGAGATTAATTCTCAGAACAAGCATTGACCCTGAATCAAAACCACAGAGCAGAACAACACAGATTGCTTTGGGCTATTTAGACTCATGTCTACTGTTGAAATCTGGATTGTTTCTGTTATTGTAAGTAAAAGACCAGATCCAGTATAAACACCATGGTTCATTCTGCTTTCCTCTGACACTTTTTTGGATTTCCCCTCTAGACTTCTCATGTCTTTTCTCCCTCTACTATGTCAGAGATATTGAGATAGACAAGGTTCACTTATATTCAGATTTGCTATGAGCAATGGAATTATGATAAATTTGCATCCAAAATCAATGAATTAGTTTAGAAGAAATGAAAGATTAATCATGGGAGGGGAGATGAGATGGAGATGAGTCTACTGACTTAAACTACTCCAGACTTTTGGCAAGTACTATTCATAAATGATAGAAAATACCAGATTCTCAAATCTTTTTTGGAAGAATTACATGGTAACTGCAGTGCATGTGCTGCAGAAGTAGTGTGATCCTCTATGAATTCCTGTGTTCCTTCAGCATAAAGCAGGGGAGCATCTCAAGGGCATGGCTGGATTTTTTGTTTTTATAATGCTCAGAAACTTTCTGATAAGTGTTTACAAATTGTTGGCAGAAGATGTAATTTCAAAAAAACCTTCAGCCTTTTAAACCTGCTTTAGCATGGAAAAATACATGATACTTTGAAATATCAACTACTTCTCTTGTTAGGCAACATAATTTTTTTGGACTAATAAGGGTACTTGTAGTTGAGAATCTGCTTTACTGGATAGCGTGTCTTCCAGTGCTGCGTAAGTAAGCAGCTTGATGACTGCAAAGGGCTCTTGAACCACCTACAAATGCTGTTTCTTGCTGCATGGAGGAAAAAGAATCCAACTGTGAGGGTGCTGATTAATTACTTGGTCCTACCTCATACTCCAACAAGGGTTTCTTCTGGTATGTTGTTGAAGTCATTTAGAACCTGTTCATAGAAGGTTTTTACTGACTGCAGTGGTCCTCTTGGGTGGAATTTGATTCCTGAATCAAAACCTATTGGGAAATCTGTGGATGTCAACATTTTCACTTGGAGAACTCCCCTGATGTCTGGAGTTCTATTTCTGTGCCTAAACAGAAGTACTATCATTTTAGCAGAAAAATCAAGTGGTTTGATATCTCTAATATCTGAGTCTAGCTGGGATCCACAAATTATGCTTAAACACCAAATGGATCTAGTATAGTAGATTTAATTAGAGCTTATCTAGGCAACAATCTTGCTCAGCTCAATAAAAAAACAGAGCAGTATTGAAAGATTGTTCATGCTCCCCATACTTGTGATGTAATTAAAATTAGGGTACTTACTGCAGATGTAGAAGACCTACTTTCAATTCCTTCCCCAACTTCAGGGAGTATTTACCCATATCCTTCACCTTTCAGCAGACTGTTGTGATTCATCATCTTTCCTCCTGAAACTCAGCCACTAGGCAGAAAGACACGCAAGAGTAGTTTTCACAGAAAGAAAATTCCAGCAAAACTGCAATACCAGACTTTTATGGATTAGATACTGAATGTACAGACTGTAATTACTGGGTACAACTTTACTGTAGACTGGACTCAGGATTGGATGAATTTACAGCTGAAGGAAACTATTCCTTTTCTCTGTCTGTCATGTCTTGTCATGACTGCCAGGACACATGGAAAGCAAATCAAGGGCACAGTACTGAGGCTCCACATCTTTCACCTTCTACCCTCAGACAGGGTCACTATATCATATAGTTAATTTCATTTTGGTAATTATGGGTCCATTTCAGGTATTTTTCAATATTTTTTGCAGGTTAATTTAAATAATCTGGTTTTATTTTGTCAGCAAAGATTGATTATTCTAAATAGTTGCGCCCACAGTCTATATGCTGATCTCCACAGTGCACATGAGTCACTAGAACAGGGTCTCCAACAGTGTCCCATAAATGAGGCCACAGAAGTGAGTCTTTTGGGCAGTATTCATTTCTAGGCTTAGAGGCTAAACACTTTCATCTAAGCTGACTGAGAACATCTTTGGACACAAAAACGGAGTATGGTTTGGACCTGTGCCTCAGCAGCTGCAATGAGATATCTTTACTGCTCAAGTACTGCATTTTGGCAGAGTGTGTATGCATGCAGACAGTAAAGATCTACGAGATTCTCACATTGAATCTAGAATAATTTCTTGGTTCAATCTTATCTTTCTTTTCTTGATGGCATCTATTTTGAACTGTGGTTTCAAAGCTTTCCATCCAAGTTATTTAAGGACAAACTGGCTTTTAAGTGGTTAGACCAGCTTGTTGCTGTGATTCAAACAACTAAGAACTGGGAATTCCCAGAACGGGTATGCAATGAAGAGAATGCAAATGGGTCATGGCAATGAGAAAGTGACATACCTGCGGAGACAGAGAAGCCTCATTTACAAGTCCTAACCAAAGAAGTCTGAACTGCTAAATTTCTAAAATTTATTTCATACAAAGGAACTGCCTTGTTACTCATCCTTAGTTTTCATACTCAGTACTTTACGTACTGTGTCATGCTGCTACATACTTGCACATATCTTCAGCTTGACCATCCAGATCCAAAGTTTGGATCTTCCTGTTCCCTCCCTGCACCAACAATTATGAGAAACAGCAGGTTTGTATCTTCTACATACCTTTCTGTCCACACTAATATTTAATGGGGAGATTGTTTAACTGAGCCTTGTAGATGCACAAGTTTTTCCTCTACGTTATTTTTCTAGTCCTTCAGGGTGATTGCCAATAGGAAGCAAGGTCATGAAGAATACAGAGATGCTGCTTGCTGCTGTAGGGAGAAAATTCATGCGGCCAAAGCTCAACTGGAGTTCCAACTGGCCAGAAATGTGGGGGACAATAGAAAGAGTTTTTTCAAATACATTAATGGCAATAGTCAGTACAGAAACCATTGGCCCGTTACAGGATGCAGATGGTCACTTCATAAACAGGGACACAGACAAGGCAGAAGGTGTTTAACACTTTCTTTTCCTCTGTCCTCACCATGGATGATGGACCAAGGGGGTTCTAGTGCCCTGAGCTGGAGAACCATGACTGCAAGAATGATCAACTCACAGTCGACAAAATCATGTAGGATTTGGTGCTCCAACTGGACCCTTACAAATCTATGGGGTCTGATAAGATTCATCCCAGAATCCTCAAAGAGCTGGCTGATGCCATGGCAAAACCTCTCGATGATTTTTGAGAGGTCTGGGGAGTCTGGAGAGGTCCCAACTGGAGAATGTTGTCCCAGTTTTCAAGAAGGGCAAGAAGGAGGACCCCAGAAACCACAGGTCTGTCAGTGTCATTTCAGTGCCTGGTAAAGTTATGGAGAAGATTATTCTGGGAGTTACTGAAAAACACCAGAAAGACAACACTGTCATTTGTCAAATGCAGCTCGGTTTCATGGGAGGAGAGTAATGCTTTTCAAACCTGATTTCCTTTTCTGAGAAGGTAACCCAACTAGTTGATCAAGGAAAGCCAATTGATGTAATCTTTTGGATTTCAGTAAAGCTTTCGATACTGTCTCTCACAGGATCCTTCTGGACAAAATATCCAGCACACAGCTGGATAAACACCTCATGTGGTTGGTGAGCAGTTAGCTCATGGGTCGAGCACAGAGGGTAACAGTGAATGGGGGAACATCGGACTGGTGACCTGTCACTAGTGGGGTTCCACAGGGCTCCATCTTGGGCCCTGTGCTCTTCAACATCTTTATAAATGACTTGGACACAGGACTGGAAGGGATACTAAGAAATTTTGCCGATGATACAAAACTGGGAGGAGCTGTTAACTCTCTTGAAGGCAGAGAGGCCCTGCAGAGAGACCTCAACAAATTAAGAGGACTGGGCAGTCACCAAACATATGATGTTCAATAAGGGAAAATGCTGGATTCTGCATCTGGGATGGAGCAACCCTAGGTGTTCGTACAGGCCTGGGAATGAGATGCTGGAAAGCAGTGCTGTGGAAAGGGACCTGGGGGTCCTGGTCGATGGCAAGTTGAATCTGAGTCAGCAGTGCCCTGGCAGCCAGGAGGGCCAACCATGTCCTGAGGGGCATCAGGCAAAGCATTGCCAGCCGGTCAAGGGAGGAGATTGTCCTGCTCTGCTCTGCACTGATGCAACCTCACCTTAAATATTGTGTGTAGTTTTGGGCACCACAATATACAAAAGATATTAAGCTGTTATAGAGTGTCCAAAGGAGGAAAACAGAGATGGTGAAGGGCCTTGGGGGAAGCCGTATGAGGAGTGGCTGAGGTCACTTGGTCTGTTCAGCCTGGAGAAGAGGAAACTGAGGGGAGACTTCATTGTAGTTACAACTTCCTCGTGAGAGGAAGAGGAGGGGCAGACACTAATCTCTTCTCTGTGGACACCAGTGACAGGCCCAGAGGGAATGGCCTAAAGTTGTGCCAGGGGATGTTTAGGTAAGATATTAGAAAAGGGTTCTTCACCCAGCAGGTGTATGGGCACTGGAAAAGGCTCCCCAGGGAAGTGGTCACAGCACCAAACCTGACAGAGTTCAAGAAGCATTTGGACAATACTCTCAGGCACATGGTGTCACTCTTGGGGATGGTCCTGTGCAAGGACAGGAGTTGGATTCGATGATCCTTGTAGAGCTCTTCCAATTCAGCATATTCTGTGATTCTGTGATATGATCAGGACAAAATTAAGAAAAAGTACCTGTCTTCTTCCTTTTATTTCTTTACAGTAGAGGAAAAGTCAACATTTTAGCAAGTTTCCTTTCTACACACTATTTCAAGAGCTCTGTGGATCACAGTTGAAGAAATTCTGATGTTTGATATTTCAGGAGAAACCATTTCCAGGATTTTAATACTACAAATCCTATTCTTCCCCCTCATTTTTCTGTCTGACCATTTTTATCACTTTAATCAGATTTTATTCAGGTTGTCTCCTCTTGAGTCCTTAAACTGGGAACACTGATGATCATCTGAATGCAAAGTTTACTGTGTGATTGTCACTGCAGTTGTAATTTTTTAAATTATAGAAAATATCTGTGAAATAGAAATACAGAAGTTAAATTGCAGTGACAGTGGAAATGAGGTCAATATAATAAACTTGTAACACTAGATAGAATGTGAAGAATATGCTAGTGGATAATAACTGATGAAATCAGGTAATTCTGTTCTTAAAACCATAAATATAAAGATTCTCTAAGTGGTAAAAAACATTTCTCTGTATAATGACTAATAACATTTAACTACATTTAAGAGGTTAGCTCAGCTGTTAGTAATGCAAATGGGAAGATCCTATTTAGTATGTCAGAAGACGGCTAAGACTTCAAGTCCTCTAGGTTTTCTAAGCTCTAAAAAATATAGTGCGAGTATGCAAGGCTACACAAAACCCTGTAGAAAAAAAAGTGCAACATGGGTCATAGTGCCTTGAGTTTATGAGTGTGGAATACATTGCTGCGCACCTTCTGAGGAACAGCTTGAGTTGTTCTTTGTTGTTGGCAGCGTAAGTGGGAGGGCAACATCCTCTTTCACTACCGAATTTATAGCAATTAGATTTAAAAGAGAGAGGAAGACTCGAACCTCTGAGCACCTGATGTCTAAAGAACAGAAAGGATGCACTCAAGGGACTCTATACAGCGACATGTTGAAGGGACCTGCTTCCTAATTGTCCTTGCTGGACAAATAGTCTGGGTTGTCTTTTTTATTTTCTGTCCTATAGTTTTTGGATTTCCGTCTTGCAAGGGAAGGGAAGTGGTGTGTATATGTGGTGGGGAAGAAGAGGAGGGAGAAAGAAGAGGGGACACTGGGAGTTGCCTGCTCTGGTCCCCAGATGGGATCAGAACAAGTAAACTTTTGAATCTGGAAATGATAGAGCTCTCCAGGTTCTGTCAGTTCCAATGAAGGGCAGTGTTCAAGATATATGAAGTATTTTTTCTTTACAGGATTTTCAGCTGATTTAATCCATACAGAATCTTGAAATTAAATGCTTAAATATGGCTATACTGAAGTAAGTGTTTGAAAGAGCTAAATAAAACTAAAAAGCCAATATCATGAACTTTGATTCATGTAAATTGACTCTACCCATACAAAAAGTCTCACTGGCTTTAATAGCAAAAGACTAATTGGATGACTGAAGATTTGTAGTATCTAGGTTTTAACTAGTAATATGAATAAACAGAATCCTAACATCACAAATCAAATGTGCCAAGATATACTTTAATTCCTGTGTCACTGTGATGCATAGATCCTCCAAACAGTTTTGAAACACTTTTTGCATAGCAACATGTAACTGCTTCTGTCTACAAGATATGCAAAAACAGTACTGCAGGAGAAAGGAAGTAAGCCTAGGGAACAGATTTTGATGCTGTAGTGTACAACACAATGCTTTGGAAATTGATATAAACTATACAGGAGGTAGTATAAGGATGTTGATATAAGTCTGTCCAAATCAGAATTGATTTTACCGCTCCTGTTTAATACACTTAATTTTATCAAAGATTAGATTTACTTGAGAGTAAAAAAAAAAATCAGAACTCTAAATTTAACCTTAATATAGGAAGTGACCCAAATATTCTGAGTCATTTCTACCATAAATCCTTCTGCCTTCCCCAATTCAGCTGTAGGAAAGGTGAGATTGGTATGAAAGCAAGGATTATTAACACCTCTGTACAGGTACCGGTGTTAATGATACACAGATTGAGTTATTTGCCAAAGGACTTAAAAATAGAACAAAGGCTTGGCTGGACAATGAACTTAGATGATTTCCATTCTGGTTGGTTATACAGTGCTAACTAAAATGTTGTTCAGTTACGTAGTCACATATAATATTGCCCAGCATCCAAATCTTGCCATTCTTGCTACGCACATTGTATTGGGTTTGCATTATTGCAATATGTGTGTTTTGAATTGTAGGTGTGTAATGACATAATTTTGCATCCTTCGAGCATTTCTGATATTCTTCAAATCTGTGGAGTGAAAGAGGTCGAACACCAGAATAGTGTATTCTTCCTCTTCTAAACAATAAAAAAGAGGCCATCTATCAAATTGGCAGGCTCATATCTTTTGTAACCATGTACAAAACACACTCCAACTGGATGAACAGCTGTCAGAGCAGTCTCTTGTCAGCAGGTGGGTTAAAGTTTGTTAATGCATGGGTACACGTGCAGGTATTTATATCCTTTTCTCATGAAGATCAATAACAAGATTTCCAAATATGTTTGCAGTCATGATTTACTCTGGGTGCATTAGCTTTCTTTTGTTCTTTGGCCCACCTGTCTCCTGTTCTTTTTTTGCAATATGTTTGTTCACCTTGTGAGAAACTTTTCAATGGATGAAATCTGGAAAGATAAACAGCATAAGTGAATTTTGCTCTTTTGATTCCTTCCATAAATCCAAAGTAAACAGTTTGTCTCTGACCATTTGTGATGGTTTAACTCCAGCTAACAACCAAGCCCCAGTCGCTATCTCCATTACCAGCAGCATCAGGGACAGAGTCGGATGGGTAAAAGTAGAAAACTCATAGGTTGATATAAAGACGGTTTAATAGGGAAAGCAAAAGCCACTCGTACGAGCAAAGCTAAACCAGGAGTTAATTCACCACTTTCTGTGGGCAGGCAGGTGTTCAGCCATCTCCAGGCCATCACAAGTAATGGTTACCTACATAACCTTGGGAAGTCTAAAACCACCACCGTAGGTGTCCCCCGCTTCCTTCTTCTTCCCCCCAGTTTATATACTGAGCATGATGTCATATGATGTGGAATACCCCTTTGGTCAGTTCGGATTATCTGTCTCGTCTGTGTCTCCTCCTAGCTTCCCATGCACCCTCATTTTCCTCACCAGCATGGCAATATGAAAACCACACAAAAACTCTGTGTGGTCACTGCTCAGCAAGAACAGCATCTCTATATTATCGCCACTGTGTTCAGCACAAATCCAAAACACAGCCACATCCTAGCCACTGTGAAGAAAGTTAACTCTACACCAGCCCAAACCAGCAAGTCTTTCTACCGCCACATTTTTCAGGTCATGCATATTAACTGGTTTCTGGTCTCTTTTAGTGTCATGTAGGAAGTCATAAGGCACGCACCTCTTGAAAAATTATACTGCAGTCCTTACAGTCCTACTCTTGGATCATTATTTTGTTGTGTAATTAATATTAGATCACAAGGTGTATATGAAGACAATGAAGAAATTAAACTAATCCAGATGATTCAGAAGCATTCCCGCAGCAAAGGCCATACTGCAGGGAAGTGCATGCTTATGGACTAAGTTGAACATTCTTTAGGGCAGACTGAAGAACTGCTTTACAAACATATTCCCAAATCTATGTGATTCAAAAACAGTACAGGCTGTCTTACCACCTTCCTAAGTATATGGGTATTTTTAGGATAGCCCTAGTCTTTAAGATAGACACAGTGACAAGCAAGTGCTTTAACACCTTCTCTCCACTGACCACTGACTGGACAGGGAACTTGATTTGGTAACCCCAAATCCTCAGCAATCTGAACTGCCCATTTAATAGAAGAATTCTCAGTAATACCTGTGGTCAAGTAAGGTGTCTATGGTAGCTGATCTGAATATGTCTTACAGTCATTACATGAAATGCTCAAAGAACATCACACAGTGCAGATAACTTATCTGAGGCATACATATTATACACTTGTATTTCTCAGTGCCTGTGGGCATCACCTCCAGAATGCCAAAGCTCTACAACAAGATACGGCCAGAATGCTAAGAATCATGCCACTGAAAACTAAATTAAAAGCATTCATTCATGCAGTTTGGCATAAATATTTTTTTTCAGTTAGGCAATATGTTCTGAGTAGCATAAATCCCCTTTATAGTTCTGTTTTGTTTGGTACTTAATCAGTTACTTTCCTGAGCAGTGAATGCCCAACACTTAACTTTTTAACTCTCATCTCAGATAAGTGCCATCAATTTGCAAGGTGATTTAGAATACAAATCTTGAATAGAGTTCAATACTGTTAGAGTAGTCTTTTATGAATCAAGACCCTATAAAACTTCATCAATATCTTTATTGAACACATATTGACCAAAATTTTATGGAAGCCTTATTCATAAGGGACTGGTGCTCCCAATATGAACCTAGATCATTGAGAAAGGCAGAGGCACTGGTTCGTAATGTTCTAATGGTTATCCTTACATATATAGTGCTTATATCTGGAATAAATATATACACCCACACATATATGTACATGTGAAAAATCTGATTCTCAGATCATGTAAGAAGAGGGCAAAGTATAGTATTTTCTAACTCATTATATTAAAACCATATTAAAGGTTATAAGGGGGAAAAAGCAACTTATAATACTCTTTAAAAGTCGGAATTGAAAGAGTAAGCAATAACACAAGAAACACCAGACTAGTTACCTGCCTGCACAGCTTGTTTCACTATAAGTGTTTACTTTTTCTTGGTTCAGAAGCTGGGATGTTAAAAATCCTACTCTAGTTGAAGTTCGGGGTGTTTTGACTTTGATTTCATTGGCAGAAAAAATTTACCTTGTGGGAAACCAAAAGGGATCTGATTAAGATCTAATTGACCAACATTCCATGCCAAGTTTATCATCTAAAGGCAATAACATTGCCAGTAATGAAAAAAACGGCATATCCAGATAACCAAATAATCCCAAATTTCAAATTGAAGATATAATGCAGGACTATTTACATTTTAAACAAAATGTTTTTGGATTTAGTTTTTAGAAAAAGAATTATGTACCTTCCTAACTTCCCTGTTGTTGGACAGGAGAGAAAGCTTTCTAAGGGGCTTTATGCCAATTTAGACAGCTCAGTGTTGAGAGACTCTATGAGAAACAGGTTAATCCAGATTTTTAGTTGTTTTATTATGTAATATCAACATAAAACAGCTGGATCAGGATTGAAGAGCTATTTAAAAACTACAGAAAAATGTTTATTAAGGATTTTTCTTCATTATTCCAGCTTTCTGGCAACTTAAAGTCCCCATGAAAATAGCAAGGCAATTCAGGTTTAAGGTGTTACTTGATATAAATACAGCCAGCCAGCCAGAATCAAATCCAAACCTCTAATACCTACTTACTAAAATGGTGTCAATTTAAAAGGGAAAAAAAAGCTGCCATTAGTGCTTTCATTTAAAAAAAAAATAACTGTTAAATCCAGATGTTTTATTGCTTCTCCAAATTTAGCTTCATCTATGAGCTACTGTACCTCTTGCATAAAAAGCTAATTAAAAATTTGTCCTTTTAAAACAACTGTATTTTCTAGAACAACACTACATGGAACACACTTCAATAAAAATACAAATTTTAATTTATTTATATTTTGCTAATTTTAGAAATTTCATTGGTTTATTTCTTTAAAAATTATCAAAAATATTTTAGAAAGAAAAAATATAAATGTTTGTGTTTTCATATATGAACCATTGCATGCTTTAAGAAAATTATTTTTCAGCAAAATATTTTCTTCAATGTTATTTAAAATTTAAATTGTGTTTTAAATGTATTAAATAGTAACATCTTAAAAAACCCTCCACCATTTAAAGCTTTTGATTTTGTAAAAGCAAACAGTTTTGTTCAACTTGAAATTTCCTTTCACCTTGTCAGCATAACAGAAATTTGTTTCCAAAGGCAGCAATGATATTTTCCTCGATGTTATGGAACTGCTACTGCATTAAAACCAAAACAAACAACACTCCTCCCCCCCCCCCCCAATTTATCTGTACTTAAAAAGAAAAACTGAATCTAAACTTCATTTTTGGCCCCAGGAATCTATCAACCCTCTGCATGTTGTATGCTGTTTTATATGTGTCAAACAAAAGAAGTTCACAAGCCATCTCCATAGCTTATCGTATGTGCAATCTAATTTGATGTACATATAGTAGCAGAGTATCCTGTAGCAAGAAGAAAACTTTTGACCTTTCCTGCTTTTAGAGAACACACAGAGTTGAGGATTCATCCAAATTGTTCTGGGTACACATGACATGATGTATGGTGCTAGAAATATTTCTTACTACAGCAATCAGGATGCTTTCATCAGTCGGTGGACACAGACTGACTGACCTTAACTAACCCAGTTGTTTAAGGGCAATATGTGACCCAAAAATGAACTTCTCTGTTATGAGAGGAACTAGTCTGCATGTGAAAAGGTTTGCTTTAGCTGTGTTCAGTTTCCATTCAGAGGTTCAGGTTGGCTTTTATTTTATCTGCACTCATTCAATCATTAATATGAATTATATTCTAGTTTTAAAATTAGAAAAGAACTTCATCTATTTGGATTGTAATAATTTGGTTGTGCTTGGTACTTAAATTACCTACTACCACCATACTGAGATGGTCAACAATTGTTACAGAGAACAGGAACATTCAAATTGCATCTATTTGGTGAAAAATAAGAATTGCTCAGCAAAGGCTATTTCACCCACTCACCCCATGATTAAAAACTTACTGGTTAAAGATTTAAATGGGTTTAAGATTGGCATGGTGTCACCATTGTGCAAATCCTTTGTTAAATATTAAATAACAGAAAAATGTCTTAGGGTCACAGTGTGTGATTTATATGACAAAGCCCTTATGGGTTGTGTTTGTCAAAGGCAGCTCATAATTCTAGATTGTTTCACTGAATAGCAAAGAGTATTTTTGTTATGGTGGTAGGTGGGAAGAGATTTGTTTTCTCACTGTATTCAGTGTGGTAAAGATTTCTCTCTGTCTTTAGACACCTTTCACATGAAGAAGCCATGCCCTGGGGCTAAGCAAAAGAGATGGGGAGGAATAGGTGCCCCTCCCCTGCATTAAGCCATTGCTGATAACGGCTTTTTGATATATGCATGGTCCGGGACTCAATTAGATTGTCAAATAAAAGTAATAAAAATATGTCATTTTTCTAAACATTTTTTTATGTGTATAACAGTCAGAAGCTGTTTAAAATCTGAATACTGTAGGCCATGTGGACCTTTTGAAAGACTTGCATTTGTGTATAACTTCACATCATCTCAGAATTATTCTTCTGGGACTTTCTAAACAATTTTGTCTATATAAATCCCTATTGCTTTGTTAAAAAATATATATGTATATAAAAAGTAGGTAGTAATTTCCTTCCTCCACCCCCTCAAAAATATATATATAAGTTACAGCTAGAAATTATTGTTTGCATTCTGTACTCTAGGAAATACAAAGGCAAATTCAAAAAAGACCTTGTCTCCTTTCTTACTCTAAAACACAATTTATTGCTTTAAATCATAAAAATAAAGCAGTCAAATGTTGCATAAGAGACCCTCAGCAGAAATAAAAGAAAAGAAAAGGCAAAACTGAACTTCCCATAAACCCAAATCCCATACAGCACAGCTTTCTACAAGACCATAATTAAATAATCCCTGAAGGACTTGTGGAGGAGGGGATAAGAGTACATAAACTTTCCAACACGATGAAAGAAAAGACTCTGTTATTATTATTTGATTTTATTTTTAAGAAGGAAAGAACTAAAACTAACATACTTAAGGTGGTATACGTGGGAAAACTATTGCATGCTGAACAAGCATCCATCCAAGTCTCAGTCTTGATACACAATAAAACAGAAATTAAAAGATATCTTTGTAATTTGAAGTCTGCAAGTGGATTGGGGCATTGTTTTAAAAAGTGCACATCTTCAACATCAGTGAAAGGCCTTCAGCTCTGCAAAAGTACTGTTACTGCTGTTCTTGAGTATTTCTTTAACATTTTTTCCCTCTACTCTGAGATCTGAGATGACGTGGTAGAAACTTCCGGCAGAAGGTCTATTTTACAGGAGGTTCTTCACTGAATGGGAGCCTTCTTTGTTAAAACAAGAGAGGAGTCATATACCTGTGCAAGGCTACCTATGTAGACAGGTGATTAGGTAGAAAGAGTGACTAGGAGAGGTAAGGATTTTTTGCAATAATTTTACTTTCACAAATTAAAAAACAAACTATCAGTGTAACATGTTATTCTGAGATTTTTAAATTATCTTTTGTCATTTTTCTTCAGGAGGGTTCACTTTTGATGAAACGGTTTTCCTCAGACAGAAAAATACTTTGATGGGAAAACACATCAAGTATCTCTCAGAATCTAGTATTTTGCAAAGTAAAATGCTGATAGAGCCTCCTATCTGCTAAGCCTAGAACTATGGGAATCATCCCTCCTCACAGAGGGGACGTTGAAGTATCTGATAGTCTGTGAATACCAGAAACTATTAGAATAGGTGAGGAAAGGTGAGCGTATGTCAGAGGAAATCTAACAGGGTAAATTCTGGATTTTGGCAATTCTAAATGCACATTAAGGACTTCTCTCTTGTTTATTTGGGACTAGCGGAGAATATGGAGCTGTGTTGCTGTTTTGCTTACAAATAGTTCCAATAAACGGTTTGGTTTTGGCTCACCTGCAGCTACTGCCCAGGTTTGGTATGTTTTAGATATATTTATTGCGTATACCTGCTATAGCGGAAGGAATTCTACCTGAAAGCCAATGTGGTTTCAGAGCCAACAGGAGTACCACAGACATAGTGTTTGTTCTCAGACAACTGCAAGAGAAGTGTAGGGAACAGAACAAAGGTCTCTATGTAACCTGTGTTGACCTCACCAAGGTTTTCGATACTGTGAGCAGAAAAGGTCTAGGGCAGATTTTGGAACATTTAGGATGTCCCTCCAAGTTCCTTAAAATGATCATCTCACCCCATGAGGATCAGCACGGCCAAGTCAGATATGGCGATGCACTTTCTGAGCCCTTTCTAATAACTAATGGTGTGAAACAAGGCTGCGTTCTCACACCAACCCTATTCACAATCTTTTTCAGCATGATGCTCCAAAGGGCCACAGCAGACCTCGATGATCAGGATGGTATCTACATTCGATTTCGTACTGATGGAAGCCTTTTCAACCTAAGGCGACTGAAGGCCCACACCAAGACCTTAAACCATCTTGTCTGGGAGCTGCTTTACGCTGATGACGCCGCCCTTGTGGCCCACACAGAAGCAGCTCTGCAGCGTTTAACATCCTGCTTCACAGATGCTGCTGAGCTCTTTGGGCTGGAAGTCATCTTAAAGAAGACTGAAGTTCTCTATCAATCTGCACCTCAGGAAGTCTTCCATGACCCCCATATCATCATTGGCCAGTCAGAGCTCAAATCAGTCCATCAGTTTAATTACCTAGGTAGCCTCATCTCCTTGGATTGATGGAGAGATAGTCAACAGGTTAGCAAAGGCATATAGTGCTTTCAGAAGACTCCATAAAAGAGTTTGGCGAAATAAACGCTTGAAGAAAAGTACAAAGATCAGTGTTTACAGAGCCATTGTGCTGTCTACTCTCTTATATGGATCTGAATCATGGGTCATCTACTGCCACCACCTGTGACTCCTAGAATGCTTCCATCAACGCTGTCTCCATACAATCCTAAACATCCACTGGTCAGATTATGTGACAAATACATCTGTTCTAGAACAAGTAGCAGGCACAAGTATTGAGGCCATGTTGCTGAGAACACAGCTGTGTTGGGCAGGACACGTCTCAAGGATGAAGGACTACTGCCTCTGTAAGATCACACTCTATGGTGAACTTGCCACTGGCTGCCTCAAGAGAGGAGCCCTGAAGAGAAGATACAAGGACTCCCTGAAACAACATCTCAGCCTTGACCATATTGATCAACATAACTGATCTACTCTGGTCTCCAATTGAGAGGTCTGGAGACACACCATCTATAACGCTGCTGATGCCTTTGAGAAAGCACGCAGAATCACTCTTGAGGAGAAAAGACAACACAGAAAGAATCATGTCTTGCAGAATATACCATCTAAGGAGTCTTTCTGCTGTGCCTTTTGCAATCGGACATGTCTATCTCGTATTGACCTTTTTAGCCACCAGTGCGCTTGTAACAAACGCGGGTAGAGCCCTTCCCAAATCTTTGTTCGCGAAGCCCAGCCATGATGATGAGTTTCAATAAGCACCTCTAGTAAAAGAAGAATTGATTATTAATTGTACAGATGCCTAATTAGCAAAAAGTTGCTTTCTGGTGCTATTTTTCAGTATAAAATTGGAAAAGTTATCACATATAAAATCAAGCATGACTCCACCATTTATGATGGCAGGAAAGATCCAGGTTTAGCTTTGTCTGTCAAGCATCACAATTTCATTAACATCTTACCTGGTTCTTCTAACATAATGATAAATCTATTTGTATGTTTTCCATCTAGGTTTAAAATTATGTTGATAAAACTGCTTATGATTTCATTGACTGGTACTAATTTATAAGCTGGTCAGTCAAAGGTGGAAAGTTCCAAAAGGGACAAAGACAATGGAAATATGTTATCTTTAGATTAAGGGCCTCAAGATGCTATGAACACTGAATTGAGATAGATTCTTCATTAAATGCCCAAACTTCCAACATTCGTAGAAGTTGGAATGATAGGAATGATGGGAATCAGTCATTTTGCCTTTCTGCTGAATCGTTTCAGACCATGCAAGGCCTGGAGGGCATATAGAAGTATAGGAGTGAAGGTCTGGTAAAATCCAAGAGGAGTTCTCAAGCCACTAGTAAGAAGGCAGATTCACTATCATCTTCATGTGGTCTGGTTCCCAGCCCCGATTTTCCCAGCCTTGATATCACAGGAAGTGTTTGTGGACACAAGGAACAGGAATAGTGAGACAGTTTTCAAAGAATTCTAGAAATCCTCTTTGTTTACTCTTTCCTTTTCAACACTGGGAAAAGCTTCAGTGAAATGTAGAATGATCGTAAATGAAAGTCAGGAAGAAAAATTAATCAGAAAGCAGTAAATATGGGCCATCTTTTAGGATCCAAGATGACTTCATAGCAATGGAAAAGTAAATGAATACTTTGAAACTAATCTGACCTTAATAATTGAAGGTGCAAAAATCCAAATGAGATTCTCTGGATAGTTGTGGTTTTTCCTGATCCTTTAAACTGTTTGAATACCCCAGATATACATACAACAGTTCCAGTTTTACCCTCAGCTAAATTAGGTTTAATTTCAGGATTTTTAATTTAAAAGAAGTTGCTTCTGGAGCTGTATTGGTGCAGCTGACAGTGGAAAAAAAATCACACAGCAAATTGAGAAGCATGCTGATAATAAGGATTTGTTCCTTGATGTAACTGGGCTTCTTTGCTTAAGCATGTTATGGTTATATTGCATAGAGTTTGAGCTGGAATGAAAATTGAGACATTTCATCTCCAAATCATTTGCAGTACCATATGTGTTGTCAATTTATCAGTACACCAACAAAACTGAAGTGTTGAGTGGAAGTTGTTTGGTGACTGTACGCAATTGAAAGAGTCAGCAAATATTGCAGTTAGCTGACTCAGCCAACTGCTTCTTGACACATCTCTATCTTTACAATTAATGACACATCTCTAGTCATATGGAACTGATATTTAAATTTTACCCTACAGTCAGGCACACATAATGGCTACAGAATTCTCTGGGTAGGCTGAAGAATTTGTATTATGACACAAACCATGTTTTTCCTCCCTCTGAGGTCTGAAAAAATGTAGTTGATCCTCCATCCTCATTGGCAGATTATTTTAATGAATGGTCTAAAATCTTAATAAAATACCTATTTTGCATTACTTCATCATGGAGGTATCTATTTACTTCCAGATTAGCATCTTCTACCTGTCTCTTAATATGCTACGTTGTCAGGGGAAATATTCGTTCAATATTTCCTTGCTTAATGCTATGTTATGCTATAGCAACTTGTGTTACATGAGTTGATGAGAACAAGAAACAGAGCAGTGTAATATAGTTTAAAAAAATAAATTAAAAAATCCCTAAGGTGAAAGAGGTATGAAGAAGGCCATTATAAACTCAGATGAACTTGGCAACTTTCCTGTGCTGACATCTTTAACTATCTCGTCACTCCCATCCTCCTCCTCTCAACAAATGTAGAAGAAACACAGGTGTCTAGGGCCAGATATCTCAATACATTAGATACCTGACTTTTTAAATCTGATCTATAACTCCCACTATCATATTTCTTTTCCAAATTCATTATATAGAGTTCTGACTCCCTCAGAACTTGCTTACTTGTTTCATAAAGGCCATTTAGAGACACCACATAACTTTAGTGACTCACCACAGTGCCTTTTCAAGGCAGAAAAATCATGACACGCTGCTCATATATACAACACAGTTCCACATTACTGATCTTAGATTTAATTTTCTTGGCTAGGACTGAGTTATTGGATGGACACCATGGGATGCCAAATGTACAAATTGCCTTGCAACTCAAGAGTCTGTGAAGAATCCTGACTGAAGCTTCTACAACCACATGAACTTTTGGGGACCAGCCAAGCAATCCAAAGATGTTTAAGGTGATAGAGAAATATGTTGAAAAATGCACTGTGGGAAGAAGCACTAGTAAAAGGGGCAAAACATGCACAACAATGTCCTTAGGGAAAGCAGAGCTGGAAATGATATTAGGTATGTATATTCACAACCTACCAAATAACTCTTTCATGTGCCCTTCAGGTCTTTATCTGTTGTGAGCTAAGTTAACTGTATTGTAGTCTCCAGCAAAAGGAAATTTTTCCTCCCTGCTGAAAACATTATTTTGGAACTAAAGAAAATGCATTCACCTAGTAAAGCACAGTGTATGTATAAAAGAGAGTACAATGCAGATAACCCTACTAAAAGTGTAGCTGGTTGACACTGTGCTTGTTAAGGAATTGCTATACAAACCTTCATCTTCAGCAGCTTTACAAATTTATGTTGAAATAAACCCCAAGGAAAGGCATTAAGTTAATTAAAAAGTGGTGATTTAATTTGCGAAGTTAGAGAACAAAGAATCTTTTAGGTTCACAGCATTGAATAACATCTGCAACAATTTTGAATAGATTTTTCTTTTTATTTCATACTCTTGTATGTAGTCGATAAAATTAGATTTGGAGGATTTTGTTTTGTCCTGTTAGCCTGGGACTGATCATCTACTTGTGTAAATCAGAGCAAAACAAATGTTAACATGTACTGGTTGAAGGCTGGGCCCAAAACTTCAGTTCTCAGCTTCTTTGATACATTAATACTGAACTGACAAATCACGTTATTTTTTAGTACTATGTTTTTTTTCTGTAAACTATCACAGGACAAATATTTACATTAAGGTATTTAGTTTAATATCATGCTTTTAGTCTAGGTTAATGGAAATAGTGTGTTCCTTTACTGAAATGTATATGTGACTTTTATGCTAATGAAATAATGACACTTACATGCACTAATTGCAGTAGGGAGTATTGCACAGGTAGCTGAGATACAAGCTCCACTACTCAGATCAGCCAAAAGTTGCTCACACTTGATCTGCCACATTGTCAAGTTATTGCTGTACAAGTGCTCTGTGAGGTGAGCAGAGATGAGACACTGCAGTAGAGAAGGATGAAACCTTCACCTCAAAAATCCCAGACCCAGGTCACAGGACAATTTGAAGTATCACAATCCAGAAGTAGCATAAACAATGAGAGTTATTAGCATACAAGTTATTCTTCATTTAAAAAACATCCATTGATAACTCTGTGGACATAATAATGACACTCTGCAACCCTCAGATTTTAAAGGAGATTGGTAATTCCTGCATTTATTTTACATTTTTGGTGGGGTTTTTTTAAGTCATTACGATATTAAGGCCATATTTTCAAACCTTGTTTTGCTATCCTGTGAGTACAAGATCTGGAATAAAATCATTATGTTGAAAACCAGGAAAATCTCCCATCCATAGGTAAAACATATAAGAACAAGAAAAAGACATAACCCTTCCTACATTTTAACAACCTACTTTTCTGAAATCAATTTGTCTTAGCCAGAAACTGTGTCTTCATTTGTAATATTCCAGATATTTCTTTTTCTTTTTTTTTTTCCTAGTCACATTGGGAACTGATCTGAACATCACTAGCAACCAGAATGACTTGTGCTTCTGATTATATTCACCACATAGATACTTTTGTTTGTCTAAATTTCATATCTTCTCATTTTTTTTGCTGCTGTCTAGTTTCTGTATTGTCAGAAACAACAAGTTGTTTTCTGTGCACCTTTCACATGCCACCCATGATTTTGCAGAGCTATATAAGATTCTACTGCCTCATCTCTTTTGAGATGAGGTTGAAAAGTCTTAGTCTAGCTTTCCAGATGCAGAAGTTTTTGATTTCCCTAATCTTTCTTCCCTGCACACCCTTCCTTGTTCTTCTGAATGCTAAATATTCCAAGATCTGCTAAAAAAATATGCACATATTTTTATATAATAAAATTAATTTTATAGGATCTTTTCCAAGGCTTCACTAGGAATTTTTTGCTCAAATAATGATGCATTAAGATAAACATTATCATTTTCATTAACTGTTTGATTTCTTTTTCATTTGTATAATCAAATAGATCTAATTAGGTTTCAGAATACTGATTATGCACAGATCATACTATAAATTGCAATGTAGCTGGACAACTGCTAGAAATTAGGATTGGTCTAAAAAATAACAAAAGACACGAACCTTCCAGATTATGCAAATGAGATAAATTTTGAAAATCATGTCCAAGTAATGCCAGGTGGAGTACAGGAGATAAACTGTAAACGAGTAAAACAGATATTCAAGCAGAATAAGATATTTGCAAAGTGAGAAGTGATAATACCTAAAGGTGATGGGTGACAAACAAAATTCTGTGGTGTTATACAGCAGTGTAAAAGCATGAGTGTGATTTTGGTCAGCTTGTATGGGGGGCATTATACCTCTGATGTATGGAGGCAAAAGTCCCTCTTTTTCTGCACTAATGCAAATCACATTTAAAGCAGTTTGCTCAGCTTTCTGCACATCATTACCAGGGGGATCCTGAATCATGGAGGGAATTCAGCTACAGATTTAACAGTAAAGAAAAACAAAGGCTGTCTAAAACATGAGTAAATGGAGATGCAAGGGAGGTTAGTATGACAACCATCTACTAATTGCTGAAGGCAATATTAGCACCCAGAAGAGAAAGAATAATATAAGATGGTTCAGACTTCTTGGTAATAGGATCCATTCAGTTGCACCACAATATCATAAGGAAAATTACCTGTAATGTAGTTGCAAAGCAGACTAGCCCAAACCCCAGCAAATGTGTTCTCAGGAACAATGCTGCAGTACGCATGAAAATATGTATTCCTGTTTTACCTTCTGTATTATTATCCACAGTCTGCCTCCTTCACATAAAAAATAAATAGGCACCATATCTCAGAACAAATGGATCCCAGATTTTTCACAAGGATTGAGGTAGTTCACTGAAAAGCTCTCATTTCCCTTCTATAGAAAAAAAAATTGGAGGGTGCCCGTGACGAACTGAGGTCCTCTTTATTTTCTGCCTGTTGTCATCTGAAGTAAATCATCTCAGTAGGGAAGCAAACTGGGAGTCTAATATTCTGTCTAGAATCAGATTTCTACCTGGGCCTGATAAACTTGCTCACTCCTCCAGCATCCACTCAGTGTCAGCTCTCAGGAGCTGACTTGGAAATTGCTTCCTTGACACGAGGCAACAATGTGCTACCAAAGTCTTCTCTACAGTGCCACTGACATGACTTTTATTTTAAAATGGTTCCTGAAGATTGCACTTCAAAGTACTTGAAGGTGGAAAGAGGGTTAACATTTAAATTGCTATACCATTCTACTTATATACAAACACCATCTAATGCATCTTCCTCTGTTCTCTCTTGCCTACCAAGCTCTACCTTTTCTCTGCTGAGATACGTTATAGAGATTTTTACCAGAGGCAGAAGTTTGTTGCGTCAGTAGTCAATCTAATCACCTCCTGCCTTGAATCTTCTCATAATCATCATTCAGGACCCTATGCAGAACAAAACCCCATAGCGCGTCCTCAGTTCCTTTTCCCGTATGTCCACTCATCACTGTGTTTCCCTTTTGTAGCAGAGACAGAGAAAAATGACAGCCATGGAGGCAGAGGGGGTATCAACTGCTGTGGATAAATCAATCCATCACAAAAAAAAAAAAAAAAAACAACTCTGCCATGAAACTTAATCACTAAAGGTCATGTCGGGGAGTGAGGAACAGATTAAATTAGCATAGTATTAGATATGGAAAATGATTTCTGTCAAAATCATCTTTACCACAATTATAATATGTTAATTACATATTTCATTAAGGAAGTTGATTATGGTTCACAGATGAAATCATGCAGACGAAGACACCTGGAAGGAAGCACTAGAGCCTGAAGCCTCTTCTCTCCCTCTCTCTCTCCCACACACACGCACATGCACGCACACACATACGCAATTAGGTACATGCACTCTTATGAAAAGCTTTTACTTCTAAGATTATTAAAGTACAGCTGTGTCTGGTTAGGACAGAAACTCAGACAAATAAAGGAAAGCATGGTAGGGTACATTCATTTTCCTTCTATCAGTACTTAGAATGAACTGTTCATTTTAAGACTATAACATCCTCTGCCTCTGGTGACATATTAGTGGCATCTAGTACCCTGGGTAAAGGATTTCAGCACTGACTAATGAGTTGGTGGCTGTGTGTTTTTTACAGGGAACAGACCATTTGGCAAATTTTAGTCGAGCTACTTGAAAGAGATATCATCAACAATATGAATGTCATACAATATCTTGCCCTCAGAAGTGGTTGCAGTTCATTTACAGTGAGTTTGGGTACTTGGGTACTGTGAAAAAGTTACATCAATCAGCAATATAGTTTCTTAGTCTTCTTTTCCAAATAATTGTTTGAATTGCTAGCTCTTTTTAGCGAATAAAGCAGGATCTTTAGTGATTTGAAAACACAACCTCCTTGTTTTGGCTGGAAAAAATGCAGCTGAGTCTCAAACCCCATAAATGCTGAGAGATGGAGACAGGAACTTTCACATATGTGTGAGTCTGTGTATGTGTATGTGCATGTGCTCTGTGTATAAGTGTAAGACAGAGATGAGTTGCAGCCTACACAAGAAAGGGCTAATTTTATTCAATTCTGACTAAAGGAGCAGCAGAAGTGGAATAAATGGGGTACTCAGTAGAAGGAAGGGAGGAGATTATACGTATCCCTCCAAAAAAAGGTCCTAGAGATGCCCCTGGGAATGAAAACGTCTGAGCTTCAGTCAAATATAATTACCTCATTCTCATATTTCCTAGTGAGTGAGAATGCATCAATGCTTGTGTGCCCTTGTGCTGATAGATTTTGCCACACAGAATAATCATTGTTGGAATTAAGCGTAATTGTCAAGAAAGACTTGGTCATCATGAGAGAAACTGTCTCATACAACTGTCCTTTTGCTTTCCAACAGTAATTACTTTAGTAATTAATCTCTGTCATTTAACTGTATTACATTTTGAAAAGAGAAAATGAAAGAAAGACTGGTTTCTGACTAATTTACATCACAGTTTAAAATCCTAGAATAGGGTGAATCAAATGTCAAATTTAGCCCTTTCACAGATAGTTAAAATAGTCTCTTTCTAATATCTAGCATGAGCATAAATGAAGTTAGGTTCCTAAAGTCATCTTCATAATATCTATATTGCCTGAAAGTTTCCACTTCAGGGCTCTTAGTTGTAGGTAATGGAAGACAACACACAGAGCAGGAACCCTGGCCAGAAAAAGGTATATGTCAAATGTCATTTCTACTGCTAGTCATCATGGTAGGTGCTACTTACCAGCCATACATCACTTGTGAATGCCAACATCATACAGCAGTGTCTATGTTTTTAACAGCAACAGCTGACAGTGAATGTTGCCAGTGTTCTTGGCAAGCCATGTGGGTGAGTCAGAAGCACTGAGCATCCTTAGTTCCAGTTGCACAAATGCCCCAAACACTTCTGAATTTGAGGCTCAGAGTGGGTCTATGTCAATATCATTGGCATTCCCACTCTTTAAAATATTTTAAAGCTGTTTCACTCCTCTTCAACCTTTTAAAATGTTTTCCTTGGTGAAGAAAGATTATACAGATGGCAACAGTCCCTTAATTCCTACTCCTGGAAAGAAGGATCAGCTCAAGGGTTTCACTGCTACTAACAGTGATGGCAAAGTCAGGCCTCAGATGCATTCAAGAAAGTATCTTACAAAGATGAAAATCCTGTTTATTTTGGAGACTGGTGAGGATATTATTTTTTATGATATATCACTTTCACTGTCACTGCTCTTCATGGGAGTCTGACTGAAATGAGGTTTCCAGGATTTGACCTATTATCAGCTCTGAATCATATGTAAGCCAGGTAAGGCATTGCCATGGATATATAACAATCAAATATTAGGTATCACACTCAAAACCAAACACACTTGTGAAAGAACTGTAGGGTTTACAATAAAAGTATGATATCTGCTATGGTCAAAGGTTCTGAGGGTATGACCTTATAGAGATGACTAGATACCGATCCAAAGCCTTTCCTTTCACCAACATTCAGTTTTAGTTTGAATAAATTTTACAGTCCATGTTTTCCTGAAACTGATTGCTCAAAAGATATAAAAAACCCACCAAAAATATTAAATCATTGGCCAGGACTTCCT